>NC_136069.1:107984384-109464311 GCF_964261635.1 Lissotriton helveticus
TGGTGAACCGCCATGTCCGTTTAGGGGTCCCTGTGGGCCTTTAAGCCCCCGTTTCAGTATTTTTATTTTTTGTGTGTAGGCATTTTGGTTCAAGGGGACGATGGCACTAATTCTACCCAGGGCTGGGGAGCTCAGATTCGGGTACAATTTCAGGTTTCCCCCCGTAGGTGGAGGTCGGCAAAAAAACTAAAAAAAAAAAAAAAAACCATACACGCATTTCTTTTTTTTAACTAATACCTTAGGTTCAAGGGGACAAAGTCACTTTTTCTTCCCGGGGCTATGGAGCTCCGATTCGGGTAAAATGTCCTGTTTCGCCCCTTAGCTGGAGGTCGGCAAAAAAAATTTACATAAACACACACACACATTTCTTTTATTTTTTTTTATTTTACGAACTCCTTAGGTTCAAGAAGACAAAGTCACTTTTTCTTCCCGGGGCTATGGAGCTCCGATTCGGGTAAAATCTCCGGTTTCCCCCCTTAGCTGGAGGTCGGCAAAAAAAAAAAAAAAACATGTCTTTTTTTTTTTTTTTACTAACTCCTTAGGTTCAAGGGGACAAAGTCACTTTTTCTTCCCGGGGCTATGGAGCTCCGATTCGGGTAAAATCTCCGGTTTCCCGTCTTAGCTGGAGGTCGGCAAAAAAAAAAAAAAAAAACACACACGTCTTTATTTTTTATTTATTTTTTTTACTAACTCCTTAGTTTCAAGGGGACAAAGTCACTTTTTTTTTACTAACTCCTTAGGTTCAAGGGGACAAAGTCACTTTTTCTTCCCGGGGCTATGGAGCTCCGATTCGGGTAAAATCTCCGGTTTCCCCCCTTAGCTGGAGGTCGGCAAAAAAAAAAAAAAACACACACGTCTTTATTTTTTATTTATTTTTTTTACTAACTCCTTAGGTTCAAGGGGACAAAGTCACTTTTTCTTCACGGGGCTATGGAGCTCCGATGCGGGTAAAATGTCCGGTTTCCCCCCTTAGCTGGAGGTCGGCAAAACAAATTTAAATAAACACACACACACATTTCTTATATTTTTTTTATTTTACGAACTCCTTAGGTTCAAGGGGACAAAGTCACTTTTTCTTCCCGGGGCTATGGAGCTCCGATTCGGGTAAAATCTCCGGTTTCCCCCCTTAGCTGGAGGTCGGCAAAAAAAAAAAAAACACACACATTTCTTTTTTTTTTTTTTTTTTAATAACTCCTTAGGTTCAAGGGGACAAAGTCACTTTTATTACCCGGGGCTGTGGAGCTCCAATCCGGGTAAAATTCCTGGTTTAACCCCTAAGCTGAAGGAGGGCCAAAAAAATAATAATTGTATATATATATATATTTATCACAAAATAATTACAATAAGTCCCTCACAGTATGGGATCTGAAAAAGTGTCTCTGTTCCATTTTTAGTCTCCAGGCACCCGTTTAAAACTGTTAACATTTATCAAATTTTATTACGGTTCAAGGGGACTAAGTCACTTTTTCTGCAGAGGGCTATGGAGCTCCGATTAGGGTTATATTTCAGGATTTACCCCTTGGCTGGAGGTGGAGAAATACAAAACGTCATTCAAAACCCCCTTTACATTATCAGACATCAGTCTCCCAAGCCCATTTCTAGCCTCCAGGCACAGAGTGGCTATTTCTACGCAGAGCTATGGTGCTCCGCGCAATGTGAGATTCCCCCCTGTTACAGTATCAGCTCAAGGCTGTGGGCCCGTTTGCAGCCTCCATACACCTCTTTTAGTGATACTTGTAACATTTGGCGGAGTTAATCTTCAAAGGGGATACAGTTGCTCCTACTAGCCTGGACTATGGAGCTCCGCGCAGGGTAAGATGTCAGGTTCCACTCCTGGCTGGAGGTGGGAAAACATAATAATTCTTTATTCCAACACTGTATCTAACCCCTTTACAGTATCAGACCTAGGCCTGCAGGACCGTAGGCACATTTCCAGCCTCCAGGCACCTGTTTTAGTGATACTTGTGACATTAGGAAGCCTGCAGCTTCAAGGGGACAGAGTCACTCCTTCTACCCAGGGTAATGGAGCTCCGCGCAGGGTAAGATTTCTGGTTATTCCCCTGGCTGGAGGTGTTTAAGCAAAACACCTCACATGCCCAGTACAGTGTATTTCACCCTTTCCCAGTATCAGGATAGTCCTGCAAGGCCTTGTGCCTACTTCCAGCCTCCAGGCACCAATGTTACTGATACCTGTGACATGTGGTGGTGTTAAGCTTCAAGGGGATGAAGTCACACCTTCTACCCAGGGTTATGGAGCTCAGCGCAGGGTAAGATTTCAGGTTATTCCCCCTGGCTCGAGGTGTTAAAGCAAAACACTTCACATGCCCAATAAATTGTATTCCACCCCTTCACAGTATCAGGAAAGGCCTGCAAGGCCTTGTGCCTACTTCCAGCCTCCAGGCACCAATGTTACTGATACCTGTGACATTTGGTGGTGTTAAGCTTCACGGGGAAGAAGTCACACCTTCTACCCAGGTTTATGGAGCACAGTGCAGGGTACGATTTCAGGTCATCCCTCTGGCTGGAGGTGTTAAAGAAAAACACTTCACATGCCCAATACATTGTATTTCACTCCTTCACAGTGTCAGGAAATGCCTGCAAGGCCTTGGGCCAACTTCCAGCCCCCAGGCACCAATGTTACTGATACCTGTGACATTTGGTGGTGTTAAGCTTCAAGGGGATGAAGTCACACCTTCTACCAAGTGTTATGGAGCTCAGTGCAGGGTAAGAATTCAGGTTATCCCCCTGGCTGGAGGTGTTAAAGCAAAACACTCCGCATGCCCATTAAAGTCTATTTCACCCCTTCACAGTATCAGGAAAGGCCTGCAAGGCCTTGGGCCTACTTCCAGCCTCCAGGCACCAATGTACTGATACCTGTGACATTTGGTGGTGTTCAGCTTCAAGGGGATGAAGTCGCACCTTCTACCCATGGTTATGGAGCTCAGCGCAGGGTAAGATTTTAGGTTATCCCCCTGGCTGGAGGTGTTTAAGCAAAACACCTCACATGCCCAGTACAGTGTATTTCACCCTTTCCCAGGATCAGTAAAGGCCTGCAAGGCCTTGTGCCTACTTCCAGCCTCCAGGCACCAATGTTACTGATACCTGTAACCTTTGGTGGTGTTAAGCTTCAAGGGGATGAAGTCGCACCTTCTACCCAGGGTTATGGAGCTCCGCGCAGGGTAAGATTTCAGGTTATCCCCCTGGCTGGAAGTGTTTAAGCAAAACACCTCACATGCCCAGTACAGTGTATTTAACCCTTTCCCAGTATCAGGAAAGGCCTGCAAGGCCTTGTGCCTACTTCCAGCCTCCAGGCACCAATGTTACTGATACCTGTGACATTTGGTGGTGTTAAGCTTCAAGGGGAAGAAGTCACACCTTCTACCCAGGGTTATGGAGCTCAGTGCAGGGTAAGATTTCAGGTTATCCCCCTGGCTGGAGGTGTTAAAGCAAAACACTCCACATGCCCAATAAAGTCTATTTCACCCCTTCACTGTATCAGGAAAGGCCTGCAAGGCCTTGGGCCTACTTCCAGCCTCCAGGCACCAATGTACTGATACCTGTGACATTTGGTGGTGTTCAGCTTCAAGGGGATGAAGTCACACCTTCTACCCAGGGTTATGGAGCTCAGCGCAGGGTAAGGTTTTAGGTTATCCCCCTGGCTGGAGGTGTTTAAGCAAAACACCTCACATGCCCAGTACAGTGTATTTCACCCTTTCCCAGTATCAGTAAAGGCCTGCAAGGCCTTGTGCCTACTTCCAGCCTCCAGGCACCAATATTACTGATTCCTGTGACATTTGGTGGTGTTAAGCTTCAAGGGGATGAAGTCACACTTTATACCCAGGGTTATGGAGCTCAGCGCAGGGTAAGATTTGAGGTTATCCCCCTGGCTGGAGTTGTTAAAGCAAAGCACTTCACATGCCCAATAAAGTCTATTTCACCCCTTCACAGTATCAGGAAAGGCCTGCAAGGCCTTGGGCCTACTTCCAGCCTCCAGGCACCAGTTTTACTGATACCTGTGACATTTGGTGGTGTTAAGCTTCAAGGGTATGAAGTCACACCTTCTACCCAGGGTTATGGAGCTCAGTGCAGGGTAAGATTTCAGGTTATCCCCCTGGCTGGAGGTGTTAAAGCAAAACACTCCCCATGCCCAATAAAGTCTATTTCACCCCTTCACAGTATTAGGAAAGGCCTGCAAGGCCTTGTGCCTACTTCCAGCCTCCAGGCACCAATGTTACTGTTACCTGTGACATTTGGTGGTGTTAAGGTTCAAGGGGATGAAGTCGCACCTTCTACCCAGGGTTATGGAGATCCGCGCAGGGTAAGATTTCAGGCTTCACCCCAGGCTTAAGGCGTGAAAATAGAACAGTTACCATACACATCAATGTGTATTTCACCCATTCACAGTATCAGGAAAGGCCTGCAAGGCCTTGGGCCTACTTCCAGCCTCCAGGCACCAATGTTACTGATACCTGTGACATGTGGTGGTGTTAAGTTTCAAGGGGAAGAAGTCACACCTTCTACCCAGTGTTATGGAGCTCAGTGCAGGGTAAGAATTCAGGTTATCCCCCTGGCTGGAGGTGTTAAAGCAAAACACTCCACATGCCCAATAAAGTCTATTTCACCCCTTCACAGTGTCAGGAAAGGCCTGCAAGGCCTTGGGCCTACGTCCAGCCTCCAGGCACCGATTTTACTGATACCTGTGACATTTGGTGGTGTTAAGCTTCAAGGGGATGTAGTCACACTTTCTACCCAGGGTTATGGAGCTCAGCGCAGGGTAAGAATTCAGGTTATCCCCCTGGCTGGAGGTGTTAAAGCAAAACACTTCACATGCCCATTAAACTCTATTTCACCCCTTAACAGTATCAGGAAAGGCCTGCAAGGCCTTGTGCCTACTTCCAGCCCCCAGGCACCAATGTTACTGATGCCTGTGACATTTGGTGGTGTAAAGCTTCAAGGGGATGAAGTCGCACCTTCTACCCAGGGTTATGGAGCTCTGCGCAGGCTAAGATTTCAGGTTATCCCCCTGGCTGGAGGTGTTAAAGCAAAACACTCCACATGCCCAATAAAGTCTATTTCACCCCTTTACTGTATCAGGAAAGGCCTGCAAGGCCGTGGGCCTACTTCCAGCCTCCAGGCACCAATTTTACTGATACCTGTGACATTTGGTGGTGTTAAGCTTCAAGGGGATGAAGTCACACTTTATACCCAGGGTTATGGAGCTCAGCGCAGGGTAAGATTTTTTGGTTATCCCCCTGGCTGGAGGTGTTTAAGCAAAACACCTCACATGCCCAGTACAGTGTTTTTCACCCTTTCCCAGTATCAGGAAAGGCCTGCAAGGCCTTGTGCCTACTTCCAGCCTCCAGGCACCAATGTTACTGATACCTGTGACATTTGGTGGTGTTAAGCTTCAAGGGGAAGAAGTCACACCTTCTACCCAGGGTTATGGAGCTCAGTGCAGGGTACGATTTCAGGTCATCCCTCTGGCTGGAGGTGTTAAAGCAAAACACTTCACATGCCCAATACGTTGTATTTCAGTCCTTCACAGTATCAGGAAAGGCCTGCAAGGCCTTGGGCCAACTTCCAGCCCCCAGGCACCAATGTTACTGATACCTGTGACATTTGGTGGTGTTAAGCTTCAAGGGGAAGAAGTCACACCTTCTACCCAGGGTTATGGAGCTCAGCGCAGGGTAAGATTTCAGGTTATCGCCCGGGCTTGAGTTGCTAAAGCAAAACACTTCACATGCCCAATAAAGTCTATTTCACCCCTTTCACAGTATCAGGAAAGGCCTGCAAGGCCTTGGGCCTACTTCCAGCCCCCAGGCACCAATGTTACTGATACCTGTGACATGTGGTGGTGTTAAGCTTCAAGGGGAAGAAGTCACACCTTCTACCCAGGGTTATGGAGCTCAGTGCAGGGTAAGAATTCAGGTTATCCCCCTGGCTGGAGGTGTTTAAGCAAAACACCTCACATGCCCAGTACAGTGTATTTCACCCTTTCCCAGTATCAGTAAAGGCCTGCAAGGCCTTGTGCCTACTTCCAGCCTCCAGGCACCAATGTTACTGATACCTGTGACATTTGGTGGTGTTAAGCTTCAAGGGGATGAAGTCGCACCTTCTACCCAGGGTTATGGAGCTCCGCGCAGGGTAAGATTTCAGGCTTCACCCCAGGCTTAAGGCGTGAAAATAGAACAGTTACCATACACAACAATGTGTATTTCACCCATTCACAGTATCAGGAAAGGCCTGCAAGGCCTTGGGCCTACTTCCAGGCACCAATGTTACTGATACCTGTGACATTTGGTAGTGTTAAGCTTCAAGGGGATGAAGTCACACTTTCTACCTAGGGTTATGGAGCTCAGCACAGGGTAAGATTTTAGGTTATCCCCCTGGCTGGAGGTGTTTAAGCAAAACACCTCACATGCCCAGTACAGTGTATTTCACGCTTTCCCAGTATCAGGATAGTCCTGCAAGGCCTTGTGCCTACTTCCAGCCTCCAGGCACCAATGTGACTGATACCTGTGACATTTGGTGGTCTTAAGCTTCAAGGGGATGAAGTCACACTTTATACCCAGGGTTATGGAGCTCAGCGCAGGGTAAGATTTTAGGTTATCCCCCTGGCTGGAGTTGTTAAAGCAAAACACTTCACATGCCCAATAAAGTCTATTTCACCCCTTCACAGTATCAGGAAAGGCCTGCAAGGCCTTGGGCCTCCTTCCAGCCCCCAGGCACCTGTTTTTGTGATACTTGTGACATTTGGAGGTGCTCAGCTTCAAGGGGATGAAGTCACATCTTCTACCCAGGGTTATGGAGCTCAGCGCAGGGTAAGATTTCAGGTTATCCCCCTGGCTGGAGGTGTTAAAGGAAAACACTTTGCACGCCCATTAAAGTCTATTTCACCCCTTCACAGTATCAGGAAAGGCCTGCAAGGCCTTGTGCCTACTTCCAGCCTCCAGGCACCAATGTTACTGATACCTGTGACATGTGGTGGTGTTAAGCTTCAAGGGGATTAAGTCACACCTTCTACCCAGGGTTATGGAGCTCAGCGCAGGGTAAGATTTCAGGTTATCCCCCTGGCTTGAGGTGTTAAAGCCAAACACTCCACATGCCCAATAAAGTCTATTTCACCTCTTCACAGTATCAGGAAAGGCCTGCAAGGCATTGGGCCTACTTCCAGCCTCCAGGCACCAATGTTACTGATACCTGTGACATGTGGTGGTGTTAAGCTTCAAGGGGATGTAGTCACACCTTTTACCCAGGGTCATGGAGCTCAGCGCAGGGTAAGATTTCAGGTTATCCCCCTGGCTGGAGGTGTTTAAGCAAAACACCTCACACGCCCAGTACAGTGTATTTCACCCTTTCCCAGTATCAGGAAAGGCCTGCAAGGCCTTGTGCCTACTTCCAGCCTCCAGGCACCAATGTTACTGATACCTGTGACATTTGGTGGTGTTAAGCTTCAAGGGGATGAAGTCGCACCTTCTACCCAGGGTTATGGAGCTCCGCGCAGGGTAAGATTTCAGGCTTCACCCCAGGCTTAAGGCGTGAAAATAGAACAGTTACCATACACAACAATGTGTATTTCACCCATTCACAGTATCAGGAAAGGCCTGCAAGGCCTTGGGCCTACTTCCAGCCTCCAGGCACCAATGTTACTGATACCTGTGACATTTGGTAGTGTTAAGCTTCAAGGGGATGAAGTCACACTTTCTACCCAGGGTTATGGAGCTCAGCGCAGGGTAAGAATTCAGGTTATCCCCCTGGCTGGAGGTGTTAAAGCAAAACACTTCACATGCCCATTAAACTCTATTTCACCCCTTCACAGTATCAGGAAAGGCCTGCAAGGCCTTGGGCCTACTTCCAGCCTCCAGGCACCAATGTTACTGATACCTGTGACCTTTGGTGGTGTTAAGCTCCAAGGGGATGAAGTCGCACCTTCTACCCAGGGTTATGGAGCTCCGCGCAGGGTAAGATTTCAGGTTATCCCCCTGGCTGGAGGTGTTTAAGCAAAACACCTCACATGCCCAGTACAGTGTATTTAACCCTTTCCCAGTATCAGGAAAGGCCTGCAAGGCCTTGTGCCTACTTCCAGCCTCCAGGCACCAATGTTACTGATACCTGTGACATTTGGTGGTGTTAAGCTTCAATGGGAAGAAGTCAAATCTTCTACCCAGGGTTATGGAGCTCAGCGCAGGGTAAGAATTTGGGTTATCCCCCTGGCTGGAGGTGTTAAATTAAAACACTTCACATGCCCAATAAAGTCTGTTTCACCCCTTCACAGTATCATGAAAGGCCTGCAAGGCCTTGTGCCTACTTCCAGCCTCCAGGCACCAATGTTACTGATACCTGTGACATGTGGTGGTGTTAAGCTTCAATGGGATGAAGTCACACCTTCTACCCAGGGTTATGGAGCTCAGTGCAGGGTAAGAATTTGGGTTATCCCCCTGGCTGGAGGTGTTAAAGCAAAACACTTCACATGCCCAATAAAGTCTGTTTCACCCCTTCACAGTATCAGGAAAGGCCTGCAAGGCCTTGTGCCTACTTCCAGCCTCCAGGCACCAATGTTACTGATACCTGTGACATGTGGTGGTGTTAAGCTTCAAGGGGATGAAGTCGCACCTTCTACCCAGGGTTATGGAGCTCAGCGCAGGGTAAGATTTCAGGTTATCCCCCCTGGCTTGAGGTGTTAAAGCAAAACACTTCACATGCCCAATAAAGTCTATTTCACCCCTTCACAGTATCAGGAAAGGCCTGCAAGGCCTTGGGCCTACTTCCAGCCTCCAGGCACCAATGTTACTGATACCTGTGATATTTGGTGGTGTTAAGCTTCAAGGGGATGAAGTCACACCTTTTACCCAGGGTTATGGAGCTCAGCGCAGGGTAAGATTTCAGGTTATCGCCCTGGCTTGAGGTGTTAAAGCAAAACACTCCACATGCCAAATAAAGTCTATTTCACCCCTTCACAGTATCAGGAAAGGCCTGCAAGGCCTTGGGCCTACTTCCAGCCTCCAGGCACCAAAGTTACTGATACCTGTGACATTTGGTGGTGTTAAGCTTCAAGGGGAAGAAGTCACGCCTTCTACCCAGGGTTATGGAGCTCAGTGCAGGGTAAGAATTCAGGTTATCCCCCTGGCTGGAGGTGTTAAAGCAAAACACTTCACATGCCCATTAAAGTCTATTTCACCCCTTCACAGTATCAGGAAAGGCCTGCAAGGCCTTGTGCCTACTTCCAGCCTCCAGGCACCAATGTTACTGTTACCTGTGACATGTGGTGGTGTTAAGCTTCAAGGGGATGAAGTCACACCTTTTACCCAGTGTTATGGAGCTCAGCGCAGGGTAAGATTTCAGGTTATCCCCCTGGCTTGAGGTGTTAAAGCCAAACACTCCATATGCCCAATAAAGTCTATTTCACGCCTTCACAGTATCAGGAAAGGCCTGCAAGGCCTTGTGCCTACTTCCAGCCTCCAGGCACCAATGTTACTGATACCTGTGACATTTGGTGGTGTTAAGCTTCAAGGGGAAGAAGTCAAACCTTCTACCCAGGGTTATGGAGCTCAGCGCAGGGTAAGAATTCAGGTTATCCCCCTGGCTGGAGGTGTTAAAGCAAAACACTTTGCATGCCCATTAAAGTCTATTTCACCCCTTCACAGTATCAGGAAAGGCAGGCAAGGCCGTGTGCCTACTTCCAGCCTCCAGGCACCAATGTTACTGATACCTGTGACATGTGGTGGTGTTAAGCTTCAAGGGGATGAAGTCACACCTTCTACCCAGGGTTATGGAGCTCAGCGCAGGGTAAGAATTCAGGTTATCCCCCTGGCTTGAGGTGTTAAAGCAAAACACTTCACATGCCCTATAAAGTCTATTTCACCCCTTCACAGTATCAGGAAAGGCCTTGTGCCTTCTTCCAGCCTCTAGGCACCAATTTCACTGAAACTTGTGACATTTGTAGGTGTTCAACTTCAAGGGGATGAAGTTGCACCTTCTACCCAGGGTTATGGAACTCAGCACAGGGTAAGATTCCAGGCTTCACCCCTGACTGGAGGTGTTAAAGCAAAACACTTCTCATGCCCAATAAAGTCTATTTCACCCCTCCACAGTATCAGGAAAGGCCTGCAAGGCCTTGGGCCTACTTCCAGCCTCCTGGCACCAATTATACTGATACCTGTGACATTTGGAGGTGTTAAGCTTCAAGGGGATGAAGTTGCACCTTCTACCCAGGGTTATGGAGCTCCGCGCAGGGTAAGAATTTAGGTCATCCCCCTGGCTGGAGGTGTTAAAGGAAAACACTTCACATGCCCAATAAAGTCTAGTTCACCCCTTCACAGTATCAGGAAAGGCCTGCAAGGCCTTGGGCCTACTTCCAGCCTCCTGGCACCAATTATACTGATACCTGTGACATTTGGAGGTGTTAAGCTTCAAGGGGATGAAGTCACACCTTTTACCCAGGGTTATGGAGCTCAGCGCAGAGTAAGATTTCAGGTTATCGCCCTGGCTTGAGGTGTTAAAGCAAAACACTTCACATGCCAATAAAGTCTAGTTCACCCCTTCACAGTATCAGGAAAGGCCTGCAAGGCCTTGTGCCTACTTTCAGCCTCCAGGCACCAATGTTACTGATACCTGTGACATGTGGTGGTGTAAGCTTCAAGGGGATGAAGTCACACCTTTTACCCAGGGTTATGGAGCTCAGCGCAGGGTAAGATTTCAGGTTATCGCCCTGGCTTGAGGTGTTAAAGCAAAACACTCCACATGCCAAATAAAGTCTATTTCACCCCTTCAAAGTATCAGGAAAGGCCTGCAAGGCCTTGGGCCTACTTCCAGCCTCCAGGCACCAAAGTTACTGATACCTGTGACATTTGGTGGTGTTAAGCTTCAAGGGGAAGAAGTCACGCCTTCTACCCAGGGTTATGGAGCTCAGTGCAGGGTAAGAATTCAGGTTATCCCCCTGGCTGGAGGTGTTAAAGCAAAACACTTCACATGCCCATTAAAGTCTATTTCACCCCTTCACAGTATCAGGAAAGGCCTGCAAGGCCTTGTGCCTACTTCCAGCCTCCAGGCACCAATGTTACTGTTACCTGTGACATGTGGTGGTGTTAAGCTTCAAGGGGATGAAGTCACACCTTTTACCCAGGGTTATGGAGCTCAGCGCAGGGTAAGATTTCAGGTTATCCCCCTTGCTTGAGGTGTTAAAGCCAAACACTCCACATGCCCAATAAAGTCTATTTCACGCCTTCACAGTATCAGGAAAGGCCTGCAAGGCCTTGTGCCTACTTCCAGCCTCCAGGCACCAATGTTACTGATACCTGTGACATTTGGTGGTGTTAAGCTTCAAGGGGAAGAAGTCACACCTTCTACCCTGGGTTATGGAGCTCAGCGCAGGGTAAGAATTCAGGTTATCCCCCTGGCTGGAGGTGTTAAAGCCAAACACTCCACATGCCCAATAAAGTCTATTTCACGCCTTCACAGTATCAGGAAAGGCCTGCAAGGCCTTGTGCCTACTTCCAGCCTCCAGGCACCAATGTTACTGATACCTGTGACATTTGGTGGTGTTAAGCTTCAAGGGGAAGAAGTCACACCTTCTACCCAGGGTTATGGAGCTCAGCGCAGGGTAAAAATTCAGGTTATCCCCCTGGCTGGAGGTGTTAAAGCAAAACACTTTGCATGCCCATTAAAGTCTATTTCACCCCTTCACAGTATCAGGAAAGGCAGGCAAGGCAGTGTGCCTACTTCCAGCCTCCAGGCACCAATGTTACTGATACCTGTGACATGTGGTGGTGTTAAGCTTCAAGGGGATGAAGTCACACCTTCTACCCAGGGTTATGGAGCTCAGCGCAGGGTAAGAATTTGGGTTATCCCCCTGGCTGGAGGTGTTAAATTAAAACACTTCACATGCCCAATAAAGTCTGTTTCACCCCTTCACAGTATCAGGAAAGGCCTGCAAGGCCTTGTGCCTACTTCCAGCCTCCAGGCACCAATGTTACTGATACCTGTGACATGTGGTGGTGTTAAGCTTCAAGGGGATGAAGTCGCACCTTCTACCCAGGGTTATGGAGCTCAGCGCAGGGTAAGATTTCAGGTTATCCCCCCTGGCTTGAGGTGTTAAAGCAAAACACTTCACATGCCCAATAAAGTCTGTTTCACCCCTTCACAGTATCAGGAAAGGCCTGCAAGGCCTTGTGCCTACTTCCAGCCTCCAGGCACCAATGTTACTGATACCTGTGACATGTGGTGGTGTTAAGCTTCAAGGGGATGAAGTCGCACCTTCTACCCAGGGTTATGGAGCTCAGCGCAGGGTAAGATTTCAGGTTATCCCCCCTGGCTTGAGGTGTTAAAGCAAAACACTTCACATGCCCAATAAAGTCTATTTCACCCCTTCACAGTATCAGGAAAGGCCTGCAAGGCCTTGGGCCTACTTCCAGCCTCCAGGCACCAATGTTACTGATACCTGGGACATTTGGAGGTGTTAAGCTTCAAGGGGAAGAAGTCACACCTTCTACCCAGGGTTATGGAGCTCAGCGCAGGGTAAGATTTCAGCTTTTCACCCCTAGCTGGATGTGTTGAAGCAAAACACTTCTCATGCCCAATAAAGTCTATTTCAACCCTTCACAGTATCAGGAAAGGCCTGCAAGGCCTTGGGCCTACTTCCAGCGTCCAGGCACCTGTGTTTGTGATACTTGTGACATTTGGAGGTGTTCAGCTTCAAGGGGATGAAGTCACACCTTCTACCCAGGGTTATGGAGCTCAGCGCAGGGTAAGATTTCAGCTTTTCACCCCTAGCTGGATGTGTTGAAGCAAAACACTTCTCATGCCCAATAAAGTCTATTTCAACCCTTCACAGTATCAGGAAAGGCCTGTAAGGCCTTGGGCCTACATCCATTCTCCAGGCACCAATGTTACTGACACCTGTGACATTTGGTGGTGTTAAGCTTCATGGGGAAGAAGTCACACCTTCTACCCAGGGTTATGGAGCTCAGCGCAGGGTAAGATTTCAGGTTATTCCCCCTGGCTCGAGGTGTTAAAGCAAAACACTTCACATGCCCAATAAATTGTATTTCACCCCTTCACAGTATCAGGAAAGGCCTGCAAGGCCTCGTGCCTACTTCCAGCCCCCAGGCACCAATGTTACTGACACCTGTGACATTTGGTGGTGTTAAGCTTCATGGGGAAGAAGTCACACCTTCTACCCAGGGTTATGGAGCTCAGCGCAGGGTAAGAATTCAGGTTATTCCCCCTGGCTCGAGGTGTTAAAGCAAAACACTTCACATGCCCAATAAATTGTATTTCACTCCTTCACAGTATCAGGAAAGGCCTGCAAGGCCTTGGGCCTACTTGCAGCCCCCAGGCACCAATGTTACTGACACCTGTGACATTTGGTGGTGTTAAGCTTCAAGGGGAAGATGTCACACCTTCTACCCAGGGTTATGGAGCTCAGCGCAGGGTATGATTTTAGGTTATCCCCCTGGCTTGAGGTGTTTAAGCAAAACACCTCACATGCCCAGTACAGTGTATTTCACCCTTTCCCAGTATCAGTAAAGGCCTGCAAGGCCTTGTGCCTACTTCCAGCCTCCAGGCACCAATGTTACTGATACCTGTGACATTTGGTGGTGTTAAGCTTCAAGGGGATGAAGTCGCACCTTCTACCCAGGGTTATGGAGCTCCGCGCAGGGTAAGATTTCAGGCTTCACCCCAGGCTTAAGGCGTGAACATAGAACAATTACCATACACAACAATGTGTATTTCACCCATTCACAGTATCAGGAAAGGCCTGCTAGGCCTTGGGCCTACTTCCAGCATCCAGGCACCAATGTTACTGATACCTGTGACATGTGGTGGTGTTAAGCTTCAAGGGGATGAAGTCACACTTTCTACCCAGGGTTATGGAGCTCAGCGCAGGGTAAGAATTCAGGTTATCCCCCTGGCTGGAGGTATTAAAGCAAAACACTTCACATGCCCAATAAATTGTATTTCACCCCTTCACAGTATCAGGAAAGGCCTGCAAGGCCTTGGGCCTACTTCCAGCCTCCAGGCACCAATGTTACTGATGCCTGTGACATTTGGTGGTGTTAAGCTTCAAGGGGATGAAGTCACACCTTTTACCCAGGGTTATGGAGCTCAGTGCAGGGTAAGAATTCAGGGTATCCCCCTGGCTGGAGGTGTTAAAGCAAAACACTTCACATGCCCAGTACAGTGTATTTCACCCTTTCCCAGTATCAGGAAAGGCCTGCAAGGCCTTGTGCCTACTTCCAGCCTCCAGGCACCAATGTTACTGATACCTGTGACATTTGGCGGTGTTAAGCTTCAAGGGGAAGAAGTCACACCATCTACCCAGGGTTATGGAGCTCAGTGCAGGGTAAGAATTCAGGTTATCCCCCTGGCTGGAGGTGTTAAAGCAAAACACTTCACATGCCCAATAAAGTCTATTTCACCCCTTCACAGTATCAGGAAAGGCCTGCAAGGCCTTGTGCCTACTTCCAGCCTCCAGGCACCAATGTTACTGATGCCTGTGACATTTGGTGGTGTTAAGCTTCAAGGGGAAGAAGTCACACCTTTTACCCTGGGTTATGGAGCTCAGCGCAGGGTAAGATTTCAGGTTATCCCCCTGGCTTGAGGTGTTAAAGCAAAACACTTCACATGCCCAATAAAGTCTATTTCACCCCTTCACAGTATCAGGAAAGGCCTGCAAGGCCTTGGGCCTACTTCCAGCCCCCAGGCACCAATGTACTGATACCTGTGACATTTGGTGGTGTTAAGCTTCAAGGGGATGAAGTCACACCTTCTACCCAGGGTTATGGAGCTCCTCGCAGGGTAAGATTTCAGGCTTCACCCCAGGCTGGAGGCGTGAAAATAGAACAATTACCATACACAGCAATGTGTATTTCACCCATTCACAGTATCAGGGAAGGCCTGCAAGGCCTTGGGCCTACTTCCAGCCTCCAGGCACCAATTTTACTGATACCTGTGACATTTGGTGGTGTTAAGCTTCAAGGGGATGAAGTCACACTTTATACCCAGGGTTATGGAGCTCAGCGCAGGGTAAGATTTTTGGTTATCCCCCTGGCTGGAGGTGTTTAAGCAAAACACCTCACATGCCCAGTACAGTGTATTTCACCCTTTCCCAGTATCAGGAAAGGCCTGCAAGGCCTTGTGCCTACTTCCAGCCTCCAGGCACCAATGTTACTGATACCTGTGACATTTGGTGGTGTTAAGCTTCAAGGGGAAGAAGTCCCACCTTCTACCCAGGGTTATGGAGCTCAGCGCAGGGTAAGATTTCAGGTTATCTCCCTGGCTTGAGGTGTTAAAGCCAAACACTCCACATGCCCAAGAATGTCTATTTCACACCTTCACGGTATCAGGAAAGGCCTGCAAGGCCTTGGGCCTGCTTCCAGCCTCCAGGCACCAATGTTACTGATACCTGTGACATTTGGTGGTGTTAAGCTTCAAGGGGAAGGAGTCACATCTTCAACCCAGGGTTATGGAGCTCAGTGCAGGGTAAGAATTCAGGGTATCCCCCTGGCTGGAGGTGTTAAAGCAAAACACTTCACATGCCCAATAAATTGTATTTCACCCCTTCACAGGATCAGGAAAGAGCTGCAAGGCCTCGGGCCTACTTCCAGCCCCCAGGCACCAATGTTACTGATACCTGTGACATGTGGTGGTGTTGAGCTTCAAGGGGATGAAGTCACACCTCTTACCCAGGGTTATGGAGCTCAGCGCAGGGTAAGATTTCAGGTTATCCCCCCTGGCAGGAGGTGTTAAAGCAAAACACTCCACATGCCCAATAAAGTCTATTTCACCCTTTCCCAGTATCAGGAAAAGCCTGCACGGCCTTCTGCCTACTTCCAGCCTCCAGGCACCAATGTTACTGATACCTGTGACATTTGGTGGTGTTAAGCTTCAAGGGGAAGAAGTCACATCTTCTACCCAGGGTTATGGAGCTCAGCGCAGGGTAAGAATTCAGGTTATCGCCCTGGCTTGAGGTGTTAAAGCAAAACACTTCACATGCCCAATAAAGTCTATTTCACCCCTTCACAGTATCAGGAAAGGCCTTGTGCCTACTTCCAGCCTCCAGGCACCAATGTTACTGATACCTGTGACATTTGGTGGTGTTAAGCTTCAAGGGGAAGAAGTCACATCTTCTACCCAGGGTTATGGAGCTCAGCGCAGGGTAAGAATTCAGGTTATCCCCCTGGCTGGAGGTGTTAAAGCAAAACACTTCACATGCCCAATAAATTGTATTTCACCCCTTCACAGGATCAGGAAAGAGCTGCAAGGCCTCGGGCCTACTTCCAGCCCCCAGGCACCAATGTTACTGATACCTGTGACATGTGGTGTTGTTGAGCTTCAAGGGGATGAAGTCACACCTCTTACCCAGGGTTATGGAGCTCAGCGCAGGGTAAGATTTCAGGTTATCCCCCCTGGCAGGAGGTGTTAAAGCAAAACACTCCACATGCCCAATAAAGTCTATTTCACCCTTTCCCAGTATCAGGAAAAGCCTGCACGGCCTTCTGCCTACTTCCAGCCTCCAGGCACCAATGTTACTGATACCTGTGACATTTGGTGGTGTTAAGCTTCAAGGGGATGAAGTCGCACCTTCTACCCCAGGGTTATGGAGCTCAGCGCAGGGTAAGAATTCAGGTTATCCCCCTGGCTGGAGGTGTTAAAGCAAAACACTTCACATGCCCAATAAAGTCTATTTCACCCCTTCACAGTATCAGGAAAGTCATATAAGGCCTTGGGCCTACTTTCAGCCTCCAGGCACCAATGTACTGATACCTGTGACATTTGGTGGTGTTAAACTTCAAGGGGATGAAGTCATACCTTCTACCCAGGGTTATGGAGCTCAGCGCAGGGTAAGATTTCAGGCTTCACCCCAGGCTTAAGGCGTGAAAATAGAACAGTTACCATACACAACAATGTGTATTTCACCCATTCACAGTATCAGGAAAGGCCTGCAAGGCCTTGGGCCTACTTCCAGCCTCCAGGCACCAATGTTACTGATACCTGTGACATTTGGTAGTGTTAAGCTTCAAGGGGAGGAAGTCACACTTTCTACCCAGGGTTATGGAGCTCAGCACAGGGTAAGATTTTAGGTTATCCCCCTGGCTGGAGGTGTTTAAGCAAAACACCTAACATGCCCAGTACAGTGTATTTCACGCTTTCCCAGTATCAGGATAGTCCTGCAAGGCCTTGTGCCTACTTCCAGCCTCCAGGCACCAATGTTACTGATACCTGTGACATTTGGTGGTGTTAAGCTTCAAGGGGATGAAGTCGCACCTTCTACCCAGGGTTATGGAGCTCAGCGCAGGGTAAGAATTCAGGTTATCCCCCTGGCTGGAGGTGTTAAAGCAAAACACTTCACATGCCCATTAAAGTCTATTTCACCCCTTCACAGTATCAGGAAAGGCCTATAAGGCCTTGGGCCTACTTCCAGCCTCCAGGCACCAATGTACTGATACCTGTGACATTTGGTGGTGTTAAACTTCAAGGGGATGAAGTCACACCTTCTACCCAGGGTTATGGAGCTCAGCTCAGGGTAAGAATTCAGGTTATCCCCCTGGCTGGAGGTGTTAAAGCAAAACACTTCACATGCCCAATAAATTGTATTTCACCCCTTCACAGGATCAGGAAAGAGCTGCAAGGCCTCGGGCCTACTTCCAGCCCCCAGGCACCAATGTTACTGATACCTGTGACATGTGGTGGTGTTGAGCTTCAAGGGGATGAAGTCACACCTCTTACCCAGGGTTATGGAGCTCAGCGCAGGGTAAGATTTCAGGTTATCCTCCCTGGCAGGAGGTGTTAAAGCAAAACACTCCACATGCCCAATAAAGTCTATTTCACCCTTTCCCAGTATCAGGAAAAGCCTGCACGGCCTTCTGCCTACTTCCAGCCTCCAGGCACCAATGTTACTGATACCTGTGACATTTGGTGGTGTTAAGCTTCAAGGGGAAGAAGTCACATCTTCTACCCAGGGTTATGGAGCTCAGCGCAGGGTAAGAATTCAGGTTATCGCCCTGGCTTGAGGTGTTAAAGCAAAACACTTCACATGCCCAATAAAGTCTATTTCACCCCTTCACAGTATCAGGAAAGGCCTTGTGCCTACTTCCAGCCTCCAGGCACCAATGTTACTGATACCTGTGACATTTGGTGGTGTTAAGCTTCAGGGGGAAGAAGTCACACCTTTTACCCAGGGTTATGGAGCTCAGCGCAGGGTAAGATTTCAGGTTATCACCCTGGCTTGAGGTGTTAAAGCAAAACACTTCACATGCCCAATAAAGTCTATTTCACCCCTTCACAGTATCAGGAAAGGCCTTGTGCCTACTTCCAGCCTCTAGGCACCAATTTCACTGACACTTGTGACATTTGTAGGTGTTCAACTTCAAGGGGATGAAGTTGCACCTTCTACCCAGGGTTATGGAACTCAGCGCAGGGTAAGATTCCAGGCTTCACCCCTGACTGGAGGTGTTAAAGCAAAACACTTCTCATGCCCAATAAAGTCTATTTCACCCCTCCACAGTATCAGGAAAGGCCTGCAAGGCCTTGGGCCTACTTCCAGCCTCCTGGCACCAATTATACTGATACCTGTGACATTTGGAGGTGTTAAGCTTCAAGGGGATGAAGTTGCACCTTCTACCCAGGGTTATGGAGCTCAGCGCAGGGTAAGAATTCAGGTTATCGCCCTGGCTTGAGGTGTTAAAGCAAAACACTTCACATGCCCAATAAAGTCTATTTCACCCCTTCACAGTATCAGGAAAGGCCTTGTGCCTACTTCCAGCCTCCAGGCACCAATGTTACTGATACCTGTGACATTTGGTGGTGTTAAGCTTCAGGGGGAAGAAGTCACACCTTTTACCCAGGGTTATGGAGCTCAGCGCAGGGTAAGATTTCAGGTTATCACCCTGGCTTGAGGTGTTAAAGCAAAACACTTCACATGCCCAATAAAGTCTATTTCACCCCTTCACAGTATCAGGAAAGGCCTTGTGCCTACTTCCAGCCTCTAGGCACCAATTTCACTGACACTTGTGACATTTGTAGGTGTTCGACTTCAAGGGGATGAAGTTGCACCTTCTACCCAGGGTTATGGAACTCAGCGCAGGGTAAGATTCCAGGCTTCACCCCTGACTGGAGGTGTTAAAGCAAAACACTTCTCATGCCCAATAAAGTCTATTTCACCCCTCCACAGTATCAGGAAAGGCCTGCAAGGCCTTGGGCCTACTTCCAGCCTCCTGGCACCAATTATACTGATACCTGTGACATTTGGAGGTGTTAAGCTTCAAGGGGATGAAGTTGCAACTTCTACCCAGGGTTATGGAGCTCCGCGCAGGGTAAGAATTTAGGTCATCCCCCTGGCTGGAGGTGTTAAAGGAAAACACTTCACATGCCCAATAAAGTCTATTTTACCCCTCCAAAGTATCAGGGAAGGCCTGCAAGGCCTTGTGCCTACTTCCAGCCTCCAGGCACCAATGTTACTGATACATGTGACATTTGGTGGTGTTAAGCTTCAAGGGGAAGAAGTCACATCTTCTACCCAGGGTTATGGAGCTCAGCGCAGGGTAAGAATTTGGGTTATCCCCCTGGCTGGAGGTGTTAAAGAAAAACACTTCACGTGCCCAATAAAGTCTGTTTCAACCCTTCACAGTATCAGGGAAGGCCTGCAAGGCCTTGTGCCTACTTCCAGCCTCCAGGCACCAATGTTACTGATACCTGTGACATTTGGTGGTGTTAAGCTTCACGGGGAAGAAGTCACACCTTCTACCCAGGTTTATGGAGCTCAGTGCAGGGTACGATTTCAGGTCATCCCTCTGGCTGGAGGTGTTAAAGAAAAACACTTCACATGCCCAATACATTGTATTTCACTCCTTCACAGTGTCAGGAAATGCCTGCAAGGCCTTGGGCCAACTTCCAGCCCCCAGGCACCAATGTTACTGATACCTGTGACATTTGGTGGTGTTAAGCTTCAAGGGGATGAAGTCACACCTTCTACCAAGTGTTATGGAGCTCAGTGCAGGGTAAGAATTCAGGTTATCCCCCTGGCTGGAGGTGTTAAAGCAAAACACTCCGCATGCCCATTAAAGTCTATTTCACCCCTTCACAGTATCAGGAAAGGCCTGCAAGGCCTTGTGCCTACTTCGAGCCCCCAGGCACCAATGTTATTGATACCTGTGACATTTTGTGGTGTTAAGCTTCAAGGGGATGAAGTCGCACCTTCTACCCATGGTTATGGAGCTCAGCGCAGGGTAAGATTTTAGGTTATCCCCCTGGCTGGAGGTGTTTAAGCAAAACACCTCACATGCCCAGTACAGTGTATTTCACCCTTTCCCAGGATCAGTAAAGGCCTGCAAGGCCTTGTGCCTACTTCCAGCCTCCAGGCACCAATGTTACTGATACCTGTGACCTTTGGTGGTGTTAAGCTTCAAGGGGATGAAGTCGCACCTTCTACCCAGGGTTATGGAGCTCCGCGCAGGGTAAGATTTCAGGTTATCCCCCTGGCTGGAAGTGTTTAAGCAAAACACCTCACATGCCCAGTACAGTGTATTTAACCCTTTCCCAGTATCAGGAAAGGCCTGCAAGGCCTTGTGCCTACTTCCAGCCTCCAGGCACCAATGTTACTGATACCTGTGACATTTGGTGGTGTTAAGCTTCAAGGGGAAGAAGTCACACCTTCTACCCAGGGTTATGGAGCTCAGTGCAGGGTAAGATTTCAGGTTATCCCCCTGGCTGGAGGTGTTAAAGCAAAACACTCCACATGCCCAATAAAGTCTATTTCACCCCTTCACTGTATCAGGAAAGGCCTGCAAGGCCTTGGGCCTACTTCCAGCCTCCAGGCACCAATGTACTGATACCTGTGACATTTGGTGGTGTTCAGCTTCAAGGGGATGAAGTCGCACCTTCTACCCATGGTTATGGAGCTCAGCGCAGGGTAAGATTTTAGGTTATCCCCCTGGCTGGAGGTGTTTAAGCAAAACACCTCACATGCCCAGTACAGTGTATTTCACCCTTTCCCAGGATCAGTAAAGGCCTGCAAGGCCTTGTGCCTACTTCCAGCCTCCAGGCACCAATGTTACTGATACCTGTGACCTTTGGTGGTGTTAAGCTTCAAGGGGATGAAGTCGCACCTTCTACCCAGGGTTATGGAGCTCCGCGCAGGGTAAGATTTCAGGTTATCCCCCTGGCTGGAAGTGTTTAAGCAAAACACCTCACATGCCCAGTACAGTGTATTTAACCCTTTCCCAGTATCAGGAAAGGCCTGCAAGGCCTTGTGCCTACTTCCAGCCTCCAGGCACCAATGTTACTGATACCTGTGACATTTGGTGGTGTTAAGCTTCAAGGGGAAGAAGTCACACCTTCTACCCAGGGTTATGGAGCTCAGTGCAGGGTAAGATTTCAGGTTATCCCCCTGGCTGGAGGTGTTAAAGCAAAACACTCCACATGCCCAATAAAGTCTATTTCACCCCTTCACTGTATCAGGAAAGGCCTGCAAGGCCTTGGGCCTACTTCCAGCCTCCAGGCACCAATGTACTGATACCTGTGACATTTGGTGGTGTTCAGCTTCAAGGGGATGAAGTCACACCTTCTACCCAGGGTTATGGAGCTCAGCGCAGGGTAAGGTTTTAGGTTATCCCCCTGGCTGGAGGTGTTTAAGCAAAACACCTCACATGCCCAGTACAGTGTATTTCACCCTTTCCCAGTATCAGTAAAGGCCTGCAAGGCCTTGTGCCTACTTCCAGCCTCCAGGCACCAATATTACTGATTCCTGTGACATTTGGTGGTGTTAAGCTTCAAGGGGATGAAGTCACACTTTATACCCAGGGTTATGGAGCTCAGCGCAGGGTAAGATTTGAGGTTATCCCCCTGGCTGGAGTTGTTAAAGCAAAGCACTTCACATGCCCAATAAAGTCTATTTCACCCCTTCACAGTATCAGGAAAGGCCTGCAAGGCCTTGGGCCTACTTCCAGCCTCCAGGCACCAGTTTTACTGATACCTGTGACATTTGGTGGTGTTAAGCTTCAAGGGTATGAAGTCACACCTTCTACCCAGGGTTATGGAGCTCAGTGCAGGGTAAGATTTCAGGTTATCCCCCTGGCTGGAGGTGTTAAAGCAAAACACTCCCCATGCCCAATAAAGTCTATTTCACCCCTTCACAGTATTAGGAAAGGCCTGCAAGGCCTTGTGCCTACTTCCAGCCTCCAGGCACCAATGTTACTGTTACCTGTGACATTTGGTGGTGTTAAGGTTCAAGGGGATGAAGTCGCACCTTCTACCCAGGGTTATGGAGATCCGCGCAGGGTAAGATTTCAGGCTTCACCCCAGGCTTAAGGCGTGAAAATAGAACAGTTACCATACACATCAATGTGTATTTCACCCATTCACAGTATCAGGAAAGGCCTGCAAGGCCTTGGGCCTACTTCCAGCCTCCAGGCACCAATGTTACTGATACCTGTGACATGTGGTGGTGTTAAGTTTCAAGGGGAAGAAGTCACACCTTCTACCCAGTGTTATGGAGCTCAGTGCAGGGTAAGAATTCAGGTTATCCCCCTGGCTGGAGGTGTTAAAGCAAAACACTCCACATGCCCAATAAAGTCTATTTCACCCCTTCACAGTGTCAGGAAAGGCCTGCAAGGCCTTGGGCCTACGTCCAGCCTCCAGGCACCGATTTTACTGATACCTGTGACATTTGGTGGTGTTAAGCTTCAAGGGGATGTAGTCACACTTTCTACCCAGGGTTATGGAGCTCAGCGCAGGGTAAGAATTCAGGTTATCCCCCTGGCTGGAGGTGTTAAAGCAAAACACTTCACATGCCCATTAAACTCTATTTCACCCCTTAACAGTATCAGGAAAGGCCTGCAAGGCCTTGTGCCTACTTCCAGCCCCCAGGCACCAATGTTACTGATGCCTGTGACATTTGGTGGTGTAAAGCTTCAAGGGGATGAAGTCGCACCTTCTACCCAGGGTTATGGAGCTCTGCGCAGGCTAAGATTTCAGGTTATCCCCCTGGCTGGAGGTGTTAAAGCAAAACACTCCACATGCCCAATAAAGTCTATTTCACCCCTTTACTGTATCAGGAAAGGCCTGCAAGGCCGTGGGCCTACTTCCAGCCTCCAGGCACCAATTTTACTGATACCTGTGACATTTGGTGGTGTTAAGCTTCAAGGGGATGAAGTCACACTTTATACCCAGGGTTATGGAGCTCAGCGCAGGGTAAGATTTTTTGGTTATCCCCCTGGCTGGAGGTGTTTAAGCAAAACACCTCACATGCCCAGTACAGTGTTTTTCACCCTTTCCCAGTATCAGGAAAGGCCTGCAAGGCCTTGTGCCTACTTCCAGCCTCCAGGCACCAATGTTACTGATACCTGTGACATTTGGTGGTGTTAAGCTTCAAGGGGAAGAAGTCACACCTTCTACCCAGGGTTATGGAGCTCAGTGCAGGGTACGATTTCAGGTCATCCCTCTGGCTGGAGGTGTTAAAGCAAAACACTTCACATGCCCAATACGTTGTATTTCAGTCCTTCACAGTATCAGGAAAGGCCTGCAAGGCCTTGGGCCAACTTCCAGCCCCCAGGCACCAATGTTACTGATACCTGTGACATTTGGTGGTGTTAAGCTTCAAGGGGAAGAAGTCACACCTTCTACCCAGGGTTATGGAGCTCAGCGCAGGGTAAGATTTCAGGTTATCGCCCGGGCTTGAGTTGCTAAAGCAAAACACTTCACATGCCCAATAAAGTCTATTTCACCCCTTTCACAGTATCAGGAAAGGCCTGCAAGGCCTTGGGCCTACTTCCAGCCCCCAGGCACCAATGTTACTGATACCTGTGACATGTGGTGGTGTTAAGCTTCAAGGGGAAGAAGTCACACCTTCTACCCAGGGTTATGGAGCTCAGTGCAGGGTAAGAATTCAGGTTATCCCCCTGGCTGGAGGTGTTTAAGCAAAACACCTCACATGCCCAGTACAGTGTATTTCACCCTTTCCCAGTATCAGTAAAGGCCTGCAAGGCCTTGTGCCTACTTCCAGCCTCCAGGCACCAATGTTACTGATACCTGTGACATTTGGTGGTGTTAAGCTTCAAGGGGATGAAGTCGCACCTTCTACCCAGGGTTATGGAGCTCCGCGCAGGGTAAGATTTCAGGCTTCACCCCAGGCTTAAGGCGTGAAAATAGAACAGTTACCATACACAACAATGTGTATTTCACCCATTCACAGTATCAGGAAAGGCCTGCAAGGCCTTGGGCCTACTTCCAGGCACCAATGTTACTGATACCTGTGACATTTGGTAGTGTTAAGCTTCAAGGGGATGAAGTCACACTTTCTACCTAGGGTTATGGAGCTCAGCACAGGGTAAGATTTTAGGTTATCCCCCTGGCTGGAGGTGTTTAAGCAAAACACCTCACATGCCCAGTACAGTGTATTTCACGCTTTCCCAGTATCAGGATAGTCCTGCAAGGCCTTGTGCCTACTTCCAGCCTCCAGGCACCAATGTGACTGATACCTGTGACATTTGGTGGTCTTAAGCTTCAAGGGGATGAAGTCACACTTTATACCCAGGGTTATGGAGCTCAGCGCAGGGTAAGATTTTAGGTTATCCCCCTGGCTGGAGTTGTTAAAGCAAAACACTTCACATGCCCAATAAAGTCTATTTCACCCCTTCACAGTATCAGGAAAGGCCTGCAAGGCCTTGGGCCTCCTTCCAGCCCCCAGGCACCTGTTTTTGTGATACTTGTGACATTTGGAGGTGCTCAGCTTCAAGGGGATGAAGTCACATCTTCTACCCAGGGTTATGGAGCTCAGCGCAGGGTAAGATTTCAGGTTATCCCCCTGGCTGGAGGTGTTAAAGGAAAACACTTTGCACGCCCATTAAAGTCTATTTCACCCCTTCACAGTATCAGGAAAGGCCTGCAAGGCCTTGTGCCTACTTCCAGCCTCCAGGCACCAATGTTACTGATACCTGTGACATGTGGTGGTGTTAAGCTTCAAGGGGATTAAGTCACACCTTCTACCCAGGGTTATGGAGCTCAGCGCAGGGTAAGATTTCAGGTTATCCCCCTGGCTTGAGGTGTTAAAGCCAAACACTCCACATGCCCAATAAAGTCTATTTCACCTCTTCACAGTATCAGGAAAGGCCTGCAAGGCATTGGGCCTACTTCCAGCCTCCAGGCACCAATGTTACTGATACCTGTGACATGTGGTGGTGTTAAGCTTCAAGGGGATGTAGTCACACCTTTTACCCAGGGTCATGGAGCTCAGCGCAGGGTAAGATTTCAGGTTATCCCCCTGGCTGGAGGTGTTTAAGCAAAACACCTCACACGCCCAGTACAGTGTATTTCACCCTTTCCCAGTATCAGGAAAGGCCTGCAAGGCCTTGTGCCTACTTCCAGCCTCCAGGCACCAATGTTACTGATACCTGTGACATTTGGTGGTGTTAAGCTTCAAGGGGATGAAGTCGCACCTTCTACCCAGGGTTATGGAGCTCCGCGCAGGGTAAGATTTCAGGCTTCACCCCAGGCTTAAGGCGTGAAAATAGAACAGTTACCATACACAACAATGTGTATTTCACCCATTCACAGTATCAGGAAAGGCCTGCAAGGCCTTGGGCCTACTTCCAGCCTCCAGGCACCAATGTTACTGATACCTGTGACATTTGGTAGTGTTAAGCTTCAAGGGGATGAAGTCACACTTTCTACCCAGGGTTATGGAGCTCAGCGCAGGGTAAGAATTCAGGTTATCCCCCTGGCTGGAGGTGTTAAAGCAAAACACTTCACATGCCCATTAAACTCTATTTCACCCCTTCACAGTATCAGGAAAGGCCTGCAAGGCCTTGGGCCTACTTCCAGCCTCCAGGCACCAATGTTACTGATACCTGTGACCTTTGGTGGTGTTAAGCTCCAAGGGGATGAAGTCGCACCTTCTACCCAGGGTTATGGAGCTCCGCGCAGGGTAAGATTTCAGGTTATCCCCCTGGCTGGAGGTGTTTAAGCAAAACACCTCACATGCCCAGTACAGTGTATTTAACCCTTTCCCAGTATCAGGAAAGGCCTGCAAGGCCTTGTGCCTACTTCCAGCCTCCAGGCACCAATGTTACTGATACCTGTGACATTTGGTGGTGTTAAGCTTCAATGGGAAGAAGTCAAATCTTCTACCCAGGGTTATGGAGCTCAGCGCAGGGTAAGAATTTGGGTTATCCCCCTGGCTGGAGGTGTTAAATTAAAACACTTCACATGCCCAATAAAGTCTGTTTCACCCCTTCACAGTATCATGAAAGGCCTGCAAGGCCTTGTGCCTACTTCCAGCCTCCAGGCACCAATGTTACTGATACCTGTGACATGTGGTGGTGTTAAGCTTCAATGGGATGAAGTCACACCTTCTACCCAGGGTTATGGAGCTCAGTGCAGGGTAAGAATTTGGGTTATCCCCCTGGCTGGAGGTGTTAAAGCAAAACACTTCACATGCCCAATAAAGTCTGTTTCACCCCTTCACAGTATCAGGAAAGGCCTGCAAGGCCTTGTGCCTACTTCCAGCCTCCAGGCACCAATGTTACTGATACCTGTGACATGTGGTGGTGTTAAGCTTCAAGGGGATGAAGTCGCACCTTCTACCCAGGGTTATGGAGCTCAGCGCAGGGTAAGATTTCAGGTTATCCCCCCTGGCTTGAGGTGTTAAAGCAAAACACTTCACATGCCCAATAAAGTCTATTTCACCCCTTCACAGTATCAGGAAAGGCCTGCAAGGCCTTGGGCCTACTTCCAGCCTCCAGGCACCAATGTTACTGATACCTGTGATATTTGGTGGTGTTAAGCTTCAAGGGGATGAAGTCACACCTTTTACCCAGGGTTATGGAGCTCAGCGCAGGGTAAGATTTCAGGTTATCGCCCTGGCTTGAGGTGTTAAAGCAAAACACTCCACATGCCAAATAAAGTCTATTTCACCCCTTCACAGTATCAGGAAAGGCCTGCAAGGCCTTGGGCCTACTTCCAGCCTCCAGGCACCAAAGTTACTGATACCTGTGACATTTGGTGGTGTTAAGCTTCAAGGGGAAGAAGTCACGCCTTCTACCCAGGGTTATGGAGCTCAGTGCAGGGTAAGAATTCAGGTTATCCCCCTGGCTGGAGGTGTTAAAGCAAAACACTTCACATGCCCATTAAAGTCTATTTCACCCCTTCACAGTATCAGGAAAGGCCTGCAAGGCCTTGTGCCTACTTCCAGCCTCCAGGCACCAATGTTACTGTTACCTGTGACATGTGGTGGTGTTAAGCTTCAAGGGGATGAAGTCACACCTTTTACCCAGTGTTATGGAGCTCAGCGCAGGGTAAGATTTCAGGTTATCCCCCTGGCTTGAGGTGTTAAAGCCAAACACTCCATATGCCCAATAAAGTCTATTTCACGCCTTCACAGTATCAGGAAAGGCCTGCAAGGCCTTGTGCCTACTTCCAGCCTCCAGGCACCAATGTTACTGATACCTGTGACATTTGGTGGTGTTAAGCTTCAAGGGGAAGAAGTCAAACCTTCTACCCAGGGTTATGGAGCTCAGCGCAGGGTAAGAATTCAGGTTATCCCCCTGGCTGGAGGTGTTAAAGCAAAACACTTTGCATGCCCATTAAAGTCTATTTCACCCCTTCACAGTATCAGGAAAGGCAGGCAAGGCCGTGTGCCTACTTCCAGCCTCCAGGCACCAATGTTACTGATACCTGTGACATGTGGTGGTGTTAAGCTTCAAGGGGATGAAGTCACACCTTCTACCCAGGGTTATGGAGCTCAGCGCAGGGTAAGAATTCAGGTTATCCCCCTGGCTTGAGGTGTTAAAGCAAAACACTTCACATGCCCTATAAAGTCTATTTCACCCCTTCACAGTATCAGGAAAGGCCTTGTGCCTTCTTCCAGCCTCTAGGCACCAATTTCACTGAAACTTGTGACATTTGTAGGTGTTCAACTTCAAGGGGATGAAGTTGCACCTTCTACCCAGGGTTATGGAACTCAGCACAGGGTAAGATTCCAGGCTTCACCCCTGACTGGAGGTGTTAAAGCAAAACACTTCTCATGCCCAATAAAGTCTATTTCACCCCTCCACAGTATCAGGAAAGGCCTGCAAGGCCTTGGGCCTACTTCCAGCCTCCTGGCACCAATTATACTGATACCTGTGACATTTGGAGGTGTTAAGCTTCAAGGGGATGAAGTTGCACCTTCTACCCAGGGTTATGGAGCTCCGCGCAGGGTAAGAATTTAGGTCATCCCCCTGGCTGGAGGTGTTAAAGGAAAACACTTCACATGCCCAATAAAGTCTAGTTCACCCCTTCACAGTATCAGGAAAGGCCTGCAAGGCCTTGGGCCTACTTCCAGCCTCCTGGCACCAATTATACTGATACCTGTGACATTTGGAGGTGTTAAGCTTCAAGGGGATGAAGTCACACCTTTTACCCAGGGTTATGGAGCTCAGCGCAGAGTAAGATTTCAGGTTATCGCCCTGGCTTGAGGTGTTAAAGCAAAACACTTCACATGCCAATAAAGTCTAGTTCACCCCTTCACAGTATCAGGAAAGGCCTGCAAGGCCTTGTGCCTACTTTCAGCCTCCAGGCACCAATGTTACTGATACCTGTGACATGTGGTGGTGTAAGCTTCAAGGGGATGAAGTCACACCTTTTACCCAGGGTTATGGAGCTCAGCGCAGGGTAAGATTTCAGGTTATCGCCCTGGCTTGAGGTGTTAAAGCAAAACACTCCACATGCCAAATAAAGTCTATTTCACCCCTTCAAAGTATCAGGAAAGGCCTGCAAGGCCTTGGGCCTACTTCCAGCCTCCAGGCACCAAAGTTACTGATACCTGTGACATTTGGTGGTGTTAAGCTTCAAGGGGAAGAAGTCACGCCTTCTACCCAGGGTTATGGAGCTCAGTGCAGGGTAAGAATTCAGGTTATCCCCCTGGCTGGAGGTGTTAAAGCAAAACACTTCACATGCCCATTAAAGTCTATTTCACCCCTTCACAGTATCAGGAAAGGCCTGCAAGGCCTTGTGCCTACTTCCAGCCTCCAGGCACCAATGTTACTGTTACCTGTGACATGTGGTGGTGTTAAGCTTCAAGGGGATGAAGTCACACCTTTTACCCAGGGTTATGGAGCTCAGCGCAGGGTAAGATTTCAGGTTATCCCCCTTGCTTGAGGTGTTAAAGCCAAACACTCCACATGCCCAATAAAGTCTATTTCACGCCTTCACAGTATCAGGAAAGGCCTGCAAGGCCTTGTGCCTACTTCCAGCCTCCAGGCACCAATGTTACTGATACCTGTGACATTTGGTGGTGTTAAGCTTCAAGGGGAAGAAGTCACACCTTCTACCCTGGGTTATGGAGCTCAGCGCAGGGTAAGAATTCAGGTTATCCCCCTGGCTGGAGGTGTTAAAGCCAAACACTCCACATGCCCAATAAAGTCTATTTCACGCCTTCACAGTATCAGGAAAGGCCTGCAAGGCCTTGTGCCTACTTCCAGCCTCCAGGCACCAATGTTACTGATACCTGTGACATTTGGTGGTGTTAAGCTTCAAGGGGAAGAAGTCACACCTTCTACCCAGGGTTATGGAGCTCAGCGCAGGGTAAAAATTCAGGTTATCCCCCTGGCTGGAGGTGTTAAAGCAAAACACTTTGCATGCCCATTAAAGTCTATTTCACCCCTTCACAGTATCAGGAAAGGCAGGCAAGGCAGTGTGCCTACTTCCAGCCTCCAGGCACCAATGTTACTGATACCTGTGACATGTGGTGGTGTTAAGCTTCAAGGGGATGAAGTCACACCTTCTACCCAGGGTTATGGAGCTCAGCGCAGGGTAAGAATTTGGGTTATCCCCCTGGCTGGAGGTGTTAAATTAAAACACTTCACATGCCCAATAAAGTCTGTTTCACCCCTTCACAGTATCAGGAAAGGCCTGCAAGGCCTTGTGCCTACTTCCAGCCTCCAGGCACCAATGTTACTGATACCTGTGACATGTGGTGGTGTTAAGCTTCAAGGGGATGAAGTCGCACCTTCTACCCAGGGTTATGGAGCTCAGCGCAGGGTAAGATTTCAGGTTATCCCCCCTGGCTTGAGGTGTTAAAGCAAAACACTTCACATGCCCAATAAAGTCTGTTTCACCCCTTCACAGTATCAGGAAAGGCCTGCAAGGCCTTGTGCCTACTTCCAGCCTCCAGGCACCAATGTTACTGATACCTGTGACATGTGGTGGTGTTAAGCTTCAAGGGGATGAAGTCGCACCTTCTACCCAGGGTTATGGAGCTCAGCGCAGGGTAAGATTTCAGGTTATCCCCCCTGGCTTGAGGTGTTAAAGCAAAACACTTCACATGCCCAATAAAGTCTATTTCACCCCTTCACAGTATCAGGAAAGGCCTGCAAGGCCTTGGGCCTACTTCCAGCCTCCAGGCACCAATGTTACTGATACCTGGGACATTTGGAGGTGTTAAGCTTCAAGGGGAAGAAGTCACACCTTCTACCCAGGGTTATGGAGCTCAGCGCAGGGTAAGATTTCAGCTTTTCACCCCTAGCTGGATGTGTTGAAGCAAAACACTTCTCATGCCCAATAAAGTCTATTTCAACCCTTCACAGTATCAGGAAAGGCCTGCAAGGCCTTGGGCCTACTTCCAGCGTCCAGGCACCTGTGTTTGTGATACTTGTGACATTTGGAGGTGTTCAGCTTCAAGGGGATGAAGTCACACCTTCTACCCAGGGTTATGGAGCTCAGCGCAGGGTAAGATTTCAGCTTTTCACCCCTAGCTGGATGTGTTGAAGCAAAACACTTCTCATGCCCAATAAAGTCTATTTCAACCCTTCACAGTATCAGGAAAGGCCTGTAAGGCCTTGGGCCTACATCCATTCTCCAGGCACCAATGTTACTGACACCTGTGACATTTGGTGGTGTTAAGCTTCATGGGGAAGAAGTCACACCTTCTACCCAGGGTTATGGAGCTCAGCGCAGGGTAAGATTTCAGGTTATTCCCCCTGGCTCGAGGTGTTAAAGCAAAACACTTCACATGCCCAATAAATTGTATTTCACCCCTTCACAGTATCAGGAAAGGCCTGCAAGGCCTCGTGCCTACTTCCAGCCCCCAGGCACCAATGTTACTGACACCTGTGACATTTGGTGGTGTTAAGCTTCATGGGGAAGAAGTCACACCTTCTACCCAGGGTTATGGAGCTCAGCGCAGGGTAAGAATTCAGGTTATTCCCCCTGGCTCGAGGTGTTAAAGCAAAACACTTCACATGCCCAATAAATTGTATTTCACCCCTTCACAGTATCAGGAAAGGCCTGCAAGGCCTTGGGCCTACTTGCAGCCCCCAGGCACCAATGTTACTGACACCTGTGACATTTGGTGGTGTTAAGCTTCAAGGGGAAGATGTCACACCTTCTACCCAGGGTTATGGAGCTCAGCGCAGGGTATGATTTTAGGTTATCCCCCTGGCTGGAGGTGTTTAAGCAAAACACCTCACATGCCCAGTACAGTGTATTTCACCCTTTCCCAGTATCAGTAAAGGCCTGCAAGGCCTTGTGCCTACTTCCAGCCTCCAGGCACCAATGTTACTGATACCTGTGACATTTGGTGGTGTTAAGCTTCAAGGGGATGAAGTCGCACCTTCTACCCAGGGTTATGGAGCTCCGCGCAGGGTAAGATTTCAGGCTTCACCCCAGGCTTAAGGCGTGAACATAGAACAATTACCATACACAACAATGTGTATTTCACCCATTCACAGTATCAGGAAAGGCCTGCTAGGCCTTGGGCCTACTTCCAGCATCCAGGCACCAATGTTACTGATACCTGTGACATGTGGTGGTGTTAAGCTTCAAGGGGATGAAGTCACACTTTCTACCCAGGGTTATGGAGCTCAGCGCAGGGTAAGAATTCAGGTTATCCCCCTGGCTGGAGGTATTAAAGCAAAACACTTCACATGCCCAATAAATTGTATTTCACCCCTTCACAGTATCAGGAAAGGCCTGCAAGGCCTTGGGCCTACTTCCAGCCTCCAGGCACCAATGTTACTGATGCCTGTGACATTTGGTGGTGTTAAGCTTCAAGGGGATGAAGTCACACCTTTTACCCAGGGTTATGGAGCTCAGTGCAGGGTAAGAATTCAGGGTATCCCCCTGGCTGGAGGTGTTAAAGCAAAACACTTCACATGCCCAGTACAGTGTATTTCACCCTTTCCCAGTATCAGGAAAGGCCTGCAAGGCCTTGTGCCTACTTCCAGCCTCCAGGCACCAATGTTACTGATACCTGTGACATTTGGCGGTGTTAAGCTTCAAGGGGAAGAAGTCACACCATCTACCCAGGGTTATGGAGCTCAGTGCAGGGTAAGAATTCAGGTTATCCCCCTGGCTGGAGGTGTTAAAGCAAAACACTTCACATGCCCAATAAAGTCTATTTCACCCCTTCACAGTATCAGGAAAGGCCTGCAAGGCCTTGTGCCTACTTCCAGCCTCCAGGCACCAATGTTACTGATGCCTGTGACATTTGGTGGTGTTAAGCTTCAAGGGGAAGAAGTCACACCTTTTACCCTGGGTTATGGAGCTCAGCGCAGGGTAAGATTTCAGGTTATCCCCCTGGCTTGAGGTGTTAAAGCAAAACACTTCACATGCCCAATAAAGTCTATTTCACCCCTTCACAGTATCAGGAAAGGCCTGCAAGGCCTTGGGCCTACTTCCAGCCCCCAGGCACCAATGTACTGATACCTGTGACATTTGGTGGTGTTAAGCTTCAAGGGGATGAAGTCACACCTTCTACCCAGGGTTATGGAGCTCCTCGCAGGGTAAGATTTCAGGCTTCACCCCAGGCTGGAGGCGTGAAAATAGAACAATTACCATACACAGCAATGTGTATTTCACCCATTCACAGTATCAGGGAAGGCCTGCAAGGCCTTGGGCCTACTTCCAGCCTCCAGGCACCAATTTTACTGATACCTGTGACATTTGGTGGTGTTAAGCTTCAAGGGGATGAAGTCACACTTTATACCCAGGGTTATGGAGCTCAGCGCAGGGTAAGATTTTTGGTTATCCCCCTGGCTGGAGGTGTTTAAGCAAAACACCTCACATGCCCAGTACAGTGTATTTCACCCTTTCCCAGTATCAGGAAAGGCCTGCAAGGCCTTGTGCCTACTTCCAGCCTCCAGGCACCAATGTTACTGATACCTGTGACATTTGGTGGTGTTAAGCTTCAAGGGGAAGAAGTCCCACCTTCTACCCAGGGTTATGGAGCTCAGCGCAGGGTAAGATTTCAGGTTATCTCCCTGGCTTGAGGTGTTAAAGCCAAACACTCCACATGCCCAAGAATGTCTATTTCACACCTTCACGGTATCAGGAAAGGCCTGCAAGGCCTTGGGCCTGCTTCCAGCCTCCAGGCACCAATGTTACTGATACCTGTGACATTTGGTGGTGTTAAGCTTCAAGGGGAAGGAGTCACATCTTCAACCCAGGGTTATGGAGCTCAGTGCAGGGTAAGAATTCAGGGTATCCCCCTGGCTGGAGGTGTTAAAGCAAAACATTTCACATGCCCAATAAGGTCTATTTCTCCCCTTCGCAGTGTCGGGAAAGGCCTGTAATGCCTTTGGCCTATTTCCAACCTCCAGGCACCATTTTTTGGGATACATGTAACATTTGGAGGTGTTAATCTTCAAAGGGATACAGTTGCTCCTTCTACCCAGGGCTATGGAAGTATGCACAGGGGGAGATCGCAGGTTTTCCCCTTGGAAGGAGGCGGAGAAGTAAAACACTTCCCTCAAATCCAAGGCGGCAAGGCTGAAATCTTACCCTATGCAGAGCTCCGTAGTTCTGGGTAGACGGAGTGCCATTGTCCCCTTGCAGCTGAGCACATCATAATTTCACATTTATCACTAAAACATGTGTTTGGTGGATAGAAATGTGCCCATGTCTCTGCAGGCCAAGGCCTGATCTTTCAAATGGGTGTATGTACCTTTTAGGCTAGGTGAAGTGTTTTCATTTCTTCACCTCCACTCGTGAGGGAGATCTTGAATCTTACCCTGCCTGGAGCTCCAAATCCCTGGGTAGAAAGAGTGACTTAGTGCCCTTGAATCTGAAAACCTCATAATGTCACAAATATCACTAAAGCAGGTCCCTGGTGGCTAGAAATGCCCCAGAGCCCTGAAGGCTCTATTCTGATATGGTGACTGGGTTATTTTGTGCTGTTTTGGGCCGTGTGAAGTATTTTATTCTTACACCGCCACCCCAGGGAAAGACGTGAAATATTTTCCTGTGCGGAGCTCTATATCTCTGGGAAGAAGGGCTGACTTTGTCCCCTTTATTCTGGAAACCTCATAGTATCAGATATATTACTAAAACAGGTTCCTGGAAGCTAGGGATGGGCCAGGGTACCTGAAGGCTAAGATCTGAAACTGTGAATGGTGTTCATGTACGTCTTGGACTATGAGAAGTGTTTTATTTTTGTTTCCCTCTACCTACATATAAGGCGAAAACCTGTAATTAGCAGTAGACCTCAATCAGGCTGCCAGGCGCAGAATCTGATTTGTCGGCGCAGGTCGCACTCTTGACATGCCATTTGATTCAGGAGTGGTCCCCACCCCAGCAATCGGGCTCAATACAACATTGATAGTCACAGGCCTCACTCTGTACTGTGGGATGTATGATGTAACAATTAGATTGCGGTACATTACATTGCTGTTTTAGGCGCTTTCCACGACTTGCACGGGAGGGCGCTCTAGACTTAGGAATAGTATGATTTACTATTCGAACTCCAGCCTAAGTAAGGTAGGGAAGGTGTTGGAATAGTAAATCGCACTATTCCATAGTCTAGTGCGCCCTCCCGTGCAAGTCGTGGAAAAGACTTGCGTTGTAAATGCAGCGATCGAAATGTACTGCGGTGTTTTGACCGCGTTGTTAAGGTCGGTTCCCGTCCAAAGATGTCACCTGAGATGTAAACCTAACTCCAGCTGTGAACATCAGCTCAGCAGAGTGCCTCCATGCAGGTACTGGGGTCACCATTTCAGGTGCATTCACACCCTCTGCTCTCACGCTGGGTGCCAATGTAGGTCTAACTCGGCCGCCTGCCTCTATTGTGTCACTGTGTGTTTATTATGTTTAGTGTGCCCCCGTCTCCTCCAGCTCGGCGCTTGGCAGTGAATGCCCTCTGGCTGCATGTGAAGCTACCAGCGCGCAGCCGCCTTGTGATGCCCGTGAGTCTTGAGCCCGGCCCGTGCCCCGCTGCTTGTAAAAATCCCCCGGCTGCCCCCGAGTCGTGGGTGCCACAGCCGAGGGTGCAGGCGCGCGGCGAGGGCCCCCCTGACCCCCGGGCCGGGGCCCCCTGTTGTTGTCTTCGCTCCCCCGCTCGGCCGGCGGAGCCCTGTGTTACTTCGGCCCGTTCCAGAACGCGCTCCCCGCGTCCCCCTGAGCCCCATTGTGACGCCACAGGGCCCGCTCCCTGCAGGAGGCCCCTCCCGCCCGCGGGCCGCCGCTCCCGGCCTCAGAGCGCGAGGGTGGACCGGGGGAAAGGGGCCCGGGGCCCGGGATTCAAGGCACGGGGGCGTCAGCCATCGGGGGAGGGCAGAGATTCACGGCGGATTACAAGCCTCTGAGGACGGGGTCGGCTGAAACGGGGGAGGGCACGGGAAGGGGTTGAAGTTGGGCTTCTTTTCATGTGTGTATGGGAGCGTGTGTTTAACGGATTGTGTTTAAAAACTTAGATAATCCGATAGTAGGAAACACAAAAGTCAGCTCGGAGCAGAGAGCCGAGTGCGCCTCGCACACAGCCCTCACTCCTCGGAACCAATCAGGGGCTGGCTCCTCCCTATATATGCACGGGGCTCGGGTTGGGAGGTACATTTCTGTTCTGTGACAGCGCCGAGACTCGTATTGCAATGGCAGAAACCGCTCCAGCCGCCGCGGCTCCTCCCGCTGAGGTCGCCCCCAAGAAGAAGCAGAAGAAAGCAGCGGGGGCCTCCAAGGCCAAGAAGCCTTCCGGTCCCAGCGTGTCCGACCTGATTTTGAAGTGTGTGACCGCCTCGGCCGAGAGGAAGGGAGTCTCCCTGGTGGCTCTGAAGAAGGCGCTGACCGCCGCCGGCTACGATGCGGACAAGAACAAGGGCCGCGTTAAGGTCTCCCTGAAGAGCCTGGTCAGTAAAGGCGCCCTAGCCCAGCTGAAGGGCACCGGGGCCTCCGGGTCCTTCAAAGTGAACAAGAAGCAGCTGGAGGGCAAGAAGGCAGCCAAGAAGACAGCTGCCAAAACCAAGAAGCCAGCGGCCAAGAAAGCTGCCCCTGCCGCCAAGAAGCCCAAAAAGGCTCCCGCGGGGGTCAAGAAGAGCCCGAAGAAGGTCAAGAAGCCAGCAGCAGCCAAGAGCCCCAAGAAGCCCAAGGCTGCCCCTGCCAAGAAGGCTGCCAAGAGCCCAGCGAAAGCCAAGGCGGCGAAGCCCAAAGTAGCCAAGAAAAGCCCTGCCAAGGTAGTCAAACCCAAGGCAGCCAAGCCCAAAGCAGCGAAGCCCAAAAAGGCAGCGCCCAAGAAGAAGTAAGGGCTGGCACCGAGACACTGCAAACACAACGGCTCTTTTAAGGGCCACCACCCTGTCTAGAAGAGAGCGTGTTCCTCCCCACCTTTGCACCCACCCAATGGCCCCACTTCTCAAAAATAAACCGCACCATACATCCATAGCACACTTTTCCACACGCGAGTGCCGCGTGTGATCTTGGCCATATAAACGGCTCTTTCGGTGCTGCGTGGATTGAAATCGTTATTACATAGAAAATAAGGGGGTCCGGGAGTTATAAGACCTCCGTTTATAATACATGTGCAATAACGTGTGTGTCTCTGTGCTTTCACTGTACCCGGGCAGACTCTAAATAGTGTCTGCATAAAGCAGATGATTGTGAACTTTAATTGGAGCGCAGGTAACTGCGTGCTCCAGGGTGAGGGTAAAAAGCGGGTCTGGGAGTTATAAGACCTCAGTTTATTATAAACGTGTTTGTGTTGGTGCTTTCACTGTATCCGGGCAGACTCGATATAGCGCCTGCATAAAGCAGACGATTGTGAACTTTCAATCGAGCGCAGGTAACGGGGGCGTGTTCCAGAGTGACCAAGGGCAGTGTGCTTATGACATCTCGGGCTCCTCTCCCGGTTGACCGGGGTCGAGTCGTCCTCGTGACTACAAGTGGATGGACGGAGACAAAGGCTGACCGAGGCGCGGGCTCCGGCGCCATCATCCAAGGGGGGGGTCTCTTTTATCCACAGCTCATTGGACAGCTAGGCTGCAGCCTCCAGTTCAGTATCCAATCGTTGCACACCGCGGGCTATTTTCGAACGTGGGGCGGTCTCCTCAGCCAACCAGAGCAGCCCTCCGTCTGTGAGGGCATAAATAGGGCTCTTTCCCTGGTAGACGCCATTCTTCTCTGCCTTCGCTGAGAGAGACCGCTCCCGCCATGGCCCGCACCAAGCAGACAGCCCGCAAGTCCACCGGCGGCAAAGCGCCCCGCAAGCAGCTGGCCACCAAGGCAGCCCGCAAGAGCGCGCCTGCCACCGGAGGAGTCAAGAAGCCTCACCGCTACCGGCCAGGCACCGTGGCTCTCCGCGAGATCCGCCGCTACCAGAAGTCCACCGAGCTCCTCATCCGCAAGCTGCCCTTCCAGCGCTTGGTGAGGGAGATCGCCCAGGACTTCAAGACCGACCTGCGCTTCCAGAGCTCCGCCGTCATGGCCCTGCAGGAGGCCAGCGAGGCCTACCTGGTCGGGCTCTTCGAGGACACCAACCTGTGCGCCATCCACGCCAAGAGGGTGACCATCATGCCCAAGGACATCCAGCTGGCCCGTCGCATCCGAGGCGAGAGGGCCTAAGGAGACGGACCGACCCGAACAACCACCACCACAACGGCTCTTTTAAGGGCCACCACCCTGTCACCTACGAGCTTCTCTTATCTGTCATGGCATGTGTTTTACAGGTTAGGGAGGGTGGGCTGCGAGTACCACGGTCACTGGGCAACTTATACCGGCTCTGGGTTAACCAGAGCACTCTGTGTTCACAGTGCATAAACGCCTGTTCAATGTGTCCATCTAATAATAAAAAGCCTTTTTATAGGGGGTTGTGCAGGGATCCGCTGGTCACAAGCCACCGCTTAAGGGGCATCTGTGTCCCCGGTACATCGGGTTCGTGTGTCTGATTTCGGGAACGTTTGCCCCGGGGTGAACTAACGCCGTTCCCCAGGGTCTTAAAAGTACAAACACAACGTTAAACCCGCTCACACAGACACTGTTCGCCCCCAACATGGAAAACCATAAGCCCGGGGGGGGGCAGATGTGTGAATTCCCCAGGGGGTTTATTGAACCTCATCGTTACAGTGCTCATGTGACACTTGGTCCCATTCATATAGACATGTTAATTTAAAGAGGCGGAACGGGTTGCCTGCTGTCGGCCCTCGGTCTGCAGCAAGCCCCGTGAGAGCGGGCCTTTCTGCACTTAACATTACCCTTATAAAACACATATTCCAAAACACATTTCTCCGGTCATAATAGAAGCACGTTAGCTCTTAGGGGAGGAAGTGGTTGGCCCTTAAAAGAGCCGTTGTGTTCGTTGGGGTGCGCCTGGAAGCCTTACTTGGCGCTGGTGTACTTGGTGACGGCCTTGGTGCCCTCCGACACGGCGTGCTTGGCCAGCTCTCCGGGGAGCAGAAGGCGGACTGCGGTCTGGATCTCCCGGGAGGTGATGGTGCGCCGCGAGTTGTAGTGAGCCAGTTTGGAAGCCTCTGCAGCGATGCGCTCGAAGATGTCGTTCACGAAGGAGTTCATGATGCCCATGGCCTTGGAGGAAATGCCGGTATCCGGGTGCACCTGCTTCATCACTTTGTAAATGTAGATGGCATAGCTTTCCTTCCTGCTCCTCTTGCGCTTCTTCCCGTCCTTCTTGGGCGGCTTGGAGAGCGCTTTCTTGGAGCCCTTCTTGGGTGCCGGCGCGGACTTGGCTGGTTCAGGCATGGTCGACGCTCTTTCGCTGCTTGCTGTGGAGCCGAGAGAAATGATGCCTGGGCGTCCGGCACTTGTATTTATAGGCTGGGCGTGCAAAGCAGCTTCTTCCCGTTTCTCCTTTCTCATTGGCAGGCATAGGCAGGGCCCCCACTTCCTATTGTAATGCGGTTCTGGGACACTGATTGGTTAAACAGAAGCCCGCCTCCCTCCATTGAAAAGTACTATCGGCGCCTAGCTGTCAACCAATCAGACGCTCCCGAAGTCTTTATATTACCGGAGTCCAGCAGAAGGAGCAGTACCATTCTCTCTGTTGTGTGACTGAGACCCTAGATCGATCGCCATGTCTGGACGCGGAAAGCAAGGAGGAAAGGCCCGCGCCAAGGCCAAGACACGCTCTTCCAGAGCCGGGCTCCAGTTCCCCGTGGGCCGTGTGCACAGGCTGCTCAGGAAGGGAAGCTACGCCGAGAGGGTGGGCGCCGGTGCCCCCGTCTATCTGGCTGCAGTGCTGGAGTACCTGACCGCTGAGATTCTGGAGCTGGCTGGCAACGCCGCCCGGGACAACAAGAAGACCCGCATCATCCCCAGACACCTCCAGCTGGCCATCCGCAACGACGAGGAGCTGAACAAGCTGTTGGGCCGAGTCACCATCGCCCAGGGAGGAGTCCTGCCCAACATCCAGGCCGTGCTGCTGCCCAAGAAAACCGAGAGCCACAAGGCACAGGGCAAAGCAAGCAAGTAAAGGCCCGCAGACCACCGTGGAAACGCACCCTAAACACAAAGGCTCTTTTCAGGGCCATCCACAGACTCCATCAAAGAGCGTATCCGTGCCGAGGTGTTACTCTGGCGGCTTCATAGATGCGGCAGCGCCCGCCACCGTAGCTTTGTAGTGGAGGGCATGCCCAAGCTCTGGCCGTACACTTTAATGTTGTCCCGTCCCAAAGCCTAGCATGAGGCAGACCATATCGATGTTTTGTTATACATATATAATTTTTAATTTTCAGGGACTCGATTTGCAGACGTGCCCCAGCCGAGCGGGCACCGAACGCGAGGGTTAGGCGGGCCGCGGTGACAAGTGGGGGCCTGGAAGGGAGGAGTGTGTGTGTTTGACTGATCAGTGCACCGGCGGCAGCTGCTGAGCCAAGCCGAGCGGGCACCGAACGCGAGGGTTAGGCAGGCCGCGGTGACAAGTGGGGGCCTGGAAGGGAGGAGTGTGTGTGTTTGACTGATCAGTGCACCGGCGGCAGCTGCTGAGCCAAGCCGAGCGGGCACCGAACGCGAGGGTTAGGCAGGCCGCGGTGACAAGTGGGGGGGGGGGGGGCTGGAAGGTAGGAGTGTGCGTGTTTGACTGATCAGTGCACCGGCGGCAGCTTCTGAGCCCCCCATCGGGAGCCCCTGACAGAGAGGCGGGCTGGGAGCGCGCTCTTTTTCAAACAATATATACATATATATTTTTTTCTTTTCATTTTTGGGGGACACATTTTGCAGGCTTGCCCCAGCCGGGCGCGGGATGTGGGCAGTGCTACGAGGTTGCAGGCGGCCAAACGCAGCGGGGTGGTGCCGGTGAGGCCGCTAACGTGTGTGGCTCCATTAAAACATACAGAGCCTTCTGCTTATATTGGACAGGGGGCTCCGAACGCAGGGGATGGGTGGCCCGCGGTCACAAGGGGAGGCCGGGAAGGGAGGTGCTTGCGTGTGTTTGACTGTGATCTGTGCACCGGCAGCGGCAGCTGCTGAGCCAGCCCATGACAAAGGCGGGCTGGGAGCCCGCTCTTTTTCAGAAGGCAACGGCCGCTCCAGCCCCCGCTTCCTGCAGAAGGCGGGCCGGGTCCGAGCTCTCTCGCCTCACAGGGCGTTACGTGGGCGCTTGGAGCTCCCGCGCAGGTCCGCTGAGCCTCCATATAAAGCAGCCGGTGCTGGTTTTCCTCTTCATTTCTGCTCCCAGCACCGAGAAGAGAACATGTCTGGACGCGGCAAAGGAGGGAAGGGGCTCGGCAAAGGCGGCGCCAAGAGACACCGCAAGGTGCTCCGGGACAACATCCAGGGCATCACCAAGCCGGCCATTCGCCGCCTGGCGCGCCGTGGCGGAGTCAAGCGCATCTCCGGCCTCATCTACGAGGAGACCCGCGGGGTGCTCAAGGTTTTCCTGGAGAACGTGATCCGGGACGCCGTCACCTACACCGAGCACGCCAAGAGGAAGACCGTCACCGCCATGGATGTGGTCTATGCCCTGAAGCGCCAGGGCCGCACTCTCTACGGATTCGGCGGTTAAACACTCGACTTGCCCACGGAAAAAAAAACAACCCAAAGGCTCTTTTAAGAGCCGACCACCATGTCGTGTGAGAGCTGTGTCTATGAACTATTATCCCCGCAGCGCAGGGCTGCTTTCTAGGCCCACACTCGCTCGGGAGGGGAGGAGGGGGGAACCCGGGGAGTTGCTCCGCAGCCACTCTGCTCTGGAAGGCGGGTTTACCCCGTCCCACGGGCCCGCCACCATGGAGCTCTAAACTAGGGACCAAAGGTGGGTTCAGCCCGGCCCAGGGGCCCGCCACCGTGGAGCCCTTGCCTGGGGACCTACGGTGGGTTTAGCCCGGCCCGGCTGCCCGCCATCATGGAGCCCTTGCCTGGGGACCTACGGTGGGTTTAGCCCCGACCAGGGGCCCGCCATCATGGAGCCCTTGCCTGGGGGCCTACGGTGGGTTTAGCCCGGACCAGGGGCCCGCCATCATGGAGCCCTTGCCTGGGGACCTACGGTGGGTTTAGCCCGGAGCAGGTGCCCGCCATCATGGAGCCCTTGCATGGGGACCTAAGGCGGGTTTAGCCCGGCACAGGGCCCCACGAGTTACGCAGTTCTAAGGGGGGTGTTTAGACCGGCCCAGGTGCCCGCCATCATGGAGCCCTTGCATGGGGACCTAAGGCGGGTTTAGCCCGGCACAGGGCCCCACGAGTCACGCAGTTCTAAGGGGGGTGTTTAGACCGGCCCAGGTGCCCGCCATCATGGAGCCCTTGCACGGGGACCTAAGGCGGGTTTAGCCCGGCACAGGGCCCCACGAGTCACGCAGTTCTAAGGGGGGTGTTTAGACCGGCCCAGGTGCCCGCCATCATGGAGCCCTTGCATGGGGACCTAAGGCGGGTTTAGCCCGGCACAGGGCCCCACGAGTCACGCAGTTCACTGACTATTAAGCCCCCCACGTAGTGGGGGCTTACAGCGCCTGGCTGGGAGACAAAGTTGGAGATAGCGCGGCCGTTCCGCCGCCCGGCCATCTGGTCGCCCCTCTGTGGGTCGACCAGATGGCCCAGTGAGCTGCGGCGACCAGATGGCCGGGCGGCGGAACGGCCGCGCTAACTCCGACTTTGTTCTCCACCCAGGAGCTGTAAGCCCCCACTACGTGGGGGGCTTAATAGTCCATGAAATAGGGTTCCCATGCAGGCCCAAGGAAGAGGGTGTGGGATCCTAATTTTTGTGGTGAACCGCCATGTCCGTTTAGGGGTCCCTGTGGGCCTTTAAGCCCCCGTTTCAGTATTTTTATTTTTTGTGTGTGGGCATTTTGGTTCAAGGGGACGATGGCACTAATTCTACCCAGGGCTGGGGAGCTCAGATTCGGGTACAATTTCAGGTTTCCCCCCGTAGGTGGAGGTCGGCAAAAAAAACTAAAAAAAAAAAAAAAACATACACGCATTTCTTTTTTTTTAACTAATACCTTAGGTTCAAGGGGACAAAGTCACTTTTTCTTCCCGGGGCTATGGAGCTCCGATTCGGGTAAAATGTCCTGTTTCGCCCCTTAGCTGGAGGTCGGCAAAAAAAATGTACATAAACACACACACACATTTCTTTTATTTTTTTTTATTTTACGAACTCCTTAGGTTCAAGAAGACAAAGTCACTTTTTCTTCCCGGGGCTATGGAGCTCCGATTCGGGTAAAATCTCCGGTTTCCCCCCTTAGCTGGAGGTCGGCAAAAAAAAAAAAAAACATGTCTTTTTTATTTTTTTACTAACTCCTTAGGTTCAAGGGGACAAAGTCACTTTTTCTTCCCGGGGCTATGGAGCTCCGATTCGGGTAAAATCTCCGGTTTCCCCCCTTAGCTGGAGGTCGGCAAAAAAAAAAAAAAACACACACGTCTTTATTTTTTATTTATTTTTTTTACTAACTCCTTAGGTTCAAGGGGACAAAGTCACTTTTTCTTCACGGGGCTATGGAGCTCCGATGCGGGTAAAATGTCCGGTTTCCCCCCTTAGCTGGAGGTCGGCAAAACAAATTTAAATAAACACACACACACATTTCTTATATTTTTTTTATTTTACGAACTCCTTAGGTTCAAGGGGACAAAGTCACTTTTTCTTCCCGGGGCTATGGAGCTCCGATTCGGGTAAAATCTCCGGTTTCCCCCCTTAGCTGGAGGTCGGCAAAATTTTTTTAAATAAACACACACACACATTTCTTTTATTTTTTTTTTATTTTACGAACTCCTTAGGTTCAAGGGGACAAAGTCACTTTTTCTTCCCGGGGCTATGGAGCTCCGATTCGTGTAAAATCTCCGGTTTCCCCCCTTAGCTGGAGGTCGGCAAAAAAAAAAAAAAACACACATTTCTTTTTTTTTTTTTTTTACTAACTCCTTAGGTTCAAGGGGACAAAGTCACTTTTTCTTCCCGGGGCTATGGAGCTCCGATTCGGGTAAAATCTCCGGTTTCCCCCCTTAGCTGGAGGTCGGCAAAAAAAAAAAAAACACACACATTTCTTTTTTTTTTTTTTTTTTAATAACTCCTTAGGTTCAAGGGGACAAAGTCACTTTTATTACCCGGGGCTGTGGAGCTCCAATCCGGGTAAAATTCCTGGTTTAACCCCTAAGCTGAAGGAGGGCCAAAAAAATAATAATTGTATATATATATATATTTATCACAAAATAATTACAATAAGTCCCTCACAGTATGGGATCTGAAAAAGTGTCTCTGTTCCATTTTTAGTCTCCAGGCACCCGTTTAAAACTGTTAACATTTATCAAATTTTATTACGGTTCAAGGGGACTAAGTCACTTTTTCTGCAGAGGGCTATGGAGCTCCGATTAGGGTTATATTTCAGGATTTACCCCTTGGCTGGAGGTGGAGAAATACAAAACGTCATTCAAAACCCCCTTTACATTATCAGACATCAGTCTCCCAAGCCCATTTCTAGCCTCCAGGCACAGAGTGGCTATTTCTACGCAGAGCTATGGTGCTCCGCGCAATGTGAGATTCCCCCCTGTTACAGTATCAGCTCAAGGCTGTGGGCCCGTTTGCAGCCTCCATACACCTCTTTTAGTGATACTTGTAACATTTGGCGGAGTTAATCTTCAAAGGGGATACAGTTGCTCCTACTAGCCTGGACTATGGAGCTCCGCGCAGGGTAAGATGTCAGGTTCCACTCCTGGCTGGAGGTGGGAAAACATAATAATTCTTTATTCCAACACTGTATCTAACCCCTTTACAGTATCAGACCTAGGCCTGCAGGACCGTAGGCACATTTCCAGCCTCCAGGCACCTGTTTTAGTGATACTTGTGACATTAGGAAGCCTGCAGCTTCAAGGGGACAGAGTCACTCCTTCTACCCAGGGTAATGGAGCTCCGCGCAGGGTAAGATTTCTGGTTATTCCCCTGGCTGGAGGTGTTTAAGCAAAACACCTCACATGCCCAGTACAGTGTATTTCACCCTTTCCCAGTATCAGGATAGTCCTGCAAGGCCTTGTGCCTACTTCCAGCCTCCAGGCACCAATGTTACTGATACCTGTGACATGTGGTGGTGTTAAGCTTCAAGGGGATGAAGTCACACCTTCTACCCAGGGTTATGGAGCTCAGCGCAGGGTAAGATTTCAGGTTATTCCCCCTGGCTCGAGGTGTTAAAGCAAAACACTTCACATGCCCAATAAATTGTATTCCACCCCTTCACAGTATCAGGAAAGGCCTGCAAGGCCTTGTGCCTACTTCCAGCCTCCAGGCACCAATGTTACTGATACCTGTGACATTTGGTGGTGTTAAGCTTCACGGGGAAGAAGTCACACCTTCTACCCAGGTTTATGGAGCACAGTGCAGGGTACGATTTCAGGTCATCCCTCTGGCTGGAGGTGTTAAAGAAAAACACTTCACATGCCCAATACATTGTATTTCACTCCTTCACAGTGTCAGGAAATGCCTGCAAGGCCTTGGGCCAACTTCCAGCCCCCAGGCACCAATGTTACTGATACCTGTGACATTTGGTGGTGTTAAGCTTCAAGGGGATGAAGTCACACCTTCTACCAAGTGTTATGGAGCTCAGTGCAGGGTAAGAATTCAGGTTATCCCCCTGGCTGGAGGTGTTAAAGCAAAACACTCCGCATGCCCATTAAAGTCTATTTCACCCCTTCACAGTATCAGGAAAGGCCTGCAAGGCCTTGTGCCTACTTCGAGCCCCCAGGCACCAATGTTATTGATACCTGTGACATTTTGTGGTGTTAAGCTTCAAGGGGATGAAGTCGCACCTTCTACCCATGGTTATGGAGCTCAGCGCAGGGTAAGATTTTAGGTTATCCCCCTGGCTGGAGGTGTTTAAGCAAAACACCTCACATGCCCAGTACAGTGTATTTCACCCTTTCCCAGGATCAGTAAAGGCCTGCAAGGCCTTGTGCCTACTTCCAGCCTCCAGGCACCAATGTTACTGATACCTGTGACCTTTGGTGGTGTTAAGCTTCAAGGGGATGAAGTCGCACCTTCTACCCAGGGTTATGGAGCTCCGCGCAGGGTAAGATTTCAGGTTATCCCCCTGGCTGGAAGTGTTTAAGCAAAACACCTCACATGCCCAGTACAGTGTATTTAACCCTTTCCCAGTATCAGGAAAGGCCTGCAAGGCCTTGTGCCTACTTCCAGCCTCCAGGCACCAATGTTACTGATACCTGTGACATTTGGTGGTGTTAAGCTTCAAGGGGAAGAAGTCACACCTTCTACCCAGGGTTATGGAGCTCAGTGCAGGGTAAGATTTCAGGTTATCCCCCTGGCTGGAGGTGTTAAAGCAAAACACTCCACATGCCCAATAAAGTCTATTTCACCCCTTCACTGTATCAGGAAAGGCCTGCAAGGCCTTGTGCCTACTTCCAGCCTCCAGGCACCAATGTACTGATACCTGTGACATTTGGTGGTGTTCAGCTTCAAGGGGATGAAGTCACACCTTCTAGCCAGGGTTATGGAGCTCAGCGCAGGGTAAGATTTTAGGTTATCCCCCTGGCTGGAGGTGTTTAAGCAAAACACCTCACATGCCCAGTACAGTGTATTTCACCCTTTCCCAGTATCAGTAAAGGCCTGCAAGGCCTTGTGCCTACTTCCAGCCTCCAGGCACCAATATTACTGATACCTGTGACATTTGGTGGTGTTAAGCTTCAAGGGGATGAAGTCACACTTTAAACCCAGGGTTATGGAGCTCAGCGCAGGGTAAGATTTTAGGTTATCCCCCTGGCTGGAGTTGTTAAAGCAAAGCACTTCACATGCCCAATAAAGTCTATTTCACCCCTTCACAGTATCAGGAAAGGCCTGCAAGGCCTTGGGCCTACTTCCAGCCTCCAGGCACTAGTTTTACTGATACCTGTGACATTTGGTGGTGTTAAGCTTCAAGGGTATGAAGTCACACCTTCTACCCAGGGTTATGGAGCTCAGTGCAGGGTAAGATTTCAGGTTATCCCCCTGGCTGGAGGTGTTAAAGCAAAACACTCCCCATGCCCAATAAAGTCTATTTCACCCCTTCACAGTATTAGGAAAGGCCTGCAAGGCCTTGTGCCTACTTCCAGCCTCCAGGCACCAATGTTACTGATACCTGTGACATTTGGTGGTGTTAAGCTTCAAGGGGATGAAGTCGCACCTTCTACCCAGGGTTATGGAGATCCGCGCAGGGTAAGATTTCAGGCTTCACCCCAGGCTTAAGGCGTGAAAATAGAACAGTTACCATACACATCAATGTGTATTTCACCCATTCACAGTATCAGGAAAGGCCTGCAAGGCCTTGGGCCTACTTCCAGCCTCCAGGCACCAATGTCACTGATACCTGTGACATGTGGTGGTGTTAAGTTTCAAGGGGAAGAAGTCACACCTTCTACCGAGTGTTATGGAGCTCAGTGCAGGGTAAGAATTCAGGTTATCCCCCTGGCTGGAGGTGTTAAAGCAAAACACTCCACATGCCCAATAAAGTCTATTTCACCCCTTCACAGTGTCAGGAAAGGCCTGCAAGGCCTTGGGCCTACGTCCAGCCTCCAGGCACCGATTTTACTGATACCTGTGACATTTGGTGGTGTTAAGCTTCAAGGGGATGTAGTCACACTTTCTACCCAGGGTTATGGAGCTCAGCGCAGGGTAAGAATTCAGGTTATCGCCCTGGCTTGAGGTGTTAAAGCAAAACACTCCACATGCCCATTAAACTCTATTTCACCCCTTAACAGTATCAGGAAAGGCCTGCAAGGCCTTGGGCCTACTTCCAGCCTCCAGGCACCAATGTTACTGATACCTGTGACATGTGGTGGTGTTAAGTTTCAAGGGGAAGAAGTCACACCTTCTACCCAGGGTTATGGAGCTCTGCGCAGGCTAAGATTTCAGGTTATCCCCCTGGCTGGAGGTGTTAAAGCAAAACACTCCACATGCCCAATAAAGTCTATTTCACCCCTTTACTGTATCAGGAAAGGCCTGCAAGGCCGTGGGCCTACTTCCAGCCTCCAGACACCAATTTTACTGATACCTGTGACATTTGGTGGTGTTAAGCTTCAAGGGGAAGAAGTCACACCTTCTACCCAGGGTTATGGAGCTCAGTGCAGGGTACGATTTCAGGTCATCCCTCTGGCTGGAGGTGTTAAAGCAAAACACTTCACATGCCCAATACGTTGTATTTCAGTCCTTCACAGTATCAGGAAAGGCCTGCAAGGCCTTGGGCCAACTTCCAGCCCCCAGGCACCAATGTTACTGATACCTGTGACATTTGGTGGTGTTAAGCTTCAAGGGGAAGAAGTCACACCTTCTACCCAGGGTTATGGAGCTCAGTGCAGGGTAAGAATTCAGGTTATCCCCCTGGCTGGAGGTGTTTAAGCAAAACACCTCACATGCCCAGTACAGTGTATTTCACCCTTTCCCAGTATCAGTAAAGGCCTGCAAGGCCTTGTGCCTACTTCCAGCCTCCAGGCACCAATGTTACTGATACCTGTGACATTTGGTGGTGTTAAGCTTCAAGGGGATGAAGTCGCACCTTCTACCCAGGGTTATGGAGCTCCGCGCAGGGTAAGATTTCAGGCTTCACCCCAGGCTTAAGGCGTGAAAATAGAACAGTTACCATACACAACAATGTGTATTTCACCCATTCACAGTATCAGGAAAGGCCTGCAAGGCCTTGGGCCTACTTCCAGCCTCCAGGCACCAATGTTACTGATACCTGTGACATTTGGTAGTGTTAAGCTTCAAGGGGATGAAGTCACACTTTCTACCCAGGGTTATGGAGCTCAGCGCAGGGTAAGAATTCAGGTTATCCCCCTGGCTGGAGGTGTTAAAGCAAAACACTTCACATGCCCATTAAACTCTATTTCACCCCTTCACAGTATCAGGAAAGGCCTGCAAGGCCTTGGGCCTACTTCCAGCCTCCAGGCACCAATGTTACTGATACCTGTGACCTTTGGTGGTGTTAAGCTCCAAGGGGATGAAGTCGCACCTTCTACCCAGGGTTATGGAGCTCCGCGCAGGGTAAGATTTCAGGTTATCCCCCTGGCTGGAGGTGTTTAAGCAAAACACCTCACATGCCCAGTACAGTGTATTTAACCCTTTCCCAGTATCAGGAAAGGCCTGCAAGGCCTTGTGCCTACTTCCAGCCTCCAGGCACCAATGTTACTGATACCTGTGACATTTGGTGGTGTTAAGCTTCAATGGGAAGAAGTCAAATCTTCTACCCAGGGTTATGGAGCTCAGCGCAGGGTAAGAATTTGGGTTATCCCCCTGGCTGGAGGTGTTAAATTAAAACACTTCACATGCCCAATAAAGTCTGTTTCACCCCTTCACAGTATCAGGAAAGGCCTGCAAGGCCTTGTGCCTACTTCCAGCCTCCAGGCACCAATGTTACTGATACCTGTGACATGTGGTGGTGTTAAGCTTCAATGGGATGAAGTCACACCTTCTACCCAGGGTTATGGAGCTCAGTGCAGGGTAAGAATTTGGGTTATCCCCCTGGCTGGAGGTGTTAAAGCAAAACACTTCACATGCCCAATAAAGTCTGTTTCACCCCTTCACAGTATCAGGAAAGGCCTGCAAGGCCTTGTGCCTACTTCCAGCCTCCAGGCACCAATGTTACTGATACCTGTGACATGTGGTGGTGTTAAGCTTCAAGGGGATGAAGTCGCACCTTCTACCCCAGGGTTATGGAGCTCAGCGCAGGGTAAGAATTCAGGTTATCCCCCTGGCTGGAGGTGTTAAAGCAAAACACTTCACATGCCCAATAAAGTCTATTTCACCCCTTCACAGTATCAGGAAAGTCATATAAGGCCTTGGGCCTACTTCCAGCCTCCAGGCACCAATGTACTGATACCTGTGACATTTGGTGGTGTTAAACTTCAAGGGGATGAAGTCATACCTTCTACCCAGGGTTATGGAGCTCAGCGCAGGGTAAGATTTCAGGCTTCACCCCAGGCTTAAGGCGTGAAAATAGAACAGTTACCATACACAACAATGTGTATTTCACCCATTCACAGTATCAGGAAAGGCCTGCAAGGCCTTGGGCCTACTTCCAGCCTCCAGGCACCAATGTTACTGATACCTGTGACATTTGGTAGTGTTAAGCTTCAAGGGGATGAAGTCACACTTTCTACCCAGGGTTATGGAGCTCAGCACAGGGTAAGATTTTAGGTTATCCCCCTGGCTGGAGGTGTTTAAGCAAAACACCTAACATGCCCAGTACAGTGTATTTCACGCTTTCCCAGTATCAGGATAGTCCTGCAAGGCCTTGTGCCTACTTCCAGCCTCCAGGCACCAATGTTACTGATACCTGTGACATTTGGTGGTGTTAAGCTTCAAGGGGATGAAGTCGCACCTTCTACCCAGGGTTATGGAGCTCAGCGCAGGGTAAGAATTCAGGTTATCCCCCTGGCTGGAGGTGTTAAAGCAAAACACTTCACATGCCCATTAAAGTCTATTTCACCCCTTCACAGTATCAGGAAAGGCCTATAAGGCCTTGGGCCTACTTCCAGCCTCCAGGCACCAATGTACTGATACCTGTGACATTTGGTGGTGTTAAACTTCAAGGGGATGAAGTCACACCTTCTACCCAGGGTTATGGAGCTCAGCTCAGGGTAAGAATTCAGGTTATCCCCCTGGCTGGAGGTGTTAAAGCAAAACACTTCACATGCCCAATAAATTGTATTTCACCCCTTCACAGGATCAGGAAAGAGCTGCAAGGCCTCGGGCCTACTTCCAGCCCCCAGGCACCAATGTTACTGATACCTGTGACATGTGGTGGTGTTGAGCTTCAAGGGGATGAAGTCACACCTCTTACCCAGGGTTATGGAGCTCAGCGCAGGGTAAGATTTCAGGTTATCCCCCCTGGCAGGAGGTGTTAAAGCAAAACACTCCACATGCCCAATAAAGTCTATTTCACCCTTTCCCAGTATCAGGAAAAGCCTGCACGGCCTTCTGCCTACTTCCAGCCTCCAGGCACCAATGTTACTGATACCTGTGACATTTGGTGGTGTTAAGCTTCAAGGGGAAGAAGTCACATCTTCTACCCAGGGTTATGGAGCTCAGCGCAGGGTAAGAATTCAGGTTATCGCCCTGGCTTGAGGTGTTAAAGCAAAACACTTCACATGCCCAATAAAGTCTATTTCACCCCTTCACAGTATCAGGAAAGGCCTTGTGCCTACTTCCAGCCTCCAGGCACCAATGTTACTGATACCTGTGACATTTGGTGGTGTTAAGCTTCAAGGGGAAGAAGTCACATCTTCTACCCAGGGTTATGGAGCTCAGCGCAGGGTAAGAATTCAGGTTATCCCCCTGGCTGGAGGTGTTAAAGCAAAACACTTCACATGCCCAATAAATTGTATTTCACCCCTTCACAGGATCAGGAAAGAGCTGCAAGGCCTCGGGCCTACTTCCAGCCCCCAGGCACCAATGTTACTGATACCTGTGACATGTGGTGTTGTTGAGCTTCAAGGGGATGAAGTCACACCTCTTACCCAGGGTTATGGAGCTCAGCGCAGGGTAAGATTTCAGGTTATCCCCCCTGGCAGGAGGTGTTAAAGCAAAACACTCCACATGCCCAATAAAGTCTATTTCACCCTTTCCCAGTATCAGGAAAAGCCTGCACGGCCTTCTGCCTACTTCCAGCCTCCAGGCACCAATGTTACTGATACCTGTGACATTTGGTGGTGTTAAGCTTCAAGGGGATGAAGTCGCACCTTCTACCCCAGGGTTATGGAGCTCAGCGCAGGGTAAGAATTCAGGTTATCCCCCTGGCTGGAGGTGTTAAAGCAAAACACTTCACATGCCCAATAAAGTCTATTTCACCCCTTCACAGTATCAGGAAAGTCATATAAGGCCTTGGGCCTACTTTCAGCCTCCAGGCACCAATGTACTGATACCTGTGACATTTGGTGGTGTTAAACTTCAAGGGGATAAAGTCATACCTTCTACCCAGGGTTATGGAGCTCAGCGCAGGGTAAGATTTCAGGCTTCACCCCAGGCTTAAGGCGTGAAAATAGAACAGTTACCATACACAACAATGTGTATTTCACCCATTCACAGTATCAGGAAAGGCCTGCAAGGCCTTGGGCCTACTTCCAGCCTCCAGGCACCAATGTTACTGATACCTGTGACATTTGGTAGTGTTAAGCTTCAAGGGGAGGAAGTCACACTTTCTACCCAGGGTTATGGAGCTCAGCACAGGGTAAGATTTTAGGTTATCCCCCTGGCTGGAGGTGTTTAAGCAAAACACCTAACATGCCCAGTACAGTGTATTTCACGCTTTCCCAGTATCAGGATAGTCCTGCAAGGCCTTGTGCCTACTTCCAGCCTCCAGGCACCAATGTTACTGATACCTGTGACATTTGGTGGTGTTAAGCTTCAAGGGGATGAAGTCGCACCTTCTACCCAGGGTTATGGAGCTCAGCGCAGGGTAAGAATTCAGGTTATCCCCCTGGCTGGAGGTGTTAAAGCAAAACACTTCACATGCCCATTAAAGTCTATTTCACCCCTTCACAGTATCAGGAAAGGCCTATAAGGCCTTGGGCCTACTTCCAGCCTCCAGGCACCAATGTACTGATACCTGTGACATTTGGTGGTGTTAAACTTCAAGGGGATGAAGTCACACCTTCTACCCAGGGTTATGGAGCTCAGCTCAGGGTAAGAATTCAGGTTATCCCCCTGGCTGGAGGTGTTAAAGCAAAACACTTCACATGCCCAATAAATTGTATTTCATCCCTTCACAGGATCAGGAAAGAGCTGCAAGGCCTCGGGCCTACTTCCAGCCCCCAGGCACCAATGTTACTGATACCTGTGACATGTGGTGGTGTTGAGCTTCAAGGGGATGAAGTCACACCTCTTACCCAGGGTTATGGAGCTCAGCGCAGGGTAAGATTTCAGGTTATCCTCCCTGGCAGGAGGTGTTAAAGCAAAACACTCCACATGCCCAATAAAGTCTATTTCACCCTTTCCCAGTATCAGGAAAAGCCTGCACGGCCTTCTGCCTACTTCCAGCCTCCAGGCACCAATGTTACTGATACCTGTGACATTTGGTGGTGTTAAGCTTCAAGGGGAAGAAGTCACATCTTCTACCCAGGGTTATGGAGCTCAGCGCAGGGTAAGAATTCAGGTTATCGCCCTGGCTTGAGGTGTTAAAGCAAAACACTTCACATGCCCAATAAAGTCTATTTCACCCCTTCACAGTATCAGGAAAGGCCTTGTGCCTACTTCCAGCCTCCAGGCACCAATGTTACTGATACCTGTGACATTTGGTGGTGTTAAGCTTCAGGGGGAAGAAGTCACACCTTTTACCCAGGGTTATGGAGCTCAGCGCAGGGTAAGATTTCAGGTTATCACCCTGGCTTGAGGTGTTAAAGCAAAACACTTCACATGCCCAATAAAGTCTATTTCACCCCTTCACAGTATCAGGAAAGGCCTTGTGCCTACTTCCAGCCTCTAGGCACCAATTTCACTGACACTTGTGACATTTGTAGGTGTTCAACTTTAAGGGGATGAAGTTGCACCTTCTACCCAGGGTTATGGAACTCAGCGCAGGGTAAGATTCCAGGCTTCACCCCTGACTGGAGGTGTTAAAGCAAAACACTTCTCATGCCCAATAAAGTCTATTTCACCCCTCCACAGTATCAGGAAAGGCCTGCAAGGCCTTGGGCCTACTTCCAGCCTCCTGGCACCAATTATACTGATACCTGTGACATTTGGAGGTGTTAAGCTTCAAGGGGATGAAGTTGCACCTTCTACCCAGGGTTATGGAGCTCAGCGCAGGGTAAGAATTCAGGTTATCGCCCTGGCTTGAGGTGTTAAAGCAAAACACTTCACATGCCCAATAAAGTCTATTTCACCCCTTCACAGTATCAGGAAAGGCCTTGTGCCTACTTCCAGCCTCCAGGCACCAATGTTACTGATACCTGTGACATTTGGTGGTGTTAAGCTTCAGGGGGAAGAAGTCACACCTTTTACCCAGGGTTATGGAGCTCAGCGCAGGGTAAGATTTCAGGTTATCACCCTGGCTTGAGGTGTTAAAGCAAAACACTTCACATGCCCAATAAAGTCTATTTCACCCCTTCACAGTATCAGGAAAGGCCTTGTGCCTACTTCCAGCCTCTAGGCACCAATTTCACTGACACTTGTGACATTTGTAGGTGTTCGACTTCAAGGGGATGAAGTTGCACCTTCTACCCAGGGTTATGGAACTCAGCGCAGGGTAAGATTCCAGGCTTCACCCCTGACTGGAGGTGTTAAAGCAAAACACTTCTCATGCCCAATAAAGTCTATTTCACCCCTCCACAGTATCAGGAAAGGCCTGCAAGGCCTTGGGCCTACTTCCAGCCTCCTGGCACCAATTATACTGATACCTGTGACATTTGGAGGTGTTAAGCTTCAAGGGGATGAAGTTGCAACTTCTACCCAGGGTTATGGAGCTCCGCGCAGGGTAAGAATTTAGGTCATCCCCCTGGCTGGAGGTGTTAAAGGAAAACACTTCACATGCCCAATAAAGTCTATTTTACCCCTCCAAAGTATCAGGGAAGGCCTGCAAGGCCTTGTGCCTACTTCCAGCCTCCAGGCACCAATGTTACTGATACATGTGACATTTGGTGGTGTTAAGCTTCAAGGGGAAGAAGTCACATCTTCTACCCAGGGTTATGGAGCTCAGCGCAGGGTAAGAATTTGGGTTATCCCCCTGGCTGGAGGTGTTAAAGAAAAACACTTCACGTGCCCAATAAAGTCTGTTTCAACCCTTCACAGTATCAGGGAAGGCCTGCAAGGCCTTGTGCCTACTTCCAGCCTCCAGGCACCAATGTTACTGATACCTGTGACATTTGGTGGTGTTAAGCTTCACGGGGAAGAAGTCACACCTTCTACCCAGGTTTATGGAGCTCAGTGCAGGGTACGATTTCAGGTCATCCCTCTGGCTGGAGGTGTTAAAGAAAAACACTTCACATGCCCAATACATTGTATTTCACTCCTTCACAGTGTCAGGAAATGCCTGCAAGGCCTTGGGCCAACTTCCAGCCCCCAGGCACCAATGTTACTGATACCTGTGACATTTGGTGGTGTTAAGCTTCAAGGGGATGAAGTCACACCTTCTACCAAGTGTTATGGAGCTCAGTGCAGGGTAAGAATTCAGGTTATCCCCCTGGCTGGAGGTGTTAAAGCAAAACACTCCGCATGCCCATTAAAGTCTATTTCACCCCTTCACAGTATCAGGAAAGGCCTGCAAGGCCTTGTGCCTACTTCGAGCCCCCAGGCACCAATGTTATTGATACCTGTGACATTTTGTGGTGTTAAGCTTCAAGGGGATGAAGTCGCACCTTCTACCCATGGTTATGGAGCTCAGCGCAGGGTAAGATTTTAGGTTATCCCCCTGGCTGGAGGTGTTTAAGCAAAACACCTCACATGCCCAGTACAGTGTATTTCACCCTTTCCCAGGATCAGTAAAGGCCTGCAAGGCCTTGTGCCTACTTCCAGCCTCCAGGCACCAATGTTACTGATACCTGTGACCTTTGGTGGTGTTAAGCTTCAAGGGGATGAAGTCGCACCTTCTACCCAGGGTTATGGAGCTCCGCGCAGGGTAAGATTTCAGGTTATCCCCCTGGCTGGAAGTGTTTAAGCAAAACACCTCACATGCCCAGTACAGTGTATTTAACCCTTTCCCAGTATCAGGAAAGGCCTGCAAGGCCTTGTGCCTACTTCCAGCCTCCAGGCACCAATGTTACTGATACCTGTGACATTTGGTGGTGTTAAGCTTCAAGGGGAAGAAGTCACACCTTCTACCCAGGGTTATGGAGCTCAGTGCAGGGTAAGATTTCAGGTTATCCCCCTGGCTGGAGGTGTTAAAGCAAAACACTCCACATGCCCAATAAAGTCTATTTCACCCCTTCACTGTATCAGGAAAGGCCTGCAAGGCCTTGGGCCTACTTCCAGCCTCCAGGCACCAATGTACTGATACCTGTGACATTTGGTGGTGTTCAGCTTCAAGGGGATGAAGTCACACCTTCTACCCAGGGTTATGGAGCTCAGCGCAGGGTAAGGTTTTAGGTTATCCCCCTGGCTGGAGGTGTTTAAGCAAAACACCTCACATGCCCAGTACAGTGTATTTCACCCTTTCCCAGTATCAGTAAAGGCCTGCAAGGCCTTGTGCCTACTTCCAGCCTCCAGGCACCAATATTACTGATTCCTGTGACATTTGGTGGTGTTAAGCTTCAAGGGGATGAAGTCACACTTTATACCCAGGGTTATGGAGCTCAGCGCAGGGTAAGATTTGAGGTTATCCCCCTGGCTGGAGTTGTTAAAGCAAAGCACTTCACATGCCCAATAAAGTCTATTTCACCCCTTCACAGTATCAGGAAAGGCCTGCAAGGCCTTGGGCCTACTTCCAGCCTCCAGGCACCAGTTTTACTGATACCTGTGACATTTGGTGGTGTTAAGCTTCAAGGGTATGAAGTCACACCTTCTACCCAGGGTTATGGAGCTCAGTGCAGGGTAAGATTTCAGGTTATCCCCCTGGCTGGAGGTGTTAAAGCAAAACACTCCCCATGCCCAATAAAGTCTATTTCACCCCTTCACAGTATTAGGAAAGGCCTGCAAGGCCTTGTGCCTACTTCCAGCCTCCAGGCACCAATGTTACTGTTACCTGTGACATTTGGTGGTGTTAAGGTTCAAGGGGATGAAGTCGCACCTTCTACCCAGGGTTATGGAGATCCGCGCAGGGTAAGATTTCAGGCTTCACCCCAGGCTTAAGGCGTGAAAATAGAACAGTTACCATACACATCAATGTGTATTTCACCCATTCACAGTATCAGGAAAGGCCTGCAAGGCCTTGGGCCTACTTCCAGCCTCCAGGCACCAATGTTACTGATACCTGTGACATGTGGTGGTGTTAAGTTTCAAGGGGAAGAAGTCACACCTTCTACCCAGTGTTATGGAGCTCAGTGCAGGGTAAGAATTCAGGTTATCCCCCTGGCTGGAGGTGTTAAAGCAAAACACTCCACATGCCCAATAAAGTCTATTTCACCCCTTCACAGTGTCAGGAAAGGCCTGCAAGGCCTTGGGCCTACGTCCAGCCTCCAGGCACCGATTTTACTGATACCTGTGACATTTGGTGGTGTTAAGCTTCAAGGGGATGTAGTCACACTTTCTACCCAGGGTTATGGAGCTCAGCGCAGGGTAAGAATTCAGGTTATCCCCCTGGCTGGAGGTGTTAAAGCAAAACACTTCACATGCCCATTAAACTCTATTTCACCCCTTAACAGTATCAGGAAAGGCCTGCAAGGCCTTGTGCCTACTTCCAGCCCCCAGGCACCAATGTTACTGATGCCTGTGACATTTGGTGGTGTAAAGCTTCAAGGGGATGAAGTCGCACCTTCTACCCAGGGTTATGGAGCTCTGCGCAGGCTAAGATTTCAGGTTATCCCCCTGGCTGGAGGTGTTAAAGCAAAACACTCCACATGCCCAATAAAGTCTATTTCACCCCTTTACTGTATCAGGAAAGGCCTGCAAGGCCGTGGGCCTACTTCCAGCCTCCAGGCACCAATTTTACTGATACCTGTGACATTTGGTGGTGTTAAGCTTCAAGGGGATGAAGTCACACTTTATACCCAGGGTTATGGAGCTCAGCGCAGGGTAAGATTTTTTGGTTATCCCCCTGGCTGGAGGTGTTTAAGCAAAACACCTCACATGCCCAGTACAGTGTTTTTCACCCTTTCCCAGTATCAGGAAAGGCCTGCAAGGCCTTGTGCCTACTTCCAGCCTCCAGGCACCAATGTTACTGATACCTGTGACATTTGGTGGTGTTAAGCTTCAAGGGGAAGAAGTCACACCTTCTACCCAGGGTTATGGAGCTCAGTGCAGGGTACGATTTCAGGTCATCCCTCTGGCTGGAGGTGTTAAAGCAAAACACTTCACATGCCCAATACGTTGTATTTCAGTCCTTCACAGTATCAGGAAAGGCCTGCAAGGCCTTGGGCCAACTTCCAGCCCCCAGGCACCAATGTTACTGATACCTGTGACATTTGGTGGTGTTAAGCTTCAAGGGGAAGAAGTCACACCTTCTACCCAGGGTTATGGAGCTCAGCGCAGGGTAAGATTTCAGGTTATCGCCCGGGCTTGAGTTGCTAAAGCAAAACACTTCACATGCCCAATAAAGTCTATTTCACCCCTTTCACAGTATCAGGAAAGGCCTGCAAGGCCTTGGGCCTACTTCCAGCCCCCAGGCACCAATGTTACTGATACCTGTGACATGTGGTGGTGTTAAGCTTCAAGGGGAAGAAGTCACACCTTCTACCCAGGGTTATGGAGCTCAGTGCAGGGTAAGAATTCAGGTTATCCCCCTGGCTGGAGGTGTTTAAGCAAAACACCTCACATGCCCAGTACAGTGTATTTCACCCTTTCCCAGTATCAGTAAAGGCCTGCAAGGCCTTGTGCCTACTTCCAGCCTCCAGGCACCAATGTTACTGATACCTGTGACATTTGGTGGTGTTAAGCTTCAAGGGGATGAAGTCGCACCTTCTACCCAGGGTTATGGAGCTCCGCGCAGGGTAAGATTTCAGGCTTCACCCCAGGCTTAAGGCGTGAAAATAGAACAGTTACCATACACAACAATGTGTATTTCACCCATTCACAGTATCAGGAAAGGCCTGCAAGGCCTTGGGCCTACTTCCAGGCACCAATGTTACTGATACCTGTGACATTTGGTAGTGTTAAGCTTCAAGGGGATGAAGTCACACTTTCTACCTAGGGTTATGGAGCTCAGCACAGGGTAAGATTTTAGGTTATCCCCCTGGCTGGAGGTGTTTAAGCAAAACACCTCACATGCCCAGTACAGTGTATTTCACGCTTTCCCAGTATCAGGATAGTCCTGCAAGGCCTTGTGCCTACTTCCAGCCTCCAGGCACCAATGTGACTGATACCTGTGACATTTGGTGGTCTTAAGCTTCAAGGGGATGAAGTCACACTTTATACCCAGGGTTATGGAGCTCAGCGCAGGGTAAGATTTTAGGTTATCCCCCTGGCTGGAGTTGTTAAAGCAAAACACTTCACATGCCCAATAAAGTCTATTTCACCCCTTCACAGTATCAGGAAAGGCCTGCAAGGCCTTGGGCCTCCTTCCAGCCCCCAGGCACCTGTTTTTGTGATACTTGTGACATTTGGAGGTGCTCAGCTTCAAGGGGATGAAGTCACATCTTCTACCCAGGGTTATGGAGCTCAGCGCAGGGTAAGATTTCAGGTTATCCCCCTGGCTGGAGGTGTTAAAGGAAAACACTTTGCACGCCCATTAAAGTCTATTTCACCCCTTCACAGTATCAGGAAAGGCCTGCAAGGCCTTGTGCCTACTTCCAGCCTCCAGGCACCAATGTTACTGATACCTTGTGACATGTGGTGGTGTTAAGCTTCAAGGGGATTAAGTCACACCTTCTACCCAGGGTTATGGAGCTCAGCGCAGGGTAAGATTTCAGGTTATCCCCCTGGCTTGAGGTGTTAAAGCCAAACACTCCACATGCCCAATAAAGTCTATTTCACCTCTTCACAGTATCAGGAAAGGCCTGCAAGGCATTGGGCCTACTTCCAGCCTCCAGGCACCAATGTTACTGATACCTGTGACATGTGGTGGTGTTAAGCTTCAAGGGGATGTAGTCACACCTTTTACCCAGGGTCATGGAGCTCAGCGCAGGGTAAGATTTCAGGTTATCCCCCTGGCTGGAGGTGTTTAAGCAAAACACCTCACACGCCCAGTACAGTGTATTTCACCCTTTCCCAGTATCAGGAAAGGCCTGCAAGGCCTTGTGCCTACTTCCAGCCTCCAGGCACCAATGTTACTGATACCTGTGACATTTGGTGGTGTTAAGCTTCAAGGGGATGAAGTCGCACCTTCTACCCAGGGTTATGGAGCTCCGCGCAGGGTAAGATTTCAGGCTTCACCCCAGGCTTAAGGCGTGAAAATAGAACAGTTACCATACACAACAATGTGTATTTCACCCATTCACAGTATCAGGAAAGGCCTGCAAGGCCTTGGGCCTACTTCCAGCCTCCAGGCACCAATGTTACTGATACCTGTGACATTTGGTAGTGTTAAGCTTCAAGGGGATGAAGTCACACTTTCTACCCAGGGTTATGGAGCTCAGCGCAGGGTAAGAATTCAGGTTATCCCCCTGGCTGGAGGTGTTAAAGCAAAACACTTCACATGCCCATTAAACTCTATTTCACCCCTTCACAGTATCAGGAAAGGCCTGCAAGGCCTTGGGCCTACTTCCAGCCTCCAGGCACCAATGTTACTGATACCTGTGACCTTTGGTGGTGTTAAGCTCCAAGGGGATGAAGTCGCACCTTCTACCCAGGGTTATGGAGCTCCGCGCAGGGTAAGATTTCAGGTTATCCCCCTGGCTGGAGGTGTTTAAGCAAAACACCTCACATGCCCAGTACAGTGTATTTAACCCTTTCCCAGTATCAGGAAAGGCCTGCAAGGCCTTGTGCCTACTTCCAGCCTCCAGGCACCAATGTTACTGATACCTGTGACATTTGGTGGTGTTAAGCTTCAATGGGAAGAAGTCAAATCTTCTACCCAGGGTTATGGAGCTCAGCGCAGGGTAAGAATTTGGGTTATCCCCCTGGCTGGAGGTGTTAAATTAAAACACTTCACATGCCCAATAAAGTCTGTTTCACCCCTTCACAGTATCAGGAAAGGCCTGCAAGGCCTTGTGCCTACTTCCAGCCTCCAGGCACCAATGTTACTGATACCTGTGACATGTGGTGGTGTTAAGCTTCAATGGGATGAAGTCACACCTTCTACCCAGGGTTATGGAGCTCAGTGCAGGGTAAGAATTTGGGTTATCCCCCTGGCTGGAGGTGTTAAAGCAAAACACTTCACATGCCCAATAAAGTCTGTTTCACCCCTTCACAGTATCAGGAAAGGCCTGCAAGGCCTTGTGCCTACTTCCAGCCTCCAGGCACCAATGTTACTGATACCTGTGACATGTGGTGGTGTTAAGCTTCAAGGGGATGAAGTCGCACCTTCTACCCAGGGTTATGGAGCTCAGCGCAGGGTAAGATTTCAGGTTATCCCCCCTGGCTTGAGGTGTTAAAGCAAAACACTTCACATGCCCAATAAAGTCTATTTCACCCCTTCACAGTATCAGGAAAGGCCTGCAAGGCCTTGGGCCTACTTCCAGCCTCCAGGCACCAATGTTACTGATACCTGTGATATTTGGTGGTGTTAAGCTTCAAGGGGATGAAGTCACACCTTTTACCCAGGGTTATGGAGCTCAGCGCAGGGTAAGATTTCAGGTTATCGCCCTGGCTTGAGGTGTTAAAGCAAAACACTCCACATGCCAAATAAAGTCTATTTCACCCCTTCACAGTATCAGGAAAGGCCTGCAAGGCCTTGGGCCTACTTCCAGCCTCCAGGCACCAAAGTTACTGATACCTGTGACATTTGGTGGTGTTAAGCTTCAAGGGGAAGAAGTCACGCCTTCTACCCAGGGTTATGGAGCTCAGTGCAGGGTAAGAATTCAGGTTATCCCCCTGGCTGGAGGTGTTAAAGCAAAACACTTCACATGCCCATTAAAGTCTATTTCACCCCTTCACAGTATCAGGAAAGGCCTGCAAGGCCTTGTGCCTACTTCCAGCCTCCAGGCACCAATGTTACTGTTACCTGTGACATGTGGTGGTGTTAAGCTTCAAGGGGATGAAGTCACACCTTTTACCCAGGGTTATGGAGCTCAGCGCAGGGTAAGATTTCAGGTTATCCCCCTGGCTTGAGGTGTTAAAGCCAAACACTCCACATGCCCAATAAAGTCTATTTCACGCCTTCACAGTATCAGGAAAGGCCTGCAAGGCCTTGTGCCTACTTCCAGCCTCCAGGCACCAATGTTACTGGTACCTGTGACATTTGGTGGTGTTAAGCTTCAAGGGGAAGAAGTCAAACCTTCTACCCAGGGTTATGGAGCTCAGCGCAGGGTAAGAATTCAGGTTATCCCCCTGGCTGGAGGTGTTAAAGCAAAACACTTTGCATGCCTATTAAAGTCTATTTCACCCCTTCACAGTATCAGGAAAGGCAGGCAAGGCCGTGTGCCTACTTCCAGCCTCCAGGCACCAATGTTACTGATACCTGTGACATGTGGTGGTGTTAAGCTTCAAGGGGATGAAGTCACACCTTCTACCCAGGGTTATGGAGCTCAGCGCAGGGTAAGAATTCAGGTTATCCCCCTGGCTTGAGGTGTTAAAGCAAAACACTTCACATGCCCTATAAAGTCTATTTCACCCCTTCACAGTATCAGGAAAGGCCTTGTGCCTTCTTCCAGCCTCTAGGCACCAATTTCACTGAAACTTGTGACATTTGTAGGTGTTCAACTTCAAGGGGATGAAGTTGCACCTTCTACCCAGGGTTATGGAACTCAGCGCAGGGTAAGATTCCAGGCTTCACCCCTGACTGGAGGTGTTAAAGCAAAACACTTCTCATGCCCAATAAAGTCTATTTCACCCCTCCACAGTATCAGGAAAGGCCTGCAAGGCCTTGGGCCTACTTCCAGCCTCCTGGCACCAATTATACTGATACCTGTGACATTTGGAGGTGTTAAGCTTCAAGGGGATGAAGTTGCACCTTCTACCCAGGGTTATGGAGCTCCGCGCAGGGTAAGAATTTAGGTCATCCCCCTGGCTGGAGGTGTTAAAGGAAAACACTTCACATGCCCAATAAAGTCTAGTTCACCCCTTCACAGTATCAGGAAAGGCCTGCAAGGCCTTGGGCCTACTTCCAGCCTCCTGGCACCAATTATACTGATACCTGTGACATTTGGAGGTGTTAAGCTTCAAGGGGATGAAGTTGCACCTTCTACCCAGGGTTATGGAGCTCCGCGCAGGGTAAGAATTTAGGTCATCCCCCTGGCTGGAGGTGTTAAAGGAAAACACTTCACATGCCCAATAAAGTCTATTTCACCCCTCCACAGTATCAGGGAAGGCCTGCAAGCCTTGTGCCTACTTCCAGCCTCCAGGCACCAATGTTACTGATGCCTGTGACATTTGGTGGTGTTAAGCTTCAATGGGAAGAAGTCAAATCTTCTACCCAGGGTTATGGAGCTCAGCGCAGGGTAAGAATTTGGGTTATCCCCCTGGCTGGAGGTGTTAAATTAAAACACTTCACATGCCCAATAAAGTCTGTTTCACCCCTTCACAGTATCAGGAATGGCCTGCAAGGCCTTGTGCCTACTTCCAGCCTCCAGGCACCAATGTTACTGATACCTGTGACATGTGGTGGTGTTAAGCTTCAAGGGGATGAAGTCGCACCTTCTACCCAGGGTTATGGAGCTCAGCGCAGGGTAAGATTTCAGGTTATCCCCCCTGGCTTGAGGTGTTAAAGCAAAACACTTCACATGCCCAATAAAGTCTATTTCACCCCTTCACAGTATCAGGAAAGGCCTGCAAGGCCTTGGGCCTACTTCCAGCCTCCAGGCACCAATGTTACTGATACCTGGGACATTTGGAGGTGTTAAGCTTCAAGGGGAAGAAGTCACACCTTCTACCCAGGGTTATGGAGCTCAGCGCAGGGTAAGATTTCAGCTTTTCACCCCTAGCTGGATGTGTTGAAGCAAAACACTTCTCATGCCCAATAAAGTCTATTTCAACCCTTCACAGTATCAGGAAAGGCCTGCAAGGCCTTGGGCCTACTTCCAGCGTCCAGGCACCTGTGTTTGTGATACTTGTGACATTTGGAGGTGTTCAGCTTCAAGGGGATGAAGTCACACCTTCTACCCAGGGTTATGGAGCTCAGCGCAGGGTAAGATTTCAGCTTTTCACCCCTAGCTGGATGTGTTGAAGCAAAACACTTCTCATGCCCAATAAAGTCTATTTCAACCCTTCACAGTATCAGGAAAGGCCTGTAAGGCCTTGGGCCTACATCCAGCCTCCAGGCACCAATGTTACTGACACCTGTGACATTTGGTGGTGTTAAGCTTCATGGGGAAGAAGTCACACCTTCTACCCAGGGTTATGGAGCTCAGCGCAGGGTAAGATTTCAGGTTATTCCCCCTGGCTCGAGGTGTTAAAGCAAAACACTTCACATGCCCAATAAATTGTATTTCACCCCTTCACAGTATCAGGAAAGGCCTGCAAGGCCTCGTGCCTACTTCCAGCCCCCAGGCACCAATGTTACTGACACCTGTGACATTTGGTGGTGTTAAGCTTCATGGGGAAGAAGTCACAGCTTCTACCCAGGGTTATGGAGCTCAGCGCAGGGTAAGAATTCAGGTTATTCCCCCTGGCTCGAGGTGTTAAAGCAAAACACTTCACATGCCCAATAAATTGTATTTCACCCCTTCACAGTATCAGGAAAGGCCTGCAAGGCCTTGGGCCTACTTGCAGCCCCCAGGCACCAATGTTACTGACACCTGTGACATTTGGTGGTGTTAAGCTTCAAGGGGAAGATGTCACACCTTCTACCCAGGGTTATGGAGCTCAGCGCAGGGTATGATTTTAGGTTATCCCCCTGGCTGGAGGTGTTTAAGCAAAACACCTCACATGCCCAGTACAGTGTATTTCACCCTTTCCCAGTATCAGTAAAGGCCTGCAAGGCCTTGTGCCTACTTCCAGCCTCCAGGCACCAATGTTACTGATACCTGTGACATTTGGTGGTGTTAAGCTTCAAGGGGATGAAGTCGCACCTTCTACCCAGGGTTATGGAGCTCCGCGCAGGGTAAGATTTCAGGCTTCACCCCAGGCTTAAGGCGTGAACATAGAACAATTACCATACACAACAATGTGTATTTCACCCATTCACAGTATCAGGAAAGGCCTGCTAGGCCTTGGGCCTACTTCCAGCCTCCAGGCACCAATGTTACTGATACCTGTGACATGTGGTGGTGTTAAGCTTCAAGGGGATGAAGTCACACTTTCTACCCAGGGTTATGGAGCTCAGCGCAGGGTAAGAATTCAGGTTATCCCCCTGGCTGGAGGTGTTAAAGCAAAACACTTCACATGCCCAATAAATTGTATTTCACCCCTTCACAGTATCAGGAAAGGCCTGCAAGGCCTTGGGCCTACTTCCAGCCTCCAGGCACCAATGTTACTGATGCCTGTGACATTTGGTGGTGTTAAGCTTCAAGGGGATGAAGTCACACCTTTTACCCAGGGTTATGGAGCTCAGTGCAGGGTAAGAATTCAGGGTATCCCCCTGGCTGGAGGTGTTAAAGCCAAACACTTCACATGCCCAGTACAGTGTATTTCACCCTTTCCCAGTATCAGGAAAGGCCTGCAAGGCCTTGTGCCTACTTCCAGCCTCCAGGCACCAATGTTACTGATACCTGTGACATTTGGCGGTGTTAAGCTTCAAGGGGAAGAAGTCACACCATCTACCCAGGGTTATGGAGCTCAGTGCAGGGTAAGAATTCAGGTTATCCCCCTGGCTGGAGGTGTTAAAGCAAAACACTTCACATGCCCAATAAAGTCTATTTCACCCCTTCACAGTATCAGGAAAGGCCTGCAAGGCCTTGTGCCTACTTCCAGCCTCCAGGCACCAATGTTACTGATGCCTGTGACATTTGGTGGTGTTAAGCTTCAAGGGGAAGAAGTCACACCTTTTACCCTGGGTTATGGAGCTCAGCGCAGGGTAAGATTTCAGGTTATCCCCCTGGCTTGAGGTGTTAAAGCAAAACACTTCACATGCCCAATAAAGTCTAGTTCACCCCTTCACAGTATCAGGAAAGGCCTGCAAGGCCTTGGGCCTACTTCCAGCCTCCTGGCACCAATTATACTGATACCTGTGACATTTGGAGGTGTTAAGCTTCAAGGGGATGAAGTCACACCTTTTACCCAGGGTTATGAAGCTCAGCGCAGAGTAAGATTTCAGGTTATCGCCCTGGCTTGAGGTGTTAAAGCAAAACACTTCACATGCCCAATAAAGTCTAGTTCACCCCTTCACAGTATCAGGAAAGGCCTGCAAGGCCTTGTGCCTACTTCCAGCCTCCAGGCACCAATGTTACTGATACCTGTGACATGTGGTGGTGTAAGCTTCAAGGGGATGAAGTCACACCTTTTACCCAGGGTTATGGAGCTCAGCGCAGGGTAAGATTTCAGGTTATCGCCCTGGCTTGAGGTGTTAAAGCAAAACACTCCACATGCCAAATAAAGTCTATTTCACCCCTTCACAGTATCAGGAAAGGCCTGCAAGGCCTTGGGCCTACTTCCAGCCTCCAGGCACCAAAGTTACTGATACCTGTGACATTTGGTGGTGTTAAGCTTCAAGGGGAAGAAGTCACGCCTTCTACCCAGGGTTATGGAGCTCAGTGCAGGGTAAGAATTCAGGTTATCCCCCTGGCTGGAGGTGTTAAAGCAAAACACTTCACATGCCCATTAAAGTCTATTTCACCCCTTCACAGTATCAGGAAAGGCCTGCAAGGCCTTGTGCCTACTTCCAGCCTCCAGGCACCAATATTACTGTTACCTGTGACATGTGGTGGTGTTAAGCTTCAAGGGGATGAAGTCACACCTTTTACCCAGGGTTATGGAGCTCAGCGCAGGGTAAGATTTCAGGTTATCCCCCTGGCTTGAGGTGTTAAAGCCAAACACTCCACATGCCCAATAAAGTCTATTTCACGCCTTCACAGTATCAGGAAAGGCCTGCAAGGCCTTGTGCCTACTTCCAGCCTCCAGGCACCAATGTTACTGATACCTGTGACATTTGGTGGTGTTAAGCTTCAAGGGGAAGAAGTCACACCTTCTACCCAGGGTTATGGAGCTCAGCGCAGGGTAAGAATTCAGGTTATCCCCCTGGCTGGAGGTGTTAAAGCAAAACACTTTGCATGCCCATTAAAGTCTATTTCACCCCTTCACAGTATTAGGAAAGGCAGGCAAGGCCGTGTGCCTACTTCCAGCCTCCAGGCACCAATGTTACTGATACCTGTGACATGTGGTGGTGTTAAGCTTCAAGGGGATGAAGTCAACACCTTCTACCCAGGGTTATGGAGCTCAGCGCAGGGTAAGAATTCAGGTTATCCCCCTGGCTTGAGGTGTTAAAGCAAAACACTTCACATGCCCTATAAAGTCTATTTCACCCCTTCACAGTATTAGGAAAGGCCTTGTGCCTTCTTCCAGCCTCTATGCACCAATTTCACTGAAACTTGTGACATTTGTAGGTGTTCAACTTCAAGGGGATGAAGTTGCACCTTCTATCCAGGGTTATGGAACTCAGCGCAGGGTAAGATTCCAGGCTTCACCCCTGACTGGAGGTGTTAAAGCAAAACACTTCTCATGCCCAATAAAGTCTATTTCACCCCTCCACAGTATCAGGAAAGGCCTGCAAGGCCTTGGGCCTACTTCCAGCCTCCTGGCACCAATTATACTGATACCTGTGACATTTGGAGGTGTTAAGCTTCAAGGGGATGAAGTTGCACCTTCTACCCAGGGTTATGGAGCTCCGCGCAGGGTAAGAATTTAGGTCATCCCCCTGGCTGGAGGTGTTAAAGGAAAACACTTCACATGCCCAATAAAGTCTATTTCACCCCTCCACAGTATCAGGGAAGGCTTGCAAGGCCTTGTGCCTACTTCCAGCCTCCAGGCACCAATGTTACTGATACCTGTGACATTTGGTGGTGTTAAGCTTCAATGGGAAGAAGTCAAATCTTCTACCCAGGGTTATGGAGCTCAGCGCAGGGTAAGAATTTGGGTTATCCCCCTGGCTGGAGGTGTTAAATTAAAACACTTCACATGCCCAATAAAGTCTATTTCACCCCTTCACAGTATCAGGAAAGGCCTGCAAGGCCTTGGGCCTACTTCCAGCCTCCAGGCACCAATGTTACTGATACCTGGGACATTTGGAGGTGTTAAGCTTCAAGGGGAAGAAGTCACACCTTCTACCCAGGGTTATGGAGCTCAGCGCAGGGTAAGATTTCAGCTTTTCACCCCTAGCTGGATGTGTTGAAGCAAAACACTTCTCATGCCCAATAAAGTCTATTTCAACCCTTCACAGTATCAGGAAAGGCCTGCAAGGCCTTGGGCCTACTTCCAGCGTCCAGGCACCTGTGTTTGTGATACTTGTGACATTTGGAGGTGTTCAGCTTCAAGGGGATGAAGTCACACCTTCTACCCAGGGTTATGGAGCTCAGCGCAGGGTAAGATTTCAGCTTTTCACCCCTAGCTGGATGTGTTGAAGCAAAACACTTCTCATGCCCAATAAAGTCTATTTCAACCCTTCACAGTATCAGGAAAGGCCTGTAAGGCCTTGGGCCTACATCCATTCTCCAGGCACCAATGTTACTGACACCTGTGACATTTGGTGGTGTTAAGCTTCATGGGGAAGAAGTCACACCTTCTACCCAGGGTTATGGAGCTCAGCGCAGGGTAAGATTTCAGGTTATTCCCCCTGGCTCGAGGTGTTAAAGCAAAACACTTCACATGCCCAATAAATTGTATTTCACCCCTTCACAGTATCAGGAAAGGCCTGCAAGGCCTCATGCCTACTTCCAGCCCCAAAGGCACCAATGTTACTGACACCTGTGACATTTGGTGGTGTTAAGCTTCATGGGGAGAGAAGTCACACCTTCTACCCAGGGTTATGGAGCTCAGCGCAGGGTAAGAATTCAGGTTATTCCCCCTGGCTCGAGGTGTTAAAGCAAAACACTTCACATGCCCAATAAATTGTATTTCACCCCTTCACAGTATCAGGAAAGGCCTGCAAGGCCTTGGGCCTACTTGCAGCCCCCAGGCACCAATGTTACTGACACCTGTGACATTTGGTGGTGTTAAGCTTCAAGGGGAAGATGTCACACCTTCTACCCAGGGTTATGGAGCTCAGCGCAGGGTATGATTTTAGGTTATCCCCCTGGCTGGAGGTGTTTAAGCAAAACACCTCACATGCCCAGTACAGTGTATTTCACCCTTTCCCAGTATCAGTAAAGGCCTGCAAGGCCTTGTGCCTACTTCCAGCCTCCAGGCACCAATGTTACTGATACCTGTGACATTTGGTGGTGTTAAGCTTCAAGGGGATGAAGTCGCACCTTCTACCCAGGGTTATGGAGCTCCGCGCAGGGAAAGATTTCAGGCTTCACCCCAGGCTTAAGGCGTGAACATAGAACAATTACCATACACAACAATGTGTATTTCACCCATTCACAGTATCAGGAAAGGCCTGCTAGGCCTTGGGCCTACTTCCAGCCTCCAGGCACCAATGTTACTGATACCTGTGACATGTGGTGGTGTTAAGCTTCAAGGGGATGAAGTCACACTTTCTACCCAGGGTTATGGAGCTCAGCGCAGGGTAAGAATTCAGGTTATCCCCCTGGCTGGAGGTGTTAAAGCAAAATACTTCACATGCCCATTAAACTCTATTTCACCCCTTCACAGTATCAGGAAAGGCCTGCAAGGCCTTGTGCCTACTTCCAGCCCCCAGGCACCAATGTTACTGATGCCTGTGACATTTGGTGGTGTAAAGCTTCAAGGGGATGAAGTCGCACCTTCTACCCAGGGTTATGGAGCTCTGCGCAGGGTAAGATTTCAGGTTATCCGCCTGGCTGGAGGTGTTAAAGCAAAACACTCCACATGCCCAATAAAGTCCATTTCACCCCTTCACTGTATCAGGAAAGGCCTGCAAGGCCTTGGGCCTACCTCCAGCCTCCAGGCACCAATGTTACTGATACCTGTGACATGTGGTGGTGTTAAGCTTCAAGGGGATGAAGTCACACTTTCTACCCAGGGTTATGGAGCTCAGCGCAGGGTAAGAATTCAGGTTATCCCCCTGGCTGGAGGTGTTAAAGCAAAACACTTCACATGCCCAATACATTGTATTTCACCCCTTCACAGTATCAGGAAAGGCCTGCAAGGCCTTGGGCCTACTTCCAGCCTCCAGGCACCAATGTTACTGATGCCTGTGACATTTGGTGGTGTTAAGCTTCAAGGGGATGAAGTCACACCTTTTACCCAGGGTTATGGAGCTCAGTGCAGGGTAAGAATTCAGGGTATCCCCCTGGCTGGAGGTGTTAAAGCAAAACACTTCACATGCCCAGTACAGTGTATTTCACCCTTTCCCAGTATCAGGAAAGGCCTGCAAGGCCTTGTGCCTACTTCCAGCCTCCAGGCACCAATGTTACTGATACCTGTGACATTTGGCGGTGTTAAGCTTCAAGGGGAAGAAGTCACACCATCTACCCAGGGTTATGGAGCTCAGTGCAGGGTAAGAATTCAGGTTATCCCCCTGGCTGGAGGTGTTAAAGCAAAACACTTCACATGCCCAATAAAGTCTATTTCACCCCTTCACAGTATCAGGAAAGGCCTGCAAGGCCTTGTGCCTACTTCCAGCCTCCAGGCACCAATGTTACTGATGCCTGTGACATTTGGTGGTGTTAAGCTTCAAGGGGAAGAAGTCACACCTTTTACCCTGGGTTATGGAGCTCAGCGCAGGGTAAGATTTCAGGTTATCCCCCTGGCTTGAGGTGTTAAAGCAAAACACTTCACATGCCCAATAAAGTCTATTTCACCCCTTTCTCAGTATCAGGAAAGGCCTGCAAGGCCTTGGGCCTACTTCCAGCCCCCAGGCACCAATGTACTGATACCTGTGACATTTGGTGGTGTTAAGCTTCAAGGGGATGAAGTCACACCTTCTACCCAGGGTTATGGAGCTCCTCGCAGGGTAAGATTTCAGGCTTCACCCCAGGCTGGAGGCGTGAAAATAGAACAATTACCATACACAGCAATGTGTATTTCACCCATTCACAGTATCAGGAAAGGCCTGCAAGGCCTTGGGCCTACTTCCAGCCTCCAGGCACCAATTTTACTGATACCTGTGACATTTGGTGGTGTTAAGCTTCAAGGGGATGAAGTCACACTTTATACCCAGGGTTATGGAGCTCAGCGCAGGGTAAGATTTTTGGTTATCCCCCTGGCTGGAGGTGTTTAAGCAAAACACCTCACATGCCCAGTACAGTGTATTTCACCCTTTCCCAGTATCAGGAAAGGCCTGCAAGGCCTTGTGCCTACTTCCAGCCTCCAGGCACCAATGTTACTGATACCTGTGACATTTGGTGGTGTTAAGCTTCAAGGGGAAGAAGTCCCACCTTCTACCCAGGGTTATGGAGCTCAGCGCAGGGTAAGATTTCAGGTTATCCCCCTGGCTTGAGGTGTTAAAGCCAAACACTCCACATGCCCAAGAATGTCTATTTCACACCTACACGGTATCAGGAAAGGCCTGCAAGGCCTTGGGCCTGCTTCCAGCCTCCAGGCACCAATGTTACTGATACCTGTGACATTTGGTGGTGTTAAGCTTCAAGGGGAAGGAGTCACATCTTCAACCCAGGGTTATGGAGCTCAGTGCAGGGTAAGAATTCAGGGTATCCCCCTGGCTGGAGGTGTTAAAGCAAAACATTTCACATGCCCAATAAGGTCTATTTCTCCCCTTCGCATTGTCGGGAAAGGCCTGTAATGCCTTTGGCCTATTTCCAACCTCCAGGCACCATTTTTTGGGATACATGTAACATTTGGAGGTGTTAATCTTCAAAGGGATACAGTTGCTCCTTCTACCCAGGGCTATGGAACTACGCACAGGGGGAGATCGCAGGTTTTCCCCTTGGAAGGAGGCGGAGAAGTAAAACACTTCCCTCAAATCCAAGGGGAAAGGCTGAAATCTTACCCTATGCAGAGCTCCGTAGTTCTGGGTAGACGGAGTGCCATTGTCCCCTTGCAGCTGAGCACATCATAATTTCACATTTATCACTAAAACATGTGTTTGGTGGATAGAAATGTGCCCATGTCTCTGCAGGCCAAGGCCTGATCTTTCAAATGGGTGTATGTACCTTTTAGGCTAGGTGAAGTGTTTTCATTTCTTCACCTCCACTCGTGAGGGAAATCTTGAATCTTACCCTGCCTGGAGCTCCAAATCCCTGGGTAGAAAGAGTGACTTAGTGCCCTTGAATCTGAAAACCTCATAATGTCACAAATATCACTAAAGCAGGTCCCTGGTGGCTAGAAATGCCCCAGAGCCCTGAAGGCTCTATTCTGATATGGTGACTGGGTTATTTTGTGCTGTTTTGGGCCGTGTGAAGTATTTTATTCTTACACCGCCACCCCAGGGAAAGACGTGAAATATTTTCCTGTGCGGAGCTCTATATCTCTGGGAAGAAGGGCTGACTTTGTCCCCTTTATTCTGGAAACCTCATAGTATCAGATATATTACTAAAACAGGTTCCTGGAAGCTAGGGATGGGCCAGGGTACCTGAAGGCTAAGATCTGAAACTGTGAATGGTGTTCATGTACGTCTTTGACTATGAGAAGTGTTTTATTTTTGTTTCCCTCTACCTACATATAAGGCGAAAACCTGTAATTAGCAGTAGACCTCAATCAGGCTGCCAGGCGCAGAATCTGATTTGTCGGCGCAGGTCGCACTCTTGACATGCCATTTGATTCAGGAGTGGTCCCCACCCCAGCAATCGGGCTCAATACAACATTGATAGTCACAGGCCTCACTCTGTACTGTGGGATGTATGATGTAACAATTAGATTGCGGTACATTACATTGCTGTTTTAGGCGCTTTCCACGACTTGCACGGGAGGGCGCTCTAGACTTAGGAATAGTATGATTTACTATTCGAACTCCAGCCTAAGTAAGGTAGGGAAGGTGTTGGAATAGTAAATCGCACTATTCCATAGTCTAGTGCGCCCTCCCGTGCAAGTCGTGGAAAAGACTTGCGTTGTAAATGCAGCGATCGAAATGTACTGCGGTGTTTTGACCGCGTTGTTAAGGTCGGTTCCCGTCCAAAGATGTCACCTGAGATGTAAACCTAACTCCAGCTGTGAACATCAGCTCAGCAGAGTGCCTCCATGCAGGTACTGGGGTCACCATTTCAGGTGCATTCACACCCTCTGCTCTCACGCTGGGTGCCAATGTAGGTCTAACTCGGCCGCCTGCCTCTATTGTGTCACTGTGTGTTTATTATGTTTAGTGTGCCCCCGTCTCCTCCAGCTCGGCGCTTGGCAGTGAATGCCCTCTGGCTGCATGTGAAGCTACCAGCGCGCAGCCGCCTTGTGACCCGTGAGTCTTGAGCCCGGCCCGTGCCCCGCTGCTTGTAAAAATCCCCCGGCTGCCCCCGAGTCGTGGGTGCCACAGCCGAGGGTGCAGGCGCGCGGCGAGGGCCCCCCTGACCCCCGGGCCGGGGCCCCCTGTTGTTGTCTTCGCTCCCCCGCTCGGCCGGCGGAGCCCTGTGTTACTTCGGCCCGTTCCAGAACGCGCTCCCCGCGTCCCCCTGAGCCCCATTGTGACGCCACAGGGCCCACTCCCTGCAGGAGGCCCCTCCCGCCCGCGGGCCGCCGCTCCCGGCCTCAGAGCGCGAGGGTGGACCGGGGGAAAGGGGCCCGGAGCCCGGGATTCAAGGCACGGGGGCGTCAGCCATCGGGGGAGGGCAGAGATTCACGGCGGATTACAAGCCTCTGAGGACGGGGTCGGCTGAAACGGGGGAGGGCACGGGAAGGGGTTGAAGTTGGGCTTCTTTTCATGTGTGTATGGGAGCGTGTGTTTAACGGATTGTGTTTAAAAACTTAGATAATCCGATAGTAGGAAACACAAAAGTCAGCTCGGAGCAGAGAGCCGAGTGCGCCTCGCACACAGCCCTCACTCCTCGGAACCAATCAGGGGCTGGCTCCTCCCTATATATGCACGGGGCTCGGGTTGGGAGGTACATTTCTGTTCTGTGACAGCGCCGAGACTCGTATTGCAATGGCAGAAACCGCTCCAGCCGCCGCGGCGCCTCCCGCTGAGGTCGCCCCCAAGAAGAAGCAGAAGAAAGCAGCGGGGGCCTCCAAGGCCAAGAAGCCTTCCGGTCCCAGCGTGTCCGACCTGATTTTGAAGTGTGTGACCGCCTCGGCCGAGAGGAAGGGAGTCTCCCTGGTGGCTCTGAAGAAGGCGCTGACCGCCGCCGGCTACGATGCGGACAAGAACAAGGGCCGCGTTAAGGTCTCCCTGAAGAGCCTGGTCAGTAAAGGCGCCCTAGCCCAGCTGAAGGGCACCGGGGCCTCCGGGTCCTTCAAAGTGAACAAGAAGCAGCTGGAGGGCAAGAAGGCAGCCAAGAAGACAGCTGCCAAGACCAAGAAGCCAGCGGCCAAGAAAGCTGCCCCTGCCGCCAAGAAGCCCAAAAAGGCTCCCGCGGGGGTCAAGAAGAGCCCGAAGAAGGTCAAGAAGCCAGCAGCAGCCAAGAGCCCCAAGAAGCCCAAGGCTGCCCCTGCCAAGAAGGCTGCCAAGAGCCCAGCGAAAGCCAAGGCGGCGAAGCCCAAAGTAGCCAAGAAAAGCCCTGCCAAGGTAGTCAAACCCAAGGCAGCCAAGCCCAAAGCAGCGAAGCCCAAAAAGGCAGCGCCCAAGAAGAAGTAAGGGCTGGCACCGAGACACTGCAAACACAACGGCTCTTTTAAGGGCCACCACCCTGTCTAGAAGAGAGCGTGTTCCTCCCCACCTTTGCACCCACCCAATGGCCCCACTTCTCAAAAATAAACTGCACCATACATCCATAGCGCACTTTTCCACACGCGAGTGCCGCGTGTGATCTTGGCCATATAAACGGCTCTTTCGGTGCTGCGTGGATTGAAATCGTTATTACATAGAAAATAAGGGGGTCCGGGAGTTATAAGACCTCCGTTTATAATACATGTGCAATAACGTGTGTGTCTCTGTGCTTTCACTGTACCCGGGCAGACTCTAAATAGTGTCTGCATAAAGCAGATGATTGTGAACTTTAATTGGAGCGCAGGTAACTGCGTGCTCCAGGGTGAGGGTAAAAAGCGGGTCTGGGAGTTATAAGACCTCAGTTTATTATAAACGTGTTTGTGTTGGTGCTTTCACTGTATCCGGGCAGACTCGATATAGCGCCTGCATAAAGCAGACGATTGTGAACTTTCAATCGAGCGCAGGTAACGGGGGCGTGTTCCAGAGTGACCAAGGGCAGTGTGCTTATGACATCTCGGGCTCCTCTCCCGGTTGACCGGGGTCGAGTCGTCCTCGTGACTACAAGTGGATGGACGGACGGACGGAGACAAAGGCTGACCGAGGCGCGGGCTCCGGCGCCATCATCCAAGGGGGGGGTCTCTTTTATCCACAGCTCATTGGACAGCTAGGCTGCAGCCTCCAGTTCAGTATCCAATCGTTGCACACCGCGGGCTATTTTCGAACGTGGGGCGGTCTCCTCAGCCAACCAGAGCAGCCCTCCGTCTGTGAGGGCATAAATAGGGCTCTTTCCCTGGTAGACGCCATTCTTCTCTGCCTTCGCTGAGAGAGACCGCTCCCGCCATGGCCCGCACCAAGCAGACATCCCGCAAGTCCACCGGCGGCAAAGCGCCCCGCAAGCAGCTGGCCACCAAGGCAGCCCGCAAGAGCGCGCCTGCCACCGGAGGAGTCAAGAAGCCTCACCGCTACCGGCCAGGCACCGTGGCTCTCCGCGAGATCCGCCGCTACCAGAAGTCCACCGAGCTCCTCATCCGCAAGCTGCCCTTCCAGCGCTTGGTGAGGGAGATCGCCCAGGACTTCAAGACCGACCTGCGCTTCCAGAGCTCCGCCGTCATGGCCCTGCAGGAGGCCAGCGAGGCCTACCTGGTCGGGCTCTTCGAGGACACCAACCTGTGCGCCATCCACGCCAAGAGGGTGACCATCATGCCCAAGGACATCCAGCTGGCCCGTCGCATCCGAGGCGAGAGGGCCTAAGGAGACGGACCGACCCGAACAACCACCACCACAACGGCTCTTTTAAGGGCCACCACCCTGTCACCTACGAGCTTCTCTTATCTGTCATGGCATGTGTTTTACAGGTTAGGGAGGGTGGGCTGCGAGTACCACGGTCACTGGGCAACTTATACCGGCTCTGGGGAAACCAGAGCACTCTGTGTTCACAGTGCATAAACGCCTGTTCAATGTGTCCATCTAATAATAAAAAGCCTTTTTATAGGGGGTTGTGCAGGGATCCGCTGGTCACAAGCCACCGCTTAAGGGGCATCTGTGTCCCCGGTACATCGGGTTCGTGTGTCTGATTTCGGGAACGTTTGCCCCGGGGTGAACTAACGCCGTTCCCCAGGGTCTTAAAAGTACAAACACAACGTTAAACCCGCTCACAGAGACACTGTTCGCCCCCAACATGGAAAACCATAAGCCCGGGGGGGGGGGGGGGCAGATGTGTGAATTCCCCAGGGGGTTTATTGAACCTCATCGTTACAGTGCTCATGTGACATTTAAAGAGGCGGAACGGGTTGCCTGCTGTCGGCCCTCGGTCTGCAGCAAGCCCCGTGAGAGCGGGCCTTTCTGCACTTAACATTACCCTTATAAAACACATATTCCAAAACACATATTTCTCCGGTCATAATAGAAGCACGTTAGCTCTTAGGGGAGGAAGTGGTTGGCCCTTAAAAGAGCCGTTGTGTTCGTTGGGGTGCGCCTGGAAGCCTTACTTGGCGCTGGTGTACTTGGTGACGGCCTTGGTGCCCTCCGACACGGCGTGCTTGGCCAGCTCTCCGGGGAGCAGAAGGCGGACTGCGGTCTGGATCTCCCGGGAGGTGATGGTGCGCCGCGAGTTGTAGTGAGCCAGTTTGGAAGCCTCTGCAGCGATGCGCTCGAAGATGTCGTTCACGAAGGAGTTCATGATGCCCATGGCCTTGGAGGAAATGCCGGTATCCGGGTGCACCTGCTTCATCACTTTGTAAATGTAGATGGCATAGCTTTCCTTCCTGCTCCTCTTGCGCTTCTTCCCGTCCTTCTTGGGCGGCTTGGAGAGCGCTTTCTTGGAGCCCTTCTTGGGTGCCGGCGCGGACTTGGCTGGTTCAGGCATGGTCGACGCTCTTTCGCTGCTTGCTGTGGAGCCGAGAGAAATGATGCCTGGGCGTCCGGCACTTGTATTTATAGGCTGGGCGTGCAAAGCAGCTTCTTCCCGTTTCTCCTTTCTCATTGGCAGGCATAGGCAGGGCCCCCACTTCCTATTGTAATGCGGTTCTGGGACACTGATTGGTTAAACAGAAGCCCGCCTCCCTCCATTGAAAAGTACTATCGGCGCCTAGCTGTCAACCAATCAGACGCTCCCGAAGTCTTTATATTACCGGAGTCCAGCAGAAGGCGCAGTACCATTCTCTCTGTTGTGTGACTGAGACCCTAGATCGATCGCCATGTCTGGACGCGGAAAGCAAGGAGGAAAGGCCCGCGCCAAGGCCAAGACACGCTCTTCCAGAGCCGGGCTCCAGTTCCCCGTGGGCCGTGTGCACAGGCTGCTCAGGAAGGGAAGCTACGCCGAGAGGGTGGGCGCCGGTGCCCCCGTCTATCTGGCTGCAGTGCTGGAGTACCTGACCGCTGAGATTCTGGAGCTGGCTGGCAACGCCGCCCGGGACAACAAGAAGACCCGCATCATCCCCAGACACCTCCAGCTGGCCATCCGCAACGACGAGGAGCTGAACAAGCTGCTGGGCCGAGTCACCATCGCCCAGGGAGGAGTCCTGCCCAACATCCAGGCCGTGCTGCTGCCCAAGAAAACCGAGAGCCACAAGGCACAGGGTAAAGCAAGCAAGTAAAGGCCCGCAGACCACCGTGGAAACGCACCCTAAACACAAAGGCTCTTTTCAGGGCTATCCACAGACTCCATCAAAGAGCGTATCCGTGCCGAGGTGTTACTCTGGCGGCTTCATAGATGCGGCAGCGCCCGCCACCGTAGCTTTGTAGTGGAGGGCATGCCCAAGCTCTGGCCGTACACTTTAATGTTGTCCCGTCCCAAAGCCTAGCATGAGGCAGACCATATCAATGTTTTTTTTTATACATATATAATTTTTAATTTTCAGGGACACGTTTTGCAGACGTGCCCCAGCCGAGCGGGCACCGAACGCGAAGGTTAGGCGGGCCGCGGTGACAAGTGGGGGCCTGGAAGGGAGGAGTGTGTGTGTTTGACTGATCAGTGCACCGGCGGCAGCTGCTAAGCCGAGCCGAGCGGGCACCGAACGCGAGGGTTAGGCAGGCCGCGGTGACAAGTGGGGGGGGGGGGCTGGAAGGTAGGAGTGTGCGTGTTTGACTGATCAGTGCACCGGCGGCAGCTGCTGAGCCCCCCATCGGGAGCCCCTGACAGAGAGGCGGGCTGGGAGCGCGCTCTTTTTCAAACAATGTATACATATATATTTTTTTCTTTTCATTTTTGGGGGACACATTTTGCAGGCTTGCCCCAGCCGGGCGCGGGATGTGGGCAGTGCTACGAGGTTGCAGGCGGCCAAACGCAGCGGGGTGGTGCCGGTGAGGCCGCTAACGTGTGTGGCTCCATTAAAACATACAGAGCCTTCTGCTTATATTGGACAGGGGGCTCCGAACGCAGGGGATCGGTGGCCCGCGGTCACAAGGGGAGGCCGGGAAGGGAGGTGCTTGCGTGTGTTTGACTGTGATCTGTGCACCGGCGGCAGCTGCGCTGAGCCAGCCCATGACAAAGGCGGGCTGGGAGCCCGCTCTTTTTCAGAAGGCAACGGCCGCTCCAGCCCCCGCTTACTGCAGAAGGCGGGCCGGGTCCGAGCTCTCCCGCCTCACAGGGCGTCACGTGGGCGCTTGGAGCTCCCGCGCAGGTCCGCTGAGCCTCCACATAAAGCAGCCGGTGCTGGTTTTCCTCTTCATTTCTGCTCCCAGCAACGAGAAGAGAACATGTCTGGACGCGGCAAAGGAGGGAAGGGGCTCGGCAAAGGCGGCGCCAAGAGACACCGCAAGGTTCTCCGGGACAACATCCAGGGCATCACTAAGCCGGCCATTCGCCGCCTGGCGCGCCGTGGCGGAGTCAAGCGCATCTCCGGCCTCATCTACGAGGAGACCCGCGGGGTGCTCAAGGTTTTCCTGGAGAACGTGATCCGGGACGCTGTCACCTACACCGAGCACGCCAAGAGGAAGACCGTCACCGCCATGGATGTGGTCTATGCCCTGAAGCGCCAGGGCCGCACTCTCTACGGATTCGGCGGTTAAACACTCGACTTGCCCACGGAAAAAAAGGAAAAAAACAACAACCCAAAGGCTCTTTTAAGAGCCGACCACCATGTCGTGTGAGAGCTGTGTCTATGAACTATTATCCCCGCAGCGCAGGGCTGCTATCTAGGCCCACACTCGCTCGGGAGGGGAGGAGGGGGGAACCCGGGGAGTTGCTCCGCAGCCACTCTGCTCTGGAAGGCACGGCCGGGAAGGCGGGTTTACCCCGTCCCACGGGCCCGCCACCATGGAGCTCTAAACTAGGGACCAAAGGTGGGTTCAGCCCGGCCCATGGGCCCGCCACCGTGGAGCCCTTGCCTGGGGACCTACGGTGGGTTTAGCCCGGCCCGGCTGCCCGCCATCATGGAGCCCTTGTCTGGGGACCTACGGTGGGTTTAGCCCGGACCAGGGGCCCGCCATCATGGAGCCCTTGCCTGGGGACCTACGGTGGGTTTAGCCCGGAGCAGGTGCCCGCCATCATGGAGCCCTTGCCTGGGGACCTACGGTGGGTTTAGCCCGGAGCAGGTGCCCGCCATCATGGAGCCCTTGCATGGGGACCTAAGGCGGGTTTAGCCCGGCACAGGGCCCCACGAGTCACGCAGTTCTAAGGGGGGTGTTTAGACCGGCCCAGGTGCCCGCCATCATGGAGCCCTTGCATGGGGACCTAAGGCGGGTTTAGCCCGGCACAGGGCCCCACGAGTCACGCAGTTCTAAGGGGGGTGTTTAGACCGGCCCAGGTGCCCGCCATCATGGAGCCCTTGCATGGGGACCTAAGGCGGGTTTAGCCCGGCACAGGGCCCCACGAGTCACGCAGTTCTAAGGGGGGTGTTTAGACCGGCCCAGGTGCCCGCCATCATGGAGCCCTTGCATGGGGACCTAAGGCGGGTTTAGCCCGGCACAGGGCCCCACGAGTCACGCAGTTCTAAGGGGGGTGTTTAGACCGGCCCAGGTGCCCGCCATCATGGAGCCCTTGCATGGGGACCTAAGGCGGGTTTAGCCCGGCACAGGGCCCCACGAGTCACGCAGTTCACTGACTATTAAGCCCCCCACGTAGTGGGGGCTTACAGCGCCTGGCTGGGAGACAAAGTTGGAGATAGCGCGGCCGTTCCGCCGCCCGGCCATCTGGTCGCCCCTCTGTGGGTCGACCAGATGGCCCAGTGAGCTGCGGCGACCAGATGGCCGGGCGGCGGAACGGCCGCGCTAACTCCGACTTTGTTCTCCACCCAGGAGCTGTAAGCCCCCACTACGTGGGGGGCTTAATAGTCCATGAAATAGGCTTCCCATGCAGGCCCAAGGAAGAGGGTGTGGGATCCTAATTTTTGTGGTGAACCGCCATGTCCGTTTAGGGGTCCCTGTGGGCCTTTAAGCCCCCGTTTCAGTATTTTTATTTTTTGTGTGTAGGCATTTTGGTTCAAGGGGACGATGGCACTAATTCTACCCAGGGCTGGGGAGCTCAGATTCGGGTACAATTTCAGGTTTCCCCCCGTAGGTGGAGGTCGGCAAAAAAAACTAAAAAAAAAAAAAAACCATACACGCATTTCTTTTTTTTAACTAATACCTTAGGTTCAAGGGGACAAAGTCACTTTTTCTTCCCGGGGCTATGGAGCTCCGATTCGGGTAAAATGTCCTGTTTCGCCCCTTAGCTGGAGGTCGGCAAAAAAAATTTACATAAACACACACACACATTTCTTTTATTTTTTTTTATTTTACGAACTCCTTAGGTTCAAGAAGACAAAGTCACTTTTTCTTCCCGGGGCTATGGAGCTCCGATTCGGGTAAAATCTCCGGTTTCCCCCCTTAGCTGGAGGTCGGCAAAAAAAAAAAAAAACATGTCTTTTTTTTTTTTTACTAACTCCTTAGGTTCAAGGGGACAAAGTCACTTTTTCTTCCCGGGGCTATGGAGCTCCGATTCGGGTAAAATCTCCGGTTTCCCCCCTTAGCTGGAGGTCGGCAAAAAAAAAAAAAAACACACACGTCTTTATTTTTTATTTATTTTTTTTACTAACTCCTTAGGTTCAAGGGGACAAAGTCACTTTTTCTTCACGGGGCTATGGAGCTCCGATGCGGGTAAAATGTCCGGTTTCCCCCCTTAGCTGGAGGTCGGCAAAACAAATTTAAATAAACACACACACACATTTCTTATATTTTTTTTATTTTACGAACTCCTTAGGTTCAAGGGGACAAAGTCACTTTTTCTTCCCGGGGCTATGGAGCTCCGATTCGGGTAAAATCTCCGGTTTCCCCCCTTAGCTGGAGGTCGGCAAAAAAAAAAAAAACACACACATTTCTTTTTTTTTTTTTTTTTTAATAACTCCTTAGGTTCAAGGGGACAAAGTCACTTTTATTACCCGGGGCTGTGGAGCTCCAATCCGGGTAAAATTCCTGGTTTAACCCCTAAGCTGAAGGAGGGCCAAAAAAATAATAATTGTATATATATATATATTTATCACAAAATAATTACAATAAGTCCCTCACAGTATGGGATCTGAAAAAGTGTCTCTGTTCCATTTTTAGTCTCCAGGCACCCGTTTAAAACTGTTAACATTTATCAAATTTTATTACGGTTCAAGGGGACTAAGTCACTTTTTCTGCAGAGGGCTATGGAGCTCCGATTAGGGTTATATTTCAGGATTTACCCCTTGGCTGGAGGTGGAGAAATACAAAACGTCATTCAAAACCCCCTTTACATTATCAGACATCAGTCTCCCAAGCCCATTTCTAGCCTCCAGGCACAGAGTGGCTATTTCTACGCAGAGCTATGGTGCTCCGCGCAATGTGAGATTCCCCCCTGTTACAGTATCAGCTCAAGGCTGTGGGCCCGTTTGCAGCCTCCATACACCTCTTTTAGTGATACTTGTAACATTTGGCGGAGTTAATCTTCAAAGGGGATACAGTTGCTCCTACTAGCCTGGACTATGGAGCTCCGCGCAGGGTAAGATGTCAGGTTCCACTCCTGGCTGGAGGTGGGAAAACATAATAATTCTTTATTCCAACACTGTATCTAACCCCTTTACAGTATCAGACCTAGGCCTGCAGGACCGTAGGCACATTTCCAGCCTCCAGGCACCTGTTTTAGTGATACTTGTGACATTAGGAAGCCTGCAGCTTCAAGGGGACAGAGTCACTCCTTCTACCCAGGGTAATGGAGCTCCGCGCAGGGTAAGATTTCTGGTTATTCCCCTGGCTGGAGGTGTTTAAGCAAAACACCTCACATGCCCAGTACAGTGTATTTCACCCTTTCCCAGTATCAGGATAGTCCTGCAAGGCCTTGTGCCTACTTCCAGCCTCCAGGCACCAATGTTACTGATACCTGTGACATGTGGTGGTGTTAAGCTTCAAGGGGATGAAGTCACACCTTCTACCCAGGGTTATGGAGCTCAGCGCAGGGTAAGATTTCAGGTTATTCCCCCTGGCTCGAGGTGTTAAAGCAAAACACTTCACATGCCCAATAAATTGTATTCCACCCCTTCACAGTATCAGGAAAGGCCTGCAAGGCCTTGTGCCTACTTCCAGCCTCCAGGCACCAATGTTACTGATACCTGTGACATTTGGTGGTGTTAAGCTTCACGGGGAAGAAGTCACACCTTCTACCCAGGTTTATGGAGCACAGTGCAGGGTACGATTTCAGGTCATCCCTCTGGCTGGAGGTGTTAAAGAAAAACACTTCACATGCCCAATACATTGTATTTCACTCCTTCACAGTGTCAGGAAATGCCTGCAAGGCCTTGGGCCAACTTCCAGCCCCCAGGCACCAATGTTACTGATACCTGTGACATTTGGTGGTGTTAAGCTTCAAGGGGATGAAGTCACACCTTCTACCAAGTGTTATGGAGCTCAGTGCAGGGTAAGAATTCAGGTTATCCCCCTGGCTGGAGGTGTTAAAGCAAAACACTCCGCATGCCCATTAAAGTCTATTTCACCCCTTCACAGTATCAGGAAAGGCCTGCAAGGCCTTGTGCCTACTTCGAGCCCCCAGGCACCAATGTTATTGATACCTGTGACATTTTGTGGTGTTAAGCTTCAAGGGGATGAAGTCGCACCTTCTACCCATGGTTATGGAGCTCAGCGCAGGGTAAGATTTTAGGTTATCCCCCTGGCTGGAGGTGTTTAAGCAAAACACCTCACATGCCCAGTACAGTGTATTTCACCCTTTCCCAGGATCAGTAAAGGCCTGCAAGGCCTTGTGCCTACTTCCAGCCTCCAGGCACCAATGTTACTGATACCTGTGACCTTTGGTGGTGTTAAGCTTCAAGGGGATGAAGTCGCACCTTCTACCCAGGGTTATGGAGCTCCGCGCAGGGTAAGATTTCAGGTTATCCCCCTGGCTGGAAGTGTTTAAGCAAAACACCTCACATGCCCAGTACAGTGTATTTAACCCTTTCCCAGTATCAGGAAAGGCCTGCAAGGCCTTGTGCCTACTTCCAGCCTCCAGGCACCAATGTTACTGATACCTGTGACATTTGGTGGTGTTAAGCTTCAAGGGGAAGAAGTCACACCTTCTACCCAGGGTTATGGAGCTCAGTGCAGGGTAAGATTTCAGGTTATCCCCCTGGCTGGAGGTGTTAAAGCAAAACACTCCACATGCCCAATAAAGTCTATTTCACCCCTTCACTGTATCAGGAAAGGCCTGCAAGGCCTTGTGCCTACTTCCAGCCTCCAGGCACCAATGTACTGATACCTGTGACATTTGGTGGTGTTCAGCTTCAAGGGGATGAAGTCACACCTTCTAGCCAGGGTTATGGAGCTCAGCGCAGGGTAAGATTTTAGGTTATCCCCCTGGCTGGAGGTGTTTAAGCAAAACACCTCACATGCCCAGTACAGTGTATTTCACCCTTTCCCAGTATCAGTAAAGGCCTGCAAGGCCTTGTGCCTACTTCCAGCCTCCAGGCACCAATATTACTGATACCTGTGACATTTGGTGGTGTTAAGCTTCAAGGGGATGAAGTCACACTTTAAACCCAGGGTTATGGAGCTCAGCGCAGGGTAAGATTTTAGGTTATCCCCCTGGCTGGAGTTGTTAAAGCAAAGCACTTCACATGCCCAATAAAGTCTATTTCACCCCTTCACAGTATCAGGAAAGGCCTGCAAGGCCTTGGGCCTACTTCCAGCCTCCAGGCACTAGTTTTACTGATACCTGTGACATTTGGTGGTGTTAAGCTTCAAGGGTATGAAGTCACACCTTCTACCCAGGGTTATGGAGCTCAGTGCAGGGTAAGATTTCAGGTTATCCCCCTGGCTGGAGGTGTTAAAGCAAAACACTCCCCATGCCCAATAAAGTCTATTTCACCCCTTCACAGTATTAGGAAAGGCCTGCAAGGCCTTGTGCCTACTTCCAGCCTCCAGGCACCAATGTTACTGATACCTGTGACATTTGGTGGTGTTAAGCTTCAAGGGGATGAAGTCGCACCTTCTACCCAGGGTTATGGAGATCCGCGCAGGGTAAGATTTCAGGCTTCACCCCAGGCTTAAGGCGTGAAAATAGAACAGTTACCATACACATCAATGTGTATTTCACCCATTCACAGTATCAGGAAAGGCCTGCAAGGCCTTGGGCCTACTTCCAGCCTCCAGGCACCAATGTCACTGATACCTGTGACATGTGGTGGTGTTAAGTTTCAAGGGGAAGAAGTCACACCTTCTACCCAGTGTTATGGAGCTCAGTGCAGGGTAAGAATTCAGGTTATCCCCCTGGCTGGAGGTGTTAAAGCAAAACACTCCACATGCCCAATAAAGTCTATTTCACCCCTTCACAGTGTCAGGAAAGGCCTGCAAGGCCTTGGGCCTACGTCCAGCCTCCAGGCACCGATTTTACTGATACCTGTGACATTTGGTGGTGTTAAGCTTCAAGGGGATGTAGTCACACTTTCTACCCAGGGTTATGGAGCTCAGCGCAGGGTAAGAATTCAGGTTATCGCCCTGGCTTGAGGTGTTAAAGCAAAACACTCCACATGCCCATTAAACTCTATTTCACCCCTTAACAGTATCAGGAAAGGCCTGCAAGGCCTTGGGCCTACTTCCAGCCTCCAGGCACCAATGTTACTGATACCTGTGACATGTGGTGGTGTTAAGTTTCAAGGGGAAGAAGTCACACCTTCTACCCAGGGTTATGGAGCTCTGCGCAGGCTAAGATTTCAGGTTATCCCCCTGGCTGGAGGTGTTAAAGCAAAACACTCCACATGCCCAATAAAGTCTATTTCACCCCTTTACTGTATCAGGAAAGGCCTGCAAGGCCGTGGGCCTACTTCCAGCCTCCAGACACCAATTTTACTGATACCTGTGACATTTGGTGGTGTTAAGCTTCAAGGGGAAGAAGTCACACCTTCTACCCAGGGTTATGGAGCTCAGTGCAGGGTACGATTTCAGGTCATCCCTCTGGCTGGAGGTGTTAAAGCAAAACACTTCACATGCCCAATACGTTGTATTTCAGTCCTTCACAGTATCAGGAAAGGCCTGCAAGGCCTTGGGCCAACTTCCAGCCCCCAGGCACCAATGTTACTGATACCTGTGACATTTGGTGGTGTTAAGCTTCAAGGGGAAGAAGTCACACCTTCTACCCAGGGTTATGGAGCTCAGTGCAGGGTAAGAATTCAGGTTATCCCCCTGGCTGGAGGTGTTTAAGCAAAACACCTCACATGCCCAGTACAGTGTATTTCACCCTTTCCCAGTATCAGTAAAGGCCTGCAAGGCCTTGTGCCTACTTCCAGCCTCCAGGCACCAATGTTACTGATACCTGTGACATTTGGTGGTGTTAAGCTTCAAGGGGATGAAGTCGCACCTTCTACCCAGGGTTATGGAGCTCCGCGCAGGGTAAGATTTCAGGCTTCACCCCAGGCTTAAGGCGTGAAAATAGAACAGTTACCATACACAACAATGTGTATTTCACCCATTGACAGTATCAGGAAAGGCCTGCAAGGCCTTGGGCCTACTTCCAGCCTCCAGGCACCAATGTTACTGATACCTGTGACATTTGGTAGTGTTAAGCTTCAAGGGGATGAAGTCACACTTTCTACCCAGGGTTATGGAGCTCAGCGCAGGGTAAGAATTCAGGTTATCCCCCTGGCTGGAGGTGTTAAAGCAAAACACTTCACATGCCCATTAAACTCTATTTCACCCCTTCACAGTATCAGGAAAGGCCTGCAAGGCCTTGGGCCTACTTCCAGCCTCCAGGCACCAATGTTACTGATACCTGTGACCTTTGGTGGTGTTAAGCTCCAAGGGGATGAAGTCGCACCTTCTACCCAGGGTTATGGAGCTCCGCGCAGGGTAAGATTTCAGGTTATCCCCCTGGCTGGAGGTGTTTAAGCAAAACACCTCACATGCCCAGTACAGTGTATTTAACCCTTTCCCAGTATCAGGAAAGGCCTGCAAGGCCTTGTGCCTACTTCCAGCCTCCAGGCACCAATGTTACTGATACCTGTGACATTTGGTGGTGTTAAGCTTCAATGGGAAGAAGTCAAATCTTCTACCCAGGGTTATGGAGCTCAGCGCAGGGTAAGAATTTGGGTTATCCCCCTGGCTGGAGGTGTTAAATTAAAACACTTCACATGCCCAATAAAGTCTGTTTCACCCCTTCACAGTATCAGGAAAGGCCTGCAAGGCCTTGTGCCTACTTCCAGCCTCCAGGCACCAATGTTACTGATACCTGTGACATGTGGTGGTGTTAAGCTTCAATGGGATGAAGTCACACCTTCTACCCAGGGTTATGGAGCTCAGTGCAGGGTAAGAATTTGGGTTATCCCCCTGGCTGGAGGTGTTAAAGCAAAACACTTCACATGCCCAATAAAGTCTGTTTCACCCCTTCACAGTATCAGGAAAGGCCTGCAAGGCCTTGTGCCTACTTCCAGCCTCCAGGCACCAATGTTACTGATACCTGTGACATGTGGTGGTGTTAAGCTTCAAGGGGATGAAGTCGCACCTTCTACCCAGGGTTATGGAGCTCAGCGCAGGGTAAGATTTCAGGTTATCCCCCCTGGCTTGAGGTGTTAAAGCAAAACACTTCACATGCCCAATAAAGTCTATTTCACCCCTTCACAGTATCAGGAAAGGCCTGCAAGGCCTTGGGCCTACTTCCAGCCTCCAGGCACCAATGTTACTGATACCTGTGATATTTGGTGGTGTTAAGCTTCAAGGGGATGAAGTCACACCTTTTACCCAGGGTTATGGAGCTCAGCGCAGGGTAAGATTTCAGGTTATCGCCCTGGCTTGAGGTGTTAAAGCAAAACACTCCACATGCCAAATAAAGTCTATTTCACCCCTTCACAGTATCAGGAAAGGCCTGCAAGGCCTTGGGCCTACTTCCAGCCTCCAGGCACCAAAGTTACTGATACCTGTGACATTTGGTGGTGTTAAGCTTCAAGGGGAAGAAGTCACGCCTTCTACCCAGGGTTATGGAGCTCAGTGCAGGGTAAGAATTCAGGTTATCCCCCTGGCTGGAGGTGTTAAAGCAAAACACTTCACATGCCCATTAAAGTCTATTTCACCCCTTCACAGTATCAGGAAAGGCCTGCAAGGCCTTGTGCCTACTTCCAGCCTCCAGGCACCAATGTTACTGTTACCTGTGACATGTGGTGGTGTTAAGCTTCAAGGGGATGAAGTCACACCTTTTACCCAGGGTTATGGAGCTCAGCGCAGGGTAAGATTTCAGGTTATCCCCCTGGCTTGAGGTGTTAAAGCCAAACACTCCACATGCCCAATAAAGTCTATTTCACGCCTTCACAGTATCAGGAAAGGCCTGCAAGGCCTTGTGCCTACTTCCAGCCTCCAGGCACCAATGTTACTGGTACCTGTGACATTTGGTGGTGTTAAGCTTCAAGGGGAAGAAGTCAAACCTTCTACCCAGGGTTATGGAGCTCAGCGCAGGGTAAGAATTCAGGTTATCCCCCTGGCTGGAGGTGTTAAAGCAAAACACTTTGCATGCCCATTAAAGTCTATTTCACCCCTTCACAGTATCAGGAAAGGCAGGCAAGGCCGTGTGCCTACTTCCAGCCTCCAGGCACCAATGTTACTGATACCTGTGACATGTGGTGGTGTTAAGCTTCAAGGGGATGAAGTCACACCTTCTACCCAGGGTTATGGAGCTCAGCGCAGGGTAAGAATTCAGGTTATCCCCCTGGCTTGAGGTGTTAAAGCAAAACACTTCACATGCCCTATAAAGTCTATTTCACCCCTTCACAGTATCAGGAAAGGCCTTGTGCCTTCTTCCAGCCTCTAGGCACCAATTTCACTGAAACTTGTGACATTTGTAGGTGTTCAACTTCAAGGGGATGAAGTTGCACCTTCTACCCAGGGTTATGGAACTCAGCGCAGGGTAAGATTCCAGGCTTCACCCCTGACTGGAGGTGTTAAAGCAAAACACTTCTCATGCCCAATAAAGTCTATTTCACCCCTCCACAGTATCAGGAAAGGCCTGCAAGGCCTTGGGCCTACTTCCAGCCTCCTGGCACCAATTATACTGATACCTGTGACATTTGGAGGTGTTAAGCTTCAAGGGGATGAAGTTGCACCTTCTACCCAGGGTTATGGAGCTCCGCGCAGGGTAAGAATTTAGGTCATCCCCCTGGCTGGAGGTGTTAAAGGAAAACACTTCACATGCCCAATAAAGTCTAGTTCACCCCTTCACAGTATCAGGAAAGGCCTGCAAGGCCTTGGGCCTACTTCCAGCCTCCTGGCACCAATTATACTGATACCTGTGACATTTGGAGGTGTTAAGCTTCAAGGGGATGAAGTTGCACCTTCTACCCAGGGTTATGGAGCTCCGCGCAGGGTAAGAATTTAGGTCATCCCCCTGGCTGGAGGTGTTAAAGGAAAACACTTCACATGCCCAATAAAGTCTATTTCACCCCTCCACAGTATCAGGGAAGGCCTGCAAGCCTTGTGCCTACTTCCAGCCTCCAGGCACCAATGTTACTGATGCCTGTGACATTTGGTGGTGTTAAGCTTCAATGGGAAGAAGTCAAATCTTCTACCCAGGGTTATGGAGCTCAGCGCAGGGTAAGAATTTGGGTTATCCCCCTGGCTGGAGGTGTTAAATTAAAACACTTCACATGCCCAATAAAGTCTGTTTCACCCCTTCACAGTATCAGGAATGGCCTGCAAGGCCTTGTGCCTACTTCCAGCCTCCAGGCACCAATGTTACTGATACCTGTGACATGTGGTGGTGTTAAGCTTCAAGGGGATGAAGTCGCACCTTCTACCCAGGGTTATGGAGCTCAGCGCAGGGTAAGATTTCAGGTTATCCCCCCTGGCTTGAGGTGTTAAAGCAAAACACTTCACATGCCCAATAAAGTCTATTTCACCCCTTCACAGTATCAGGAAAGGCCTGCAAGGCCTTGGGCCTACTTCCAGCCTCCAGGCACCAATGTTACTGATACCTGGGACATTTGGAGGTGTTAAGCTTCAAGGGGAAGAAGTCACACCTTCTACCCAGGGTTATGGAGCTCAGCGCAGGGTAAGATTTCAGCTTTTCACCCCTAGCTGGATGTGTTGAAGCAAAACACTTCTCATGCCCAATAAAGTCTATTTCAACCCTTCACAGTATCAGGAAAGGCCTGCAAGGCCTTGGGCCTACTTCCAGCGTCCAGGCACCTGTGTTTGTGATACTTGTGACATTTGGAGGTGTTCAGCTTCAAGGGGATGAAGTCACACCTTCTACCCAGGGTTATGGAGCTCAGCGCAGGGTAAGATTTCAGCTTTTCACCCCTAGCTGGATGTGTTGAAGCAAAACACTTCTCATGCCCAATAAAGTCTATTTCAACCCTTCACAGTATCAGGAAAGGCCTGTAAGGCCTTGGGCCTACATCCAGCCTCCAGGCACCAATGTTACTGACACCTGTGACATTTGGTGGTGTTAAGCTTCATGGGGAAGAAGTCACACCTTCTACCCAGGGTTATGGAGCTCAGCGCAGGGTAAGATTTCAGGTTATTCCCCCTGGCTCGAGGTGTTAAAGCAAAACACTTCACATGCCCAATAAATTGTATTTCACCCCTTCACAGTATCAGGAAAGGCCTGCAAGGCCTCGTGCCTACTTCCAGCCCCCAGGCACCAATGTTACTGACACCTGTGACATTTGGTGGTGTTAAGCTTCATGGGGAAGAAGTCACAGCTTCTACCCAGGGTTATGGAGCTCAGCGCAGGGTAAGAATTCAGGTTATTCCCCCTGGCTCGAGGTGTTAAAGCAAAACACTTCACATGCCCAATAAATTGTATTTCACCCCTTCACAGTATCAGGAAAGGCCTGCAAGGCCTTGGGCCTACTTGCAGCCCCCAGGCACCAATGTTACTGACACCTGTGACATTTGGTGGTGTTAAGCTTCAAGGGGAAGATGTCACACCTTCTACCCAGGGTTATGGAGCTCAGCGCAGGGTATGATTTTAGGTTATCCCCCTGGCTGGAGGTGTTTAAGCAAAACACCTCACATGCCCAGTACAGTGTATTTCACCCTTTCCCAGTATCAGTAAAGGCCTGCAAGGCCTTGTGCCTACTTCCAGCCTCCAGGCACCAATGTTACTGATACCTGTGACATTTGGTGGTGTTAAGCTTCAAGGGGATGAAGTCGCACCTTCTACCCAGGGTTATGGAGCTCCGCGCAGGGTAAGATTTCAGGCTTCACCCCAGGCTTAAGGCGTGAACATAGAACAATTACCATACACAACAATGTGTATTTCACCCATTCACAGTATCAGGAAAGGCCTGCTAGGCCTTGGGCCTACTTCCAGCCTCCAGGCACCAATGTTACTGATACCTGTGACATGTGGTGGTGTTAAGCTTCAAGGGGATGAAGTCACACTTTCTACCCAGGGTTATGGAGCTCAGCGCAGGGTAAGAATTCAGGTTATCCCCCTGGCTGGAGGTGTTAAAGCAAAACACTTCACATGCCCAATAAATTGTATTTCACCCCTTCACAGTATCAGGAAAGGCCTGCAAGGCCTTGGGCCTACTTCCAGCCTCCAGGCACCAATGTTACTGATGCCTGTGACATTTGGTGGTGTTAAGCTTCAAGGGGATGAAGTCACACCTTTTACCCAGGGTTATGGAGCTCAGTGCAGGGTAAGAATTCAGGGTATCCCCCTGGCTGGAGGTGTTAAAGCCAAACACTTCACATGCCCAGTACAGTGTATTTCACCCTTTCCCAGTATCAGGAAAGGCCTGCAAGGCCTTGTGCCTACTTCCAGCCTCCAGGCACCAATGTTACTGATACCTGTGACATTTGGCGGTGTTAAGCTTCAAGGGGAAGAAGTCACACCATCTACCCAGGGTTATGGAGCTCAGTGCAGGGTAAGAATTCAGGTTATCCCCCTGGCTGGAGGTGTTAAAGCAAAACACTTCACATGCCCAATAAAGTCTATTTCACCCCTTCACAGTATCAGGAAAGGCCTGCAAGGCCTTGTGCCTACTTCCAGCCTCCAGGCACCAATGTTACTGATGCCTGTGACATTTGGTGGTGTTAAGCTTCAAGGGGAAGAAGTCACACCTTTTACCCTGGGTTATGGAGCTCAGCGCAGGGTAAGATTTCAGGTTATCCCCCTGGCTTGAGGTGTTAAAGCAAAACACTTCACATGCCCAATAAAGTCTAGTTCACCCCTTCACAGTATCAGGAAAGGCCTGCAAGGCCTTGGGCCTACTTCCAGCCTCCTGGCACCAATTATACTGATACCTGTGACATTTGGAGGTGTTAAGCTTCAAGGGGATGAAGTCACACCTTTTACCCAGGGTTATGAAGCTCAGCGCAGAGTAAGATTTCAGGTTATCGCCCTGGCTTGAGGTGTTAAAGCAAAACACTTCACATGCCCAATAAAGTCTAGTTCACCCCTTCACAGTATCAGGAAAGGCCTGCAAGGCCTTGTGCCTACTTCCAGCCTCCAGGCACCAATGTTACTGATACCTGTGACATGTGGTGGTGTAAGCTTCAAGGGGATGAAGTCACACCTTTTACCCAGGGTTATGGAGCTCAGCGCAGGGTAAGATTTCAGGTTATCGCCCTGGCTTGAGGTGTTAAAGCAAAACACTCCACATGCCAAATAAAGTCTATTTCACCCCTTCACAGTATCAGGAAAGGCCTGCAAGGCCTTGGGCCTACTTCCAGCCTCCAGGCACCAAAGTTACTGATACCTGTGACATTTGGTGGTGTTAAGCTTCAAGGGGAAGAAGTCACGCCTTCTACCCAGGGTTATGGAGCTCAGTGCAGGGTAAGAATTCAGGTTATCCCCCTGGCTGGAGGTGTTAAAGCAAAACACTTCACATGCCCATTAAAGTCTATTTCACCCCTTCACAGTATCAGGAAAGGCCTGCAAGGCCTTGTGCCTACTTCCAGCCTCCAGGCACCAATATTACTGTTACCTGTGACATGTGGTGGTGTTAAGCTTCAAGGGGATGAAGTCACACCTTTTACCCAGGGTTATGGAGCTCAGCGCAGGGTAAGATTTCAGGTTATCCCCCTGGCTTGAGGTGTTAAAGCCAAACACTCCACATGCCCAATAAAGTCTATTTCACGCCTTCACAGTATCAGGAAAGGCCTGCAAGGCCTTGTGCCTACTTCCAGCCTCCAGGCACCAATGTTACTGATACCTGTGACATTTGGTGGTGTTAAGCTTCAAGGGGAAGAAGTCACACCTTCTACCCAGGGTTATGGAGCTCAGCGCAGGGTAAGAATTCAGGTTATCCCCCTGGCTGGAGGTGTTAAAGCAAAACACTTTGCATGCCCATTAAAGTCTATTTCACCCCTTCACAGTATTAGGAAAGGCAGGCAAGGCCGTGTGCCTACTTCCAGCCTCCAGGCACCAATGTTACTGATACCTGTGACATGTGGTGGTGTTAAGCTTCAAGGGGATGAAGTCAACACCTTCTACCCAGGGTTATGGAGCTCAGCGCAGGGTAAGAATTCAGGTTATCCCCCTGGCTTGAGGTGTTAAAGCAAAACACTTCACATGCCCTATAAAGTCTATTTCACCCCTTCACAGTATTAGGAAAGGCCTTGTGCCTTCTTCCAGCCTCTATGCACCAATTTCACTGAAACTTGTGACATTTGTAGGTGTTCAACTTCAAGGGGATGAAGTTGCACCTTCTATCCAGGGTTATGGAACTCAGCGCAGGGTAAGATTCCAGGCTTCACCCCTGACTGGAGGTGTTAAAGCAAAACACTTCTCATGCCCAATAAAGTCTATTTCACCCCTCCACAGTATCAGGAAAGGCCTGCAAGGCCTTGGGCCTACTTCCAGCCTCCTGGCACCAATTATACTGATACCTGTGACATTTGGAGGTGTTAAGCTTCAAGGGGATGAAGTTGCACCTTCTACCCAGGGTTATGGAGCTCCGCGCAGGGTAAGAATTTAGGTCATCCCCCTGGCTGGAGGTGTTAAAGGAAAACACTTCACATGCCCAATAAAGTCTATTTCACCCCTCCACAGTATCAGGGAAGGCTTGCAAGGCCTTGTGCCTACTTCCAGCCTCCAGGCACCAATGTTACTGATACCTGTGACATTTGGTGGTGTTAAGCTTCAATGGGAAGAAGTCAAATCTTCTACCCAGGGTTATGGAGCTCAGCGCAGGGTAAGAATTTGGGTTATCCCCCTGGCTGGAGGTGTTAAATTAAAACACTTCACATGCCCAATAAAGTCTATTTCACCCCTTCACAGTATCAGGAAAGGCCTGCAAGGCCTTGGGCCTACTTCCAGCCTCCAGGCACCAATGTTACTGATACCTGGGACATTTGGAGGTGTTAAGCTTCAAGGGGAAGAAGTCACACCTTCTACCCAGGGTTATGGAGCTCAGCGCAGGGTAAGATTTCAGCTTTTCACCCCTAGCTGGATGTGTTGAAGCAAAACACTTCTCATGCCCAATAAAGTCTATTTCAACCCTTCACAGTATCAGGAAAGGCCTGCAAGGCCTTGGGCCTACTTCCAGCGTCCAGGCACCTGTGTTTGTGATACTTGTGACATTTGGAGGTGTTCAGCTTCAAGGGGATGAAGTCACACCTTCTACCCAGGGTTATGGAGCTCAGCGCAGGGTAAGATTTCAGCTTTTCACCCCTAGCTGGATGTGTTGAAGCAAAACACTTCTCATGCCCAATAAAGTCTATTTCAACCCTTCACAGTATCAGGAAAGGCCTGTAAGGCCTTGGGCCTACATCCATTCTCCAGGCACCAATGTTACTGACACCTGTGACATTTGGTGGTGTTAAGCTTCATGGGGAAGAAGTCACACCTTCTACCCAGGGTTATGGAGCTCAGCGCAGGGTAAGATTTCAGGTTATTCCCCCTGGCTCGAGGTGTTAAAGCAAAACACTTCACATGCCCAATAAATTGTATTTCACCCCTTCACAGTATCAGGAAAGGCCTGCAAGGCCTCGTGCCTACTTCCAGCCCCCAGGCACCAATGTTACTGACACCTGTGACATTTGGTGGTGTTAAGCTTCATGGGGAGAGAAGTCACACCTTCTACCCAGGGTTATGGAGCTCAGCGCAGGGTAAGAATTCAGGTTATTCCCCCTGGCTCGAGGTGTTAAAGCAAAACACTTCACATGCCCAATAAATTGTATTTCACCCCTTCACAGTATCAGGAAAGGCCTGCAAGGCCTTGGGCCTACTTGCAGCCCCCAGGCACCAATGTTACTGACACCTGTGACATTTGGTGGTGTTAAGCTTCAAGGGGAAGATGTCACACCTTCTACCCAGGGTTATGGAGCTCAGCGCAGGGTATGATTTTAGGTTATCCCCCTGGCTGGAGGTGTTTAAGCAAAACACCTCACATGCCCAGTACAGTGTATTTCACCCTTTCCCAGTATCAGTAAAGGCCTGCAAGGCCTTGTGCCTACTTCCAGCCTCCAGGCACCAATGTTACTGATACCTGTGACATTTGGTGGTGTTAAGCTTCAAGGGGATGAAGTCGCACCTTCTACCCAGGGTTATGGAGCTCCGCGCAGGGAAAGATTTCAGGCTTCACCCCAGGCTTAAGGCGTGAACATAGAACAATTACCATACACAACAATGTGTATTTCACCCATTCACAGTATCAGGAAAGGCCTGCTAGGCCTTGGGCCTACTTCCAGCCTCCAGGCACCAATGTTACTGATACCTGTGACATGTGGTGGTGTTAAGCTTCAAGGGGATGAAGTCACACTTTCTACCCAGGGTTATGGAGCTCAGCGCAGGGTAAGAATTCAGGTTATCCCCCTGGCTGGAGGTGTTAAAGCAAAATACTTCACATGCCCATTAAACTCTATTTCACCCCTTCACAGTATCAGGAAAGGCCTGCAAGGCCTTGTGCCTACTTCCAGCCCCCAGGCACCAATGTTACTGATGCCTGTGACATTTGGTGGTGTAAAGCTTCAAGGGGATGAAGTCGCACCTTCTACCCAGGGTTATGGAGCTCTGCGCAGGGTAAGATTTCAGGTTATCCGCCTGGCTGGAGGTGTTAAAGCAAAACACTCCACATGCCCAATAAAGTCCATTTCACCCCTTCACTGTATCAGGAAAGGCCTGCAAGGCCTTGGGCCTACCTCCAGCCTCCAGGCACCAATGTTACTGATACCTGTGACATGTGGTGGTGTTAAGCTTCAAGGGGATGAAGTCACACTTTCTACCCAGGGTTATGGAGCTCAGCGCAGGGTAAGAATTCAGGTTATCCCCCTGGCTGGAGGTGTTAAAGCAAAACACTTCACATGCCCAATACATTGTATTTCACCCCTTCACAGTATCAGGAAAGGCCTGCAAGGCCTTGGGCCTACTTCCAGCCTCCAGGCACCAATGTTACTGATGCCTGTGACATTTGGTGGTGTTAAGCTTCAAGGGGATGAAGTCACACCTTTTACCCAGGGTTATGGAGCTCAGTGCAGGGTAAGAATTCAGGGTATCCCCCTGGCTGGAGGTGTTAAAGCAAAACACTTCACATGCCCAGTACAGTGTATTTCACCCTTTCCCAGTATCAGGAAAGGCCTGCAAGGCCTTGTGCCTACTTCCAGCCTCCAGGCACCAATGTTACTGATACCTGTGACATTTGGCGGTGTTAAGCTTCAAGGGGAAGAAGTCACACCATCTACCCAGGGTTATGGAGCTCAGTGCAGGGTAAGAATTCAGGTTATCCCCCTGGCTGGAGGTGTTAAAGCAAAACACTTCACATGCCCAATAAAGTCTATTTCACCCCTTCACAGTATCAGGAAAGGCCTGCAAGGCCTTGTGCCTACTTCCAGCCTCCAGGCACCAATGTTACTGATGCCTGTGACATTTGGTGGTGTTAAGCTTCAAGGGGAAGAAGTCACACCTTTTACCCTGGGTTATGGAGCTCAGCGCAGGGTAAGATTTCAGGTTATCCCCCTGGCTTGAGGTGTTAAAGCAAAACACTTCACATGCCCAATAAAGTCTATTTCACCCCTTTCTCAGTATCAGGAAAGGCCTGCAAGGCCTTGGGCCTACTTCCAGCCCCCAGGCACCAATGTACTGATACCTGTGACATTTGGTGGTGTTAAGCTTCAAGGGGATGAAGTCACACCTTCTACCCAGGGTTATGGAGCTCCTCGCAGGGTAAGATTTCAGGCTTCACCCCAGGCTGGAGGCGTGAAAATAGAACAATTACCATACACAGCAATGTGTATTTCACCCATTCACAGTATCAGGAAAGGCCTGCAAGGCCTTGGGCCTACTTCCAGCCTCCAGGCACCAATTTTACTGATACCTGTGACATTTGGTGGTGTTAAGCTTCAAGGGGATGAAGTCACACTTTATACCCAGGGTTATGGAGCTCAGCGCAGGGTAAGATTTTTGGTTATCCCCCTGGCTGGAGGTGTTTAAGCAAAACACCTCACATGCCCAGTACAGTGTATTTCACCCTTTCCCAGTATCAGGAAAGGCCTGCAAGGCCTTGTGCCTACTTCCAGCCTCCAGGCACCAATGTTACTGATACCTGTGACATTTGGTGGTGTTAAGCTTCAAGGGGAAGAAGTCCCACCTTCTACCCAGGGTTATGGAGCTCAGCGCAGGGTAAGATTTCAGGTTATCCCCCTGGCTTGAGGTGTTAAAGCCAAACACTCCACATGCCCAAGAATGTCTATTTCACACCTACACGGTATCAGGAAAGGCCTGCAAGGCCTTGGGCCTGCTTCCAGCCTCCAGGCACCAATGTTACTGATACCTGTGACATTTGGTGGTGTTAAGCTTCAAGGGGAAGGAGTCACATCTTCAACCCAGGGTTATGGAGCTCAGTGCAGGGTAAGAATTCAGGGTATCCCCCTGGCTGGAGGTGTTAAAGCAAAACATTTCACATGCCCAATAAGGTCTATTTCTCCCCTTCGCATTGTCGGGAAAGGCCTGTAATGCCTTTGGCCTATTTCCAACCTCCAGGCACCATTTTTTGGGATACATGTAACATTTGGAGGTGTTAATCTTCAAAGGGATACAGTTGCTCCTTCTACCCAGGGCTATGGAACTACGCACAGGGGGAGATCGCAGGTTTTCCCCTTGGAAGGAGGCGGAGAAGTAAAACACTTCCCTCAAATCCAAGGGGAAAGGCTGAAATCTTACCCTATGCAGAGCTCCGTAGTTCTGGGTAGACGGAGTGCCATTGTCCCCTTGCAGCTGAGCACATCATAATTTCACATTTATCACTAAAACATGTGTTTGGTGGATAGAAATGTGCCCATGTCTCTGCAGGCCAAGGCCTGATCTTTCAAATGGGTGTATGTACCTTTTAGGCTAGGTGAAGTGTTTTCATTTCTTCACCTCCACTCGTGAGGGAAATCTTGAATCTTACCCTGCCTGGAGCTCCAAATCCCTGGGTAGAAAGAGTGACTTAGTGCCCTTGAATCTGAAAACCTCATAATGTCACAAATATCACTAAAGCAGGTCCCTGGTGGCTAGAAATGCCCCAGAGCCCTGAAGGCTCTATTCTGATATGGTGACTGGGTTATTTTGTGCTGTTTTGGGCCGTGTGAAGTATTTTATTCTTACACCGCCACCCCAGGGAAAGACGTGAAATATTTTCCTGTGCGGAGCTCTATATCTCTGGGAAGAAGGGCTGACTTTGTCCCCTTTATTCTGGAAACCTCATAGTATCAGATATATTACTAAAACAGGTTCCTGGAAGCTAGGGATGGGCCAGGGTACCTGAAGGCTAAGATCTGAAACTGTGAATGGTGTTCATGTACGTCTTTGACTATGAGAAGTGTTTTATTTTTGTTTCCCTCTACCTACATATAAGGCGAAAACCTGTAATTAGCAGTAGACCTCAATCAGGCTGCCAGGCGCAGAATCTGATTTGTCGGCGCAGGTCGCACTCTTGACATGCCATTTGATTCAGGAGTGGTCCCCACCCCAGCAATCGGGCTCAATACAACATTGATAGTCACAGGCCTCACTCTGTACTGTGGGATGTATGATGTAACAATTAGATTGCGGTACATTACATTGCTGTTTTAGGCGCTTTCCACGACTTGCACGGGAGGGCGCTCTAGACTTAGGAATAGTATGATTTACTATTCGAACTCCAGCCTAAGTAAGGTAGGGAAGGTGTTGGAATAGTAAATCGCACTATTCCATAGTCTAGTGCGCCCTCCCGTGCAAGTCGTGGAAAAGACTTGCGTTGTAAATGCAGCGATCGAAATGTACTGCGGTGTTTTGACCGCGTTGTTAAGGTCGGTTCCCGTCCAAAGATGTCACCTGAGATGTAAACCTAACTCCAGCTGTGAACATCAGCTCAGCAGAGTGCCTCCATGCAGGTACTGGGGTCACCATTTCAGGTGCATTCACACCCTCTGCTCTCACGCTGGGTGCCAATGTAGGTCTAACTCGGCCGCCTGCCTCTATTGTGTCACTGTGTGTTTATTATGTTTAGTGTGCCCCCGTCTCCTCCAGCTCGGCGCTTGGCAGTGAATGCCCTCTGGCTGCATGTGAAGCTACCAGCGCGCAGCCGCCTTGTGACCCGTGAGTCTTGAGCCCGGCCCGTGCCCCGCTGCTTGTAAAAATCCCCCGGCTGCCCCCGAGTCGTGGGTGCCACAGCCGAGGGTGCAGGCGCGCGGCGAGGGCCCCCCTGACCCCCGGGCCGGGGCCCCCTGTTGTTGTCTTCGCTCCCCCGCTCGGCCGGCGGAGCCCTGTGTTACTTCGGCCCGTTCCAGAACGCGCTCCCCGCGTCCCCCTGAGCCCCATTGTGACGCCACAGGGCCCACTCCCTGCAGGAGGCCCCTCCCGCCCGCGGGCCGCCGCTCCCGGCCTCAGAGCGCGAGGGTGGACCGGGGGAAAGGGGCCCGGAGCCCGGGATTCAAGGCACGGGGGCGTCAGCCATCGGGGGAGGGCAGAGATTCACGGCGGATTACAAGCCTCTGAGGACGGGGTCGGCTGAAACGGGGGAGGGCACGGGAAGGGGTTGAAGTTGGGCTTCTTTTCATGTGTGTATGGGAGCGTGTGTTTAACGGATTGTGTTTAAAAACTTAGATAATCCGATAGTAGGAAACACAAAAGTCAGCTCGGAGCAGAGAGCCGAGTGCGCCTCGCACACAGCCCTCACTCCTCGGAACCAATCAGGGGCTGGCTCCTCCCTATATATGCACGGGGCTCGGGTTGGGAGGTACATTTCTGTTCTGTGACAGCGCCGAGACTCGTATTGCAATGGCAGAAACCGCTCCAGCCGCCGCGGCGCCTCCCGCTGAGGTCGCCCCCAAGAAGAAGCAGAAGAAAGCAGCGGGGGCCTCCAAGGCCAAGAAGCCTTCCGGTCCCAGCGTGTCCGACCTGATTTTGAAGTGTGTGACCGCCTCGGCCGAGAGGAAGGGAGTCTCCCTGGTGGCTCTGAAGAAGGCGCTGACCGCCGCCGGCTACGATGCGGACAAGAACAAGGGCCGCGTTAAGGTCTCCCTGAAGAGCCTGGTCAGTAAAGGCGCCCTAGCCCAGCTGAAGGGCACCGGGGCCTCCGGGTCCTTCAAAGTGAACAAGAAGCAGCTGGAGGGCAAGAAGGCAGCCAAGAAGACAGCTGCCAAGACCAAGAAGCCAGCGGCCAAGAAAGCTGCCCCTGCCGCCAAGAAGCCCAAAAAGGCTCCCGCGGGGGTCAAGAAGAGCCCGAAGAAGGTCAAGAAGCCAGCAGCAGCCAAGAGCCCCAAGAAGCCCAAGGCTGCCCCTGCCAAGAAGGCTGCCAAGAGCCCAGCGAAAGCCAAGGCGGCGAAGCCCAAAGTAGCCAAGAAAAGCCCTGCCAAGGTAGTCAAACCCAAGGCAGCCAAGCCCAAAGCAGCGAAGCCCAAAAAGGCAGCGCCCAAGAAGAAGTAAGGGCTGGCACCGAGACACTGCAAACACAACGGCTCTTTTAAGGGCCACCACCCTGTCTAGAAGAGAGCGTGTTCCTCCCCACCTTTGCACCCACCCAATGGCCCCACTTCTCAAAAATAAACTGCACCATACATCCATAGCGCACTTTTCCACACGCGAGTGCCGCGTGTGATCTTGGCCATATAAACGGCTCTTTCGGTGCTGCGTGGATTGAAATCGTTATTACATAGAAAATAAGGGGGTCCGGGAGTTATAAGACCTCCGTTTATAATACATGTGCAATAACGTGTGTGTCTCTGTGCTTTCACTGTACCCGGGCAGACTCTAAATAGTGTCTGCATAAAGCAGATGATTGTGAACTTTAATTGGAGCGCAGGTAACTGCGTGCTCCAGGGTGAGGGTAAAAAGCGGGTCTGGGAGTTATAAGACCTCAGTTTATTATAAACGTGTTTGTGTTGGTGCTTTCACTGTATCCGGGCAGACTCGATATAGCGCCTGCATAAAGCAGACGATTGTGAACTTTCAATCGAGCGCAGGTAACGGGGGCGTGTTCCAGAGTGACCAAGGGCAGTGTGCTTATGACATCTCGGGCTCCTCTCCCGGTTGACCGGGGTCGAGTCGTCCTCGTGACTACAAGTGGATGGACGGACGGACGGAGACAAAGGCTGACCGAGGCGCGGGCTCCGGCGCCATCATCCAAGGGGGGGGTCTCTTTTATCCACAGCTCATTGGACAGCTAGGCTGCAGCCTCCAGTTCAGTATCCAATCGTTGCACACCGCGGGCTATTTTCGAACGTGGGGCGGTCTCCTCAGCCAACCAGAGCAGCCCTCCGTCTGTGAGGGCATAAATAGGGCTCTTTCCCTGGTAGACGCCATTCTTCTCTGCCTTCGCTGAGAGAGACCGCTCCCGCCATGGCCCGCACCAAGCAGACAGCCCGCAAGTCCACCGGCGGCAAAGCGCCCCGCAAGCAGCTGGCCACCAAGGCAGCCCGCAAGAGCGCGCCTGCCACCGGAGGAGTCAAGAAGCCTCACCGCTACCGGCCAGGCACCGTGGCTCTCCGCGAGATCCGCCGCTACCAGAAGTCCACCGAGCTCCTCATCCGCAAGCTGCCCTTCCAGCGCTTGGTGAGGGAGATCGCCCAGGACTTCAAGACCGACCTGCGCTTCCAGAGCTCCGCCGTCATGGCCCTGCAGGAGGCCAGCGAGGCCTACCTGGTCGGGCTCTTCGAGGACACCAACCTGTGCGCCATCCACGCCAAGAGGGTGACCATCATGCCCAAGGACATCCAGCTGGCCCGTCGCATCCGAGGCGAGAGGGCCTAAGGAGACGGACCGACCCGAACAACCACCACCACAACGGCTCTTTTAAGGGCCACCACCCTGTCACCTACGAGCTTCTCTTATCTGTCATGGCATGTGTTTTACAGGTTAGGGAGGGTGGGCTGCGAGTACCACGGTCACTGGGCAACTTATACCGGCTCTGGGGAAACCAGAGCACTCTGTGTTCACAGTGCATAAACGCCTGTTCAATGTGTCCATCTAATAATAAAAAGCCTTTTTATAGGGGGTTGTGCAGGGATCCGCTGGTCACAAGCCACCGCTTAAGGGGCATCTGTGTCCCCGGTACATCGGGTTCGTGTGTCTGATTTCGGGAACGTTTGCCCCGGGGTGAACTAACGCCGTTCCCCAGGGTCTTAAAAGTACAAACACAACGTTAAACCCGCTCACACAGACACTGTTCGCCCCCAACATGGAAAACCATAAGCCCGGGGGGGGGGGGGGGGCAGATGTGTGAATTCCCCAGGGGGTTTATTGAACCTCATCGTTACAGTGCTCATGTGACATTTAAAGAGGCGGAACGGGTTGCCTGCTGTCGGCCCTCGGTCTGCAGCAAGCCCCGTGAGAGCGGGCCTTTCTGCACTTAACATTACCCTTATAAAACACATATTCCAAAACACATATTTCTCCGGTCATAATAGAAGCACGTTAGCTCTTAGGGGAGGAAGTGGTTGGCCCTTAAAAGAGCCGTTGTGTTCGTTGGGGTGCGCCTGGAAGCCTTACTTGGCGCTGGTGTACTTGGTGACGGCCTTGGTGCCCTCCGACACGGCGTGCTTGGCCAGCTCTCCGGGGAGCAGAAGGCGGACTGCGGTCTGGATCTCCCGGGAGGTGATGGTGCGCCGCGAGTTGTAGTGAGCCAGTTTGGAAGCCTCTGCAGCGATGTGCTCGAAGATGTCGTTCACGAAGGAGTTCATGATGCCCATGGCCTTGGAGGAAATGCCGGTATCCGGGTGCACCTGCTTCATCACTTTGTAAATGTAGATGGCATAGCTTTCCTTCCTGCTCCTCTTGCGCTTCTTCCCGTCCTTCTTGGGCGGCTTGGAGAGCGCTTTCTTGGAGCCCTTCTTGGGTGCCGGCGCGGACTTGGCTGGTTCAGGCATGGTCGACGCTCTTTCGCTGCTTGCTGTGGAGCCGAGAGAAATGATGCCTGGGCGTCCGGCACTTGTATTTATAGGCTGGGCGTGCAAAGCAGCTTCTTCCCGTTTCTCCTTTCTCATTGGCAGGCATAGGCAGGGCCCCCACTTCCTATTGTAATGCGGTTCTGGGACACTGATTGGTTAAACAGAAGCCCGCCTCCCTCCATTGAAAAGTACTATCGGCGCCTAGCTGTCAACCAATCAGACGCTCCCGAAGTCTTTATATTACCGGAGTCCAGCAGAAGGCGCAGTACCATTCTCTCTGTTGTGTGACTGAGACCCTAGATCGATCGCCATGTCTGGACGCGGAAAGCAAGGAGGAAAGGCCCGCGCCAAGGCCAAGACACGCTCTTCCAGAGCCGGGCTCCAGTTCCCCGTGGGCCGTGTGCACAGGCTGCTCAGGAAGGGAAGCTACGCCGAGAGGGTGGGCGCCGGTGCCCCCGTCTATCTGGCTGCAGTGCTGGAGTACCTGACCGCTGAGATTCTGGAGCTGGCTGGCAACGCCGCCCGGGACAACAAGAAGACCCGCATCATCCCCAGACACCTCCAGCTGGCCATCCGCAACGACGAGGAGCTGAACAAGCTGCTGGGCCGAGTCACCATCGCCCAGGGAGGAGTCCTGCCCAACATCCAGGCCGTGCTGCTGCCCAAGAAAACCGAGAGCCACAAGGCACAGGGTAAAGCAAGCAAGTAAAGGCCCGCAGACCACCGTGGAAACGCACCCTAAACACAAAGGCTCTTTTCAGGGCTATCCACAGACTCCATCAAAGAGCGTATCCGTGCCGAGGTGTTACTCTGGCGGCTTCATAGATGCGGCAGCGCCCGCCACCGTAGCTTTGTAGTGGAGGGCATGCCCAAGCTCTGGCCGTACACTTTAATGTTGTCCCGTCCCAAAGCCTAGCATGAGGCAGACCATATCAATGTTTTTTTTTATACATATATAATTTTTAATTTTCAGGGACACGTTTTGCAGACGTGCCCCAGCCGAGCGGGCACCGAACGCGAAGGTTAGGCGGGCCGCGGTGACAAGTGGGGGCCTGGAAGGGAGGAGTGTGTGTGTTTGACTGATCAGTGCACCGGCGGCAGCTGCTAAGCCGAGCCGAGCGGGCACCGAACGCGAGGGTTAGGCAGGCCGCGGTGACAAGTGGGGGGGGGGGGCTGGAAGGTAGGAGTGTGCGTGTTTGACTGATCAGTGCACCGGCGGCAGCTGCTGAGCCCCCCATCGGGAGCCCCTGACAGAGAGGCGGGCTGGGAGCGCGCTCTTTTTCAAACAATGTATACATATATATTTTTTTCTTTTCATTTTTGGGGGACACATTTTGCAGGCTTGCCCCAGCCGGGCGCGGGATGTGGGCAGTGCTACGAGGTTGCAGGCGGCCAAACGCAGCGGGGTGGTGCCGGTGAGGCCGCTAACGTGTGTGGCTCCATTAAAACATACAGAGCCTTCTGCTTATATTGGACAGGGGGCTCCGAACGCAGGGGATCGGTGGCCCGCGGTCACAAGGGGAGGCCGGGAAGGGAGGTGCTTGCGTGTGTTTGACTGTGATCTGTGCACCGGCGGCAGCTGCGCTGAGCCAGCCCATGACAAAGGCGGGCTGGGAGCCCGCTCTTTTTCAGAAGGCAACGGCCGCTCCAGCCCCCGCTTACTGCAGAAGGCGGGCCGGGTCCGAGCTCTCCCGCCTCACAGGGCGTCACGTGGGCGCTTGGAGCTCCCGCGCAGGTCCGCTGAGCCTCCACATAAAGCAGCCGGTGCTGGTTTTCCTCTTCATTTCTGCTCCCAGCAACGAGAAGAGAACATGTCTGGACGCGGCAAAGGAGGGAAGGGGCTCGGCAAAGGCGGCGCCAAGAGACACCGCAAGGTTCTCCGGGACAACATCCAGGGCATCACTAAGCCGGCCATTCGCCGCCTGGCGCGCCGTGGCGGAGTCAAGCGCATCTCCGGCCTCATCTACGAGGAGACCCGCGGGGTGCTCAAGGTTTTCCTGGAGAACGTGATCCGGGACGCTGTCACCTACACCGAGCACGCCAAGAGGAAGACCGTCACCGCCATGGATGTGGTCTATGCCCTGAAGCGCCAGGGCCGCACTCTCTACGGATTCGGCGGTTAAACACTCGACTTGCCCACGGAAAAAAAGGAAAAAAACAACAACCCAAAGGCTCTTTTAAGAGCCGACCACCATGTCGTGTGAGAGCTGTGTCTATGAACTATTATCCCCGCAGCGCAGGGCTGCTATCTAGGCCCACACTCGCTCGGGAGGGGAGGAGGGGGGAACCCGGGGAGTTGCTCCGCAGCCACTCTGCTCTGGAAGGCACGGCCGGGAAGGCGGGTTTACCCCGTCCCACGGGCCCGCCACCATGGAGCTCTAAACTAGGGACCAAAGGTGGGTTCAGCCCGGCCCATGGGCCCGCCACCGTGGAGCCCTTGCCTGGGGACCTACGGTGGGTTTAGCCCGGCCCGGCTGCCCGCCATCATGGAGCCCTTGTCTGGGGACCTACGGTGGGTTTAGCCCGGACCAGGGGCCCGCCATCATGGAGCCCTTGCCTGGGGACCTACGGTGGGTTTAGCCCGGAGCAGGTGCCCGCCATCATGGAGCCCTTGCCTGGGGACCTACGGTGGGTTTAGCCCGGAGCAGGTGCCCGCCATCATGGAGCCCTTGCATGGGGACCTAAGGCGGGTTTAGCCCGGCACAGGGCCCCACGAGTCACGCAGTTCTAAGGGGGGTGTTTAGACCGGCCCAGGTGCCCGCCATCATGGAGCCCTTGCATGGGGACCTAAGGCGGGTTTAGCCCGGCACAGGGCCCCACGAGTCACGCAGTTCTAAGGGGGGTGTTTAGACCGGCCCAGGTGCCCGCCATCATGGAGCCCTTGCATGGGGACCTAAGGCGGGTTTAGCCCGGCACAGGGCCCCACGAGTCACGCAGTTCTAAGGGGGGTGTTTAGACCGGCCCAGGTGCCCGCCATCATGGAGCCCTTGCATGGGGACCTAAGGCGGGTTTAGCCCGGCACAGGGCCCCACGAGTCACGCAGTTCTAAGGGGGGTGTTTAGACCGGCCCAGGTGCCCGCCATCATGGAGCCCTTGCATGGGGACCTAAGGCGGGTTTAGCCCGGCACAGGGCCCCACGAGTCACGCAGTTCACTGACTATTAAGCCCCCCACGTAGTGGGGGCTTACAGCGCCTGGCTGGGAGACAAAGTTGGAGATAGCGCGGCCGTTCCGCCGCCCGGCCATCTGGTCGCCCCTCTGTGGGTCGACCAGATGGCCCAGTGAGCTGCGGCGACCAGATGGCCGGGCGGCGGAACGGCCGCGCTAACTCCGACTTTGTTCTCCACCCAGGAGCTGTAAGCCCCCACTACGTGGGGGGCTTAATAGTCCATGAAATAGGCTTCCCATGCAGGCCCAAGGAAGAGGGTGTGGGATCCTAATTTTTGTGGTGAACCGCCATGTCCGTTTAGGGGTCCCTGTGGGCCTTTAAGCCCCCGTTTCAGTATTTTTATTTTTTGTGTGTAGGCATTTTGGTTCAAGGGGACGATGGCACTAATTCTACCCAGGGCTGGGGAGCTCAGATTCGGGTACAATTTCAGGTTTCCCCCCGTAGGTGGAGGTCGGCAAAAAAAACTAAAAAAAAAAAAAAACCATACACGCATTTCTTTTTTTTAACTAATACCTTAGGTTCAAGGGGACAAAGTCACTTTTTCTTCCCGGGGCTATGGAGCTCCGATTCGGGTAAAATGTCCTGTTTCGCCCCTTAGCTGGAGGTCGGCAAAAAAAATTTACATAAACACACACACACATTTCTTTTATTTTTTTTTATTTTACGAACTCCTTAGGTTCAAGAAGACAAAGTCACTTTTTCTTCCCGGGGCTATGGAGCTCCGATTCGGGTAAAATCTCCGGTTTCCCCCCTTAGCTGGAGGTCGGCAAAAAAAAAAAAAAACATGTCTTTTTTTTTTTTTACTAACTCCTTAGGTTCAAGGGGACAAAGTCACTTTTTCTTCCCGGGGCTATGGAGCTCCGATTCGGGTAAAATCTCCGGTTTCCCCCCTTAGCTGGAGGTCGGCAAAAAAAAAAAAAAACACACACGTCTTTATTTTTTATTTATTTTTTTTACTAACTCCTTAGGTTCAAGGGGACAAAGTCACTTTTTCTTCACGGGGCTATGGAGCTCCGATGCGGGTAAAATGTCCGGTTTCCCCCCTTAGCTGGAGGTCGGCAAAACAAATTTAAATAAACACACACACACATTTCTTATATTTTTTTTATTTTACGAACTCCTTAGGTTCAAGGGGACAAAGTCACTTTTTCTTCCCGGGGCTATGGAGCTCCGATTCGGGTAAAATCTCCGGTTTCCCCCCTTAGCTGGAGGTCGGCAAAATTTTTTTAAATAAACACACACACACATTTCTTTTATTTTTTTTTTATTTTACGAACTCCTTAGGTTCAAGGGGACAAAGTCACTTTTTCTTCCCGGGGCTATGGAGCTCCGATTCGTGTAAAATCTCCGGTTTCCCCCCTTAGCTGGAGGTCGGCAAAAAAAAAAAAAAACACACATTTCTTTTTTTTTTTTTTTTACTAACTCCTTAGGTTCAAGGGGACAAAGTCACTTTTTCTTCCCGGGGCTATGGAGCTCCGATTCGGGTAAAATCTCCGGTTTCCCCCCTTAGCTGGAGGTCGGCAAAAAAAAAAAAAACACACACATTTCTTTTTTTTTTTTTTTTTTAATAACTCCTTAGGTTCAAGGGGACAAAGTCACTTTTATTACCCGGGGCTGTGGAGCTCCAATCCGGGTAAAATTCCTGGTTTAACCCCTAAGCTGAAGGAGGGCCAAAAAAATAATAATTGTATATATATATATATATTTATCACAAAATAATTACAATAAGTCCCTCACAGTATGGGATCTGAAAAAGTGTCTCTGTTCCATTTTTAGTCTCCAGGCACCCGTTTAAAACTGTTAACATTTATCAAATTTTATTACGGTTCAAGGGGACTAAGTCACTTTTTCTGCAGAGGGCTATGGAGCTCCGATTAGGGTTATATTTCAGGATTTACCCCTTGGCTGGAGGTGGAGAAATACAAAACGTCATTCAAAACCCCCTTTACATTATCAGACATCAGTCTCCCAAGCCCATTTCTAGCCTCCAGGCACAGAGTGGCTATTTCTACGCAGAGCTATGGTGCTCCGCGCAATGTGAGATTCCCCCCTGTTACAGTATCAGCTCAAGGCTGTGGGCCCGTTTGCAGCCTCCATACACCTCTTTTAGTGATACTTGTAACATTTGGCGGAGTTAATCTTCAAAGGGGATACAGTTGCTCCTACTAGCCTGGACTATGGAGCTCCGCGCAGGGTAAGATGTCAGGTTCCACTCCTGGCTGGAGGTGGGAAAACATAATAATTCTTTATTCCAACACTGTATCTAACCCCTTTACAGTATCAGACCTAGGCCTGCAGGACCGTAGGCACATTTCCAGCCTCCAGGCACCTGTTTTAGTGATACTTGTGACATTAGGAAGCCTGCAGCTTCAAGGGGACAGAGTCACTCCTTCTACCCAGGGTAATGGAGCTCCGCGCAGGGTAAGATTTCTGGTTATTCCCCTGGCTGGAGGTGTTTAAGCAAAACACCTCACATGCCCAGTACAGTGTATTTCACCCTTTCCCAGTATCAGGATAGTCCTGCAAGGCCTTGTGCCTACTTCCAGCCTCCAGGCACCAATGTTACTGATACCTGTGACATGTGGTGGTGTTAAGCTTCAAGGGGATGAAGTCACACCTTCTACCCAGGGTTATGGAGCTCAGCGCAGGGTAAGATTTCAGGTTATTCCCCCTGGCTCGAGGTGTTAAAGCAAAACACTTCACATGCCCAATAAATTGTATTCCACCCCTTCACAGTATCAGGAAAGGCCTGCAAGGCCTTGTGCCTACTTCCAGCCTCCAGGCACCAATGTTACTGATACCTGTGACATGTGGTGGTGTTAAGCTTCAAGGGGATTAAGTCACACCTTCTACCCAGGGTTATGGAGCTCAGCGCAGGGTAAGATTTCAGGTTATCCCCCTGGCTTGAGGTGTTAAAGCCAAACACTCCACATGCCCAATAAAGTCTATTTCACCTCTTCACAGTATCAGGAAAGGCCTGCAAGGCCTTGGGCCTACTTCCAGCCTCCAGGCACCAATTTTACTGATACCTGTGACATTTGGTGGTGTTAAGCTTCAAGGGGACAAAGTCACACTTTCTACCCAGGGTTATGGAGCTCAGAGCAGGGTAAGATTTGAGGTAATCCCCCTGGCTGGAGGTGTTTAAGCAAAACACCTCACATGCCCTGTACAGTGTATTTCACCCTTTCCCAGTATCAGGAAAGGCCTGCAAGGCCTTGTGCCTACTTCCAGCCTCCAGGCACCAATGTTACTGATACCTGTGACATTTGGTAGTGCTAAGCTTCAAGGGAAGGAAGTCACACCTTCTACCCAGGGTTATGGAGCTCAGCGCAGGGTAAGATTTCAGGTTATCCCCCTGGCTTTAGGTGTTAAAGCCGAACACACCACATGCCCAATAAAGTCTATTTCACCCCTTCACAGTATCAGGAAAGGCCTGCAAGGCCTTGGGCCTACTTCCAGCCTCCAGGCACCAATGTTACTGATACCTGTGACATTTGGTAGTGTTAAGCTTCAAGGGGATGAAGTCACACTTTCTACCCAGGGTTATGGAGCTCAGCACAGGGTAAGATTTTAGGTTATCCCCCTGGCTGGAGGTGTTTAAGCAAAACACCTAACATGCCCAGTACAGTGTATTTCACGCTTTCCCAGTATCAGGATAGTCCTGCAAGGCCTTGTGCCTACTTCCAGCCTCCAGGCACCAATGTTACTGATACCTGTGACATTTGGTGGTGTTAAGCTTCAAGGGGATGAAGTCGCACCTTCTACCCAGGGTTATGGAGCTCAGCGCAGGGTAAGAATTCAGGTTATCCCCCTGGCTGGAGGTGTTAAAGCAAAACACTTCACATGCCCATTAAAGTCTATTTCACCCCTTCACAGTATCAGGAAAGGCCTATAAGGCCTTGGGCCTACTTCCAGCCTCCAGGCACCAATGTACTGATACCTGTGACATTTGGTGGTGTTAAACTTCAAGGGGATGAAGTCACACCTTCTACCCAGGGTTATGGAGCTCAGCTCAGGGTAAGAATTCAGGTTATCCCCCTGGCTGGAGGTGTTAAAGCAAAACACTTCACATGCCCAATAAATTGTATTTCACCCCTTCACAGGATCAGGAAAGAGCTGCAAGGCCTCGGGCCTACTTCCAGCCCCCAGGCACCAATGTTACTGATACCTGTGACATGTGGTGGTGTTGAGCTTCAAGGGGATGAAGTCACACCTCTTACCCAGGGTTATGGAGCTCAGCGCAGGGTAAGATTTCAGGTTATCCCCCCTGGCAGGAGGTGTTAAAGCAAAACACTCCACATGCCCAATAAAGTCTATTTCACCCTTTCCCAGTATCAGGAAAAGCCTGCACGGCCTTCTGCCTACTTCCAGCCTCCAGGCACCAATGTTACTGATACCTGTGACATTTGGTGGTGTTAAGCTTCAAGGGGAAGAAGTCACATCTTCTACCCAGGGTTATGGAGCTCAGCGCAGGGTAAGAATTCAGGTTATCGCCCTGGCTTGAGGTGTTAAAGCAAAACACTTCACATGCCCAATAAAGTCTATTTCACCCCTTCACAGTATCAGGAAAGGCCTTGTGCCTACTTCCAGCCTCCAGGCACCAATGTTACTGATACCTGTGACATTTGGTGGTGTTAAGCTTCAGGGGGAAGAAGTCACACCTTTTACCCAGGGTTATGGAGCTCAGCGCAGGGTAAGATTTCAGGTTATCACCCTGGCTTGAGGTGTTAAAGCAAAACACTTCACATGCCCAATAAAGTCTATTTCACCCCTTCACAGTATCAGGAAAGGCCTTGTGCCTACTTCCAGCCTCTAGGCACCAATTTCACTGACACTTGTGACATTTGTAGGTGTTCAACTTCAAGGGGATGAAGTTGCACCTTCTACCCAGGGTTATGGAACTCAGCGCAGGGTAAGATTCCAGGCTTCACCCCTGACTGGAGGTGTTAAAGCAAAACACTTCTCATGCCCAATAAAGTCTATTTCACCCCTCCACAGTATCAGGAAAGGCCTGCAAGGCCTTGGGCCTACTTCCAGCCTCCTGGCACCAATTATACTGATACCTGTGACATTTGGAGGTGTTAAGCTTCAAGGGGATGAAGTTGCACCTTCTACCCAGGGTTATGGAGCTCAGCGCAGGGTAAGAATTCAGGTTATCGCCCTGGCTTGAGGTGTTAAAGCAAAACACTTCACATGCCCAATAAAGTCAATTTCACCCCTTCACAGTATCAGGAAAGGCCTTGTGCCTACTTCCAGCCTCCAGGCACCAATGTTACTGATACCTGTGACATTTGGTGGTGTTAAGCTTCAGGGGGAAGAAGTCACACCTTTTACCCAGGGTTATGGAGCTCAGCGCAGGGTAAGATTTCAGGTTATCACCCTGGCTTGAGGTGTTAAAGCAAAACACTTCACATGCCCAATAAAGTCTATTTCACCCCTTCACAGTATCAGGAAAGGCCTTGTGCCTACTTCCAGCCTCTAGGCACCAATTTCACTGACACTTGTGACATTTGTAGGTGTTCGACTTCAAGGGGATGAAGTTGCACCTTCTACCCAGGGTTATGGAACTCAGCGCAGGGTAAGATTCCAGGCTTCACCCCTGACTGGAGGTGTTAAAGCAAAACACTTCTCATGCCCAATAAAGTCTATTTCACCCCTCCACAGTATCAGGAAAGGCCTGCAAGGCCTTGGGCCTACTTCCAGCCTCCTGGCACCAATTATACTGATACCTGTGACATTTGGAGGTGTTAAGCTTCAAGGGGATGAAGTTGCACCTTCTACCCAGGGTTATGGAGCTCCGCGCAGGGTAAGAATTTAGGTCATCCCCCTGGCTGGAGGTGTTAAAGGAAAACACTTCACATGCCCAATAAAGTCTATTTTACCCCTCCAAAGTATCAGGGAAGGCCTGCAAGGCCTTGTGCCTACTTCCAGCCTCCAGGCACCAATGTTACTGATACATGTGACATTTGGTGGTGTTAAGCTTCAAGGGGAAGAAGTCACATCTTCTACCCAGGGTTATGGAGCTCAGCGCAGGGTAAGAATTTGGGTTATCCCCCTGGCTGGAGGTGTTAAAGAAAAACACTTCACGTGCCCAATAAAGTCTGTTTCAACCCTTCACAGTATCAGGGAAGGCCTGCAAGGCCTTGTGCCTACTTCCAGCCTCCAGGCACCAATGTTACTGATACCTGTGACATTTGGTGGTGTTAAGCTTCACGGGGAAGAAGTCACACCTTCTACCCAGGTTTATGGAGCACAGTGCAGGGTACGATTTCAGGTCATCCCTCTGGCTGGAGGTGTTAAAGAAAAACACTTCACATGCCCAATACATTGTATTTCACTCCTTCACAGTGTCAGGAAATGCCTGCAAGGCCTTGGGCCAACTTCCAGCCCCCAGGCACCAATGTTACTGATACCTGTGACATTTGGTGGTGTTAAGCTTCAAGGGGATGAAGTCACACCTTCTACCAAGTGTTATGGAGCTCAGTGCAGGGTAAGAATTCAGGTTATCCCCCTGGCTGGAGGTGTTAAAGCAAAACACTCCGCATGCCCATTAAAGTCTATTTCACCCCTTCACAGTATCAGGAAAGGCCTGCAAGGCCTTGTGCCTACTTCGAGCCCCCAGGCACCAATGTTATTGATACCTGTGACATTTTGTGGTGTTAAGCTTCAAGGGGATGAAGTCGCACCTTCTACCCATGGTTATGGAGCTCAGCGCAGGGTAAGATTTTAGGTTATCCCCCTGGCTGGAGGTGTTTAAGCAAAACACCTCACATGCCCAGTACAGTGTATTTCACCCTTTCCCAGGATCAGTAAAGGCCTGCAAGGCCTTGTGCCTACTTCCAGCCTCCAGGCACCAATGTTACTGATACCTGTGACCTTTGGTGGTGTTAAGCTTCAAGGGGATGAAGTCGCACCTTCTACCCAGGGTTATGGAGCTCCGCGCAGGGTAAGATTTCAGGTTATCCCCCTGGCTGGAAGTGTTTAAGCAAAACACCTCACATGCCCAGTACAGTGTATTTAACCCTTTCCCAGTATCAGGAAAGGCCTGCAAGGCCTTGTGCCTACTTCCAGCCTCCAGGCACCAATGTTACTGATACCTGTGACATTTGGTGGTGTTAAGCTTCAAGGGGAAGAAGTCACACCTTCTACCCAGGGTTATGGAGCTCAGTGCAGGGTAAGATTTCAGGTTATCCCCCTGGCTGGAGGTGTTAAAGCAAAACACTCCACATGCCCAATAAAGTCTATTTCACCCCTTCACTGTATCAGGAAAGGCCTGCAAGGCCTTGTGCCTACTTCCAGCCTCCAGGCACCAATGTACTGATACCTGTGACATTTGGTGGTGTTCAGCTTCAAGGGGATGAAGTCACACCTTCTAGCCAGGGTTATGGAGCTCAGCGCAGGGTAAGATTTTAGGTTATCCCCCTGGCTGGAGGTGTTTAAGCAAAACACCTCACATGCCCAGTACAGTGTATTTCACCCTTTCCCAGTATCAGTAAAGGCCTGCAAGGCCTTGTGCCTACTTCCAGCCTCCAGGCACCAATATTACTGATACCTGTGACATTTGGTGGTGTTAAGCTTCAAGGGGATGAAGTCACACTTTAAACCCAGGGTTATGGAGCTCAGCGCAGGGTAAGATTTTAGGTTATCCCCCTGGCTGGAGTTGTTAAAGCAAAGCACTTCACATGCCCAATAAAGTCTATTTCACCCCTTCACAGTATCAGGAAAGGCCTGCAAGGCCTTGGGCCTACTTCCAGCCTCCAGGCACTAGTTTTACTGATACCTGTGACATTTGGTGGTGTTAAGCTTCAAGGGTATGAAGTCACACCTTCTACCCAGGGTTATGGAGCTCAGTGCAGGGTAAGATTTCAGGTTATCCCCCTGGCTGGAGGTGTTAAAGCAAAACACTCCCCATGCCCAATAAAGTCTATTTCACCCCTTCACAGTATTAGGAAAGGCCTGCAAGGCCTTGTGCCTACTTCCAGCCTCCAGGCACCAATGTTACTGATACCTGTGACATTTGGTGGTGTTAAGCTTCAAGGGGATGAAGTCGCACCTTCTACCCAGGGTTATGGAGATCCGCGCAGGGTAAGATTTCAGGCTTCACCCCAGGCTTAAGGCGTGAAAATAGAACAGTTACCATACACATCAATGTGTATTTCACCCATTCACAGTATCAGGAAAGGCCTGCAAGGCCTTGGGCCTACTTCCAGCCTCCAGGCACCAATGTCACTGATACCTGTGACATGTGGTGGTGTTAAGTTTCAAGGGGAAGAAGTCACACCTTCTACCCAGTGTTATGGAGCTCAGTGCAGGGTAAGAATTCAGGTTATCCCCCTGGCTGGAGGTGTTAAAGCAAAACACTCCACATGCCCAATAAAGTCTATTTCACCCCTTCACAGTGTCAGGAAAGGCCTGCAAGGCCTTGGGCCTACGTCCAGCCTCCAGGCACCGATTTTACTGATACCTGTGACATTTGGTGGTGTTAAGCTTCAAGGGGATGTAGTCACACTTTCTACCCAGGGTTATGGAGCTCAGCGCAGGGTAAGAATTCAGGTTATCGCCCTGGCTTGAGGTGTTAAAGCAAAACACTCCACATGCCCATTAAACTCTATTTCACCCCTTAACAGTATCAGGAAAGGCCTGCAAGGCCTTGGGCCTACTTCCAGCCTCCAGGCACCAATGTTACTGATACCTGTGACATGTGGTGGTGTTAAGTTTCAAGGGGAAGAAGTCACACCTTCTACCCAGGGTTATGGAGCTCTGCGCAGGCTAAGATTTCAGGTTATCCCCCTGGCTGGAGGTGTTAAAGCAAAACACTCCACATGCCCAATAAAGTCTATTTCACCCCTTTACTGTATCAGGAAAGGCCTGCAAGGCCGTGGGCCTACTTCCAGCCTCCAGACACCAATTTTACTGATACCTGTGACATTTGGTGGTGTTAAGCTTCAAGGGGAAGAAGTCACACCTTCTACCCAGGGTTATGGAGCTCAGTGCAGGGTACGATTTCAGGTCATCCCTCTGGCTGGAGGTGTTAAAGCAAAACACTTCACATGCCCAATACGTTGTATTTCAGTCCTTCACAGTATCAGGAAAGGCCTGCAAGGCCTTGGGCCAACTTCCAGCCCCCAGGCACCAATGTTACTGATACCTGTGACATTTGGTGGTGTTAAGCTTCAAGGGGAAGAAGTCACACCTTCTACCCAGGGTTATGGAGCTCAGTGCAGGGTAAGAATTCAGGTTATCCCCCTGGCTGGAGGTGTTTAAGCAAAACACCTCACATGCCCAGTACAGTGTATTTCACCCTTTCCCAGTATCAGTAAAGGCCTGCAAGGCCTTGTGCCTACTTCCAGCCTCCAGGCACCAATGTTACTGATACCTGTGACATTTGGTGGTGTTAAGCTTCAAGGGGATGAAGTCGCACCTTCTACCCAGGGTTATGGAGCTCCGCGCAGGGTAAGATTTCAGGCTTCACCCCAGGCTTAAGGCGTGAAAATAGAACAGTTACCATACACAACAATGTGTATTTCACCCATTCACAGTATCAGGAAAGGCCTGCAAGGCCTTGGGCCTACTTCCAGCCTCCAGGCACCAATGTTACTGATACCTGTGACATTTGGTAGTGTTAAGCTTCAAGGGGATGAAGTCACACTTTCTACCCAGGGTTATGGAGCTCAGCGCAGGGTAAGAATTCAGGTTATCCCCCTGGCTGGAGGTGTTAAAGCAAAACACTTCACATGCCCATTAAACTCTATTTCACCCCTTCACAGTATCAGGAAAGGCCTGCAAGGCCTTGGGCCTACTTCCAGCCTCCAGGCACCAATGTTACTGATACCTGTGACCTTTGGTGGTGTTAAGCTCCAAGGGGATGAAGTCGCACCTTCTACCCAGGGTTATGGAGCTCCGCGCAGGGTAAGATTTCAGGTTATCCCCCTGGCTGGAGGTGTTTAAGCAAAACACCTCACATGCCCAGTACAGTGTATTTAACCCTTTCCCAGTATCAGGAAAGGCCTGCAAGGCCTTGTGCCTACTTCCAGCCTCCAGGCACCAATGTTACTGATACCTGTGACATTTGGTGGTGTTAAGCTTCAATGGGAAGAAGTCAAATCTTCTACCCAGGGTTATGGAGCTCAGCGCAGGGTAAGAATTTGGGTTATCCCCCTGGCTGGAGGTGTTAAATTAAAACACTTCACATGCCCAATAAAGTCTGTTTCACCCCTTCACAGTATCAGGAAAGGCCTGCAAGGCCTTGTGCCTACTTCCAGCCTCCAGGCACCAATGTTACTGATACCTGTGACATGTGGTGGTGTTAAGCTTCAATGGGATGAAGTCACACCTTCTACCCAGGGTTATGGAGCTCAGTGCAGGGTAAGAATTTGGGTTATCCCCCTGGCTGGAGGTGTTAAAGCAAAACACTTCACATGCCCAATAAAGTCTGTTTCACCCCTTCACAGTATCAGGAAAGGCCTGCAAGGCCTTGTGCCTACTTCCAGCCTCCAGGCACCAATGTTACTGATACCTGTGACATGTGGTGGTGTTAAGCTTCAAGGGGATGAAGTCGCACCTTCTACCCCAGGGTTATGGAGCTCAGCGCAGGGTAAGAATTCAGGTTATCCCCCTGGCTGGAGGTGTTAAAGCAAAACACTTCACATGCCCAATAAAGTCTATTTCACCCCTTCACAGTATCAGGAAAGTCATATAAGGCCTTGGGCCTACTTCCAGCCTCCAGGCACCAATGTACTGATACCTGTGACATTTGGTGGTGTTAAACTTCAAGGGGATGAAGTCATACCTTCTACCCAGGGTTATGGAGCTCAGCGCAGGGTAAGATTTCAGGCTTCACCCCAGGCTTAAGGCGTGAAAATAGAACAGTTACCATACACAACAATGTGTATTTCACCCATTCACAGTATCAGGAAAGGCCTGCAAGGCCTTGGGCCTACTTCCAGCCTCCAGGCACCAATGTTACTGATACCTGTGACATTTGGTAGTGTTAAGCTTCAAGGGGATGAAGTCACACTTTCTACCCAGGGTTATGGAGCTCAGCACAGGGTAAGATTTTAGGTTATCCCCCTGGCTGGAGGTGTTTAAGCAAAACACCTAACATGCCCAGTACAGTGTATTTCACGCTTTCCCAGTATCAGGATAGTCCTGCAAGGCCTTGTGCCTACTTCCAGCCTCCAGGCACCAATGTTACTGATACCTGTGACATTTGGTGGTGTTAAGCTTCAAGGGGATGAAGTCGCACCTTCTACCCAGGGTTATGGAGCTCAGCGCAGGGTAAGAATTCAGGTTATCCCCCTGGCTGGAGGTGTTAAAGCAAAACACTTCACATGCCCATTAAAGTCTATTTCACCCCTTCACAGTATCAGGAAAGGCCTATAAGGCCTTGGGCCTACTTCCAGCCTCCAGGCACCAATGTACTGATACCTGTGACATTTGGTGGTGTTAAACTTCAAGGGGATGAAGTCACACCTTCTACCCAGGGTTATGGAGCTCAGCTCAGGGTAAGAATTCAGGTTATCCCCCTGGCTGGAGGTGTTAAAGCAAAACACTTCACATGCCCAATAAATTGTATTTCACCCCTTCACAGGATCAGGAAAGAGCTGCAAGGCCTCGGGCCTACTTCCAGCCCCCAGGCACCAATGTTACTGATACCTGTGACATGTGGTGGTGTTGAGCTTCAAGGGGATGAAGTCACACCTCTTACCCAGGGTTATGGAGCTCAGCGCAGGGTAAGATTTCAGGTTATCCCCCCTGGCAGGAGGTGTTAAAGCAAAACACTCCACATGCCCAATAAAGTCTATTTCACCCTTTCCCAGTATCAGGAAAAGCCTGCACGGCCTTCTGCCTACTTCCAGCCTCCAGGCACCAATGTTACTGATACCTGTGACATTTGGTGGTGTTAAGCTTCAAGGGGAAGAAGTCACATCTTCTACCCAGGGTTATGGAGCTCAGCGCAGGGTAAGAATTCAGGTTATCGCCCTGGCTTGAGGTGTTAAAGCAAAACACTTCACATGCCCAATAAAGTCTATTTCACCCCTTCACAGTATCAGGAAAGGCCTTGTGCCTACTTCCAGCCTCCAGGCACCAATGTTACTGATACCTGTGACATTTGGTGGTGTTAAGCTTCAAGGGGAAGAAGTCACATCTTCTACCCAGGGTTATGGAGCTCAGCGCAGGGTAAGAATTCAGGTTATCCCCCTGGCTGGAGGTGTTAAAGCAAAACACTTCACATGCCCAATAAATTGTATTTCACCCCTTCACAGGATCAGGAAAGAGCTGCAAGGCCTCGGGCCTACTTCCAGCCCCCAGGCACCAATGTTACTGATACCTGTGACATGTGGTGTTGTTGAGCTTCAAGGGGATGAAGTCACACCTCTTACCCAGGGTTATGGAGCTCAGCGCAGGGTAAGATTTCAGGTTATCCCCCCTGGCAGGAGGTGTTAAAGCAAAACACTCCACATGCCCAATAAAGTCTATTTCACCCTTTCCCAGTATCAGGAAAAGCCTGCACGGCCTTCTGCCTACTTCCAGCCTCCAGGCACCAATGTTACTGATACCTGTGACATTTGGTGGTGTTAAGCTTCAAGGGGATGAAGTCGCACCTTCTACCCCAGGGTTATGGAGCTCAGCGCAGGGTAAGAATTCAGGTTATCCCCCTGGCTGGAGGTGTTAAAGCAAAACACTTCACATGCCCAATAAAGTCTATTTCACCCCTTCACAGTATCAGGAAAGTCATATAAGGCCTTGGGCCTACTTTCAGCCTCCAGGCACCAATGTACTGATACCTGTGACATTTGGTGGTGTTAAACTTCAAGGGGATGAAGTCATACCTTCTACCCAGGGTTATGGAGCTCAGCGCAGGGTAAGATTTCAGGCTTCACCCCAGGCTTAAGGCGTGAAAATAGAACAGTTACCATACACAACAATGTGTATTTCACCCATTCACAGTATCAGGAAAGGCCTGCAAGGCCTTGGGCCTACTTCCAGCCTCCAGGCACCAATGTTACTGATACCTGTGACATTTGGTAGTGTTAAGCTTCAAGGGGAGGAAGTCACACTTTCTACCCAGGGTTATGGAGCTCAGCACAGGGTAAGATTTTAGGTTATCCCCCTGGCTGGAGGTGTTTAAGCAAAACACCTAACATGCCCAGTACAGTGTATTTCACGCTTTCCCAGTATCAGGATAGTCCTGCAAGGCCTTGTGCCTACTTCCAGCCTCCAGGCACCAATGTTACTGATACCTGTGACATTTGGTGGTGTTAAGCTTCAAGGGGATGAAGTCGCACCTTCTACCCAGGGTTATGGAGCTCAGCGCAGGGTAAGAATTCAGGTTATCCCCCTGGCTGGAGGTGTTAAAGCAAAACACTTCACATGCCCATTAAAGTCTATTTCACCCCTTCACAGTATCAGGAAAGGCCTATAAGGCCTTGGGCCTACTTCCAGCCTCCAGGCACCAATGTACTGATACCTGTGACATTTGGTGGTGTTAAACTTCAAGGGGATGAAGTCACACCTTCTACCCAGGGTTATGGAGCTCAGCTCAGGGTAAGAATTCAGGTTATCCCCCTGGCTGGAGGTGTTAAAGCAAAACACTTCACATGCCCAATAAATTGTATTTCATCCCTTCACAGGATCAGGAAAGAGCTGCAAGGCCTCGGGCCTACTTCCAGCCCCCAGGCACCAATGTTACTGATACCTGTGACATGTGGTGGTGTTGAGCTTCAAGGGGATGAAGTCACACCTCTTACCCAGGGTTATGGAGCTCAGCGCAGGGTAAGATTTCAGGTTATCCTCCCTGGCAGGAGGTGTTAAAGCAAAACACTCCACATGCCCAATAAAGTCTATTTCACCCTTTCCCAGTATCAGGAAAAGCCTGCACGGCCTTCTGCCTACTTCCAGCCTCCAGGCACCAATGTTACTGATACCTGTGACATTTGGTGGTGTTAAGCTTCAAGGGGAAGAAGTCACATCTTCTACCCAGGGTTATGGAGCTCAGCGCAGGGTAAGAATTCAGGTTATCGCCCTGGCTTGAGGTGTTAAAGCAAAACACTTCACATGCCCAATAAAGTCTATTTCACCCCTTCACAGTATCAGGAAAGGCCTTGTGCCTACTTCCAGCCTCCAGGCACCAATGTTACTGATACCTGTGACATTTGGTGGTGTTAAGCTTCAGGGGGAAGAAGTCACACCTTTTACCCAGGGTTATGGAGCTCAGCGCAGGGTAAGATTTCAGGTTATCACCCTGGCTTGAGGTGTTAAAGCAAAACACTTCACATGCCCAATAAAGTCTATTTCACCCCTTCACAGTATCAGGAAAGGCCTTGTGCCTACTTCCAGCCTCTAGGCACCAATTTCACTGACACTTGTGACATTTGTAGGTGTTCAACTTCAAGGGGATGAAGTTGCACCTTCTACCCAGGGTTATGGAACTCAGCGCAGGGTAAGATTCCAGGCTTCACCCCTGACTGGAGGTGTTAAAGCAAAACACTTCTCATGCCCAATAAAGTCTATTTCACCCCTCCACAGTATCAGGAAAGGCCTGCAAGGCCTTGGGCCTACTTCCAGCCTCCTGGCACCAATTATACTGATACCTGTGACATTTGGAGGTGTTAAGCTTCAAGGGGATGAAGTTGCACCTTCTACCCAGGGTTATGGAGCTCAGCGCAGGGTAAGAATTCAGGTTATCGCCCTGGCTTGAGGTGTTAAAGCAAAACACTTCACATGCCCAATAAAGTCTATTTCACCCCTTCACAGTATCAGGAAAGGCCTTGTGCCTACTTCCAGCCTCCAGGCACCAATGTTACTGATACCTGTGACATTTGGTGGTGTTAAGCTTCAGGGGGAAGAAGTCACACCTTTTACCCAGGGTTATGGAGCTCAGCGCAGGGTAAGATTTCAGGTTATCACCCTGGCTTGAGGTGTTAAAGCAAAACACTTCACATGCCCAATAAAGTCTATTTCACCCCTTCACAGTATCAGGAAAGGCCTTGTGCCTACTTCCAGCCTCTAGGCACCAATTTCACTGACACTTGTGACATTTGTAGGTGTTCGACTTCAAGGGGATGAAGTTGCACCTTCTACCCAGGGTTATGGAACTCAGCGCAGGGTAAGATTCCAGGCTTCACCCCTGACTGGAGGTGTTAAAGCAAAACACTTCTCATGCCCAATAAAGTCTATTTCACCCCTCCACAGTATCAGGAAAGGCCTGCAAGGCCTTGGGCCTACTTCCAGCCTCCTGGCACCAATTATACTGATACCTGTGACATTTGGAGGTGTTAAGCTTCAAGGGGATGAAGTTGCAACTTCTACCCAGGGTTATGGAGCTCCGCGCAGGGTAAGAATTTAGGTCATCCCCCTGGCTGGAGGTGTTAAAGGAAAACACTTCACATGCCCAATAAAGTCTATTTTACCCCTCCAAAGTATCAGGGAAGGCCTGCAAGGCCTTGTGCCTACTTCCAGCCTCCAGGCACCAATGTTACTGATACATGTGACATTTGGTGGTGTTAAGCTTCAAGGGGAAGAAGTCACATCTTCTACCCAGGGTTATGGAGCTCAGCGCAGGGTAAGAATTTGGGTTATCCCCCTGGCTGGAGGTGTTAAAGAAAAACACTTCACGTGCCCAATAAAGTCTGTTTCAACCCTTCACAGTATCAGGGAAGGCCTGCAAGGCCTTGTGCCTACTTCCAGCCTCCAGGCACCAATGTTACTGATACCTGTGACATTTGGTGGTGTTAAGCTTCACGGGGAAGAAGTCACACCTTCTACCCAGGTTTATGGAGCTCAGTGCAGGGTACGATTTCAGGTCATCCCTCTGGCTGGAGGTGTTAAAGAAAAACACTTCACATGCCCAATACATTGTATTTCACTCCTTCACAGTGTCAGGAAATGCCTGCAAGGCCTTGGGCCAACTTCCAGCCCCCAGGCACCAATGTTACTGATACCTGTGACATTTGGTGGTGTTAAGCTTCAAGGGGATGAAGTCACACCTTCTACCAAGTGTTATGGAGCTCAGTGCAGGGTAAGAATTCAGGTTATCCCCCTGGCTGGAGGTGTTAAAGCAAAACACTCCGCATGCCCATTAAAGTCTATTTCACCCCTTCACAGTATCAGGAAAGGCCTGCAAGGCCTTGTGCCTACTTCGAGCCCCCAGGCACCAATGTTATTGATACCTGTGACATTTTGTGGTGTTAAGCTTCAAGGGGATGAAGTCGCACCTTCTACCCATGGTTATGGAGCTCAGCGCAGGGTAAGATTTTAGGTTATCCCCCTGGCTGGAGGTGTTTAAGCAAAACACCTCACATGCCCAGTACAGTGTATTTCACCCTTTCCCAGGATCAGTAAAGGCCTGCAAGGCCTTGTGCCTACTTCCAGCCTCCAGGCACCAATGTTACTGATACCTGTGACCTTTGGTGGTGTTAAGCTTCAAGGGGATGAAGTCGCACCTTCTACCCAGGGTTATGGAGCTCCGCGCAGGGTAAGATTTCAGGTTATCCCCCTGGCTGGAAGTGTTTAAGCAAAACACCTCACATGCCCAGTACAGTGTATTTAACCCTTTCCCAGTATCAGGAAAGGCCTGCAAGGCCTTGTGCCTACTTCCAGCCTCCAGGCACCAATGTTACTGATACCTGTGACATTTGGTGGTGTTAAGCTTCAAGGGGAAGAAGTCACACCTTCTACCCAGGGTTATGGAGCTCAGTGCAGGGTAAGATTTCAGGTTATCCCCCTGGCTGGAGGTGTTAAAGCAAAACACTCCACATGCCCAATAAAGTCTATTTCACCCCTTCACTGTATCAGGAAAGGCCTGCAAGGCCTTGGGCCTACTTCCAGCCTCCAGGCACCAATGTACTGATACCTGTGACATTTGGTGGTGTTCAGCTTCAAGGGGATGAAGTCACACCTTCTACCCAGGGTTATGGAGCTCAGCGCAGGGTAAGGTTTTAGGTTATCCCCCTGGCTGGAGGTGTTTAAGCAAAACACCTCACATGCCCAGTACAGTGTATTTCACCCTTTCCCAGTATCAGTAAAGGCCTGCAAGGCCTTGTGCCTACTTCCAGCCTCCAGGCACCAATATTACTGATTCCTGTGACATTTGGTGGTGTTAAGCTTCAAGGGGATGAAGTCACACTTTATACCCAGGGTTATGGAGCTCAGCGCAGGGTAAGATTTGAGGTTATCCCCCTGGCTGGAGTTGTTAAAGCAAAGCACTTCACATGCCCAATAAAGTCTATTTCACCCCTTCACAGTATCAGGAAAGGCCTGCAAGGCCTTGGGCCTACTTCCAGCCTCCAGGCACCAGTTTTACTGATACCTGTGACATTTGGTGGTGTTAAGCTTCAAGGGTATGAAGTCACACCTTCTACCCAGGGTTATGGAGCTCAGTGCAGGGTAAGATTTCAGGTTATCCCCCTGGCTGGAGGTGTTAAAGCAAAACACTCCCCATGCCCAATAAAGTCTATTTCACCCCTTCACAGTATTAGGAAAGGCCTGCAAGGCCTTGTGCCTACTTCCAGCCTCCAGGCACCAATGTTACTGTTACCTGTGACATTTGGTGGTGTTAAGGTTCAAGGGGATGAAGTCGCACCTTCTACCCAGGGTTATGGAGATCCGCGCAGGGTAAGATTTCAGGCTTCACCCCAGGCTTAAGGCGTGAAAATAGAACAGTTACCATACACATCAATGTGTATTTCACCCATTCACAGTATCAGGAAAGGCCTGCAAGGCCTTGGGCCTACTTCCAGCCTCCAGGCACCAATGTTACTGATACCTGTGACATGTGGTGGTGTTAAGTTTCAAGGGGAAGAAGTCACACCTTCTACCCAGTGTTATGGAGCTCAGTGCAGGGTAAGAATTCAGGTTATCCCCCTGGCTGGAGGTGTTAAAGCAAAACACTCCACATGCCCAATAAAGTCTATTTCACCCCTTCACAGTGTCAGGAAAGGCCTGCAAGGCCTTGGGCCTACGTCCAGCCTCCAGGCACCGATTTTACTGATACCTGTGACATTTGGTGGTGTTAAGCTTCAAGGGGATGTAGTCACACTTTCTACCCAGGGTTATGGAGCTCAGCGCAGGGTAAGAATTCAGGTTATCCCCCTGGCTGGAGGTGTTAAAGCAAAACACTTCACATGCCCATTAAACTCTATTTCACCCCTTAACAGTATCAGGAAAGGCCTGCAAGGCCTTGTGCCTACTTCCAGCCCCCAGGCACCAATGTTACTGATGCCTGTGACATTTGGTGGTGTAAAGCTTCAAGGGGATGAAGTCGCACCTTCTACCCAGGGTTATGGAGCTCTGCGCAGGCTAAGATTTCAGGTTATCCCCCTGGCTGGAGGTGTTAAAGCAAAACACTCCACATGCCCAATAAAGTCTATTTCACCCCTTTACTGTATCAGGAAAGGCCTGCAAGGCCGTGGGCCTACTTCCAGCCTCCAGGCACCAATTTTACTGATACCTGTGACATTTGGTGGTGTTAAGCTTCAAGGGGATGAAGTCACACTTTATACCCAGGGTTATGGAGCTCAGCGCAGGGTAAGATTTTTTGGTTATCCCCCTGGCTGGAGGTGTTTAAGCAAAACACCTCACATGCCCAGTACAGTGTTTTTCACCCTTTCCCAGTATCAGGAAAGGCCTGCAAGGCCTTGTGCCTACTTCCAGCCTCCAGGCACCAATGTTACTGATACCTGTGACATTTGGTGGTGTTAAGCTTCAAGGGGAAGAAGTCACACCTTCTACCCAGGGTTATGGAGCTCAGTGCAGGGTACGATTTCAGGTCATCCCTCTGGCTGGAGGTGTTAAAGCAAAACACTTCACATGCCCAATACGTTGTATTTCAGTCCTTCACAGTATCAGGAAAGGCCTGCAAGGCCTTGGGCCAACTTCCAGCCCCCAGGCACCAATGTTACTGATACCTGTGACATTTGGTGGTGTTAAGCTTCAAGGGGAAGAAGTCACACCTTCTACCCAGGGTTATGGAGCTCAGCGCAGGGTAAGATTTCAGGTTATCGCCCGGGCTTGAGTTGCTAAAGCAAAACACTTCACATGCCCAATAAAGTCTATTTCACCCCTTTCACAGTATCAGGAAAGGCCTGCAAGGCCTTGGGCCTACTTCCAGCCCCCAGGCACCAATGTTACTGATACCTGTGACATGTGGTGGTGTTAAGCTTCAAGGGGAAGAAGTCACACCTTCTACCCAGGGTTATGGAGCTCAGTGCAGGGTAAGAATTCAGGTTATCCCCCTGGCTGGAGGTGTTTAAGCAAAACACCTCACATGCCCAGTACAGTGTATTTCACCCTTTCCCAGTATCAGTAAAGGCCTGCAAGGCCTTGTGCCTACTTCCAGCCTCCAGGCACCAATGTTACTGATACCTGTGACATTTGGTGGTGTTAAGCTTCAAGGGGATGAAGTCGCACCTTCTACCCAGGGTTATGGAGCTCCGCGCAGGGTAAGATTTCAGGCTTCACCCCAGGCTTAAGGCGTGAAAATAGAACAGTTACCATACACAACAATGTGTATTTCACCCATTCACAGTATCAGGAAAGGCCTGCAAGGCCTTGGGCCTACTTCCAGGCACCAATGTTACTGATACCTGTGACATTTGGTAGTGTTAAGCTTCAAGGGGATGAAGTCACACTTTCTACCTAGGGTTATGGAGCTCAGCACAGGGTAAGATTTTAGGTTATCCCCCTGGCTGGAGGTGTTTAAGCAAAACACCTCACATGCCCAGTACAGTGTATTTCACGCTTTCCCAGTATCAGGATAGTCCTGCAAGGCCTTGTGCCTACTTCCAGCCTCCAGGCACCAATGTGACTGATACCTGTGACATTTGGTGGTCTTAAGCTTCAAGGGGATGAAGTCACACTTTATACCCAGGGTTATGGAGCTCAGCGCAGGGTAAGATTTTAGGTTATCCCCCTGGCTGGAGTTGTTAAAGCAAAACACTTCACATGCCCAATAAAGTCTATTTCACCCCTTCACAGTATCAGGAAAGGCCTGCAAGGCCTTGGGCCTCCTTCCAGCCCCCAGGCACCTGTTTTTGTGATACTTGTGACATTTGGAGGTGCTCAGCTTCAAGGGGATGAAGTCACATCTTCTACCCAGGGTTATGGAGCTCAGCGCAGGGTAAGATTTCAGGTTATCCCCCTGGCTGGAGGTGTTAAAGGAAAACACTTTGCACGCCCATTAAAGTCTATTTCACCCCTTCACAGTATCAGGAAAGGCCTGCAAGGCCTTGTGCCTACTTCCAGCCTCCAGGCACCAATGTTACTGATACCTGTGACATGTGGTGGTGTTAAGCTTCAAGGGGATTAAGTCACACCTTCTACCCAGGGTTATGGAGCTCAGCGCAGGGTAAGATTTCAGGTTATCCCCCTGGCTTGAGGTGTTAAAGCCAAACACTCCACATGCCCAATAAAGTCTATTTCACCTCTTCACAGTATCAGGAAAGGCCTGCAAGGCATTGGGCCTACTTCCAGCCTCCAGGCACCAATGTTACTGATACCTGTGACATGTGGTGGTGTTAAGCTTCAAGGGGATGTAGTCACACCTTTTACCCAGGGTCATGGAGCTCAGCGCAGGGTAAGATTTCAGGTTATCCCCCTGGCTGGAGGTGTTTAAGCAAAACACCTCACACGCCCAGTACAGTGTATTTCACCCTTTCCCAGTATCAGGAAAGGCCTGCAAGGCCTTGTGCCTACTTCCAGCCTCCAGGCACCAATGTTACTGATACCTGTGACATTTGGTGGTGTTAAGCTTCAAGGGGATGAAGTCGCACCTTCTACCCAGGGTTATGGAGCTCCGCGCAGGGTAAGATTTCAGGCTTCACCCCAGGCTTAAGGCGTGAAAATAGAACAGTTACCATACACAACAATGTGTATTTCACCCATTCACAGTATCAGGAAAGGCCTGCAAGGCCTTGGGCCTACTTCCAGCCTCCAGGCACCAATGTTACTGATACCTGTGACATTTGGTAGTGTTAAGCTTCAAGGGGATGAAGTCACACTTTCTACCCAGGGTTATGGAGCTCAGCGCAGGGTAAGAATTCAGGTTATCCCCCTGGCTGGAGGTGTTAAAGCAAAACACTTCACATGCCCATTAAACTCTATTTCACCCCTTCACAGTATCAGGAAAGGCCTGCAAGGCCTTGGGCCTACTTCCAGCCTCCAGGCACCAATGTTACTGATACCTGTGACCTTTGGTGGTGTTAAGCTCCAAGGGGATGAAGTCGCACCTTCTACCCAGGGTTATGGAGCTCCGCGCAGGGTAAGATTTCAGGTTATCCCCCTGGCTGGAGGTGTTTAAGCAAAACACCTCACATGCCCAGTACAGTGTATTTAACCCTTTCCCAGTATCAGGAAAGGCCTGCAAGGCCTTGTGCCTACTTCCAGCCTCCAGGCACCAATGTTACTGATACCTGTGACATTTGGTGGTGTTAAGCTTCAATGGGAAGAAGTCAAATCTTCTACCCAGGGTTATGGAGCTCAGCGCAGGGTAAGAATTTGGGTTATCCCCCTGGCTGGAGGTGTTAAATTAAAACACTTCACATGCCCAATAAAGTCTGTTTCACCCCTTCACAGTATCAGGAAAGGCCTGCAAGGCCTTGTGCCTACTTCCAGCCTCCAGGCACCAATGTTACTGATACCTGTGACATGTGGTGGTGTTAAGCTTCAATGGGATGAAGTCACACCTTCTACCCAGGGTTATGGAGCTCAGTGCAGGGTAAGAATTTGGGTTATCCCCCTGGCTGGAGGTGTTAAAGCAAAACACTTCACATGCCCAATAAAGTCTGTTTCACCCCTTCACAGTATCAGGAAAGGCCTGCAAGGCCTTGTGCCTACTTCCAGCCTCCAGGCACCAATGTTACTGATACCTGTGACATGTGGTGGTGTTAAGCTTCAAGGGGATGAAGTCGCACCTTCTACCCAGGGTTATGGAGCTCAGCGCAGGGTAAGATTTCAGGTTATCCCCCCTGGCTTGAGGTGTTAAAGCAAAACACTTCACATGCCCAATAAAGTCTATTTCACCCCTTCACAGTATCAGGAAAGGCCTGCAAGGCCTTGGGCCTACTTCCAGCCTCCAGGCACCAATGTTACTGATACCTGTGATATTTGGTGGTGTTAAGCTTCAAGGGGATGAAGTCACACCTTTTACCCAGGGTTATGGAGCTCAGCGCAGGGTAAGATTTCAGGTTATCGCCCTGGCTTGAGGTGTTAAAGCAAAACACTCCACATGCCAAATAAAGTCTATTTCACCCCTTCACAGTATCAGGAAAGGCCTGCAAGGCCTTGGGCCTACTTCCAGCCTCCAGGCACCAAAGTTACTGATACCTGTGACATTTGGTGGTGTTAAGCTTCAAGGGGAAGAAGTCACGCCTTCTACCCAGGGTTATGGAGCTCAGTGCAGGGTAAGAATTCAGGTTATCCCCCTGGCTGGAGGTGTTAAAGCAAAACACTTCACATGCCCATTAAAGTCTATTTCACCCCTTCACAGTATCAGGAAAGGCCTGCAAGGCCTTGTGCCTACTTCCAGCCTCCAGGCACCAATGTTACTGTTACCTGTGACATGTGGTGGTGTTAAGCTTCAAGGGGATGAAGTCACACCTTTTACCCAGGGTTATGGAGCTCAGCGCAGGGTAAGATTTCAGGTTATCCCCCTGGCTTGAGGTGTTAAAGCCAAACACTCCACATGCCCAATAAAGTCTATTTCACGCCTTCACAGTATCAGGAAAGGCCTGCAAGGCCTTGTGCCTACTTCCAGCCTCCAGGCACCAATGTTACTGGTACCTGTGACATTTGGTGGTGTTAAGCTTCAAGGGGAAGAAGTCAAACCTTCTACCCAGGGTTATGGAGCTCAGCGCAGGGTAAGAATTCAGGTTATCCCCCTGGCTGGAGGTGTTAAAGCAAAACACTTTGCATGCCTATTAAAGTCTATTTCACCCCTTCACAGTATCAGGAAAGGCAGGCAAGGCCGTGTGCCTACTTCCAGCCTCCAGGCACCAATGTTACTGATACCTGTGACATGTGGTGGTGTTAAGCTTCAAGGGGATGAAGTCACACCTTCTACCCAGGGTTATGGAGCTCAGCGCAGGGTAAGAATTCAGGTTATCCCCCTGGCTTGAGGTGTTAAAGCAAAACACTTCACATGCCCTATAAAGTCTATTTCACCCCTTCACAGTATCAGGAAAGGCCTTGTGCCTTCTTCCAGCCTCTAGGCACCAATTTCACTGAAACTTGTGACATTTGTAGGTGTTCAACTTCAAGGGGATGAAGTTGCACCTTCTACCCAGGGTTATGGAACTCAGCGCAGGGTAAGATTCCAGGCTTCACCCCTGACTGGAGGTGTTAAAGCAAAACACTTCTCATGCCCAATAAAGTCTATTTCACCCCTCCACAGTATCAGGAAAGGCCTGCAAGGCCTTGGGCCTACTTCCAGCCTCCTGGCACCAATTATACTGATACCTGTGACATTTGGAGGTGTTAAGCTTCAAGGGGATGAAGTTGCACCTTCTACCCAGGGTTATGGAGCTCCGCGCAGGGTAAGAATTTAGGTCATCCCCCTGGCTGGAGGTGTTAAAGGAAAACACTTCACATGCCCAATAAAGTCTAGTTCACCCCTTCACAGTATCAGGAAAGGCCTGCAAGGCCTTGGGCCTACTTCCAGCCTCCTGGCACCAATTATACTGATACCTGTGACATTTGGAGGTGTTAAGCTTCAAGGGGATGAAGTTGCACCTTCTACCCAGGGTTATGGAGCTCCGCGCAGGGTAAGAATTTAGGTCATCCCCCTGGCTGGAGGTGTTAAAGGAAAACACTTCACATGCCCAATAAAGTCTATTTCACCCCTCCACAGTATCAGGGAAGGCCTGCAAGCCTTGTGCCTACTTCCAGCCTCCAGGCACCAATGTTACTGATGCCTGTGACATTTGGTGGTGTTAAGCTTCAATGGGAAGAAGTCAAATCTTCTACCCAGGGTTATGGAGCTCAGCGCAGGGTAAGAATTTGGGTTATCCCCCTGGCTGGAGGTGTTAAATTAAAACACTTCACATGCCCAATAAAGTCTGTTTCACCCCTTCACAGTATCAGGAATGGCCTGCAAGGCCTTGTGCCTACTTCCAGCCTCCAGGCACCAATGTTACTGATACCTGTGACATGTGGTGGTGTTAAGCTTCAAGGGGATGAAGTCGCACCTTCTACCCAGGGTTATGGAGCTCAGCGCAGGGTAAGATTTCAGGTTATCCCCCCTGGCTTGAGGTGTTAAAGCAAAACACTTCACATGCCCAATAAAGTCTATTTCACCCCTTCACAGTATCAGGAAAGGCCTGCAAGGCCTTGGGCCTACTTCCAGCCTCCAGGCACCAATGTTACTGATACCTGGGACATTTGGAGGTGTTAAGCTTCAAGGGGAAGAAGTCACACCTTCTACCCAGGGTTATGGAGCTCAGCGCAGGGTAAGATTTCAGCTTTTCACCCCTAGCTGGATGTGTTGAAGCAAAACACTTCTCATGCCCAATAAAGTCTATTTCAACCCTTCACAGTATCAGGAAAGGCCTGCAAGGCCTTGGGCCTACTTCCAGCGTCCAGGCACCTGTGTTTGTGATACTTGTGACATTTGGAGGTGTTCAGCTTCAAGGGGATGAAGTCACACCTTCTACCCAGGGTTATGGAGCTCAGCGCAGGGTAAGATTTCAGCTTTTCACCCCTAGCTGGATGTGTTGAAGCAAAACACTTCTCATGCCCAATAAAGTCTATTTCAACCCTTCACAGTATCAGGAAAGGCCTGTAAGGCCTTGGGCCTACATCCAGCCTCCAGGCACCAATGTTACTGACACCTGTGACATTTGGTGGTGTTAAGCTTCATGGGGAAGAAGTCACACCTTCTACCCAGGGTTATGGAGCTCAGCGCAGGGTAAGATTTCAGGTTATTCCCCCTGGCTCGAGGTGTTAAAGCAAAACACTTCACATGCCCAATAAATTGTATTTCACCCCTTCACAGTATCAGGAAAGGCCTGCAAGGCCTCGTGCCTACTTCCAGCCCCCAGGCACCAATGTTACTGACACCTGTGACATTTGGTGGTGTTAAGCTTCATGGGGAAGAAGTCACAGCTTCTACCCAGGGTTATGGAGCTCAGCGCAGGGTAAGAATTCAGGTTATTCCCCCTGGCTCGAGGTGTTAAAGCAAAACACTTCACATGCCCAATAAATTGTATTTCACCCCTTCACAGTATCAGGAAAGGCCTGCAAGGCCTTGGGCCTACTTGCAGCCCCCAGGCACCAATGTTACTGACACCTGTGACATTTGGTGGTGTTAAGCTTCAAGGGGAAGATGTCACACCTTCTACCCAGGGTTATGGAGCTCAGCGCAGGGTATGATTTTAGGTTATCCCCCTGGCTGGAGGTGTTTAAGCAAAACACCTCACATGCCCAGTACAGTGTATTTCACCCTTTCCCAGTATCAGTAAAGGCCTGCAAGGCCTTGTGCCTACTTCCAGCCTCCAGGCACCAATGTTACTGATACCTGTGACATTTGGTGGTGTTAAGCTTCAAGGGGATGAAGTCGCACCTTCTACCCAGGGTTATGGAGCTCCGCGCAGGGTAAGATTTCAGGCTTCACCCCAGGCTTAAGGCGTGAACATAGAACAATTACCATACACAACAATGTGTATTTCACCCATTCACAGTATCAGGAAAGGCCTGCTAGGCCTTGGGCCTACTTCCAGCCTCCAGGCACCAATGTTACTGATACCTGTGACATGTGGTGGTGTTAAGCTTCAAGGGGATGAAGTCACACTTTCTACCCAGGGTTATGGAGCTCAGCGCAGGGTAAGAATTCAGGTTATCCCCCTGGCTGGAGGTGTTAAAGCAAAACACTTCACATGCCCAATAAATTGTATTTCACCCCTTCACAGTATCAGGAAAGGCCTGCAAGGCCTTGGGCCTACTTCCAGCCTCCAGGCACCAATGTTACTGATGCCTGTGACATTTGGTGGTGTTAAGCTTCAAGGGGATGAAGTCACACCTTTTACCCAGGGTTATGGAGCTCAGTGCAGGGTAAGAATTCAGGGTATCCCCCTGGCTGGAGGTGTTAAAGCCAAACACTTCACATGCCCAGTACAGTGTATTTCACCCTTTCCCAGTATCAGGAAAGGCCTGCAAGGCCTTGTGCCTACTTCCAGCCTCCAGGCACCAATGTTACTGATACCTGTGACATTTGGCGGTGTTAAGCTTCAAGGGGAAGAAGTCACACCATCTACCCAGGGTTATGGAGCTCAGTGCAGGGTAAGAATTCAGGTTATCCCCCTGGCTGGAGGTGTTAAAGCAAAACACTTCACATGCCCAATAAAGTCTATTTCACCCCTTCACAGTATCAGGAAAGGCCTGCAAGGCCTTGTGCCTACTTCCAGCCTCCAGGCACCAATGTTACTGATGCCTGTGACATTTGGTGGTGTTAAGCTTCAAGGGGAAGAAGTCACACCTTTTACCCTGGGTTATGGAGCTCAGCGCAGGGTAAGATTTCAGGTTATCCCCCTGGCTTGAGGTGTTAAAGCAAAACACTTCACATGCCCAATAAAGTCTAGTTCACCCCTTCACAGTATCAGGAAAGGCCTGCAAGGCCTTGGGCCTACTTCCAGCCTCCTGGCACCAATTATACTGATACCTGTGACATTTGGAGGTGTTAAGCTTCAAGGGGATGAAGTCACACCTTTTACCCAGGGTTATGAAGCTCAGCGCAGAGTAAGATTTCAGGTTATCGCCCTGGCTTGAGGTGTTAAAGCAAAACACTTCACATGCCCAATAAAGTCTAGTTCACCCCTTCACAGTATCAGGAAAGGCCTGCAAGGCCTTGTGCCTACTTCCAGCCTCCAGGCACCAATGTTACTGATACCTGTGACATGTGGTGGTGTAAGCTTCAAGGGGATGAAGTCACACCTTTTACCCAGGGTTATGGAGCTCAGCGCAGGGTAAGATTTCAGGTTATCCCCCTGGCTTGAGGTGTTAAAGCCAAACACTCCACATGCCCAATAAAGTCTATTTCACGCCTTCACAGTATCAGGAAAGGCCTGCAAGGCCTTGTGCCTACTTCCAGCCTCCAGGCACCAATGTTACTGATACCTGTGACATTTGGTGGTGTTAAGCTTCAAGGGGAAGAAGTCACACCTTCTACCCAGGGTTATGGAGCTCAGCGCAGGGTAAGAATTCAGGTTATCCCCCTGGCTGGAGGTGTTAAAGCAAAACACTTTGCATGCCCATTAAAGTCTATTTCACCCCTTCACAGTATTAGGAAAGGCAGGCAAGGCCGTGTGCCTACTTCCAGCCTCCAGGCACCAATGTTACTGATACCTGTGACATGTGGTGGTGTTAAGCTTCAAGGGGATGAAGTCAACACCTTCTACCCAGGGTTATGGAGCTCAGCGCAGGGTAAGAATTCAGGTTATCCCCCTGGCTTGAGGTGTTAAAGCAAAACACTTCACATGCCCTATAAAGTCTATTTCACCCCTTCACAGTATTAGGAAAGGCCTTGTGCCTTCTTCCAGCCTCTATGCACCAATTTCACTGAAACTTGTGACATTTGTAGGTGTTCAACTTCAAGGGGATGAAGTTGCACCTTCTATCCAGGGTTATGGAACTCAGCGCAGGGTAAGATTCCAGGCTTCACCCCTGACTGGAGGTGTTAAAGCAAAACACTTCTCATGCCCAATAAAGTCTATTTCACCCCTCCACAGTATCAGGAAAGGCCTGCAAGGCCTTGGGCCTACTTCCAGCCTCCTGGCACCAATTATACTGATACCTGTGACATTTGGAGGTGTTAAGCTTCAAGGGGATGAAGTTGCACCTTCTACCCAGGGTTATGGAGCTCCGCGCAGGGTAAGAATTTAGGTCATCCCCCTGGCTGGAGGTGTTAAAGGAAAACACTTCACATGCCCAATAAAGTCTATTTCACCCCTCCACAGTATCAGGGAAGGCTTGCAAGGCCTTGTGCCTACTTCCAGCCTCCAGGCACCAATGTTACTGATACCTGTGACATTTGGTGGTGTTAAGCTTCAATGGGAAGAAGTCAAATCTTCTACCCAGGGTTATGGAGCTCAGCGCAGGGTAAGAATTTGGGTTATCCCCCTGGCTGGAGGTGTTAAATTAAAACACTTCACATGCCCAATAAAGTCTATTTCACCCCTTCACAGTATCAGGAAAGGCCTGCAAGGCCTTGGGCCTACTTCCAGCCTCCAGGCACCAATGTTACTGATACCTGGGACATTTGGAGGTGTTAAGCTTCAAGGGGAAGAAGTCACACCTTCTACCCAGGGTTATGGAGCTCAGCGCAGGGTAAGATTTCAGCTTTTCACCCCTAGCTGGATGTGTTGAAGCAAAACACTTCTCATGCCCAATAAAGTCTATTTCAACCCTTCACAGTATCAGGAAAGGCCTGCAAGGCCTTGGGCCTACTTCCAGCGTCCAGGCACCTGTGTTTGTGATACTTGTGACATTTGGAGGTGTTCAGCTTCAAGGGGATGAAGTCACACCTTCTACCCAGGGTTATGGAGCTCAGCGCAGGGTAAGATTTCAGCTTTTCACCCCTAGCTGGATGTGTTGAAGCAAAACACTTCTCATGCCCAATAAAGTCTATTTCAACCCTTCACAGTATCAGGAAAGGCCTGTAAGGCCTTGGGCCTACATCCATTCTCCAGGCACCAATGTTACTGACACCTGTGACATTTGGTGGTGTTAAGCTTCATGGGGAAGAAGTCACACCTTCTACCCAGGGTTATGGAGCTCAGCGCAGGGTAAGATTTCAGGTTATTCCCCCTGGCTCGAGGTGTTAAAGCAAAACACTTCACATGCCCAATAAATTGTATTTCACCCCTTCACAGTATCAGGAAAGGCCTGCAAGGCCTCGTGCCTACTTCCAGCCCCCAGGCACCAATGTTACTGACACCTGTGACATTTGGTGGTGTTAAGCTTCATGGGGAGAGAAGTCACACCTTCTACCCAGGGTTATGGAGCTCAGCGCAGGGTAAGAATTCAGGTTATTCCCCCTGGCTCGAGGTGTTAAAGCAAAACACTTCACATGCCCAATAAATTGTATTTCACCCCTTCACAGTATCAGGAAAGGCCTGCAAGGCCTTGGGCCTACTTGCAGCCCCCAGGCACCAATGTTACTGACACCTGTGACATTTGGTGGTGTTAAGCTTCAAGGGGAAGATGTCACACCTTCTACCCAGGGTTATGGAGCTCAGCGCAGGGTATGATTTTAGGTTATCCCCCTGGCTGGAGGTGTTTAAGCAAAACACCTCACATGCCCAGTACAGTGTATTTCACCCTTTCCCAGTATCAGTAAAGGCCTGCAAGGCCTTGTGCCTACTTCCAGCCTCCAGGCACCAATGTTACTGATACCTGTGACATTTGGTGGTGTTAAGCTTCAAGGGGATGAAGTCGCACCTTCTACCCAGGGTTATGGAGCTCCGCGCAGGGAAAGATTTCAGGCTTCACCCCAGGCTTAAGGCGTGAACATAGAACAATTACCATACACAACAATGTGTATTTCACCCATTCACAGTATCAGGAAAGGCCTGCTAGGCCTTGGGCCTACTTCCAGCCTCCAGGCACCAATGTTACTGATACCTGTGACATGTGGTGGTGTTAAGCTTCAAGGGGATGAAGTCACACTTTCTACCCAGGGTTATGGAGCTCAGCGCAGGGTAAGAATTCAGGTTATCCCCCTGGCTGGAGGTGTTAAAGCAAAATACTTCACATGCCCATTAAACTCTATTTCACCCCTTCACAGTATCAGGAAAGGCCTGCAAGGCCTTGTGCCTACTTCCAGCCCCCAGGCACCAATGTTACTGATGCCTGTGACATTTGGTGGTGTAAAGCTTCAAGGGGATGAAGTCGCACCTTCTACCCAGGGTTATGGAGCTCTGCGCAGGGTAAGATTTCAGGTTATCCGCCTGGCTGGAGGTGTTAAAGCAAAACACTCCACATGCCCAATAAAGTCCATTTCACCCCTTCACTGTATCAGGAAAGGCCTGCAAGGCCTTGGGCCTACCTCCAGCCTCCAGGCACCAATGTTACTGATACCTGTGACATGTGGTGGTGTTAAGCTTCAAGGGGATGAAGTCACACTTTCTACCCAGGGTTATGGAGCTCAGCGCAGGGTAAGAATTCAGGTTATCCCCCTGGCTGGAGGTGTTAAAGCAAAACACTTCACATGCCCAATACATTGTATTTCACCCCTTCACAGTATCAGGAAAGGCCTGCAAGGCCTTGGGCCTACTTCCAGCCTCCAGGCACCAATGTTACTGATGCCTGTGACATTTGGTGGTGTTAAGCTTCAAGGGGATGAAGTCACACCTTTTACCCAGGGTTATGGAGCTCAGTGCAGGGTAAGAATTCAGGGTATCCCCCTGGCTGGAGGTGTTAAAGCAAAACACTTCACATGCCCAGTACAGTGTATTTCACCCTTTCCCAGTATCAGGAAAGGCCTGCAAGGCCTTGTGCCTACTTCCAGCCTCCAGGCACCAATGTTACTGATACCTGTGACATTTGGCGGTGTTAAGCTTCAAGGGGAAGAAGTCACACCATCTACCCAGGGTTATGGAGCTCAGTGCAGGGTAAGAATTCAGGTTATCCCCCTGGCTGGAGGTGTTAAAGCAAAACACTTCACATGCCCAATAAAGTCTATTTCACCCCTTCACAGTATCAGGAAAGGCCTGCAAGGCCTTGTGCCTACTTCCAGCCTCCAGGCACCAATGTTACTGATGCCTGTGACATTTGGTGGTGTTAAGCTTCAAGGGGAAGAAGTCACACCTTTTACCCTGGGTTATGGAGCTCAGCGCAGGGTAAGATTTCAGGTTATCCCCCTGGCTTGAGGTGTTAAAGCAAAACACTTCACATGCCCAATAAAGTCTATTTCACCCCTTTCTCAGTATCAGGAAAGGCCTGCAAGGCCTTGGGCCTACTTCCAGCCCCCAGGCACCAATGTACTGATACCTGTGACATTTGGTGGTGTTAAGCTTCAAGGGGATGAAGTCACACCTTCTACCCAGGGTTATGGAGCTCCTCGCAGGGTAAGATTTCAGGCTTCACCCCAGGCTGGAGGCGTGAAAATAGAACAATTACCATACACAGCAATGTGTATTTCACCCATTCACAGTATCAGGAAAGGCCTGCAAGGCCTTGGGCCTACTTCCAGCCTCCAGGCACCAATTTTACTGATACCTGTGACATTTGGTGGTGTTAAGCTTCAAGGGGATGAAGTCACACTTTATACCCAGGGTTATGGAGCTCAGCGCAGGGTAAGATTTTTGGTTATCCCCCTGGCTGGAGGTGTTTAAGCAAAACACCTCACATGCCCAGTACAGTGTATTTCACCCTTTCCCAGTATCAGGAAAGGCCTGCAAGGCCTTGTGCCTACTTCCAGCCTCCAGGCACCAATGTTACTGATACCTGTGACATTTGGTGGTGTTAAGCTTCAAGGGGAAGAAGTCCCACCTTCTACCCAGGGTTATGGAGCTCAGCGCAGGGTAAGATTTCAGGTTATCCCCCTGGCTTGAGGTGTTAAAGCCAAACACTCCACATGCCCAAGAATGTCTATTTCACACCTACACGGTATCAGGAAAGGCCTGCAAGGCCTTGGGCCTGCTTCCAGCCTCCAGGCACCAATGTTACTGATACCTGTGACATTTGGTGGTGTTAAGCTTCAAGGGGAAGGAGTCACATCTTCAACCCAGGGTTATGGAGCTCAGTGCAGGGTAAGAATTCAGGGTATCCCCCTGGCTGGAGGTGTTAAAGCAAAACATTTCACATGCCCAATAAGGTCTATTTCTCCCCTTCGCATTGTCGGGAAAGGCCTGTAATGCCTTTGGCCTATTTCCAACCTCCAGGCACCATTTTTTGGGATACATGTAACATTTGGAGGTGTTAATCTTCAAAGGGATACAGTTGCTCCTTCTACCCAGGGCTATGGAACTACGCACAGGGGGAGATCGCAGGTTTTCCCCTTGGAAGGAGGCGGAGAAGTAAAACACTTCCCTCAAATCCAAGGGGAAAGGCTGAAATCTTACCCTATGCAGAGCTCCGTAGTTCTGGGTAGACGGAGTGCCATTGTCCCCTTGCAGCTGAGCACATCATAATTTCACATTTATCACTAAAACATGTGTTTGGTGGATAGAAATGTGCCCATGTCTCTGCAGGCCAAGGCCTGATCTTTCAAATGGGTGTATGTACCTTTTAGGCTAGGTGAAGTGTTTTCATTTCTTCACCTCCACTCGTGAGGGAAATCTTGAATCTTACCCTGCCTGGAGCTCCAAATCCCTGGGTAGAAAGAGTGACTTAGTGCCCTTGAATCTGAAAACCTCATAATGTCACAAATATCACTAAAGCAGGTCCCTGGTGGCTAGAAATGCCCCAGAGCCCTGAAGGCTCTATTCTGATATGGTGACTGGGTTATTTTGTGCTGTTTTGGGCCGTGTGAAGTATTTTATTCTTACACCGCCACCCCAGGGAAAGACGTGAAATATTTTCCTGTGCGGAGCTCTATATCTCTGGGAAGAAGGGCTGACTTTGTCCCCTTTATTCTGGAAACCTCATAGTATCAGATATATTACTAAAACAGGTTCCTGGAAGCTAGGGATGGGCCAGGGTACCTGAAGGCTAAGATCTGAAACTGTGAATGGTGTTCATGTACGTCTTTGACTATGAGAAGTGTTTTATTTTTGTTTCCCTCTACCTACATATAAGGCGAAAACCTGTAATTAGCAGTAGACCTCAATCAGGCTGCCAGGCGCAGAATCTGATTTGTCGGCGCAGGTCGCACTCTTGACATGCCATTTGATTCAGGAGTGGTCCCCACCCCAGCAATCGGGCTCAATACAACATTGATAGTCACAGGCCTCACTCTGTACTGTGGGATGTATGATGTAACAATTAGATTGCGGTACATTACATTGCTGTTTTAGGCGCTTTCCACGACTTGCACGGGAGGGCGCTCTAGACTTAGGAATAGTATGATTTACTATTCGAACTCCAGCCTAAGTAAGGTAGGGAAGGTGTTGGAATAGTAAATCGCACTATTCCATAGTCTAGTGCGCCCTCCCGTGCAAGTCGTGGAAAAGACTTGCGTTGTAAATGCAGCGATCGAAATGTACTGCGGTGTTTTGACCGCGTTGTTAAGGTCGGTTCCCGTCCAAAGATGTCACCTGAGATGTAAACCTAACTCCAGCTGTGAACATCAGCTCAGCAGAGTGCCTCCATGCAGGTACTGGGGTCACCATTTCAGGTGCATTCACACCCTCTGCTCTCACGCTGGGTGCCAATGTAGGTCTAACTCGGCCGCCTGCCTCTATTGTGTCACTGTGTGTTTATTATGTTTAGTGTGCCCCCGTCTCCTCCAGCTCGGCGCTTGGCAGTGAATGCCCTCTGGCTGCATGTGAAGCTACCAGCGCGCAGCCGCCTTGTGACCCGTGAGTCTTGAGCCCGGCCCGTGCCCCGCTGCTTGTAAAAATCCCCCGGCTGCCCCCGAGTCGTGGGTGCCACAGCCGAGGGTGCAGGCGCGCGGCGAGGGCCCCCCTGACCCCCGGGCCGGGGCCCCCTGTTGTTGTCTTCGCTCCCCCGCTCGGCCGGCGGAGCCCTGTGTTACTTCGGCCCGTTCCAGAACGCGCTCCCCGCGTCCCCCTGAGCCCCATTGTGACGCCACAGGGCCCACTCCCTGCAGGAGGCCCCTCCCGCCCGCGGGCCGCCGCTCCCGGCCTCAGAGCGCGAGGGTGGACCGGGGGAAAGGGGCCCGGAGCCCGGGATTCAAGGCACGGGGGCGTCAGCCATCGGGGGAGGGCAGAGATTCACGGCGGATTACAAGCCTCTGAGGACGGGGTCGGCTGAAACGGGGGAGGGCACGGGAAGGGGTTGAAGTTGGGCTTCTTTTCATGTGTGTATGGGAGCGTGTGTTTAACGGATTGTGTTTAAAAACTTAGATAATCCGATAGTAGGAAACACAAAAGTCAGCTCGGAGCAGAGAGCCGAGTGCGCCTCGCACACAGCCCTCACTCCTCGGAACCAATCAGGGGCTGGCTCCTCCCTATATATGCACGGGGCTCGGGTTGGGAGGTACATTTCTGTTCTGTGACAGCGCCGAGACTCGTATTGCAATGGCAGAAACCGCTCCAGCCGCCGCGGCGCCTCCCGCTGAGGTCGCCCCCAAGAAGAAGCAGAAGAAAGCAGCGGGGGCCTCCAAGGCCAAGAAGCCTTCCGGTCCCAGCGTGTCCGACCTGATTTTGAAGTGTGTGACCGCCTCGGCCGAGAGGAAGGGAGTCTCCCTGGTGGCTCTGAAGAAGGCGCTGACCGCCGCCGGCTACGATGCGGACAAGAACAAGGGCCGCGTTAAGGTCTCCCTGAAGAGCCTGGTCAGTAAAGGCGCCCTAGCCCAGCTGAAGGGCACCGGGGCCTCCGGGTCCTTCAAAGTGAACAAGAAGCAGCTGGAGGGCAAGAAGGCAGCCAAGAAGACAGCTGCCAAGACCAAGAAGCCAGCGGCCAAGAAAGCTGCCCCTGCCGCCAAGAAGCCCAAAAAGGCTCCCGCGGGGGTCAAGAAGAGCCCGAAGAAGGTCAAGAAGCCAGCAGCAGCCAAGAGCCCCAAGAAGCCCAAGGCTGCCCCTGCCAAGAAGGCTGCCAAGAGCCCAGCGAAAGCCAAGGCGGCGAAGCCCAAAGTAGCCAAGAAAAGCCCTGCCAAGGTAGTCAAACCCAAGGCAGCCAAGCCCAAAGCAGCGAAGCCCAAAAAGGCAGCGCCCAAGAAGAAGTAAGGGCTGGCACCGAGACACTGCAAACACAACGGCTCTTTTAAGGGCCACCACCCTGTCTAGAAGAGAGCGTGTTCCTCCCCACCTTTGCACCCACCCAATGGCCCCACTTCTCAAAAATAAACTGCACCATACATCCATAGCGCACTTTTCCACACGCGAGTGCCGCGTGTGATCTTGGCCATATAAACGGCTCTTTCGGTGCTGCGTGGATTGAAATCGTTATTACATAGAAAATAAGGGGGTCCGGGAGTTATAAGACCTCCGTTTATAATACATGTGCAATAACGTGTGTGTCTCTGTGCTTTCACTGTACCCGGGCAGACTCTAAATAGTGTCTGCATAAAGCAGATGATTGTGAACTTTAATTGGAGCGCAGGTAACTGCGTGCTCCAGGGTGAGGGTAAAAAGCGGGTCTGGGAGTTATAAGACCTCAGTTTATTATAAACGTGTTTGTGTTGGTGCTTTCACTGTATCCGGGCAGACTCGATATAGCGCCTGCATAAAGCAGACGATTGTGAACTTTCAATCGAGCGCAGGTAACGGGGGCGTGTTCCAGAGTGACCAAGGGCAGTGTGCTTATGACATCTCGGGCTCCTCTCCCGGTTGACCGGGGTCGAGTCGTCCTCGTGACTACAAGTGGATGGACGGACGGACGGAGACAAAGGCTGACCGAGGCGCGGGCTCCGGCGCCATCATCCAAGGGGGGGGTCTCTTTTATCCACAGCTCATTGGACAGCTAGGCTGCAGCCTCCAGTTCAGTATCCAATCGTTGCACACCGCGGGCTATTTTCGAACGTGGGGCGGTCTCCTCAGCCAACCAGAGCAGCCCTCCGTCTGTGAGGGCATAAATAGGGCTCTTTCCCTGGTAGACGCCATTCTTCTCTGCCTTCGCTGAGAGAGACCGCTCCCGCCATGGCCCGCACCAAGCAGACATCCCGCAAGTCCACCGGCGGCAAAGCGCCCCGCAAGCAGCTGGCCACCAAGGCAGCCCGCAAGAGCGCGCCTGCCACCGGAGGAGTCAAGAAGCCTCACCGCTACCGGCCAGGCACCGTGGCTCTCCGCGAGATCCGCCGCTACCAGAAGTCCACCGAGCTCCTCATCCGCAAGCTGCCCTTCCAGCGCTTGGTGAGGGAGATCGCCCAGGACTTCAAGACCGACCTGCGCTTCCAGAGCTCCGCCGTCATGGCCCTGCAGGAGGCCAGCGAGGCCTACCTGGTCGGGCTCTTCGAGGACACCAACCTGTGCGCCATCCACGCCAAGAGGGTGACCATCATGCCCAAGGACATCCAGCTGGCCCGTCGCATCCGAGGCGAGAGGGCCTAAGGAGACGGACCGACCCGAACAACCACCACCACAACGGCTCTTTTAAGGGCCACCACCCTGTCACCTACGAGCTTCTCTTATCTGTCATGGCATGTGTTTTACAGGTTAGGGAGGGTGGGCTGCGAGTACCACGGTCACTGGGCAACTTATACCGGCTCTGGGGAAACCAGAGCACTCTGTGTTCACAGTGCATAAACGCCTGTTCAATGTGTCCATCTAATAATAAAAAGCCTTTTTATAGGGGGTTGTGCAGGGATCCGCTGGTCACAAGCCACCGCTTAAGGGGCATCTGTGTCCCCGGTACATCGGGTTCGTGTGTCTGATTTCGGGAACGTTTGCCCCGGGGTGAACTAACGCCGTTCCCCAGGGTCTTAAAAGTACAAACACAACGTTAAACCCGCTCACAGAGACACTGTTCGCCCCCAACATGGAAAACCATAAGCCCGGGGGGGGGGGGGGGCAGATGTGTGAATTCCCCAGGGGGTTTATTGAACCTCATCGTTACAGTGCTCATGTGACATTTAAAGAGGCGGAACGGGTTGCCTGCTGTCGGCCCTCGGTCTGCAGCAAGCCCCGTGAGAGCGGGCCTTTCTGCACTTAACATTACCCTTATAAAACACATATTCCAAAACACATATTTCTCCGGTCATAATAGAAGCACGTTAGCTCTTAGGGGAGGAAGTGGTTGGCCCTTAAAAGAGCCGTTGTGTTCGTTGGGGTGCGCCTGGAAGCCTTACTTGGCGCTGGTGTACTTGGTGACGGCCTTGGTGCCCTCCGACACGGCGTGCTTGGCCAGCTCTCCGGGGAGCAGAAGGCGGACTGCGGTCTGGATCTCCCGGGAGGTGATGGTGCGCCGCGAGTTGTAGTGAGCCAGTTTGGAAGCCTCTGCAGCGATGCGCTCGAAGATGTCGTTCACGAAGGAGTTCATGATGCCCATGGCCTTGGAGGAAATGCCGGTATCCGGGTGCACCTGCTTCATCACTTTGTAAATGTAGATGGCATAGCTTTCCTTCCTGCTCCTCTTGCGCTTCTTCCCGTCCTTCTTGGGCGGCTTGGAGAGCGCTTTCTTGGAGCCCTTCTTGGGTGCCGGCGCGGACTTGGCTGGTTCAGGCATGGTCGACGCTCTTTCGCTGCTTGCTGTGGAGCCGAGAGAAATGATGCCTGGGCGTCCGGCACTTGTATTTATAGGCTGGGCGTGCAAAGCAGCTTCTTCCCGTTTCTCCTTTCTCATTGGCAGGCATAGGCAGGGCCCCCACTTCCTATTGTAATGCGGTTCTGGGACACTGATTGGTTAAACAGAAGCCCGCCTCCCTCCATTGAAAAGTACTATCGGCGCCTAGCTGTCAACCAATCAGACGCTCCCGAAGTCTTTATATTACCGGAGTCCAGCAGAAGGCGCAGTACCATTCTCTCTGTTGTGTGACTGAGACCCTAGATCGATCGCCATGTCTGGACGCGGAAAGCAAGGAGGAAAGGCCCGCGCCAAGGCCAAGACACGCTCTTCCAGAGCCGGGCTCCAGTTCCCCGTGGGCCGTGTGCACAGGCTGCTCAGGAAGGGAAGCTACGCCGAGAGGGTGGGCGCCGGTGCCCCCGTCTATCTGGCTGCAGTGCTGGAGTACCTGACCGCTGAGATTCTGGAGCTGGCTGGCAACGCCGCCCGGGACAACAAGAAGACCCGCATCATCCCCAGACACCTCCAGCTGGCCATCCGCAACGACGAGGAGCTGAACAAGCTGCTGGGCCGAGTCACCATCGCCCAGGGAGGAGTCCTGCCCAACATCCAGGCCGTGCTGCTGCCCAAGAAAACCGAGAGCCACAAGGCACAGGGTAAAGCAAGCAAGTAAAGGCCCGCAGACCACCGTGGAAACGCACCCTAAACACAAAGGCTCTTTTCAGGGCTATCCACAGACTCCATCAAAGAGCGTATCCGTGCCGAGGTGTTACTCTGGCGGCTTCATAGATGCGGCAGCGCCCGCCACCGTAGCTTTGTAGTGGAGGGCATGCCCAAGCTCTGGCCGTACACTTTAATGTTGTCCCGTCCCAAAGCCTAGCATGAGGCAGACCATATCAATGTTTTTTTTTATACATATATAATTTTTAATTTTCAGGGACACGTTTTGCAGACGTGCCCCAGCCGAGCGGGCACCGAACGCGAAGGTTAGGCGGGCCGCGGTGACAAGTGGGGGCCTGGAAGGGAGGAGTGTGTGTGTTTGACTGATCAGTGCACCGGCGGCAGCTGCTAAGCCGAGCCGAGCGGGCACCGAACGCGAGGGTTAGGCAGGCCGCGGTGACAAGTGGGGGGGGGGGGCTGGAAGGTAGGAGTGTGCGTGTTTGACTGATCAGTGCACCGGCGGCAGCTGCTGAGCCCCCCATCGGGAGCCCCTGACAGAGAGGCGGGCTGGGAGCGCGCTCTTTTTCAAACAATGTATACATATATATTTTTTTCTTTTCATTTTTGGGGGACACATTTTGCAGGCTTGCCCCAGCCGGGCGCGGGATGTGGGCAGTGCTACGAGGTTGCAGGCGGCCAAACGCAGCGGGGTGGTGCCGGTGAGGCCGCTAACGTGTGTGGCTCCATTAAAACATACAGAGCCTTCTGCTTATATTGGACAGGGGGCTCCGAACGCAGGGGATCGGTGGCCCGCGGTCACAAGGGGAGGCCGGGAAGGGAGGTGCTTGCGTGTGTTTGACTGTGATCTGTGCACCGGCGGCAGCTGCGCTGAGCCAGCCCATGACAAAGGCGGGCTGGGAGCCCGCTCTTTTTCAGAAGGCAACGGCCGCTCCAGCCCCCGCTTACTGCAGAAGGCGGGCCGGGTCCGAGCTCTCCCGCCTCACAGGGCGTCACGTGGGCGCTTGGAGCTCCCGCGCAGGTCCGCTGAGCCTCCACATAAAGCAGCCGGTGCTGGTTTTCCTCTTCATTTCTGCTCCCAGCAACGAGAAGAGAACATGTCTGGACGCGGCAAAGGAGGGAAGGGGCTCGGCAAAGGCGGCGCCAAGAGACACCGCAAGGTTCTCCGGGACAACATCCAGGGCATCACTAAGCCGGCCATTCGCCGCCTGGCGCGCCGTGGCGGAGTCAAGCGCATCTCCGGCCTCATCTACGAGGAGACCCGCGGGGTGCTCAAGGTTTTCCTGGAGAACGTGATCCGGGACGCTGTCACCTACACCGAGCACGCCAAGAGGAAGACCGTCACCGCCATGGATGTGGTCTATGCCCTGAAGCGCCAGGGCCGCACTCTCTACGGATTCGGCGGTTAAACACTCGACTTGCCCACGGAAAAAAAGGAAAAAAACAACAACCCAAAGGCTCTTTTAAGAGCCGACCACCATGTCGTGTGAGAGCTGTGTCTATGAACTATTATCCCCGCAGCGCAGGGCTGCTATCTAGGCCCACACTCGCTCGGGAGGGGAGGAGGGGGGAACCCGGGGAGTTGCTCCGCAGCCACTCTGCTCTGGAAGGCACGGCCGGGAAGGCGGGTTTACCCCGTCCCACGGGCCCGCCACCATGGAGCTCTAAACTAGGGACCAAAGGTGGGTTCAGCCCGGCCCATGGGCCCGCCACCGTGGAGCCCTTGCCTGGGGACCTACGGTGGGTTTAGCCCGGCCCGGCTGCCCGCCATCATGGAGCCCTTGTCTGGGGACCTACGGTGGGTTTAGCCCGGACCAGGGGCCCGCCATCATGGAGCCCTTGCCTGGGGACCTACGGTGGGTTTAGCCCGGAGCAGGTGCCCGCCATCATGGAGCCCTTGCCTGGGGACCTACGGTGGGTTTAGCCCGGAGCAGGTGCCCGCCATCATGGAGCCCTTGCATGGGGACCTAAGGCGGGTTTAGCCCGGCACAGGGCCCCACGAGTCACGCAGTTCTAAGGGGGGTGTTTAGACCGGCCCAGGTGCCCGCCATCATGGAGCCCTTGCATGGGGACCTAAGGCGGGTTTAGCCCGGCACAGGGCCCCACGAGTCACGCAGTTCTAAGGGGGGTGTTTAGACCGGCCCAGGTGCCCGCCATCATGGAGCCCTTGCATGGGGACCTAAGGCGGGTTTAGCCCGGCACAGGGCCCCACGAGTCACGCAGTTCTAAGGGGGGTGTTTAGACCGGCCCAGGTGCCCGCCATCATGGAGCCCTTGCATGGGGACCTAAGGCGGGTTTAGCCCGGCACAGGGCCCCACGAGTCACGCAGTTCTAAGGGGGGTGTTTAGACCGGCCCAGGTGCCCGCCATCATGGAGCCCTTGCATGGGGACCTAAGGCGGGTTTAGCCCGGCACAGGGCCCCACGAGTCACGCAGTTCACTGACTATTAAGCCCCCCACGTAGTGGGGGCTTACAGCGCCTGGCTGGGAGACAAAGTTGGAGATAGCGCGGCCGTTCCGCCGCCCGGCCATCTGGTCGCCCCTCTGTGGGTCGACCAGATGGCCCAGTGAGCTGCGGCGACCAGATGGCCGGGCGGCGGAACGGCCGCGCTAACTCCGACTTTGTTCTCCACCCAGGAGCTGTAAGCCCCCACTACGTGGGGGGCTTAATAGTCCATGAAATAGGCTTCCCATGCAGGCCCAAGGAAGAGGGTGTGGGATCCTAATTTTTGTGGTGAACCGCCATGTCCGTTTAGGGGTCCCTGTGGGCCTTTAAGCCCCCGTTTCAGTATTTTTATTTTTTGTGTGTAGGCATTTTGGTTCAAGGGGACGATGGCACTAATTCTACCCAGGGCTGGGGAGCTCAGATTCGGGTACAATTTCAGGTTTCCCCCCGTAGGTGGAGGTCGGCAAAAAAAACTAAAAAAAAAAAAAAACCATACACGCATTTCTTTTTTTTAACTAATACCTTAGGTTCAAGGGGACAAAGTCACTTTTTCTTCCCGGGGCTATGGAGCTCCGATTCGGGTAAAATGTCCTGTTTCGCCCCTTAGCTGGAGGTCGGCAAAAAAAATTTACATAAACACACACACACATTTCTTTTATTTTTTTTTATTTTACGAACTCCTTAGGTTCAAGAAGACAAAGTCACTTTTTCTTCCCGGGGCTATGGAGCTCCGATTCGGGTAAAATCTCCGGTTTCCCCCCTTAGCTGGAGGTCGGCAAAAAAAAAAAAAAACATGTCTTTTTTTTTTTTTACTAACTCCTTAGGTTCAAGGGGACAAAGTCACTTTTTCTTCCCGGGGCTATGGAGCTCCGATTCGGGTAAAATCTCCGGTTTCCCCCCTTAGCTGGAGGTCGGCAAAAAAAAAAAAAAACACACACGTCTTTATTTTTTATTTATTTTTTTTACTAACTCCTTAGGTTCAAGGGGACAAAGTCACTTTTTCTTCACGGGGCTATGGAGCTCCGATGCGGGTAAAATGTCCGGTTTCCCCCCTTAGCTGGAGGTCGGCAAAACAAATTTAAATAAACACACACACACATTTCTTATATTTTTTTTATTTTACGAACTCCTTAGGTTCAAGGGGACAAAGTCACTTTTTCTTCCCGGGGCTATGGAGCTCCGATTCGGGTAAAATCTCCGGTTTCCCCCCTTAGCTGGAGGTCGGCAAAAAAAAAAAAAACACACACATTTCTTTTTTTTTTTTTTTTTTAATAACTCCTTAGGTTCAAGGGGACAAAGTCACTTTTATTACCCGGGGCTGTGGAGCTCCAATCCGGGTAAAATTCCTGGTTTAACCCCTAAGCTGAAGGAGGGCCAAAAAAATAATAATTGTATATATATATATATTTATCACAAAATAATTACAATAAGTCCCTCACAGTATGGGATCTGAAAAAGTGTCTCTGTTCCATTTTTAGTCTCCAGGCACCCGTTTAAAACTGTTAACATTTATCAAATTTTATTACGGTTCAAGGGGACTAAGTCACTTTTTCTGCAGAGGGCTATGGAGCTCCGATTAGGGTTATATTTCAGGATTTACCCCTTGGCTGGAGGTGGAGAAATACAAAACGTCATTCAAAACCCCCTTTACATTATCAGACATCAGTCTCCCAAGCCCATTTCTAGCCTCCAGGCACAGAGTGGCTATTTCTACGCAGAGCTATGGTGCTCCGCGCAATGTGAGATTCCCCCCTGTTACAGTATCAGCTCAAGGCTGTGGGCCCGTTTGCAGCCTCCATACACCTCTTTTAGTGATACTTGTAACATTTGGCGGAGTTAATCTTCAAAGGGGATACAGTTGCTCCTACTAGCCTGGACTATGGAGCTCCGCGCAGGGTAAGATGTCAGGTTCCACTCCTGGCTGGAGGTGGGAAAACATAATAATTCTTTATTCCAACACTGTATCTAACCCCTTTACAGTATCAGACCTAGGCCTGCAGGACCGTAGGCACATTTCCAGCCTCCAGGCACCTGTTTTAGTGATACTTGTGACATTAGGAAGCCTGCAGCTTCAAGGGGACAGAGTCACTCCTTCTACCCAGGGTAATGGAGCTCCGCGCAGGGTAAGATTTCTGGTTATTCCCCTGGCTGGAGGTGTTTAAGCAAAACACCTCACATGCCCAGTACAGTGTATTTCACCCTTTCCCAGTATCAGGATAGTCCTGCAAGGCCTTGTGCCTACTTCCAGCCTCCAGGCACCAATGTTACTGATACCTGTGACATGTGGTGGTGTTAAGCTTCAAGGGGATGAAGTCACACCTTCTACCCAGGGTTATGGAGCTCAGCGCAGGGTAAGATTTCAGGTTATTCCCCCTGGCTCGAGGTGTTAAAGCAAAACACTTCACATGCCCAATAAATTGTATTCCACCCCTTCACAGTATCAGGAAAGGCCTGCAAGGCCTTGTGCCTACTTCCAGCCTCCAGGCACCAATGTTACTGATACCTGTGACATTTGGTGGTGTTAAGCTTCACGGGGAAGAAGTCACACCTTCTACCCAGGTTTATGGAGCACAGTGCAGGGTACGATTTCAGGTCATCCCTCTGGCTGGAGGTGTTAAAGAAAAACACTTCACATGCCCAATACATTGTATTTCACTCCTTCACAGTGTCAGGAAATGCCTGCAAGGCCTTGGGCCAACTTCCAGCCCCCAGGCACCAATGTTACTGATACCTGTGACATTTGGTGGTGTTAAGCTTCAAGGGGATGAAGTCACACCTTCTACCAAGTGTTATGGAGCTCAGTGCAGGGTAAGAATTCAGGTTATCCCCCTGGCTGGAGGTGTTAAAGCAAAACACTCCGCATGCCCATTAAAGTCTATTTCACCCCTTCACAGTATCAGGAAAGGCCTGCAAGGCCTTGTGCCTACTTCGAGCCCCCAGGCACCAATGTTATTGATACCTGTGACATTTTGTGGTGTTAAGCTTCAAGGGGATGAAGTCGCACCTTCTACCCATGGTTATGGAGCTCAGCGCAGGGTAAGATTTTAGGTTATCCCCCTGGCTGGAGGTGTTTAAGCAAAACACCTCACATGCCCAGTACAGTGTATTTCACCCTTTCCCAGGATCAGTAAAGGCCTGCAAGGCCTTGTGCCTACTTCCAGCCTCCAGGCACCAATGTTACTGATACCTGTGACCTTTGGTGGTGTTAAGCTTCAAGGGGATGAAGTCGCACCTTCTACCCAGGGTTATGGAGCTCCGCGCAGGGTAAGATTTCAGGTTATCCCCCTGGCTGGAAGTGTTTAAGCAAAACACCTCACATGCCCAGTACAGTGTATTTAACCCTTTCCCAGTATCAGGAAAGGCCTGCAAGGCCTTGTGCCTACTTCCAGCCTCCAGGCACCAATGTTACTGATACCTGTGACATTTGGTGGTGTTAAGCTTCAAGGGGAAGAAGTCACACCTTCTACCCAGGGTTATGGAGCTCAGTGCAGGGTAAGATTTCAGGTTATCCCCCTGGCTGGAGGTGTTAAAGCAAAACACTCCACATGCCCAATAAAGTCTATTTCACCCCTTCACTGTATCAGGAAAGGCCTGCAAGGCCTTGTGCCTACTTCCAGCCTCCAGGCACCAATGTACTGATACCTGTGACATTTGGTGGTGTTCAGCTTCAAGGGGATGAAGTCACACCTTCTAGCCAGGGTTATGGAGCTCAGCGCAGGGTAAGATTTTAGGTTATCCCCCTGGCTGGAGGTGTTTAAGCAAAACACCTCACATGCCCAGTACAGTGTATTTCACCCTTTCCCAGTATCAGTAAAGGCCTGCAAGGCCTTGTGCCTACTTCCAGCCTCCAGGCACCAATATTACTGATACCTGTGACATTTGGTGGTGTTAAGCTTCAAGGGGATGAAGTCACACTTTAAACCCAGGGTTATGGAGCTCAGCGCAGGGTAAGATTTTAGGTTATCCCCCTGGCTGGAGTTGTTAAAGCAAAGCACTTCACATGCCCAATAAAGTCTATTTCACCCCTTCACAGTATCAGGAAAGGCCTGCAAGGCCTTGGGCCTACTTCCAGCCTCCAGGCACTAGTTTTACTGATACCTGTGACATTTGGTGGTGTTAAGCTTCAAGGGTATGAAGTCACACCTTCTACCCAGGGTTATGGAGCTCAGTGCAGGGTAAGATTTCAGGTTATCCCCCTGGCTGGAGGTGTTAAAGCAAAACACTCCCCATGCCCAATAAAGTCTATTTCACCCCTTCACAGTATTAGGAAAGGCCTGCAAGGCCTTGTGCCTACTTCCAGCCTCCAGGCACCAATGTTACTGATACCTGTGACATTTGGTGGTGTTAAGCTTCAAGGGGATGAAGTCGCACCTTCTACCCAGGGTTATGGAGATCCGCGCAGGGTAAGATTTCAGGCTTCACCCCAGGCTTAAGGCGTGAAAATAGAACAGTTACCATACACATCAATGTGTATTTCACCCATTCACAGTATCAGGAAAGGCCTGCAAGGCCTTGGGCCTACTTCCAGCCTCCAGGCACCAATGTCACTGATACCTGTGACATGTGGTGGTGTTAAGTTTCAAGGGGAAGAAGTCACACCTTCTACCCAGTGTTATGGAGCTCAGTGCAGGGTAAGAATTCAGGTTATCCCCCTGGCTGGAGGTGTTAAAGCAAAACACTCCACATGCCCAATAAAGTCTATTTCACCCCTTCACAGTGTCAGGAAAGGCCTGCAAGGCCTTGGGCCTACGTCCAGCCTCCAGGCACCGATTTTACTGATACCTGTGACATTTGGTGGTGTTAAGCTTCAAGGGGATGTAGTCACACTTTCTACCCAGGGTTATGGAGCTCAGCGCAGGGTAAGAATTCAGGTTATCGCCCTGGCTTGAGGTGTTAAAGCAAAACACTCCACATGCCCATTAAACTCTATTTCACCCCTTAACAGTATCAGGAAAGGCCTGCAAGGCCTTGGGCCTACTTCCAGCCTCCAGGCACCAATGTTACTGATACCTGTGACATGTGGTGGTGTTAAGTTTCAAGGGGAAGAAGTCACACCTTCTACCCAGGGTTATGGAGCTCTGCGCAGGCTAAGATTTCAGGTTATCCCCCTGGCTGGAGGTGTTAAAGCAAAACACTCCACATGCCCAATAAAGTCTATTTCACCCCTTTACTGTATCAGGAAAGGCCTGCAAGGCCGTGGGCCTACTTCCAGCCTCCAGACACCAATTTTACTGATACCTGTGACATTTGGTGGTGTTAAGCTTCAAGGGGAAGAAGTCACACCTTCTACCCAGGGTTATGGAGCTCAGTGCAGGGTACGATTTCAGGTCATCCCTCTGGCTGGAGGTGTTAAAGCAAAACACTTCACATGCCCAATACGTTGTATTTCAGTCCTTCACAGTATCAGGAAAGGCCTGCAAGGCCTTGGGCCAACTTCCAGCCCCCAGGCACCAATGTTACTGATACCTGTGACATTTGGTGGTGTTAAGCTTCAAGGGGAAGAAGTCACACCTTCTACCCAGGGTTATGGAGCTCAGTGCAGGGTAAGAATTCAGGTTATCCCCCTGGCTGGAGGTGTTTAAGCAAAACACCTCACATGCCCAGTACAGTGTATTTCACCCTTTCCCAGTATCAGTAAAGGCCTGCAAGGCCTTGTGCCTACTTCCAGCCTCCAGGCACCAATGTTACTGATACCTGTGACATTTGGTGGTGTTAAGCTTCAAGGGGATGAAGTCGCACCTTCTACCCAGGGTTATGGAGCTCCGCGCAGGGTAAGATTTCAGGCTTCACCCCAGGCTTAAGGCGTGAAAATAGAACAGTTACCATACACAACAATGTGTATTTCACCCATTCACAGTATCAGGAAAGGCCTGCAAGGCCTTGGGCCTACTTCCAGCCTCCAGGCACCAATGTTACTGATACCTGTGACATTTGGTAGTGTTAAGCTTCAAGGGGATGAAGTCACACTTTCTACCCAGGGTTATGGAGCTCAGCGCAGGGTAAGAATTCAGGTTATCCCCCTGGCTGGAGGTGTTAAAGCAAAACACTTCACATGCCCATTAAACTCTATTTCACCCCTTCACAGTATCAGGAAAGGCCTGCAAGGCCTTGGGCCTACTTCCAGCCTCCAGGCACCAATGTTACTGATACCTGTGACCTTTGGTGGTGTTAAGCTCCAAGGGGATGAAGTCGCACCTTCTACCCAGGGTTATGGAGCTCCGCGCAGGGTAAGATTTCAGGTTATCCCCCTGGCTGGAGGTGTTTAAGCAAAACACCTCACATGCCCAGTACAGTGTATTTAACCCTTTCCCAGTATCAGGAAAGGCCTGCAAGGCCTTGTGCCTACTTCCAGCCTCCAGGCACCAATGTTACTGATACCTGTGACATTTGGTGGTGTTAAGCTTCAATGGGAAGAAGTCAAATCTTCTACCCAGGGTTATGGAGCTCAGCGCAGGGTAAGAATTTGGGTTATCCCCCTGGCTGGAGGTGTTAAATTAAAACACTTCACATGCCCAATAAAGTCTGTTTCACCCCTTCACAGTATCAGGAAAGGCCTGCAAGGCCTTGTGCCTACTTCCAGCCTCCAGGCACCAATGTTACTGATACCTGTGACATGTGGTGGTGTTAAGCTTCAATGGGATGAAGTCACACCTTCTACCCAGGGTTATGGAGCTCAGTGCAGGGTAAGAATTTGGGTTATCCCCCTGGCTGGAGGTGTTAAAGCAAAACACTTCACATGCCCAATAAAGTCTGTTTCACCCCTTCACAGTATCAGGAAAGGCCTGCAAGGCCTTGTGCCTACTTCCAGCCTCCAGGCACCAATGTTACTGATACCTGTGACATGTGGTGGTGTTAAGCTTCAAGGGGATGAAGTCGCACCTTCTACCCAGGGTTATGGAGCTCAGCGCAGGGTAAGATTTCAGGTTATCCCCCCTGGCTTGAGGTGTTAAAGCAAAACACTTCACATGCCCAATAAAGTCTATTTCACCCCTTCACAGTATCAGGAAAGGCCTGCAAGGCCTTGGGCCTACTTCCAGCCTCCAGGCACCAATGTTACTGATACCTGTGATATTTGGTGGTGTTAAGCTTCAAGGGGATGAAGTCACACCTTTTACCCAGGGTTATGGAGCTCAGCGCAGGGTAAGATTTCAGGTTATCGCCCTGGCTTGAGGTGTTAAAGCAAAACACTCCACATGCCAAATAAAGTCTATTTCACCCCTTCACAGTATCAGGAAAGGCCTGCAAGGCCTTGGGCCTACTTCCAGCCTCCAGGCACCAAAGTTACTGATACCTGTGACATTTGGTGGTGTTAAGCTTCAAGGGGAAGAAGTCACGCCTTCTACCCAGGGTTATGGAGCTCAGTGCAGGGTAAGAATTCAGGTTATCCCCCTGGCTGGAGGTGTTAAAGCAAAACACTTCACATGCCCATTAAAGTCTATTTCACCCCTTCACAGTATCAGGAAAGGCCTGCAAGGCCTTGTGCCTACTTCCAGCCTCCAGGCACCAATGTTACTGTTACCTGTGACATGTGGTGGTGTTAAGCTTCAAGGGGATGAAGTCACACCTTTTACCCAGGGTTATGGAGCTCAGCGCAGGGTAAGATTTCAGGTTATCCCCCTGGCTTGAGGTGTTAAAGCCAAACACTCCACATGCCCAATAAAGTCTATTTCACGCCTTCACAGTATCAGGAAAGGCCTGCAAGGCCTTGTGCCTACTTCCAGCCTCCAGGCACCAATGTTACTGGTACCTGTGACATTTGGTGGTGTTAAGCTTCAAGGGGAAGAAGTCAAACCTTCTACCCAGGGTTATGGAGCTCAGCGCAGGGTAAGAATTCAGGTTATCCCCCTGGCTGGAGGTGTTAAAGCAAAACACTTTGCATGCCCATTAAAGTCTATTTCACCCCTTCACAGTATCAGGAAAGGCAGGCAAGGCCGTGTGCCTACTTCCAGCCTCCAGGCACCAATGTTACTGATACCTGTGACATGTGGTGGTGTTAAGCTTCAAGGGGATGAAGTCACACCTTCTACCCAGGGTTATGGAGCTCAGCGCAGGGTAAGAATTCAGGTTATCCCCCTGGCTTGAGGTGTTAAAGCAAAACACTTCACATGCCCTATAAAGTCTATTTCACCCCTTCACAGTATCAGGAAAGGCCTTGTGCCTTCTTCCAGCCTCTAGGCACCAATTTCACTGAAACTTGTGACATTTGTAGGTGTTCAACTTCAAGGGGATGAAGTTGCACCTTCTACCCAGGGTTATGGAACTCAGCGCAGGGTAAGATTCCAGGCTTCACCCCTGACTGGAGGTGTTAAAGCAAAACACTTCTCATGCCCAATAAAGTCTATTTCACCCCTCCACAGTATCAGGAAAGGCCTGCAAGGCCTTGGGCCTACTTCCAGCCTCCTGGCACCAATTATACTGATACCTGTGACATTTGGAGGTGTTAAGCTTCAAGGGGATGAAGTTGCACCTTCTACCCAGGGTTATGGAGCTCCGCGCAGGGTAAGAATTTAGGTCATCCCCCTGGCTGGAGGTGTTAAAGGAAAACACTTCACATGCCCAATAAAGTCTAGTTCACCCCTTCACAGTATCAGGAAAGGCCTGCAAGGCCTTGGGCCTACTTCCAGCCTCCTGGCACCAATTATACTGATACCTGTGACATTTGGAGGTGTTAAGCTTCAAGGGGATGAAGTTGCACCTTCTACCCAGGGTTATGGAGCTCCGCGCAGGGTAAGAATTTAGGTCATCCCCCTGGCTGGAGGTGTTAAAGGAAAACACTTCACATGCCCAATAAAGTCTATTTCACCCCTCCACAGTATCAGGGAAGGCCTGCAAGCCTTGTGCCTACTTCCAGCCTCCAGGCACCAATGTTACTGATGCCTGTGACATTTGGTGGTGTTAAGCTTCAATGGGAAGAAGTCAAATCTTCTACCCAGGGTTATGGAGCTCAGCGCAGGGTAAGAATTTGGGTTATCCCCCTGGCTGGAGGTGTTAAATTAAAACACTTCACATGCCCAATAAAGTCTGTTTCACCCCTTCACAGTATCAGGAATGGCCTGCAAGGCCTTGTGCCTACTTCCAGCCTCCAGGCACCAATGTTACTGATACCTGTGACATGTGGTGGTGTTAAGCTTCAAGGGGATGAAGTCGCACCTTCTACCCAGGGTTATGGAGCTCAGCGCAGGGTAAGATTTCAGGTTATCCCCCCTGGCTTGAGGTGTTAAAGCAAAACACTTCACATGCCCAATAAAGTCTATTTCACCCCTTCACAGTATCAGGAAAGGCCTGCAAGGCCTTGGGCCTACTTCCAGCCTCCAGGCACCAATGTTACTGATACCTGGGACATTTGGAGGTGTTAAGCTTCAAGGGGAAGAAGTCACACCTTCTACCCAGGGTTATGGAGCTCAGCGCAGGGTAAGATTTCAGCTTTTCACCCCTAGCTGGATGTGTTGAAGCAAAACACTTCTCATGCCCAATAAAGTCTATTTCAACCCTTCACAGTATCAGGAAAGGCCTGCAAGGCCTTGGGCCTACTTCCAGCGTCCAGGCACCTGTGTTTGTGATACTTGTGACATTTGGAGGTGTTCAGCTTCAAGGGGATGAAGTCACACCTTCTACCCAGGGTTATGGAGCTCAGCGCAGGGTAAGATTTCAGCTTTTCACCCCTAGCTGGATGTGTTGAAGCAAAACACTTCTCATGCCCAATAAAGTCTATTTCAACCCTTCACAGTATCAGGAAAGGCCTGTAAGGCCTTGGGCCTACATCCAGCCTCCAGGCACCAATGTTACTGACACCTGTGACATTTGGTGGTGTTAAGCTTCATGGGGAAGAAGTCACACCTTCTACCCAGGGTTATGGAGCTCAGCGCAGGGTAAGATTTCAGGTTATTCCCCCTGGCTCGAGGTGTTAAAGCAAAACACTTCACATGCCCAATAAATTGTATTTCACCCCTTCACAGTATCAGGAAAGGCCTGCAAGGCCTCGTGCCTACTTCCAGCCCCCAGGCACCAATGTTACTGACACCTGTGACATTTGGTGGTGTTAAGCTTCATGGGGAAGAAGTCACAGCTTCTACCCAGGGTTATGGAGCTCAGCGCAGGGTAAGAATTCAGGTTATTCCCCCTGGCTCGAGGTGTTAAAGCAAAACACTTCACATGCCCAATAAATTGTATTTCACCCCTTCACAGTATCAGGAAAGGCCTGCAAGGCCTTGGGCCTACTTGCAGCCCCCAGGCACCAATGTTACTGACACCTGTGACATTTGGTGGTGTTAAGCTTCAAGGGGAAGATGTCACACCTTCTACCCAGGGTTATGGAGCTCAGCGCAGGGTATGATTTTAGGTTATCCCCCTGGCTGGAGGTGTTTAAGCAAAACACCTCACATGCCCAGTACAGTGTATTTCACCCTTTCCCAGTATCAGTAAAGGCCTGCAAGGCCTTGTGCCTACTTCCAGCCTCCAGGCACCAATGTTACTGATACCTGTGACATTTGGTGGTGTTAAGCTTCAAGGGGATGAAGTCGCACCTTCTACCCAGGGTTATGGAGCTCCGCGCAGGGTAAGATTTCAGGCTTCACCCCAGGCTTAAGGCGTGAACATAGAACAATTACCATACACAACAATGTGTATTTCACCCATTCACAGTATCAGGAAAGGCCTGCTAGGCCTTGGGCCTACTTCCAGCCTCCAGGCACCAATGTTACTGATACCTGTGACATGTGGTGGTGTTAAGCTTCAAGGGGATGAAGTCACACTTTCTACCCAGGGTTATGGAGCTCAGCGCAGGGTAAGAATTCAGGTTATCCCCCTGGCTGGAGGTGTTAAAGCAAAACACTTCACATGCCCAATAAATTGTATTTCACCCCTTCACAGTATCAGGAAAGGCCTGCAAGGCCTTGGGCCTACTTCCAGCCTCCAGGCACCAATGTTACTGATGCCTGTGACATTTGGTGGTGTTAAGCTTCAAGGGGATGAAGTCACACCTTTTACCCAGGGTTATGGAGCTCAGTGCAGGGTAAGAATTCAGGGTATCCCCCTGGCTGGAGGTGTTAAAGCCAAACACTTCACATGCCCAGTACAGTGTATTTCACCCTTTCCCAGTATCAGGAAAGGCCTGCAAGGCCTTGTGCCTACTTCCAGCCTCCAGGCACCAATGTTACTGATACCTGTGACATTTGGCGGTGTTAAGCTTCAAGGGGAAGAAGTCACACCATCTACCCAGGGTTATGGAGCTCAGTGCAGGGTAAGAATTCAGGTTATCCCCCTGGCTGGAGGTGTTAAAGCAAAACACTTCACATGCCCAATAAAGTCTATTTCACCCCTTCACAGTATCAGGAAAGGCCTGCAAGGCCTTGTGCCTACTTCCAGCCTCCAGGCACCAATGTTACTGATGCCTGTGACATTTGGTGGTGTTAAGCTTCAAGGGGAAGAAGTCACACCTTTTACCCTGGGTTATGGAGCTCAGCGCAGGGTAAGATTTCAGGTTATCCCCCTGGCTTGAGGTGTTAAAGCAAAACACTTCACATGCCCAATAAAGTCTAGTTCACCCCTTCACAGTATCAGGAAAGGCCTGCAAGGCCTTGGGCCTACTTCCAGCCTCCTGGCACCAATTATACTGATACCTGTGACATTTGGAGGTGTTAAGCTTCAAGGGGATGAAGTCACACCTTTTACCCAGGGTTATGAAGCTCAGCGCAGAGTAAGATTTCAGGTTATCGCCCTGGCTTGAGGTGTTAAAGCAAAACACTTCACATGCCCAATAAAGTCTAGTTCACCCCTTCACAGTATCAGGAAAGGCCTGCAAGGCCTTGTGCCTACTTCCAGCCTCCAGGCACCAATGTTACTGATACCTGTGACATGTGGTGGTGTAAGCTTCAAGGGGATGAAGTCACACCTTTTACCCAGGGTTATGGAGCTCAGCGCAGGGTAAGATTTCAGGTTATCGCCCTGGCTTGAGGTGTTAAAGCAAAACACTCCACATGCCAAATAAAGTCTATTTCACCCCTTCACAGTATCAGGAAAGGCCTGCAAGGCCTTGGGCCTACTTCCAGCCTCCAGGCACCAAAGTTACTGATACCTGTGACATTTGGTGGTGTTAAGCTTCAAGGGGAAGAAGTCACGCCTTCTACCCAGGGTTATGGAGCTCAGTGCAGGGTAAGAATTCAGGTTATCCCCCTGGCTGGAGGTGTTAAAGCAAAACACTTCACATGCCCATTAAAGTCTATTTCACCCCTTCACAGTATCAGGAAAGGCCTGCAAGGCCTTGTGCCTACTTCCAGCCTCCAGGCACCAATATTACTGTTACCTGTGACATGTGGTGGTGTTAAGCTTCAAGGGGATGAAGTCACACCTTTTACCCAGGGTTATGGAGCTCAGCGCAGGGTAAGATTTCAGGTTATCCCCCTGGCTTGAGGTGTTAAAGCCAAACACTCCACATGCCCAATAAAGTCTATTTCACGCCTTCACAGTATCAGGAAAGGCCTGCAAGGCCTTGTGCCTACTTCCAGCCTCCAGGCACCAATGTTACTGATACCTGTGACATTTGGTGGTGTTAAGCTTCAAGGGGAAGAAGTCACACCTTCTACCCAGGGTTATGGAGCTCAGCGCAGGGTAAGAATTCAGGTTATCCCCCTGGCTGGAGGTGTTAAAGCAAAACACTTTGCATGCCCATTAAAGTCTATTTCACCCCTTCACAGTATTAGGAAAGGCAGGCAAGGCCGTGTGCCTACTTCCAGCCTCCAGGCACCAATGTTACTGATACCTGTGACATGTGGTGGTGTTAAGCTTCAAGGGGATGAAGTCAACACCTTCTACCCAGGGTTATGGAGCTCAGCGCAGGGTAAGAATTCAGGTTATCCCCCTGGCTTGAGGTGTTAAAGCAAAACACTTCACATGCCCTATAAAGTCTATTTCACCCCTTCACAGTATTAGGAAAGGCCTTGTGCCTTCTTCCAGCCTCTATGCACCAATTTCACTGAAACTTGTGACATTTGTAGGTGTTCAACTTCAAGGGGATGAAGTTGCACCTTCTATCCAGGGTTATGGAACTCAGCGCAGGGTAAGATTCCAGGCTTCACCCCTGACTGGAGGTGTTAAAGCAAAACACTTCTCATGCCCAATAAAGTCTATTTCACCCCTCCACAGTATCAGGAAAGGCCTGCAAGGCCTTGGGCCTACTTCCAGCCTCCTGGCACCAATTATACTGATACCTGTGACATTTGGAGGTGTTAAGCTTCAAGGGGATGAAGTTGCACCTTCTACCCAGGGTTATGGAGCTCCGCGCAGGGTAAGAATTTAGGTCATCCCCCTGGCTGGAGGTGTTAAAGGAAAACACTTCACATGCCCAATAAAGTCTATTTCACCCCTCCACAGTATCAGGGAAGGCTTGCAAGGCCTTGTGCCTACTTCCAGCCTCCAGGCACCAATGTTACTGATACCTGTGACATTTGGTGGTGTTAAGCTTCAATGGGAAGAAGTCAAATCTTCTACCCAGGGTTATGGAGCTCAGCGCAGGGTAAGAATTTGGGTTATCCCCCTGGCTGGAGGTGTTAAATTAAAACACTTCACATGCCCAATAAAGTCTATTTCACCCCTTCACAGTATCAGGAAAGGCCTGCAAGGCCTTGGGCCTACTTCCAGCCTCCAGGCACCAATGTTACTGATACCTGGGACATTTGGAGGTGTTAAGCTTCAAGGGGAAGAAGTCACACCTTCTACCCAGGGTTATGGAGCTCAGCGCAGGGTAAGATTTCAGCTTTTCACCCCTAGCTGGATGTGTTGAAGCAAAACACTTCTCATGCCCAATAAAGTCTATTTCAACCCTTCACAGTATCAGGAAAGGCCTGCAAGGCCTTGGGCCTACTTCCAGCGTCCAGGCACCTGTGTTTGTGATACTTGTGACATTTGGAGGTGTTCAGCTTCAAGGGGATGAAGTCACACCTTCTACCCAGGGTTATGGAGCTCAGCGCAGGGTAAGATTTCAGCTTTTCACCCCTAGCTGGATGTGTTGAAGCAAAACACTTCTCATGCCCAATAAAGTCTATTTCAACCCTTCACAGTATCAGGAAAGGCCTGTAAGGCCTTGGGCCTACATCCATTCTCCAGGCACCAATGTTACTGACACCTGTGACATTTGGTGGTGTTAAGCTTCATGGGGAAGAAGTCACACCTTCTACCCAGGGTTATGGAGCTCAGCGCAGGGTAAGATTTCAGGTTATTCCCCCTGGCTCGAGGTGTTAAAGCAAAACACTTCACATGCCCAATAAATTGTATTTCACCCCTTCACAGTATCAGGAAAGGCCTGCAAGGCCTCGTGCCTACTTCCAGCCCCCAGGCACCAATGTTACTGACACCTGTGACATTTGGTGGTGTTAAGCTTCATGGGGAGAGAAGTCACACCTTCTACCCAGGGTTATGGAGCTCAGCGCAGGGTAAGAATTCAGGTTATTCCCCCTGGCTCGAGGTGTTAAAGCAAAACACTTCACATGCCCAATAAATTGTATTTCACCCCTTCACAGTATCAGGAAAGGCCTGCAAGGCCTTGGGCCTACTTGCAGCCCCCAGGCACCAATGTTACTGACACCTGTGACATTTGGTGGTGTTAAGCTTCAAGGGGAAGATGTCACACCTTCTACCCAGGGTTATGGAGCTCAGCGCAGGGTATGATTTTAGGTTATCCCCCTGGCTGGAGGTGTTTAAGCAAAACACCTCACATGCCCAGTACAGTGTATTTCACCCTTTCCCAGTATCAGTAAAGGCCTGCAAGGCCTTGTGCCTACTTCCAGCCTCCAGGCACCAATGTTACTGATACCTGTGACATTTGGTGGTGTTAAGCTTCAAGGGGATGAAGTCGCACCTTCTACCCAGGGTTATGGAGCTCCGCGCAGGGAAAGATTTCAGGCTTCACCCCAGGCTTAAGGCGTGAACATAGAACAATTACCATACACAACAATGTGTATTTCACCCATTCACAGTATCAGGAAAGGCCTGCTAGGCCTTGGGCCTACTTCCAGCCTCCAGGCACCAATGTTACTGATACCTGTGACATGTGGTGGTGTTAAGCTTCAAGGGGATGAAGTCACACTTTCTACCCAGGGTTATGGAGCTCAGCGCAGGGTAAGAATTCAGGTTATCCCCCTGGCTGGAGGTGTTAAAGCAAAATACTTCACATGCCCATTAAACTCTATTTCACCCCTTCACAGTATCAGGAAAGGCCTGCAAGGCCTTGTGCCTACTTCCAGCCCCCAGGCACCAATGTTACTGATGCCTGTGACATTTGGTGGTGTAAAGCTTCAAGGGGATGAAGTCGCACCTTCTACCCAGGGTTATGGAGCTCTGCGCAGGGTAAGATTTCAGGTTATCCGCCTGGCTGGAGGTGTTAAAGCAAAACACTCCACATGCCCAATAAAGTCCATTTCACCCCTTCACTGTATCAGGAAAGGCCTGCAAGGCCTTGGGCCTACCTCCAGCCTCCAGGCACCAATGTTACTGATACCTGTGACATGTGGTGGTGTTAAGCTTCAAGGGGATGAAGTCACACTTTCTACCCAGGGTTATGGAGCTCAGCGCAGGGTAAGAATTCAGGTTATCCCCCTGGCTGGAGGTGTTAAAGCAAAACACTTCACATGCCCAATACATTGTATTTCACCCCTTCACAGTATCAGGAAAGGCCTGCAAGGCCTTGGGCCTACTTCCAGCCTCCAGGCACCAATGTTACTGATGCCTGTGACATTTGGTGGTGTTAAGCTTCAAGGGGATGAAGTCACACCTTTTACCCAGGGTTATGGAGCTCAGTGCAGGGTAAGAATTCAGGGTATCCCCCTGGCTGGAGGTGTTAAAGCAAAACACTTCACATGCCCAGTACAGTGTATTTCACCCTTTCCCAGTATCAGGAAAGGCCTGCAAGGCCTTGTGCCTACTTCCAGCCTCCAGGCACCAATGTTACTGATACCTGTGACATTTGGCGGTGTTAAGCTTCAAGGGGAAGAAGTCACACCATCTACCCAGGGTTATGGAGCTCAGTGCAGGGTAAGAATTCAGGTTATCCCCCTGGCTGGAGGTGTTAAAGCAAAACACTTCACATGCCCAATAAAGTCTATTTCACCCCTTCACAGTATCAGGAAAGGCCTGCAAGGCCTTGTGCCTACTTCCAGCCTCCAGGCACCAATGTTACTGATGCCTGTGACATTTGGTGGTGTTAAGCTTCAAGGGGAAGAAGTCACACCTTTTACCCTGGGTTATGGAGCTCAGCGCAGGGTAAGATTTCAGGTTATCCCCCTGGCTTGAGGTGTTAAAGCAAAACACTTCACATGCCCAATAAAGTCTATTTCACCCCTTTCTCAGTATCAGGAAAGGCCTGCAAGGCCTTGGGCCTACTTCCAGCCCCCAGGCACCAATGTACTGATACCTGTGACATTTGGTGGTGTTAAGCTTCAAGGGGATGAAGTCACACCTTCTACCCAGGGTTATGGAGCTCCTCGCAGGGTAAGATTTCAGGCTTCACCCCAGGCTGGAGGCGTGAAAATAGAACAATTACCATACACAGCAATGTGTATTTCACCCATTCACAGTATCAGGAAAGGCCTGCAAGGCCTTGGGCCTACTTCCAGCCTCCAGGCACCAATTTTACTGATACCTGTGACATTTGGTGGTGTTAAGCTTCAAGGGGATGAAGTCACACTTTATACCCAGGGTTATGGAGCTCAGCGCAGGGTAAGATTTTTGGTTATCCCCCTGGCTGGAGGTGTTTAAGCAAAACACCTCACATGCCCAGTACAGTGTATTTCACCCTTTCCCAGTATCAGGAAAGGCCTGCAAGGCCTTGTGCCTACTTCCAGCCTCCAGGCACCAATGTTACTGATACCTGTGACATTTGGTGGTGTTAAGCTTCAAGGGGAAGAAGTCCCACCTTCTACCCAGGGTTATGGAGCTCAGCGCAGGGTAAGATTTCAGGTTATCCCCCTGGCTTGAGGTGTTAAAGCCAAACACTCCACATGCCCAAGAATGTCTATTTCACACCTACACGGTATCAGGAAAGGCCTGCAAGGCCTTGGGCCTGCTTCCAGCCTCCAGGCACCAATGTTACTGATACCTGTGACATTTGGTGGTGTTAAGCTTCAAGGGGAAGGAGTCACATCTTCAACCCAGGGTTATGGAGCTCAGTGCAGGGTAAGAATTCAGGGTATCCCCCTGGCTGGAGGTGTTAAAGCAAAACATTTCACATGCCCAATAAGGTCTATTTCTCCCCTTCGCATTGTCGGGAAAGGCCTGTAATGCCTTTGGCCTATTTCCAACCTCCAGGCACCATTTTTTGGGATACATGTAACATTTGGAGGTGTTAATCTTCAAAGGGATACAGTTGCTCCTTCTACCCAGGGCTATGGAACTACGCACAGGGGGAGATCGCAGGTTTTCCCCTTGGAAGGAGGCGGAGAAGTAAAACACTTCCCTCAAATCCAAGGGGAAAGGCTGAAATCTTACCCTATGCAGAGCTCCGTAGTTCTGGGTAGACGGAGTGCCATTGTCCCCTTGCAGCTGAGCACATCATAATTTCACATTTATCACTAAAACATGTGTTTGGTGGATAGAAATGTGCCCATGTCTCTGCAGGCCAAGGCCTGATCTTTCAAATGGGTGTATGTACCTTTTAGGCTAGGTGAAGTGTTTTCATTTCTTCACCTCCACTCGTGAGGGAAATCTTGAATCTTACCCTGCCTGGAGCTCCAAATCCCTGGGTAGAAAGAGTGACTTAGTGCCCTTGAATCTGAAAACCTCATAATGTCACAAATATCACTAAAGCAGGTCCCTGGTGGCTAGAAATGCCCCAGAGCCCTGAAGGCTCTATTCTGATATGGTGACTGGGTTATTTTGTGCTGTTTTGGGCCGTGTGAAGTATTTTATTCTTACACCGCCACCCCAGGGAAAGACGTGAAATATTTTCCTGTGCGGAGCTCTATATCTCTGGGAAGAAGGGCTGACTTTGTCCCCTTTATTCTGGAAACCTCATAGTATCAGATATATTACTAAAACAGGTTCCTGGAAGCTAGGGATGGGCCAGGGTACCTGAAGGCTAAGATCTGAAACTGTGAATGGTGTTCATGTACGTCTTTGACTATGAGAAGTGTTTTATTTTTGTTTCCCTCTACCTACATATAAGGCGAAAACCTGTAATTAGCAGTAGACCTCAATCAGGCTGCCAGGCGCAGAATCTGATTTGTCGGCGCAGGTCGCACTCTTGACATGCCATTTGATTCAGGAGTGGTCCCCACCCCAGCAATCGGGCTCAATACAACATTGATAGTCACAGGCCTCACTCTGTACTGTGGGATGTATGATGTAACAATTAGATTGCGGTACATTACATTGCTGTTTTAGGCGCTTTCCACGACTTGCACGGGAGGGCGCTCTAGACTTAGGAATAGTATGATTTACTATTCGAACTCCAGCCTAAGTAAGGTAGGGAAGGTGTTGGAATAGTAAATCGCACTATTCCATAGTCTAGTGCGCCCTCCCGTGCAAGTCGTGGAAAAGACTTGCGTTGTAAATGCAGCGATCGAAATGTACTGCGGTGTTTTGACCGCGTTGTTAAGGTCGGTTCCCGTCCAAAGATGTCACCTGAGATGTAAACCTAACTCCAGCTGTGAACATCAGCTCAGCAGAGTGCCTCCATGCAGGTACTGGGGTCACCATTTCAGGTGCATTCACACCCTCTGCTCTCACGCTGGGTGCCAATGTAGGTCTAACTCGGCCGCCTGCCTCTATTGTGTCACTGTGTGTTTATTATGTTTAGTGTGCCCCCGTCTCCTCCAGCTCGGCGCTTGGCAGTGAATGCCCTCTGGCTGCATGTGAAGCTACCAGCGCGCAGCCGCCTTGTGACCCGTGAGTCTTGAGCCCGGCCCGTGCCCCGCTGCTTGTAAAAATCCCCCGGCTGCCCCCGAGTCGTGGGTGCCACAGCCGAGGGTGCAGGCGCGCGGCGAGGGCCCCCCTGACCCCCGGGCCGGGGCCCCCTGTTGTTGTCTTCGCTCCCCCGCTCGGCCGGCGGAGCCCTGTGTTACTTCGGCCCGTTCCAGAACGCGCTCCCCGCGTCCCCCTGAGCCCCATTGTGACGCCACAGGGCCCACTCCCTGCAGGAGGCCCCTCCCGCCCGCGGGCCGCCGCTCCCGGCCTCAGAGCGCGAGGGTGGACCGGGGGAAAGGGGCCCGGAGCCCGGGATTCAAGGCACGGGGGCGTCAGCCATCGGGGGAGGGCAGAGATTCACGGCGGATTACAAGCCTCTGAGGACGGGGTCGGCTGAAACGGGGGAGGGCACGGGAAGGGGTTGAAGTTGGGCTTCTTTTCATGTGTGTATGGGAGCGTGTGTTTAACGGATTGTGTTTAAAAACTTAGATAATCCGATAGTAGGAAACACAAAAGTCAGCTCGGAGCAGAGAGCCGAGTGCGCCTCGCACACAGCCCTCACTCCTCGGAACCAATCAGGGGCTGGCTCCTCCCTATATATGCACGGGGCTCGGGTTGGGAGGTACATTTCTGTTCTGTGACAGCGCCGAGACTCGTATTGCAATGGCAGAAACCGCTCCAGCCGCCGCGGCGCCTCCCGCTGAGGTCGCCCCCAAGAAGAAGCAGAAGAAAGCAGCGGGGGCCTCCAAGGCCAAGAAGCCTTCCGGTCCCAGCGTGTCCGACCTGATTTTGAAGTGTGTGACCGCCTCGGCCGAGAGGAAGGGAGTCTCCCTGGTGGCTCTGAAGAAGGCGCTGACCGCCGCCGGCTACGATGCGGACAAGAACAAGGGCCGCGTTAAGGTCTCCCTGAAGAGCCTGGTCAGTAAAGGCGCCCTAGCCCAGCTGAAGGGCACCGGGGCCTCCGGGTCCTTCAAAGTGAACAAGAAGCAGCTGGAGGGCAAGAAGGCAGCCAAGAAGCCAGCGGCCAAGACCAAGAAGCCAGCGGCCAAGAAAGCTGCCCCTGCCGCCAAGAAGCCCAAAAAGGCTCCCGCGGGGGTCAAGAAGAGCCCGAAGAAGGTCAAGAAGCCAGCAGCAGCCAAGAGCCCCAAGAAGCCCAAGGCTGCCCCTGCCAAGAAGGCTGCCAAGAGCCCAGCGAAAGCCAAGGCGGCGAAGCCCAAAGTAGCCAAGAAAAGCCCTGCCAAGGTAGTCAAACCCAAGGCAGCCAAGCCCAAAGCAGCGAAGCCCAAAAAGGCAGCGCCCAAGAAGAAGTAAGGGCTGGCACCGAGACACTGCAAACACAACGGCTCTTTTAAGGGCCACCACCCTGTCTAGAAGAGAGCGTGTTCCTCCCCACCTTTGCACCCACCCAATGGCCCCACTTCTCAAAAATAAACTGCACCATACATCCATAGCGCACTTTTCCACACGCGAGTGCCGCGTGTGATCTTGGCCATATAAACGGCTCTTTCGGTGCTGCGTGGATTGAAATCGTTATTACATAGAAAATAAGGGGGTCCGGGAGTTATAAGACCTCCGTTTATAATACATGTGCAATAACGTGTGTGTCTCTGTGCTTTCACTGTACCCGGGCAGACTCTAAATAGTGTCTGCATAAAGCAGATGATTGTGAACTTTAATTGGAGCGCAGGTAACTGCGTGCTCCAGGGTGAGGGTAAAAAGCGGGTCTGGGAGTTATAAGACCTCAGTTTATTATAAACGTGTTTGTGTTGGTGCTTTCACTGTATCCGGGCAGACTCGATATAGCGCCTGCATAAAGCAGACGATTGTGAACTTTCAATCGAGCGCAGGTAACGGGGGCGTGTTCCAGAGTGACCAAGGGCAGTGTGCTTATGACATCTCGGGCTCCTCTCCCGGTTGACCGGGGTCGAGTCGTCCTCGTGACTACAAGTGGATGGACGGACGGACGGAGACAAAGGCTGACCGAGGCGCGGGCTCCGGCGCCATCATCCAAGGGGGGGGTCTCTTTTATCCACAGCTCATTGGACAGCTAGGCTGCAGCCTCCAGTTCAGTATCCAATCGTTGCACACCGCGGGCTATTTTCGAACGTGGGGCGGTCTCCTCAGCCAACCAGAGCAGCCCTCCGTCTGTGAGGGCATAAATAGGGCTCTTTCCCTGGTAGACGCCATTCTTCTCTGCCTTCGCTGAGAGAGACCGCTCCCGCCATGGCCCGCACCAAGCAGACAGCCCGCAAGTCCACCGGCGGCAAAGCGCCCCGCAAGCAGCTGGCCACCAAGGCAGCCCGCAAGAGCGCGCCTGCCACCGGAGGAGTCAAGAAGCCTCACCGCTACCGGCCAGGCACCGTGGCTCTCCGCGAGATCCGCCGCTACCAGAAGTCCACCGAGCTCCTCATCCGCAAGCTGCCCTTCCAGCGCTTGGTGAGGGAGATCGCCCAGGACTTCAAGACCGACCTGCGCTTCCAGAGCTCCGCCGTCATGGCCCTGCAGGAGGCCAGCGAGGCCTACCTGGTCGGGCTCTTCGAGGACACCAACCTGTGCGCCATCCACGCCAAGAGGGTGACCATCATGCCCAAGGACATCCAGCTGGCCCGTCGCATCCGAGGCGAGAGGGCCTAAGGAGACGGACCGACCCGAACAACCACCACCACAACGGCTCTTTTAAGGGCCACCACCCTGTCACCTACGAGCTTCTCTTATCTGTCATGGCATGTGTTTTACAGGTTAGGGAGGGTGGGCTGCGAGTACCACGGTCACTGGGCAACTTATACCGGCTCTGGGGAAACCAGAGCACTCTGTGTTCACAGTGCATAAACGCCTGTTCAATGTGTCCATCTAATAATAAAAAGCCTTTTTATAGGGGGTTGTGCAGGGATCCGCTGGTCACAAGCCACCGCTTAAGGGGCATCTGTGTCCCCGGTACATCGGGTTCGTGTGTCTGATTTCGGGAACGTTTGCCCCGGGGTGAACTAACGCCGTTCCCCAGGGTCTTAAAAGTACAAACACAACGTTAAACCCGCTCACAGAGACACTGTTCGCCCCCAACATGGAAAACCATAAGCCCGGGGGGGGGGGGGGGGGGCAGATGTGTGAATTCCCCAGGGGGTTTATTGAACCTCATCGTTACAGTGCTCATGTGACATTTAAAGAGGCGGAACGGGTTGCCTGCTGTCGGCCCTCGGTCTGCAGCAAGCCCCGTGAGAGCGGGCCTTTCTGCACTTAACATTACCCTTATAAAACACATATTCCAAAACACATATTTCTCCGGTCATAATAGAAGCACGTTAGCTCTTAGGGGAGGAAGTGGTTGGCCCTTAAAAGAGCCGTTGTGTTCGTTGGGGTGCGCCTGGAAGCCTTACTTGGCGCTGGTGTACTTGGTGACGGCCTTGGTGCCCTCCGACACGGCGTGCTTGGCCAGCTCTCCGGGGAGCAGAAGGCGGACTGCGGTCTGGATCTCCCGGGAGGTGATGGTGCGCCGCGAGTTGTAGTGAGCCAGTTTGGAAGCCTCTGCAGCGATGTGCTCGAAGATGTCGTTCACGAAGGAGTTCATGATGCCCATGGCCTTGGAGGAAATGCCGGTATCCGGGTGCACCTGCTTCATCACTTTGTAAATGTAGATGGCATAGCTTTCCTTCCTGCTCCTCTTGCGCTTCTTCCCGTCCTTCTTGGGCGGCTTGGAGAGCGCTTTCTTGGAGCCCTTCTTGGGTGCCGGCGCGGACTTGGCTGGTTCAGGCATGGTCGACGCTCTTTCGCTGCTTGCTGTGGAGCCGAGAGAAATGATGCCTGGGCGTCCGGCACTTGTATTTATAGGCTGGGCGTGCAAAGCAGCTTCTTCCCGTTTCTCCTTTCTCATTGGCAGGCATAGGCAGGGCCCCCACTTCCTATTGTAATGCGGTTCTGGGACACTGATTGGTTAAACAGAAGCCCGCCTCCCTCCATTGAAAAGTACTATCGGCGCCTAGCTGTCAACCAATCAGACGCTCCCGAAGTCTTTATATTACCGGAGTCCAGCAGAAGGCGCAGTACCATTCTCTCTGTTGTGTGACTGAGACCCTAGATCGATCGCCATGTCTGGACGCGGAAAGCAAGGAGGAAAGGCCCGCGCCAAGGCCAAGACACGCTCTTCCAGAGCCGGGCTCCAGTTCCCCGTGGGCCGTGTGCACAGGCTGCTCAGGAAGGGAAGCTACGCCGAGAGGGTGGGCGCCGGTGCCCCCGTCTATCTGGCTGCAGTGCTGGAGTACCTGACCGCTGAGATTCTGGAGCTGGCTGGCAACGCCGCCCGGGACAACAAGAAGACCCGCATCATCCCCAGACACCTCCAGCTGGCCATCCGCAACGACGAGGAGCTGAACAAGCTGCTGGGCCGAGTCACCATCGCCCAGGGAGGAGTCCTGCCCAACATCCAGGCCGTGCTGCTGCCCAAGAAAACCGAGAGCCACAAGGCACAGGGTAAAGCAAGCAAGTAAAGGCCCGCAGACCACCGTGGAAACGCACCCTAAACACAAAGGCTCTTTTCAGGGCTATCCACAGACTCCATCAAAGAGCGTATCCGTGCCGAGGTGTTACTCTGGCGGCTTCATAGATGCGGCAGCGCCCGCCACCGTAGCTTTGTAGTGGAGGGCATGCCCAAGCTCTGGCCGTACACTTTAATGTTGTCCCGTCCCAAAGCCTAGCATGAGGCAGACCATATCAATGTTTTTTTTTATACATATATAATTTTTAATTTTCAGGGACACGTTTTGCAGACGTGCCCCAGCCGAGCGGGCACCGAACGCGAAGGTTAGGCGGGCCGCGGTGACAAGTGGGGGCCTGGAAGGGAGGAGTGTGTGTGTTTGACTGATCAGTGCACCGGCGGCAGCTGCTAAGCCGAGCCGAGCGGGCACCGAACGCGAGGGTTAGGCAGGCCGCGGTGACAAGTGGGGGGGGGGGGCTGGAAGGTAGGAGTGTGCGTGTTTGACTGATCAGTGCACCGGCGGCAGCTGCTGAGCCCCCCATCGGGAGCCCCTGACAGAGAGGCGGGCTGGGAGCGCGCTCTTTTTCAAACAATGTATACATATATATTTTTTTCTTTTCATTTTTGGGGGACACATTTTGCAGGCTTGCCCCAGCCGGGCGCGGGATGTGGGCAGTGCTACGAGGTTGCAGGCGGCCAAACGCAGCGGGGTGGTGCCGGTGAGGCCGCTAACGTGTGTGGCTCCATTAAAACATACAGAGCCTTCTGCTTATATTGGACAGGGGGCTCCGAACGCAGGGGATCGGTGGCCCGCGGTCACAAGGGGAGGCCGGGAAGGGAGGTGCTTGCGTGTGTTTGACTGTGATCTGTGCACCGGCGGCAGCTGCGCTGAGCCAGCCCATGACAAAGGCGGGCTGGGAGCCCGCTCTTTTTCAGAAGGCAACGGCCGCTCCAGCCCCCGCTTACTGCAGAAGGCGGGCCGGGTCCGAGCTCTCCCGCCTCACAGGGCGTCACGTGGGCGCTTGGAGCTCCCGCGCAGGTCCGCTGAGCCTCCACATAAAGCAGCCGGTGCTGGTTTTCCTCTTCATTTCTGCTCCCAGCAACGAGAAGAGAACATGTCTGGACGCGGCAAAGGAGGGAAGGGGCTCGGCAAAGGCGGCGCCAAGAGACACCGCAAGGTTCTCCGGGACAACATCCAGGGCATCACTAAGCCGGCCATTCGCCGCCTGGCGCGCCGTGGCGGAGTCAAGCGCATCTCCGGCCTCATCTACGAGGAGACCCGCGGGGTGCTCAAGGTTTTCCTGGAGAACGTGATCCGGGACGCTGTCACCTACACCGAGCACGCCAAGAGGAAGACCGTCACCGCCATGGATGTGGTCTATGCCCTGAAGCGCCAGGGCCGCACTCTCTACGGATTCGGCGGTTAAACACTCGACTTGCCCACGGAAAAAAAGGAAAAAAACAACAACCCAAAGGCTCTTTTAAGAGCCGACCACCATGTCGTGTGAGAGCTGTGTCTATGAACTATTATCCCCGCAGCGCAGGGCTGCTATCTAGGCCCACACTCGCTCGGGAGGGGAGGAGGGGGGAACCCGGGGAGTTGCTCCGCAGCCACTCTGCTCTGGAAGGCACGGCCGGGAAGGCGGGTTTACCCCGTCCCACGGGCCCGCCACCATGGAGCTCTAAACTAGGGACCAAAGGTGGGTTCAGCCCGGCCCATGGGCCCGCCACCGTGGAGCCCTTGCCTGGGGACCTACGGTGGGTTTAGCCCGGCCCGGCTGCCCGCCATCATGGAGCCCTTGTCTGGGGACCTACGGTGGGTTTAGCCCGGACCAGGGGCCCGCCATCATGGAGCCCTTGCCTGGGGACCTACGGTGGGTTTAGCCCGGAGCAGGTGCCCGCCATCATGGAGCCCTTGCCTGGGGACCTACGGTGGGTTTAGCCCGGAGCAGGTGCCCGCCATCATGGAGCCCTTGCATGGGGACCTAAGGCGGGTTTAGCCCGGCACAGGGCCCCACGAGTCACGCAGTTCTAAGGGGGGTGTTTAGACCGGCCCAGGTGCCCGCCATCATGGAGCCCTTGCATGGGGACCTAAGGCGGGTTTAGCCCGGCACAGGGCCCCACGAGTCACGCAGTTCTAAGGGGGGTGTTTAGACCGGCCCAGGTGCCCGCCATCATGGAGCCCTTGCATGGGGACCTAAGGCGGGTTTAGCCCGGCACAGGGCCCCACGAGTCACGCAGTTCTAAGGGGGGTGTTTAGACCGGCCCAGGTGCCCGCCATCATGGAGCCCTTGCATGGGGACCTAAGGCGGGTTTAGCCCGGCACAGGGCCCCACGAGTCACGCAGTTCTAAGGGGGGTGTTTAGACCGGCCCAGGTGCCCGCCATCATGGAGCCCTTGCATGGGGACCTAAGGCGGGTTTAGCCCGGCACAGGGCCCCACGAGTCACGCAGTTCACTGACTATTAAGCCCCCCACGTAGTGGGGGCTTACAGCGCCTGGCTGGGAGACAAAGTTGGAGATAGCGCGGCCGTTCCGCCGCCCGGCCATCTGGTCGCCCCTCTGTGGGTCGACCAGATGGCCCAGTGAGCTGCGGCGACCAGATGGCCGGGCGGCGGAACGGCCGCGCTAACTCCGACTTTGTTCTCCACCCAGGAGCTGTAAGCCCCCACTACGTGGGGGGCTTAATAGTCCATGAAATAGGCTTCCCATGCAGGCCCAAGGAAGAGGGTGTGGGATCCTAATTTTTGTGGTGAACCGCCATGTCCGTTTAGGGGTCCCTGTGGGCCTTTAAGCCCCCGTTTCAGTATTTTTATTTTTTGTGTGTAGGCATTTTGGTTCAAGGGGACGATGGCACTAATTCTACCCAGGGCTGGGGAGCTCAGATTCGGGTACAATTTCAGGTTTCCCCCCGTAGGTGGAGGTCGGCAAAAAAAACTAAAAAAAAAAAAAAACATACACGCATTTCTTTTTTTTTAACTAATACCTTAGGTTCAAGGGGACAAAGTCACTTTTTCTTCCCGGGGCTATGGAGCTCCGATTCGGGTAAAATGTCCTGTTTCGCCCCTTAGCTGGAGGTCGGCAAAAAAAATTTACATAAACACACACATTTCTTTTATTTTTTTTTATTTTACGAACTCCTTAGGTTCAAGGGGACAAAGTCACTTTTTCTTCCCGGGGCTATGGAGCTCCGATTCGGGTAAAATCTCCGGTTTCCCCCCTTAGCTGGAGGTCGGCAAAAAAAACAAAAAACACACGTCTTTTTTTTTTACTAACTCCTTAGGTTCAAGGGGACAAAGTCACTTTTTCTTCCCGGGGCTATGGAGCTCCGATGCGGGTAAAATGTCCGGTTTCCCCCCTTAGCTGGAGGTCGGCAAAACAAATTTAAATAAACACACACACACATTTCTTATATTTTTTTTATTTTACGAACTCCTTAGGTTCAAGGGGACAAAGTCACTTTTTCTTCCCGGGGCTATGGAGCTCCGATTCGGGTAAAATCTCCGGTTTCCCCCCTTAGCTGGAGGTCGGCAAAAAAAAAAAAAACACACACATTTCTTTTTTTTTTTTTTTTTACTAACTCCTTAGGTTTAAGGGGACAAAGTCACTTTTTCTTCCCGGGGCTATGGAGCTCCGATTCGTGTAAAATCTCCGGTTTCCCCCCTTAGCTGGAGGTCGGCAAAAAAAAAAAAAAAACACAATTTTTTTTTTTTTTTTTTTTTTAATAACTCCTTAGGTTCAAGGGGACAAAGTCACTTTTATTACCCGGGGCTGTGGAGCTCCAATCCGGGTAAAATTCCTGGTTTAACCCCTAAGCTGAAGGAGGGCCAAAAAAATAATAATTGTTTATATATATATTTATCACAAAATAATTACAATAAGTCCCTCACAGTATGGGATCTGAAAAAGTGTCTCTGTTCCATTTTTAGTCTCCAGGCACCCGTTTAAAACTGTTAACATTTATCACATTTTATTACGGTTCAAGGGGACTAAGTCACTTTTTCTGCAGAGGGCTATGGAGCTCCGATTAGGGTTATATTTCAGGATTTACCCCTTGGCTGGAGGTGGAGAAATACAAAACGTCATTCAAAACCCCCTTTACATTATCAGACATCAGTCTCCCAAGCCCATTTCTAGCCTCCAGGCACAGAGTGGCTATTTCTACGCAGAGCTATGGTGCTCCGCGCAATGTGAGATTCCCCCCTGTTACAGTATCAGCTCAAGGCTGTGGGCCCGTTTTCAGGTTATTCCCCCTGGCTCGAGGTGTTAAAGCAAAACACTTCACATGCCCAATACATTGTATTCCACCCCTTCACAGTATCAGGAAAGGCCTGCAAGGCCTTGGGCCTACTTCCAGCCTCCAGGCACCAATGTTACTGATACCTGTGATATTTGGTGGTGTTAAGCTTCAAGGGGATGAAGCCACACCTTTTACCCAGGGTTATGGAGCTCAGCGCAGAGTAAGATTTCAGGTTATCGCCCTGGCTTGAGGTGTTAAAGCAAAACACTCCACATGCCCAATAAAGTCTATTTCACCCCTTCACTGTATCAGGAAAGGCCTGCAAGGCCTTGTGCCTACTTCCAGCCTCCAGGCACCAATGTACTGATACCTGTGACATTTGGTGGTGTTAAGCTTCAAGGGGATGAAGTCACACCTTCTACCCAGGGTTATGGAGCTCAGTGCAGGGTAAGATTTCAGGTTATCCCCCTGGCTGGAGGTGTTAAAGCAAAACACTCCACATGCCCAATAAAGTCTATTTCACCCCTTCACAGTATCAGGAAAGGCCTGCAAGGCCTTGTGCCTACTTCCAGCCGCCAGGCACCAATGTTACTGATACATGTGACATTTGGTAGTGTTAAGCTTCAAGGGGATGAAGTCACACTTTCTACCCAGGGTTATGGAGCTCAGCGCAGGGTAAGATTTTAGGTTATCCCCCTGGTTGGAGCTGTTAAAGCAAAACACTTCACATGCCCATTAAACTCTATTTCACCCCTTCACAGTATCAGGAAAGGCCTGCAAGGCCTTGTGCCTACTTCCAGCCTCCAGGCACCAATGTTACTGATGCCTGTGACATTTGGTGGTGTTAAGCTTCAAGGGGATGAAGTCACACCTTCTACCCAGGGTTATGGAGCTCAGTGCAGGGTAAGATTTCAGGTTATCCCCCTGGCTGGAGGTGTTAAAGCAAAACACTCCACATGCCCAATAAAGTCTATTTCACCCCTTCACAGTATCAGGAAAGGCCTGCAAGGCCTTGTGCCTACTTCCAGCCTCCAGGCACCAATGTTACTGATACATGTGACATTTGGTAGTGTTAAGCTTCAAGGGGATGAAGTCACACTTTCTACCCATAGTTATGGAGCTCAGCGCAGGGTAAGATTTTAGGTTATCCCCCAGGCTGGAGGTGTTTAAGCAAAACACCTCACATGCCCAGTACAGTGTATTTCACCCTTTCCCAGTATCAGTAAAGGCCTGCAAGGCCTTGGGCCTACTTCCAGCCTCCAGGCACCAATGTTACTGATACCTGTGACATGTGGTGGTGTTAAGCTTCAAGGGGATGAAGTCACACCTTTTACCCAGGGTTATGGAGCTCAGCGCAGGGTAAGATTTCAGGTTATCGCCCTGGCTTAAGGTGTTAAAGCAAAACACTCCACATGCCCAATAAAGTCTATTTCACCCCTTCACAGTATCAGGAAAGGCCTGCAAGGCCTTTTGCCTACTTCCAGCCTCCAGGCACAAATGTTACTGATACATGTGACATTTGGTAGTGTTAAGCTTCAAGGGGATGAAGTCAAACTTTCTACCCAGGGTTATGGAGCTCCGCGCAGGGTAAGATTTCAGGCTTCACACCAGGCTTAAGGCGTGAAAATAGAACAATTATCATACACAACAATGTGTATTTCACCCCTTCACAGTGTCAGGAAAGGCCTGCAAGGCCTTGGGCCTACGCCCAGCCTCCAGGCACCGATTTTACTGATACCTGTGACATTTGGTGGTGTTAAGCTTCAAGGGGATGAAGTCACACTTTCTACCCAGGTTTATGGAGCTCAGCGCAGGGTAAGAATTCAGGTTATCCCCCTGGCTGGAGCTGTTAAAGCAAAACACTTCACATGCCCATTAAACTCTTTTTCACCCCTTCACAGTATCAGGAAAGGCCTGCAAGGCCTTGTGCCTACTTCCAGCCTCCAGGCACCAATGTTACTGATGCCTGTGACATTTGGTGGTGTTAAGCTTCAAGGGGATGAAGTCACACCTTCTACCCAGGGTTATGGAGCTCAGTGCAGGGTAAGATTTCAGGTTATCCCCCTGGCTGGAGGTGTTAGAGCAAAACACTCCACATGCCCAATAAAGTCTATTTCACCCCTTCACAGTATCAGGAAAGGCCTGCAAGGCCTTGTGCCTACTTCCAGACTCCAGGCACCAATGTTACTGATACATGTGACATTTGGTAGTGTTAAGCTTCAAGGGGATGAAGTCACACTTTCTACCCAGGGTTATGGAGCTCAGCGCAGGGTAAGATTTTAGGTTATCCCCCTGGCTGGAGGTGTTTAAGCAAAACACCTCACATGCCCAGTACAGTGTATTTCACCCTTTCCCAGTATCAGTAAAGGCCCGCAAGGCCTTGGGCCTACTTCCAGCCTCCAGGCACCAATGTTACTGATACCTGTGACATGTGGTGGTGTTAAGCTTCAAGGGGATGAAGTCGCACCTTCTACCCAGGGTTATGGAGCTCCGCGCAGGGTAAGATTTCAGGCTTCACACCAGGCTTAAGGCGTGAAAATAGAACAATTACCATACACAACAATGTGTATTTCACCCCTTCACAGTGTCAGGAAAGGCCTGCAAGGCCTTGGGCCTACGCCCAGCCTCCAGGCACCGATTTTACTGATACCTGTGACATTTGGTGGTGTTAAGCTTCAAGGGGATGAAGTCACACTTTCTACCCAGGTTTATGGAGCTCAGCGCAGGGTAAGAATTCAGGTTATCCCCCTGGTTGGAGCTGTTAAAGCAAAACACTTCACATGCCCATTAAACTCTATTTCACCCCTTCACAGTATCAGGAAAGGCATGCAAGGCCTTGTGCCTACTTCCAGCCTCCAGGCACCAATGTTACTGATGCCTGTGACATTTGGTGGTGTTAAGCTTCAAGGGGATGAAGTCACACCTTCTACCCAGGGTTATGGAGCTCAGTGCAGGGTAAGATTTCAGGTTATCCCCCTGGCTGGAGGTGTTAAAGCAAAACACTCCACATGCCCAATAAAGTCTATTTCACCCCTTCACAGTATCAGGAAAGGCCTGCAAGGCCTTGTGCCTACTTCCAGCCTCCAGGCACCAATGTTACTGATACATGTGACATTTGGTAGTGTTAAGCTTCAAGGGGATGAAGTCACACTTTATACCCAGGGTTATGGAGCTCAGCGCAGGGTAAGATTTTAGGTTATCCCCCTGGCTGGAGCTGTTAAAGCAAAACACTTCACATGCCCATTAAACTCTATTTCACCCCTTCACAGTATCAGGAAAGGCCTGCAAGGCCTTGTGCCTACTTCCAGCCCCCAGGCACCAATGTTACTGATGCCTGTGACATTTGGTGGTGTAAAGCTTCAAGGGGATGAAGTCGCACCTTCTACCCAGGGTTATGGAGCTCTGCGCAGGGTAAGATTTCAGGTTATCCCCCTGGCTGGAGGTGTTAAAGCAAAACACTCCACATGCCCAATAAAGTCTATTTCACCCCTTCACTGTATCAGGAAAGGCCTGCAAGGCCGTGGGCCTACTTCCAGCCTCCAGGCACCAATTTTACTGATACCTGTGACATTTGGTGGTGTTAAGCTTCAAGGGGATGAAGTCACACTTTATACCCAGGGTTATGGAGCTCAGCGCAGGGTAAGATTTTAGGTTATCCCCCTGGCTGGAGTTGTTAAAGCAAAACACTTCACATGCACATTAAACTCTATTTCACCCCTTCACAGTATCAGGAAAGGCCTGCAAGGCCTTGGGCCTACTTCCAGCCTCCAGGCGCCAATGTTACTGATACCTGTGACATTTGGTAGTGTTAAGCTTCAAGGGGATGAAGTCACACTTTATACCCAGGGTTATGGAGCTCAGCGCAGGGTAAGATTTAAGGCTATCCCCCTGGCTGGAGGTGTTTAAGCAAAACACCTCACATGCCCAGTACAGTGTATTTCACCCTTTCCCAGTATCAGGAAAGGCCTGCAAGGCCTTGTGCCTACTTCCACCCCCCAGGCACCTGTTTTTGTGATACTTGTGACATTTGGAGGTGCTCAGCTTCAAGGGGATGAAGTCACACCTTCTACCCAGGGTTATGGAGCTCAGTGCAGGGTAAGATTTCAGTTTATCCCCCTGGCCTGAGGTGTTAAAGCAAAACACTTCACATGCCAAATAAAGTCTATTTCACCCCTTTCACAGTATCAGGAAAGGCCTGCAAGGCCTTGTGCCTACTTCCAGCCTCCAGGCACCAATGTTACCGATACCTGTGACATTTGGAGGTGTTAAGCTTCAAGGGGATGAAGTCTCACCTTTTACCCAGGGTTATGGAGCTCAGCGCAGGGTAAGATTTCAGGTTATCCCCCCGGCTGGAGGTGGTAAAGCAAAACACGTCACATGCCCATTAAAGTGTATTCCGCCCATTCACAGTATCAGGAAAGGCCTGCAAGGCCTTGTGCTTACTTCCAGCCTCCAGGCACCAATGTTACTAATACCTGTGACATATGGTGGTGTTAAGCTTCAAGGGGATGAAGTCACACCTCTTACCCAGGGTTATGGAGCTCAGCGCAGGGTAAGATTTCAGGTTATCCCCCTGGCTTGAGGTGTTAAAGCAAAACACTTCACATGCCCAATAAAGTCTATTTCACCCCTTTCACAGTATCAGGAAAGGCCTGCAAGGCCTTGGGCCTACTTCCAGCCTCCAGGCACCAATTTTACTGATACCTGTGACATTTGGTGGTGTTGAGCTTCAAGGGGATGAAGGCACACCTTTTACCCGGGGTTAAGGAGCTCAGCGCAGGGTAAGATTTCAGGTTATCCCCCTTGCTTGAGGTGTTAAAGCAAAACACTACACATGCCAAGTAAAGTCTATTTCACCCCTTCACAGTATCAGGAAAGGCCTGCAAGGCCTTGGGCCTACATCTATTCTCCAGGCACCAATTGTACTGACACCTGTGACATTTGGTGTTGTTCAACTTCAAGGGGATGAAGTCACACCTTCTACCCAGGGTTATGGAGCTCAGCGCAGGGTAAGATTTCAGCTTTTCACCCTTAGCTGGAAGTGATGAAGCAAAACACTACACATGCCAAGTAAAGTCTATTTCACCCCTTCACAGTATCAGGAAAGGCCTGCAAGGCCTTGTGCCTACTTCCAGCCTCCAGGCACCAATGTTACTGATGCCTGTGACATTTGGTGGTGTTAAGCTTCAAGGGGATGAAGTCACACCTTCTACCCAGGGTTATGGAGCTCAGTGCAGGGTAAGATTTCAGGTTATCCCCCTGGCTGGAGGTGTTAGAGCAAAACACTCCACATGCCCAATAAAGTCTATTTCACCCCTTCACAGTATCAGGAAAGGCCTGCAAGGCCTTGTGCCTACTTCCAGCCTCCAGGCACCAATGTTACTGATGCCTGTGACATTTGGTGGTGTTAAGCTTCAAGGGGATGAAGTCACACCTTCTACCCAGGGTTATGGAGCTCAGTGCAGGGTAAGATTTCAGGTTATCCCCCTGGCTGGAGGTGTTAAAGCAAAACACTCCACATGCCCAATAAAGTCTATTTCACCCCTTCACAGTATCAGGAAAGGCCTGCAAGGCCTTGTGCCTACTTCCAGCCTCCAGGCACCAATGTTACTGATACATGTGACATTTGGTAGTGTTAAGCTTCAAGGGGATGAAGTCACACTTTCTACCCAGGGTTATGGAGCTCAGCGCAGGGTAAGATTTTAGGTTATCCCCCAGGCTGGAGGTGTTTAAGCAAAACACCTCACATGCCCAGTACAGTGTATTTCACCCTTTCCCAGTATCAGTAAAGGCCTGCAAGGCCTTGGGCCTACTTCCAGCCTCCAGGCACCAATGTTACTGATACCTGTGACATGTGGTGGTGTTAAGCTTCAAGGGGATGAAGTCACACCTTTTACCCAGGGTTATGGAGCTCAGCGCAGGGTAAGATTTCAGGTTATCGCCCTGGCTTAAGGTGTTAAAGCAAAACTCTCCACATGCCCAATAAAGTCTATTTCACCCCTTCACAGTATCAGGAAAGGCCTGCAAGGCCTTTTGCCTACTTCCAGCCTCTAGGCACAAATGTTACTGATACATGTGACATTTGGTAGTGTTAAGCTTCAAGGGGATGAAGTCACACTTTCTACCCAGGGTTATGGAGCTCCGCGCAGGGTAAGATTTCAGGCTTCACACCAGGCTTAAGGCGTGAAAATAGAACAATTACCATACACAACAATGTGTATTTCACCCCTTCACAGTGTCAGGAAAGGCCTGCAAGGCCTTGGGCCTACGCCCAGCCTCCAGGCACCAATGTTACTGATACCTGTGACATTTGGTGGTGTTAAGCTTCAAGGGGATGAAGTCGCACCTTCTACCCAGGGTTATGGAGCTCAGCGCAGGGTAAGATTTCAGGTTATCCCCCTGGCTGGAGGTGTTAAAGCAAAACACTTCACATGCCCAATAAATTGTATTTCACCCCTTCACAGTATCAGGAAAGGCATGCAAGGCCTTGGGCCTACTTCCAGCCCCCAGGCACCAATGTTACTGATACCTGTGACATTTGGTGGTGTAAAGCTTCAAGGGGATGAAGTCGCACCTTCTACCCAGGGTTATGGAGCTCTGCGCAGGGTAAGATTTCAGGTTATCCGCCTGGCTGGAGGTGTTAAAGCAAAACACTCCACATGCCCAATAAAGTCCATTTCACCCCTTCACTGTATCAGGAAAGGCCTGCAAGGCCTTGGGCCTACCTCCAGCCTCCAGGCACCAATGTTACTGATGCCTGTGACATTTGGTGGTGTTAAGCTTCAAGGGGATGAAGTCACACCTTTTACCCAGGGTTATGGAGCTCAGTGCAGGGTAAGAATTCAGGGTATCCCCCTGGCTGGAGGTGTTAAAGCAAAACACTTCACATGCCCAGTACAGTGTATTTCACCCTTTCCCAGTATCAGGAAAGGCCTGCAAGGCCTTGTGCCTACTTCCAGCCTCCAGGCACCAATGTTACTGATACCTAAGACATTTGGCGGTGTTAAGCTTCAAGGGGAAGAAGTCACACCTTTTACCCAGGGTTATGGAGCTCAGCGCAGGGTAAGAATTCAGGTTATCCCCCTGGCTGGAGGTGTTAAAGCAAAACACTTCACATGCCCATTAAAGTCTTTTTCACCCCTTCACAGTATCAGGAAAGGCCTTGTGCCTACTTCCAGCCTCCAGGCACCAATGTTACTGATACCTGTGACATTTGGTGGTGTTAAGCTTCAAGGGGAAGAAGTCACATCTTCTACCCAGGGTTATGGAGCTCAGCGCAGGGTAAGATTTCAGGTTATCCCCCTGGCTGGAGGTGTTAAAGCAAAACACTTTGCATGCCCATTAAAGTCTATTTCACCCCTTCACAGTATCAGGAAAGGCCTGCAAGGCCTTGTGCCTACTTCCAGCCTCCAGGCACCAATGTTACTGATACCTGTGACATGTGGTGGTGTTAAGCTTCAAGGGGATTAAGTCACACCTTCTACCCAGGGTTATGGAGCTCAGCGCAGGGTAAGATTTCAGGTTATCCCCCTGGCTTGAGGCGTTATAGCCAAACACTCCACATGCCCAATAAAGTCTATTTCACCTCTTCACAGTATCAGGAAAGGCCTGCAAGGCATTGGGCCTACTTCCAGCCTCCAGGCACCAATGTTACTGATACCTGTGACATGTGGTGGTGTTAAGCTTCAAGGGGATGTAGTCACACCTTTTACCCAGGGTCATGGAGCTCAGCGCAGGGTAAGATTTCAGGTTATCCCCCTGGCTTGAGGTGTTAAAGCCAAACACTCCACATGCCCAAGAAAGTCTATTTCACACCTTCACGGTATCAGGAAAGGCCTGCAAGGCCTTGGGCCTACTTCCAGCCTCCAGGCACCAATTTTACTGATACCTGTGACATTTGGTGGTGTTAAGCTTCAAGGGGACGAAGTCACACTTTCTACCCAGGGTTATGGAGCTCAGAGCAGGGTAAGATTTTAGATAATCCCCCTGGCTGGAGGTGTTTAAGCAAAACACCTCACACGCCCAGTACAGTGTATTTCACCCTTTCCCAGTATCAGGAAAGGCCTGCAAGGCCTTGTGCCTACTTCCAGCCTCCAGGCACCAATGTTACTGATACCTGTGACATTTGGTGGTGCTAAGCTTCAAGGGGAAGAAGTCACACCTTCTACCCAGGGTTATGGAGCTCAGCGCAGGGTAAGATTTCAGGTTATCCCCCTGGCTTTAGGTGTTAAAGCCAAACACACCACATGCCCAATAAAGTCTATTTCACCCCTTCACAGTATCAGGAAAGGCCTGCAAGGCCGTGGGCCTACTTCCAGCCTCCAGGCACCAATGTTACTGATACCTGTGACATTTGGTAGTGCTAAGCTTCAAGGGAAGGAAGTCACACCTTCTACCCAGGGTTATGGAGCTCAGCGCAGGGTAAGATTTCAGGTTATCCCCCTGGCTTTAGGTGTTAAAGCCGAACACACCACATGCCCAATAAAGTCTATTTCACCCCTTCACAGTATCAGGAAAGGCCTGCAAGGCCTTGGGCCTACTTCCAGCCTCCAGGCACCAATGTTACTGATACCTGTGACATGCGGTGGTGTTAAGCTTCAAGGGGATGAAGTCACACCTCTTACCCAGGGTTATGGAGCTCAGTGCAGGGTAAGATTTCAGGTTATTCAGGTTATCCCCCCTGGCTGGAGGTGTTAAAGCAAAACACTCCACATGCCCAATAAAGTCTATTTCACCCTTTCCCAGTATCAGGAAAAGCCTGCACGGCCTTCTGCCTACTTCCAGCCTCCAGGCACCAATGTTACTGATACCTGTGACATTTGGTGGTGTTAAGCTTCAAGGGGATGAAGTCGCACCTTCTACCCAGGGTTATGGAGCTCAGCGCAGGGTAAGATTTCAGGTTATCCCCCTGGCTGGAGGTGTTAAAGCAAAACACTTTGCATGCCCATTAAAGTCTATTTCACCCCTTCACAGTATCAGGAAAGGCCTGCAAGGCCTTGTGCCTACTTCCAGCCTCCAGGCACCAATGTTACTGATACCTGTGACATGTGGTGGTGTTAAGCTTCAAGGGGATTAAGTCACACCTTCTACCCAGGGTTATGGAGCTCAGCGCAGGGTAAGATTTCAGGTTATCCCCCTGGCTTGAGGTGTTAAAGCCAAACACTCCACATGCCCAATAAAGTCTATTTCACCTCTTCACAGTATCAGGAAAGGCCTGCAAGGCATTGGGCCTACTTCCAGCCTCCAGGCACCAATGTTACTGATACCTGTGACATGTGGTGGTGTTAAGCTTCAAGGGGATGAAGTCACACCTTTTACCCAGGGTTATGGAGCTCAGCGCAGGGTAAGATTTCAGGTTATCCCCCCTGGCTGGAGGTGTTAAAGCAAAACACTCCACATGCCCAATAAAGTCTATTTCACCCTTTCCCAGTATCAGGAAAAGCCTGCACGGCCTTCTGCCTACTTCCAGCCTCCAGGCACCAATGTTACTGATACCTGTGACATTTGGTGGTGTTAAGCTTCAAGGGGATGAAGTCGCACCTTCTACCCAGGGTTATGGAGCTCAGCGCAGGGTAAGATTTCAGGTTATCCCCCTGGCTGGAGGTGTTAAAGCAAAACACTTCACATGCCCAATAAATTGTATTTCACCCCTTCACAGTATCAGGAAAGGCCTGCAAGGCCTTGGGCCTACTTCCAGCCCCCAGGCACCAATGTTACTGATACCTGTGACATTTGGTGGTGTTAAGCTTCAAGGGGATGAAGTCGCACCTTCTACCCCAGGGTTATGGAGCTCAGCGCAGGGTAAGAATTCAGGTTATCCCCCTGGCTGGAGGTGTTAAAGCAAAACACTTCACATGCCCAATAAAGTCTATTTCACCCCTTCACAGTATCAGGAAAGGCCTATAAGGCCTTGGGCCTACTTCCAGCCTCCAGGCACCAATGTACTGATACCTGTGACATTTGGTGGTGTTAAACTTCAAGGGGATGAAGTCATACCTTCTACCCAGGGTTATGGAGCTCAGCGCAGGGTAAGATTTCAGGCTTCACCCCAGGCTTAAGGCGTGAAAATAGAACAGTTACCATACACAACAATGTGTATTTCACCCATTCACAGTATCAGGAAAGGCCTGCAAGGCCTTGGGCCTACTTCCAGCCTCCAGGCACCAATGTTACTGATACCTGTGACATTTGGTAGTGTTAAGCTTCAAGGGGATGAAGTCACACTTTCTACCCAGGGTTATGGAGCTCAGCACAGGGTAAGATTTTAGGTTATCCCCCTGGCTGGAGGTGTTTAAGCAAAACACCTAACATGCCCAGTACAGTGTATTTCACGCTTTCCCAGTATCAGGATAGTCCTGCAAGGCCTTGTGCCTACTTCCAGCCTCCAGGCACCAATGTTACTGTTACCTGTGACATTTGGTGGTGTTAAGCTTCAAGGGGATGAAGTCGCACCTTCTACCCAGGGTTATGGAGCTCAGCACAGGGTAAGAATTCAGGTTATCCCCCTGGCTGGAGGTGTTAAAGCAAAACACTTCACATGCCCATTAAAGTCTATTTCACCCCTTCACAGTATCAGGAAAGGCCTATAAGGCCTTGGGCCTACTTCCAGCCTCCAGGCACCAATGTACTGATACCTGTGACATTTGGTGGTGTTAAACTTCAAGGGGATGAAGTCACACCTTCTACCCAGGGTTATGGAGCTCAGCTCAGGGTAAGAATTCAGGTTATCCCCCTGGCTGGAGGTGTTAAAGCAAAACACTTCACATGCCCAATAAATTGTATTTCACCCCTTCACAGGATCAGGAAAGAGCTGCAAGGCCTCGGGCCTACTTCCAGCCCCCAGGCACCAATGTTACTGATACCTGTGACATGTGGTGGTGTTGAGCTTCAAGGGGATGAAGTCACACCTCTTACCCAGGGTTATGGAGCTCAGCGCAGGGTAAGATTTCAGGTTATCCCCCCTGGCTGGAGGTGTTAAAGCAAAACACTCCACATGCCCAATAAAGTCTATTTCACCCTTTCCCAGTATCAGGAAAAGCCTGCACGGCCTTCTGCCTACTTCCAGCCTCCAGGCACCAATGTTACTGATACCTGTGACATTTGGTGGTGTTAAGCTTCAAGGGGAAGAAGTCACATCTTCTACCCAGGGTTATGGAGCTCAGCGCAGGGTAAGAATTCAGGTTATCGCCCTGGCTTGAGGTGTTAAAGCAAAACACTTCACATGCCCAATAAAGTCTATTTCACCCCTTCACAGTATCAGGAAAGGCCTTGAGCCTCCTTCCAGCCTCCAGGCACCAATGTTACTGATACCTGTGACATTTGGTGGTGTTAAGCTTCAGGGGGAAGAAGTCACACCTTTTACCCAGGGTTATGGAGCTCAGCGCAGGGTAAGATTTCAGGTTATCACCCTGGCTTGAGGTGTTAAAGCAAAACACTTCACATGCCCAATAAAGTCTATTTCACCCCTTCACAGTATCAGGAAAGGCCTTGTGCCTACTTCCAGCCTCTAGGCACCAATTTCACTGACACTTGTGACATTTGTAGGTGTTCAACTTCAAGGGGATGAAGTTGCACCTTCTACCCAGGGTTATGGAACTCAGCGCAGGGTAAGATTCCAGGCTTCACCCCTGACTGGAGGTGTTAAAGCAAAACACTTCTCATGCCCAATAAAGTCTATTTCACCCCTCCACAGTATCAGGAAAGGCCTGCAAGGCCTTGGGCCTACTTCCAGCCTCCTGGCACCAATTATACTGATACCTGTGACATTTGGAGGTGTTAAGCTTCAAGGGGATGAAGTTGCACCTTCTACCCAGGGTTATGGAGCTCCGCGCAGGGTAAGAATTTAGGTCATCCCCCTGGCTGGAGGTGTTAAAGGAAAACACTTCACATGCCCAATAAAGTCTATTTTACCCCTCCAAAGTATCAGGGAAGGCCTGCAAGGCCTTGTGCTTACTTCCAGCCTCCAGGCACCAATGTTACTGATACATGTGACATTTGGTGGTGTTAAGCTTCAAGGGGAAGAAGTCACATCTTCTACCCAGGGTTATGGAGCTCAGCGCAGGGTAAGAATTTGGGTTATCCCCCTGGCTGGAGGTGTTAAAGAAAAACACTTCACGTGCCCAATAAAGTCTGTTTCAACCCTTCACAGTATCAGGGAAGGCCTGCAAGGCCTTGTGCCTACTTCCAGCCTCCAGGCACCAATGTTACTGATACCTGTGACATTTGGTGGTGTTAAGCTTCACGGGGAAGAAGTCACACCTTCTACCCAGGTTTATGGAGCTCAGTGCAGGGTACGATTTCAGGTCATCCCTCTGGCTGGAGGTGTTAAAGAAAAACACTTCACATGCCCAATACATTGTATTTCACTCCTTCACAGTGTCAGGAAAGGCCTGCAAGGCCTTGGGCCAACTTCCAGCCCCCAGGCACCAATGTTACTGATACCTGTGACATTTGGTGGTGTTAAGCTTCAAGGGGATGAAGTCACACCTTCTACCAAGTGTTATGGAGCTCAGTGCAGGGTAAGAATTCAGGTTATCCCCCTGGCTGGAGGTGTTAAAGCAAAACACTCCACATGCCCAATAAAGTCTATTTCACCCCTTCACTGTATCAGGAAAGGCCTGCAAGGCCTTGTGCCTACTTCCAGCCTCCAGGCACCAATGTTACTGATACCTGTGACATTTGGTGGTGTTAAGCTTCAAGGGGATGAAGTCGCACCTTCTACCCAGGGTTATGGAGCTCCGCGCAGGGTAAGATTTCAGGCTTCACCCCAGGCTTAAGGCGTGAAAATAGAACAGTTACCATACACAACAATGTGTATTTCACCCATTCACAGTATCAGGAAAGGCCTGCAAGGCCTTGGGCCTACTTCCAGCCTCCAGGCACCAATGTTACTGATACCTGTGACATTTGGTAGTGTTAAGCTTCAAGGGGATGAAGTCACACTTTCTACCCAGGGTTATGGAGCTCAGCGCAGGGTAAGAATTCAGGTTATCCCCCTGGCTGGAGGTGTTAAAGCAAAACACTTCACATGCCCAATAAAGTCTATTTCACCCCTTCACAGTATCAGGAAAGGCCTGCAAGGCCTTGAGCCTACTTCCAGCCTCCAGGCACCAATGTTACTGATACCTGTGATATTTGGTGGTGTTAAGCTTCAAGGGGATGAAGCCACACCTTTTACCCAGGGTTATGGAGCTCAGCGCAGAGTAAGATTTCAGGTTATCGCCCTGGCTTGAGGTGTTAAAGCAAAACACTTCACATGCCCAATAAAGTCTAGTTCACCGATTCACAGTATCAGGAAAGGCCTGCAAGGCCTTGTGCCTACTTTCAGCCTCCAGGCACCAATGTTACTGATACCTGTGACATGTGCTGGTGTAAGCTTCAAGGGGATGAAGTCACACCTTTTACCCAGGGTTATGGAGCTCAGCGCAGGGTAAGATTTCAGGTTATCGCCCTGGCTTGAGGTGTTAAAGCAAAACACTCCACATGCCAAATAAAGTCTATTTCACCCCTTCACAGTATCAGGAAAGGCCTGCAAGGCCTTGGGCCTACTTCCAGCCTCCAGGCACCAAAGTTACTGATACCTGTGACATTTGGTGGTGTTAAGCTTCAAGGGGAAGAAGTCACGCCTTCTACCCAGGGTTATGGAGCTCAGTGCAGGGTAAGAATTCAGGTTATCCCCCTGGCTGGAGGTGTTAAAGCAAAACACTTCACATGCCCATTAAAGTCTATTTCACCCCTTCACAGTATCAGGAAAGGCCTGCAAGGCCTTGTGCCTACTTCCAGCCTCCAGGCACCAATGTTACTGTTACCTGTGACATGTGGTGGTGTTAAGCTTCAAGGGGATGAAGTCACACCTTTTACCCAGGGTTATGGAGCTCAGCGCAGGGTAAGATTTCAGGTTATCCCCCTGGCTTGAGGTGTTAAAGCCAAACACTCCACATGCCCAATAAAGTCTATTTCACGCCTTCACAGTATCAGGAAAGGCCTTGTGCCTACTTCCAGCCTCCAGGCACCAATGTTACTGATACCTGTGACATTTGGTGGTGTTAAGCTTCAAGGGGAAGAAGTCACACCTTCTACCCAGGGTTATGGAGCTCAGCGCAGGGTAAGAATTCAGGTTATCCCCCTGGCTGGAGGTGTTAAAGCAAAACACTTTGCATGCCCATTAAAGTCTATTTCACCCCTTCACAGTATCAGGAAAGGCAGGCAAGGCCGTGTGCCTACTTCCAGCCTCCAGGCACCAATGTTACTGATACCTGTGACATGTGGTGGTGTTAAGCTTCAAGGGGATGAAGTCACACCTTCTACCCAGGGTTATGGAGCTCAGCGCAGGGTAAGAATTCAGGTTATCCCCCTGGCTTGAGGTGTTAAAGCAAAACACTTCACATGCCCTATAAAGTCTATTTCACCCCTTCACAGTATCAGGAAAGGCCTTGTGCCTTCTTCCAGCCTCTAGGCACCAATTTCACTGAAACTTGTGACATTTGTAGGTGTTCAACTTCAAGGGGAAGAAGTCACGCCTTCTACCCAGGGTTATGGAACTCAGCGCAGGGTAAGATTCCAGGCTTCACCCCTGACTGGAGATGTTAAAGCAAAACACTTCTCATGCCCAATAAAGTCTATTTCACCCCTCCACAGTATCAGGAAAGGCCTGCAAGGCCTTGGGCCTACTTCCAGCCTCCTGGCACCAATTATACTGATACCTGTGACATTTGGAGGTGTTAAGCTTCAAGGGGATGAAGTTGCACCTTCTACCCAGGGTTATGGAGCTCCGCGCAGGGTAAGAATTTAGGTCATCCCCCTGGCTGGAGGTGTTAAAGGAAAACACTTCACATGCCCAATAAAGTCTAGTTCACCCCTTCACAGTATCAGGAAAGGCCTGCAAGGCCTTGGGCCTACTTCCAGCCTCCTGGCACCAATTATACTGATACCTGTGACATTTGGAGGTGTTAAGCTTCAAGGGGATGAAGTCACACCTTTTACCCAGGGTTATGGAGCTCAGCGCAGAGTAAGATTTCAGGTTATCGCCCTGGCTTGAGGTGTTAAAGCAAAACACTTCACATGCCCAATAAAGTCTAGTTCACCCCTTCACAGTATCAGGAAAGGCCTGCAAGGCCTTGTGCCTACTTTCAGCCTCCAGGCACCAATGTTACTGATACCTGATACCTGTGACATGTGGTGGTGTAAGCTTCAAGGGGATGAAGTCACACCTTTTACCCAGGGTTATGGAGCTCAGCACAGGGTAAGATTTCAGGTTATCGCCCTGGCTTGAGGTGTTAAAGCAAAACACTCCACATGCCAAATAAAGTCTATTTCACCCCTTCACAGTATCAGGAAAGGCCTGCAAGGCCTTGGGCCTACTTCCAGCCTCCAGGCACCAAAGTTACTGATACCTGTGACATTTGGTGGTGTTAAGCTTCAAGGGGATGAAGTCACACTTTCTACCCAGGGTTATGGAGCTCAGCGCAGGGTAAGAATTCAGGTTATCCCCCTGGCTGGAGGTGTTAAAGCAAAATACTTCACATGCCCATTAAACTCTATTTCACCCCTTCACAGTATCAGGAAAGGCCTGCAAGGCCTTGTGCCTACTTCCAGCCCCCAGGCACCAATGTTACTGATGCCTGTGACATTTGGTGGTGTAAAGCTTCAAGGGGATGAAGTTGCACCTTCTACCCAGGGTTATGGAGCTCTGCGCAGGGTAAGATTTCAGGTTATCCGCCTGGCTGGAGGTGTTAAAGCAAAACACTTCACATGCCCAATAAAGTCTATTTCACCCCTTCACAGTATCAGGAAAGGCCTATAAGGCCTTGGGCCTACTTCCAGCCTCCAGGCACCAATGTACTGATACCTGTGACATTTGGTGGTGTTAAACTTCAAGGGGATGAAGTCATACCTTCTACCCAGGGTTATGGAGCTCAGCGCAGGGTAAGATTTCAGGCTTCACCCCAGGCTTAAGGCGTGAAAATAGAACAGTTACCATACACAACAATGTGTATTTCACCCATTCACAGTATCAGGAAAGGCCTGCAAGGCCTTGGGCCTACTTCCAGCCTCCAGGCACCAATGTTACTGATACCTGTGACATTTGGTAGTGTTAAGCTTCAAGGGGATGAAGTCACACTTTCTACCCAGGGTTATGGAGCTCAGCACAGGGTAAGATTTTAGGTTATCCCCCTGGCTGGAGGTGTTTAAGCAAAACACCTAACATGCCCAGTACAGTGTATTTCACGCTTTCCCAGTATCAGGATAGTCCTGCAAGGCCTTGTGCCTACTTCCAGCCTCCAGGCACCAATGTTACTGATACCTGTGACATTTGGTGGTGTTAAGCTTCAAGGGGATGAAGTCGCACCTTCTACCCAGGGTTATGGAGCTCAGCACAGGGTAAGAATTCAGGTTATCCCCCTGGCTGGAGGTGTTAAAGCAAAACACTTCACATGCCCATTAAAGTCTATTTCACCCCTTCACAGTATCAGGAAAGGCCTATAAGGCCTTGGGCCTACTTCCAGCCTCCAGGCACCAATGTACTGATACCTGTGACATTTGGTGGTGTTAAACTTCAAGGGGATGAAGTCACACCTTCTACCCAGGGTTATGGAGCTCAGCTCAGGGTAAGAATTCAGGTTATCCCCCTGGCTGGAGGTGTTAAAGCAAAACACTTCACATGCCCAATAAATTGTATTTCACCCCTTCACAGGATCAGGAAAGAGCTGCAAGGCCTCGGGCCTACTTCCAGCCCCCAGGCACCAATGTTACTGATACCTGTGACATGTGGTGGTGTTGAGCTTCAAGGGGATGAAGTCACACCTCTTACCCAGGGTTATGGAGCTCAGCGCAGGGTAAGATTTCAGGTTATCCCCCCTGGCTGGAGGTGTTAAAGCAAAACACTCCACATGCCCAATAAAGTCTATTTCACCCTTTCCCAGTATCAGGAAAAGCCTGCACGGCCTTCTGCCTACTTCCAGCCTCCAGGCACCAATGTTACTGATACCTGTGACATTTGGTGGTGTTAAGCTTCAAGGGGAAGAAGTCACATCTTCTACCCAGGGTTATGGAGCTCAGCGCAGGGTAAGAATTCAGGTTATCGCCCTGGCTTGAGGTGTTAAAGCAAAACACTTCACATGCCCAATAAAGTCTATTTCACCCCTTCACAGTATCAGGAAAGGCCTTGAGCCTACTTCCAGCCTCCAGGCACCAATGTTACTGATACCTGTGACATTTGGTGGTGTTAAGCTTCAGGGGGAAGAAGTCACACCTTTTACCCAGGGTTATGGAGCTCAGCGCAGGGTAAGATTTCAGGTTATCACCCTGGCTTGAGGTGTTAAAGCAAAACACTTCACATGCCCAATAAAGTCTATTTCACCCCTTCACAGTATCAGGAAAGGCCTTGTGCCTACTTCCAGCCTCTAGGCACCAATTTCACTGACACTTGTGACATTTGTAGGTGTTCAACTTCAAGGGGATGAAGTTGCACCTTCTACCCAGGGTTATGGAACTCAGCGCAGGGTAAGATTCCAGGCTTCACCCCTGACTGGAGGTGTTAAAGCAAAACACTTCTCATGCCCAATAAAGTCTATTTCACCCCTCCACAGTATCAGGAAAGGCCTGCAAGGCCTTGGGCCTACTTCCAGCCTCCTGGCACCAATTATACTGATACCTGTGACATTTGGAGGTGTTAAGCTTCAAGGGGATGAAGTTGCACCTTCTACCCAGGGTTATGGAGCTCCGCGCAGGGTAAGAATTTAGGTCATCCCCCTGGCTGGAGGTGTTAAAGGAAAACACTTCACATGCCCAATAAAGTCTATTTTACCCCTCCAAAGTATCAGGGAAGGCCTGCAAGGCCTTGTGCTTACTTCCAGCCTCCAGGCACCAATGTTACTGATACATGTGACATTTGGTGGTGTTAAGCTTCAAGGGGAAGAAGTCACATCTTCTACCCAGGGTTATGGAGCTCAGCGCAGGGTAAGAATTTGGGTTATCCCCCTGGCTGGAGGTGTTAAAGAAAAACACTTCACGTGCCCAATAAAGTCTGTTTCAACCCTTCACAGTATCAGGGAAGGCCTGCAAGGCCTTGTGCCTACTTCCAGCCTCCAGGCACCAATGTTACTGATACCTGTGACATTTGGTGGTGTTAAGCTTCACGGGGAAGAAGTCACACCTTCTACCCAGGTTTATGGAGCTCAGTGCAGGGTACGATTTCAGGTCATCCCTCTGGCTGGAGGTGTTAAAGAAAAACACTTCACATGCCCAATACATTGTATTTCACTCCTTCACAGTGTCAGGAAAGGCCTGCAAGGCCTTGGGCCAACTTCCAGCCCCCAGGCACCAATGTTACTGATACCTGTGACATTTGGTGGTGTTAAGCTTCAAGGGGATGAAGTCACACCTTCTACCAAGTGTTATGGAGCTCAGTGCAGGGTAAGAATTCAGGTTATCCCCCTGGCTGGAGGTGTTAAAGCAAAACACTCCGCATGCCCATTAAAGTCTATTTCACCCCTTCACAGTATCAGGAAAGGCCTGCAAGGCCTTGTGCCTACTTCGAGCCCCCAGGCACCAATGTTACTGATACCTGTGACATTTTGTGGTGTTAAGCTTCAAGGGGATGAAGTCGCACCTTCTACCCATGGTTATGGAGCTCAGCGCAGGGTAAGATTTTAGGTTATCCCCCTGGCTGGAGGTGTTTAAGCAAAACACCTCACATGCCCAGTACAGTGTATTTCACCCTTTCCCAGGATCAGTAAAGGCCTGCAAGGCCTTGTGCCTACTTCCAGCCTCCAGGCACCAATGTTACTGATACCTGTGACCTTTGGTGGTGTTAAGCTTCAAGGGGATGAAGTCGCACCTTCTACCCAGGGTTATGGAGCTCCGCGCAGGGTAAGATTTCAGGTTATCCCCCTGGCTGGAGGTGTTTAAGCAAAACACCTCACATGCCCAGTACAGTGTATTTAACCCTTTCCCAGTATCAGGAAAGGCCTGCAAGGCCTTGTGCCTACTTCCAGCCTCCAGGCACCGATGTTACTGATACCTGTGACATTTGGTGGTGTTAAGCTTCAAGGGGAAAAAGTCACACCTTCTACCCAGGGTTATGGAGCTCAGTGCAGGGTAAGATTTCAGGTTATCCCCCTGGCTGGAGGTGTTAAAGCAAAACACTCCACATGCCCAATAAAGTCTATTTCACCCCTTCACTGTATCAGGAAAGGCCTGCAAGGCCTTGTGCCTACTTCCAGCCTCCAGGCACCAATGTACTGATACCTGTGACATTTGGTGGTGTTCAGCTTCAAGGGGATGAAGTCACACCTTCTACCCAGGGTTATGGAGCTCAGCGCAGGGTAAGATTTTAGGTTATCCCCCTGGCTGGAGGTGTTTAAGCAAAACACCTCACATGCCCAGTACAGTGTATTTCACCCTTTCCCAGTATCAGTAAAGGCCTGCAAGGCCTTGTGCCTACTTCCAGCCTCCAGGCACCAATGTTACTGATACCTGTGACATTTGGTGGTGTTAAGCTTCAAGGGGATGAAGTCACACTTTATACCCAGGGTTATGGAGCTCAGCGCAGGGTAAGATTTTAGGTTATCCCCCTGGCTGGAGTTGTTAAAGCAAAGCGCTTCACATGCCCAATAAAGTCTATTTCACCCCTTCACAGTATCAGGAAAGGCCTGCAAGGCCTTGGGCCTACTTCCAGCCTCCAGGCACCAGTTTTACTGATACCTGTGACATTTGGTGGTGTTAAGCTTCAAGGGTATGAAGTCACACCTTCTACCCAGGGTTATGGAGCTCAGTGCAGGGTAAGATTTCAGGTTATCCCCCTGGCTGGAGGTGTTAAAGCAAAACACTCCCCATGCCCAATAAAGTCTATTTCACCCCTTCACAGTATTAGGAAAGGCCTGCAAGGCCTTGTGCCTACTTCCAGCCTCCAGGCACCAATGTTACTGATACCTGTGACATTTGGTGGTGTTAAGCTTCAAGGGGATGAAGTCGCACCTTCTACCCAGGGTTATGGAGATCCGCGCAGGGTAAGATTTCAGGCTTCACCCCAGGCTTAAGGCGTGAAAATAGAACAGTTACCATACACATCAATGTGTATTTCACCCATTCACAGTATCAGGAAAGGCCTGCAAGGCCTTGGGCCTACTTCCAGCCTCCAGGCACCAATGTTACTGATACCTGTGACATTTGGTAGTGTTAAGCTTCAAGGGGATGAAGTCACACTTTCTACCCAGGGTTATGGAGCTCAGCACAGGGTAAGATTTTAGGTTATCCCCCTGGCTGGAGGTGTTTAAGCCAAACACCTAACATGCCCAGTACAGTGTATTTCACGCTTTCCCAGTATCAGGATAGTCCTGCAAGGCCTTGTGCCTACTTCCAGCCTCCAGGCACCAATGTTACTGATACCTGTGACATTTGGTGGTGTTAAGCTTCAAGGGGATGAAGTCGCACCTTCTACCCAGGGTTATGGAGCTCAGCACAGGGTAAGAATTCAGGTTATCCCCCTGGCTGGAGGTGTTAAAGCAAAACACTCCACATGCCCAATAAAGTCTATTTCACCCCTTTACTGTATCAGGAAAGGCCTGCAAGGCCGTGGGCCTACTTCCAGCCTCCAGGCACCAATTTTACTGATACCTGTGACATTTGGTGGTGTTAAGCTTCAAGGGGATGAAGTCACACTTTATACCCAGGGTTATGGAGCTCAGCGCAGGGTAAGATTTTTTGGTTATCCCCCTGGCTGGAGGTGTTTAAGCAAAACACCTCACATGCCCAGTACAGTGTATTTCACCCTTTCCCAGTATCAGGAAAGGCCTGCAAGGCCTTGTGCCTACTTCCAGCCTCCAGGCACCAATGTTACTGATACCTGTGACATTTGGTGGTGTTAAGCTTCAAGGGGAAGAAGTCACACCTTCTACCCAGGGTTATGGAGCTCAGTGCAGGGTACGATTTCAGGTCATCCCTCTGGCTGGAGGTGTTAAAGCAAAACACTTCACATGCCCAATACGTTGTATTTCAGTCCTTCACAGTATCAGGAAAGGCCTGCAAGGCCTTGGGCCAACTTCCAGCCCCCAGGCACCAATGTTACTGATACCTGTGACATTTGGTGGTGTTAAGCTTCAAGGGGAAGAAGTCACACCTTCTACCCAGGGTTATGGAGCTCAGCGCAGGGTAAGATTTCAGGTTATCGCCCGGGCTTGAGTTGCTAAAGCAAAACACTTCACATGCCCAATAAAGTCTATTTCACCCCTTTCACAGTATCAGGAAAGGCCTGCAAGGCCCTGGGCCTACTTCCAGCCCCCAGGCACCAATGTTACTGATACCTGTGACATGTGGTGGTGTTAAGCTTCAAGGGGAAGAAGTCACACCTTCTACCCAGGGTTATGGAGCTCAGTGCAGGGTAAGAATTCAGGTTATCCCCCTGGCTGGAGGTGTTTAAGCAAAACACCTCACATGCCCAGTACAGTGTATTTCACCCTTTCCCAGTATCAGTAAAGGCCTGCAAGGCCTTGTGCCTACTTCCAGCCTCCAGGCACCAATGTTACTGATACCTGTGACATTTGGTGGTGTTAAGCTTCAAGGGGATGAAGTCGCACCTTCTACCCAGGGTTATGGAGCTCCGCGCAGGGTAAGATTTCAGGCTTCACCCCAGGCTTAAGGCGTGAAAATAGAACAGTTACCATACACAACAATGTGTATTTCACCCATTCACAGTATCAGGAAAGGCCTGCAAGGCCTTGGGCCTACTTCCAGGCACCAATGTTACTGATACCTGTGACATTTGGTAGTGTTAAGCTTCAAGGGGATGAAGTCACACTTTCTACCCAGGGTTATGGAGCTCAGCACAGGGTAAGATTTTAGGTTATCCCCCTGGCTGGAGGTGTTTAAGCAAAACACCTCACATGCCCAGTACAGTGTATTTCACGCTTTCCCAGTATCAGGATAGTCCTGCAAGGCCTTGTGCCTACTTCCAGCCTCCAGGCACCAATGTGACTGATACCTGTGACATTTGGTGGTCTTAAGCTTCAAGGGGATGAAGTCACACTTTATACCCAGGGTTATGGAGCTCAGCGCAGGGTAAGATTTTAGGTTATCCCCCTGGCTGGAGTTGTTAAAGCAAAACACTTCACATGCCCAATAAAGTCTATTTCACCCCTTCACAGTATCAGGAAAGGCCTGCAAGGCCTTGGGCCTCCTTCCAGCCCCCAAGCACCTGTTTTTGTGATACTTGTGACATTTGGAGGTGCTCAGCTTCAAGGGGATGAAGTCACACCTTCTACCCAGGGTTATGGAGCTCAGTGCAGGGTAAGATTTCAGTTTATCCCCCTGGCCTGAGGTGTTATAGCAAAACACTTCACATGCCAAACAAAGTCTATTTCACCCCTTTCACGATATCAGGAAAGGCCTGCAAGGCCTTGTGCCTACTTCCAGCCTCCAGGCACCAATGTTACCGATACCTGCGACATTTGGAGGTGTTAAGCTTCAAGGGGATGAAGTCTCACCTTTTACCCAGGGTTATGGAGCTCAGCGCAGGGTAAGATTTCAGGTTATCCCCCCGGCTGGAGGGGGTAAAGCAAAACACGTCACATGCCCATTAAAGTGTATTCCGCCAATTCACAGTATCAGGAAAGGCCTGCAAGGCCTTGTGCTTACTTCCAGCCTCCAGGCACCAATGTTACTGATACCTGTGACATATGGTGGTGTTAAGCTTCAAGGGGATGACGTCACACCTCTTACCCAGGGTTATGGAGCTCAGTGCAGGGTAAGAATTCAGGTTATCCCCCCGGCTGGAGGTGTTAAAGCAAAACACTCCACATGCCCAATAAAGTCTATTTCACCCTTTCCCAGTATCAGGAAAAGCCTGCACGGCCTTCTGCCTACTTCCAGCCTCCAGGCACCAATGTTACTGATACCTGTGACATTTGGTGGTGTTAAGCTTCAAGGGGAAGAAGTCACACCTTCTACCAAGTGTTATGGAGCTCAGTGCAGGGTAAGAATTCAGGTTATCCCCCTCGCTGGAGGTGTTAAAGCAAAACACTTGACATGCCCAATAAAGTCTATTTCACCCCTTCACAGTATCAGGAAATGCCTGCAAGGCCTTGGGCCTACTTCCAGCCCCCAGGCACCAATGTTACTGATACCTGTGACATGTGGTGGTGTTACGCTTCAAGGGGATGAAGTCACACCTTTTACCCAGGGTTATGGAGCTCAGCGCAGGGTAAGAATTCAGGTTATCGCCCTGGCTTGAGGTGTTAAAGCAAAACACTTGACATGCCCAATACAGTCTATTTCACCCCTTTCTCAGTATCAGGAAAGGCCTGCAAGGCCTTGGGCCTACTTCCAGCCTCCAGGCACCAATTTTACTGATACCTGTGACATTTGGAGGTGTTACGCTTCAAGGGGATGAAGTCACACCTTTTACCCAGGGTTATGGAGCTCAGCGCAGGGTAAGAATTCAGGTTATCGCCCTGGCTTGAGGTGTTAAAGCAAAACACTTCACATGCCCAATAAAGTCTATTTCACCCCTTTCTCAGTATCAGAAAAGGCCTGCAAGGCCTTGGGCCTACTTCCAGCCTCCAGGCACCAATTTTACTGATACCTGTGACATTTGGAGGTGTTAAGCTTGAAGGGTATGAAGTCACACCTTCTACCCTGGGTTATGGAGCTCAGTGCAGGGTAAGATTTCAGGTTATCCCCCTGGCTGGAGGTGTTAAAGCAAAACACTCCACATGCCCAATAAAGTCTATTTCACCCCTTCACTGTATCAGGAAAGGCCTTGTGCCTACTTCCAGCCTCCAGGCACCAATGTTACTGATACCTGTGACATTTGGTGGTGTTAAGCTTCAAGGGGAAGAAGTCACATCTTCTACCCAGGGTTATGGAGCTCAGCGCAGGGTAAGATTTCAGGTTATCCCCCTGGCTGGAGGTGTTAAAGGAAAACACTTTGCACGCCCATTAAAGTCTATTTCACCCCTTCACAGTATCAGGAAAGGCCTGCAAGGCCTTGTGTCTACTTCCAGCCTCCAGGCACCAATGTTACTGATACCTGTGACATGTGGTGGTGTTAAGCTTCAAGGGGATTAAGTCACACCTTCTACCCAGGGTTATGGAGCTCAGCGCAGGGTAAGATTTCAGGTTATCCCCCTGGCTTGAGGTGTTAAAGCCAAACACTCCACATGCCCAATAAAGTCTATTTCACCTCTTCACAGTATCAGGAAAGGCCTGCAAGGCATTGGGCCTACTTCCAGCCTCCAGGCACCAATGTTACTGATACCTGTGACAGGTGGTGGTGTTAAGCTTCAAGGGGATGTAGTCACACCTTTTACCCAGGGTCATGGAGCTCAGCGCAGGGTAAGATTTCAGGTTATCCCCCTGGATTGAGGTGTTAAAGCCAAACACTCCACATGCCCAAGAAAGTCTATTTCACACCTTCACGGTATCAGGAAAGGCCTGCAAGGCCCTGGGCCTACTTCCAGCCTCCAGGCACCAATTGTACTGATACCTGTGACATTTGGTGGTGTTACGCTTCAAGGGGACGAAGTCACACTTTCTACCCAGGGTTATGGAGCTCAGAGCAGGGTAAGATTTTAGGTAATCCCCCTGGCTGGAGGTGTTTAAGCAAAACACCTCACACGCCCAGTACAGTGTATTTCACCCTTTCCCAGTATCAGGAAAGGCCTGCAAGGCCTTGTGCCTACTTCCAGCCTCCAGGCATCAATGTTACTGATACCTGTGACATTTGGTGGTGTTAAGCTTCAAGGGGATGAAGTCGCACCTTCTACCCAGGGTTATGGAGCTCCGCGCAGGGTAAGATTTCAGGCTTCACCCCAGGCTTAAGGCGTGAAAATAGAACAGTTACCATACACAACAATGTGTATTTCACCCATTCACAGTATCAGGAAAGGCCTGCAAGGCCTTGGGCCTACTTCCAGCCTCCAGGCACCAATGTTACTGATACCTGTGACATTTGGTAGTGTTAAGCTTCAAGGGGATGAAGTCACACTTTCTACCCAGGGTTATGGAGCTCAGCGCAGGGTAAGAATTCAGGTTATCCCCCTGGCTGGAGGTGTTAAAGCAAAACACTTCACATGCCCATTAAACTCTATTTCACCCCTTCACAGTATCAGGAAAGGCCTGCAAGGCCTTGGGCCTACTTCCAGCCTCCAGGCACCAATGTTACTGATACCTGTGACATTTTGGTAGTGTTAAGCTTCAAGGGGATGAAGTCACACTTTCTACCCAGGGTTATGGAGCTCAGCACAGGGTAAGATTTTAGGTTATCCCCCTGGCTGGAGGTGTTTAAGCAAAACACCTCACATGCCCAGTACAGTGTATTTCACCCTTTCCCAGGATCAGTAAAGGCCTGCAAGGCCTTGTGCCTACTTCCAGCCTCCAGGCACCAATGTTACTGATACCTGTGACCTTTGGTGGTGTTAAGCTCCAAGGGCATGAAGTCGCACCTTCTACCCAGGGTTATGGAGCTCCGCGCAGGGTAAGATTTCAGGTTATCCCCCTGGCTGGAGGTGTTTAAGCAAAACACCTCACATGCCCAGTACAGTGTATTTAACCCTTTCCCAGTATCAGGAAAGGCCTGCAAGGCCTTGTGCCTACTTCCAGCCTCCAGGCACCAATGTTACTGATACCTGTGACATTTGGTGGTGTTAAGCTTCAATGGGAAGAAGTCAAATCTTCTACCCAGGGTTATGGAGCTCAGCGCAGGGTAAGAATTTGGGTTATCCCCCTGGCTGGAGGTGTTAAAGCAAAACACTTCACATGCCCAATAAAGTCTGTTTCACCCCTTCACAGTATCATGAAAGGCCTGCAAGGCCTTGTGCCTACTTCCAGCCTCCAGGCACCAATGTTACTGATACCTGTGACATGTGGTGGTGTTAAGCTTCAATGGGATGAAGTCACACCTTCTACCCAGGGTTATGGAGCTCAGTGCAGGGTAAGAATTTGGGTTATCCCCCTGGCTGGAGGTGTTAAAGCAAAACACTTCACATGCCCAATAAAGTCTGTTTCACCCCTTCACAGTATCAGGAAAGGCCTGCAAGGACTTGTGCCTACTTCCAGCCTCCAGGCACCAATGTTACTGATACCTGTGACATGTGGTGGTGTTAAGCTTCAATGGGATGAAGTCGCACCTTCTACCCAGGGTTATGGAGCTCAGCGCAGGGTAAGATTTCAGGTTATCCCCCCTGGCTTGAGGTGTTAAAGCAAAACACTTCACATGCCCAATAAAGTCTATTTCACCCCTTCACAGTATCAGGAAAGGCCTGCAAGGCCTTGGGCCTACTTCCAGCCTCCAGGCACCAATGTTACTGATACCTGTGATATTTGGTGGTGTTAAGCTTCAAGGGGATGAAGCCACACCTTTTACCCAGGGTTATGGAGCTCAGCGCAGAGTAAGATTTCAGGTTATCGCCCTGGCTTGAGGTGTTAAAGCAAAACACTTCACATGCCCAATAAAGTCTAGTTCACCCCTTCACAGTATCAGGAAAGGCCTGCAAGGCCTTGTGCCTACTTTCAGCCTCCAGGCACCAATGTTACTGATACCTGTGACATGTGCTGGTGTAAGCTTCAAGGGGATGAAGTCACACCTTTTACCCAGGGTTATGGAGCTCAGCGCAGGGTAAGATTTCAGGTTATCGCCCTGGCTTGAGGTGTTAAAGCAAAACACTCCACATGCCAAATAAAGTCTATTTCACCCCTTCACAGTATCAGGAAAGGCCTGCAAGGCCTTGGGCCTACTTCCAGCCTCCAGGCACCAAAGTTACTGATACCTGTGACATTTGGTGGTGTTAAGCTTCAAGGGGAAGAAGTCACGCCTTCTACCCAGGGTTATGGAGCTCAGTGCAGGGTAAGAATTCAGGTTATCCCCCTGGCTGGAGGTGTTAAAGCAAAACACTTCACATGCCCATTAAAGTCTATTTCACCCCTTCACAGTATCAGGAAAGGCCTGCAAGGCCTTGTGCCTACTTCCAGCCTCCAGGCACCAATGTTACTGTTACCTGTGACATGTGGTGGTGTTAAGCTTCAAGGGGATGAAGTCACACCTTTTACCCAGGGTTATGGAGCTCAGCGCAGGGTAAGATTTCAGGTTATCCCCCTGGCTTGAGGTGTTAAAGCCAAACACTCCACATGCCCAATAAAGTCTATTTCACGCCTTCACAGTATCAGGAAAGGCCTTGTGCCTACTTCCAGCCTCCAGGCACCAATGTTACTGATACCTGTGACATTTGGTGGTGTTAAGCTTCAAGGGGAAGAAGTCACACCTTCTACCCAGGGTTATGGAGCTCAGCGCAGGGTAAGAATTCAGGTTATCCCCCTGGCTGGAGGTGTTAAAGCAAAACACTTTGCATGCCCATTAAAGTCTATTTCACCCCTTCACAGTATCAGGAAAGGCAGGCAAGGCCGTGTGCCTACTTCCAGCCTCCAGGCACCAATGTTACTGATACCTGTGACATGTGGTGGTGTTAAGCTTCAAGGGGATGAAGTCGCACCTTCTACCCAGGGTTATGGAGCTCAGCGCAGGGTAAGATTTCAGGTTATCCCCCCTGGCTTGAGGTGTTAAAGCAAAACACTTCACATGCCCAATAAAGTCTATTTCACCCCTTCACAGTATCAGGAAAGGCCTGCAAGGCCTTGGGCCTACTTCCAGCCTCCAGGCACCAATGTTACTGATACCTGTGATATTTGGTGGTGTTAAGCTTCAAGGGGATGAAGCCACACCTTTTACCCAGGGTTATGGAGCTCAGCGCAGAGTAAGATTTCAGGTTATCGCCCTGGCTTGAGGTGTTAAAGCAAAACACTTCACATGCCCAATAAAGTCTAGTTCACCCCTTCACAGTATCAGGAAAGGCCTGCAAGGCCTTGTGCCTACTTTCAGCCTCCAGGCACCAATGTTACTGATACCTGTGACATGTGCTGGTGTAAGCTTCAAGGGGATGAAGTCACACCTTTTACCCAGGGTTATGGAGCTCAGCGCAGGGTAAGATTTCAGGTTATCGCCCTGGCTTGAGGTGTTAAAGCAAAACACTCCACATGCCAAATAAAGTCTATTTCACCCCTTCACAGTATCAGGAAAGGCCTGCAAGGCCTTGGGCCTACTTCCAGCCTCCAGGCACCAAAGTTACTGATACCTGTGACATTTGGTGGTGTTAAGCTTCAAGGGGAAGAAGTCACGCCTTCTACCCAGGGTTATGGAGCTCAGTGCAGGGTAAGAATTCAGGTTATCCCCCTGGCTGGAGGTGTTAAAGCAAAACACTTCACATGCCCATTAAAGTCTATTTCACCCCTTCACAGTATCAGGAAAGGCCTGCAAGGCCTTGTGCCTACTTCCAGCCTCCAGGCACCAATGTTACTGTTACCTGTGACATGTGGTGGTGTTAAGCTTCAAGGGGATGAAGTCACACCTTTTACCCAGGGTTATGGAGCTCAGCGCAGGGTAAGATTTCAGGTTATCCCCCTGGCTTGAGGTGTTAAAGCCAAACACTCCACATGCCCAATAAAGTCTATTTCACGCCTTCACAGTATCAGGAAAGGCCTTGTGCCTACTTCCAGCCTCCAGGCACCAATGTTACTGATACCTGTGACATTTGGTGGTGTTAAGCTTCAAGGGGAAGAAGTCACACCTTCTACCCAGGGTTATGGAGCTCAGCGCAGGGTAAGAATTCAGGTTATCCCCCTGGCTGGAGGTGTTAAAGCAAAACACTTTGCATGCCCATTAAAGTCTATTTCACCCCTTCACAGTATCAGGAAAGGCAGGCAAGGCCGTGTGCCTACTTCCAGCCTCCAGGCACCAATGTTACTGATACCTGTGACATGTGGTGGTGTTAAGCTTCAAGGGGATGAAGTCACACCTTCTACCCAGGGTTATGGAGCTCAGCGCAGGGTAAGAATTCAGGTTATCCCCCTGGCTTGAGGTGTTAAAGCAAAACACTTCACATGCCCTATAAAGTCTATTTCACCCCTTCACAGTATCAGGAAAGGCCTTGTGCCTTCTTCCAGCCTCTAGGCACCAATTTCACTGAAACTTGTGACATTTGTAGGTGTTCAACTTCAAGGGGAAGAAGTCACGCCTTCTACCCAGGGTTATGGAACTCAGCGCAGGGTAAGATTCCAGGCTTCACCCCTGACTGGAGATGTTAAAGCAAAACACTTCTCATGCCCAATAAAGTCTATTTCACCCCTCCACAGTATCAGGAAAGGCCTGCAAGGCCTTGGGCCTACTTCCAGCCTCCTGGCACCAATTATACTGATACCTGTGACATTTGGAGGTGTTAAGCTTCAAGGGGATGAAGTTGCACCTTCTACCCAGGGTTATGGAGCTCCGCGCAGGGTAAGAATTTAGGTCATCCCCCTGGCTGGAGGTGTTAAAGGAAAACACTTCACATGCCCAATAAAGTCTAGTTCACCCCTTCACAGTATCAGGAAAGGCCTGCAAGGCCTTGGGCCTACTTCCAGCCTCCTGGCACCAATTATACTGATACCTGTGACATTTGGAGGTGTTAAGCTTCAAGGGGATGAAGTCACACCTTTTACCCAGGGTTATGGAGCTCAGCGCAGAGTAAGATTTCAGGTTATCGCCCTGGCTTGAGGTGTTAAAGCAAAACACTTCACATGCCCAATAAAGTCTAGTTCACCCCTTCACAGTATCAGGAAAGGCCTGCAAGGCCTTGTGCCTACTTTCAGCCTCCAGGCACCAATGTTACTGATACCTGATACCTGTGACATGTGGTGGTGTAAGCTTCAAGGGGATGAAGTCACACCTTTTACCCAGGGTTATGGAGCTCAGCACAGGGTAAGATTTCAGGTTATCGCCCTGGCTTGAGGTGTTAAAGCAAAACACTCCACATGCCAAATAAAGTCTATTTCACCCCTTCACAGTATCAGGAAAGGCCTGCAAGGCCTTGGGCCTACTTCCAGCCTCCAGGCACCAAAGTTACTGATACCTGTGACATTTGGTGGTGTTAAGCTTCAAGGGGATGAAGTCACACTTTCTACCCAGGGTTATGGAGCTCAGCGCAGGGTAAGAATTCAGGTTATCCCCCTGGCTGGAGGTGTTAAAGCAAAATACTTCACATGCCCATTAAACTCTATTTCACCCCTTCACAGTATCAGGAAAGGCCTGCAAGGCCTTGTGCCTACTTCCAGCCCCCAGGCACCAATGTTACTGATGCCTGTGACATTTGGTGGTGTAAAGCTTCAAGGGGATGAAGTTGCACCTTCTACCCAGGGTTATGGAGCTCTGCGCAGGGTAAGATTTCAGGTTATCCGCCTGGCTGGAGGTGTTAAAGCAAAACACTTCACATGCCCAATAAAGTCTATTTCACCCCTTCACAGTATCAGGAAAGGCCTATAAGGCCTTGGGCCTACTTCCAGCCTCCAGGCACCAATGTACTGATACCTGTGACATTTGGTGGTGTTAAACTTCAAGGGGATGAAGTCATACCTTCTACCCAGGGTTATGGAGCTCAGCGCAGGGTAAGATTTCAGGCTTCACCCCAGGCTTAAGGCGTGAAAATAGAACAGTTACCATACACAACAATGTGTATTTCACCCATTCACAGTATCAGGAAAGGCCTGCAAGGCCTTGGGCCTACTTCCAGCCTCCAGGCACCAATGTTACTGATACCTGTGACATTTGGTAGTGTTAAGCTTCAAGGGGATGAAGTCACACTTTCTACCCAGGGTTATGGAGCTCAGCACAGGGTAAGATTTTAGGTTATCCCCCTGGCTGGAGGTGTTTAAGCAAAACACCTAACATGCCCAGTACAGTGTATTTCACGCTTTCCCAGTATCAGGATAGTCCTGCAAGGCCTTGTGCCTACTTCCAGCCTCCAGGCACCAATGTTACTGATACCTGTGACATTTGGTGGTGTTAAGCTTCAAGGGGATGAAGTCGCACCTTCTACCCAGGGTTATGGAGCTCAGCACAGGGTAAGAATTCAGGTTATCCCCCTGGCTGGAGGTGTTAAAGCAAAACACTTCACATGCCCAATAAATTGTATTTCACCCCTTCACAGGATCAGGAAAGAGCTGCAAGGCCTCGGGCCTACTTCCAGCCCCCAGGCACCAATGTTACTGATACCTGTGACATGTGGTGGTGTTGAGCTTCAAGGGGATGAAGTCACACCTCTTACCCAGGGTTATGGAGCTCAGCGCAGGGTAAGATTTCAGGTTATCCCCCCTGGCTGGAGGTGTTAAAGCAAAACACTCCACATGCCCAATAAAGTCTATTTCACCCTTTCCCAGTATCAGGAAAAGCCTGCACGGCCTTCTGCCTACTTCCAGCCTCCAGGCACCAATGTTACTGATACCTGTGACATTTGGTGGTGTTAAGCTTCAAGGGGAAGAAGTCACATCTTCTACCCAGGGTTATGGAGCTCAGCGCAGGGTAAGAATTCAGGTTATCGCCCTGGCTTGAGGTGTTAAAGCAAAACACTTCACATGCCCAATAAAGTCTATTTCACCCCTTCACAGTATCAGGAAAGGCCTTGAGCCTACTTCCAGCCTCCAGGCACCAATGTTACTGATACCTGTGACATTTGGTGGTGTTAAGCTTCAGGGGGAAGAAGTCACACCTTTTACCCAGGGTTATGGAGCTCAGCGCAGGGTAAGATTTCAGGTTATCACCCTGGCTTGAGGTGTTAAAGCAAAACACTTCACATGCCCAATAAAGTCTATTTCACCCCTTCACAGTATCAGGAAAGGCCTTGTGCCTACTTCCAGCCTCTAGGCACCAATTTCACTGACACTTGTGACATTTGTAGGTGTTCAACTTCAAGGGGATGAAGTTGCACCTTCTACCCAGGGTTATGGAACTCAGCGCAGGGTAAGATTCCAGGCTTCACCCCTGACTGGAGGTGTTAAAGCAAAACACTTCTCATGCCCAATAAAGTCTATTTCACCCCTCCACAGTATCAGGAAAGGCCTGCAAGGCCTTGGGCCTACTTCCAGCCTCCTGGCACCAATTATACTGATACCTGTGACATTTGGAGGTGTTAAGCTTCAAGGGGATGAAGTTGCACCTTCTACCCAGGGTTATGGAGCTCCGCGCAGGGTAAGAATTTAGGTCATCCCCCTGGCTGGAGGTGTTAAAGGAAAACACTTCACATGCCCAATAAAGTCTATTTTACCCCTCCAAAGTATCAGGGAAGGCCTGCAAGGCCTTGTGCTTACTTCCAGCCTCCAGGCACCAATGTTACTGATACATGTGACATTTGGTGGTGTTAAGCTTCAAGGGGAAGAAGTCACATCTTCTACCCAGGTTTATGGAGCTCAGCGCAGGGTAAGAATTTGGGTTATCCCCCTGGCTGGAGGTGTTAAAGAAAAACACTTCACGTGCCCAATAAAGTCTGTTTCAACCCTTCACAGTATCAGGGAAGGCCTGCAAGGCCTTGTGCCTACTTCCAGCCTCCAGGCACCAATGTTACTGATACCTGTGACATTTGGTGGTGTTAAGCTTCACGGGGAAGAAGTCACACCTTCTACCCAGGTTTATGGAGCTCAGTGCAGGGTACGATTTCAGGTCATCCCTCTGGCTGGAGGTGTTAAAGAAAAACACTTCACATGCCCAATACATTGTATTTCACTCCTTCACAGTGTCAGGAAAGGCCTGCAAGGCCTTGGGCCAACTTCCAGCCCCCAGGCACCAATGTTACTGATACCTGTGACATTTGGTGGTGTTAAGCTTCAAGGGGATGAAGTCACACCTTCTACCAAGTGTTATGGAGCTCAGTGCAGGGTAAGAATTCAGGTTATCCCCCTGGCTGGAGGTGTTAAAGCAAAACACTCCGCATGCCCATTAAAGTCTATTTCACCCCTTCACAGTATCAGGAAAGGCCTGCAAGGCCTTGTGCCTACTTCGAGCCCCCAGGCACCAATGTTACTGATACCTGTGACATTTTGTGGTGTTAAGCTTCAAGGGGATGAAGTCGCACCTTCTACCCATGGTTATGGAGCTCAGCGCAGGGTAAGATTTTAGGTTATCCCCCTGGCTGGAGGTGTTTAAGCAAAACACCTCACATGCCCAGTACAGTGTATTTCACCCTTTCCCAGGATCAGTAAAGGCCTGCAAGGCCTTGTGCCTACTTCCAGCCTCCAGGCACCAATGTTACTGATACCTGTGACCTTTGGTGGTGTTAAGCTTCAAGGGGAAAAAGTCACACCTTCTACCCAGGGTTATGGAGCTCAGTGCAGGGTAAGATTTCAGGTTATCCCCCTGGCTGGAGGTGTTAAAGCAAAACACTCCACATGCCCAATAAAGTCTATTTCACCCCTTCACTGTATCAGGAAAGGCCTGCAAGGCCTTGTGCCTACTTCCAGCCTCCAGGCACCAATGTACTGATACCTGTGACATTTGGTGGTGTTCAGCTTCAAGGGGATGAAGTCACACCTTCTACCCAGGGTTATGGAGCTCAGCGCAGGGTAAGATTTTAGGTTATCCCCCTGGCTGGAGGTGTTTAAGCAAAACACCTCACATGCCCAGTACAGTGTATTTCACCCTTTCCCAGTATCAGTAAAGGCCTGCAAGGCCTTGTGCCTACTTCCAGCCTCCAGGCACCAATGTTACTGATACCTGTGACATTTGGTGGTGTTAAGCTTCAAGGGGATGAAGTCACACTTTATACCCAGGGTTATGGAGCTCAGCGCAGGGTAAGATTTTAGGTTATCCCCCTGGCTGGAGTTGTTAAAGCAAAGCGCTTCACATGCCCAATAAAGTCTATTTCACCCCTTCACAGTATCAGGAAAGGCCTGCAAGGCCTTGGGCCTACTTCCAGCCTCCAGGCACCAGTTTTACTGATACCTGTGACATTTGGTGGTGTTAAGCTTCAAGGGTATGAAGTCACACCTTCTACCCAGGGTTATGGAGCTCAGTGCAGGGTAAGATTTCAGGTTATCCCCCTGGCTGGAGGTGTTAAAGCAAAACACTCCCCATGCCCAATAAAGTCTATTTCACCCCTTCACAGTATTAGGAAAGGCCTGCAAGGCCTTGTGCCTACTTCCAGCCTCCAGGCACCAATGTTACTGATACCTGTGACATTTGGTGGTGTTAAGCTTCAAGGGGATGAAGTCGCACCTTCTACCCAGGGTTATGGAGATCCGCGCAGGGTAAGATTTCAGGCTTCACCCCAGGCTTAAGGCGTGAAAATAGAACAGTTACCATACACATCAATGTGTATTTCACCCATTCACAGTATCAGGAAAGGCCTGCAAGGCCTTGGGCCTACTTCCAGCCTCCAGGCACCAATGTTACTGATACCTGTGACATTTGGTAGTGTTAAGCTTCAAGGGGATGAAGTCACACTTTCTACCCAGGGTTATGGAGCTCAGCACAGGGTAAGATTTTAGGTTATCCCCCTGGCTGGAGGTGTTTAAGCCAAACACCTAACATGCCCAGTACAGTGTATTTCACGCTTTCCCAGTATCAGGATAGTCCTGCAAGGCCTTGTGCCTACTTCCAGCCTCCAGGCACCAATGTTACTGATACCTGTGACATTTGGTGGTGTTAAGCTTCAAGGGGATGAAGTCGCACCTTCTACCCAGGGTTATGGAGCTCAGCACAGGGTAAGAATTCAGGTTATCCCCCTGGCTGGAGGTGTTAAAGCAAAACACTCCACATGCCCAATAAAGTCTATTTCACCCCTTTACTGTATCAGGAAAGGCCTGCAAGGCCGTGGGCCTACTTCCAGCCTCCAGGCACCAATTTTACTGATACCTGTGACATTTGGTGGTGTTAAGCTTCAAGGGGATGAAGTCACACTTTATACCCAGGGTTATGGAGCTCAGCGCAGGGTAAGATTTTTTGGTTATCCCCCTGGCTGGAGGTGTTTAAGCAAAACACCTCACATGCCCAGTACAGTGTATTTCACCCTTTCCCAGTATCAGGAAAGGCCTGCAAGGCCTTGTGCCTACTTCCAGCCTCCAGGCACCAATGTTACTGATACCTGTGACATTTGGTGGTGTTAAGCTTCAAGGGGAAGAAGTCACACCTTCTACCCAGGGTTATGGAGCTCAGTGCAGGGTACGATTTCAGGTCATCCCTCTGGCTGGAGGTGTTAAAGCAAAACACTTCACATGCCCAATACGTTGTATTTCAGTCCTTCACAGTATCAGGAAAGGCCTGCAAGGCCTTGGGCCAACTTCCAGCCCCCAGGCACCAATGTTACTGATACCTGTGACATTTGGTGGTGTTAAGCTTCAAGGGGAAGAAGTCACACCTTCTACCCAGGGTTATGGAGCTCAGCGCAGGGTAAGATTTCAGGTTATCGCCCGGGCTTGAGTTGCTAAAGCAAAACACTTCACATGCCCAATAAAGTCTATTTCACCCCTTTCACAGTATCAGGAAAGGCCTGCAAGGCCCTGGGCCTACTTCCAGCCCCCAGGCACCAATGTTACTGATACCTGTGACATGTGGTGGTGTTAAGCTTCAAGGGGAAGAAGTCACACCTTCTACCCAGGGTTATGGAGCTCAGTGCAGGGTAAGAATTCAGGTTATCCCCCTGGCTGGAGGTGTTTAAGCAAAACACCTCACATGCCCAGTACAGTGTATTTCACCCTTTCCCAGTATCAGTAAAGGCCTGCAAGGCCTTGTGCCTACTTCCAGCCTCCAGGCACCAATGTTACTGATACCTGTGACATTTGGTGGTGTTAAGCTTCAAGGGGATGAAGTCGCACCTTCTACCCAGGGTTATGGAGCTCCGCGCAGGGTAAGATTTCAGGCTTCACCCCAGGCTTAAGGCGTGAAAATAGAACAGTTACCATACACAACAATGTGTATTTCACGCTTTCCCAGTATCAGGATAGTCCTGCAAGGCCTTGTGCCTACTTCCAGCCTCCAGGCACCAATGTGACTGATACCTGTGACATTTGGTGGTCTTAAGCTTCAAGGGGATGAAGTCACACTTTATACCCAGGGTTATGGAGCTCAGCGCAGGGTAAGATTTTAGGTTATCCCCCTGGCTGGAGTTGTTAAAGCAAAACACTTCACATGCCCAATAAAGTCTATTTCACCCCTTCACAGTATCAGGAAAGGCCTGCAAGGCCTTGGGCCTCCTTCCAGCCCCCAGGCACCTGTTTTTGTGATACTTGTGACATTTGGAGGTGCTCAGCTTCAAGGGGATGAAGTCACACCTTCTACCCAGGGTTATGGAGCTCAGTGCAGGGTAAGATTTCAGTTTATCCCCCTGGCCTGAGGTGTTATAGCAAAACACTTCACATGCCAAACAAAGTCTATTTCACCCCTTTCACGATATCAGGAAAGGCCTGCAAGGCCTTGTGCCTACTTCCAGCCTCCAGGCACCAATGTTACCGATACCTGCGACATTTGGAGGTGTTAAGCTTCAAGGGGATGAAGTCTCACCTTTTACCCAGGGTTATGGAGCTCAGCGCAGGGTAAGATTTCAGGTTATCCCCCCGGCTGGAGGGGGTAAAGCAAAACACGTCACATGCCCATTAAAGTGTATTCCGCCAATTCACAGTATCAGGAAAGGCCTGCAAGGCCTTGTGCTTACTTCCAGCCTCCAGGCACCAATGTTACTGATACCTGTGACATATGGTGGTGTTAAGCTTCAAGGGGATGACGTCACACCTCTTACCCAGGGTTATGGAGCTCAGTGCAGGGTAAGAATTCAGGTTATCCCCCCGGCTGGAGGTGTTAAAGCAAAACACTCCACATGCCCAATAAAGTCTATTTCACCCTTTCCCAGTATCAGGAAAAGCCTGCACGGCCTTCTGCCTACTTCCAGCCTCCAGGCACCAATGTTACTGATACCTGTGACATTTGGTGGTGTTAAGCTTCAAGGGGAAGAAGTCACACCTTCTACCAAGTGTTATGGAGCTCAGTGCAGGGTAAGAATTCAGGTTATCCCCCTCGCTGGAGGTGTTAAAGCAAAACACTTGACATGCCCAATAAAGTCTATTTCACCCCTTCACAGTATCAGGAAATGCCTGCAAGGCCTTGGGCCTACTTCCAGCCCCCAGGCACCAATGTTACTGATACCTGTGACATGTGGTGGTGTTACGCTTCAAGGGGATGAAGTCACACCTTTTACCCAGGGTTATGGAGCTCAGCGCAGGGTAAGAATTCAGGTTATCGCCCTGGCTTGAGGTGTTAAAGCAAAACACTTGACATGCCCAATACAGTCTATTTCACCCCTTTCTCAGTATCAGGAAAGGCCTGCAAGGCCTTGGGCCTACTTCCAGCCTCCAGGCACCAATTTTACTGATACCTGTGACATTTGGAGGTGTTACGCTTCAAGGGGATGAAGTCACACCTTTTACCCAGGGTTATGGAGCTCAGCGCAGGGTAAGAATTCAGGTTATCGCCCTGGCTTGAGGTGTTAAAGCAAAACACTTCACATGCCCAATAAAGTCTATTTCACCCCTTTCTCAGTATCAGAAAAGGCCTGCAAGGCCTTGGGCCTACTTCCAGCCTCCAGGCACCAATTTTACTGATACCTGTGACATTTGGAGGTGTTAAGCTTGAAGGGTATGAAGTCACACCTTCTACCCTGGGTTATGGAGCTCAGTGCAGGGTAAGATTTCAGGTTATCCCCCTGGCTGGAGGTGTTAAAGCAAAACACTCCACATGCCCAATAAAGTCTATTTCACCCCTTCACTGTATCAGGAAAGGCCTTGTGCCTACTTCCAGCCTCCAGGCACCAATGTTACTGATACCTGTGACATTTGGTGGTGTTAAGCTTCAAGGGGAAGAAGTCACATCTTCTACCCAGGGTTATGGAGCTCAGCGCAGGGTAAGATTTCAGGTTATCCCCCTGGCTGGAGGTGTTAAAGGAAAACACTTTGCACGCCCATTAAAGTCTATTTCACCCCTTCACAGTATCAGGAAAGGCCTGCAAGGCCTTGTGTCTACTTCCAGCCTCCAGGCACCAATGTTACTGATACCTGTGACATGTGGTGGTGTTAAGCTTCAAGGGGATTAAGTCACACCTTCTACCCAGGGTTATGGAGCTCAGCGCAGGGTAAGATTTCAGGTTATCCCCCTGGCTTGAGGTGTTAAAGCCAAACACTCCACATGCCCAATAAAGTCTATTTCACCTCTTCACAGTATCAGGAAAGGCCTGCAAGGCATTGGGCCTACTTCCAGCCTCCAGGCACCAATGTTACTGATACCTGTGACAGGTGGTGGTGTTAAGCTTCAAGGGGATGTAGTCACACCTTTTACCCAGGGTCATGGAGCTCAGCGCAGGGTAAGATTTCAGGTTATCCCCCTGGATTGAGGTGTTAAAGCCAAACACTCCACATGCCCAAGAAAGTCTATTTCACACCTTCACGGTATCAGGAAAGGCCTGCAAGGCCCTGGGCCTACTTCCAGCCTCCAGGCACCAATTGTACTGATACCTGTGACATTTGGTGGTGTTACGCTTCAAGGGGACGAAGTCACACTTTCTACCCAGGGTTATGGAGCTCAGAGCAGGGTAAGATTTTAGGTAATCCCCCTGGCTGGAGGTGTTTAAGCAAAACACCTCACACGCCCAGTACAGTGTATTTCACCCTTTCCCAGTATCAGGAAAGGCCTGCAAGGCCTTGTGCCTACTTCCAGCCTCCAGGCATCAATGTTACTGATACCTGTGACATTTGGTGGTGTTAAGCTTCAAGGGGATGAAGTCGCACCTTCTACCCAGGGTTATGGAGCTCCGCGCAGGGTAAGATTTCAGGCTTCACCCCAGGCTTAAGGCGTGAAAATAGAACAGTTACCATACACAACAATGTGTATTTCACCCATTCACAGTATCAGGAAAGGCCTGCAAGGCCTTGGGCCTACTTCCAGCCTCCAGGCACCAATGTTACTGATACCTGTGACATTTGGTAGTGTTAAGCTTCAAGGGGATGAAGTCACACTTTCTACCCAGGGTTATGGAGCTCAGCGCAGGGTAAGAATTCAGGTTATCCCCCTGGCTGGAGGTGTTAAAGCAAAACACTTCACATGCCCATTAAACTCTATTTCACCCCTTCACAGTATCAGGAAAGGCCTGCAAGGCCTTGGGCCTACTTCCAGCCTCCAGGCACCAATGTTACTGATACCTGTGACATTTTGGTAGTGTTAAGCTTCAAGGGGATGAAGTCACACTTTCTACCCAGGGTTATGGAGCTCAGCACAGGGTAAGATTTTAGGTTATCCCCCTGGCTGGAGGTGTTTAAGCAAAACACCTCACATGCCCAGTACAGTGTATTTCACCCTTTCCCAGGATCAGTAAAGGCCTGCAAGGCCTTGTGCCTACTTCCAGCCTCCAGGCACCAATGTTACTGATACCTGTGACCTTTGGTGGTGTTAAGCTCCAAGGGCATGAAGTCGCACCTTCTACCCAGGGTTATGGAGCTCCGCGCAGGGTAAGATTTCAGGTTATCCCCCTGGCTGGAGGTGTTTAAGCAAAACACCTCACATGCCCAGTACAGTGTATTTAACCCTTTCCCAGTATCAGGAAAGGCCTGCAAGGCCTTGTGCCTACTTCCAGCCTCCAGGCACCAATGTTACTGATACCTGTGACATTTGGTGGTGTTAAGCTTCAATGGGAAGAAGTCAAATCTTCTACCCAGGGTTATGGAGCTCAGCGCAGGGTAAGAATTTGGGTTATCCCCCTGGCTGGAGGTGTTAAAGCAAAACACTTCACATGCCCAATAAAGTCTGTTTCACCCCTTCACAGTATCATGAAAGGCCTGCAAGGCCTTGTGCCTACTTCCAGCCTCCAGGCACCAATGTTACTGATACCTGTGACATGTGGTGGTGTTAAGCTTCAATGGGATGAAGTCACACCTTCTACCCAGGGTTATGGAGCTCAGTGCAGGGTAAGAATTTGGGTTATCCCCCTGGCTGGAGGTGTTAAAGCAAAACACTTCACATGCCCAATAAAGTCTGTTTCACCCCTTCACAGTATCAGGAAAGGCCTGCAAGGACTTGTGCCTACTTCCAGCCTCCAGGCACCAATGTTACTGATACCTGTGACATGTGGTGGTGTTAAGCTTCAATGGGATGAAGTCGCACCTTCTACCCAGGGTTATGGAGCTCAGCGCAGGGTAAGATTTCAGGTTATCCCCCCTGGCTTGAGGTGTTAAAGCAAAACACTTCACATGCCCAATAAAGTCTATTTCACCCCTTCACAGTATCAGGAAAGGCCTGCAAGGCCTTGGGCCTACTTCCAGCCTCCAGGCACCAATGTTACTGATACCTGTGATATTTGGTGGTGTTAAGCTTCAAGGGGATGAAGCCACACCTTTTACCCAGGGTTATGGAGCTCAGCGCAGAGTAAGATTTCAGGTTATCGCCCTGGCTTGAGGTGTTAAAGCAAAACACTTCACATGCCCAATAAAGTCTAGTTCACCCCTTCACAGTATCAGGAAAGGCCTGCAAGGCCTTGTGCCTACTTTCAGCCTCCAGGCACCAATGTTACTGATACCTGTGACATGTGCTGGTGTAAGCTTCAAGGGGATGAAGTCACACCTTTTACCCAGGGTTATGGAGCTCAGCGCAGGGTAAGATTTCAGGTTATCGCCCTGGCTTGAGGTGTTAAAGCAAAACACTCCACATGCCAAATAAAGTCTATTTCACCCCTTCACAGTATCAGGAAAGGCCTGCAAGGCCTTGGGCCTACTTCCAGCCTCCAGGCACCAAAGTTACTGATACCTGTGACATTTGGTGGTGTTAAGCTTCAAGGGGAAGAAGTCACGCCTTCTACCCAGGGTTATGGAGCTCAGTGCAGGGTAAGAATTCAGGTTATCCCCCTGGCTGGAGGTGTTAAAGCAAAACACTTCACATGCCCATTAAAGTCTATTTCACCCCTTCACAGTATCAGGAAAGGCCTGCAAGGCCTTGTGCCTACTTCCAGCCTCCAGGCACCAATGTTACTGTTACCTGTGACATGTGGTGGTGTTAAGCTTCAAGGGGATGAAGTCACACCTTTTACCCAGGGTTATGGAGCTCAGCGCAGGGTAAGATTTCAGGTTATCCCCCTGGCTTGAGGTGTTAAAGCCAAACACTCCACATGCCCAATAAAGTCTATTTCACGCCTTCACAGTATCAGGAAAGGCCTTGTGCCTACTTCCAGCCTCCAGGCACCAATGTTACTGATACCTGTGACATTTGGTGGTGTTAAGCTTCAAGGGGAAGAAGTCACACCTTCTACCCAGGGTTATGGAGCTCAGCGCAGGGTAAGAATTCAGGTTATCCCCCTGGCTGGAGGTGTTAAAGCAAAACACTTTGCATGCCCATTAAAGTCTATTTCACCCCTTCACAGTATCAGGAAAGGCAGGCAAGGCCGTGTGCCTACTTCCAGCCTCCAGGCACCAATGTTACTGATACCTGTGATATGTGGTGGTGTTAAGCTTCAAGGGGATGAAGTCGCACCTTCTACCCAGGGTTATGGAGCTCAGCGCAGGGTAAGATTTCAGGTTATCCCCCCTGGCTTGAGGTGTTAAAGCAAAACACTTCACATGCCCAATAAAGTCTATTTCACCCCTTCACAGTATCAGGAAAGGCCTGCAAGGCCTTGGGCCTACTTCCAGCCTCCAGGCACCAATGTTACTGATACCTGTGATATTTGGTGGTGTTAAGCTTCAAGGGGATGAAGCCACACCTTTTACCCAGGGTTATGGAGCTCAGCGCAGAGTAAGATTTCAGGTTATCGCCCTGGCTTGAGGTGTTAAAGCAAAACACTTCACATGCCCAATAAAGTCTAGTTCACCCCTTCACAGTATCAGGAAAGGCCTGCAAGGCCTTGTGCCTACTTTCAGCCTCCAGGCACCAATGTTACTGATACCTGTGACATGTGCTGGTGTAAGCTTCAAGGGGATGAAGTCACACCTTTTACCCAGGGTTATGGAGCTCAGCGCAGGGTAAGATTTCAGGTTATCGCCCTGGCTTGAGGTGTTAAAGCAAAACACTCCACATGCCAAATAAAGTCTATTTCACCCCTTCACAGTATCAGGAAAGGCCTGCAAGGCCTTGGGCCTACTTCCAGCCTCCAGGCACCAAAGTTACTGATACCTGTGACATTTGGTGGTGTTAAGCTTCAAGGGGAAGAAGTCACGCCTTCTACCCAGGGTTATGGAGCTCAGTGCAGGGTAAGAATTCAGGTTATCCCCCTGGCTGGAGGTGTTAAAGCAAAACACTTCACATGCCCATTAAAGTCTATTTCACCCCTTCACAGTATCAGGAAAGGCCTGCAAGGCCTTGTGCCTACTTCCAGCCTCCAGGCACCAATGTTACTGTTACCTGTGACATGTGGTGGTGTTAAGCTTCAAGGGGATGAAGTCACACCTTTTACCCAGGGTTATGGAGCTCAGCGCAGGGTAAGATTTCAGGTTATCCCCCTGGCTTGAGGTGTTAAAGCCAAACACTCCACATGCCCAATAAAGTCTATTTCACGCCTTCACAGTATCAGGAAAGGCCTTGTGCCTACTTCCAGCCTCCAGGCACCAATGTTACTGATACCTGTGACATTTGGTGGTGTTAAGCTTCAAGGGGAAGAAGTCACACCTTCTACCCAGGGTTATGGAGCTCAGCGCAGGGTAAGAATTCAGGTTATCCCCCTGGCTGGAGGTGTTAAAGCAAAACACTTTGCATGCCCATTAAAGTCTATTTCACCCCTTCACAGTATCAGGAAAGGCAGGCAAGGCCGTGTGCCTACTTCCAGCCTCCAGGCACCAATGTTACTGATACCTGTGACATGTGGTGGTGTTAAGCTTCAAGGGGATGAAGTCACACCTTCTACCCAGGGTTATGGAGCTCAGCGCAGGGTAAGAATTCAGGTTATCCCCCTGGCTTGAGGTGTTAAAGCAAAACACTTCACATGCCCTATAAAGTCTATTTCACCCCTTCACAGTATCAGGAAAGGCCTTGTGCCTTCTTCCAGCCTCTAGGCACCAATTTCACTGAAACTTGTGACATTTGTAGGTGTTCAACTTCAAGGGGAAGAAGTCACGCCTTCTACCCAGGGTTATGGAACTCAGCGCAGGGTAAGATTCCAGGCTTCACCCCTGACTGGAGGTGTTAAAGCAAAACACTTCTCATGCCCAATAAAGTCTATTTCACCCCTCCACAGTATCAGGAAAGGCCTGCAAGGCCTTGGGCCTACTTCCAGCCTCCTGGCACCAATTATACTGATACCTGTGACATTTGGAGGTGTTAAGCTTCAAGGGGATGAAGTTGCACCTTCTACCCAGGGTTATGGAGCTCCGCGCAGGGTAAGAATTTAGGTCATCCCCCTGGCTGGAGGTGTTAAAGGAAAACACTTCACATGCCCAATAAAGTCTAGTTCACCCCTTCACAGTATCAGGAAAGGCCTGCAAGGCCTTGGGCCTACTTCCAGCCTCCTGGCACCAATTATACTGATACCTGTGACATTTGGAGGTGTTAAGCTTCAAGGGGATGAAGTCACACCTTTTACCCAGGGTTATGGAGCTCAGCGCAGAGTAAGATTTCAGGTTATCGCCCTGGCTTGAGGTGTTAAAGCAAAACACTTCACATGCCCAATAAAGTCTAGTTCACCCCTTCACAGTATCAGGAAAGGCCTGCAAGGCCTTGTGCCTACTTTCAGCCTCCAGGCACCAATGTTACTGATACCTGTGACATGTGGTGGTGTAAGCTTCAAGGGGATGAAGTCACACCTTTTACCCAGGGTTATGGAGCTCAGCACAGGGTAAGATTTCAGGTTATCGCCCTGGCTTGAGGTGTTAAAGCAAAACACTCCACATGCCAAATAAAGTCTATTTCACCCCTTCACAGTATCAGGAAAGGCCTGCAAGGCCTTGGGCCTACTTCCAGCCTCCAGGCACCAAAGTTACTGATACCTGTGACATTTGGTGGTGTTAAGCTTCAAGGGGATGAAGTCACACTTTCTACCCAGGGTTATGGAGCTCAGCGCAGGGTAAGAATTCAGGTTATCCCCCTGGCTGGAGGTGTTAAAGCAAAATACTTCACATGCCCATTAAACTCTATTTCACCCCTTCACAGTATCAGGAAAGGCCTGCAAGGCCTTGTGCCTACTTCCAGCCCCCAGGCACCAATGTTACTGATGCCTGTGACATTTGGTGGTGTAAAGCTTCAAGGGGATGAAGTTGCACCTTCTACCCAGGGTTATGGAGCTCTGCGCAGGGTAAGATTTCAGGTTATCCGCCTGGCTGGAGGTGTTAAAGCAAAACACTCCACATGCCCAATAAAGTCCATTTCACCCCTTCACTGTATCAGGAAAGGCCTGCAAGGCCTTGGGCCTACCTCCAGCCTCCAGGCACCAATGTTACTGATACCTGTGACATGTGGTGGTGTTAAGCTTCAAGGGGATGAAGTCACACTTTCTACCCAGGGTTATGGAGCTCAGCGCAGGGTAAGAATTCAGGTTATCCCCCTGGCTGGAGGTGTTAAAGCAAAACACTTCACATGCCCAATAAATTGTATTTCACCCCTTCACAGTATCAGGAAAGGCCTGCAAGGCCTTGGGCCTACTTCCAGCCTCCAGGCACCAATGTTACTGATGCCTGTGACATTTGGTGGTGTTAAGCTTCAAGGGGATGAAGTCACACCTTTTACCCAGGGTTATGGAGCTCAGTGCAGGGTAAGAATTCAGGGTATCCCCCTGGCTGGAGGTGTTAAAGCAAAACACTTCACATGCCCAGTACAGTGTATTTCACCCTTTCCCAGTATCAGGAAAGGCCTGCAAGGCTTTGTGCCTACTTCCAGCCTCCAGGCACCAATGTTACTGATACCTGTGACATTTGGCGGTGTTAAGCTTCAAGGGGAAGAAGTCACACCATCTACCCAGGGTTATGGAGCTCAGTGCAGGGTAAGAATTGAGGTTATCCCCCTGGCTGGAGGTGTTAAAGCAAAACACTTCACATGCCCAATAAAGTCTATTTCACCCCTTCACAGTATCAGGAAAGGCCTGCAAGGCCTTGTGCCTACTTCCAGCCTCCAGGCACCAATGTTACTGATGCCTGTGACATTTGGTGGTGTTAAGCTTCAAGGGGAAGAAGTCACACCTTTTACCCTGGGTTATGGAGCTCAGCGCAGGGTAAGATTTCAGGTTATCCCCCTGGCTTGAGGTGTTAAATCAAAACACTTCACATGCCCAATAAAGTCTATTTCACCCCTTCACAGTATCAGGAAAGGCCTGCAAGGCCTTGTGCCTACTTCCAGCCTCCAGGCACCAATGTTACTGATGCCTGTGACATTTGGTGGTGTTAAGCTTCAAGGGGATGAAGTCACACCTTCTACCCAGGGTTATGGAGCTCAGTGCAGGGTAAGATTTCAGGTTATCCCCCTGGCTGGAGGTGTTAGAGCAAAACACTCCACATGCCCAATAAAGTCTATTTCACCCCTTCACAGTATCAGGAAAGGCCTGCAAGGCCTTGTGCCTACTTCCAGACTCCAGGCACCAATGTTACTGATACATGTGACATTTGGTAGTGTTAAGCTTCAAGGGGATGAAGTCACACTTTCTACCCAGGGTTATGGAGCTCAGCGCAGGGTAAGATTTTAGGTTATCCCCCTGGCTGGAGGTGTTTAAGCAAAACACCTCACATGCCCAGTACAGTGTATTTCACCCTTTCCCAGTATCAGTAAAGGCCCGCAAGGCCTTGGGCCTACTTCCAGCCTCCAGGCACCAATGTTACTGATACCTGTGACATGTGGTGGTGTTAAGCTTCAAGGGGATGAAGTCGCACCTTCTACCCAGGGTTATGGAGCTCCGCGCAGGGTAAGATTTCAGGCTTCACACCAGGCTTAAGGCGTGAAAATAGAACAATTACCATACACAACAATGTGTATTTCACCCCTTCACAGTGTCAGGAAAGGCCTGCAAGGCCTTGGGCCTACGCCCAGCCTCCAGGCACCGATTTTACTGATACCTGTGACATTTGGTGGTGTTAAGCTTCAAGGGGATGAAGTCACACTTTCTACCCAGGTTTATGGAGCTCAGCGCAGGGTAAGAATTCAGGTTATCCCCCTGGTTGGAGCTGTTAAAGCAAAACACTTCACATGCCCATTAAACTCTATTTCACCCCTTCACAGTATCAGGAAAGGCATGCAAGGCCTTGTGCCTACTTCCAGCCTCCAGGCACCAATGTTACTGATGCCTGTGACATTTGGTGGTGTTAAGCTTCAAGGGGATGAAGTCACACCTTCTACCCAGGGTTATGGAGCTCAGTGCAGGGTAAGATTTCAGGTTATCCCCCTGGCTGGAGGTGTTAAAGCAAAACACTCCACATGCCCAATAAAGTCTATTTCACCCCTTCACAGTATCAGGAAAGGCCTGCAAGGCCTTGTGCCTACTTCCAGCCTCCAGGCACCAATGTTACTGATACATGTGACATTTGGTAGTGTTAAGCTTCAAGGGGATGAAGTCACACTTTATACCCAGGGTTATGGAGCTCAGCGCAGGGTAAGATTTTAGGTTATCCCCCTGGCTGGAGCTGTTAAAGCAAAACACTTCACATGCCCATTAAACTCTATTTCACCCCTTCACAGTATCAGGAAAGGCCTGCAAGGCCTTGTGCCTACTTCCAGCCCCCAGGCACCAATGTTACTGATGCCTGTGACATTTGGTGGTGTAAAGCTTCAAGGGGATGAAGTCGCACCTTACACCCAGGGTTATGGAGCTCTGCGCAGGGTAAGATTTCAGGTTATCCCCCTGGCTGGAGGTGTTAAAGCAAAACACTCCACATGCCCAATAAAGTCTATTTCACCCCTTCACTGTATCAGGAAAGGCCTGCAAGGCCGTGGGCCTACTTCCAGCCTCCAGGCACCAATTTTACTGATACCTGTGACATTTGGTGGTGTTAAGCTTCAAGGGGATGAAGTCACACTTTATACCCAGGGTTATGGAGCTCAGCGCAGGGTAAGATTTTAGGTTATCCCCCTGGCTGGAGTTGTTAAAGCAAAACACTTCACATGCCCATTAAACTCTATTTCACCCCTTCACAGTATCAGGAAAGGCCTGCAAGGCCTTGGGCCTACTTCCAGCCTCCAGGCGCCAATGTTACTGATACCTGTGACATTTGGTAGTGTTAAGCTTCAAGGGGATGAAGTCACACTTTATACCCAGGGTTATGGAGCTCAGCGCAGGGTAAGATTTAAGGCTATCCCCCTGGCCTGAGGTGTTTAAGCAAAACACCTCACATGCCAAATAAAGTCTATTTCACCCCTTTCCCAGTATCAGGAAAGGCCTGCAAGGCCTTGTGCCTACTTCCACCCCCCAGGCACCTGTTTTTGTGATACTTGTGACATTTGGAGGTGCTCAGCTTCAAGGGGATGAAGTCACACCTTCTACCCAGGGTTATGGAGCTCAGTGCAGGGTAAGATTTCAGTTTATCCCCCTGGCCTGAGGTGTTAAAGCAAAACACTTCACATGCCAAATAAAGTCTATTTCACCCCTTTCACAGTATCAGGAAAGGCCTGCAAGGCCTTGTGCCTACTTCCAGCCTCCAGGCACCAATGTTACCGATACCTGTGACATTTGGAGGTGTTAAGCTTCAAGGGGATGAAGTCTCACCTTTTACCCAGGGTTATGGAGCTCAGCGCAGGGTAAGATTTCAGGTTATCCCCCCGGCTGGAGGTGGTAAAGCAAAACACGTCACATGCCCATTAAAGTGTATTCCGCCCATTCACAGTATCAGGAAAGGCCTGCAAGGCCTTGTGCTTACTTCCAGCCTCCAGGCACCAATGTTACTAATACCTGTGACATATGGTGGTGTTAAGCTTCAAGGGGATGAAGTCACACCTCTTACCCAGGGTTATGGAGCTCAGCGCAGGGTAAGATTTCAGGTTATCCCCCTGGCTTGAGGTGTTAAAGCAAAACACTTCACATGCCCAATAAAGTCTATTTCACCCCTTTCACAGTATCAGGAAAGGCCTGCAAGGCCTTGGGCCTACTTCCAGCCTCCAGGCACCAATTTTACTGATACCTGTGACATTTGGTGGTGTTGAGCTTCAAGGGGATGAAGGCACACCTTTTACCCGGGGTTAAGGAGCTCAGCGCAGGGTAAGATTTCAGGTTATCCCCCTTGCTTGAGGTGTTAAAGCAAAACACTACACATGCCAAGTAAAGTCTATTTCACCCCTTCACAGTATCAGGAAAGGCCTGCAAGGCCTTGGGCCTACATCTATTCTCCAGGCACCAATTGTACTGACACCTGTGACATTTGGTGTTGTTCAACTTCAAGGGGATGAAGTCACACCTTCTACCCAGGGTTATGGAGCTCAGCGCAGGGTAAGATTTCAGCTTTTCACCCTTAGCTGGAAGTGATGAAGCAAAACACTACACATGCCAAGTAAAGTCTATTTCACCCCTTCACAGTATCAGGAAAGGCCTGCAAGGCCTTGTGCCTACTTCCAGCCTCCAGGCACCAATGTTACTGATGCCTGTGACATTTGGTGGTGTTAAGCTTCAAGGGGATGAAGTCACACCTTCTACCCAGGGTTATGGAGCTCAGTGCAGGGTAAGATTTCAGGTTATCCCCCTGGCTGGAGGTGTTAGAGCAAAACACTCCACATGCCCAATAAAGTCTATTTCACCCCTTCACAGTATCAGGAAAGGCCTGCAAGGCCTTGTGCCTACTTCCAGCCTCCAGGCACCAATGTTACTGATGCCTGTGACATTTGGTGGTGTTAAGCTTCAAGGGGATGAAGTCACACCTTCTACCCAGGGTTATGGAGCTCAGTGCAGGGTAAGATTTCAGGTTATCCCCCTGGCTGGAGGTGTTAAAGCAAAACACTCCACATGCCCAATAAAGTCTATTTCACCCCTTCACAGTATCAGGAAAGGCCTGCAAGGCCTTGTGCCTACTTCCAGCCTCCAGGCACCAATGTTACTGATACATGTGACATTTGGTAGTGTTAAGCTTCAAGGGGATGAAGTCACACTTTCTACCCAGGGTTATGGAGCTCAGCGCAGGGTAAGATTTTAGGTTATCCCCCAGGCTGGAGGTGTTTAAGCAAAACACCTCACATGCCCAGTACAGTGTATTTCACCCTTTCCCAGTATCAGTAAAGGCCTGCAAGGCCTTGGGCCTACTTCCAGCCTCCAGGCACCAATGTTACTGATACCTGTGACATGTGGTGGCGTTAAGCTTCAAGGGGATGAAGTCACACCTTTTACCCAGGGTTATGGAGCTCAGCGCAGGGTAAGATTTCAGGTTATCGCCCTGGCTTAAGGTGTTAAAGCAAAACACTCCACATGCCCAATAAAGTCTATTTCACCCCTTCACAGTATCAGGAAAGGCCTGCAAGGCCTTTTGCCTACTTCCAGCCTCTAGGCACAAATGTTACTGATACATGTGACATTTGGTAGTGTTAAGCTTCAAGGGGATGAAGTCACACTTTCTACCCAGGGTTATGGAGCTCCGCGCAGGGTAAGATTTCAGGCTTCACACCAGGCTTAAGGCGTGAAAATAGAACAATTACCATACACAACAATGTGTATTTCACCCCTTCACAGTGTCAGGAAAGGCCTGCAAGGCCTTGGGCCTACGCCCAGCCTCCAGGCACCAATGTTACTGATACCTGTGACATTTGGTGGTGTTAAGCTTCAAGGGGATGAAGTCGCACCTTCTACCCAGGGTTATGGAGCTCAGCGCAGGGTAAGATTTCAGGTTATCCCCCTGGCTGGAGGTGTTAAAGCAAAACACTTCACATGCCCAATAAATTGTATTTCACCCCTTCACAGTATCAGGAAAGGCCTGCAAGGCCTTGGGCCTACTTCCAGCCCCCAGGCACCAATGTTACTGATACCTGTGACATTTGGTGGTGTAAAGCTTCAAGGGGATGAAGTCGCACCTTCTACCCAGGGTTATGGAGCTCTGCGCAGGGTAAGATTTCAGGTTATCCGCCTGGCTGGAGGTGTTAAAGCAAAACACTCCACATGCCCAATAAAGTCCATTTCACCCCTTCACTGTATCAGGAAAGGCCTGCAAGGCCTTGGGCCTACCTCCAGCCTCCAGGCACCAATGTTACTGATGCCTGTGACATTTGGTGGTGTTAAGCTTCAAGGGGATGAAGTCACACCTTTTACCCAGGGTTATGGAGCTCAGTGCAGTGTAAGAATTCAGGGTATCCCCCTGGCTGGAGGTGTTAAAGCAAAACACTTCACATGCCCAGTACAGTGTATTTCACCCTTTCCCAGTATCAGGAAAGGCCTGCAAGGCCTTGTGCCTACTTCCAGCCTCCAGGCACCAATGTTACTGATACCTGTGACATTTGGCGGTGTTAAGCTTCAAGGGGAAGAAGTCACACCTTTTACCCAGGGTTATGGAGCTCAGCGCAGGGTAAGAATTCAGGTTATCCCCCTGGCTGGAGGTGTTAAAGCAAAACACTTCACATGCCCATTAAAGTCTTTTTCACCCCTTCACAGTATCAGGAAAGGCCTTGTGCCTACTTCCAGCCTCCAGGCACCAATGTTACTGATACCTGTGACATTTGGTGGTGTTAAGCTTCAAGGGGAAGAAGTCACATCTTCTACCCAGGGTTATGGAGCTCAGCGCAGGGTAAGATTTCAGGTTATCCCCCTGGCTGGAGGTGTTAAAGCAAAACACTTTGCATGCCCATTAAAGTCTATTTCACCCCTTCACAGTATCAGGAAAGGCCTGCAAGGCCTTGTGCCTACTTCCAGCCTCCAGGCACCAATGTTACTGATACCTGTGACATGTGGTGGTGTTAAGCTTCAAGGGGATTAAGTCACACCTTCTACCCAGGGTTATGGAGCTCAGCGCAGGGTAAGATTTCAGGTTATCCCCCTGGCTTGAGGTGTTAAAGCCAAACACTCCACATGCCCAATAAAGTCTATTTCACCTCTTCACAGTATCAGGAAAGGCCTGCAAGGCATTGGGCCTACTTCCAGCCTCCAGGCACCAATGTTACTGATACCTGTGACATGTGGTGGTGTTAAGCTTCAAGGGGATGTAGTCACACCTTTTACCCAGGGTCATGGAGCTCAGCGCAGGGTAAGATTTCAGGTTATCCCCCTGGCTTGAGGTGTTAAAGCCAAACACTCCACATGCCCAAGAAAGTCTATTTCACACCTTCACGGTATCAGGAAAGGCCTGCAAGGCCTTGGGCCTACTTCCAGCCTCCAGGCACCAATTTTACTGATACCTGTGACATTTGGTGGTGTTAAGCTTCAAGGGGACGAAGTCACACTTTCTACCCAGGGTTATGGAGCTCAGAGCAGGGTAAGATTTTAGATAATCCCCCTGGCTGGAGGTGTTTAAGCAAAACACCTCACACGCCCAGTACAGTGTATTTCACCCTTTCCCAGTATCAGGAAAGGCCTGCAAGGCCTTGTGCCTACTTCCAGCCTCCAGGCACCAATGTTACTGATACCTGTGACATTTGGTGGTGCTAAGCTTCAAGGGGAAGAAGTCACACCTTCTACCCAGGGTTATGGAGCTCAGCGCAGGGTAAGATTTCAGGTTATCCCCCTGGCTTTAGGTGTTAAAGCCAAACACACCACATGCCCAATAAAGTCTATTTCACCCCTTCACAGTATCAGGAAAGGCCTGCAAGGCCGTGGGCCTACTTCCAGCCTCCAGGCACCAATGTTACTGATACCTGTGACATTTGGTAGTGCTAAGCTTCAAGGGAAGGAAGTCACACCTTCTACCCAGGGTTATGGAGCTCAGCGCAGGGTAAGATTTCAGGTTATCCCCCTGGCTTTAGGTGTTAAAGCCGAACACACCACATGCCCAATAAAGTCTATTTAACCCCTTCACAGTATCAGGAAAGGCCTGCAAGGCCTTGGGCCTACTTCCAGCCTCCAGGCACCAATGTTACTGATACCTGTGACATGCGGTGGTGTTAAGCTTCAAGGGGATGAAGTCACACCTCTTACCCAGGGTTATGGAGCTCAGTGCAGGGTAAGATTTCAGGTTATCCCCCCTGGCTGGAGGTGTTAAAGCAAAACACTCCACATGCCCAATAAAGTCTATTTCACCCTTTCCCAGTATCAGGAAAAGCCTGCACGGCCTTCTGCCTACTTCCAGCCTCCAGGCACCAATGTTACTGATACCTGTGACATTTGGTGGTGTTAAGCTTCAAGGGGATGAAGTCGCACCTTCTACCCAGGGTTATGGAGCTCAGCGCAGGGTAAGATTTCAGGTTATCCCCCTGGCTGGAGGTGTTAAAGCAAAACACTTTGCATGCCCATTAAAGTCTATTTCACCCCTTCACAGTATCAGGAAAGGCCTGCAAGGCCTTGTGCCTACTTCCAGCCTCCAGGCACCAATGTTACTGATACCTGTGACATGTGGTGGTGTTAAGCTTCAAGGGGATTAAGTCACACCTTCTACCCAGGGTTATGGAGCTCAGCGCAGGGTAAGATTTCAGGTTATCCCCCTGGCTTGAGGTGTTAAAGCCAAACACTCCACATGCCCAATAAAGTCTATTTCACCTCTTCACAGTATCAGGAAAGGCCTGCAAGGCATTGGGCCTACTTCCAGCCTCCAGGCACCAATGTTACTGATACCTGTGACATGTGGTGGTGTTAAGCTTCAAGGGGATGAAGTCACACCTCTTACCCAGGGTTATGGAGCTCAGCGCAGGGTAAGATTTCAGGTTATCCCCCCTGGCTGGAGGTGTTAAAGCAAAACACTCCACATGCCCAATAAAGTCTATTTCACCCTTTCCCAGTATCAGGAAAAGCCTGCACGGCCTTCTGCCTACTTCCAGCCTCCAGGCACCAATGTTACTGATACCTGTGACATTTGGTGGTGTTAAGCTTCAAGGGGATGAAGTCGCACCTTCTACCCAGGGTTATGGAGCTCAGCGCAGGGTAAGATTTCAGGTTATCCCCCTGGCTGGAGGTGTTAAAGCAAAACACTTCACATGCCCAATAAATTGTATTTCACCCCTTCACAGTATCAGGAAAGGCCTGCAAGGCCTTGGGCCTACTTCCAGCCCCCAGGCACCAATGTTACTGATACCTGTGACATTTGGTGGTGTTAAGCTTCAAGGGGATGAAGTCGCACCTTCTACCCCAGGGTTATGGAGCTCAGCGCAGGGTAAGAATTCAGGTTATCCCCCTGGCTGGAGGTGTTAAAGCAAAACACTTCACATGCCCAATAAAGTCTATTTCACCCCTTCACAGTATCAGGAAAGGCCTATAAGGCCTTGGGCCTACTTCCAGCCTCCAGGCACCAATGTACTGATACCTGTGACATTTGGTGGTGTTAAACTTCAAGGGGATGAAGTCATACCTTCTACCCAGGGTTATGGAGCTCAGCGCAGGGTAAGATTTCAGGCTTCACCCCAGGCTTAAGGCGTGAAAATAGAACAGTTACCATACACAACAATGTGTATTTCACCCATTCACAGTATCAGGAAAGGCCTGCAAGGCCTTGGGCCTACTTCCAGCCTCCAGGCACCAATGTTACTGATACCTGTGACATTTGGTAGTGTTAAGCTTCAAGGGGATGAAGTCACACTTTCTACCCAGGGTTATGGAGCTCAGCACAGGGTAAGATTTTAGGTTATCCCCCTGGCTGGAGGTGTTTAAGCAAAACACCTAACATGCCCAGTACAGTGTATTTCACGCTTTCCCAGTATCAGGATAGTCCTGCAAGGCCTTGTGCCTACTTCCAGCCTCCAGGCACCAATGTTACTGATACCTGTGACATTTGGTGGTGTTAAGCTTCAAGGGGATGAAGTCGCACCTTCTACCCAGGGTTATGGAGCTCAGCACAGGGTAAGAATTCAGGTTATCCCCCTGGCTGGAGGTGTTAAAGCAAAACACTTCACATGCCCATTAAAGTCTATTTCACCCCTTCACAGTATCAGGAAAGGCCTATAAGGCCTTGGGCCTACTTCCAGCCTCCAGGCACCAATGTACTGATACCTGTGACATTTGGTGGTGTTAAACTTCAAGGGGATGAAGTCACACCTTCTACCCAGGGTTATGGAGCTCAGCTCAGGGTAAGAATTCAGGTTATCCCCCTGGCTGGAGGTGTTAAAGCAAAACACTTCACATGCCCAATAAATTGTATTTCACCCCTTCACAGGATCAGGAAAGAGCTGCAAGGCCTCGGGCCTACTTCCAGCCCCCAGGCACCAATGTTACTGATACCTGTGACATGTGGTGGTGTTGAGCTTCAAGGGGATGAAGTCACACCTCTTACCCAGGGTTATGGAGCTCAGCGCAGGGTAAGATCTCAGGTTATCCCCCCTGGCTGGAGGTGTTAAAGAAAAACACTCCACATGCCCAATAAAGTCTATTTCACCCTTTCCCAGTATCAGGAAAAGCCTGCACGGCCTTCTGCCTACTTCCAGCCTCCAGGCACCAATGTTACTGATACCTGTGACATTTGGTGGTGTTAAGCTTCAAGGGGAAGAAGTCACATCTTCTACCCAGGGTTATGGAGCTCAGCGCAGGGTAAGAATTCAGGTTATCGCCCTGGCTTGAGGTGTTAAAGCAAAACACTTCACATGCCCAATAAAGTCTATTTCACCCCTTCACAGTATCAGGAAAGGCCTTGAGCCTACTTCCAGCCTCCAGGCACCAATGTTACTGATACCTGTGACATTTGGTGGTGTTAAGCTTCAGGGGGAAGAAGTCACACCTTTTACCCAGGGTTATGGAGCTCAGCGCAGGGTAAGATTTCAGGTTATCACCCTGGCTTGAGGTGTTAAAGCAAAACACTTCACATGCCCAATAAAGTCTATTTCACCCCTTCACAGTATCAGGAAAGGCCTTGTGCCTACTTCCAGCCTCTAGGCACCAATTTCACTGACACTTGTGACATTTGTAGGTGTTCAACTTCAAGGGGATGAAGTTGCACCTTCTACCCAGGGTTATGGAACTCAGCGCAGGGTAAGATTCCAGGCTTCACCCCTGACTGGAGGTGTTAAAGCAAAACACTTCTCATGCCCAATAAAGTCTATTTCACCCCTCCACAGTATCAGGAAAGGCCTGCAAGGCCTTGGGCCTACTTCCAGCCTCCTGGCACCAATTATACTGATACCTGTGACATTTGGAGGTGTTAAGCTTCAAGGGGATGAAGTTGCACCTTCTACCCAGGGTTATGGAGCTCCGCGCAGGGTAAGAATTTAGGTCATCCCCCTGGCTGGAGGTGTTAAAGGAAAACACTTCACATGCCCAATAAAGTCTATTTTACCCCTCCAAAGTATCAGGGAAGGCCTGCAAGGCCTTGTGCTTACTTCCAGCCTCCAGGCACCAATGTTACTGATACATGTGACATTTGGTGGTGTTAAGGTTCAAGGGGAAGAAGTCACATCTTCTACCCAGGGTTATGGAGCTCAGCGCAGGGTAAGAATTTGGGTTATCCCCCTGGCTGGAGGTGTTAAAGAAAAACACTTCACGTGCCCAATAAAGTCTGTTTCAACCCTTCACAGTATCAGGGAAGGCCTGCAAGGCCTTGTGCCTACTTCCAGCCTCCAGGCACCAATGTTACTGATACCTGTGACATTTGGTGGTGTTAAGCTTCACGGGGAAGAAGTCACACCTTCTACCCAGGTTTATGGAGCTCAGTGCAGGGTACGATTTCAGGTCATCCCTCTGGCTGGAGGTGTTAAAGAAAAACACTTCACATGCCCAATACATTGTATTTCACTCCTTCACAGTGTCAGGAAAGGCCTGCAAGGCCTTGGGCCAACTTCCAGCCCCCAGGCACCAATGTTACTGATACCTGTGACATTTGGTGGTGTTAAGCTTCAAGGGGATGAAGTCACACCTTCTACCAAGTGTTATGGAGCTCAGTGCAGGGTAAGAATTCAGGTTATCCCCCTGGCTGGAGGTGTTAAAGCAAAACACTCCGCATGCCCATTAAAGTCTATTTCACCCCTTCACAGTATCAGGAAAGGCCTGCAAGGCCTTGTGCCTACTTCCAGCCTCCAGGCACCAATGTTACTGATACCTGTGACCTTTGGTGGTGTTAAGCTTCAAGGGGATGAAGTCGCACCTTCTACCCAGGGTTATGGAGCTCCGCGCAGGGTAAGATTTCAGGTTATCCCCCTGGCTGGAGGTGTTTAAGCAAAACACCTCACATGCCCAGTACAGTGTATTTAACCCTTTCCCAGTATCAGGAAAGGCCTGCAAGGCCTTGTGCCTACTTCCAGCCTCCAGGCACCAATGTTACTGATACCTGTGACATTTGGTGGTGTTAAGCTTCAAGGGGAAGAAGTCACACCTTCTACCCAGGGTTATGGAGCTCAGTGCAGGGTAAGATTTCAGGTTATCCCCCTGGCTGGAGGTGTTAAAGCAAAACACTCCACATGCCCAATAAAGTCTATTTCACCCCTTCACTGTATCAGGAAAGGCCTGCAAGGCCTTGTGCCTACTTCCAGCCTCCAGGCACCAATGTACTGATACCTGTGACATTTGGTGGTGTTCAGCTTCAAGGGGATGAAGTCACACCTTCTACCCAGGGTTATGGAGCTCAGCGCAGGGTAAGATTTTAGGTTATCCCCCTGGCTGGAGGTGTTTAAGCAAAACACCTCACATGCCCAGTACAGTGTATTTCACCCTTTCCCAGTATCAGTAAAGGCCTGCAAGGCCTTGTGCCTACTTCCAGCCTCCAGGCACCAATGTTACTGATACCTGTGACATTTGGTGGTGTTAAGCTTCAAGGGGATGAAGTCGCACCTTCTACCCAGGGTTATGGAGCTCAGCACAGGGTAAGAATTCAGGTTATCCCCCTGGCTGGAGGTGTTAAAGCAAAACACTCCACATGCCCAATAAAGTCTATTTCACCCCTTTACTGTATCAGGAAAGGCCTGCAAGGCCGTGGGCCTACTTCCAGCCTCCAGGCACCAATTTTACTGATACCTGTGACATTTGGTGGTGTTAAGCTTCAAGGGGATGAAGTCACACTTTATACCCAGGGTTATGGAGCTCAGCGCAGGGTAAGATTTTTTGGTTATCCCCCTGGCTGGAGGTGTTTAAGCAAAACACCTCACATGCCCAGTACAGTGTATTTCACCCTTTCCCAGTATCAGGAAAGGCCTGCAAGGCCTTGTGCCTACTTCCAGCCTCCAGGCACCAATGTTACTGATACCTGTGACATTTGGTGGTGTTAAGCTTCAAGGGGAAGAAGTCACACCTTCTACCCAGGGTTATGGAGCTCAGTGCAGGGTACGATTTCAGGTCATCCCTCTGGCTGGAGGTGTTAAAGCAAAACACTTCACATGCCCAATACGTTGTATTTCAGTCCTTCACAGTATCAGGAAAGGCCTGCAAGGCCTTGGGCCAACTTCCAGCCCCCAGGCACCAATGTTACTGATACCTGTGACATTTGGTGGTGTTAAGCTTCAAGGGGAAGAAGTCACACCTTCTACCCAGGGTTATGGAGCTCAGCGCAGGGTAAGATTTCAGGTTATCGCCCGGGCTTGAGTTGCTAAAGCAAAACACTTCACATGCCCAATAAAGTCTATTTCACCCCTTTCACAGTATCAGGAAAGGCCTGCAAGGCCCTGGGCCTACTTCCAGCCCCCAGGCACCAATGTTACTGATACCTGTGACATGTGGTGGTGTTAAGCTTCAAGGGGAAGAAGTCACACCTTCTACCCAGGGTTATGGAGCTCAGTGCAGGGTAAGAATTCAGGTTATCCCCCTGGCTGGAGGTGTTTAAGCAAAACACCTCACATGCCCAGTACAGTGTATTTCACCCTTTCCCAGTATCAGTAAAGGCCTGCAAGGCCTTGTGCCTACTTCCAGCCTCCAGGCACCAATGTTACTGATACCTGTGACATTTGGTGGTGTTAAGCTTCAAGGGGATGAAGTCGCACCTTCTACCCAGGGTTATGGAGCTCCGCGCAGGGTAAGATTTCAGGTTATCCCCCTGGCTGGAGGTGTTTAAGCAAAACACCTCACATGCCCAGTACAGTGTATTTAACCCTTTCCCAGTATCAGGAAAGGCCTGCAAGGCCTTGTGCCTACTTCCAGCCTCCAGGCACCAATGTTACTGATACCTGTGACATTTGGTGGTGTTAAGCTTCAAGGGGAAGAAGTCACACCTTCTACCCAGGGTTATGGAGCTCAGTGCAGGGTAAGATTTCAGGTTATCCCCCTGGCTGGAGGTGTTAAAGCAAAACACTCCACATGCCCAATAAAGTCTATTTCACCCCTTCACTGTATCAGGAAAGGCCTGCAAGGCCTTGTGCCTACTTCCAGCCTCCAGGCACCAATGTACTGATACCTGTGACATTTGGTGGTGTTCAGCTTCAAGGGGATGAAGTCACACCTTCTACCCAGGGTTATGGAGCTCAGCGCAGGGTAAGATTTTAGGTTATCCCCCTGGCTGGAGGTGTTTAAGCAAAACACCTCACATGCCCAGTACAGTGTATTTCACCCTTTCCCAGTATCAGTAAAGGCCTGCAAGGCCTTGTGCCTACTTCCAGCCTCCAGGCACCAATGTTACTGATACCTGTGACATTTGGTGGTGTTAAGCTTCAAGGGGATGAAGTCGCACCTTCTACCCAGGGTTATGGAGCTCAGCACAGGGTAAGAATTCAGGTTATCCCCCTGGCTGGAGGTGTTAAAGCAAAACACTCCACATGCCCAATAAAGTCTATTTCACCCCTTTACTGTATCAGGAAAGGCCTGCAAGGCCGTGGGCCTACTTCCAGCCTCCAGGCACCAATTTTACTGATACCTGTGACATTTGGTGGTGTTAAGCTTCAAGGGGATGAAGTCACACTTTATACCCAGGGTTATGGAGCTCAGCGCAGGGTAAGATTTTTTGGTTATCCCCCTGGCTGGAGGTGTTTAAGCAAAACACCTCACATGCCCAGTACAGTGTATTTCACCCTTTCCCAGTATCAGGAAAGGCCTGCAAGGCCTTGTGCCTACTTCCAGCCTCCAGGCACCAATGTTACTGATACCTGTGACATTTGGTGGTGTTAAGCTTCAAGGGGAAGAAGTCACACCTTCTACCCAGGGTTATGGAGCTCAGTGCAGGGTACGATTTCAGGTCATCCCTCTGGCTGGAGGTGTTAAAGCAAAACACTTCACATGCCCAATACGTTGTATTTCAGTCCTTCACAGTATCAGGAAAGGCCTGCAAGGCCTTGGGCCAACTTCCAGCCCCCAGGCACCAATGTTACTGATACCTGTGACATTTGGTGGTGTTAAGCTTCAAGGGGAAGAAGTCACACCTTCTACCCAGGGTTATGGAGCTCAGCGCAGGGTAAGATTTCAGGTTATCGCCCGGGCTTGAGTTGCTAAAGCAAAACACTTCACATGCCCAATAAAGTCTATTTCACCCCTTTCACAGTATCAGGAAAGGCCTGCAAGGCCCTGGGCCTACTTCCAGCCCCCAGGCACCAATGTTACTGATACCTGTGACATGTGGTGGTGTTAAGCTTCAAGGGGAAGAAGTCACACCTTCTACCCAGGGTTATGGAGCTCAGTGCAGGGTAAGAATTCAGGTTATCCCCCTGGCTGGAGGTGTTTAAGCAAAACACCTCACATGCCCAGTACAGTGTATTTCACCCTTTCCCAGTATCAGTAAAGGCCTGCAAGGCCTTGTGCCTACTTCCAGCCTCCAGGCACCAATGTTACTGATACCTGTGACATTTGGTGGTGTTAAGCTTCAAGGGGATGAAGTCGCACCTTCTACCCAGGGTTATGGAGCTCCGCGCAGGGTAAGATTTCAGGCTTCACCCCAGGCTTAAGGCGTGAAAATAGAACAGTTACCATACACAACAATGTGTATTTCACCCATTCACAGTATCAGGAAAGGCCTGCAAGGCCTTGGGCCTACTTCCAGGCACCAATGTTACTGATACCTGTGACATTTGGTAGTGTTAAGCTTCAAGGGGATGAAGTCACACTTTCTACCCAGGGTTATGGAGCTCAGCACAGGGTAAGATTTTAGGTTATCCCCCTGGCTGGAGGTGTTTAAGCAAAACACCTCACATGCCCAGTACAGTGTATTTCACGCTTTCCCAGTATCAGGATAGTCCTGCAAGGCCTTGTGCCTACTTCCAGCCTCCAGGCACCAATGTGACTGATACCTGTGACATTTGGTGGTCTTAAGCTTCAAGGGGATGAAGTCACACTTTATACCCAGGGTTATGGAGCTCAGCGCAGGGTAAGATTTTAGGTTATCCCCCTGGCTGGAGTTGTTAAAGCAAAACACTTCACATGCCCAATAAAGTCTATTTCACCCCTTCACAGTATCAGGAAAGGCCTGCAAGGCCTTGGGCCTCCTTCCAGCCCCCAGGCACCTGTTTTTGTGATACTTGTGACATTTGGAGGTGCTCAGCTTCAAGGGGATGAAGTCACACCTTCTACCCAGGGTTATGGAGCTCAGTGCAGGGTAAGATTTCAGTTTATCCCCCTGGCCTGAGGTGTTATAGCAAAACACTTCACATGCCAAACAAAGTCTATTTCACCCCTTTCACGATATCAGGAAAGGCCTGCAAGGCCTTGTGCCTACTTCCAGCCTCCAGGCACCAATGTTACCGATACCTGTGACATTTGGAGGTGTTAAGCTTCAAGGGGATGAAGTCTCACCTTTTACCCAGGGTTATGGAGCTCAGCGCAGGGTAAGATTTCAGGTTATCCCCCCGGCTGGAGGGGGTAAAGCAAAACACGTCACATGCCCATTAAAGTGTATTCCGCCCATTCACAGTATCAGGAAAGGCCTGCAAGGCCTTGTGCTTACTTCCAGCCTCCAGGCACCAATGTTACTGATACCTGTGACATATGGTGGTGTTAAGCTTCAAGGGGATGACGTCACACCTCTCACCCAGGGTTATGGAGCTCAGTGCAGGGTAAGAATTCAGGTTATCCCCCCGGCTGGAGGTGTTAAAGCAAAACACTCCACATGCCCAATAAAGTCTATTTCACCCTTTCCCAGTATCAGGAAAGCCTGCACGGCCTTCTGCCTACTTCCAGCCTCCAGGCACCAATGTTACTGATACCTGTGACATTTGGTGGTGTTAAGCTTCAAGGGGAAGAAGTCACACCTTCTACCAAGTGTTATGGAGCTCAGTGCAGGGTAAGAATTCAGGTTATCCCCCTCGCTGGAGGTGTTAAAGCAAAACACTCTGCATGCCCATTAAAGTCTATTTCACCCCTTCACAGTATCAGGAAAGGCCTGCAAGGCCTTGGGCCTACTTCCAGCCCCCAGGCACCAATGTTACTGATACCTGTGACATGTGGTGGTGTTACGCTTCAAGGGGATGAAGTCACACCTTTTACCCAGGGTTATGGAGCTCAGCGCAGGGTAAGAATTCAGGTTATCGCCCTGGCTTGAGGTGTTAAAGCAAAACACTTGACATGCCCAATACAGTCTATTTCACCCCTTTCTCAGTATCAGGAAAGGCCTGCAAGGCCTTGGGCCTACTTCCAGCCTCCAGGCACCAATTTTACTGATACATGTGACATTTGGAGGTGTTACGCTTCAAGGGGATGAAGTCACACCTTTTACCCAGGGTTATGGAGCTCAGCGCAGGGTAAGAATTCAGGTTATCGCCCTGGCTTGAGGTGTTAAAGCAAAACACTTCACATGCCCAATAAAGTCTATTTCACCCCTTTCTCAGTATCAGAAAAGGCCTGCAAGGCCTTGGGCCTACTTCCAGCCTCCAGGCACCAATTTTACTGATACCTGTGACATTTGGAGGTGTTAAGCTTGAAGGGTATGAAGTCACACCTTCTACCCTGGGTTATGGAGCTCAGTGCAGGGTAAGATTTCAGGTTATCCCCCTGGCTGGAGGTGTTAAAGCAAAACACTCCACATGCCCAATAAAGTCTATTTCACCCCTTCACTGTATCAGGAAAGGCCTTGTGCCTACTTCCAGCCTCCAGGCACCAATGTTACTGATACCTGTGACATTTGGTGGTGTTAAGCTTCAAGGGGAAGAAGTCACATCTTCTACCCAGGGTTATGGAGCTCAGCGCAGGGTAAGATTTCAGGTTATCCCCCTGGCTGGAGGTGTTAAAGGAAAACACTTTGCACGCCCATTAAAGTCTATTTCACCCCTTCACAGTATCAGGAAAGGCCTGCAAGGCCTTGTGCCTACTTCCAGCCTCCAGGCACCAATGTTACTGATACCTGTGACATGTGGTGGTGTTAAGCTTCAAGGGGATTAAGTCACACCTTCTACCCAGGGTTATGGAGCTCAGCGCAGGGTAAGATTTCAGGTTATCCCCCTGGCTTGAGGTGTTAAAGCCAAACACTCCACATGCCCAATAAAGTCTATTTCACCTCTTCACAGTATCAGGAAAGGCCTGCAAGGCATTGGGCCTACTTCCAGCCTCCAGGCACCAATGTTACTGATACCTGTGACAGGTGGTGGTGTTAAGCTTCAAGGGGATGTAGTCACACCTTTTACCCAGGGTCATGGAGCTCAGCGCAGGGTAAGATTTCAGGTTATCCCCCTGGATTGAGGTGTTAAAGCCAAACACTCCACATGCCCAAGAAAGTCTATTTCACACCTTCACGGTATCAGGAAAGGCCTGCAAGGCCCTGGGCCTACTTCCAGCCTCCAGGCACCAATTGTACTGATACCTGTGACATTTGGTGGTGTTAAGCTTCAAGGGGACGAAGTCACACTTTCTACCCAGGGTTATGGAGCTCAGAGCAGGGTAAGATTTTAGGTAATCCCCCTGGCTGGAGGTGTTTAAGCAAAACACCTCACACGCCCAGTACAGTGTATTTCACCCTTTCCCAGTATCAGGAAAGGCCTGCAAGGCCTTGTGCCTACTTCCAGCCTCCAGGCACCAATGTTACTGATACCTGTGACATTTGGTGGTGTTAAGCTTCAAGGGGATGAAGTCGCACCTTCTACCCAGGGTTATGGAGCTCCGCGCAGGGTAAGATTTCAGGCTTCACCCCAGGCTTAAGGCGTGAAAATAGAACAGTTACCATACACAACAATGTGTATTTCACCCATTCACAGTATCAGGAAAGGCCTGCAAGGCCTTGGGCCTACTTCCAGCCTCCAGGCACCAATGTTACTGATACCTGTGACATTTGGTAGTGTTAAGCTTCAAGGGGATGAAGTCACACTTTCTACCCAGGGTTATGGAGCTCAGCGCAGGGTAAGAATTCAGGTTATCCCCCTGGCTGGAGGTGTTAAAGCAAAACACTTCACATGCCCATTAAACTCTATTTCACCCCTTCACAGTATCAGGAAAGGCCTGCAAGGCCTTGGGCCTACTTCCAGCCTCCAGGCACCAATGTTACTGATACCTGTGACATTTTGGTAGTGTTAAGCTTCAAGGGGATGAAGTCACACTTTCTACCCAGGGTTATGGAGCTCAGCACAGGGTATGATTTTAGGTTATCCCCCTGGCTGGAGGTGTTTAAGCAAAACACCTCACATGCCCAGTACAGTGTATTTCACCCTTTCCCAGGATCAGTAAAGGCCTGCAAGGCCTTGTGCCTACTTCCAGCCTCCAGGCACCAATGTTACTGATACCTGTGACCTTTGGTGGTGTTAAGCTCCAAGGGGATGAAGTCGCACCTTCTACCCAGGGTTATGGAGCTCCGCGCAGGGTAAGATTTCAGGTTATCCCCCTGGCTGGAGGTGTTTAAGCAAAACACCTCACATGCCCAGTACAGTGTATTTAACCCTTTCCCAGTATCAGGAAAGGCCTGCAAGGCCTTGTGCCTACTTCCAGCCTCCAGGCACCAATGTTACTGATACCTGTGACATTTGGTGGTGTTAAGCTTCAATGGGAAGAAGTCAAATCTTCTACCCAGGGTTATGGAGCTCAGCGCAGGGTAAGAATTTGGGTTATCCCCCTGGCTGGAGGTGTTAAATTAAAACACTTCACATGCCCAATAAAGTCTGTTTCACCCCTTCACAGTATCATGAAAGGCCTGCAAGGCCTTGTGCCTACTTCCAGCCTCCAGGCACCAATGTTACTGATACCTGTGACATGTGGTGGTGTTAAGCTTCAATGGGATGAAGTCACACCTTCTACCCAGGGTTATGGAGCTCAGTGCAGGGTAAGAATTTGGGTTATCCCCCTGGCTGGAGGTGTTAAAGCAAAACACTTCACATGCCCAATAAAGTCTGTTTCACCCCTTCACAGTATCAGGAAAGGCCTGCAAGGCCTTGTGCCTACTTCCAGCCTCCAGGCACCAATGTTACTGATACCTGTGACATGTGGTGGTGTTAAGCTTCAATGGGATGAAGTCGCACCTTCTACCCAGGGTTATGGAGCTCAGCGCAGGGTAAGATTTCAGGTTATCCCCCCTGGCTTGAGGTGTTAAAGCAAAACACTTCACATGCCCAATAAAGTCTATTTCACCCCTTCACAGTATCAGGAAAGGCCTGCAAGGCCTTGGGCCTACTTCCAGCCTCCAGCCACCAATGTTACTGATACCTGTGATATTTGGTGGTGTTAAGCTTCAAGGGGATGAAGCCACACCTTTTACCCAGGGTTATGGAGCTCAGCGCAGAGTAAGATTTCAGGTTATCGCCCTGGCTTGAGGTGTTAAAGCAAAACACTTCACATGCCCAATAAAGTCTAGTTCACCCCTTCACAGTATCAGGAAAGGCCTGCAAGGCCTTGTGCCTACTTTCAGCCTCCAGGCACCAATGTTACTGATACCTGTGACATGTGCTGGTGTAAGCTTCAAGGGGATGAAGTCACACCTTTTACCCAGGGTTATGGAGCTCAGCGCAGGGTAAGATTTCAGGTTATCGCCCTGGCTTGAGGTGTTAAAGCAAAACACTCCACATGCCAAATAAAGTCTATTTCACCCCTTCACAGTATCAGGAAAGGCCTGCAAGGCCTTGGGCCTACTTCCAGCCTCCAGGCACCAAAGTTACTGATACCTGTGACATTTGGTGGTGTTAAGCTTCAAGGGGAAGAAGTCACGCCTTCTACCCAGGGTTATGGAGCTCAGTGCAGGGTAAGAATTCAGGTTATCCCCCTGGCTGGAGGTGTTAAAGCAAAACACTTCACATGCCCATTAAAGTCTATTTCACCCCTTCACAGTATCAGGAAAGGCCTGCAAGGCCTTGTGCCTACTTCCAGCCTCCAGGCACCAATGTTACTGTTACCTGTGACATGTGGTGGTGTTAAGCTTCAAGGGGATGAAGTCACACCTTTTACCCAGGGTTATGGAGCTCAGCGCAGGGTAAGATTTCAGGTAATCCCCCTGGCTTGAGGTGTTAAAGCCAAACACTCCACATGCCCAATAAAGTCTATTTCACGCCTTCACAGTATCAGGAAAGGCCTGCAAGGCCTTGTGCCTACTTCCAGCCTCCAGGCACCAATGTTACTGATACCTGTGACATTTGGTGGTGTTAAGCTTCAAGGGGAAGAAGTCACACCTTCTACCCAGGGTTATGGAGCTCAGCGCAGGGTAAGAATTCAGGTTATCCCCCTGGCTGGAGGTGTTAAAGCAAAACACTTTGCATGCCCATTAAAGTCTATTTCACCCCTTCACAGTATCAGGAAAGGCAGGCAAGGCCGTGTGCCTACTTCCAGCCTCCAGGCACCAATGTTACTGATACCTGTGGCATGTGGTGGTGTTAAGCTTCAAGGGGATGAAGTCACACCTTCTACCCAGGGTTATGGAGCTCAGCGCAGGGTAAGAATTCAGGTTATCCCCCTGGCTTGAGGTGTTAAAGCAAAACACTTCACATGCCCTATAAAGTCTATTTCACCCCTTCACAGTATCAGGAAAGGCCTTGTGCCTTCTTCCAGCCTCTAGGCACCAATTTCACTGAAACTTGTGACATTTGTAGGTGTTCAACTTCAAGGGGAAGAAGTCACGCCTTCTACCCAGGGTTATGGAACTCAGCGCAGGGTAAGATTCCAGGCTTCACCCCTGACTGGAGGTGTTCAAGCAAAACACTTCTCATGCCCAATAAAGTCTATTTCACCCCTCCACAGTATCAGGAAAGGCCTGCAAGGCCTTGGGCCTACTTCCAGCCTCCTGGCACCAATTATACTGATACCTGTGACATTTGGAGGTGTTAAGCTTCAAGGGGATGAAGTTGCACCTTCTACCCAGGGTTATGGAGCTCCGCGCAGGGTAAGAATTTAGGTCATCCCCCTGGCTGGAGGTGTTAAAGGAAAACACTTCACATGCCCAATAAAGTCTAGTTCACCCCTTCACAGTATCAGGAAAGGCCTGCAAGGCCTTGGGCCTACTTCCAGCCTCCTGGCACCAATTATACTGATACCTGTGACATTTGGAGGTGTTAAGCTTCAAGGGGATGAAGTCACACCTTTTACCCAGGGTTATGGAGCTCAGCGCAGAGTAAGATTTCAGGTTATCGCCCTGGCTTGAGGTGTTAAAGCAAAACACTTCACATGCCCAATAAAGTCTAGTTCACCCCTTCACAGTATCAGGAAAGGCCTGCAAGGCCTTGTGCCTACTTCCAGCCTCCAGGCACCAATGTTACTGATACCTGTGACATGTGGTGGTGTAAGCTTCAAGGGGATGAAGTCACACCTTTTACCCAGGGTTATGGAGCTCAGCGCAGGGTAAGATTTCAGGTTATCGCCCTGGCTTGAGGTGTTAAAGCAAAACACTCCACATGCCAAATAAAGTCTATTTCACCCCTTCACAGTATCAGGAAAGGCCTGCAAGGCCTTGGGCCTACTTCCAGCCTCCAGGCACCAAAGTTACTGATACCTGTGACATTTGGTGGTGTTAAGCTTCAAGGGGAAGAAGTCACGCCTTCTACCCAGGGTTATGGAGCTCAGTGCAGGGTAAGAATTCAGGTTATCCCCCTGGCTGGAGGTGTTAAAGCAAAACACTTCACATGCCCATTAAAGTCTATTTCACCCCTTCACAGTATCAGGAAAGGCCTGCAAGGCCTTGTGCCTACTTCCAGCCTCCAGGCACCAATATTACTGTTACCTGTGACATGTGGTGGTGTTAAGCTTCAAGGGGATGAAGTCACACCTTTTACCCAGGGTTATGGAGCTCAGCGCAGGGTAAGATTTCAGGTTATCCCCCTGGCTTGAGGTGTTAAAGCCAAACACTCCACATGCCCAATAAAGTCTATTTCACGCCTTCACAGTATCAGGAAAGGCCTGCAAGGCCTTGTGCCTACTTCCAGCCTCCAGGCACCAATGTTACTGATACCTGTGACATTTGGTGGTGTTAAGCTTCAAGGGGAAGAAGTCACACCTTCTACCCAGGGTTATGGAGCTCAGCGCAGGGTAAGAATTCAGGTTATCCCCCTGGCTGGAGGTGTTAAAGCAAAACACTTTGCATGCCCATTAAAGTCTATTTCACCCCTTCACAGTATCAGGAAAGGCAGGCAAGGCCGTGTGCCTACTTCCAGCCTCCAGGCACCAATGTTACTGATACCTGTGACATGTGGTGGTGTTAAGCTTCAAGGGGATGAAGTCAACACCTTCTACCCAGGGTTATGGAGCTCAGCGCAGGGTAAGAATTCAGGTTATCCCCCTGGCTTGAGGTGTTAAAGCAAAACACTTCACATGCCCTATAAAGTCTATTTCACCCCTTCACAGTATTAGGAAAGGCCTTGTGCCTTCTTCCAGCCTCTAGGCACCAATTTCACTGAAACTTGTGACATTTGTAGGTGTTCAACTTCAAGGGGATGAAGTTGCACCTTCTATCCAGGGTTATGGAACTCAGCGCAGGGTAAGATTCCAGGCTTCACCCCTGACTGGAGGTGTTAAAGCAAAACACTTCTCATGCCCAATAAAGTCTATTTCACCCCTCCACAGTATCAGGAAAGGCCTGCAAGGCCTTGGGCCTACTTCCAGCCTCCTGGCACCAATTATACTGATACCTGTGACATTTGGAGGTGTTAAGCTTCAAGGGGATGAAGTTGCACCTTCTACCCAGGGTTATGGAGCTCCGCGCAGGGTAAGAATTTAGGTCATCCCCCTGGCTGGAGGTGTTAAAGGAAAACACTTCACATGCCCAATAAAGTCTATTTCACCCCTCCACAGTATCAGGGAAGGCTTGCAAGGCCTTGTGCCTACTTCCAGCCTCCAGGCACCAATGTTACTGATACCTGTGACATTTGGTGGTGTTAAGCTTCAATGGGAAGAAGTCAAATCTTCTACCCAGGGTTATGGAGCTCAGCGCAGGGTAAGAATGTGGGTTATCCCCCTGGCTGGAGGTGTTAAATTAAAACACTTCACATGCCCAATAAAGTCTATTTCACCCCTTCACAGTATCAGGAAAGGCCTGCAAGGCCTTGGGCCTACTTCCAGCCTCCAGGCACCAATGTTACTGATACCTGGGACATTTGGAGGTGTTAAGCTTCAAGGGGAAGAAGTCACACCTTCTACCCAGGGTTATGGAGCTCAGCGCAGGGTAAGATTTCAGCTTTTCACCCCTAGCTGGATGTGTTGAAGCAAAACACTTCTCATGCCCAATAAAGTCTATTTCAACCCTTCACAGTATCAGGAAAGGCCTGCAAGGCCTTGGGCCTACTTCCAGCGTCCAGGCACCAATGTTACTGTTACCTTTGACATGTGGTGGTGTTAAGCTTCAAGGGGATGAAGTCACACCTTTTACCCAGGGTTATGGAGCTCAGCGCAGGGTAAGATTTCAGGTAATCCCCCTGGCTTGAGGTGTTAAAGCCAAACACTCCACATGCCCAATAAAGTCTATTTCACGCCTTCACAGTATCAGGAAAGGCCTGCAAGGCCTTGTGCCTACTTCCAGCCTCCAGGCACCAATGTTACTGATACCTGTGACATTTGGTGGTGTTAAGCTTCAAGGGGAAGAAGTCACACCTTCTACCCAGGGTTATGGAGCTCAGCGCAGGGTAAGAATTCAGGTTATCCCCCTGGCTGGAGGTGTTAAAGCAAAACACTTTGCATGCCCATTAAGGTCTATTTCACCCCTTCACAGTATCAGGAAAGGCAGGCAAGGCCGTGTGCCTACTTCCAGCCTCCAGGCACCAATGTTACTGATACCTGTGACATGTGGTGGTGTTAAGCTTCAAGGGGATGAAGTCACACCTTCTACCCAGGGTTATGGAGCTCAGCGCAGGGTAAGAATTCAGGTTATCCCCCTGGCTTGAGGTGTTAAAGCAAAACACTTCACATGCCCTATAAAGTCTATTTCACCCCTTCACAGTATCAGGAAAGGCCTTGTGCCTTCTTCCAGCCTCTAGGCACCAATTTCACTGAAACTTGTGACATTTGTAGGTGTTCAACTTCAAGGGGAAGAAGTCACGCCTTCTACCCAGGGTTATGGAACTCAGCGCAGGGTAAGATTCCAGGCTTCACCCCTGACTGGAGGTGTTCAAGCAAAACACTTCTCATGCCCAATAAAGTCTATTTCACCCCTCCACAGTATCAGGAAAGGCCTGCAAGGCCTTGGGCCTACTTCCAGCCTCCTGGCACCAATTATACTGATACCTGTGACATTTGGAGGTGTTAAGCTTCAAGGGGATGAAGTTGCACCTTCTACCCAGGGTTATGGAGCTCCGCGCAGGGTAAGAATTTAGGTCATCCCCCTGGCTGGAGGTGTTAAAGGAAAACACTTCACATGCCCAATAAAGTCTAGTTCACCCCTTCACAGTATCAGGAAAGGCCTGCAAGGCCTTGGGCCTACTTCCAGCCTCCTGGCACCAATTATACTGATACATGTGACATTTGGTAGTGTTAAGCTTCAAGGGGATGAAGTCACACTTTCTACCCATAGTTATGGAGCTCAGCGCAGGGTAAGATTTTAGGTTATCCCCCAGGCTGGAGGTGTTTAAGCAAAACACCTCACATGCCCAGTACAGTGTATTTCACCCTTTCCCAGTATCAGTAAAGGCCTGCAAGGCCTTGGGCCTACTTCCAGCCTCCAGGCACCAATGTTACTGATACCTGTGACATGTGGTGGTGTTAAGCTTCAAGGGGATGAAGTCACACCTTTTACCCAGGGTTATGGAGCTCAGCGCAGGGTAAGATTTCAGGTTATCGCCCTGGCTTAAGGTGTTAAAGCAAAACACTCCACATGCCCAATAAAGTCTATTTCACCCCTTCACAGTATCAGGAAAGGCCTGCAAGGCCTTTTGCCTACTTCCAGCCTCCAGGCACAAATGTTACTGATACATGTGACATTTGGTAGTGTTAAGCTTCAAGGGGATGAAGTCAAACTTTCTACCCAGGGTTATGGAGCTCCGCGCAGGGTAAGATTTCAGGCTTCACACCAGGCTTAAGGCGTGAAAATAGAACAATTATCATACACAACAATGTGTATTTCACCCCTTCACAGTGTCAGGAAAGGCCTGCAAGGCCTTGGGCCTACGCCCAGCCTCCAGGCACCGATTTTACTGATACCTGTGACATTTGGTGGTGTTAAGCTTCAAGGGGATGAAGTCACACTTTCTACCCAGGTTTATGGAGCTCAGCGCAGGGTAAGAATTCAGGTTATCCCCCTGGCTGGAGCTGTTAAAGCAAAACACTTCACATGCCCATTAAACTCTTTTTCACCCCTTCACAGTATCAGGAAAGGCCTGCAAGGCCTTGTGCCTACTTCCAGCCTCCAGGCACCAATGTTACTGATGCCTGTGACATTTGGTGGTGTTAAGCTTCAAGGGGATGAAGTCACACCTTCTACCCAGGGTTATGGAGCTCAGTGCAGGGTAAGATTTCAGGTTATCCCCCTGGCTGGAGGTGTTAGAGCAAAACACTCCACATGCCCAATAAAGTCTATTTCACCCCTTCACAGTATCAGGAAAGGCCTGCAAGGCCTTGTGCCTACTTCCAGACTCCAGGCACCAATGTTACTGATACATGTGACATTTGGTAGTGTTAAGCTTCAAGGGGATGAAGTCACACTTTCTACCCAGGGTTATGGAGCTCAGCGCAGGGTAAGATTTTAGGTTATCCCCCTGGCTGGAGGTGTTTAAGCAAAACACCTCACATGCCCAGTACAGTGTATTTCACCCTTTCCCAGTATCAGTAAAGGCCCGCAAGGCCTTGGGCCTACTTCCAGCCTCCAGGCACCAATGTTACTGATACCTGTGACATGTGGTGGTGTTAAGCTTCAAGGGGATGAAGTCGCACCTTCTACCCAGGGTTATGGAGCTCCGCGCAGGGTAAGATTTCAGGCTTCACACCAGGCTTAAGGCGTGAAAATAGAACAATTACCATACACAACAATGTGTATTTCACCCCTTCACAGTGTCAGGAAAGGCCTGCAAGGCCTTGGGCCTACGCCCAGCCTCCAGGCACCGATTTTACTGATACCTGTGACATTTGGTGGTGTTAAGCTTCAAGGGGATGAAGTCACACTTTCTACCCAGGTTTATGGAGCTCAGCGCAGGGTAAGAATTCAGGTTATCCCCCTGGTTGGAGCTGTTAAAGCAAAACACTTCACATGCCCATTAAACTCTATTTCACCCCTTCACAGTATCAGGAAAGGCATGCAAGGCCTTGTGCCTACTTCCAGCCTCCAGGCACCAATGTTACTGATGCCTGTGACATTTGGTGGTGTTAAGCTTCAAGGGGATGAAGTCACACCTTCTACCCAGGGTTATGGAGCTCAGTGCAGGGTAAGATTTCAGGTTATCCCCCTGGCTGGAGGTGTTAAAGCAAAACACTCCACATGCCCAATAAAGTCTATTTCACCCCTTCACAGTATCAGGAAAGGCCTGCAAGGCCTTGTGCCTACTTCCAGCCTCCAGGCACCAATGTTACTGATACATGTGACATTTGGTAGTGTTAAGCTTCAAGGGGATGAAGTCACACTTTATACCCAGGGTTATGGAGCTCAGCGCAGGGTAAGATTTTAGGTTATCCCCCTGGCTGGAGCTGTTAAAGCAAAACACTTCACATGCCCATTAAACTCTATTTCACCCCTTCACAGTATCAGGAAAGGCCTGCAAGGCCTTGTGCCTACTTCCAGCCCCCAGGCACCAATGTTACTGATGCCTGTGACATTTGGTGGTGTAAATCTTCAAGGGGATGAAGTCGCACCTTCTACCCAGGGTTATGGAGCTCTGCGCAGGGTAAGATTTCAGGTTATCCCCCTGGCTGGAGGTGTTAAAGCAAAACACTCCACATGCCCAATAAAGTCTATTTCACCCCTTCACTGTATCAGGAAAGGCCTGCAAGGCCGTGGGCCTACTTCCAGCCTCCAGGCACCAATTTTACTGATACCTGTGACATTTGGTGGTGTTAAGCTTCAAGGGGATGAAGTCACACTTTATACCCAGGGTTATGGAGCTCAGCGCAGGGTAAGATTTTAGGTTATCCCCCTGGCTGGAGTTGTTAAAGCAAAACACTTCACATGCCCATTAAACTCTATTTCACCCCTTCACAGTATCAGGAAAGGCCTGCAAGGCCTTGGGCCTACTTCCAGCCTCCAGGCGCCAATGTTACTGATACCTGTGACATTTGGTAGTGTTAAGCTTCAAGGGGATGAAGTCACACTTTATACCCAGGGTTATGGAGCTCAGCGCAGGGTAAGATTTAAGGCTATCCCCCTGGCTGGAGGTGTTAGAGCAAAACACTCCACATGCCCAATAAAGTCTATTTCACCCCTTCACAGTATCAGGAAAGGCCTGCAAGGCCTTGTGCCTACTTCCAGCCTCCAGGCACCAATGTTACTGATGCCTGTGACATTTGGTGGTGTTAAGCTTCAAGGGGATGAAGTCACACCTTCTACCCAGGGTTATGGAGCTCAGTGCAGGGTAAGATTTCAGGTTATCCCCCTGGCTGGAGGTGTTAAAGCAAAACACTCCACATGCCCAATAAAGTCTATTTCACCCCTTCACAGTATCAGGAAAGGCCTGCAAGGCCTTGTGCCTACTTCCAGCCTCCAGGCACCAATGTTACTGATACATGTGACATTTGGTAGTGTTAAGCTTCAAGGGGATGAAGTCACACTTTCTACCCAGGGTTATGGAGCTCAGCGCAGGGTAAGATTTTAGGTTATCCCCCAGGCTGGAGGTGTTTAAGCAAAACACCTCACATGCCCAGTACAGTGTATTTCACCCTTTCCCAGTATCAGTAAAGGCCTGCAAGGCCTTGGGCCTACTTCCAGCCTCCAGGCACCAATGTTACTGATACCTGTGACATGTGGTGGCGTTAAGATTCAAGGGGATGAAGTCACACCTTTTACCCAGGGTTATGGAGCTCAGCGCAGGGTAAGATTTCAGGTTATCGCCCTGGCTTAAGGTGTTAAAGCAAAACACTCCACATGCCCAATAAAGTCTATTTCACCCCTTCACAGTATCAGGAAAGGCCTGCAAGGCCTTTTGCCTACTTCCAGCCTCTAGGCACAAATGTTACTGATACATGTGACATTTGGTAGTGTTAAGCTTCAAGGGGATGAAGTCACACTTTCTACCCAGGGTTATGGAGCTCCGCGCAGGGTAAGATTTCAGGCTTCACACCAGGCTTAAGGCGTGAAAATAGAACAATTACCATACACAACAATGTGTATTTCACCCCTTCACAGTGTCAGGAAAGGCCTGCAAGGCCTTGGGCCTACGCCCAGCCTCCAGGCACCAATGTTACTGATACCTGTGACATTTGGTGGTGTTAAGCTTCAAGGGGATGAAGTCGCACCTTCTACCCAGGGTTATGGAGCTCAGCGCAGGGTAAGATTTCAGGTTATCCCCCTGGCTGGAGGTGTTAAAGCAAAACACTTCACATGCCCAATAAATTGTATTTCACCCCTTCACAGTATCAGGAAAGGCCTGCAAGGCCTTGGGCCTACTTCCAGCCCCCAGGCACCAATGTTACTGATACCTGTGACATTTGGTGGTGTAAAGCTTCAAGGGGATGAAGTCGCACCTTCTACCCAGGGTTATGGAGCTCTGCGCAGGGTAAGATTTCAGGTTATCCGCCTGGCTGGAGGTGTTAAAGCAAAACACTCCACATGCCCAATAAAGTCCATTTCACCCCTTCACTGTATCAGGAAAGGCCTGCAAGGCCTTGGGCCTACCTCCAGCCTCCAGGCACCAATGTTACTGATGCCTGTGACATTTGGTGGTGTTAAGCTTCAAGGGGATGAAGTCACACATTTTACCCAGGGTTATGGAGCTCAGTGCAGGGTAAGAATTCAGGGTATCCCCCTGGCTGGAGGTGTTAAAGCAAAACACTTCACATGCCCAGTACAGTGTATTTCACCCTTTCCCAGTATCAGGAAAGGCCTGCAAGGCCTTGTGCCTACTTCCAGCCTCCAGGCACCAATGTTACTGATACCTGTGACATTTGGCGGTGTTAAGCTTCAAGGGGAAGAAGTCACACCTTTTACCCAGGGTTATGGAGCTCAGCGCAGGGTAAGAATTCAGGTTATCCCCCTGGCTGGAGGTGTTAAAGCAAAACACTTCACATGCCCATTAAAGTCTTTTTCACCCCTTCACAGTATCAGGAAAGGCCTTGTGCCTACTTCCAGCCTCCAGGCACCAATGTTACTGATACCTGTGACATTTGGTGGTGTTAAGCTTCAAGGGGAAGAAGTCACATCTTCTACCCAGGGTTATGGAGCTCAGCGCAGGGTAAGATTTCAGGTTATCCCCCTGGCTGGAGGTGTTAAAGCAAAACACTTTGCATGCCCATTAAAGTCTATTTCACCCCTTCACAGTATCAGGAAAGGCCTGCAAGGCCTTGTGCCTACTTCCAGCCTCCAGGCACCAATGTTACTGATACCTGTGACATGTGGTGGTGTTAAGCTTCAAGGGGATTAAGTCACACCTTCTACCCAGGGTTATGGAGCTCAGCGCAGGGTAAGATTTCAGGTTATCCCCCTGGCTTGAGGTGTTAAAGCCAAACACTCCACATGCCCAATAAAGTCTATTTCACCTCTTCACAGTATCAGGAAAGGCCTGCAAGGCATTGGGCCTACTTCCAGCCTCCAGGCACCAATGTTACTGATACCTGTGACATGTGGTGGTGTTAAGCTTCAAGGGGATGTAGTCACACCTTTTACCCAGGGTCATGGAGCTCAGCGCAGGGTAAGATTTCAGGTTATCCCCCTGGCTTGAGGTGTTAAAGCCAAACACTCCACATGCCCAAGAAAGTCTATTTCACACCTTCACGGTATCAGGAAAGGCCTGCAAGGCCTTGGGCCTACTTCCAGCCTCCAGGCACCAATTTTACTGATACCTGTGACATTTGGTGGTGTTAAGCTTCAAGGGGACGAAGTCACACTTTCTACCCAGGGTTATGGAGCTCAGAGCAGGGTAAGATTTTAGATAATCCCCCTGGCTGGAGGTGTTTAAGCAAAACACCTCACACGCCCAGTACAGTGTATTTCACCCTTTCCCAGTATCAGGAAAGGCCTGCAAGGCCTTGTGCCTACTTCCAGCCTCCAGGCACCAATGTTACTGATACCTGTGACATTTGGTGGTGCTAAGCTTCAAGGGGAAGAAGTCACACCTTCTACCCAGGGTTATGGAGCTCAGCGCAGGGTAAGATTTCAGGTTATCCCCCTGGCTTTAGGTGTTAAAGCCAAACACACCACATGCCCAATAAAGTCTATTTCACCCCTTCACAGTATCAGGAAAGGCCTGCAAGGCCGTGGGCCTACTTCCAGCCTCCAGGCACCAATGTTACTGATACCTGTGACATTTGGTAGTGCTAAGCTTCAAGGGAAGGAAGTCACACCTTCTACCCAGGGTTATGGAGCTCAGCGCAGGGTAAGATTTCAGGTTATCCCCCTGGCTTTAGGTGTTAAAGCCGAACACACCACATGCCCAATAAAGTCTATTTCACCCCTTCACAGTATCAGGAAAGGCCTGCAAGGCCTTGGGCCTACTTCCAGCCTCCAGGCACCAATGTTACTGATACCTGTGACATGCGGTGGTGTTAAGCTTCAAGGGGATGAAGTCACACCTCTTACCCAGGGTTATGGAGCTCAGTGCAGGGTAAGATTTCAGGTTATCCCCCCTGGCTGGAGGTGTTAAAGCAAAACACTCCACATGCCCAATAAAGTCTATTTCACCCTTTCCCAGTATCAGGAAAAGCCTGCACGGCCTTCTGCCTACTTCCAGCCTCCAGGCACCAATGTTACTGATACCTGTGACATTTGGTGGTGTTAAGCTTCAAGGGGATGAAGTCGCACCTTCTACCCAGGGTTATGGAGCTCAGCGCAGGGTAAGATTTCAGGTTATCCCCCTGGCTGGAGGTGTTAAAGCAAAACACTTTGCATGCCCATTAAAGTCTATTTCACCCCTTCACAGTATCAGGAAAGGCCTGCAAGGCCTTGTGCCTACTTCCAGCCTCCAGGCACCAATGTTACTGATACCTGTGACATGTGGTGGTGTTAAGCTTCAAGGGGATTAAGTCACACCTTCTACCCAGGGTTATGGAGCTCAGCGCAGGGTAAGATTTCAGGTTATCCCCCTGGCTTGAGGTGTTAAAGCCAAACACTCCACATGCCCAATAAAGTCTATTTCACCTCTTCACAGTATCAGGAAAGGCCTGCAAGGCATTGGGCCTACTTCCAGCCTCCAGGCACCAATGTTACTGATACCTGTGACATGTGGTGGTGTTAAGCTTCAAGGGGATGAAGTCACACCTCTTACCCAGGGTTATGGAGCTCAGCGCAGGGTAAGATTTCAGGTTATCCCCCCTGGCTGGAGGTGTTAAAGCAAAACACTCCACATGCCCAATAAAGTCTATTTCACCCTTTCCCAGTATCAGGAAAAGCCTGCACGGCCTTCTGCCTACTTCCAGCCTCCAGGCACCAATGTTACTGATACCTGTGACATTTGGTGGTGTTAAGCTTCAAGGGGATGAAGTCGCACCTTCTACCCAGGGTTATGGAGCTCAGCGCAGGGTAAGATTTCAGGTTATCCCCCTGGCTGGAGGTGTTAAAGCAAAACACTTCACATGCCCAATAAATTGTATTTCACCCCTTCACAGTATCAGGAAAGGCCTGCAAGGCCTTGGGCCTACTTCCAGCCCCCAGGCACCAATGTTACTGATACCTGTGACATTTGGTGGTGTTAAGCTTCAAGGGGATGAAGTCGCACCTTCTACCCCAGGGTTATGGAGCTCAGCGCAGGGTAAGAATTCAGGTTATCCCCCTGGCTGGAGGTGTTAAAGCAAAACACTTCACATGCCCAATAAAGTCTATTTCACCCCTTCACAGTATCAGGAAAGGCCTATAAGGCCTTGGGCCTACTTCCAGCCTCCAGGCACCAATGTACTGATACCTGTGACATTTGGTGGTGTTAAACTTCAAGGGGATGAAGTCATACCTTCTACCCAGGGTTATGGAGCTCAGCGCAGGGTAAGATTTCAGGCTTCACCCCAGGCTTAAGGCGTGAAAATAGAACAGTTACCATACACAACAATGTGTATTTCACCCATTCACAGTATCAGGAAAGGCCTGCAAGGCCTTGGGCCTACTTCCAGCCTCCAGGCACCAATGTTACTGATACCTGTGACATTTGGTAGTGTTAAGCTTCAAGGGGATGAAGTCACACTTTCTACCCAGGGTTATGGAGCTCAGCACAGGGTAAGATTTTAGGTTATCCCCCTGGCTGGAGGTGTTTAAGCAAAACACCTAACATGCCCAGTACAGTGTATTTCACGCTTTCCCAGTATCAGGATAGTCCTGCAAGGCCTTGTGCCTACTTCCAGCCTCCAGGCACCAATGTTACTGATACCTGTGACATTTGGTGGTGTTAAGCTTCAAGGGGATGAAGTCGCACCTTCTACCCAGGGTTATGGAGCTCAGCACAGGGTAAGAATTCAGGTTATCCCCCTGGCTGGAGGTGTTAAAGCAAAACACTTCACATGCCCATTAAAGTCTATTTCACCCCTTCACAGTATCAGGAAAGGCCTATAAGGCCTTGGGCCTACTTCCAGCCTCCAGGCACCAATGTACTGATACCTGTGACATTTGGTGGTGTTAAACTTCAAGGGGATGAAGTCACACCTTCTACCCAGGGTTATGGAGCTCAGCTCAGGGTAAGAATTCAGGTTATCCCCCTGGCTGGAGGTGTTAAAGCAAAACACTTCACATGCCCAATAAATTGTATTTCACCCCTTCACAGGATCAGGAAAGAGCTGCAAGGCCTCGGGCCTACTTCCAGCCCCCAGGCACCAATGTTACTGATACCTGTGACATGTGGTGGTGTTGAGCTTCAAGGGGATGAAGTCACACCTCTTACCCAGGGTTATGGAGCTCAGCGCAGGGTAAGATTTCAGGTTATCCCCCCTGGCTGGAGGTGTTAAAGAAAAACACTCCACATGCCCAATAAAGTCTATTTCACCCTTTCCCAGTATCAGGAAAAGCCTGCACGGCCTTCTGCCTACTTCCAGCCTCCAGGCACCAATGTTACTGATACCTGTGACATTTGGTGGTGTTAAGCTTCAAGGGGAAGAAGTCACATCTTCTACCCAGGGTTATGGAGCTCAGCGCAGGGTAAGAATTCAGGTTATCGCCCTGGCTTGAGGTGTTAAAGCAAAACACTTCACATGCCCAATAAAGTCTATTTCACCCCTTCACAGTATCAGGAAAGGCCTTGAGCCTACTTCCAGCCTCCAGGCACCAATGTTACTGATACCTGTGACATTTGGTGGTGTTAAGCTTCAGGGGGAAGAAGTCACACCTTTTACCCAGGGTTATGGAGCTCAGCGCAGGGTAAGATTTCAGGTTATCACCCTGGCTTGAGGTGTTAAAGCAAAACACTTCACATGCCCAATAAAGTCTATTTCACCCCTTCACAGTATCAGGAAAGGCCTTGTGCCTACTTCCAGCCTCTAGGCACCAATTTCACTGACACTTGTGACATTTGTAGGTGTTCAACTTCAAGGGGATGAAGTTGCACCTTCTACCCAGGGTTATGGAACTCAGCGCAGGGTAAGATTCCAGGCTTCACCCCTGACTGGAGGTGTTAAAGCAAAACACTTCTCATGCCCAATAAAGTCTATTTCACCCCTCCACAGTATCAGGAAAGGCCTGCAAGGCCTTGGGCCTACTTCCAGCCTCCTGGCACCAATTATACTGATACCTGTGACATTTGGAGGTGTTAAGCTTCAAGGGGATGAAGTTGCACCTTCTACCCAGGGTTATGGAGCTCCGCGCAGGGTAAGAATTTAGGTCATCCCCCTGGCTGGAGGTGTTAAAGGAAAACACTTCACATGCCCAATAAAGTCTATTTTACCCCTCCAAAGTATCAGGGAAGGCCTGCAAGGCCTTGTGCTTACTTCCAGCCTCCAGGCACCAATGTTACTGATACATGTGACATTTGGTGGTGTTAAGCTTCAAGGGGAAGAAGTCACATCTTCTACCCAGGGTTATGGAGCTCAGCGCAGGGTAAGAATTTGGGTTATCCCCCTGGCTGGAGGTGTTAAAGAAAAACACTTCACGTGCCCAATAAAGTCTGTTTCAACCCTTCACAGTATCAGGGAAGGCCTGCAAGGCCTTGTGCCTACTTCCAGCCTCCAGGCACCAATGTTACTGATACCTGTGACATTTGGTGGTGTTAAGCTTCACGGGGAAGAAGTCACACCTTCTACCCAGGTTTATGGAGCTCAGTGCAGGGTACGATTTCAGGTCATCCCTCTGGCTGGAGGTGTTAAAGAAAAACACTTCACATGCCCAATACATTGTATTTCACTCCTTCACAGTGTCAGGAAAGGCCTGCAAGGCCTTGGGCCAACTTCAAGCCCCCAGGCACCAATGTTACTGATACCTGTGACATTTGGTGGTGTTAAGCTTCAAGGGGATGAAGTCACACCTTCTACCAAGTGTTATGGAGCTCAGTGCAGGGTAAGAATTCAGGTTATCCCCCTGGCTGGAGGTGTTAAAGCAAAACACTCCGCATGCCCATTAAAGTCTATTTCACCCCTTCACAGTATCAGGAAAGGCCTGCAAGGCCTTGTGCCTACTTCCAGCCTCCAGGCACCAATGTTACTGATACCTGTGACCTTTGGTGGTGTTAAGCTTCAAGGGGATGAAGTCGCACCTTCTACCCAGGGTTATGGAGCTCCGCGCAGGGTAAGATTTCAGGTTATCCCCCTGGCTGGAGGTGTTTAAGCAAAACACCTCACATGCCCAGTACAGTGTATTTAACCCTTTCCCAGTATCAGGAAAGGCCTGCAAGGCCTTGTGCCTACTTCCAGCCTCCAGGCACCAATGTTACTGATACCTGTGACATTTGGTGGTGTTAAGCTTCAAGGGGAAGAAGTCACACCTTCTACCCAGGGTTATGGAGCTCAGTGCAGGGTAAGATTTCAGGTTATCCCCCTGGCTGGAGGTGTTAAAGCAAAACACTCCACATGCCCAATAAAGTCTATTTCACCCCTTCACTGTATCAGGAAAGGCCTGCAAGGCCTTGTGCCTACTTCCAGCCTCCAGGCACCAATGTACTGATACCTGTGACATTTGGTGGTGTTCAGCTTCAAGGGGATGAAGTCACACCTTCTACCCAGGGTTATGGAGCTCAGCGCAGGGTAAGATTTTAGGTTATCCCCCTGGCTGGAGGTGTTTAAGCAAAACACCTCACATGCCCAGTACAGTGTATTTCACCCTTTCCCAGTATCAGTAAAGGCCTGCAAGGCCTTGTGCCTACTTCCAGCCTCCAGGCACCAATGTTACTGATACCTGTGACATTTGGTGGTGTTAAGCTTCAAGGGGATGAAGTCGCACCTTCTACCTAGGGTTATGGAGCTCAGCACAGGGTAAGAATTCAGGTTATCCCCCTGGCTGGAGGTGTTAAAGCAAAACACTCCACATGCCCAATAAAGTCTATTTCACCCCTTTACTGTATCAGGAAAGGCCTGCAAGGCCGTGGGCCTACTTCCAGCCTCCAGGCACCAATTTTACTGATACCTGTGACATTTGGTGGTGTTAAGCTTCAAGGGGATGAAGTCACACTTTATACCCAGGGTTATGGAGCTCAGCGCAGGGTAAGATTTTTTGGTTATCCCCCTGGCTGGAGGTGTTTAAGCAAAACACCTCACATGCCCAGTACAGTGTATTTCACCCTTTCCCAGTATCAGGAAAGGCCTGCAAGGCCTTGTGCCTACTTCCAGCCTCCAGGCACCAATGTTACTGATACCTGTGACATTTGGTGGTGTTAAGCTTCAAGGGGAAGAAGTCACACCTTCTACCCAGGGTTATGGAGCTCAGTGCAGGGTACGATTTCAGGTCATCCCTCTGGCTGGAGGTGTTAAAGCAAAACACTTCACATGCCCAATACGTTGTATTTCAGTACTTCACAGTATCAGGAAAGGCCTGCAAGGCCTTGGGCCAACTTCCAGCCCCCAGGCACCAATGTTACTGATACCTGTGACATTTGGTGGTGTTAAGCTTCAAGGGGAAGAAGTCACACCTTCTACCCAGGGTTATGGAGCTCAGCGCAGGGTAAGATTTCAGGTTATCGCCCGGGCTTGAGTTGCTAAAGCAAAACACTTCACATGCCCAATAAAGTCTATTTCACCCCTTTCACAGTATCAGGAAAGGCCTGCAAGGCCCTGGGCCTACTTCCAGCCCCCAGGCACCAATGTTACTGATACCTGTGACATGTGGTGGTGTTAAGCTTCAAGGGGAAGAAGTCACACCTTCTACCCAGGGTTATGGAGCTCAGTGCAGGGTAAGAATTCAGGTTATCCCCCTGGCTGGAGGTGTTTAAGCAAAACACCTCACATGCCCAGTACAGTGTATTTCACCCTTTCCCAGTATCAGTAAAGGCCTGCAAGGCCTTGTGCCTACTTCCAGCCTCCAGGCACCAATGTTACTGATACCTGTGACATTTGGTGGTGTTAAGCTTCAAGGGGATGAAGTCGCACCTTCTACCCAGGGTTATGGAGCTCCGCGCAGGGTAAGATTTCAGGCTTCACCCCAGGCTTAAGGCGTGAAAATAGAACAGTTACCATACACAACAATGTGTATTTCACCCATTCACAGTATCAGGAAAGGCCTGCAAGGCCTTGGGCCTACTTCCAGGCACCAATGTTACTGATACCTGTGACATTTGGTAGTGTTAAGCTTCAAGGGGATGAAGTCACACTTTCTACCCAGGGTTATGGAGCTCAGCACAGGGTAAGATTTTAGGTTATCCCCCTGGCTGGAGGTGTTTAAGCAAAACACCTCACATGCCCAGTACAGTGTATTTCACGCTTTCCCAGTATCAGGATAGTCCTGCAAGGCCTTGTGCCTACTTCCAGCCTCCAGGCACCAATGTGACTGATACCTGTGACATTTGGTGGTCTTAAGCTTCAAGGGGATGAAGTCACACTTTATACCCAGGGTTATGGAGCTCAGCGCAGGGTAAGATTTTAGGTTATCCCCCTGGCTGGAGTTGTTAAAGCAAAACACTTCACATGCCCAATAAAGTCTATTTCACCCCTTCACAGTATCAGGAAAGGCCTGCAAGGCCTTGGGCCTCCTTCCAGCCCCCAGGCACCTGTTTTTGTGATACTTGTGACATTTGGAGGTGCTCAGCTTCAAGGGGATGAAGTCACACCTTCTACCCAGGGTTATGGAGCTCAGTGCAGGGTAAGATTTCAGTTTATCCCCCTGGCCTGAGGTGTTATAGCAAAACACTTCACATGCCAAACAAAGTCTATTTCACCCCTTTCACGATATCAGGAAAGGCCTGCAAGGCCTTGTGCCTACTTCCAGCCTCCAGGCACCAATGTTACCGATACCTGTGACATTTGGAGGTGTTAAGCTTCAAGGGGATGAAGTCTCACCTTTTACCCAGGGTTATGGAGCTCAGCGCAGGGTAAGATTTCAGGTTATCCCCCCGGCTGGAGGGGGTAAAGCAAAACACGTCACATGCCCATTAAAGTGTATTCCGCCCATTCACAGTATCAGGAAAGGCCTGCAAGGCCTTGTGCTTACTTCCAGCCTCCAGGCACCAATGTTACTGATACCTGTGACATATGGTGGTGTTAAGCTTCAAGGGGATGACGTCACACCTCTCACCCAGGGTTATGGAGCTCAGTGCAGGGTAAGAATTCAGGTTATCCCCCCGGCTGGAGGTGTTAAAGCAAAACACTCCACATGCCCAATAAAGTCTATTTCACCCTTTCCCAGTATCAGGAAAGCCTGCACGGCCTTCTGCCTACTTCCAGCCTCCAGGCACCAATGTTACTGATACCTGTGACATTTGGTGGTGTTAAGCTTCAAGGGGAAGAAGTCACACCTTCTACCAAGTGTTATGGAGCTCAGTGCAGGGTAAGAATTCAGGTTATCCCCCTCGCTGGAGGTGTTAAAGCAAAACACTCTGCATGCCCATTAAAGTCTATTTCACCCCTTCACAGTATCAGGAAAGGCCTGCAAGGCCTTGGGCCTACTTCCAGCCCCCAGGCACCAATGTTACTGATACCTGTGACATGTGGTGGTGTTACGCTTCAAGGGGATGAAGTCACACCTTTTACCCAGGGTTATGGAGCTCAGCGCAGGGTAAGAATTCAGGTTATCGCCCTGGCTTGAGGTGTTAAAGCAAAACACTTGACATGCCCAATACAGTCTATTTCACCCCTTTCTCAGTATCAGGAAAGGCCTGCAAGGCCTTGGGCCTACTTCCAGCCTCCAGGCACCAATTTTACTGATACCTGTGACATTTGGAGGTGTTACGCTTCAAGGGGATGAAGTCACACCTTTTACCCAGGGTTATGGAGCTCAGCGCAGGGTAAGAATTCAGGTTATCGCCCTGGCTTGAGGTGTTAAAGCAAAACACTTCACATGCCCAATAAAGTCTATTTCACCCCTTTCTCAGTATCAGAAAAGGCCTGCAAGGCCTTGGGCCTACTTCCAGCCTCCAGGCACCAATTTTACTGATACCTGTGACATTTGGAGGTGTTAAGCTTGAAGGGTATGAAGTCACACCTTCTACCCTGGGTTATGGAGCTCAGTGCAGGGTAAGATTTCAGGTTATCCCCCTGGCTGGAGGTGTTAAAGCAAAACACTCCACATGCCCAATAAAGTCTATTTCACCCCTTCACTGTATCAGGAAAGGCCTTGTGCCTACTTCCAGCCTCCAGGCACCAATGTTACTGATACCTGTGACATTTGGTGGTGTTAAGCTTCAAGGGGAAGAAGTCACATCTTCTACCCAGGGTTATGGAGCTCAGCGCAGGGTAAGATTTCAGGTTATCCCCCTGGCTGGAGGTGTTAAAGGAAAACACTTTGCACGCCCATTAAAGTCTATTTCACCCCTTCACAGTATCAGGAAAGGCCTGCAAGGCCTTGTGCCTACTTCCAGCCTCCAGGCACCAATGTTACTGATACCTGTGACATGTGGTGGTGTTAAGCTTCAAGGGGATTAAGTCACACCTTCTACCCAGGGTTATGGAGCTCAGCGCAGGGTAAGATTTCAGGTTATCCCCCTGGCTTGAGGTGTTAAAGCCAAACACTCCACATGCCCAATAAAGTCTATTTCACCTCTTCACAGTATCAGGAAAGGCCTGCAAGGCATTGGGCCGACTTTCAGCCTCCAGGCACCAATGTTACTGATACCTGTGACAGGTGGTGGTGTTAAGCTTCAAGGGGATGTAGTCACACCTTTTACCCAGGGTCATGGAGCTCAGCGCAGGGTAAGATTTCAGGTTATCCCCCTGGATTGAGGTGTTAAAGCCAAACACTCCACATGCCCAAGAAAGTCTATTTCACACCTTCACGGTATCAGGAAAGGCCTGCAAGGCCCTGGGCCTACTTCCAGCCTCCAGGCACCAATTGTACTGATACCTGTGACATTTGGTGGTGTTAAGCTTCAAGGGGACGAAGTCACACTTTCTACCCAGGGTTATGGAGCTCAGAGCAGGGTAAGATTTTAGGTAATCCCCCTGGCTGGAGGTGTTTAAGCAAAACACCTCACACGCCCAGTACAGTGTATTTCACCCTTTCCCAGTATCAGGAAAGGCCTGCAAGGCCTTGTGCCTACTTCCAGCCTCCAGGCACCAATGTTACTGATACCTGTGACATTTGGTGGTGTTAAGCTTCAAGGGGATGAAGTCGCACCTTCTACCCAGGGTTATGGAGCTCCGCGCAGGGTAAGATTTCAGGCTTCACCCCAGGCTTAAGGCGTGAAAATAGAACAGTTACCATACACAACAATGTGTATTTCACCCATTCACAGTATCAGGAAAGGCCTGCAAGGCCTTGGGCCTACTTCCAGCCTCCAGGCACCAATGTTACTGATACCTGTGACATTTGGTAGTGTTAAGCTTCAAGGGGATGAAGTCACACTTTCTACCCAGGGTTATGGAGCTCAGCGCAGGGTAAGAATTCAGGTTATCCCCCTGGCTGGAGGTGTTAAAGCAAAACACTTCACATGCCCATTAAACTCTATTTCACCCCTTCACAGTATCAGGAAAGGCCTGCAAGGCCTTGGGCCTACTTCCAGCCTCCAGGCACCAATGTTACTGATACCTGTGACATTTTGGTAGTGTTAAGCTTCAAGGGGATGAAGTCACACTTTCTACCCAGGGTTATGGAGCTCAGCACAGGGTAAGATTTTAGGTTATCCCCCTGGCTGGAGGTGTTTAAGCAAAACACCTCACATGCCCAGTACAGTGTATTTCACCCTTTCCCAGGATCAGTAAAGGCCTGCAAGGCCTTGTGCCTACTTCCAGCCTCCAGGCACCAATGTTACTGATACCTGTGACCTTTGGTGGTGTTAAGCTCCAAGGGGATGAAGTCGCACCTTCTACCCAGGGTTATGGAGCTCCGCGCAGGGTAAGATTTCAGGTTATCCCCCTGGCTGGAGGTGTTTAAGCAAAACACCTCACATGCCCAGTACAGTGTATTTAACCCTTTCCCAGTATCAGGAAAGGCCTGCAAGGCCTTGTGCCTACTTCCAGCCTCCAGGCACCAATGTTACTGATACCTGTGACATTTGGTGGTGTTAAGCTTCAATGGGAAGAAGTCAAATCTTCTACCCAGGGTTATGGAGCTCAGCGCAGGGTAAGAATTTGGGTTATCCCCCTGGCTGGAGGTGTTAAATTAAAAACTTCACATGCCCAATAAAGTCTGTTTCACCCCTTCACAGTATCATGAAAGGCCTGCAAGGCCTTGTGCCTACTTCCAGCCTCCAGGCACCAATGTTACTGATACCTGTGACATGTGGTGGTGTTAAGCTTCAATGGGATGAAGTCACACCTTCTACCCAGGGTTATGGAGCTCAGTGCAGGGTAAGAATTTGGGTTATCCCCCTGGCTGGAGGTGTTAAAGCAAAACACTTCACATGCCCAATAAAGTCTGTTTCACCCCTTCACAGTATCAGGAAAGGCCTGCAAGGCCTTGTGCCTACTTCCAGCCTCCAGGCACCAATGTTACTGATACCTGTGACATGTGGTGGTGTTAAGCTTCAATGGGATGAAGTCGCACCTTCTACCCAGGGTTATGGAGCTCAGCGCAGGGTAAGATTTCAGGTTATCCCCCCTGGCTTGAGGTGTTAAAGCAAAACACTTCACATGCCCAATAAAGTCTATTTCACCCCTTCACAGTATCAGGAAAGGCCTGCAAGGCCTTGGGCCTACTTCCAGCCTCCAGGCACCAATGTTACTGATACCTGTGATATTTGGTGGTGTTAAGCTTCAAGGGGATGAAGCCACACCTTTTACCCAGGGTTATGGAGCTCAGCGCAGAGTAAGATTTCAGGTTATCGCCCTGGCTTGAGGTGTTAAAGCAAAACACTTCACATGCCCAATAAAGTCTAGTTCACCCCTTCACAGTATCAGGAAAGGCCTGCAAGGCCTTGTGCCTACTTTCAGCCTCCAGGCACCAATGTTACTGATACCTGTGACATGTGCTGGTGTAAGCTTCAAGGGGATGAAGTCACACCTTTTACCCAGGGTTATGGAGCTCAGCGCAGGGTAAGATTTCAGGTTATCGCCCTGGCTTGAGGTGTTAAAGCAAAACACTCCACATGCCAAATAAAGTCTATTTCACCCCTTCACAGTATCAGGAAAGGCCTGCAAGGCCTTGGGCCTACTTCCAGCCTCCAGGCACCAAAGTTACTGATACCTGTGACATTTGGTGGTGTTAAGCTTCAAGGGGAAGAAGTCACGCCTTCTACCCAGGGTTATGGAGCTCAGTGCAGGGTAAGAATTCAGGTTATCCCCCTGGCTGGAGGTGTTAAAGCAAAACACTTCACATGCCCATTAAAGTCTATTTCACCCCTTCACAGTATCAGGAAAGGCCTGCAAGGCCTTGTGCCTACTTCCAGCCTCCAGGCACCAATGTTACTGTTACCTGTGACATGTGGTGGTGTTAAGCTTCAAGGGGATGAAGTCACACCTTTTACCCAGGGTTATGGAGCTCAGCGCAGGGTAAGATTTCAGGTAATCCCCCTGGCTTGAGGTGTTAAAGCCAAACACTCCACATGCCCAATAAAGTCTATTTCACGCCTTCACAGTATCAGGAAAGGCCTGCAAGGCCTTGTGCCTACTTCCAGCCTCCAGGCACCAATGTTACTGATACCTGTGACATTTGGTGGTGTTAAGCTTCAAGGGGAAGAAGTCACACCTTCTACCCAGGGTTATGGAGCTCAGCGCAGGGTAAGAATTCAGGTTATCCCCCTGGCTGGAGGTGTTAAAGCAAAACACTTTGCATGCCCATTAAAGTCTATTTCACCCCTTCACAGTATCAGGAAAGGCAGGCAAGGCCGTGTGCCTACTTCCAGCCTCCAGGCACCAATGTTACTGATACCTGTGACATGTGGTGGTGTTAAGCTTCAAGGGGATGAAGTCACACCTTCTACCCAGGGTTATGGAGCTCAGCGCAGGGTAAGAATTCAGGTTATCCCCCTGGCTTGAGGTGTTAAAGCAAAACACTTCACATGCCCTATAAAGTCTATTTCACCCCTTCACAGTATCAGGAAAGGCCTTGTGCCTTCTTCCAGCCTCTAGGCACCAATTTCACTGAAACTTGTGACATTTGTAGGTGTTCAACTTCAAGGGGAAGAAGTCACGCCTTCTACCCAGGGTTATGGAACTCAGCGCAGGGTAAGATTCCAGGCTTCACCCCTGACTGGAGGTGTTCAAGCAAAACACTTCTCATGCCCAATAAAGTCTATTTCACCCCTCCACAGTATCAGGAAAGGCCTGCAAGGCCTTGGGCCTACTTCCAGCCTCCTGGCACCAATTATACTGATACCTGTGACATTTGGAGGTGTTAAGCTTCAAGGGGATGAAGTTGCACCTTCTACCCAGGGTTATGGAGCTCCGCGCAGGGTAAGAATTTAGGTCATCCCCCTGGCTGGAGGTGTTAAAGGAAAACACTTCACATGCCCAATAAAGTCTAGTTCACCCCTTCACAGTATCAGGAAAGGCCTGCAAGGCCTTGGGCCTACTTCCAGCCTCCTGGCACCAATTATACTGATACCTGTGACATTTGGAGGTGTTAAGCTTCAAGGGGATGAACTCACAACTTTTACCCAGGGTTATGGAGCTCAGCGCAGAGTAAGATTTCAGGTTATCGCCCTGGCTTGAGGTGTTAAAGCAAAACACTTCACATGCCCAATAAAGTCTAGTTCACCCCTTCACAGTATCAGGAAAGGCCTGCAAGGCCTTGTGCCTACTTCCAGCCTCCAGGCACCAATGTTACTGATACCTGTGACATGTGGTGGTGTAAGCTTCAAGGGGATGAAGTCACACCTTTTACCCAGGGTTATGGAGCTCAGCGCAGGGTAAGATTTCAGGTTATCGCCCTGGCTTGAGGTGTTAAAGCAAAACACTCCACATGCCAAATAAAGTCTATTTCACCCCTTCACAGTATCAGGAAAGGCCTGCAAGGCCTTGGGCCTACTTCCAGCCTCCAGGCACCAAAGTTACTGATACCTGTGACATTTGGTGGTGTTAAGCTTCAAGGGGAAGAAGTCACGCCTTCTACCCAGGGTTATGGAGCTCAGTGCAGGGTAAGAATTCAGGTTATCCCCCTGGCTGGAGGTGTTAAAGCAAAACACTTCACATGCCCATTAAAGTCTATTTCACCCCTTCACAGTATCAGGAAAGGCCTGCAAGGCCTTGTGCCTACTTCCAGCCTCCAGGCACCAATATTACTGTTACCTGTGACATGTGGTGGTGTTAAGCTTCAAGGGGATGAAGTCACACCTTTTACCCAGGGTTATGGAGCTCAGCGCAGGGTAAGATTTCAGGTTATCCCCCTGGCTTGAGGTGTTAAAGCCAAACACTCCACATGCCCAATAAAGTCTATTTCACGCCTTCACAGTATCAGGAAAGGCCTGCAAGGCCTTTTGCCTACTTCCAGCCTCCAGGCACCAATGTTACTGATACCTGTGACATTTGGTGGTGTTAAGCTTCAAGGGGAAGAAGTCACACCTTCTACCCAGGGTTATGGAGCTCAGCGCAGGGTAAGAATTCAGGTTATCCCCCTGGCTGGAGGTGTTAAAGCAAAACACTTTGCATGCCCATTAAAGTCTATTTCACCCCTTCACAGTATCAGGAAAGGCAGGCAAGGCCGTGTGCCTACTTCCAGCCTCCAGGCACCAATGTTACTGATACCTGTGACATGTGGTGGTGTTAAGCTTCAAGGGGATGAAGTCAACACCTTCTACCCAGGGTTATGGAGCTCAGCGCAGGGTAAGAATTCAGGTTATCCCCCTGGCTTGAGGTGTTAAAGCAAAACACTTCACATGCCCTATAAAGTCTATTTCACCCCTTCACAGTATTAGGAAAGGCCTTGTGCCTTCTTCCAGCCTCTAGGCACCAATTTCACTGAAACTTGTGACATTTGTAGGTGTTCAACTTCAAGGGGATGAAGTTGCACCTTCTATCCAGGGTTATGGAACTCAGCGCAGGGTAAGATTCCAGGCTTCACCCCTGACTGGAGGTGTTAAAGCAAAACACTTCTCATGCCCAATAAAGTCTATTTCACCCCTCCACAGTATCAGGAAAGGCCTGCAAGGCCTTGGGCCTACTTCCAGCCTCCTGGCACCAATTATACTGATACCTGTGACATTTGGAGGTGTTAAGCTTCAAGGGGATGAAGTTGCACCTTCTACCCAGGGTTATGGAGCTCCGCGCAGGGTAAGAATTTAGGTCATCCCCCTGGCTGGAGGTGTTAAAGGAAAACACTTCACATGCCCAATAAAGTCTATTTCACCCCTCCACAGTATCAGGGAAGGCTTGCAAGGCCTTGTGCCTACTTCCAGCCTCCAGGCACCAATGTTACTGATACCTGTGACATTTGGTGGTGTTAAGCTTCAATGGGAAGAAGTCAAATCTTCTACCCAGGGTTATGGAGCTCAGCGCAGGGTAAGAATGTGGGTTATCCCCCTGGCTGGAGGTGTTAAATTAAAACACTTCACATGCCCAATAAAGTCTATTTCACCCCTTCACAGTATCAGGAAAGGCCTGCAAGGCCTTGGGCCTACTTCCAGCCTCCAGGCACCAATGTTACTGATACCTGGGACATTTGGAGGTGTTAAGCTTCAAGGGGAAGAAGTCACACCTTCTACCCAGGGTTATGGAGCTCAGCGCAGGGTAAGATTTCAGCTTTTCACCCCTAGCTGGATGTGTTGAAGCAAAACACTTCTCATGCCCAATAAAGTCTATTTCAACCCTTCACAGTATCAGGAAAGGCCTGCAAGGCCTTGGGCCTACTTCCAGCGTCCAGGCACCAATGTTACTGTTACCTGTGACATGTGGTGGTGTTAAGCTTCAAGGGGATGAAGTCACACCTTTTACCCAGGGTTATGGAGCTCAGCGCAGGGTAAGATTTCAGGTAATCCCCCTGGCTTGAGGTGTTAAAGCCAAACACTCCACATGCCCAATAAAGTCTATTTCACGCCTTCACAGTATCAGGAAAGGCCTGCAAGGCCTTGTGCCTACTTCCAGCCTCCAGGCACCAATGTCACTGATACCTGTGACATTTGGTGGTGTTAAGCTTCAAGGGGAAGAAGTCACACCTTCTACCCAGGGTTATGGAGCTCAGCGCAGGGTAAGAATTCAGGTTATCCCCCTGGCTGGAGGTGTTAAAGCAAAACACTTTGCATGCCCATTAAGGTCTATTTCACCCCTTCACAGTATCAGGAAAGGCAGGCAAGGCCGTGTGCCTACTTCCAGCCTCCAGGCACCAATGTTACTGATACCTGTGACATGTGGTGGTGTTAAGCTTCAAGGGGATGAAGTCACACCTTCTACCCAGGGTTATGGAGCTCAGCGCAGGGTAAGAATTCAGGTTATCCCCCTGGCTTGAGGTGTTAAAGCAAAACACTTCACATGCCCTATAAAGTCTATTTCACCCCTTCACAGTATCAGGAAAGGCCTTGTGCCTTCTTCCAGCCTCTAGGCACCAATTTCACTGAAACTTGTGACATTTGTAGGTGTTCAACTTCAAGGGGAAGAAGTCACGCCTTCTACCCAGGGTTATGGAACTCAGCGCAGGGTAAGATTCCAGGCTTCACCCCTGACTGGAGGTGTTCAAGCAAAACACTTCTCATGCCCAATAAAGTCTATTTCACCCCTCCACAGTATCAGGAAAGGCCTGCAAGGCCTTGGGCCTACTTCCAGCCTCCTGGCACCAATTATACTGATACCTGTGACATTTGGAGGTGTTAAGCTTCAAGGGGATGAAGTTGCACCTTCTACCCAGGGTTATGGAGCTCCGCGCAGGGTAAGAATTTAGGTCATCCCCCTGGCTGGAGGTGTTAAAGGAAAACACTTCACATGCCCAATAAAGTCTAGTTCACCCCTTCACAGTATCAGGAAAGGCCTGCAAGGCCTTGGGCCTACTTCCAGCCTCCTGGCACCAATTATACTGATACCTGTGACATTTGGAGGTGTTAAGCTTCAAGGGGATGAAGTCACACCTTTTACCCAGGGTTATGGAGCTCAGCGCAGAGTAAGATTTCAGGTTATCGCCCTGGCTTGAGGTGTTAAAGCAAAACACTTCACATGCCCAATAAAGTCTAGTTCACCCCTTCACAGTATCAGGAAAGGCCTGCAAGGCCTTGTGCCTACTTCCAGCCTCCAGGCACCAATGTTACTGATACCTGTGACATGTGGTGGTGTAAGCTTCAAGGGGATGAAGTCACACCTTTTACCCAGGGTTATGGAGCTCAGCGCAGGGTAAGATTTCAGGTTATCGCCCTGGCTTGAGGTGTTAAAGCAAAACACTCCACATGCCAAATAAAGTCTATTTCACCCCTTCACAGTATCAGGAAAGGCCTGCAAGGCCTTGGGCCTACTTCCAGCCTCCAGGCACCAAAGTTACTGATACCTGTGACATTTGGTGGTGTTAAGCTTCAAGGGGAAGAAGTCACGCCTTCTACCCAGCGTTATGGAGCTCAGTGCAGGGTAAGAATTCAGGTTATCCCCCTGGCTGGAGGTGTTAAAGCAAAACACTTCACATGCCCATTAAAGTCTATTTCACCCCTTCACAGTATCAGGAAAGGCCTGCAAGGCCTTGTGCCTACTTCCAGCCTCCAGGCACCAATATTACTGTTACCTGTGACATGTGGTGGTGTTAAGCTTCAAGGGGATGAAGTCACACCTTTTACCCAGGGTTATGGAGCTCAGCGCAGGGTAAGATTTCAGGTTATCCCCCTGGCTTGAGGTGTTAAAGCCAAACACTCCACATGCCCAATAAAGTCTATTTCACGCCTTCACAGTATCAGGAAAGGCCTGCAAGGCCTTGTGCCTACTTCCAGCCTCCAGGCACCAATGTTACTGATACCTGTGACATTTGGTGGTGTTAAGCTTCAAGGGGAAGAAGTCACACCTTCTACCCAGGGTTATGGAGCTCAGCGCAGGGTAAGAATTCAGGTTATCCCCCTGGCTGGAGGTGTTAAAGCAAAACACTTTGCATGCCCATTAAAGTCTATTTCACCCCTTCACAGTATCAGGAAAGGCAGGCAAGGCCGTGTGCCTACTTCCAGCCTCCAGGCACCAATGTTACTGATACCTGTGACATGTGGTGGTGTTAAGCTTCAAGGGGATGAAGTCAACACCTTCTACCCAGGGTTATGGAGCTCAGCGCAGGGTAAGAATTCAGGTTATCCCCCTGGCTTGAGGTGTTAAAGCAAAACACTTCACATGCCCTATAAAGTCTATTTCACCCCTTCACAGTATTAGGAAAGGCCTTGTGCCTTCTTCCAGCCTCTAGGCACCAATTTCACTGAAACTTGTGACATTTGTAGGTGTTCAACTTCAAGGGGATGAAGTTGCACCTTCTATCCAGGGTTATGGAACTCAGCGCAGGGTAAGATTCCAGGCTTCACCCCTGACTGGAGGTGTTAAAGCAAAACACTTCTCATGCCCAATAAAGTCTATTTCACCCCTCCACAGTATCAGGAAAGGCCTGCAAGGCCTTGGGCCTACTTCCAGCCTCCTGGCACCAATTATACTGATACCTGTGACATTTGGAGGTGTTAAGCTTCAAGGGGATGAAGTTGCACCTTCTACCCAGGGTTATGGAGCTCCGCGCAGGGTAAGAATTTAGGTCATCCCCCTGGCTGGAGGTGTTAAAGGAAAACACTTCACATGCCCAATAAAGTCTATTTCACCCCTCCACAGTATCAGGGAAGGCTTGCAAGGCCTTGTGCCTACTTCCAGCCTCCAGGCACCAATGTTACTGATACCTGTGACATTTGGTGGTGTTAAGCTTCAATGGGAAGAAGTCAAATCTTCTACCCAGGGTTATGGAGCTCAGCGCAGGGTAAGAATGTGGGTTATCCCCCTGGCTGGAGGTGTTAAATTAAAACACTTCACATGCCCAATAAAGTCTATTTCACCCCTTCACAGTATCAGGAAAGGCCTGCAAGGCCTTGGGCCTACTTCCAGCCTCCAGGCACCAATGTTACTGATACCTGGGACATTTGGAGGTGTTAAGCTTCAAGGGGAAGAAGTCACACCTTCTACCCAGGGTTATGGAGCTCAGCGCAGGGTAAGATTTCAGCTTTTCACCCCTAGCTGGATGTGTTGAAGCAAAACACTTCTCATGCCCAATAAAGTCTATTTCAACCCTTCACAGTATCAGGAAAGGCCTGCAAGGCCTTGGGCCTACTTCCAGCGTCCAGGCACCTGTGTTTGTGATACTTGTGACATTTGGAGGTGTTCAGCTTCAAGGGGATGAAGTCACACCTTCTACCCAGGGTTATGGAGCTCAGCGCAGGGTAAGATTTCAGCTTTTCACCCCTAGCTGGATGTGTTGAAGCAAAACACTTCTCATGCCCAATAAAGTCTATTTCAACCCTTCACAGTATCAGGAAAGGCCTGTAAGGCCTTGGGCCTACATCCATTCTCCAGGCACCAATGTTACTGACACCTGTGACATTTGGTGGTGTTAAGCTTCATGGGGAAGAAGTCACACCTTCTACCCAGGGTTATGGAGCTCAGCGCAGGGTAAGATTTCAGGTTATTCCCCCTGGCTCGAGGTGTTAAAGCAAAACACTTCACATGCCCAATAAATTGTATTTCACCCCTTCACAGTATCAGGAAAGGCCTGCAAGGCCTCGTGCCTACTTCCAGCCCCCAGGCACCAATGTTACTGACACCTGTGACATTTGGTGGTGTTAAGCTTCATGGGGAAGAAGTCACACCTTCTACCCAGGGTTATGGAGCTCAGCGCAGGGTAAGAATTCAGGTTATTCCCCCTGGCTCGAGGTGTTAAAGCAAAACACTTCACATGCCCAATAAATTGTATTTCACCCCTTCACAGTATCAGGAAAGGCCTGCAAGGCCTTGGGCCTACTTGCAGCCCCCAGGCACCAATGTTACTGACACCTGTGACATTTGGTGGTGTTAAGCTTCAAGGGGAAGATGTCACACCTTCTACCCAGGGTTATGGAGCTCAGCGCAGGGTATGATTTTAGGTTATCCCCCTGGCTGGAGGTGTTTAAGCAAAACACCTCACATGCCCAGTACAGTGTATTTCACCCTTTCCCAGTATCAGTAAAGGCCTGCAAGGCCTTGTGCCTACTTCCAGCCTCCAGGCACCAATGTTACTGATACCTGTGACATTTGGTGGTGTTAAGCTTCAAGGGGATGAAGTCGCACCTTCTACCCAGGGTTATGGAGCTCCGCGCAGGGAAAGATTTCAGGCTTCACCCCAGGCTTAAGGCGTGAACATAGAACAATTACCATACACAACAATGTGTATTTCACCCATTCACAGTATCAGGAAAGGCCTGCTAGGCCTTGGGCCTACTTCCAGCCTCCAGGCACCAATGTTACTGATACCTGTGACATGTGGTGGTGTTAAGCTTCAAGGGGATGAAGTCACACTTTCTACCCAGGGTTATGGAGCTCAGCGCAGGGTAAGAATTCAGGTTATCCCCCTGGCTGGAGGTGTTAAAGCAAAATACTTCACATGCCCATTAAACTCTATTTCACCCCTTCACAGTATCAGGAAAGGCCTGCAAGGCCTTGTGCCTACTTCCAGCCCCCAGGCACCAATGTTACTGATGCCTGTGACATTTGTGGTGTAAAGCTTCAAGGGGATGAAGTCGCACCTTCTACCCAGGGTTATGGAGCTCTGCGCAGGGTAAGATTTCAGGTTATCCGCCTGGCTGGAGGTGTTAAAGCAAAACACTCCACATGCCCAATAAAGTCCATTTCACCCCTTCACTGTATCAGGAAAGGCCTGCAAGGCCTTGGGCCTACCTCCAGCCTCCAGGCACCAATGTTACTGATACCTGTGACATGTGGTGGTGTTAAGCTTCAAGGGGATGAAGTCGCACCTTCTACCCAGGGTTATGGAGCTCCGCGCAGGGTAAGATTTCAGGTTATCCCCCTGGCTGGAGGTGTTTAAGCAAAACACCTCACATGCCCAGTACAGTGTATTTAACCCTTTCCCAGTATCAGGAAAGGCCTGCAAGGCCTTGTGCCTACTTCCAGCCTCCAGGCACCAATGTTACTGATACCTGTGACATTTGGTGGTGTTAAGCTTCAAGGGGAAGAAGTCACACCTTCTACCCAGGGTTATGGAGCTCAGTGCAGGGTAAGATTTCAGGTTATCCCCCTGGCTGGAGGTGTTAAAGCAAAACACTCCACATGCCCAATAAAGTCTATTTCACCCCTTCACTGTATCAGGAAAGGCCTGCAAGGCCTTGTGCCTACTTCCAGCCTCCAGGCACCAATGTACTGATACCTGTGACATTTGGTGGTGTTCAGCTTCAAGGGGATGAAGTCACACCTTCTACCCAGGGTTATGGAGCTCAGCGCAGGGTAAGATTTTAGGTTATCCCCCTGGCTGGAGGTGTTTAAGCAAAACACCTCACATGCCCAGTACAGTGTATTTCACCCTTTCCCAGTATCAGTAAAGGCCTGCAAGGCCTTGTGCCTACTTCCAGCCTCCAGGCACCAATGTTACTGATACCTGTGACATTTGGTGGTGTTAAGCTTCAAGGGGATGAAGTCGCACCTTCTACCCAGGGTTATGGAGCTCAGCACAGGGTAAGAATTCAGGTTATCCCCCTGGCTGGAGGTGTTAAAGCAAAACACTCCACATGCCCAATAAAGTCTATTTCACCCCTTTACTGTATCAGGAAAGGCCTGCAAGGCCGTGGGCCTACTTCCAGCCTCCAGGCACCAATTTTACTGATACCTGTGACATTTGGTGGTGTTAAGCTTCAAGGGGATGAAGTCACACTTTATACCCAGGGTTATGGAGCTCAGCGCAGGGTAAGATTTTTTGGTTATCCCCCTGGCTGGAGGTGTTTAAGCAAAACACCTCACATGCCCAGTACAGTGTATTTCACCCTTTCCCAGTATCAGGAAAGGCCTGCAAGGCCTTGTGCCTACTTCCAGCCTCCAGGCACCAATGTTACTGATACCTGTGACATTTGGTGGTGTTAAGCTTCAAGGGGAAGAAGTCACACCTTCTACCCAGGGTTATGGAGCTCAGTGCAGGGTACGATTTCAGGTCATCCCTCTGGCTGGAGGTGTTAAAGCAAAACACTTCACATGCCCAATACGTTGTATTTCAGTCCTTCACAGTATCAGGAAAGGCCTGCAAGGCCTTGGGCCAACTTCCAGCCCCCAGGCACCAATGTTACTGATACCTGTGACATTTGGTGGTGTTAAGCTTCAAGGGGAAGAAGTCACACCTTCTACCCAGGGTTATGGAGCTCAGCGCAGGGTAAGATTTCAGGTTATCGCCCGGGCTTGAGTTGCTAAAGCAAAACACTTCACATGCCCAATAAAGTCTATTTCACCCCTTTCACAGTATCAGGAAAGGCCTGCAAGGCCCTGGGCCTACTTCCAGCCCCCAGGCACCAATGTTACTGATACCTGTGACATGTGGTGGTGTTAAGCTTCAAGGGGAAGAAGTCACACCTTCTACCCAGGGTTATGGAGCTCAGTGCAGGGTAAGAATTCAGGTTATCCCCCTGGCTGGAGGTGTTTAAGCAAAACACCTCACATGCCCAGTACAGTGTATTTCACCCTTTCCCAGTATCAGTAAAGGCCTGCAAGGCCTTGTGCCTACTTCCAGCCTCCAGGCACCAATGTTACTGATACCTGTGACATTTGGTGGTGTTAAGCTTCAAGGGGATGAAGTCGCACCTTCTACCCAGGGTTATGGAGCTCCGCGCAGGGTAAGATTTCAGGCTTCACCCCAGGCTTAAGGCGTGAAAATAGAACAGTTACCATACACAACAATGTGTATTTCACCCATTCACAGTATCAGGAAAGGCCTGCAAGGCCTTGGGCCTACTTCCAGGCACCAATGTTACTGATACCTGTGACATTTGGTAGTGTTAAGCTTCAAGGGGATGAAGTCACACTTTCTACCCAGGGTTATGGAGCTCAGCACAGGGTAAGATTTTAGGTTATCCCCCTGGCTGGAGGTGTTTAAGCAAAACACCTCACATGCCCAGTACAGTGTATTTCACGCTTTCCCAGTATCAGGATAGTCCTGCAAGGCCTTGTGCCTACTTCCAGCCTCCAGGCACCAATGTGACTGATACCTGTGACATTTGGTGGTCTTAAGCTTCAAGGGGATGAAGTCACACTTTATACCCAGGGTTATGGAGCTCAGCGCAGGGTAAGATTTTAGGTTATCCCCCTGGCTGGAGTTGTTAAAGCAAAACACTTCACATGCCCAATAAAGTCTATTTCACCCCTTCACAGTATCAGGAAAGGCCTGCAAGGCCTTGGGCCTCCTTCCAGCCCCCAGGCACCTGTTTTTGTGATACTTGTGACATTTGGAGGTGCTCAGCTTCAAGGGGATGAAGTCACACCTTCTACCCAGGGTTATGGAGCTCAGTGCAGGGTAAGATTTCAGTTTATCCCCCTGGCCTGAGGTGTTATAGCAAAACACTTCACATGCCAAACAAAGTCTATTTCACCCCTTTCACGATATCAGGAAAGGCCTGCAAGGCCTTGTGCCTACTTCCAGCCTCCAGGCACCAATGTTACTGATACCTGTGACATTTGGTGGTCTTAAGCTTCAAGGGGATGAAGTCACACTTTATACCCAGGGTTATGGAGCTCAGCGCAGGGTAAGATTTTAGGTTATCCCCCTGGCTGGAGTTGTTAAAGCAAAACACTTCACATGCCCAATAAAGTCTATTTCACCCCTTCACAGTATCAGGAAAGGCCTGCAAGGCCTTGGGCCTCCTTCCAGCCCCCAGGCACCTGTTTTTGTGATACTTGTGACATTTGGAGGTGCTCAGCTTCAAGGGGATGAAGTCACACCTTCTACCCAGGGTTATGGAGCTCAGTGCAGGGTAAGATTTCAGTTTATCCCCCTGGCCTGAGGTGTTATAGCAAAACACTTCACATGCCAAACAAAGTCTATTTCACCCCTTTCACGATATCAGGAAAGGCCTGCAAGGCCTTGTGCCTACTTCCAGCCTCCAGGCACCAATGTTACCGATACCTGTGACATTTGGAGGTGTTAAGCTTCAAGGGGATGAAGTCTCACCTTTTACCCAGGGTTATGGAGCTCAGCGCAGGGTAAGATTTCAGGTTATCCCCCCGGCTGGAGGGGGTAAAGCAAAACACGTCACATGCCCATTAAAGTGTATTCCGCCCATTCACAGTATCAGGAAAGGCCTGCAAGGCCTTGTGCTTACTTCCAGCCTCCAGGCACCAATGTTACTGATACCTGTGACATATGGTGGTGTTAAGCTTCAAGGGGATGACGTCACACCTCTCACCCAGGGTTATGGAGCTCAGTGCAGGGTAAGAATTCAGGTTATCCCCCCGGCTGGAGGTGTTAAAGCAAAACACTCCACATGCCCAATAAAGTCTATTTCACCCTTTCCCAGTATCAGGAAAGCCTGCACGGCCTTCTGCCTACTTCCAGCCTCCAGGCACCAATGTTACTGATACCTGTGACATTTGGTGGTGTTAAGCTTCAAGGGGAAGAAGTCACACCTTCTACCAAGTGTTATGGAGCTCAGTGCAGGGTAAGAATTCAGGTTATCCCCCTCGCTGGAGGTGTTAAAGCAAAACACTCTGCATGCCCATTAAAGTCTATTTCACCCCTTCACAGTATCAGGAAAGGCCTGCAAGGCCTTGGGCCTACTTCCAGCCCCCAGGCACCAATGTTACTGATACCTGTGACATGTGGTGGTGTTACGCTTCAAGGGGATGAAGTCACACCTTTTACCCAGGGTTATGGAGCTCAGCGCAGGGTAAGAATTCAGGTTATCGCCCTGGCTTGAGGTGTTAAAGCAAAACACTTGACATGCCCAATACAGTCTATTTCACCCCTTTCTCAGTATCAGGAAAGGCCTGCAAGGCCTTGGGCCTACTTCCAGCCTCCAGGCACCAATTTTACTGATACCTGTGACATTTGGAGGTGTTACGCTTCAAGGGGATGAAGTCACACCTTTTACCCAGGGTTATGGAGCTCAGCGCAGGGTAAGAATTCAGGTTATCGCCCTGGCTTGAGGTGTTAAAGCAAAACACTTCACATGCCCAATAAAGTCTATTTCACCCCTTTCTCAGTATCAGAAAAGGCCTGCAAGGCCTTGGGCCTACTTCCAGCCTCCAGGCACCAATTTTACTGATACCTGTGACATTTGGAGGTGTTAAGCTTGAAGGGTATGAAGTCACACCTTCTACCCTGGGTTATGGAGCTCAGTGCAGGGTAAGATTTCAGGTTATCCCCCTGGCTGGAGGTGTTAAAGCAAAACACTCCACATGCCCAATAAAGTCTATTTCACCCCTTCACTGTATCAGGAAAGGCCTTGTGCCTACTTCCAGCCTCCAGGCACCAATGTTACTGATACCTGTGACATCTGGTGGTGTTAAGCTTCAAGGGGAAGAAGTCACATCTTCTACCCAGGGTTATGGAGCTCAGCGCAGGGTAAGATTTCAGGTTATCCCCCTGGCTGGAGGTGTTAAAGGAAAACACTTTGCACGCCCATTAAAGTCTATTTCACCCCTTCACAGTATCAGGAAAGGCCTGCAAGGCCTTGTGCCTACTTCCAGCCTCCAGGCACCAATGTTACTGATACCTGTGACATGTGGTGGTGTTAAGCTTCAAGGGGATTAAGTCACACCTTCTACCCAGGGTTATGGAGCTCAGCGCAGGGTAAGATTTCAGGTTATCCCCCTGGCTTGAGGTGTTAAAGCCAAACACTCCACATGCCCAATAAAGTCTATTTCACCTCTTCACAGTATCAGGAAAGGCCTGCAAGGCATTGGGCCTACTTCCAGCCTCCAGGCACCAATGTTACTGATACCTGTGACAGGTGGTGGTGTTAAGCTTCAAGGGGATGTAGTCACACCTTTTACCCAGGGTCATGGAGCTCAGCGCAGGGTAAGATTTCAGGTTATCCCCCTGGATTGAGGTGTTAAAGCCAAACACTCCACATGCCCAAGAAAGTCTATTTCACACCTTCACGGTATCAGGAAAGGCCTGCAAGGCCCTGGGCCTACTTCCAGCCTCCAGGCACCAATTGTACTGATACCTGTGACATTTGGTGGTGTTAAGCTTCAAGGGGACGAAGTCACACTTTCTACCCAGGGTTATGGAGCTCAGAGCAGGGTAAGATTTTAGGTAATCCCCCTGGCTGGAGGTGTTTAAGCAAAACACCTCACACGCCCAGTACAGTGTATTTCACCCTTTCCCAGTATCAGGAAAGGCCTGCAAGGCCTTGTGCCTACTTCCAGCCTCCAGGCACCAATGTTACTGATACCTGTGACATTTGGTGGTGTTAAGCTTCAAGGGGATGAAGTCGCACCTTCTACCCAGGGTTATGGAGCTCCGCGCAGGGTAAGATTTCAGGCTTCACCCCAGGCTTAAGGCGTGAAAATAGAACAGTTACCATACACAACAATGTGTATTTCACCCATTCACAGTATCAGGAAAGGCCTGCAAGGCCTTGGGCCTACTTCCAGCCTCCAGGCACCAATGTTACTGATACCTGTGACATTTGGTGGTGTTAAGCTTCAAGGGGATGAAGTCACACTTTCTACCCAGGGTTATGGAGCTCAGCGCAGGGTAAGAATTTGGGTTATCCCCCTGGCTGGAGGTGTTAAATTAAAACACTTCACATGCCCAATAAAGTCTGTTTCACCCCTTCACAGTATCATGAAAGGCCTGCAAGGCCTTGTGCCTACTTCCAGCCTCCAGGCACCAATGTTACTGATACCTGTGACATGTGGTGGTGTTAAGCTTCAATGGGATGAAGTCACACCTTCTACCCAGGGTTATGGAGCTCAGTGCAGGGTAAGAATTTGGGTTATCCCCCTGGCTGGAGGTGTTAAAGCAAAACACTTCACATGCCCAATAAAGTCTGTTTCACCCCTTCACAGTATCAGGAAAGGCCTGCAAGGCCTTGTGCCTACTTCCAGCCTCCAGGCACCAATGTTACTGATACCTGTGACATGTGGTGGTGTTAAGCTTCAATGGGATGAAGTCGCACCTTCTACCCAGGGTTATGGAGCTCAGCGCAGGGTAAGATTTCAGGTTATCCCCCCTGGCTTGAGGTGTTAAAGCAAAACACTTCACATGCCCAATAAAGTCTATTTCACCCCTTCACAGTATCAGGAAAGGCCTGCAAGGCCTTGGGCCTACTTCCAGCCTCCAGGCACCAATGTTACTGATACCTGTGATATTTGGTGGTGTTAAGCTTCAAGGGGATGAAGCCACACCTTTTACCCAGGGTTATGGAGCTCAGCGCAGAGTAAGATTTCAGGTTATCGCCCTGGCTTGAGGTGTTAAAGCAAAACACTTCACATGCCCAATAAAGTCTAGTTCACCCCTTCACAGTATCAGGAAAGGCCTGCAAGGCCTTGTGCCTACTTTCAGCCTCCAGGCACCAATGTTACTGATACCTGTGACATGTGCTGGTGTAAGCTTCAAGGGGATGAAGTCACACCTTTTACCCAGGGTTATGGAGCTCAGCGCAGGGTAAGATTTCAGGTTATCGCCCTGGCTTGAGGTGTTAAAGCAAAACACTCCACATGCCAAATAAAGTCTATTTCACCCCTTCACAGTATCAGGAAAGGCCTGCAAGGCCTTGGGCCTACTTCCAGCCTCCAGGCACCAAAGTTACTGATACCTGTGACATTTGGTGGTGTTAAGCTTCAAGGGGAAGAAGTCACGCCTTCTACCCAGGGTTATGGAGCTCAGTGCAGGGTAAGAATTCAGGTTATCCCCCTGGCTGGAGGTGTTAAAGCAAAACACTTCACATGCCCATTAAAGTCTATTTCACCCCTTCACAGTATCAGGAAAGGCCTGCAAGGCCTTGTGCCTACTTCCAGCCTCCAGGCACCAATGTTACTGTTACCTGTGACATGTGGTGGTGTTAAGCTTCAAGGGGATGAAGTCACACCTTTTACCCAGGGTTATGGAGCTCAGCGCAGGGTAAGATTTCAGGTAATCCCCCTGGCTTGAGGTGTTAAAGCCAAACACTCCACATGCCCAATAAAGTCTATTTCACGCCTTCACAGTATCAGGAAAGGCCTGCAAGGCCTTGTGCCTACTTCCAGCCTCCAGGCACCAATGTTACTGATACCTGTGACATTTGGTGGTGTTAAGCTTCAAGGGGAAGAAGTCACACCTTCTACCCAGGGTTATGGAGCTCAGCGCAGGGTAAGAATTCAGGTTATCCCCCTGGCTGGAGGTGTTAAAGCAAAACACTTTGCATGCCCATTAAAGTCTATTTCACCCCTTCACAGTATCAGGAAAGGCAGGCAAGGCCGTGTGCCTACTTCCAGCCTCCAGGCACCAATGTTACTGATACCTGTGACATGTGGTGGTGTTAAGCTTCAAGGGGATGAAGTCACACCTTCTACCCAGGGTTATGGAGCTCAGCGCAGGGTAAGAATTCAGGTTATCCCCCTGGCTTGAGGTGTTAAAGCAAAACACTTCACATGCCCTATAAAGTCTATTTCACCCCTTCACAGTATCAGGAAAGGCCTTGTGCCTTCTTCCAGCCTCTAGGCACCAATTTCACTGAAACTTGTGACATTTGTAGGTGTTCAACTTCAAGGGGAAGAAGTCACGCCTTCTACCCAGGGTTATGGAACTCAGCGCAGGGTAAGATTCCAGGCTTCACCCCTGACTGGAGGTGTTCAAGCAAAACACTTCTCATGCCCAATAAAGTCTATTTCACCCCTCCACAGTATCAGGAAAGGCCTGCAAGGCCTTGGGCCTACTTCCAGCCTCCTGGCACCAATTATACTGATACCTGTGACATTTGGAGGTGTTAAGCTTCAAGGGGATGAAGTTGCACCTTCTACCCAGGGTTATGGAGCTCCGCGCAGGGTAAGAATTTAGGTCATCCCCCTGGCTGGAGGTGTTAAAGGAAAACACTTCACATGCCCAATAAAGTCGAGTTCACCCCTTCACAGTATCAGGAAAGGCCTGCAAGGCCTTGGGCCTACTTCCAGCCTCCTGGCACCAATTATACTGATACCTGTGACATTTGGAGGTGTTAAGCATCAAGGGGATGAAGTCACACCTTTTACCCAGGGTTATGGAGCTCAGCGCAGAGTAAGATTTCAGGTTATCGCCCTGGCTTGAGGTGTTAAAGCAAAACACTTCACATGCCCAATAAAGTCTAGTTCACCCCTTCACAGTATCAGGAAAGGCCTGCAAGGCCTTGTGCCTACTTCCAGCCTCCAGGCACCAATGTTACTGATACCTGTGACATGTGGTGGTGTAAGCTTCAAGGGGATGAAGTCACACCTTTTACCCAGGGTTATGGAGCTCAGCGCAGGGTAAGATTTCAGGTTATCGCCCTGGCTTGAGGTGTTAAAGCAAAACACTCCACATGCCAAATAAAGTCTATTTCACCCCTTCACAGTATCAGGAAAGGCCTGCAAGGCCTTGGGCCTACTTCCAGCCTCCAGGCACCAAAGTTACTGATACCTGTGACATTTGGTGGTGTTAAGCTTCAAGGGGAAGAAGTCACGCCTTCTACCCAGGGTTATGGAGCTCAGTGCAGGGTAAGAATTCAGGTTATCCCCCTGGCTGGAGGTGTTAAAGCAAAACACTTCACATGCCCATTAAAGTCTATTTCACCCCTTCACAGTATCAGGAAAGGCCTGCAAGGCCTTGTGCCTACTTCCAGCCTCCAGGCACCAATATTACTGTTACCTGTGACATGTGGTGGTGTTAAGCTTCAAGGGGATGAAGTCACACCTTTTACCCAGGGTTATGGAGCTCAGCGCAGGGTAAGATTTCAGGTTATCCCCCTGGCTTGAGGTGTTAAAGCCAAACACTCCACATGCCCAATAAAGTCTATTTCACGCCTTCACAGTATCAGGAAAGGCCTGCAAGGCCTTGTGCCTACTTCCAGCCTCCAGGCACCAATGTTACTGATACCTGTGACATTTGGTGGTGTTAAGCTTCAAGGGGAAGAAGTCACACCTTCTACCCAGGGTTATGGAGCTCAGCGCAGGGTAAGAATTCAGGTTATCCCCCTGGCTGGAGGTGTTAAAGCAAAACACTTTGCATGCCCATTAAAGTCTATTTCACCCCTTCACAGTATCAGGAAAGGCAGGCAAGGCCGTGTGCCTACTTCCAGCCTCCAGGCACCAATGTTACTGATACCTGTGACATGTGGTGGTGTTAAGCTTCAAGGGGATGAAGTCAACACCTTCTACCCAGGGTTATGGAGCTCAGCGCAGGGTAAGAATTCAGGTTATCCCCCTGGCTTGAGGTGTTAAAGCAAAACACTTCACATGCCCTATAAAGTCTATTTCACCCCTTCACAGTATTAGGAAAGGCCTTGTGCCTTCTTCCAGCCTCTAGGCACCAATTTCACTGAAACTTGTGACATTTGTAGGTGTTCAACTTCAAGGGGATGAAGTTGCACCTTCTATCCAGGGTTATGGAACTCAGCGCAGGGTAAGATTCCAGGCTTCACCCCTGACTGGAGGTGTTAAAGCAAAACACTTCTCATGCCCAATAAAGTCTATTTCACCCCTCCACAGTATCAGGAAAGGCCTGCAAGGCCTTGGGCCTACTTCCAGCCTCCTGGCACCAATTATACTGATACCTGTGACATTTGGAGGTGTTAAGCTTCAAGGGGATGAAGTTGCACCTTCTACCCAGGGTTATGGAGCTCCGCGCAGGGTAAGAATTTAGGTCATCCCCCTGGCTGGAGGTGTTAAAGGAAAACACTTCACATGCCCAATAAAGTCTATTTCACCCCTCCACAGTATCAGGGAAGGCTTGCAAGGCCTTGTGCCTACTTCCAGCCTCCAGGCACCAATGTTACTGATACCTGTGACATTTGGTGGTGTTAAGCTTCAATGGGAAGAAGTCAAATCTTCTACCCAGGGTTATGGAGCTCAGCGCAGGGTAAGAATGTGGGTTATCCCCCTGGCTGGAGGTGTTAAATTAAAACACTTCACATGCCCAATAAAGTCTATTTCACCCCTTCACAGTATCAGGAAAGGCCTGCAAGGCCTTGGGCCTACTTCCAGCCTCCAGGCACCAATGTTACTGATACCTGGGACATTTGGAGGTGTTAAGCTTCAAGGGGAAGAAGTCACACCTTCTACCCAGGGTTATGGAGCTCAGCGCAGGGTAAGATTTCAGCTTTTCACCCCTAGCTGGATGTGTTGAAGCAAAACACTTCTCATGCCCAATAAAGTCTATTTCAACCCTTCACAGTATCAGGAAAGGCCTGCAAGGCCTTGGGCCTACTTCCAGCGTCCAGGCACCAATGTTACTGTTACCTGTGACATGTGGTGGTGTTAAGCTTCAAGGGGATGAAGTCACACCTTTTACCCAGGGTTATGGAGCTCAGCGCAGGGTAAGATTTCAGGTAATCCCCCTGGCTTGAGGTGTTAAAGCCAAACACTCCACATGCCCAATAAAGTCTATTTCACGCCTTCACAGTATCAGGAAAGGCCTGCAAGGCCGTGTGCCTACTTCCAGCCTCCAGGCACCAATGTTACTGATACCTGTGACATTTGGTGGTGTTAAGCTTCAAGGGGAAGAAGTCAAACCTTCTACCCAGGGTTATGGAGCTCAGCGCAGGGTAAGAATTCAGGTTATCCCCCTGGCTGGAGGTGTTAAAGCAAAACACTTTGCATGCCCATTAAGGTCTATTTCACCCCTTCACAGTATCAGGAAAGGCAGGCAAGGCCGTGTGCCTACTTCCAGCCTCCAGGCACCAATGTTACTGATACCTGTGACATGTGGTGGTGTTAAGCTTCAAGGGGATGAAGTCACACCTTCTACCCAGGGTTATGGAGCTCAGCGCAGGGTAAGAATTCAGGTTATCCCCCTGGCTTGAGGTGTTAAAGCAAAACACTTCACATGCCCTATAAAGTCTATTTCACCCCTTCACAGTATCAGGAAAGGCCTTGTGCCTTCTTCCAGCCTCTAGGCACCAATTTCACTGAAACTTGTGACATTTGTAGGTGTTCAACTTCAAGGGGAAGAAGTCACGCCTTCTACCCAGGGTTATGGAACTCAGCGCAGGGTAAGATTCCAGGCTTCACCCCTGACTGGAGGTGTTCAAGCAAAACACTTCTCATGCCCAATAAAGTCTATTTCACCCCTCCACAGTATCAGGAAAGGCCTGCAAGGCCTTGGGCCTACTTCCAGCCTCCTGGCACCAATTATACTGATACCTGTGACATTTGGAGGTGTTAAGCTTCAAGGGGATGAAGTTGCACCTTCTACCCAGGGTTATGGAGCTCCGCGCAGGGTAAGAATTTAGGTCATCCCCCTGGCTGGAGGTGTTAAAGGAAAACACTTCACATGCCCAATAAAGTCTAGTTCACCCCTTCACAGTATCAGGAAAGGCCTGCAAGGCCTTGGGCCTACTTCCAGCCTCCTGGCACCAATTATACTGATACCTGTGACATTTGGAGGTGTTAAGCTTCAAGGGGATGAAGTCACACCTTTTACCCAGGGTTATGGAGCTCAGCGCAGAGTAAGATTTCAGGTTATCGCCCTGGCTTGAGGTGTTAAAGCAAAACACTTCACATGCCCAATAAAGTCTAGTTCACCCCTTCACAGTATCAGGAAAGGCCTGCAAGGCCTTGTGCCTACTTCCAGCCTCCAGGCACCAATGTTACTGATACCTGTGACATGTGGTGGTGTAAGCTTCAAGGGGATGAAGTCACACCTTTTACCCAGGGTTATGGAGCTCAGCGCAGGGTAAGATTTCAGGTTATCGCCCTGGCTTGAGGTGTTAAAGCAAAACACTCCACATGCCAAATAAAGTCTATTTCACCCCTTCACAGTATCAGGAAAGGCCTGCAAGGCCTTGGGCCTACTTCCAGCCTCCAGGCACCAAAGTTACTGATACCTGTGACATTTGGTGGTGTTAAGCTTCAAGGGGAAGAAGTCACGCCTTCTACCCAGGGTTATGGAGCTCAGTGCAGGGTAAGAATTCAGGTTATCCCCCTGGCTGGAGGTGTTAAAGCAAAACACTTCACATGCCCATTAAAGTCTATTTCACCCCTTCACAGTATCAGGAAAGGCCTGCAAGGCCTTGTGCCTACTTCCAGCCTCCAGGCACCAATATTACTGTTACCTGTGACATGTGGTGGTGTTAAGCTTCAAGGGGATGAAGTCACACCTTTTACCCAGGGTTATGGAGCTCAGCGCAGGGTAAGATTTCAGGTTATCCCCCTGGCTTGAGGTGTTAAAGCCAAACACTCCACATGCCCAATAAAGTCTATTTCACGCCTTCACAGTATCAGGAAAGGCCTGCAAGGCCTTGTGCCTACTTCCAGCCTCCAGGCACCAATGTTACTGATACCTGTGACATTTGGTGGTGTTAAGCTTCAAGGGGAAGAAGTCACACCTTCTACCCAGGGTTATGGAGCTCAGCGCAGGGTAAGAATTCAGGTTATCCCCCTGGCTGGAGGTGTTAAAGCAAAACACTTTGCATGCCCATTAAAGTCTATTTCACCCCTTCACAGTATCAGGAAAGGCAGGCAAGGCCGTGTGCCTACTTCCAGCCTCCAGGCACCAATGTTACTGATACCTGTGACATGTGGTGGTGTTAAGCTTCAAGGGGATGAAGTCAACACCTTCTACCCAGGGTTATGGAGCTCAGCGCAGGGTAAGAATTCAGGTTATCCCCCTGGCTTGAGGTGTTAAAGCAAAACACTTCACATGCCCTATAAAGTCTATTTCACCCCTTCACAGTATTAGGAAAGGCCTTGTGCCTTCTTCCAGCCTCTAGGCACCAATTTCACTGAAACTTGTGACATTTGTAGGTGTTCAACTTCAAGGGGATGAAGTTGCACCTTCTATCCAGGGTTATGGAACTCAGCGCAGGGTAAGATTCCAGGCTTCACCCCTGACTGGAGGTGTTGAAGCAAAACACTTCTCATGCCCAATAAAGTCTATTTCACCCCTCCACAGTATCAGGAAAGGCCTGCAAGGCCTTGGGCCTACTTCCAGCCTCCTGGCACCAATTATACTGATACCTGTGACATTTGGAGGTGTTAAGCTTCAAGGGGATGAAGTTGCACCTTCTACCCAGGGTTATGGAGCTCCGCGCAGGGTAAGAATTTAGGTCATCCCCCTGGCTGGAGGTGTTAAAGGAAAACACTTCACATGCCCAATAAAGTCTATTTCACCCCTCCACAGTATCAGGGAAGGCTTGCAAGGCCTTGTGCCTACTTCCAGCCTCCAGGCACCAATGTTACTGATACCTGTGACATTTGGTGGTGTTAAGCTTCAATGGGAAGAAGTCAAATCTTCTACCCAGGGTTATGGAGCTCAGCGCAGGGTAAGAATGTGGGTTATCCCCCTGGCTGGAGGTGTTAAATTAAAACACTTCACATGCCCAATAAAGTCTATTTCACCCCTTCACAGTATCAGGAAAGGCCTGCAAGGCCTTGGGCCTACTTCCAGCCTCCAGGCACCAATGTTACTGATACCTGGGACATTTGGAGGTGTTAAGCTTCAAGGGGAAGAAGTCACACCTTCTACCCAGGGTTATGGAGCTCAGCGCAGGGTAAGATTTCAGCTTTTCACCCCTAGCTGGATGTGTTGAAGCAAAACACTTCTCATGCCCAATAAAGTCTATTTCAACCCTTCACAGTATCAGGAAAGGCCTGCAAGGCCTTGGGCCTACTTCCAGCGTCCAGGCACCAATGTTACTGTTACCTGTGACATGTGGTGGTGTTAAGCTTCAAGGGGATGAAGTCACACCTTTTACCCAGGGTTATGGAGCTCAGCGCAGGGTAAGATTTCAGGTAATCCCCCTGGCTTGAGGTGTTAAAGCCAAACACTCCACATGCCCAATAAAGTCTATTTCACGCCTTCACAGTATCAGGAAAGGCCTGCAAGGCCTTGTGCCTACTTCCAGCCTCCAGGCACCAATGTTACTGATACCTGTGACATTTGGTGGTGTTAAGCTTCAAGGGGAAGAAGTCACACCTTCTACCCAGGGTTATGGAGCTCAGCGCAGGGTAAGAATTCAGGTTATCCCCCTGGCTGGAGGTGTTAAAGCAAAACACTTTGCATGCCCATTAAGGTCTATTTCACCCCTTCACAGTATCAGGAAAGGCAGGCAAGGCCGTGTGCCTACTTCCAGCCTCCAGGCACCAATGTTACTGATACCTGTGACATGTGGTGGTGTTAAGCTTCAAGGGGATGAAGTCACACCTTCTACCCAGGGTTATGGAGCTCAGCGCAGGGTAAGAATTCAGGTTATCCCCCTGGCTTGAGGTGTTAAAGCAAAACACTTCACATGCCCTATAAAGTCTATTTCACCCCTTCACAGTATCAGGAAAGGCCTTGTGCCTTCTTCCAGCCTCTAGGCACCAATTTCACTGAAACTTGTGACATTTGTAGGTGTTCAACTTCAAGGGGAAGAAGTCACGCCTTCTACCCAGGGTTATGGAACTCAGCGCAGGGTAAGATTCCAGGCTTCACCCCTGACTGGAGGTGTTCAAGCAAAACACTTCTCATGCCCAATAAAGTCTATTTCACCCCTCCACAGTATCAGGAAAGGCCTGCAAGGCCTTGGGCCTACTTCCAGCCTCCTGGCACCAATTATACTGATACCTGTGACATTTGGAGGTGTTAAGCTTCAAGGGGATGAAGTTGCACCTTCTACCCAGGGTTATGGAGCTCCGCGCAGGGTAAGAATTTAGGTCATCCCCCTGGCTGGAGGTGTTAAAGGAAAACACTTCACATGCCCAATAAAGTCTAGTTCACCCCTTCACAGTATCAGGAAAGGCCTGCAAGGCCTTGGGCCTACTTCCAGCCTCCTGGCACCAATTATACTGATACCTGTGACATTTGGAGGTGTTAAGCTTCAAGGGGATGAAGTCACACCTTTTACCCAGGGTTATGGAGCTCAGCGCAGAGTAAGATTTCAGGTTATCGCCCTGGCTTGAGGTGTTAAAGCAAAACACTTCACATGCCCAATAAAGTCTAGTTCACCCCTTCACAGTATCAGGAAAGGCCTGCAAGGCCTTGTGCCTACTTCCAGCCTCCAGGCACCAATGTTACTGATACCTGTGACATGTGGTGGTGTAAGCTTCAAGGGGATGAAGTCACACCTTTTACCCAGGGTTATGGAGCTCAGCGCAGGGTAAGATTTCAGGTTATCGCCCTGGCTTGAGGTGTTAAAGCAAAACACTCCACATGCCAAATAAAGTCTATTTCACCCCTTCACAGTATCAGGAAAGGCCTGCAAGGCCTTGGGCCTACTTCCAGCCTCCAGGCACCAAAGTTACTGATACCTGTGACATTTGGTGGTGTTAAGCTTCAAGGGGAAGAAGTCACGCCTTCTACCCAGGGTTATGGAGCTCAGTGCAGGGTAAGAATTCAGGTTATCCCCCTGGCTGGAGGTGTTAAAGCAAAACACTTCACATGCCCATTAAAGTCTATTTCACCCCTTCACAGTATCAGGAAAGGCCTGCAAGGCCTTGTGCCTACTTCCAGCCTCCAGGCACCAATATTACTGTTACCTGTGACATGTGGTGGTGTTAAGCTTCAAGGGGATGAAGTCACACCTTTTACCCAGGGTTATGGAGCTCAGCGCAGGGTAAGATTTCAGGTTATCCCCCTGGCTTGAGGTGTTAAAGCCAAACACTCCACATGCCCAATAAAGTCTATTTCACGCCTTCACAGTATCAGGAAAGGCCTGCAAGGCCTTGTGCCTACTTCCAGCCTCCAGGCACCAATGTTACTGATACCTGTGACATTTGGTGGTGTTAAGCTTCAAGGGGAAGAAGTCACACCTTCTACCCAGGGTTATGGAGCTCAGCGCAGGGTAAGAATTCAGGTTATCCCCCTGGCTGGAGGTGTTAAAGCAAAACACTTTGCATGCCCATTAAAGTCTATTTCACCCCTTCACAGTATCAGGAAAGGCAGGCAAGGCCGTGTGCCTACTTCCAGCCTCCAGGCACCAATGTTACTGATACCTGTGACATGTGGTGGTGTTAAGCTTCAAGGGGATGAAGTCAACACCTTCTACCCAGGGTTATGGAGCTCAGCGCAGGGTAAGAATTCAGGTTATCCCCCTGGCTTGAGGTGTTAAAGCAAAACACTTCACATGCCCTATAAAGTCTATTTCACCCCTTCACAGTATTAGGAAAGGCCTTGTGCCTTCTTCCAGCCTCTAGGCACCAATTTCACTGAAACTTGTGACATTTGTAGGTGTTCAACTTCAAGGGGATGAAGTTGCACCTTCTATCCAGGGTTATGGAACTCAGCGCAGGGTAAGATTCCAGGCTTCACCCCTGACTGGAGGTGTTAAAGCAAAACACTTCTCATGCCCAATAAAGTCTATTTCACCCCTCCACAGTATCAGGAAAGGCCTGCAAGGCCTTGGGCCTACTTCCAGCCTCCTGGCACCAATTATACTGATACCTGTGACATTTGGAGGTGTTAAGCTTCAAGGGGATGAAGTTGCACCTTCTACCCAGGGTTATGGAGCTCCGCGCAGGGTAAGAATTTAGGTCATCCCCCTGGCTGGAGGTGTTAAAGGAAAACACTTCACATGCCCAATAAAGTCTATTTCACCCCTCCACAGTATCAGGGAAGGCTTGCAAGGCCTTGTGCCTACTTCCAGCCTCCAGGCACCAATGTTACTGATACCTGTGACATTTGGTGGTGTTAAGCTTCAATGGGAAGAAGTCAAATCTTCTACCCAGGGTTATGGAGCTCAGCGCAGGGTAAGAATGTGGGTTATCCCCCTGGCTGGAGGTGTTAAATTAAAACACTTCACATGCCCAATAAAGTCTATTTCACCCCTTCACAGTATCAGGAAAGGCCTGCAAGGCCTTGGGCCTACTTCCAGCCTCCAGGCACCAATGTTACTGATACCTGGGACATTTGGAGGTGTTAAGCTTCAAGGGGAAGAAGTCACACCTTCTACCCAGGGTTATGGAGCTCAGCGCAGGGTAAGATTTCAGCTTTTCACCCCTAGCTGGATGTGTTGAAGCAAAACACTTCTCATGCCCAATAAAGTCTATTTCAACCCTTCACAGTATCAGGAAAGGCCTGCAAGGCCTTGGGCCTACTTCCAGCGTCCAGGCACCTGTGTTTGTGATACTTGTGACATTTGGAGGTGTTCAGCTTCAAGGGGATGAAGTCACACCTTCTACCCAGGGTTATGGAGCTCAGCGCAGGGTAAGATTTCAGCTTTTCACCCCTAGCTGGATGTGTTGAAGCAAAACACTTCTCATGCCCAATAAAGTCTATTTCAACCCTTCACAGTATCAGGAAAGGCCTGTAAGGCCTTGGGCCTACATCCATTCTCCAGGCACCAATGTTACTGACACCTGTGACATTTGGTGGTGTTAAGCTTCATGGGGAAGAAGTCACACCTTCTACCCAGGGTTATGGAGCTCAGCGCAGGGTAAGATTTCAGGTTATTCCCCCTGGCTCGAGGTGTTAAAGCAAAACACTTCACATGCCCAATAAATTGTATTTCACCCCTTCACAGTATCAGGAAAGGCCTGCAAGGCCTCGTGCCTACTTCCAGCCCCCAGGCACCAATGTTACTGACACCTGTGACATTTGGTGGTGTTAAGCTTCATGGGGAAGAAGTCACACCTTCTACCCAGGGTTATGGAGCTCAGCGCAGGGTAAGAATTCAGGTTATTCCCCCTGGCTCGAGGTGTTAAAGCAAAACACTTCACATGCCCAATAAATTGTATTTCACCCCTTCACAGTATCAGGAAAGGCCTGCAAGGCCTTGGGCCTACTTGCAGCCCCCAGGCACCAATGTTACTGACACCTGTGACATTTGGTGGTGTTAAGCTTCAAGGGGAAGATGTCACACCTTCTACCCAGGGTTATGGAGCTCAGCGCAGGGTATGATTTTAGGTTATCCCCCTGGCTGGAGGTGTTTAAGCAAAACACCTCACATGCCCAGTACAGTGTATTTCACCCTTTCCCAGTATCAGTAAAGGCCTGCAAGGCCTTGTGCCTACTTCCAGCCTCCAGGCACCAATGTTACTGATACCTGTGACATTTGGTGGTGTTAAGCTTCAAGGGGATGAAGTCGCACCTTCTACCCAGGGTTATGGAGCTCCGCGCAGGGAAAGATTTCAGGCTTCACCCCAGGCTTAAGGCGTGAACATAGAACAATTACCATACACAACAATGTGTATTTCACCCATTCACAGTATCAGGAAAGGCCTGCTAGGCCTTGGGCCTACTTCCAGCCTCCAGGCACCAATGTTACTGATACCTGTGACATGTGGTGGTGTTAAGCTTCAAGGGGATGAAGTCACACTTTCTACCCAGGGTTATGGAGCTCAGCGCAGTGTAAGAATTCAGGTTATCCCCCTGGCTGGAGGTGTTAAAGCAAAATACTTCACATGCCCATTAAACTCTATTTCACCCCTTCACAGTATCAGGAAAGGCCTGCAAGGCCTTGTGCCTACTTCCAGCCCCCAGGCACCAATGTTACTGATGCCTGTGACATTTGTGGTGTAAAGCTTCAAGGGGATGAAGTCGCACCTTCTACCCAGGGTTATGGAGCTCTGCGCAGGGTAAGATTTCAGGTTATCCGCCTGGCTGGAGGTGTTAAAGCAAAACACTCCACATGCCCAATAAAGTCCATTTCACCCCTTCACTGTATCAGGAAAGGCCTGCAAGGCCTTGGGCCTACCTCCAGCCTCCAGGCACCAATGTTACTGATACCTGTGACATGTGGTGGTGTTAAGCTTCAAGGGGATGAAGTCGCACCTTCTACCCAGGGTTATGGAGCTCCGCGCAGGGTAAGATTTCAGGTTATCCCCCTGGCTGGAGGTGTTTAAGCAAAACACCTCACATGCCCAGTACAGTGTATTTAACCCTTTCCCAGTATCAGGAAAGGCCTGCAAGGCCTTGTGCCTACTTCCAGCCTCCAGGCACCAATGTTACTGATACCTGTGACATTTGGTGGTGTTAAGCTTCAAGGGGAAGAAGTCACACCTTCTACCCAGGGTTATGGAGCTCAGTGCAGGGTAAGATTTCAGGTTATCCCCCTGGCTGGAGGTGTTAAAGCAAAACACTCCACATGCCCAATAAAGTCTATTTCACCCCTTCACTGTATCAGGAAAGGCCTGCAAGGCCTTGTGCCTACTTCCAGCCTCCAGGCACCAATGTACTGATACCTGTGACATTTGGTGGTGTTCAGCTTCAAGGGGATGAAGTCACACCTTCTACCCAGGGTTATGGAGCTCAGCGCAGGGTAAGATTTTAGGTTATCCCCCTGGCTGGAGGTGTTTAAGCAAAACACCTCACATGCCCAGTACAGTGTATTTCACCCTTTCCCAGTATCAGTAAAGGCCTGCAAGGCCTTGTGCCTACTTCCAGCCTCCAGGCACCAATGTTACTGATACCTGTGACATTTGGTGGTGTTAAGCTTCAAGGGGATGAAGTCGCACCTTCTACCCAGGGTTATGGAGCTCAGCACAGGGTAAGAATTCAGGTTATCCCCCTGGCTGGAGGTGTTAAAGCAAAACACTCCACATGCCCAATAAAGTCTATTTCACCCCTTTACTGTATCAGGAAAGGCCTGCAAGGCCGTGGGCCTACTTCCAGCCTCCAGGCACCAATTTTACTGATACCTGTGACATTTGGTGGTGTTAAGCTTCAAGGGGATGAAGTCACACTTTATACCCAGGGTTATGGAGCTCAGCGCAGGGTAAGATTTTTTGGTTATCCCCCTGGCTGGAGGTGTTTAAGCAAAACACCTCACATGCCCAGTACAGTGTATTTCACCCTTTCCCAGTATCAGGAAAGGCCTGCAAGGCCTTGTGCCTACTTCCAGCCTCCAGGCACCAATGTTACTGATACCTGTGACATTTGGTGGTGTTAAGCTTCAAGGGGAAGAAGTCACACCTTCTACCCAGGGTTATGGAGCTCAGTGCAGGGTACGATTTCAGGTCATCCCTCTGGCTGGAGGTGTTAAAGCAAAACACTTCACATGCCCAATACGTTGTATTTCAGTCCTTCACAGTATCAGGAAAGGCCTGCAAGGCCTTGGGCCAACTTCCAGCCCCCAGGCACCAATGTTACTGATACCTGTGACATTTGGTGGTGTTAAGCTTCAAGGGGAAGAAGTCACACCTTCTACCCAGGGTTATGGAGCTCAGCGCAGGGTAAGATTTCAGGTTATCGCCCGGGCTTGAGTTGCTAAAGCAAAACACTTCACATGCCCAATAAAGTCTATTTCACCCCTTTCACAGTATCAGGAAAGGCCTGCATGGCCCTGGGCCTACTTCCAGCCCCCAGGCACCAATGTTACTGATACCTGTGACATGTGGTGGTGTTAAGCTTCAAGGGGAAGAAGTCACACCTTCTACCCAGGGTTATGGAGCTCAGTGCAGGGTAAGAATTCAGGTTATCCCCCTGGCTGGAGGTGTTTAAGCAAAACACCTCACATGCCCAGTACAGTGTATTTCACCCTTTCCCAGTATCAGTAAAGGCCTGCAAGGCCTTGTGCCTACTTCCAGCCTCCAGGCACCAATGTTACTGATACCTGTGACATTTGGTGGTGTTAAGCTTCAAGGGGATGAAGTCGCACCTTCTACCCAGGGTTATGGAGCTCCGCGCAGGGTAAGATTTCAGGCTTCACCCCAGGCTTAAGGCGTGAAAATAGAACAGTTACCATACACAACAATGTGTATTTCACCCATTCACAGTATCAGGAAAGGCCTGCAAGGCCTTGGGCCTACTTCCAGGCACCAATGTTACTGATACCTGTGACATTTGGTAGTGTTAAGCTTCAAGGGGATGAAGTCACACTTTCTACCCAGGGTTATGGAGCTCAGCACAGGGTAAGATTTTAGGTTATCCCCCTGGCTGGAGGTGTTTAAGCAAAACACCTCACATGCCCAGTACAGTGTATTTCACGCTTTCCCAGTATCAGGATAGTCCTGCAAGGCCTTGTGCCTACTTCCAGCCTCCAGGCACCAATGTGACTGATACCTGTGACATTTGGTGGTCTTAAGCTTCAAGGGGATGAAGTCACACTTTATACCCAGGGTTATGGAGCTCAGCGCAGGGTAAGATTTTAGGTTATCCCCCTGGCTGGAGTTGTTAAAGCAAAACACTTCACATGCCCAATAAAGTCTATTTCACCCCTTCACAGTATCAGGAAAGGCCTGCAAGGCCTTGGGCCTCCTTCCAGCCCCCAGGCACCTGTTTTTGTGATACTTGTGACATTTGGAGGTGCTCAGCTTCAAGGGGATGAAGTCACACCTTCTACCCAGGGTTATGGAGCTCAGTGCAGGGTAAGATTTCAGTTTATCCCCCTGGCCTGAGGTGTTATAGCAAAACACTTCACATGCCAAACAAAGTCTATTTCACCCCTTTCACGATATCAGGAAAGGCCTGCAAGGCCTTGTGCCTACTTCCAGCCTCCAGGCACCAATGTTACCGATACCTGTGACATTTGGAGGTGTTAAGCTTCAAGGGGATGAAGTCTCACCTTTTACCCAGGGTTATGGAGCTCAGCGCAGGGTAAGATTTCAGGTTATCCCCCCGGCTGGAGGGGGTAAAGCAAAACACGTCACATGCCCATTAAAGTGTATTCCGCCCATTCACAGTATCAGGAAAGGCCTGCAAGGCCTTGTGCTTACTTCCAGCCTCCAGGCACCAATGTTACTGATACCTGTGACATATGGTGGTGTTAAGCTTCAAGGGGATGACGTCACACCTCTCACCCAGGGTTATGGAGCTCAGTGCAGGGTAAGAATTCAGGTTATCCCCCCGGCTGGAGGTGTTAAAGCAAAACACTCCACATGCCCAATAAAGTCTATTTCACCCTTTCCCAGTATCAGGAAAAGCCTGCACGGCCTTCTGCCTACTTCCAGCCTCCAGGCACCAATGTTACTGATACCTGTGACATTTGGTGGTGTTAAGCTTCAAGGGGAAGAAGTCACACCTTCTACCAAGTGTTATGGAGCTCAGTGTAGGGTAAGAATTCAGGTTATCCCCCTCGCTGGAGGTGTTAAAGCAAAACACTCCGCATGCCCATTAAAGTCTATTTCACCCCTTCACAGTATCAGGAAAGGCCTGCAAGGCCTTGGGCCTACTTCCAGCCCCCAGGCACCAATGTTACTGATACCTGTGACATGTGGTGGTGTTACGCTTCAAGGGGATGAAGTCACACCTTTTACCCAGGGTTATGGAGCTCAGCGCAGGGTAAGAATTCAGGTTATCGCCCTGGCTTGAGGTGTTAAAGCAAAACACTTGACATGCCCAATACAGTCTATTTCACCCCTTTCTCAGTATCAGGAAAGGCCTGCAAGGCCTTGGGCCTACTTCCAGCCTCCAGGCACCAATTTTACTGATACCTGTGACATTTGGAGGTGTTACGCTTCAAGGGGATGAAGTCACACCTTTTACCCAGGGTTATGGAGCTCAGCGCAGGGTAAGAATTCAGGTTATCGCCCTGGCTTGAGGTGTTAAAGCAAAACACTTCACATGCCCAATAAAGTCTATTTCACCCCTTTCTCAGTATCAGAAAAGGCCTGCAAGGCCTTGGGCCTACTTCCAGCCTCCAGGCACCAATTTTACTGATACCTGTGACATTTGGAGGTGTTAAGCTTGAAGGGTATGAAGTCACACCTTCTACCCTGGGTTATGGAGCTCAGTGCAGGGTAAGATTTCAGGTTATCCCCCTGGCTGGAGGTGTTAAAGCAAAACACTCCACATGCCCAATAAAGTCTATTTCACCCCTTCACTGTATCAGGAAAGGCCTTGTGCCTACTTCCAGCCTCCAGGCACCAATGTTACTGATACCTGTGACATTTGGTGGTGTTAAGCTTCAAGGGGAAGAAGTCACATCTTCTACCCAGGGTTATGGAGCTCAGCGCAGGGTAAGATTTCAGGTTATCCCCCTGGCTGGAGGTGTTAAAGGAAAACACTTTGCACGCCCATTAAAGTCTATTTCACCCCTTCACAGTATCAGGAAAGGCCTGCAAGGCCTTGTGCCTACTTCCAGCCTCCAGGCACCAATGTTACTGATACCTGTGACATGTGGTGGTGTTAAGCTTCAAGGGGATTAAGTCACACCTTCTACCCAGGGTTATGGAGCTCAGCGCAGGGTAAGATTTCAGGTTATCCCCCTGGCTTGAGGTGTTAAAGCCAAACACTCCACATGCCCAATAAAGTCTATTTCACCTCTTCACAGTATCAGGAAAGGCCTGCAAGGCATTGGGCCTACTTCCAGCCTCCAGGCACCAATGTTACTGATACCTGTGACAGGTGGTGGTGTTAAGCTTCAAGGGGATGTAGTCACACCTTTTACCCAGGGTCATGGAGCTCAGCGCAGGGTAAGATTTCAGGTTATCCCCCTGGATTGAGGTGTTAAAGCCAAACACTCCACATGCCCAAGAAAGTCTATTTCACACCTTCACGGTATCAGGAAAGGCCTGCAAGGCCCTGGGCCTACTTCCAGCCTCCAGGCACCAATTGTACTGATACCTGTGACATTTGGTGGTGTTAAGCTTCAAGGGGACGAAGTCACACTTTCTACCCAGGGTTATGGAGCTCAGAGCAGGGTAAGATTTTAGGTAATCCCCCTGGCTGGAGGTGTTTAAGCAAAACACCTCACACGCCCAGTACAGTGTATTTCACCCTTTCCCAGTATCAGGAAAGGCCTGCAAGGCCTTGTGCCTACTTCCAGCCTCCAGGCACCAATGTTACTGATACCTGTGACATTTGGTGGTGTTAAGCTTCAAGGGGATGAAGTCGCACCTTCTACCCAGGGTTATGGAGCTCCGCGCAGGGTAAGATTTCAGGCTTCACCCCAGGCTTAAGGCGTGAAAATAGAACAGTTACCATACACAACAATGTGTATTTCACCCATTCACAGTATCAGGAAAGGCCTGCAAGGCCTTGGGCCTACTTCCAGCCTCCAGGCACCAATGTTACTGATACCTGTGACATTTGGTAGTGTTAAGCTTCAAGGGGATGAAGTCACACTTTCTACCCAGGGTTATGGAGCTCAGCGCAGGGTAAGAATTCAGGTTATCCCCCTGGCTGGAGGTGTTAAAGCAAAACACTTCACATGCCCATTAAACTCTATTTCACCCCTTCACAGTATCAGGAAAGGCCTGCAAGGCCTTGGGCCTACTTCCAGCCTCCAGGCACCAATGTTACTGATACCTGTGACATTTTGGTAGTGTTAAGCTTCAAGGGGATGAAGTCACACTTTCTACCCAGGGTTATGGAGCTCAGCACAGGGTAAGATTTTAGGTTATCCCCCTGGCTGGAGGTGTTTAAGCAAAACACCTCACATGCCCAGTACAGTGTATTTCACCCTTTCCCAGGATCAGTAAAGGCCTGCAAGGCCTTGTGCCTACTTCCAGCCTCCAGGCACCAATGTTACTGATACCTGTGACCTTTGGTGGTGTTAAGCTCCAAGGGGATGAAGTCGCACCTTCTACCCAGGGTTATGGAGCTCCGCGCAGGGTAAGATTTCAGGTTATCCCCCTGGCTGGAGGTGTTTAAGCAAAACACCTCACATGCCCAGTACAGTGTATTTAACCCTTTCCCAGTATCAGGAAAGGCCTGCAAGGCTTTGTGCCTACTTCCAGCCTCCAGGCACCAATGTTACTGATACCTGTGACATTTGGTGGTGTTAAGCTTCAATGGGAAGAAGTCAAATCTTCTACCCAGGGTTATGGAGCTCAGCGCAGGGTAAGAATTTGGGTTATCCCCCTGGCTGGAGGTGTTAAATTAAAACACTTCACATGCCCAATAAAGTCTGTTTCACCCCTTCACAGTATCATGAAAGGCCTGCAAGGCCTTGTGCCTACTTCCAGCCTCCAGGCACCAATGTTACTGATACCTGTGACATGTGGTGGTGTTAAGCTTCAATGGGATGAAGTCACACCTTCTACCCAGGGTTATGGAGCTCAGTGCAGGGTAAGAATTTGGGTTATCCCCCTGGCTGGAGGTGTTAAAGCAAAACACTTCACATGCCCAATAAAGTCTGTTTCACCCCTTCACAGTATCAGGAAAGGCCTGCAAGGCCTTGTGCCTACTTCCAGCCTCCAGGCACCAATGTTACTGATACCTGTGACATGTGGTGGTGTTAAGCTTCAATGGGATGAAGTCGCACCTTCTACCCAGGGTTATGGAGCTCAGCGCAGGGTAAGATTTCAGGTTATCCCCCCTGGCTTGAGGTGTTAAAGCAAAACACTTCACATGCCCAATAAAGTCTATTTCACCCCTTCACAGTATCAGGAAAGGCCTGCAAGGCCTTGGGCCTACTTCCAGCCTCCAGGCACCAATGTTACTGATACCTGTGATATTTGGTGGTGTTAAGCTTCAAGGGGATGAAGCCACACCTTTTACCCAGGGTTATGGAGCTCAGCGCAGAGTAAGATTTCAGGTTATCGCCCTGGCTTGAGGTGTTAAAGCAAAACACTTCACATGCCCAATAAAGTCTAGTTCACCCCTTCACAGTATCAGGAAAGGCCTGCAAGGCCTTGTGCCTACTTTCAGCCTCCAGGCACCAATGTTACTGATACCTGTGACATGTGCTGGTGTAAGCTTCAAGGGGATGAAGTCACACCTTTTACCCAGGGTTATGGAGCTCAGCGCAGGGTAAGATTTCAGGTTATCGCCCTGGCTTGAGGTGTTAAAGCAAAACACTCCACATGCCAAATAAAGTCTATTTCACCCCTTCACAGTATCAGGAAAGGCCTGCAAGGCCTTGGGCCTACTTCCAGCCTCCAGGCACCAAAGTTACTGATACCTGTGACATTTGGTGGTGTTAAGCTTCAAGGGGAAGAAGTCACGCCTTCTACCCAGGGTTATGGAGCTCAGTGCAGGGTAAGAATTCAGGTTATCCCCCTGGCTGGAGGTGTTAAAGCAAAACACTTCACATGCCCATTAAAGTCTATTTCACCCCTTCACAGTATCAGGAAAGGCCTGCAAGGCCTTGTGCCTACTTCCAGCCTCCAGGCACCAATGTTACTGTTACCTGTGACATGTGGTGGTGTTAAGCTTCAAGGGGATGAAGTCACACCTTTTACCCAGGGTTATGGAGCTCAGCGCAGGGTAAGATTTCAGGTTATCCCCCTGGCTTGAGGTGTTAAAGCCAAACACTCCACATGCCCAATAAAGTCTATTTCACGCCTTCACAGTATCAGGAAAGGCCTGCAAGGCCTTGTGCCTACTTCCAGCCTCCAGGCACCAATGTTACTGATACCTGTGACATTTGGTGGTGTTAAGCTTCAAGGGGAAGAAGTCACACCTTCTACCAAGTGTTATGGAGCTCAGTGCAGGGTAAGAATTCAGGTTATCCCCCTCGCTGGAGGTGTTAAAGCAAAACACTCCGCATGCCCATTAAAGTCTATTTCACCCCTTCACAGTATCAGGAAAGGCCTGCAAGGCCTTGGGCCTACTTCCAGCCCCCAGGCACCAATGTTACTGATACCTGTGACATGTGGTGGTGTTACGCTTCAAGGGGATGAAGTCACACCTTTTACCCAGGGTTATGGAGCTCAGCGCAGGGTAAGAATTCAGGTTATCGCCCTGGCTTGAGGTGTTAAAGCAAAACACTTGACATGCCCAATACAGTCTATTTCACCCCTTTCTCAGTATCAGGAAAGGCCTGCAAGGCCTTGGGCCTACTTCCAGCCTCCAGGCACCAATTTTACTGATACCTGTGACATTTGGAGGTGTTACGCTTCAAGGGGATGAAGTCACACCTTTTACCCAGGGTTATGGAGCTCAGCGCAGGGTAAGAATTCAGGTTATCGCCCTGGCTTGAGGTGTTAAAGCAAAACACTTCACATACCCAATAAAGTCTATTTCACCCCTTTCTCAGTATCAGAAAAGGCCTGCAAGGCCTTGGGCCTACTTCCAGCCTCCAGGCACCAATTTTACTGATACCTGTGACATTTGGAGGTGTTAAGCTTGAAGGGTATGAAGTCACACCTTCTACCCTGGGTTATGGAGCTCAGTGCAGGGTAAGATTTCAGGTTATCCCCCTGGCTGGAGGTGTTAAAGCAAAACACTCCACATGCCCAATAAAGTCTATTTCACCCCTTCACTGTATCAGGAAAGGCCTTGTGCCTACTTCCAGCCTCCAGGCACCAATGTTACTGATACCTGTGACATTTGGTGGTGTTAAGCTTCAAGGGGAAGAAGTCACATCTTCTACCCAGGGTTATGGAGCTCAGCGCAGGGTAAGATTTCAGGTTATCCCCCTGGCTGGAGGTGTTAAAGGAAAACACTTTGCACGCCCATTAAAGTCTATTTCACCCCTTCACAGTATCAGGAAAGGCCTGCAAGGCCTTGTGCCTACTTCCAGCCTCCAGGCACCAATGTTACTGATACCTGTGACATGTGGTGGTGTTAAGCTTCAAGGGGATTAAGTCACACCTTCTACCCAGGGTTATGGAGCTCAGCGCAGGGTAAGATTTCAGGTTATCCCCCTGGCTTGAGGTGTTAAAGCCAAACACTCCACATGCCCAATAAAGTCTATTTCACCTCTTCACAGTATCAGGAAAGGCCTGCAAGGCATTGGGCCTACTTCCAGCCTCCAGGCACCAATGTTACTGATACCTGTGACAGGTGGTGGTGTTAAGCTTCAAGGGGATGTAGTCACACCTTTTACCCAGGGTCATGGAGCTCAGCGCAGGGTAAGATTTCAGGTTATCCCCCTGGATTGAGGTGTTAAAGCCAAACACTCCACATGCCCAAGAAAGTCTATTTCACACCTTCACGGTATCAGGAAAGGCCTGCAAGGCCCTGGGCCTACTTCCAGCCTCCAGGCACCAATTGTACTGATACCTGTGACATTTGGTGGTGTTAAGCTTCAAGGGGACGAAGTCACACTTTCTACCCAGGGTTATGGAGCTCAGAGCAGGGTAAGATTTTAGGTAATCCCCCTGGCTGGAGGTGTTTAAGCAAAACACCTCACACGCCCAGTACAGTGTATTTCACCCTTTCCCAGTATCAGGAAAGGCCTGCAAGGCCTTGTGCCTACTTCCAGCCTCCAGGCACCAATGTTACTGATACCTGTGACATTTGGTGGTGTTAAGCTTCAAGGGGATGAAGTCGCACCTTCTACCCAGGGTTATGGAGCTCCGCGCAGGGTAAGATTTCAGGCTTCACCCCAGGCTTAAGGCGTGAAAATAGAACAGTTACCATACACAACAATGTGTATTTCACCCATTCACAGTATCAGGAAAGGCCTGCAAGGCCTTGGGCCTACTTCCAGCCTCCAGGCACCAATGTTACTGATACCTGTGACATTTGGTAGTGTTAAGCTTCAAGGGGATGAAGTCACACTTTCTACCCAGGGTTATGGAGCTCAGCGCAGGGTAAGAATTCAGGTTATCCCCCTGGCTGGAGGTGTTAAAGCAAAACACTTCACATGCCCATTAAACTCTATTTCACCCCTTCACAGTATCAGGAAAGGCCTGCAAGGCCTTGGGCCTACTTCCAGCCTCCAGGCACCAATGTTACTGATACCTGTGACATTTTGGTAGTGTTAAGCTTCAAGGGGATGAAGTCACACTTTCTACCCAGGGTTATGGAGCTCAGCACAGGGTAAGATTTTAGGTTATCCCCCTGGCTGGAGGTGTTTAAGCAAAACACCTCACATGCCCAGTACAGTGTATTTCACCCTTTCCCAGGATCAGTAAAGGCCTGCAAGGCCTTGTGCCTACTTCCAGCCTCCAGGCACCAATGTTACTGATACCTGTGACCTTTGGTGGTGTTAAGCTCCAAGGGGATGAAGTCGCACCTTCTACCCAGGGTTATGGAGCTCCGCGCAGGGTAAGATTTCAGGTTATCCCCCTGGCTGGAGGTGTTTAAGCAAAACACCTCACATGCCCAGTACAGTGTATTTAACCCTTTCCCAGTATCAGGAAAGGCCTGCAAGGCCTTGTGCCTACTTCCAGCCTCCAGGCACCAATGTTACTGATACCTGTGACATTTGGTGGTGTTAAGCTTCAATGGGAAGAAGTCAAATCTTCTACCCAGGGTTATGGAGCTCAGCGCAGGGTAAGAATTTGGGTTATCCCCCTGGCTGGAGGTGTTAAATTAAAACACTTCACATGCCCAATAAAGTCTGTTTCACCCCTTCACAGTATCATGAAAGGCCTGCAAGGCCTTGTGCCTACTTCCAGCCTCCAGGCACCAATGTTACTGATACCTGTGACATGTGGTGGTGTTAAGCTTCAATGGGATGAAGTCACACCTTCTACCCAGGGTTATGGAGCTCAGTGCAGGGTAAGAATTTGGGTTATCCCCCTGGCTGGAGGTGTTAAAGCAAAACACTTCACATGCCCAATAAAGTCTGTTTCACCCCTTCAGAGTATCAGGAAAGGCCTGCAAGGCCTTGTGCCTACTTCCAGCCTCCAGGCACCAATGTTACTGATACCTGTGACATGTGGTGGTGTTAAGCTTCAATGGGATGAAGTCGCACCTTCTACCCAGGGTTATGGAGCTCAGCGCAGGGTAAGATTTCAGGTTATCCCCCCTGGCTTGAGGTGTTAAAGCAAAACACTTCACATGCCCAATAAAGTCTATTTCACCCCTTCACAGTATCAGGAAAGGCCTGCAAGGCCTTGGGCCTACTTCCAGCCTCCAGGCACCAATGTTACTGATACCTGTGATATTTGGTGGTGTTAAGCTTCAAGGGGATGAAGCCACACCTTTTACCCAGGGTTATGGAGCTCAGCGCAGAGTAAGATTTCAGGTTATCGCCCTGGCTTGAGGTGTTAAAGCAAAACACTTCACATGCCCAATAAAGTCTAGTTCACCCCTTCACAGTATCAGGAAAGGCCTGCAAGGCCTTGTGCCTACTTTCAGCCTCCAGGCACCAATGTTACTGATACCTGTGACATGTGCTGGTGTAAGCTTCAAGGGGATGAAGTCACACCTTTTACCCAGGGTTATGGAGCTCAGCGCAGGGTAAGATTTCAGGTTATCGCCCTGGCTTGAGGTGTTAAAGCAAAACACTCCACATGCCAAATAAAGTCTATTTCACCCCTTCACAGTATCAGGAAAGGCCTGCAAGGCCTTGGGCCTACTTCCAGCCTCCAGGCACCAAAGTTACTGATACCTGTGACATTTGGTGGTGTTAAGCTTCAAGGGGAAGAAGTCACGCCTTCTACCCAGGGTTATGGAGCTCAGTGCAGGGTAAGAATTCAGGTTATCCCCCTGGCTGGAGGTGTTAAAGCAAAACACTTCACATGCCCATTAAAGTCTATTTCACCCCTTCACAGTATCAGGAAAGGCCTGCAAGGCCTTGTGCCTACTTCCAGCCTCCAGGCACCAATGTTACTGTTACCTGTGACATGTGGTGGTGTTAAGCTTCAAGGGGATGAAGTCACACCTTTTACCCAGGGTTATGGAGCTCAGCGCAGGGTAAGATTTCAGGTTATCCCCCTGGCTTGAGGTGTTAAAGCCAAACACTCCACATGCCCAATAAAGTCTATTTCACGCCTTCACAGTATCAGGAAAGGCCTGCAAGGCCTTGTGCCTACTTCCAGCCTCCAGGCACCAATGTTACTGATACCTGTGACATTTGGTGGTGTTAAGCTTCAAGGGGAAGAAGTCACACCTTCTACCCAGGGTTATGGAGCTCAGCGCAGGGTAAGAATTCAGGTTATCCCCCTGGCTGGAGGTGTTAAAGCAAAACACTTTGCATGCCCATTAAAGTCTATTTCACCCCTTCACAGTATCAGGAAAGGCAGGCAAGGCCGTGTGCCTACTTCCAGCCTCCAGGCACCAATGTTACTGATACCTGTGACATGTGGTGGTGTTAAGCTTCAAGGGGATGAAGTCACACCTTCTACCCAGGGTTATGGAGCTCAGCGCAGGGTAAGAATTCAGGTTATCCCCCTGGCTTGAGGTGTTAAAGCAAAACACTTCACATGCCCTATAAAGTCTATTTCACCCCTTCACAGTATCAGGAAAGGCCTTGTGCCTTCTTCCAGCCTCTAGGCACCAATTTCACTGAAACTTGTGACATTTGTAGGTGTTCAACTTCAAGGGGAAGAAGTCACGCCTTCTACCCAGGGTTATGGAACTCAGCGCAGGGTAAGATTCCAGGCTTCACCCCTGACTGGAGGTGTTCAAGCAAAACACTTCTCATGCCCAATAAAGTCTATTTCACCCCTCCACAGTATCAGGAAAGGCCTGCAAGGCCTTGGGCCTACTTCCAGCCTCCTGGCACCAATTATACTGATACCTGTGACATTTAGAGGTGTTAAGCTTCAAGGGGATGAAGTTGCACCTTCTACCCAGGGTTATGGAGCTCCGCGCAGGGTAAGAATTTAGGTCATCCCCCTGGCTGGAGGTGTTAAAGGAAAACACTTCACATGCCCAATAAAGTCTAGTTCACCCCTTCACAGTATCAGGAAAGGCCTGCAAGGCCTTGGGCCTACTTCCAGCCTCCTGGCACCAATTATACTGATACCTGTGACATTTGGAGGTGTTAAGCTTCAAGGGGATGAAGTCACACCTTTTACCCAGGGTTATGGAGCTCAGCGCAGAGTAAGATTTCAGGTTATCGCCCTGGCTTGAGGTGTTAAAGCAAAACACTTCACATGCCCAATAAAGTCTAGTTCACCCCTTCACAGTATCAGGAAAGGCCTGCAAGGCCTTGTGCCTACTTCCAGCCTCCAGGCACCAATGTTACTGATACCTGTGACATGTGGTGGTGTAAGCTTCAAGGGGATGAAGTCACACCTTTTACCCAGGGTTATGGAGCTCAGCGCAGGGTAAGATTTCAGGTTATCGCCCTGGCTTGAGGTGTTAAAGCAAAACACTCCACATGCCAAATAAAGTCTATTTCACCCCTTCACAGTATCAGGAAAGGCCTGCAAGGCCTTGGGCCTACTTCCAGCCTCCAGGCACCAAAGTTACTGATACCTGTGACATTTGGTGGTGTTAAGCTTCAAGGGGAAGAAGTCACGCCTTCTACCCAGGGTTATGGAGCTCAGTGCAGGGTAAGAATTCAGGTTATCCCCCTGGCTGGAGGTGTTAAAGCAAAACACTTCACATGCCCATTAAAGTCTATTTCACCCCTTCACAGTATCAGGAAAGGCCTGCAAGGCCTTGTGCCTACTTCCAGCCTCCAGGCACCAATGTTACTGATACCTGTGACAGGTGGTGGTGTTAAGCTTCAAGGGGATGTAGTCACACCTTTTACCCAGGGTCATGGAGCTCAGCGCAGGGTAAGATTTCAGGTTATCCCCCTGGATTGAGGTGTTAAAGCCAAACACTCCACATGCCCAAGAAAGTCTATTTCACACCTTCACGGTATCAGGAAAGGCCTGCAAGGCCCTGGGCCTACTTCCAGCCTCCAGGCACCAATTGTACTGATACCTGTGACATTTGGTGGTGTTAAGCTTCAAGGGGACGAAGTCACACTTTCTACCCAGGGTTATGGAGCTCAGAGCAGGGTAAGATTTTAGGTAATCCCCCTGGCTGGAGGTGTTTAAGCAAAACACCTCACACGCCCAGTACAGTGTATTTCACCCTTTCCCAGTATCAGGAAAGGCCTGCAAGGCCTTGTGCCTACTTCCAGCCTCCAGGCACCAATGTTACTGATACCTGTGACATTTGGTGGTGTTAAGCTTCAAGGGGATGAAGTCGCACCTTCTACCCAGGGTTATGGAGCTCCGCGCAGGGTAAGATTTCAGGCTTCACCCCAGGCTTAAGGCGTGAAAATAGAACAGTTACCATACACAACAATGTGTATTTCACCCATTCACAGTATCAGGAAAGGCCTGCAAGGCCTTGGGCCTACTTCCAGCCTCCAGGCACCAATGTTACTGATACCTGTGACATTTGGTAGTGTTAAGCTTCAAGGGGATGAAGTCACACTTTCTACCCAGGGTTATGGAGCTCAGCGCAGGGTAAGAATTCAGGTTATCCCCCTGGCTGGAGGTGTTAAAGCAAAACACTTCACATGCCCATTAAACTCTATTTCACCCCTTCACAGTATCAGGAAAGGCCTGCAAGGCCTTGGGCCTACTTCCAGCCTCCAGGCACCAATGTTACTGATACCTGTGACATTTTGGTAGTGTTAAGCTTCAAGGGGATGAAGTCACACTTTCTACCCAGGGTTATGGAGCTCAGCACTGGGTAAGATTTTAGGTTATCCCCCTGGCTGGAGGTGTTTAAGCAAAACACCTCACATGCCCAGTACAGTGTATTTAACCCTTTCCCAGGATCAGTAAAGGCCTGCAAGGCCTTGTGCCTACTTCCAGCCTCCAGGCACCAATGTTACTGATACCTGTGACCTTTGGTGGTGTTAAGCTCCAAGGGGATGAAGTCGCACCTTCTACCCAGGGTTATGGAGCTCCGCGCAGGGTAAGATTTCAGGTTATCCCCCTGGCTGGAGGTGTTTAAGCAAAACACCTCACATGCCCAGTACAGTGTATTTAACCCTTTCCCAGTATCAGGAAAGGCCTGCAAGGCCTTGTGCCTACTTCCAGCCTCCAGGCACCAATGTTACTGATACCTGTGACATTTGGTGGTGTTAAGCTTCAATGGGAAGAAGTCAAATCTTCTACCCAGGGTTATGGAGCTCAGCGCAGGGTAAGAATTTGGGTTATCCCCCTGGCTGGAGGTGTTAAATTAAAACACTTCACATGCCCAATAAAGTCTGTTTCACCCCTTCACAGTATCATGAAAGGCCTGCAAGGCCTTGTGCCTACTTCCAGCCTCCAGGCACCAATGTTACTGATACCTGTGACATGTGGTGGTGTTAAGCTTCAATGGGATGAAGTCACACCTTCTACCCAGGGTTATGGAGCTCAGTGCAGGGTAAGAATTTGGGTTATCCCCCTGGCTGGAGGTGTTAAAGCAAAACACTTCACATGCCCAATAAAGTCTGTTTCACCCCTTCACAGTATCAGGAAAGGCCTGCAAGGCCTTGTGCCTACTTCCAGCCTCCAGGCACCAATGTTACTGATACCTGTGACATGTGGTGGTGTTAAGCTTCAATGGGATGAAGTCGCACCTTCTACCCAGGGTTATGGAGCTCAGCGCAGGGTAAGATTTCAGGTTATCCCCCCTGGCTTGAGGTGTTAAAGCAAAACACTTCACATGCCCAATAAAGTCTATTTCACCCCTTCACAGTATCAGGAAAGGCCTGCAAGGCCTTGGGCCTACTTCCAGCCTCCAGGCACCAATGTTACTGATACCTGTGATATTTGGTGGTGTTAAGCTTCAAGGGGATGAAGCCACACCTTTTACCCAGGGTTATGGAGCTCAGCGCAGAGTAAGATTTCAGGTTATCGCCCTGGCTTGAGGTGTTAAAGCAAAACACTCCACATGCCAAATAAAGTCTATTTCACCCCTTCACAGTATCAGGAAAGGCCTGCAAGGCCTTGGGCCTACTTCCAGCCTCCAGGCACCAAAGTTACTGATACCTGTGACATTTGGTGGTGTTAAGCTTCAAGGGGAAGAAGTCACGCCTTCTACCCAGGGTTATGGAGCTCAGTGCAGGGTAAGAATTCAGGTTATCCCCCTGGCTGGAGGTGTTAAAGCAAAACACTTCACATGCCCATTAAAGTCTATTTCACCCCTTCACAGTATCAGGAAAGGCCTGCAAGGCCTTGTGCCTACTTCCAGCCTCCAGGCACCAATGTTACTGTTACCTGTGACATGTGGTGGTGTTAAGCTTCAAGGGGATGAAGTCACACCTTTTACCCAGGGTTATGGAGCTCAGCGCAGGGTAAGATTTCAGGTAATCCCCCTGGCTTGAGGTGTTAAAGCCAAACACTCCACATGCCCAATAAAGTCTATTTCACGCCTTCACAGTATCAGGAAAGGCCTGCAAGGCCTTGTGCCTACTTCCAGCCTCCAGGCACCAATGTTACTGATACCTGTGACATTTGGTGGTGTTAAGCTTCAAGGGGAAGAAGTCACACCTTCTACCCAGGGTTATGGAGCTCAGCGCAGGGTAAGAATTCAGGTTATCCCCCTGGCTGGAGGTGTTAAAGCAAAACACTTTGCATGCCCATTAAAGTCTATTTCACCCCTTCACAGTATCAGGAAAGGCAGGCAAGGCCGTGTGCCTACTTCCAGCCTCCAGGCACCAATGTTACTGATACCTGTGACATGTGGTGGTGTTAAGCTTCAAGGGGATGAAGTCACACCTTCTACCCAGGGTTATGGAGCTCAGCGCAGGGTTAGAATTCAGGTTATCCCCCTGGCTTGAGGTGTTAAAGCAAAACACTTCACATGCCCTATAAAGTCTATTTCACCCCTTCACAGTATCAGGAAAGGCCTTGTGCCTTCTTCCAGCCTCTAGGCACCAATTTCACTGAAACTTGTGACATTTGTAGGTGTTCAACTTCAAGGGGAAGAAGTCACGCCTTCTACCCAGGGTTATGGAACTCAGCGCAGGGTAAGATTCCAGGCTTCACCCCTGACTGGAGGTGTTCAAGCAAAACACTTCTCATGCCCAATAAAGTCTATTTCACCCCTCCACAGTATCAGGAAAGGCCTGCAAGGCCTTGGGCCTACTTCCAGCCTCCTGGCACCAATTATACTGATACCTGTGACATTTGGAGGTGTTAAGCTTCAAGGGGATGAAGTTGCACCTTCTACCCAGGGTTATGGAGCTCCGCGCAGGGTAAGAATTTAGGTCATCCCCCTGGCTGGAGGTGTTAAAGGAAAACACTTCACATGCCCAATAAAGTCTAGTTCACCCCTTCACAGTATCAGGAAAGGCCTGCAAGGCCTTGGGCCTACTTCCAGCCTCCTGGCACCAATTATACTGATACCTGTGACATTTGGAGGTGTTAAGCTTCAAGGGGATGAAGTCACACCTTTTACCCAGGGTTATGGAGCTCAGCGCAGAGTAAGATTTCAGGTTATCGCCCTGGCTTGAGGTGTTAAAGCAAAACACTTCACATGCCCAATAAAGTCTAGTTCACCCCTTCACAGTATCAGGAAAGGCCTGCAAGGCCTTGTGCCTACTTCCAGCCTCCAGGCACCAATGTTACTGATACCTGTGACATGTGGTGGTGTAAGCTTCAAGGGGATGAAGTCACACCTTTTACCCAGGGTTATGGAGCTCAGCGCAGGGTAAGATTTCAGGTTATCGCCCTGGCTTGAGGTGTTAAAGCAAAACACTCCACATGCCAAATAAAGTCTATTTCACCCCTTCACAGTATCAGGAAAGGCCTGCAAGGCCTTGGGCCTACTTCCAGCCTCCAGGCACCAAAGTTACTGATACCTGTGACATTTGGTGGTGTTAAGCTTCAAGGGGAAGAAGTCACGCCTTCTACCCAGGGTTATGGAGCTCAGTGCAGGGTAAGAATTCAGGTTATCCCCCTGGCTGGAGGTGTTAAAGCAAAACACTTCACATGCCCATTAAAGTCTATTTCACCCCTTCACAGTATCAGGAAAGGCCTGCAAGGCCTTGTGCCTACTTCCAGCCTCCAGGCACCAATATTACTGTTACCTGTGACATGTGGTGGTGTTAAGCTTCAAGGGGATGAAGTCACACCTTTTACCCAGGGTTATGGAGCTCAGCGCAGGGTAAGATTTCAGGTTATCCCCCTGGCTTGAGGTGTTAAAGCCAAACACTCCACATGCCCAATAAAGTCTATTTCACGCCTTCACAGTATCAGGAAAGGCCTGCAAGGCCTTGTGCCTACTTCCAGCCTCCAGGCACCAATGTTACTGATACCTGTGACATTTGGTGGTGTTAAGCTTCAAGGGGAAGAAGTCACACCTTCTACCCAGGGTTATGGAGCTCAGCGCAGGGTAAGAATTCAGGTTATCCCCCTGGCTGGAGGTGTTAAAGCAAAACACTTTGCATGCCCATTAAAGTCTATTTCACCCCTTCACAGTATCAGGAAAGGCAGGCAAGGCCGTGTGCCTACTTCCAGCCTCCAGGCACCAATGTTACTGATACCTGTGACATGTGGTGGTGTTAAGCTTCAAGGGGATGAAGTCAACACCTTCTACCCAGGGTTATGGAGCTCAGCGCAGGGTAAGAATTCAGGTTATCCCCCTGGCTTGAGGTGTTAAAGCAAAACACTTCACATGCCCTATAAAGTCTATTTCACCCCTTCACAGTATTAGGAAAGGCCTTGTGCCTTCTTCCAGCCTCTAGGCACCAATTTCACTGAAACTTGTGACATTTGTAGGTGTTCAACTTCAAGGGGATGAAGTTGCACCTTCTATCCAGGGTTATGGAACTCAGCGCAGGGTAAGATTCCAGGCTTCACCCCTGACTGGAGGTGTTAAAGCAAAACACTTCTCATGCCCAATAAAGTCTATTTCACCCCTCCACAGTATCAGGAAAGGCCTGCAAGGCCTTGGGCCTACTTCCAGCCTCCTGGCACCAATTATACTGATACCTGTGACATTTGGAGGTGTTAAGCTTCAAGGGGATGAAGTTGCACCTTCTACCCAGGGTTATGGAGCTCCGCGCAGGGTAAGAATTTAGGTCATCCCCCTGGCTGGAGGTGTTAAAGGAAAACACTTCACATGCCCAATAAAGTCTATTTCACCCCTCCACAGTATCAGGGAAGGCTTGCAAGGCCTTGTGCCTACTTCCAGCCTCCAGGCACCAATGTTACTGATACCTGTGACATTTGGTGGTGTTAAGCTTCAATGGGAAGAAGTCAAATCTTCTACCCAGGGTTATGGAGCTCAGCGCAGGGTAAGAATGTGGGTTATCCCCCTGGCTGGAGGTGTTAAATTAAAACACTTCACATGCCCAATAAAGTCTATTTCACCCCTTCACAGTATCAGGAAAGGCCTGCAAGGCCTTGGGCCTACTTCCAGCCTCCAGGCACCAATGTTACTGATACCTGGGACATTTGGAGGTGTTAAGCTTCAAGGGGAAGAAGTCACACCTTCTACCCAGGGTTATGGAGCTCAGCGCAGGGTAAGATTTCAGCTTTTCACCCCTAGCTGGATGTGTTGAAGCAAAACACTTCTCATGCCCAATAAAGTCTATTTCAACCCTTCACAGTATCAGGAAAGGCCTGCAAGGCCTTGGGCCTACTTCCAGCGTCCAGGCACCAATGTTACTGTTACCTGTGACATGTGGTGGTGTTAAGCTTCAAGGGGATGAAGTCACACCTTTTACCCAGGGTTATGGAGCTCAGCGCAGGGTAAGATTTCAGGTAATCCCCCTGGCTTGAGGTGTTAAAGCCAAACACTCCACATGCCCAATAAAGTCTATTTCACGCCTTCACAGTATCAGGAAAGGCCTGCAAGGCCTTGTGCCTACTTCCAGCCTCCAGGCACCAATGTTACTGATACCTGTGACATTTGGTGGTGTTAAGCTTCAAGGGGAAGAAGTCACACCTTCTACCCAGGGTTATGGAGCTCAGCACAGGGTAAGAATTCAGGTTATCCCCCTGGCTGGAGGTGTTAAAGCAAAACACTCCACATGCCCAATAAAGTCTATTTCACCCCTTTACTGTATCAGGAAAGGCCTGCAAGGCCGTGGGCCTACTTCCAGCCTCCAGGCACCAATTTTACTGATACCTGTGACATTTGGTGGTGTTAAGCTTCAAGGGGATGAAGTCACACTTTATACCCAGGGTTATGGAGCTCAGCGCAGGGTAAGATTTTTTGGTTATCCCCCTGGCTGGAGGTGTTTAAGCAAAACACCTCACATGCCCAGTACAGTGTATTTCACCCTTTCCCAGTATCAGGAAAGGCCTGCAAGGCCTTGTGCCTACTTCCAGCCTCCAGGCACCAATGTTACTGATACCTGTGACATTTGGTGGTGTTAAGCTTCAAGGGGAAGAAGTCACACCTTCTACCCAGGGTTATGGAGCTCAGTGCAGGGTACGATTTCAGGTCATCCCTCTGGCTGGAGGTGTTAAAGCAAAACACTTCACATGCCCAATACGTTGTATTTCAGTCCTTCACAGTATCAGGAAAGGCCTGCAAGGCCTTGGGCCAACTTCCAGCCCCCAGGCACCAATGTTACTGATACCTGTGACATTTGGTGGTGTTAAGCTTCAAGGGGAAGAAGTCACACCTTCTACCCAGGGTTATGGAGCTCAGCGCAGGGTAAGATTTCAGGTTATCGCCCGGGCTTGAGTTGCTAAAGCAAAACACTTCACATGCCCAATAAAGTCTATTTCACCCCTTTCACAGTATCAGGAAAGACCTGCATGGCCCTGGGCCTACTTCCAGCCCCCAGGCACCAATGTTACTGATACCTGTGACATGTGGTGGTGTTAAGCTTCAAGGGGAAGAAGTCACACCTTCTACCCAGGGTTATGGAGCTCAGTGCAGGGTAAGAATTCAGGTTATCCCCCTGGCTGGAGGTGTTTAAGCAAAACACCTCACATGCCCAGTACAGTGTATTTCACCCTTTCCCAGTATCAGTAAAGGCCTGCAAGGCCTTGTGCCTACTTCCAGCCTCCAGGCACCAATGTTACTGATACCTGTGACATTTGGTGGTGTTAAGCTTCAAGGGGATGAAGTCGCACCTTCTACCCAGGGTTATGGAGCTCCGCGCAGGGTAAGATTTCAGGCTTCACCCCAGGCTTAAGGCGTGAAAATAGAACAGTTACCATACACAACAATGTGTATTTCACCCATTCACAGTATCAGGAAAGGCCTGCAAGGCCTTGGGCCTACTTCCAGGCACCAATGTTACTGATACCTGTGACATTTGGTAGTGTTAAGCTTCAAGGGGATGAAGTCACACTTTCTACCCAGGGTTATGGAGCTCAGCACAGGGTAAGATTTTAGGTTATCCCCCTGGCTGGAGGTGTTTAAGCAAAACACCTCACATGCCCAGTACAGTGTATTTCACGCTTTCCCAGTATCAGGATAGTCCTGCAAGGCCTTGTGCCTACTTCCAGCCTCCAGGCACCAATGTGACTGATACCTGTGACATTTGGTGGTCTTAAGCTTCAAGGGGATGAAGTCACACTTTATACCCAGGGTTATGGAGCTCAGCGCAGGGTAAGATTTTAGGTTATCCCCCTGGCTGGAGTTGTTAAAGCAAAACACTTCACATGCCCAATAAAGTCTATTTCACCCCTTCACAGTATCAGGAAAGGCCTGCAAGGCCTTGGGCCTCCTTCCAGCCCCCAGGCACCTGTTTTTGTGATACTTGTGACATTTGGAGGTGCTCAGCTTCAAGGGGATGAAGTCACACCTTCTACCCAGGGTTATGGAGCTCAGTGCAGGGTAAGATTTCAGTTTATCCCCCTGGCCTGAGGTGTTATAGCAAAACACTTCACATGCCAAACAAAGTCTATTTCACCCCTTTCACGATATCAGGAAAGGCCTGCAAGGCCTTGTGCCTACTTCCAGCCTCCAGGCACCAATGTTACCGATACCTGTGACATTTGGAGGTGTTAAGCTTCAAGGGGATGAAGTCTCACCTTTTACCCAGGGTTATGGAGCTCAGCGCAGGGTAAGATTTCAGGTTATCCCCCCGGCTGGAGGGGGTAAAGCAAAACACGTCACATGCCCATTAAAGTGTATTCCGCCCATTCACAGTATCAGGAAAGGCCTGCAAGGCCTTGTGCTTACTTCCAGCCTCCAGGCACCAATGTTACTGATACCTGTGACATATGGTGGTGTTAAGCTTCAAGGGGATGACGTCACACCTCTCACCCAGGGTTATGGAGCTCAGTGCAGGGTAAGAATTCAGGTTATCCCCCGGCTGGAGGTGTTAAAGCAAAACACTCCACATGCCCAATAAAGTCTATTTCACCCTTTCCCAGTATCAGGAAAAGCCTGCACGGCCTTCTGCCTACTTCCAGCCTCCAGGCACCAATGTTACTGATACCTGTGACATTTGGTGGTGTTAAGCTTCAAGGGGAAGAAGTCACACCTTCTACCAAGTGTTATGGAGCTCAGTGTAGGGTAAGAATTCAGGTTATCCCCCTCGCTGGAGGTGTTAAAGCAAAACACTCCGCATGCCCATTAAAGTCTATTTCACCCCTTCACAGTATCAGGAAAGGCCTGCAAGGCCTTGGGCCTACTTCCAGCCCCCAGGCACCAATGTTACTGATACCTGTGACATGTGGTGGTGTTACGCTTCAAGGGGATGAAGTCACACCTTTTACCCAGGGTTATGGAGCTCAGCGCAGGGTAAGAATTCAGGTTATCGCCCTGGCTTGAGGTGTTAAAGCAAAACACTTGACATGCCCAATACAGTCTATTTCACCCCTTTCTCAGTATCAGGAAAGGCCTGCAAGGCCTTGGGCCTACTTCCAGCCTCCAGGCACCAATTTTACTGATACCTGTGACATTTGGAGGTGTTACGCTTCAAGGGGATGAAGTCACACCTTTTACCCAGGGTTATGGAGCTCAGCGCAGGGTAAGAATTCAGGTTATCGCCCTGGCTTGAGGTGTTAAAGCAAAACACTTCACATGCCCAATAAAGTCTATTTCACCCCTTTCTCAGTATCAGAAAAGGCCTGCAAGGCCTTGGGCCTACTTCCAGCCTCCAGGCACCAATTTTACTGATACCTGTGACATTTGGAGGTGTTAAGCTTGAAGGGTATGAAGTCACACCTTCTACCCTGGGTTATGGAGCTCAGTGCAGGGTAAGATTTCAGGTTATCCCCCTGGCTGGAGGTGTTAAAGCAAAACACTCCACATGCCCAATAAAGTCTATTTCACCCCTTCACTGTATCAGGAAAGGCCTTGTGCCTACTTCCAGCCTCCAGGCACCAATGTTACTGATACCTGTGACATTTGGTGGTGTTAAGCTTCAAGGGGAAGAAGTCACATCTTCTACCCAGGGTTATGGAGCTCAGCGCAGGGTAAGATTTCAGGTTATCCCCCTGGCTGGAGGTGTTAAAGGAAAACACTTTGCACGCCCATTAAAGTCTATTTCACCCCTTCACAGTATCAGGAAAGGCCTGCAAGGCCTTGTGCCTACTTCCAGCCTCCAGGCACCAATGTTACTGATACCTGTGACATGTGGTGGTGTTAAGCTTCAAGGGGATTAAGTCACACCTTCTACCCAGGGTTATGGAGCTCAGCGCAGGGTAAGATTTCAGGTTATCCCCCTGGCTTGAGGTGTTAAAGCCAAACACTCCACATGCCCAATAAAGTCTATTTCACCTCTTCACAGTATCAGGAAAGGCCTGCAAGGCATTGGGCCTACTTCCAGCCTCCAGGCACCAATGTTACTGATACCTGTGACAGGTGGTGGTGTTAAGCTTCAAGGGGATGTAGTCACACCTTTTACCCAGGGTCATGGAGCTCAGCGCAGGGTAAGATTTCAGGTTATCCCCCTGGATTGAGGTGTTAAAGCCAAACACTCCACATGCCCAAGAAAGTCTATTTCACACCTTCACGGTATCAGGAAAGGCCTGCAAGGCCCTGGGCCTACTTCCAGCCTCCAGGCACCAATTGTACTGATACCTGTGACATTTGGTGGTGTTAAGCTTCAAGGGGACGAAGTCACACTTTCTACCCAGGGTTATGGAGCTCAGAGCAGGGTAAGATTTTAGGTAATCCCCCTGGCTGGAGGTGTTTAAGCAAAACACCTCACACGCCCAGTACAGTGTATTATACCCTTTCCCAGTATCAGGAAAGGCCTGCAAGGCCTTGTGCCTACTTCCAGCCTCCAGGCACCAATGTTACTGATACCTGTGACATTTGGTGGTGTTAAGCTTCAAGGGGATGAAGTCGCACCTTCTACCCAGGGTTATGGAGCTCCGCGCAGGGTAAGATTTCAGGCTTCACCCCAGGCTTAAGGCGTGAAAATAGAACAGTTACCATACACAACAATGTGTATTTCACCCATTCACAGTATCAGGAAAGGCCTGCAAGGCCTTGGGCCTACTTCCAGCCTCCAGGCACCAATGTTACTGATACCTGTGACATTTGGTAGTGTTAAGCTTCAAGGGGATGAAGTCACACTTTCTACCCAGGGTTATGGAGCTCAGCGCAGGGTAAGAATTCAGGTTATCCCCCTGGCTGGAGGTGTTAAAGCAAAACACTTCACATGCCCATTAAACTCTATTTCACCCCTTCACAGTATCAGGAAAGGCCTGCAAGGCCTTGGGCCTACTTCCAGCCTCCAGGCACCAATGTTACTGATACCTGTGACATTTTGGTAGTGTTAAGCTTCAAGGGGATGAAGTCACACTTTCTACCCAGGGTTATGGAGCTCAGCACAGGGTAAGATTTTAGGTTATCCCCCTGGCTGGAGGTGTTTAAGCAAAACACCTCACATGCCCAGTACAGTGTATTTCACCCTTTCCCAGGATCAGTAAAGGCCTGCAAGGCCTTGTGCCTACTTCCAGCCTCCAGGCACCAATGTTACTGATACCTGTGACCTTTGGTGGTGTTAAGCTCCAAGGGGATGAAGTCGCACCTTCTACCCAGGGTTATGGAGCTCCGCGCAGGGTAAGATTTCAGGTTATCCCCCTGGCTGGAGGTGTTTAAGCAAAACACCTCACATGCCCAGTACAGTGTATTTAACCCTTTCCCAGTATCAGGAAAGGCCTGCAAGGCCTTGTGCCTACTTCCAGCCTCCAGGCACCAATGTTACTGATACCTGTGACATTTGGTGGTGTTAAGCTTCAATGGGAAGAAGTCAAATCTTCTACCCAGGGTTATGGAGCTCAGCGCAGGGTAAGAATTTGGGTTATCCCCCTGGCTGGAGGTGTTAAATTAAAACACTTCACATGCCCAATAAAGTCTGTTTCACCCCTTCACAGTATCATGAAAGGCCTGCAAGGCCTTGTGCCTACTTCCAGCCTCCAGGCACCAATGTTACTGATACCTGTGACATGTGGTGGTGTTAAGCTTCAATGGGATGAAGTCACACCTTCTACCCAGGGTTATGGAGCTCAGTGCAGGGTAAGAATTTGGGTTATCCCCCTGGCTGGAGGTGTTAAAGCAAAACACTTCACATGCCCAATAAAGTCTGTTTCACCCCTTCACAGTATCAGGAAAGGCCTGCAAGGCCTTGTGCCTACTTCCAGCCTCCAGGCACCAATGTTACTGATACCTGTGACATGTGGTGGTGTTAAGCTTCAATGGGATGAAGTCGCACCTTCTACCCAGGGTTATGGAGCTCAGCGCAGGGTAAGATTTCAGGTTATCCCCCCTGGCTTGAGGTGTTAAAGCAAAACACTTCACATGCCCAATAAAGTCTATTTCACCCCTTCACAGTATCAGGAAAGGCCTGCAAGGCCTTGGGCCTACTTCCAGCCTCCAGGCACCAATGTTACTGATACCTGTGATATTTGGTGGTGTTAAGCTTCAAGGGGATGAAGCCACACCTTTTACCCAGGGTTATGGAGCTCAGCGCAGAGTAAGATTTCAGGTTATCGCCCTGGCTTGAGGTGTTAAAGCAAAACACTTCACATGCCCAATAAAGTCTAGTTCACCCCTTCACAGTATCAGGAAAGGCCTGCAAGGCCTTGTGCCTACTTTCAGCCTCCAGGCACCAATGTTACTGATACCTGTGACATGTGCTGGTGTAAGCTTCAAGGGGATGAAGTCACACCTTTTACCCAGGGTTATGGAGCTCAGCGCAGGGTAAGATTTCAGGTTATCGCCCTGGCTTGAGGTGTTAAAGCAAAACACTCCACATGCCAAATAAAGTCTATTTCACCCCTTCACAGTATCAGGAAAGGCCTGCAAGGCCTTGGGCCTACTTCCAGCCTCCAGGCACCAAAGTTACTGATACCTGTGACATTTGGTGGTGTTAAGCTTCAAGGGGAAGAAGTCACGCCTTCTACCCAGGGTTATGGAGCTCAGTGCAGGGTAAGAATTCAGGTTATCCCCCTGGCTGGAGGTGTTAAAGCAAAACACTTCACATGCCCATTAAAGTCTATTTCACCCCTTCACAGTATCAGGAAAGGCCTGCAAGGCCTTGTGCCTACTTCCAGCCTCCAGGCACCAATGTTACTGTTACCTGTGACATGTGGTGGTGTTAAGCTTCAAGGGGATGAAGTCACACCTTTTACCCAGGGTTATGGAGCTCAGCGCAGGGTAAGATTTCAGGTTATCCCCCTGGCTTGAGGTGTTAAAGCCAAACACTCCACATGCCCAATAAAGTCTATTTCACGCCTTCACAGTATCAGGAAAGGCCTGCAAGGCCTTGTGCCTACTTCCAGCCTCCAGGCACCAATGTTACTGATACCTGTGACATTTGGTGGTGTTAAGCTTCAAGGGGAAGAAGTCACACCTTCTACCAAGTGTTATGGAGCTCAGTGCAGGGTAAGAATTCAGGTTATCCCCCTCGCTGGAGGTGTTAAAGCAAAACACTCCGCATGCCCATTAAAGTCTATTTCACCCCTTCACAGTATCAGGAAAGGCCTGCAAGGCCTTGGGCCTACTTCCAGCCCCCAGGCACCAATGTTACTGATACCTGTGACATGTGGTGGTGTTACGCTTCAAGGGGATGAAGTCACACCTTTTACCCAGGGTTATGGAGCTCAGCGCAGGGTAAGAATTCAGGTTATCGCCCTGGCTTGAGGTGTTAAAGCAAAACACTTGACATGCCCAATACAGTCTATTTCACCCCTTTCTCAGTATCAGGAAAGGCCTGCAAGGCCTTGGGCCTACTTCCAGCCTCCAGGCACCAATTTTACTGATACCTGTGACATTTGGAGGTGTTACGCTTCAAGGGGATGAAGTCACACCTTTTACCCAGGGTTATGGAGCTCAGCGCAGGGTAAGAATTCAGGTTATCGCCCTGGCTTGAGGTGTTAAAGCAAAACACTTCACATACCCAATAAAGTCTATTTCACCCCTTTCTCAGTATCAGAAAAGGCCTGCAAGGCCTTGGGCCTACTTCCAGCCTCCAGGCACCAATTTTACTGATACCTGTGACATTTGGAGGTGTTAAGCTTGAAGGGTATGAAGTCACACCTTCTACCCTGGGTTATGGAGCTCAGTGCAGGGTAAGATTTCAGGTTATCCCCCTGGCTGGAGGTGTTAAAGCAAAACACTCCACATGCCCAATAAAGTCTATTTCACCCCTTCACTGTATCAGGAAAGGCCTTGTGCCTACTTCCAGCCTCCAGGCACCAATGTTACTGATACCTGTGACATTTGGTGGTGTTAAGCTTCAAGGGGAAGAAGTCACATCTTCTACCCAGGGTTATGGAGCTCAGCGCAGGGTAAGATTTCAGGTTATCCCCCTGGCTGGAGGTGTTAAAGGAAAACACTTTGCACGCCCATTAAAGTCTATTTCACCCCTTCACAGTATCAGGAAAGGCCTGCAAGGCCTTGTGCCTACTTCCAGCCTCCAGGCACCAATGTTACTGATACCTGTGACATGTGGTGGTGTTAAGCTTCAAGGGGATTAAGTCACACCTTCTACCCAGGGTTATGGAGCTCAGCGCAGGGTAAGATTTCAGGTTATCCCCCTGGCTTGAGGTGTTAAAGCCAAACACTCCACATGCCCAATAAAGTCTATTTCACCTCTTCACAGTATCAGGAAAGGCCTGCAAGGCATTGGGCCTACTTCCAGCCTCCAGGCACCAATGTTACTGATACCTGTGACAGGTGGTGGTGTTAAGCTTCAAGGGGATGTAGTCACACCTTTTACCCAGGGTCATGGAGCTCAGCGCAGGGTAAGATTTCAGGTTATCCCCCTGGATTGAGGTGTTAAAGCCAAACACTCCACATGCCCAAGAAAGTCTATTTCACACCTTCACGGTATCAGGAAAGGCCTGCAAGGCCCTGGGCCTACTTCCAGCCTCCAGGCACCAATTGTACTGATACCTGTGACATTTGGTGGTGTTAAGCTTCAAGGGGACGAAGTCACACTTTCTACCCAGGGTTATGGAGCTCAGAGCAGGGTAAGATTTTAGGTAATCCCCCTGGCTGGAGGTGTTTAAGCAAAACACCTCACACGCCCAGTACAGTGTATTTCACCCTTTCCCAGTATCAGGAAAGGCCTGCAAGGCCTTGTGCCTACTTCCAGCCTCCAGGCACCAATGTTACTGATACCTGTGACATTTGGTGGTGTTAAGCTTCAAGGGGATGAAGTCGCACCTTCTACCCAGGGTTATGGAGCTCCGCGCAGGGTAAGATTTCAGGCTTCACCCCAGGCTTAAGGCGTGAAAATAGAACAGTTACCATACACAACAATGTGTATTTCACCCATTCACAGTATCAGGAAAGGCCTGCAAGGCCTTGGGCCTACTTCCAGCCTCCAGGCACCAATGTTACTGATACCTGTGACATTTGGTAGTGTTAAGCTTCAAGGGGATGAAGTCACACTTTCTACCCAGGGTTATGGAGCTCAGCGCAGGGTAAGAATTCAGGTTATCCCCCTGGCTGGAGGTGTTAAAGCAAAACACTTCACATGCCCATTAAACTCTATTTCACCCCTTCACAGTATCAGGAAAGGCCTGCAAGGCCTTGGGCCTACTTCCAGCCTCCAGGCACCAATGTTACTGATACCTGTGACATTTTGGTAGTGTTAAGCTTCAAGGGGATGAAGTCACACTTTCTACCCAGGGTTATGGAGCTCAGCACAGGGTAAGATTTTAGGTTATCCCCCTGGCTGGAGGTGTTTAAGCAAAACACCTCACATGCCCAGTACAGTGTATTTCACCCTTTCCCAGGATCAGTAAAGGCCTGCAAGGCCTTGTGCCTACTTCCAGCCTCCAGGCACCAATGTTACTGATACCTGTGACCTTTGGTGGTGTTAAGCTCCAAGGGGATGAAGTCGCACCTTCTACCCAGGGTTATGGAGCTCCGCGCAGGGTAAGATTTCAGGTTATCCCCCTGGCTGGAGGTGTTTAAGCAAAACACCTCACATGCCCAGTACAGTGTATTTAACCCTTTCCCAGTATCAGGAAAGGCCTGCAAGGCCTTGTGCCTACTTCCAGCCTCCAGGCACCAATGTTACTGATACCTGTGACATTTGGTGGTGTTAAGCTTCAATGGGAAGAAGTCAAATCTTCTACCCAGGGTTATGGAGCTCAGCGCAGGGTAAGAATTTGGGTTATCCCCCTGGCTGGAGGTGTTAAATTAAAACACTTCACATGCCCAATAAAGTCTGTTTCACCCCTTCACAGTATCATGAAAGGCCTGCAAGGCCTTGTGCCTACTTCCAGCCTCCAGGCACCAATGTTACTGATACCTGTGACATGTGGTGGTGTTAAGCTTCAATGGGATGAAGTCACACCTTCTACCCAGGGTTATGGAGCTCAGTGCAGGGTAAGAATTTGGGTTATCCCCCTGGCTGGAGGTGTTAAAGCAAAACACTTCACATGCCCAATAAAGTCTGTTTCACCCCTTCAGAGTATCAGGAAAGGCCTGCAAGGCCTTGTGCCTACTTCCAGCCTCCAGGCACCAATGTTACTGATACCTGTGACATGTGGTGGTGTTAAGCTTCAATGGGATGAAGTCGCACCTTCTACCCAGGGTTATGGAGCTCAGCGCAGGGTAAGATTTCAGGTTATCCCCCCTGGCTTGAGGTGTTAAAGCAAAACACTTCACATGCCCAATAAAGTCTATTTCACCCCTTCACAGTATCAGGAAAGGCCTGCAAGGCCTTGGGCCTACTTCCAGCCTCCAGGCACCAATGTTACTGATACCTGTGATATTTGGTGGTGTTAAGCTTCAAGGGGATGAAGCCACACCTTTTACCCAGGGTTATGGAGCTCAGCGCAGAGTAAGATTTCAGGTTATCGCCCTGGCTTGAGGTGTTAAAGCAAAACACTTCACATGCCCAATAAAGTCTAGTTCACCCCTTCACAGTATCAGGAAAGGCCTGCAAGGCCTTGTGCCTACTTTCAGCCTCCAGGCACCAATGTTACTGATACCTGTGACATGTGCTGGTGTAAGCTTCAAGGGGATGAAGTCACACCTTTTACCCAGGGTTATGGAGCTCAGCGCAGGGTAAGATTTCAGGTTATCGCCCTGGCTTGAGGTGTTAAAGCAAAACACTCCACATGCCAAATAAAGTCTATTTCACCCCTTCACAGTATCAGGAAAGGCCTGCAAGGCCTTGGGCCTACTTCCAGCCTCCAGGCACCAAAGTTACTGATACCTGTGACATTTGGTGGTGTTAAGCTTCAAGGGGAAGAAGTCACGCCTTCTACCCAGGGTTATGGAGCTCAGTGCAGGGTAAGAATTCAGGTTATCCCCCTGGCTGGAGGTGTTAAAGCAAAACACTTCACATGCCCATTAAAGTCTATTTCACCCCTTCACAGTATCAGGAAAGGCCTGCAAGGCCTTGTGCCTACTTCCAGCCTCCAGGCACCAATGTTACTGTTACCTGTGACATGTGGTGGTGTTAAGCTTCAAGGGGATGAAGTCACACCTTTTACCCAGGGTTATGGAGCTCAGCGCAGGGTAAGATTTCAGGTTATCCCCCTGGCTTGAGGTGTTAAAGCCAAACACTCCACATGCCCAATAAAGTCTATTTCACGCCTTCACAGTATCAGGAAAGGCCTGCAAGGCCTTGTGCCTACTTCCAGCCTCCAGGCACCAATGTTACTGATACCTGTGACATTTGGTGGTGTTAAGCTTCAAGGGGAAGAAGTCACACCTTCTACCCAGGGTTATGGAGCTCAGCGCAGGGTAAGAATTCAGGTTATCCCCCTGGCTGGAGGTGTTAAAGCAAAACACTTTGCATGCCCATTAAAGTCTATTTCACCCCTTCACAGTATCAGGAAAGGCAGGCAAGGCCGTGTGCCTACTTCCAGCCTCCAGGCACCAATGTTACTGATACCTGTGACATGTGGTGGTGTTAAGCTTCAAGGGGATGAAGTCACACCTTCTACCCAGGGTTATGGAGCTCAGCGCAGGGTAAGAATTCAGGTTATCCCCCTGGCTTGAGGTGTTAAAGCAAAACACTTCACATGCCCTATAAAGTCTATTTCACCCCTTCACAGTATCAGGAAAGGCCTTGTGCCTTCTTCCAGCCTCTAGGCACCAATTTCACTGAAACTTGTGACATTTGTAGGTGTTCAACTTCAAGGGGAAGAAGTCACGCCTTCTACCCAGGGTTATGGAACTCAGCGCAGGGTAAGATTCCAGGCTTCACCCCTGACTGGAGGTGTTCAAGCAAAACACTTCTCATGCCCAATAAAGTCTATTTCACCCCTCCACAGTATCAGGAAAGGCCTGCAAGGCCTTGGGCCTACTTCCAGCCTCCTGGCACCAATTATACTGATACCTGTGACATTTAGAGGTGTTAAGCTTCAAGGGGATGAAGTTGCACCTTCTACCCAGGGTTATGGAGCTCCGCGCAGGGTAAGAATTTAGGTCATCCCCCTGGCTGGAGGTGTTAAAGGAAAACACTTCACATGCCCAATAAAGTCTAGTTCACCCCTTCACAGTATCAGGAAAGGCCTGCAAGGCCTTGGGCCTACTTCCAGCCTCCTGGCACCAATTATACTGATACCTGTGACATTTGGAGGTGTTAAGCTTCAAGGGGATGAAGTCACACCTTTTACCCAGGGTTATGGAGCTCAGCGCAGAGTAAGATTTCAGGTTATCGCCCTGGCTTGAGGTGTTAAAGCAAAACACTTCACATGCCCAATAAAGTCTAGTTCACCCCTTCACAGTATCAGGAAAGGCCTGCAAGGCCTTGTGCCTACTTTCAGCCTCCAGGCACCAATGTTACTGATACCTGTGACATGTGCTGGTGTAAGCTTCAAGGGGATGAAGTCACACCTTTTACCCAGGGTTATGGAGCTCAGCGCAGGGTAAGATTTCAGGTTATCGCCCTGGCTTGAGGTGTTAAAGCAAAACACTCCACATGCCAAATAAAGTCTATTTCACCCCTTCACAGTATCAGGAAAGGCCTGCAAGGCCTTGGGCCTACTTCCAGCCTCCAGGCACCAAAGTTACTGATACCTGTGACATTTGGTGGTGTTAAGCTTCAAGGGGAAGAAGTCACGCCTTCTACCCAGGGTTATGGAGCTCAGTGCAGGGTAAGAATTCAGGTTATCCCCCTGGCTGGAGGTGTTAAAGCAAAACACTTCACATGCCCATTAAAGTCTATTTCACCCCTTCACAGTATCAGGAAAGGCCTGCAAGGCCTTGTGCCTACTTCCAGCCTCCAGGCACCAATGTTACTGTTACCTGTGACATGTGGTGGTGTTAAGCTTCAAGGGGATGAAGTCACACCTTTTACCCAGGGTTATGGAGCTCAGCGCAGGGTAAGATTTCAGGTTATCCCCCTGGCTTGAGGTGTTAAAGCCAAACACTCCACATGCCCAATAAAGTCTATTTCACGCCTTCACAGTATCAGGAAAGGCCTGCAAGGCCTTGTGCCTACTTCCAGCCTCCAGGCACCAATGTTACTGATACCTGTGACATTTGGTGGTGTTAAGCTTCAAGGGGAAGAAGTCACACCTTCTACCCAGGGTTATGGAGCTCAGCGCAGGGTAAGAATTCAGGTTATCCCCCTGGCTGGAGGTGTTAAAGCAAAACACTTTGCATGCCCATTAAAGTCTATTTCACCCCTTCACAGTATCAGGAAAGGCAGGCAAGGCCGTGTGCCTACTTCCAGCCTCCAGGCACCAATGTTACTGATACCTGTGACATGTGGTGGTGTTAAGCTTCAAGGGGATGAAGTCACACCTTCTACCCAGGGTTATGGAGCTCAGCGCAGGGTAAGAATTCAGGTTATCCCCCTGGCTTGAGGTGTTAAAGCAAAACACTTCACATGCCCTATAAAGTCTATTTCACCCCTTCACAGTATCAGGAAAGGCCTTGTGCCTTCTTCCAGCCTCTAGGCACCAATTTCACTGAAACTTGTGACATTTGTAGGTGTTCAACTTCAAGGGGAAGAAGTCACGCCTTCTACCCAGGGTTATGGAACTCAGCGCAGGGTAAGATTCCAGGCTTCACCCCTGACTGGAGGTGTTCAAGCAAAACACTTCTCATGCCCAATAAAGTCTATTTCACCCCTCCACAGTATCAGGAAAGGCCTGCAAGGCCTTGGGCCTACTTCCAGCCTCCTGGCACCAATTATACTGATACCTGTGACATTTAGAGGTGTTAAGCTTCAAGGGGATGAAGTTGCACCTTCTACCCAGGGTTATGGAGCTCCGCGCAGGGTAAGAATTTAGGTCATCCCCCTGGCTGGAGGTGTTAAAGGAAAACACTTCACATGCCCAATAAAGTCTAGTTCACCCCTTCACAGTATCAGGAAAGGCCTGCAAGGCCTTGGGCCTACTTCCAGCCTCCTGGCACCAATTATACTGATACCTGTGACATTTGGAGGTGTTAAGCTTCAAGGGGATGAAGTCACACCTTTTACCCAGGGTTATGGAGCTCAGCGCAGAGTAAGATTTCAGGTTATCGCCCTGGCTTGAGGTGTTAAAGCAAAACACTTCACATGCCCAATAAAGTCTAGTTCACCCCTTCACAGTATCAGGAAAGGCCTGCAAGGCCTTGTGCCTACTTCCAGCCTCCAGGCACCAATGTTACTGATACCTGTGACATGTGGTGGTGTAAGCTTCAAGGGGATGAAGTCACACCTTTTACCCAGGGTTATGGAGCTCAGCGCAGGGTAAGATTTCAGGTTATCGCCCTGGCTTGAGGTGTTAAAGCAAAACACTCCACATGCCAAATAAAGTCTATTTCACCCCTTCACAGTATCAGGAAAGGCCTGCAAGGCCTTGGGCCTACTTCCAGCCTCCAGGCACCAAAGTTACTGATACCTGTGACATTTGGTGGTGTTAAGCTTCAAGGGGAAGAAGTCACGCCTTCTACCCAGGGTTATGGAGCTCAGTGCAGGGTAAGAATTCAGGTTATCCCCCTGGCTGGAGGTGTTAAAGCAAAACACTTCACATGCCCATTAAAGTCTATTTCACCCCTTCACAGTATCAGGAAAGGCCTGCAAGGCCTTGTGCCTACTTCCAGCCTCCAGGCACCAATGTTACTGATACCTGTGACAGGTGGTGGTGTTAAGCTTCAAGGGGATGTAGTCACACCTTTTACCCAGGGTCATGGAGCTCAGCGCAGGGTAAGATTTCAGGTTATCCCCCTGGATTGAGGTGTTAAAGCCAAACACTCCACATGCCCAAGAAAGTCTATTTCACACCTTCACGGTATCAGGAAAGGCCTGCAAGGCCCTGGGCCTACTTCCAGCCTCCAGGCACCAATTGTACTGATACCTGTGACATTTGGTGGTGTTAAGCTTCAAGGGGACGAAGTCACACTTTCTACCCAGGGTTATGGAGCTCAGAGCAGGGTAAGATTTTAGGTAATCCCCCTGGCTGGAGGTGTTTAAGCAAAACACCTCACACGCCCAGTACAGTGTATTTCACCCTTTCCCAGTATCAGGAAAGGCCTGCAAGGCCTTGTGCCTACTTCCAGCCTCCAGGCACCAATGTTACTGATACCTGTGACATTTGGTGGTGTTAAGCTTCAAGGGGATGAAGTCGCACCTTCTACCCAGGGTTATGGAGCTCCGCGCAGGGTAAGATTTCAGGCTTCACCCCAGGCTTAAGGCGTGAAAATAGAACAGTTACCATACACAACAATGTGTATTTCACCCATTCACAGTATCAGGAAAGGCCTGCAAGGCCTTGGGCCTACTTCCAGCCTCCAGGCACCAATGTTACTGATACCTGTGACATTTGGTAGTGTTAAGCTTCAAGGGGATGAAGTCACACTTTCTACCCAGGGTTATGGAGCTCAGCGCAGGGTAAGAATTCAGGTTATCCCCCTGGCTGGAGGTGTTAAAGCAAAACACTTCACATGCCCATTAAACTCTATTTCACCCCTTCACAGTATCAGGAAAGGCCTGCAAGGCCTTGGGCCTACTTCCAGCCTCCAGGCACCAATGTTACTGATACCTGTGACATTTTGGTAGTGTTAAGCTTCAAGGGGATGAAGTCACACTTTCTACCCAGGGTTATGGAGCTCAGCACTGGGTAAGATTTTAGGTTATCCCCCTGGCTGGAGGTGTTTAAGCAAAACACCTCACATGCCCAGTACAGTGTATTTAACCCTTTCCCAGGATCAGTAAAGGCCTGCAAGGCCTTGTGCCTACTTCCAGCCTCCAGGCACCAATGTTACTGATACCTGTGACCTTTGGTGGTGTTAAGCTCCAAGGGGATGAAGTCGCACCTTCTACCCAGGGTTATGGAGCTCCGCGCAGGGTAAGATTTCAGGTTATCCCCCTGGCTGGAGGTGTTTAAGCAAAACACCTCACATGCCCAGTACAGTGTATTTAACCCTTTCCCAGTATCAGGAAAGGCCTGCAAGGCCTTGTGCCTACTTCCAGCCTCCAGGCACCAATGTTACTGATACCTGTGACATTTGGTGGTGTTAAGCTTCAATGGGAAGAAGTCAAATCTTCTACCCAGGGTTATGGAGCTCAGCGCAGGGTAAGAATTTGGGTTATCCCCCTGGCTGGAGGTGTTAAATTAAAACACTTCACATGCCCAATAAAGTCTGTTTCACCCCTTCACAGTATCATGAAAGGCCTGCAAGGCCTTGTGCCTACTTCCAGCCTCCAGGCACCAATGTTACTGATACCTGTGACATGTGGTGGTGTTAAGCTTCAATGGGATGAAGTCACACCTTCTACCCAGGGTTATGGAGCTCAGTGCAGGGTAAGAATTTGGGTTATCCCCCTGGCTGGAGGTGTTAAAGCAAAACACTTCACATGCCCAATAAAGTCTGTTTCACCCCTTCACAGTATCAGGAAAGGCCTGCAAGGCCTTGTGCCTACTTCCAGCCTCCAGGCACCAATGTTACTGATACCTGTGACATGTGGTGGTGTTAAGCTTCAATGGGATGAAGTCGCACCTTCTACCCAGGGTTATGGAGCTCAGCGCAGGGTAAGATTTCAGGTTATCCCCCCTGGCTTGAGGTGTTAAAGCAAAACACTTCACATGCCCAATAAAGTCTATTTCACCCCTTCACAGTATCAGGAAAGGCCTGCAAGGCCTTGGGCCTACTTCCAGCCTCCAGGCACCAATGTTACTGATACCTGTGATATTTGGTGGTGTTAAGCTTCAAGGGGATGAAGCCACACCTTTTACCCAGGGTTATGGAGCTCAGCGCAGAGTAAGATTTCAGGTTATCGCCCTGGCTTGAGGTGTTAAAGCAAAACACTCCACATGCCAAATAAAGTCTATTTCACCCCTTCACAGTATCAGGAAAGGCCTGCAAGGCCTTGGGCCTACTTCCAGCCTCCAGGCACCAAAGTTACTGATACCTGTGACATTTGGTGGTGTTAAGCTTCAAGGGGAAGAAGTCACGCCTTCTACCCAGGGTTATGGAGCTCAGTGCAGGGTAAGAATTCAGGTTATCCCCCTGGCTGGAGGTGTTAAAGCAAAACACTTCACATGCCCATTAAAGTCTATTTCACCCCTTCACAGTATCAGGAAAGGCCTGCAAGGCCTTGTGCCTACTTCCAGCCTCCAGGCACCAATGTTACTGTTACCTGTGACATGTGGTGGTGTTAAGCTTCAAGGGGATGAAGTCACACCTTTTACCCAGGGTTATGGAGCTCAGCGCAGGGTAAGATTTCAGGTAATCCCCCTGGCTTGAGGTGTTAAAGCCAAACACTCCACATGCCCAATAAAGTCTATTTCACGCCTTCACAGTATCAGGAAAGGCCTGCAAGGCCTTGTGCCTACTTCCAGCCTCCAGGCACCAATGTTACTGATACCTGTGACATTTGGTGGTGTTAAGCTTCAAGGGGAAGAAGTCACACCTTCTACCCAGGGTTATGGAGCTCAGCGCAGGGTAAGAATTCAGGTTATCCCCCTGGCTGGAGGTGTTAAAGCAAAACACTTTGCATGCCCATTAAAGTCTATTTCACCCCTTCACAGTATCAGGAAAGGCAGGCAAGGCCGTGTGCCTACTTCCAGCCTCCAGGCACCAATGTTACTGATACCTGTGACATGTGGTGGTGTTAAGCTTCAAGGGGATGAAGTCACACCTTCTACCCAGGGTTATGGAGCTCAGCGCAGGGTTAGAATTCAGGTTATCCCCCTGGCTTGAGGTGTTAAAGCAAAACACTTCACATGCCCTATAAAGTCTATTTCACCCCTTCACAGTATCAGGAAAGGCCTTGTGCCTTCTTCCAGCCTCTAGGCACCAATTTCACTGAAACTTGTGACATTTGTAGGTGTTCAACTTCAAGGGGAAGAAGTCACGCCTTCTACCCAGGGTTATGGAACTCAGCGCAGGGTAAGATTCCAGGCTTCACCCCTGACTGGAGGTGTTCAAGCAAAACACTTCTCATGCCCAATAAAGTCTATTTCACCCCTCCACAGTATCAGGAAAGGCCTGCAAGGCCTTGGGCCTACTTCCAGCCTCCTGGCACCAATTATACTGATACCTGTGACATTTGGAGGTGTTAAGCTTCAAGGGGATGAAGTTGCACCTTCTACCCAGGGTTATGGAGCTCCGCGCAGGGTAAGAATTTAGGTCATCCCCCTGGCTGGAGGTGTTAAAGGAAAACACTTCACATGCCCAATAAAGTCTAGTTCACCCCTTCACAGTATCAGGAAAGGCCTGCAAGGCCTTGGGCCTACTTCCAGCCTCCTGGCACCAATTATACTGATACCTGTGACATTTGGAGGTGTTAAGCTTCAAGGGGATGAAGTCACACCTTTTACCCAGGGTTATGGAGCTCAGCGCAGAGTAAGATTTCAGGTTATCGCCCTGGCTTGAGGTGTTAAAGCAAAACACTTCACATGCCCAATAAAGTCTAGTTCACCCCTTCACAGTATCAGGAAAGGCCTGCAAGGCCTTGTGCCTACTTCCAGCCTCCAGGCACCAATGTTACTGATACCTGTGACATGTGGTGGTGTAAGCTTCAAGGGGATGAAGTCACACCTTTTACCCAGGGTTATGGAGCTCAGCGCAGGGTAAGATTTCAGGTTATCGCCCTGGCTTGAGGTGTTAAAGCAAAACACTCCACATGCCAAATAAAGTCTATTTCACCCCTTCACAGTATCAGGAAAGGCCTGCAAGGCCTTGGGCCTACTTCCAGCCTCCAGGCACCAAAGTTACTGATACCTGTGACATTTGGTGGTGTTAAGCTTCAAGGGGAAGAAGTCACGCCTTCTACCCAGGGTTATGGAGCTCAGTGCAGGGTAAGAATTCAGGTTATCCCCCTGGCTGGAGGTGTTAAAGCAAAACACTTCACATGCCCATTAAAGTCTATTTCACCCCTTCACAGTATCAGGAAAGGCCTGCAAGGCCTTGTGCCTACTTCCAGCCTCCAGGCACCAATATTACTGTTACCTGTGACATGTGGTGGTGTTAAGCTTCAAGGGGATGAAGTCACACCTTTTACCCAGGGTTATGGAGCTCAGCGCAGGGTAAGATTTCAGGTTATCCCCCTGGCTTGAGGTGTTAAAGCCAAACACTCCACATGCCCAATAAAGTCTATTTCACGCCTTCACAGTATCAGGAAAGGCCTGCAAGGCCTTGTGCCTACTTCCAGCCTCCAGGCACCAATGTTACTGATACCTGTGACATTTGGTGGTGTTAAGCTTCAAGGGGAAGAAGTCACACCTTCTACCCAGGGTTATGGAGCTCAGCGCAGGGTAAGAATTCAGGTTATCCCCCTGGCTGGAGGTGTTAAAGCAAAACACTTTGCATGCCCATTAAAGTCTATTTCACCCCTTCACAGTATCAGGAAAGGCAGGCAAGGCCGTGTGCCTACTTCCAGCCTCCAGGCACCAATGTTACTGATACCTGTGACATGTGGTGGTGTTAAGCTTCAAGGGGATGAAGTCAACACCTTCTACCCAGGGTTATGGAGCTCAGCGCAGGGTAAGAATTCAGGTTATCCCCCTGGCTTGAGGTGTTAAAGCAAAACACTTCACATGCCCTATAAAGTCTATTTCACCCCTTCACAGTATTAGGAAAGGCCTTGTGCCTTCTTCCAGCCTCTAGGCACCAATTTCACTGAAACTTGTGACATTTGTAGGTGTTCAACTTCAAGGGGATGAAGTTGCACCTTCTATCCAGGGTTATGGAACTCAGCGCAGGGTAAGATTCCAGGCTTCACCCCTGACTGGAGGTGTTAAAGCAAAACACTTCTCATGCCCAATAAAGTCTATTTCACCCCTCCACAGTATCAGGAAAGGCCTGCAAGGCCTTGGGCCTACTTCCAGCCTCCTGGCACCAATTATACTGATACCTGTGACATTTGGAGGTGTTAAGCTTCAAGGGGATGAAGTTGCACCTTCTACCCAGGGTTATGGAGCTCCGCGCAGGGTAAGAATTTAGGTCATCCCCCTGGCTGGAGGTGTTAAAGGAAAACACTTCACATGCCCAATAAAGTCTATTTCACCCCTCCACAGTATCAGGGAAGGCTTGCAAGGCCTTGTGCCTACTTCCAGCCTCCAGGCACCAATGTTACTGATACCTGTGACATTTGGTGGTGTTAAGCTTCAATGGGAAGAAGTCAAATCTTCTACCCAGGGTTATGGAGCTCAGCGCAGGGTAAGAATGTGGGTTATCCCCCTGGCTGGAGGTGTTAAATTAAAACACTTCACATGCCCAATAAAGTCTATTTCACCCCTTCACAGTATCAGGAAAGGCCTGCAAGGCCTTGGGCCTACTTCCAGCCTCCAGGCACCAATGTTACTGATACCTGGGACATTTGGAGGTGTTAAGCTTCAAGGGGAAGAAGTCACACCTTCTACCCAGGGTTATGGAGCTCAGCGCAGGGTAAGATTTCAGCTTTTCACCCCTAGCTGGATGTGTTGAAGCAAAACACTTCTCATGCCCAATAAAGTCTATTTCAACCCTTCACAGTATCAGGAAAGGCCTGCAAGGCCTTGGGCCTACTTCCAGCGTCCAGGCACCAATGTTACTGTTACCTGTGACATGTGGTGGTGTTAAGCTTCAAGGGGATGAAGTCACACCTTTTACCCAGGGTTATGGAGCTCAGCGCAGGGTAAGATTTCAGGTAATCCCCCTGGCTTGAGGTGTTAAAGCCAAACACTCCACATGCCCAATAAAGTCTATTTCACGCCTTCACAGTATCAGGAAAGGCCTGCAAGGCCTTGTGCCTACTTCCAGCCTCCAGGCACCAATGTTACTGATACCTGTGACATTTGGTGGTGTTAAGCTTCAAGGGGAAGAAGTCACACCTTCTACCCAGGGTTATGGAGCTCAGCGCAGGGTAAGAATTCAGGTTATCCCCCTGGCTGGAGGTGTTAAAGCAAAACACTTTGCATGCCCATTAAGGTCTATTTCACCCCTTCACAGTATCAGGAAAGGCAGGCAAGGCCGTGTGCCTACTTCCAGCCTCCAGGCACCAATGTTACTGATACCTGTGACATGTGGTGGTGTTAAGCTTCAAGGGGATGAAGTCACACCTTCTACCCAGGGTTATGGAGCTCAGCGCAGGGTAAGAATTCAGGTTATCCCCCTGGCTTGAGGTGTTAAAGCAAAACACTTCACATGCCCTATAAAGTCTATTTCACCCCTTCACAGTATCAGGAAAGGCCTTGTGCCTTCTTCCAGCCTCTAGGCACCAATTTCACTGAAACTTGTGACATTTGTAGGTGTTCAACTTCAAGGGGAAGAAGTCACGCCTTCTACCCAGGGTTATGGAACTCAGCGCAGGGTAAGATTCCAGGCTTCACCCCTGACTGGAGGTGTTCAAGCAAAACACTTCTCATGCCCAATAAAGTCTATTTCACCCCTCCACAGTATCAGGAAAGGCCTGCAAGGCCTTGGGCCTACTTCCAGCCTCCTGGCACCAATTATACTGATACCTGTGACATTTGGAGGTGTTAAGCTTCAAGGGGATGAAGTTGCACCTTCTACCCAGGGTTATGGAGCTCCGCGCAGGGTAAGAATTTAGGTCATCCCCCTGGCTGGAGGTGTTAAAGGAAAACACTTCACATGCCCAATAAAGTCTAGTTCACCCCTTCACAGTATCAGGAAAGGCCTGCAAGGCCTTGGGCCTACTTCCAGCCTCCTGGCACCAATTATACTGATACCTGTGACATTTGGAGGTGTTAAGCTTCAAGGGGATGAAGTCACACCTTTTACCCAGGGTTATGGAGCTCAGCGCAGAGTAAGATTTCAGGTTATCGCCCTGGCTTGAGGTGTTAAAGCAAAACACTCCACATGCCAAATAAAGTCTATTTCACCCCTTCACAGTATCAGGAAAGGCCTGCAAGGCCTTGGGCCTACTTCCAGCCTCCAGGCACCAAAGTTACTGATACCTGTGACATTTGGTGGTGTTAAGCTTCAAGGGGAAGAAGTCACGCCTTCTACCCAGGGTTATGGAGCTCAGTGCAGGGTAAGAATTCAGGTTATCCCCCTGGCTGGAGGTGTTAAAGCAAAACACTTCACATGCCCATTAAAGTCTATTTCACCCCTTCACAGTATCAGGAAAGGCCTGCAAGGCCTTGTGCCTACTTCCAGCCTCCAGGCACCAATATTACTGTTACCTGTGACATGTGGTGGTGTTAAGCTTCAAGGGGATGAAGTCACACCTTTTACCCAGGGTTATGGAGCTCAGCGCAGGGTAAGATTTCAGGTTATCCCCCTGGCTTGAGGTGTTAAAGCCAAACACTCCACATGCCCAATAAAGTCTATTTCACGCCTTCACAGTATCAGGAAAGGCCTGCAAGGCCTTGTGCCTACTTCCAGCCTCCAGGCACCAATGTTACTGATACCTGTGACATTTGGTGGTGTTAAGCTTCAAGGGGAAGAAGTCACACCTTCTACCCAGGGTTATGGAGCTCAGCGCAGGGTAAGAATTCAGGTTATCCCCCTGGCTGGAGGTGTTAAAGCAAAACACTTTGCATGCCCATTAAAGTCTATTTCACCCCTTCACAGTATCAGGAAAGGCAGGCAAGGCCGTGTGCCTACTTCCAGCCTCCAGGCACCAATGTTACTGATACCTGTGACATGTGGTGGTGTTAAGCTTCAAGGGGATGAAGTCAACACCTTCTACCCAGGGTTATGGAGCTCAGCGCAGGGTAAGAATTCAGGTTATCCCCCTGGCTTGAGGTGTTAAAGCAAAACACTTCACATGCCCTATAAAGTCTATTTCACCCCTTCACAGTATTAGGAAAGGCCTTGTGCCTTCTTCCAGCCTCTAGGCACCAATTTCACTGAAACTTGTGACATTTGTAGGTGTTCAACTTCAAGGGGATGAAGTTGCACCTTCTATCCAGGGTTATGGAACTCAGCGCAGGGTAAGATTCCAGGCTTCACCCCTGACTGGAGGTGTTAAAGCAAAACACTTCTCATGCCCAATAAAGTCTATTTCACCCCTCCACAGTATCAGGAAAGGCCTGCAAGGCCTTGGGCCTACTTCCAGCCTCCTGGCACCAATTATACTGATACCTGTGACATTTGGAGGTGTTAAGCTTCAAGGGGATGAAGTTGCACCTTCTACCCAGGGTTATGGAGCTCCGCGCAGGGTAAGAATTTAGGTCATCCCCCTGGCTGGAGGTGTTAAAGGAAAACACTTCACATGCCCAATAAAGTCTATTTCACCCCTCCACAGTATCAGGGAAGGCTTGCAAGGCCTTGTGCCTACTTCCAGCCTCCAGGCACCAATGTTACTGATACCTGTGACATTTGGTGGTGTTAAGCTTCAATGGGAAGAAGTCAAATCTTCTACCCAGGGTTATGGAGCTCAGCGCAGGGTAAGAATGTGGGTTATCCCCCTGGCTGGAGGTGTTAAATTAAAACACTTCACATGCCCAATAAAGTCTATTTCACCCCTTCACAGTATCAGGAAAGGCCTGCAAGGCCTTGGGCCTACTTCCAGCCTCCAGGCACCAATGTTACTGATACCTGGGACATTTGGAGGTGTTAAGCTTCAAGGGGAAGAAGTCACACCTTCTACCCAGGGTTATGGAGCTCAGCGCAGGGTAAGATTTCAGCTTTTCACCCCTAGCTGGATGTGTTGAAGCAAAACACTTCTCATGCCCAATAAAGTCTATTTCAACCCTTCACAGTATCAGGAAAGGCCTGCAAGGCCTTGGGCCTACTTCCAGCGTCCAGGCACCTGTGTTTGTGATACTTGTGACATTTGGAGGTGTTCAGCTTCAAGGGGATGAAGTCACACCTTCTACCCAGGGTTATGGAGCTCAGCGCAGGGTAAGATTTCAGCTTTTCACCCCTAGCTGGATGTGTTGAAGCAAAACACTTCTCATGCCCAATAAAGTCTATTTCAACCCTTCACAGTATCAGGAAAGGCCTGTAAGGCCTTGGGCCTACATCCATTCTCCAGGCACCAATGTTACTGACACCTGTGACATTTGGTGGTGTTAAGCTTCATGGGGAAGAAGTCACACCTTCTACCCAGGGTTATGGAGCTCAGCGCAGGGTAAGATTTCAGGTTATTCCCCCTGGCTCGAGGTGTTAAAGCAAAACACTTCACATGCCCAATAAATTGTATTTCACCCCTTCACAGTATCAGGAAAGGCCTGCAAGGCCTCGTGCCTACTTCCAGCCCCCAGGCACCAATGTTACTGACACCTGTGACATTTGGTGGTGTTAAGCTTCATGGGGAAGAAGTCACACCTTCTACCCAGGGTTATGGAGCTCAGCGCAGGGTAAGAATTCAGGTTATTCCCCCTGGCTCGAGGTGTTAAAGCAAAACACTTCACATGCCCAATAAATTGCATTTCACCCCTTCACAGTATCAGGAAAGGCCTGCAAGGCCTTGGGCCTACTTGCAGCCCCCAGGCACCAATGTTACTGACACCTGTGACATTTGGTGGTGTTAAGCTTCAAGGGGAAGATGTCACACCTTCTACCCAGGGTTATGGAGCTCAGCGCAGGGTATGATTTTAGGTTATCCCCCTGGCTGGAGGTGTTTAAGCAAAACACCTCACATGCCCAGTACAGTGTATTTCACCCTTTCCCAGTATCAGTAAAGGCCTGCAAGGCCTTGTGCCTACTTCCAGCCTCCAGGCACCAATGTTACTGATACCTGTGACATTTGGTGGTGTTAAGCTTCAAGGGGATGAAGTCGCACCTTCTACCCAGGGTTATGGAGCTCCGCGCAGGGAAAGATTTCAGGCTTCACCCCAGGCTTAAGGCGTGAACATAGAACAATTACCATACACAACAATGTGTATTTCACCCATTCACAGTATCAGGAAAGGCCTGCTAGGCCTTGGGCCTACTTCCAGCCTCCAGGCACCAATGTTACTGATACCTGTGACATGTGGTGGTGTTAAGCTTCAAGGGGATGAAGTCACACTTTCTACCCAGGGTTATGGAGCTCAGCGCAGGGTAAGAATTCAGGTTATCCCCCTGGCTGGAGGTGTTAAAGCAAAATACTTCACATGCCCATTAAACTCTATTTCACCCCTTCACAGTATCAGGAAAGGCCTGCAAGGCCTTGTGCCTACTTCCAGCCCCCAGGCACCAATGTTACTGATGCCTGTGACATTTGTGGTGTAAAGCTTCAAGGGGATGAAGTCGCACCTTCTACCCAGGGTTATGGAGCTCTGCGCAGGGTAAGATTTCAGGTTATCCGCCTGGCTGGAGGTGTTAAAGCAAAACACTCCACATGCCCAATAAAGTCCATTTCACCCCTTCACTGTATCAGGAAAGGCCTGCAAGGCCTTGGGCCTACCTCCAGCCTCCAGGCACCAATGTTACTGATACCTGTGACATGTGGTGGTGTTAAGCTTCAAGGGGATGAAGTCGCACCTTCTACCCAGGGTTATGGAGCTCCGCGCAGGGTAAGATTTCAGGTTATCCCCCTGGCTGGAGGTGTTTAAGCAAAACACCTCACATGCCCAGTACAGTGTATTTAACCCTTTCCCAGTATCAGGAAAGGCCTGCAAGGCCTTGTGCCTACTTCCAGCCTCCAGGCACCAATGTTACTGATACCTGTGACATTTGGTGGTGTTAAGCTTCAAGGGGAAGAAGTCACACCTTCTACCCAGGGTTATGGAGCTCAGTGCAGGGTAAGATTTCAGGTTATCCCCCTGGCTGGAGGTGTTAAAGCAAAACACTCCACATGCCCAATAAAGTCTATTTCACCCCTTCACTGTATCAGGAAAGGCCTGCAAGGCCTTGTGCCTACTTCCAGCCTCCAGGCACCAATGTACTGATACCTGTGACATTTGGTGGTGTTCAGCTTCAAGGGGATGAAGTCACACCTTCTACCCAGGGTTATGGAGCTCAGCGCAGGGTAAGATTTTAGGTTATCCCCCTGGCTGGAGGTGTTTAAGCAAAACACCTCACATGCCCAGTACAGTGTATTTCACCCTTTCCCAGTATCAGTAAAGGCCTGCAAGGCCTTGTGCCTACTTACAGCCTCCAGGCACCAATGTTACTGATACCTGTGACATTTGGTGGTGTTAAGCTTCAAGGGGATGAAGTCGCACCTTCTACCCAGGGTTATGGAGCTCAGCACAGGGTAAGAATTCAGGTTATCCCCCTGGCTGGAGGTGTTAAAGCAAAACACTCCACATGCCCAATAAAGTCTATTTCACCCCTTTACTGTATCAGGAAAGGCCTGCAAGGCCGTGGGCCTACTTCCAGCCTCCAGGCACCAATTTTACTGATACCTGTGACATTTGGTGGTGTTAAGCTTCAAGGGGATGAAGTCACACTTTATACCCAGGGTTATGGAGCTCAGCGCAGGGTAAGATTTTTTGGTTATCCCCCTGGCTGGAGGTGTTTAAGCAAAACACCTCACATGCCCAGTACAGTGTATTTCACCCTTTCCCAGTATCAGGAAAGGCCTGCAAGGCCTTGTGCCTACTTCCAGCCTCCAGGCACCAATGTTACTGATACCTGTGACATTTGGTGGTGTTAAGCTTCAAGGGGAAGAAGTCACACCTTCTACCCAGGGTTATGGAGCTCAGTGCAGGGTACGATTTCAGGTCATCCCTCTGGCTGGAGGTGTTAAAGCAAAACACTTCACATGCCCAATACGTTGTATTTCAGTCCTTCACAGTATCAGGAAAGGCCTGCAAGGCCTTGGGCCAACTTCCAGCCCCCAGGCACCAATGTTACTGATACCTGTGACATTTGGTGGTGTTAAGCTTCAAGGGGAAGAAGTCACACCTTCTACCCAGGGTTATGGAGCTCAGCGCAGGGTAAGATTTCAGGTTATCGCCCGGGCTTGAGTTGCTAAAGCAAAACACTTCACATGCCCAATAAAGTCTATTTCACCCCTTTCACAGTATCAGGAAAGGCCTGCAAGGCCCTGGGCCTACTTCCAGCCCCCAGGCACCAATGTTACTGATACCTGTGACATGTGGTGGTGTTAAGCTTCAAGGGGAAGAAGTCACACCTTCTACCCAGGGTTATGGAGCTCAGTGCAGGGTAAGAATTCAGGTTATCCCCCTGGCTGGAGGTGTTTAAGCAAAACACCTCACATGCCCAGTACAGTGTATTTCACCCTTTCCCAGTATCAGTAAAGGCCTGCAAGGCCTTGTGCCTACTTCCAGCCTCCAGGCACCAATGTTACTGATACCTGTGACATTTGGTGGTGTTAAGCTTCAAGGGGATGAAGTCGCACCTTCTACCCAGGGTTATGGAGCTCCGCGCAGGGTAAGATTTCAGGCTTCACCCCAGGCTTAAGGCGTGAAAATAGAACAGTTACCATACACAACAATGTGTATTTCACCCATTCACAGTATCAGGAAAGGCCTGCAAGGCCTTGGGCCTACTTCCAGGCACCAATGTTACTGATACCTGTGACATTTGGTAGTGTTAAGCTTCAAGGGGATGAAGTCACACTTTCTACCCAGGGTTATGGAGCTCAGCACAGGGTAAGATTTTAGGTTATCCCCCTGGCTGGAGGTGTTTAAGCAAAACACCTCACATGCCCAGTACAGTGTATTTCACGCTTTCCCAGTATCAGGATAGTCCTGCAAGGCCTTGTGCCTACTTCCAGCCTCCAGGCACCAATGTGACTGATACCTGTGACATTTGGTGGTCTTAAGCTTCAAGGGGATGAAGTCACAATTTATACCCAGGGTTATGGAGCTCAGCGCAGGGTAAGATTTTAGGTTATCCCCCTGGCTGGAGTTGTTAAAGCAAAACACTTCACATGCCCAATAAAGTCTATTTCACCCCTTCACAGTATCAGGAAAGGCCTGCAAGGCCTTGGGCCTCCTTCCAGCCCCCAGGCACCTGTTTTTGTGATACTTGTGACATTTGGAGGTGCTCAGCTTCAAGGGGATGAAGTCACACCTTCTACCCAGGGTTATGGAGCTCAGTGCAGGGTAAGATTTCAGTTTATCCCCCTGGCCTGAGGTGTTATAGCAAAACACTTCACATGCCAAACAAAGTCTATTTCACCCCTTTCACGATATCAGGAAAGGCCTGCAAGGCCTTGTGCCTACTTCCAGCCTCCAGGCACCAATGTTACCGATACCTGTGACATTTGGAGGTGTTAAGCTTCAAGGGGATGAAGTCTCACCTTTTACCCAGGGTTATGGAGCTCAGCGCAGGGTAAGATTTCAGGTTATCCCCCCGGCTGGAGGGGGTAAAGCAAAACACGTCACATGCCCATTAAAGTGTATTCCGCCCATTCACAGTATCAGGAAAGGCCTGCAAGGCCTTGTGCTTACTTCCAGCCTCCAGGCACCAATGTTACTGATACCTGTGACATATGGTGGTGTTAAGCTTCAAGGGGATGACGTCACACCTCTCACCCAGGGTTATGGAGCTCAGTGCAGGGTAAGAATTCAGGTTATCCCCCCGGCTGGAGGTGTTAAAGCAAAACACTCCACATGCCCAATAAAGTCTATTTCACCCTTTCCCAGTATCAGGAAAGCCTGCACGGCCTTCTGCCTACTTCCAGCCTCCAGGCACCAATGTTACTGATACCTGTGACATTTGGTGGTGTTAAGCTTCAAGGGGAAGAAGTCACACCTTCTACCAAGTGTTATGGAGCTCAGTGCAGGGTAAGAATTCAGGTTATCCCCCTCGCTGGAGGTGTTAAAGCAAAACACTCTGCATGCCCATTAAAGTCTATTTCACCCCTTCACAGTATCAGGAAAGGCCTGCAAGGCCTTGGGCCTACTTCCAGCCCCCAGGCACCAATGTTACTGATACCTGTGACATGTGGTGGTGTTACGCTTCAAGGGGATGAAGTCACACCTTTTACCCAGGGTTATGGAGCTCAGCGCAGGGTAAGAATTCAGGTTATCGCCCTGGCTTGAGGTGTTAAAGCAAAACACTTGACATGCCCAATACAGTCTATTTCACCCCTTTCTCAGTATCAGGAAAGGCCTGCAAGGCCTTGGGCCTACTTCCAGCCTCCAGGCACCAATTTTACTGATACCTGTGACATTTGGAGGTGTTACGCTTCAAGGGGATGAAGTCACACCTTTTACCCAGGGTTATGGAGCTCAGCGCAGGGTAAGAATTCAGGTTATCGCCCTGGCTTGAGGTGTTAAAGCAAAACACTTCACATGCCCAATAAAGTCTATTTCACCCCTTTCTCAGTATCAGAAAAGGCCTGCAAGGCCTTGGGCCTACTTCCAGCCTCCAGGCACCAATTTTACTGATACCTGTGACATTTGGAGGTGTTAAGCTTGAAGGGTATGAAGTCACACCTTCTACCCTGGGTTATGGAGCTCAGTGCAGGGTAAGATTTCAGGTTATCCCCCTGGCTGGAGGTGTTAAAGCAAAACACTCCACATGCCCAATAAAGTCTATTTCACCCCTTCACTGTATCAGGAAAGGCCTTGTGCCTACTTCCAGCCTCCAGGCACCAATGTTACTGATACCTGTGACATTTGGTGGTGTTAAGCTTCAAGGGGAAGAAGTCACATCTTCTACCCAGGGTTATGGAGCTCAGCGCAGGGTAAGATTTCAGGTTATCCCCCTGGCTGGAGGTGTTAAAGGAAAACACTTTGCACGCCCATTAAAGTCTATTTCACCCCTTCACAGTATCAGGAAAGGCCTGCAAGGCCTTGTGCCTACTTCCAGCCTCCAGGCACCAATGTTACTGATACCTGTGACATGTGGTGGTGTTAAGCTTCAAGGGGATTAAGTCACACCTTCTACCCAGGGTTATGGAGCTCAGCGCAGGGTAAGATTTCAGGTTATCCCCCTGGCTTGAGGTGTTAAAGCCAAACACTCCACATGCCCAATAAAGTCTATTTCACCTCTTCACAGTATCAGGAAAGGCCTGCAAGGCATTGGGCCTACTTCCAGCCTCCAGGCACCAATGTTACTGATACCTGTGACAGGTGGTGGTGTTAAGCTTCAAGGGGATGTAGTCACACCTTTTACCCAGGGTCATGGAGCTCAGCGCAGGGTAAGATTTCAGGTTATCCCCCTGGATTGAGGTGTTAAAGCCAAACACTCCACATGCCCAAGAAAGTCTATTTCACACCTTCACGGTATCAGGAAAGGCCTGCAAGGCCCTGGGCCTACTTCCAGCCTCCAGGCACCAATTGTACTGATACCTGTGACATTTGGTGGTGTTAAGCTTCAAGGGGACGAAGTCACACTTTCTACCCAGGGTTATGGAGCTCAGAGCAGGGTAAGATTTTAGGTAATCCCCCTGGCTGGAGGTGTTTAAGCAAAACACCTCACACGCCCAGTACAGTGTATTTCACCCTTTCCCAGTATCAGGAAAGGCCTGCAAGGCCTTGTGCCTACTTCCAGCCTCCAGGCACCAATGTTACTGATACCTGTGACATTTGGTGGTGTTAAGCTTCAAGGGGATGAAGTCGCACCTTCTACCCAGGGTTATGGAGCTCCGCGCAGGGTAAGATTTCAGGCTTCACCCCAGGCTTAAGGCGTGAAAATAGAACAGTTACCATACACAACAATGTGTATTTCACCCATTCACAGTATCAGGAAAGGCCTGCAAGGCCTTGGGCCTACTTCCAGCCTCCAGGCACCAATGTTACTGATACCTGTGACATTTGGTAGTGTTAAGCTTCAAGGGGATGAAGTCACACTTTCTACCCAGGGTTATGGAGCTCAGCGCAGGGTAAGAATTCAGGTTATCCCCCTGGCTGGAGGTGTTAAAGCAAAACACTTCACATGCCCATTAAACTCTATTTCACCCCTTCACAGTATCAGGAAAGGCCTGCAAGGCCTTGGGCCTACTTCCAGCCTCCAGGCACCAATGTTACTGATACCTGTGACATTTTGGTAGTGTTAAGCTTCAAGGGGATGAAGTCACACTTTCTACCCAGGGTTATGGAGCTCAGCACAGGGTAAGATTTTAGGTTATCCCCCTGGCTGGAGGTGTTTAAGCAAAACACCTCACATGCCCAGTACAGTGTATTTCACCCTTTCCCAGGATCAGTAAAGGCCTGCAAGGCCTTGTGCCTACTTCCAGCCTCCAGGCACCAATGTTACTGATACCTGTGACCTTTGGTGGTGTTAAGCTCCAAGGGGATGAAGTCGCACCTTCTACCCAGGGTTATGGAGCTCCGCGCAGGGTAAGATTTCAGGTTATCCCCCTGGCTGGAGGTGTTTAAGCAAAACACCTCACATGCCCAGTACAGTGTATTTAACCCTTTCCCAGTATCAGGAAAGGCCTGCAAGGCCTTGTGCCTACTTCCAGCCTCCAGGCACCAATGTTACTGATACCTGTGACATTTGGTGGTGTTAAGCTTCAATGGGAAGAAGTCAAATCTTCTACCCAGGGTTATGGAGCTCAGCGCAGGGTAAGAATTTGGGTTATCCCCCTGGCTGGAGGTGTTAAATTAAAACACTTCACATGCCCAATAAAGTCTGTTTCACCCCTTCACAGTATCATGAAAGGCCTGCAAGGCCTTGTGCCTACTTCCAGCCTCCAGGCACCAATGTTACTGATACCTGTGACATGTGGTGGTGTTAAGCTTCAATGGGATGAAGTCACACCTTCTACCCAGGGTTATGGAGCTCAGTGCAGGGTAAGAATTTGGGTTATCCCCCTGGCTGGAGGTGTTAAAGCAAAACACTTCACATGCCCAATAAAGTCTGTTTCACCCCTTCACAGTATCAGGAAAGGCCTGCAAGGCCTTGTGCCTACTTCCAGCCTCCAGGCACCAATGTTACTGATACCTGTGACATGTGGTGGTGTTAAGCTTCAATGGGATGAAGTCGCACCTTCTACCCAGGGTTATGGAGCTCAGCGCAGGGTAAGATTTCAGGTTATCCCCCCTGGCTTGAGGTGTTAAAGCAAAACACTTCACATGCCCAATAAAGTCTATTTCACCCCTTCACAGTATCAGGAAAGGCCTGCAAGGCCTTGGGCCTACTTCCAGCCTCCAGGCACCAATGTTACTGATACCTGTGATATTTGGTGGTGTTAAGCTTCAAGGGGATGAAGCCACACCTTTTACCCAGGGTTATGGAGCTCAGCGCAGAGTAAGATTTCAGGTTATCGCCCTGGCTTGAGGTGTTAAAGCAAAACACTTCACATGCCCAATAAAGTCTAGTTCACCCCTTCACAGTATCAGGAAAGGCCTGCAAGGCCTTGTGCCTACTTTCAGCCTCCAGGCACCAATGTTACTGATACCTGTGACATGTGCTGGTGTAAGCTTCAAGGGGATGAAGTCACACCTTTTACCCAGGGTTATGGAGCTCAGCGCAGGGTAAGATTTCAGGTTATCGCCCTGGCTTGAGGTGTTAAAGCAAAACACTCCACATGCCAAATAAAGTCTATTTCACCCCTTCACAGTATCAGGAAAGGCCTGCAAGGCCTTGGGCCTACTTCCAGCCTCCAGGCACCAAAGTTACTGATACCTGTGACATTTGGTGGTGTTAAGCTTCAAGGGGAAGAAGTCACGCCTTCTACCCAGGGTTATGGAGCTCAGTGCAGGGTAAGAATTCAGGTTATCCCCCTGGCTGGAGGTGTTAAAGCAAAACACTTCACATGCCCATTAAAGTCTATTTCACCCCTTCACAGTATCAGGAAAGGCCTGCAAGGCCTTGTGCCTACTTCCAGCCTCCAGGCACCAATGTTACTGTTACCTGTGACATGTGGTGGTGTTAAGCTTCAAGGGGATGAAGTCACACCTTTTACCCAGGGTTATGGAGCTCAGCGCAGGGTAAGATTTCAGGTAATCCCCCTGGCTTGAGGTGTTAAAGCCAAACACTCCACATGCCCAATAAAGTCTATTTCACGCCTTCACAGTATCAGGAAAGGCCTGCAAGGCCTTGTGCCTACTTCCAGCCTCCAGGCACCAATGTTACTGATACCTGTGACATTTGGTGGTGTTAAGCTTCAAGGGGAAGAAGTCACACCTTCTACCCAGGGTTATGGAGCTCAGCGCAGGGTAAGAATTCAGGTTATCCCCCTGGCTGGAGGTGTTAAAGCAAAACACTTTGCATGCCCATTAAAGTCTATTTCACCCCTTCACAGTATCAGGAAAGGCAGGCAAGGCCGTGTGCCTACTTCCAGCCTCCAGGCACCAATGTTACTGATACCTGTGACATGTGGTGGTGTTAAGCTTCAAGGGGATGAAGTCACACCTTCTACCCAGGGTTATGGAGCTCAGCGCAGGGTAAGAATTCAGGTTATCCCCCTGGCTTGAGGTGTTAAAGCAAAACACTTCACATGCCCTATAAAGTCTATTTCACCCCTTCACAGTATCAGGAAAGGCCTTGTGCCTTCTTCCAGCCTCTAGGCACCAATTTCACTGAAACGTGTGACATTTGTAGGTGTTCAACTTCAAGGGGAAGAAGTCACGCCTTCTACCCAGGGTTATGGAACTCAGCGCAGGGTAAGATTCCAGGCTTCACCCCTGACTGGAGGTGTTCAAGCAAAACACTTCTCATGCCCAATAAAGTCTATTTCACCCCTCCACAGTATCAGGAAAGGCCTGCAAGGCCTTGGGCCTACTTCCAGCCTCCTGGCACCAATTATACTGATACCTGTGACATTTGGAGGTGTTAAGCTTCAAGGGGATGAAGTTGCACCTTCTACCCAGGGTTATGGAGCTCCGCGCAGGGTAAGAATTTAGGTCATCCCCCTGGCTGGAGGTGTTAAAGGAAAACACTTCACATGCCCAATAAAGTCTAGTTCACCCCTTCACAGTATCAGGAAAGGCCTGCAAGGCCTTGGGCCTACTTCCAGCCTCCTGGCACCAATTATACTGATACCTGTGACATTTGGAGGTGTTAAGCTTCAAGGGGATGAAGTCACACCTTTTACCCAGGGTTATGGAGCTCAGCGCAGAGTAAGATTTCAGGTTATCGCCCTGGCTTGAGGTGTTAAAGCAAAACACTTCACATGCCCAATAAAGTCTAGTTCACCCCTTCACAGTATCAGGAAAGGCCTGCAAGGCCTTGTGCCTACTTCCAGCCTCCAGGCACCAATGTTACTGATACCTGTGACATGTGGTGGTGTAAGCTTCAAGGGGATGAAGTCACACCTTTTACCCAGGGTTATGGAGCTCAGCGCAGGGTAAGATTTCAGGTTATCGCCCTGGCTTGAGGTGTTAAAGCAAAACACTCCACATGCCAAATAAAGTCTATTTCACCCCTTCACAGTATCAGGAAAGGCCTGCAAGGCCTTGGGCCTACTTCCAGCCTCCAGGCACCAAAGTTACTGATACCTGTGACATTTGGTGGTGTTAAGCTTCAAGGGGAAGAAGTCACGCCTTCTACCCAGGGTTATGGAGCTCAGTGCAGGGTAAGAATTCAGGTTATCCCCCTGGCTGGAGGTGTTAAAGCAAAACACTTCACATGCCCATTAAAGTCTATTTCACCCCTTCACAGTATCAGGAAAGGCCTGCAAGGCCTTGTGCCTACTTCCAGCCTCCAGGCACCAATATTACTGTTACCTGTGACATGTGGTGGTGTTAAGCTTCAAGGGGATGAAGTCACACCTTTTACCCAGGGTTATGGAGCTCAGCGCAGGGTAAGATTTCAGGTTATCCCCCTGGCTTGAGGTGTTAAAGCCAAACACTCCACATGCCCAATAAAGTCTATTTCACGCCTTCACAGTATCAGGAAAGGCCTGCAAGGCCTTGTGCCTACTTCCAGCCTCCAGGCACCAATGTTACTGATACCTGTGACATTTGGTGGTGTTAAGCTTCAAGGGGAAGAAGTCACACCTTCTACCCAGGGTTATGGAGCTCAGCGCAGGGTAAGAATTCAGGTTATCCCCCTGGCTGGAGGTGTTAAAGCAAAACACTTTGCATGCCCATTAAAGTCTATTTCACCCCTTCACAGTATCAGGAAAGGCAGGCAAGGCCGTGTGCCTACTTCCAGCCTCCAGGCACCAATGTTACTGATACCTGTGACATGTGGTGGTGTTAAGCTTCAAGGGGATGAAGTCAACACCTTCTACCCAGGGTTATGGAGCTCAGCGCAGGGTAAGAATTCAGGTTATCCCCCTGGCTTGAGGTGTTAAAGCAAAACACTTCACATGCCCTATAAAGTCTATTTCACCCCTTCACAGTATTAGGAAAGGCCTTGTGCCTTCTTCCAGCCTCTAGGCACCAATTTCACTGAAACTTGTGACATTTGTAGGTGTTCAACTTCAAGGGGATGAAGTTGCACCTTCTATCCAGGGTTATGGAACTCAGCGCAGGGTAAGATTCCAGGCTTCACCCCTGACTGGAGGTGTTAAAGCAAAACACTTCTCATGCCCAATAAAGTCTATTTCACCCCTCCACAGTATCAGGAAAGGCCTGCAAGGCCTTGGGCCTACTTCCAGCCTCCTGGCACCAATTATACTGATACCTGTGACATTTGGAGGTGTTAAGCTTCAAGGGGATGAAGTTGCACCTTCTACCCAGGGTTATGGAGCTCCGCGCAGGGTAAGAATTTAGGTCATCCCCCTGGCTGGAGGTGTTAAAGGAAAACACTTCACATGCCCAATAAAGTCTATTTCACCCCTCCACAGTATCAGGGAAGGCTTGCAAGGCCTTGTGCCTACTTCCAGCCTCCAGGCACCAATGTTACTGATACCTGTGACATTTGGTGGTGTTAAGCTTCAATGGGAAGAAGTCAAATCTTCTACCCAGGGTTATGGAGCTCAGCGCAGGGTAAGAATGTGGGTTATCCCCCTGGCTGGAGGTGTTAAATTAAAACACTTCACATGCCCAATAAAGTCTATTTCACCCCTTCACAGTATCAGGAAAGGCCTGCAAGGCCTTGGGCCTACTTCCAGCCTCCAGGCACCAATGTTACTGATACCTGGGACATTTGGAGGTGTTAAGCTTCAAGGGGAAGAAGTCACACCTTCTACCCAGGGTTATGGAGCTCAGCGCAGGGTAAGATTTCAGCTTTTCACCCCTAGCTGGATGTGTTGAAGCAAAACACTTCTCATGCCCAATAAAGTCTATTTCAACCCTTCACAGTATCAGGAAAGGCCTGCAAGGCCTTGGGCCTACTTCCAGCGTCCAGGCACCAATGTTACTGTTACCTGTGACATGTGATGGTGTTAAGCTTCAAGGGGATGAAGTCACACCTTTTACCCAGGGTTATGGAGCTCAGCGCAGGGTAAGATTTCAGGTAATCCCCCTGGCTTGAGGTGTTAAAGCCAAACACTCCACATGCCCAATAAAGTCTATTTCACGCCTTCACAGTATCAGGAAAGGCCTGCAAGGCCTTGTGCCTACTTCCAGCCTCCAGGCACCAATGTTACTGATACCTGTGACATTTGGTGGTGTTAAGCTTCAAGGGGAAGAAGTCACACCTTCTACCCAGGGTTATGGAGCTCAGCGCAGGGTAAGAATTCAGGTTATCCCCCTGGCTGGAGGTGTTAAAGCAAAACACTTTGCATGCCCATTAAGGTCTATTTCACCCCTTCACAGTATCAGGAAAGGCAGGCAAGGCCGTGTGCCTACTTCCAGCCTCCAGGCACCAATGTTACTGATACCTGTGACATGTGGTGGTGTTAAGCTTCAAGGGGATGAAGTCACACCTTCTACCCAGGGTTATGGAGCTCAGCGCAGGGTAAGAATTCAGGTTATCCCCCTGGCTTGAGGTGTTAAAGCAAAACACTTCACATGCCCTATAAAGTCTATTTCACCCCTTCACAGTATCAGGAAAGGCCTTGTGCCTTCTTCCAGCCTCTAGGCACCAATTTCACTGAAACTTGTGACATTTGTAGGTGTTCAACTTCAAGGGGAAGAAGTCACGCCTTCTACCCAGGGTTATGGAACTCAGCGCAGGGTAAGATTCCAGGCTTCACCCCTGACTGGAGGTGTTCAAGCAAAACACTTCTCATGCCCAATAAAGTCTATTTCACCCCTCCACAGTATCAGGAAAGGCCTGCAAGGCCTTGGGCCTACTTCCAGCCTCCTGGCACCAATTATACTGATACCTGTGACATTTGGAGGTGTTAAGCTTCAAGGGGATGAAGTTGCACCTTCTACCCAGGGTTATGGAGCTCCGCGCAGGGTAAGAATTTAGGTCATCCCCCTGGCTGGAGGTGTTAAAGGAAAACACTTCACATGCCCAATAAAGTCTAGTTCACCCCTTCACAGTATCAGGAAAGGCCTGCAAGGCCTTGGGCCTACTTCCAGCCTCCTGGCACCAATTATACTGATACCTGTGACATTTGGAGGTGTTAAGCTTCAAGGGGATGAAGTCACACCTTTTACCCAGGGTTATGGAGCTCAGCGCAGAGTAAGATTTCAGGTTATCGCCCTGGCTTGAGGTGTTAAAGCAAAACACTTCACATGCCCAATAAAGTCTAGTTCACCCCTTCACAGTATCAGGAAAGGCCTGCAAGGCCTTGTGCCTACTTCCAGCCTCCAGGCACCAATGTTACTGATACCTGTGACATGTGGTGGTGTAAGCTTCAAGGGGATGAAGTCACACCTTTTACCCAGGGTTATGGAGCTCAGCGCAGGGTAAGATTTCAGGTTATCGCCCTGGCTTGAGGTGTTAAAGCAAAACACTCCACATGCCAAATAAAGTCTATTTCACCCCTTCACAGTATCAGGAAAGGCCTGCAAGGCCTTGGGCCTACTTCCAGCCTCCAGGCACCAAAGTTACTGATACCTGTGACATTTGGTGGTGTTAAGCTTCAAGGGGAAGAAGTCACGCCTTCTACCCAGGGTTATGGAGCTCAGTGCAGGGTAAGAATTCAGGTTATCCCCCTGGCTGGAGGTGTTAAAGCAAAACACTTCACATGCCCATTAAAGTCTATTTCACCCCTTCACAGTATCAGGAAAGGCCTGCAAGGCCTTGTGCCTACTTCCAGCCTCCAGGCACCAATATTACTGTTACCTGTGACATGTGGTGGTGTTAAGCTTCAAGGGGATGAAGTCACACCTTTTACCCAGGGTTATGGAGCTCAGCGCAGGGTAAGATTTCAGGTTATCCCCCTGGCTTGAGGTGTTAAAGCCAAACACTCCACATGCCCAATAAAGTCTATTTCACGCCTTCACAGTATCAGGAAAGGCCTGCAAGGCCTTGTGCCTACTTCCAGCCTCCAGGCACCAATGTTACTGATACCTGTGACATTTGGTGGTGTTAAGCTTCAAGGGGAAGAAGTCACACCTTCTACCCAGGGTTATGGAGCTCAGCGCAGGGTAAGAATTCAGGTTATCCCCCTGGCTGGAGGTGTTAAAGCAAAACACTTTGCATGCCCATTAAAGTCTATTTCACCCCTTCACAGTATCAGGAAAGGCAGGCAAGGCCGTGTGCCTACTTCCAGCCTCCAGGCACCAATGTTACTGATACCTGTGACATGTGGTGGTGTTAAGCTTCAAGGGGATGAAGTCAACACCTTCTACCCAGGGTTATGGAGCTCAGCGCAGGGTAAGAATTCAGGTTATCCCCCTGGCTTGAGGTGTTAAAGCAAAACACTTCACATGCCCTATAAAGTCTATTTCACCCCTTCACAGTATTAGGAAAGGCCTTGTGCCTTCTTCCAGCCTCTAGGCACCAATTTCACTGAAACTTGTGACATTTGTAGGTGTTCAACTTCAAGGGGATGAAGTTGCACCTTCTATCCAGGGTTATGGAACTCAGCGCAGGGTAAGATTCCAGGCTTCACCCCTGACTGGAGGTGTTAAAGCAAAACACTTCTCATGCCCAATAAAGTCTATTTCACCCCTCCACAGTATCAGGAAAGGCCTGCAAGGCCTTGGGCCTACTTCCAGCCTCCTGGCACCAATTATACTGATACCTGTGACATTTGGAGGTGTTAAGCTTCAAGGGGATGAAGTTGCACCTTCTACCCAGGGTTATGGAGCTCCGCGCAGGGTAAGAATTTAGGTCATCCCCCTGGCTGGAGGTGTTAAAGGAAAACACTTCACATGCCCAATAAAGTTTATTTCACCCCTCCACAGTATCAGGGAAGGCTTGCAAGGCCTTGTGCCTACTTCCAGCCTCCAGGCACCAATGTTACTGATACCTGTGACATTTGGTGGTGTTAAGCTTCAATGGGAAGAAGTCAAATCTTCTACCCAGGGTTATGGAGCTCAGCGCAGGGTAAGAATGTGGGTTATCCCCCTGGCTGGAGGTGTTAAATTAAAACACTTCACATGCCCAATAAAGTCTATTTCACCCCTTCACAGTATCAGGAAAGGCCTGCAAGGCCTTGGGCCTACTTCCAGCCTCCAGGCACCAATGTTACTGATACCTGGGACATTTGGAGGTGTTAAGCTTCAAGGGGAAGAAGTCACACCTTCTACCCAGGGTTATGGAGCTCAGCGCAGGGTAAGATTTCAGCTTTTCACCCCTAGCTGGATGTGTTGAAGCAAAACACTTCTCATGCCCAATAAAGTCTATTTCAACCCTTCACAGTATCAGGAAAGGCCTGCAAGGCCTTGGGCCTACTTCCAGCGTCCAGGCACCTGTGTTTGTGATACTTGTGACATTTGGAGGTGTTCAGCTTCAAGGGGATGAAGTCACACCTTCTACCCAGGGTTATGGAGCTCAGCGCAGGGTAAGATTTCAGCTTTTCACCCCTAGCTGGATGTGTTGAAGCAAAACACTTCTCATGCCCAATAAAGTCTATTTCAACCCTTCACAGTATCAGGAAAGGCCTGTAAGGCCTTGGGCCTACATCCATTCTCCAGGCACCAATGTTACTGACACCTGTGACATTTGGTGGTGTTAAGCTTCATGGGGAAGAAGTCACACCTTCTACCCAGGGTTATGGAGCTCAGCGCAGGGTAAGATTTCAGGTTATTCCCCCTGGCTCGAGGTGTTAAAGCAAAACACTTCACATGCCCAATAAATTGTATTTCACCCCTTCACAGTATCAGGAAAGGCCTGCAAGGCCTCGTGCCTACTTCCAGCCCCCAGGCACCAATGTTACTGACACCTGTGACATTTGGTGGTGTTAAGCTTCATGGGGAAGAAGTCACACCTTCTACCCAGGGTTATGGAGCTCAGCGCAGGGTAAGAATTCAGGTTATTCCCCCTGGCTCGAGGTGTTAAAGCAAAACACTTCACATGCCCAATAAATTGTATTTCACCCCTTCACAGTATCAGGAAAGGCCTGCAAGGCCTTGGGCCTACTTGCAGCCCCCAGGCACCAATGTTACTGACACCTGTGACATTTGGTGGTGTTAAGCTTCAAGGGGAAGATGTCACACCTTCTACCCAGGGTTATGGAGCTCAGCGCAGGGTATGATTTTAGGTTATCCCCCTGGCTGGAGGTGTTTAAGCAAAACACCTCACATGCCCAGTACAGTGTATTTCACCCTTTCCCAGTATCAGTAAAGGCCTGCAAGGCCTTGTGCCTACTTCCAGCCTCCAGGCACCAATGTTACTGATACCTGTGACATTTGGTGGTGTTAAGCTTCAAGGGGATGAAGTCGCACCTTCTACCCAGGGTTATGGAGCTCCGCGCAGGGAAAGATTTCAGGCTTCACCCCAGGCTTAAGGCGTGAACATAGAACAATTACCATACACAACAATGTGTATTTCACCCATTCACAGTATCAGGAAAGGCCTGCTAGGCCTTGGGCCTACTTCCAGCCTCCAGGCACTAATGTTACTGATACCTGTGACATGTGGTGGTGTTAAGCTTCAAGGGGATGAAGTCACACTTTCTACCCAGGGTTATGGAGCTCAGCGCAGGGTAAGAATTCAGGTTATCCCCCTGGCTGGAGGTGTTAAAGCAAAATACTTCACATGCCCATTAAACTCTATTTCACCCCTTCACAGTATCAGGAAAGGCCTGCAAGGCCTTGTGCCTACTTCCAGCCCCCAGGCACCAATGTTACTGATGCCTGTGACATTTGTGGTGTAAAGCTTCAAGGGGATGAAGTCGCACCTTCTACCCAGGGTTATGGAGCTCTGCGCAGGGTAAGATTTCAGGTTATCCGCCTGGCTGGAGGTGTTAAAGCAAAACACTCCACATGCCCAATAAAGTCCATTTCACCCCTTCACTGTATCAGGAAAGGCCTGCAAGGCCTTGGGCCTACCTCCAGCCTCCAGGCACCAATGTTACTGATACCTGTGACATGTGGTGGTGTTAAGCTTCAAGGGGATGAAGTCGCACCTTCTACCCAGGGTTATGGAGCTCCGCGCAGGGTAAGATTTCAGGTTATCCCCCTGGCTGGAGGTGTTTAAGCAAAACACCTCACATGCCCAGTACAGTGTATTTAACCCTTTCCCAGTATCAGGAAAGGCCTGCAAGGCCTTGTGCCTACTTCCAGCCTCCAGGCACCAATGTTACTGATACCTGTGACATTTGGTGGTGTTAAGCTTCAAGGGGAAGAAGTCACACCTTCTACCCAGGGTTATGGAGCTCAGTGCAGGGTAAGATTTCAGGTTATCCCCCTGGCTGGAGGTGTTAAAGCAAAACACTCCACATGCCCAATAAAGTCTATTTCACCCCTTCACTGTATCAGGAAAGGCCTGCAAGGCCTTGTGCCTACTTCCAGCCTCCAGGCACCAATGTACTGATACCTGTGACATTTGGTGGTGTTCAGCTTCAAGGGGATGAAGTCACACCTTCTACCCAGGGTTATGGAGCTCAGCGCAGGGTAAGATTTTAGGTTATCCCCCTGGCTGGAGGTGTTTAAGCAAAACACCTCACATGCCCAGTACAGTGTATTTCACCCTTTCCCAGTATCAGTAAAGGCCTGCAAGGCCTTGTGCCTACTTCCAGCCTCCAGGCACCAATGTTACTGATACCTGTGACATTTGGTGGTGTTAAGCTTCAAGGGGATGAAGTCGCACCTTCTACCCAGGGTTATGGAGCTCAGCACAGGGTAAGAATTCAGGTTATCCCCCTGGCTGGAGGTGTTAAAGCAAAACACTCCACATGCCCAATAAAGTCTATTTCACCCCTTTACTGTATCAGGAAAGGCCTGCAAGGCCGTGGGCCTACTTCCAGCCTCCAGGCACCAATTTTACTGATACCTGTGACATTTGGTGGTGTTAAGCTTCAAGGGGATGAAGTCACACTTTATACCCAGGGTTATGGAGCTCAGCGCAGGGTAAGATTTTTTGGTTATCCCCCTGGCTGGAGGTGTTTAAGCAAAACACCTCACATGCCCAGTACAGTGTATTTCACCCTTTCCCAGTATCAGGAAAGGCCTGCAAGGCCTTGTGCCTACTTCCAGCCTCCAGGCACCAATGTTACTGATACCTGTGACATTTGGTGGTGTTAAGCTTCAAGGGGAAGAAGTCACACCTTCTACCCAGGGTTATGGAGCTCAGTGCAGGGTACGATTTCAGGTCATCCCTCTGGCTGGAGGTGTTAAAGCAAAACACTTCACATGCCCAATACGTTGTATTTCAGTCCTTCACAGTATCAGGAAAGGCCTGCAAGGCCTTGGGCCAACTTCCAGCCCCCAGGCACCAATGTTACTGATACCTGTGACATTTGGTGGTGTTAAGCTTCAAGGGGAAGAAGTCACACCTTCTACCCAGGGTTATGGAGCTCAGCGCAGGGTAAGATTTCAGGTTATCGCCCGGGCTTGAGTTGCTAAAGCAAAACACTTCACATGCCCAATAAAGTCTATTTCACCCCTTTCACAGTATCAGGAAAGGCCTGCAAGGCCCTGGGCCTACTTCCAGCCCCCAGGCACCAATGTTACTGATACCTGTGACATGTGGTGGTGTTAAGCTTCAAGGGGAAGAAGTCACACCTTCTACCCAGGGTTATGGAGCTCAGTGCAGGGTAAGAATTCAGGTTATCCGCCTGGCTGGAGGTGTTTAAGCAAAACACCTCACATGACCAATAAAGTCCATTTCACCCCTTCACTGTATCAGGAAAGGCCTGCGAGGCCTTGGGCCTACTTCCAGCCTCCAGGCACCAATGTTACTGATACCTGTGACATTTTGGTAGTGTTAAGCTTCAAGGGGATGAAGTCACACTTTCTACCCAGGGTTATGGAGCTCAGCACAGGGTAAGATTTTAGGTTATCCCCCTGGCTGGAGGTGTTTAAGCAAAACACCTCACATGCCCAGTACAGTGTATTTCACCCTTTCCCAGTATCAGTAAAGGCCTGCAAGGCCTTGTGCCTACTTCCAGCCTCCAGGCACCAATGTTACTGATACCTGTGACATTTGGTGGTGTTAAGCTTCAAGGGGATGAAGTCGCACCTTCTACCCAGGGTTATGGAGCTCCGCACAGGGTAAGATTTCAGGCTTCACCCCAGGCTTAAGGCGTGAAAATAAAACAGTTACCATACACAACAATGTGTATTTCACCCATTCACAGTATCAGGAAAGGCCTGCAAGGCCTTGGGCCTACTTCCAGGCACCAATGTTACTGATACCTGTGACATTTGGTAGTGTTAAGCTTCAAGGGGATGAAGTCACACTTTCTACCCAGGGTTATGGAGCTCAGCACAGGGTAAGATTTTAGGTTATCCCCCTGGCTGGAGGTGTTTAAGCAAAACACCTCACATGCCCAGTACAGTGTATTTCACGCTTTCCCAGTATCAGGATAGTCCTGCAAGGCCTTGTGCCTACTTCCAGCCTCCAGGCACCAATGTGACTGATACCTGTGACATTTGGTGGTCTTAAGCTTCAAGGGGATGAAGTCACACTTTATACCCAGGGTTATGGAGCTCAGCGCAGGGTAAGATTTTAGGTTATCCCCCTGGCTGGAGTTGTTAAAGCAAAACACTTCACATGCCCAATAAAGTCTATTTCACCCCTTCACAGTATCAGGAAAGGCCTGCAAGGCCTTGGGCCTCCTTCCAGCCCCCAGGCACCTGTTTTTGTGATACTTGTGACATTTGGAGGTGCTCAGCTTCAAGGGGATGAAGTCACACCTTCTACCCAGGGTTATGGAGCTCAGTGCAGGGTAAGATTTCAGTTTATCCCCCTGGCCTGAGGTGTTATAGCAAAACACTTCACATGCCAAACAAAGTCTATTTCACCCCTTTCACGATATCAGGAAAGGCCTGCAAGGCCTTGTGCCTACTTCCAGCCTCCAGGCACCAATGTTACCGATACCTGTGACATTTGGAGGTGTTAAGCTTCAAGGGGATGAAGTCTCACCTTTTACCCAGGGTTATGGAGCTCAGCGCAGGGTAAGATTTCAGGTTATCCCCCCGGCTGGAGGGGGTAAAGCAAAACACGTCACATGCCCATTAAAGTGTATTCCGCCCATTCACAGTATCAGGAAAGGCCTGCAAGGCCTTGTGCTTACTTCCAGCCTCCAGGCACCAATGTTACTGATACCTGTGACATATGGTGGTGTTAAGCTTCAAGGGGATGACGTCACACCTCTCACCCAGGGTTATGGAGCTCAGTGCAGGGTAAGAATTCAGGTTATCCCCCCGGCTGGAGGTGTTAAAGCAAAACACTCCACATGCCCAATAAAGTCTATTTCACCCTTTCCCAGTATCAGGAAAGCCTGCACGGCCTTCTGCCTACTTCCAGCCTCCAGGCACCAATGTTACTGATACCTGTGACATTTGGTGGTGTTAAGCTTCAAGGGGAAGAAGTCACACCTTCTACCAAGTGTTATGGAGCTCAGTGCAGGGTAAGAATTCAGGTTATCCCCCTCGCTGGAGGTGTTAAAGCAAAACACTCTGCATGCCCATTAAAGTCTATTTCACCCCTTCACAGTATCAGGAAAGGCCTGCAAGGCCTTGGGCCTACTTCCAGCCCCCAGGCACCAATGTTACTGATACCTGTGACATGTGGTGGTGTTACGCTTCAAGGGGATGAAGTCACACCTTTTACCCAGGGTTATGGAGCTCAGCGCAGGGTAAGAATTCAGGTTATCGCCCTGGCTTGAGGTGTTAAAGCAAAACACTTGACATGCCCAATACAGTCTATTTCACCCCTTTCTCAGTATCAGGAAAGGCCTGCAAGGCCTTGGGCCTACTTCCAGCCTCCAGGCACCAATTTTACTGATACCTGTGACATTTGGAGGTGTTACGCTTCAAGGGGATGAAGTCACACCTTTTACCCAGGGTTATGGAGCTCAGCGCAGGGTAAGAATTCAGGTTATCGCCCTGGCTTGAGGTGTTAAAGCAAAACACTTCACATGCCCAATAAAGTCTATTTCACCCCTTTCTCAGTATCAGAAAAGGCCTGCAAGGCCTTGGGCCTACTTCCAGCCTCCAGGCACCAATTTTACTGATACCTGTGACATTTGGAGGTGTTAAGCTTGAAGGGTATGAAGTCACACCTTCTACCCTGGGTTATGGAGCTCAGTGCAGGGTAAGATTTCAGGTTATCCCCCTGGCTGGAGGTGTTAAAGCAAAACACTCCACATGCCCAATAAAGTCTATTTCACCCCTTCACTGTATCAGGAAAGGCCTTGTGCCTACTTCCAGCCTCCAGGCACCAATGTTACTGATACCTGTGACATTTGGTGGTGTTAAGCTTCAAGGGGAAGAAGTCACATCTTCTACCCAGGGTTATGGAGCTCAGCGCAGGGTAAGATTTCAGGTTATCCCCCTGGCTGGAGGTGTTAAAGGAAAACACTTTGCACGCCCATTAAAGTCTATTTCACCCCTTCACAGTATCAGGAAAGGCCTGCAAGGCCTTGTGCCTACTTCCAGCCTCCAGGCACCAATGTTACTGATACCTGTGACATGTGGTGGTGTTAAGCTTCAAGGGGATTAAGTCACACCTTCTACCCAGGGTTATGGAGCTCAGCGCAGGGTAAGATTTCAGGTTATCCCCCTGGCTTGAGGTGTTAAAGCCAAACACTCCACATGCCCAATAAAGTCTATTTCACCTCTTCACAGTATCAGGAAAGGCCTGCAAGGCATTGGGCCTACTTCCAGCCTCCAGGCACCAATGTTACTGATACCTGTGACAGGTGGTGGTGTTAAGCTTCAAGGGGATGTAGTCACACCTTTTACCCAGGGTCATGGAGCTCAGCGCAGGGTAAGATTTCAGGTTATCCCCCTGGATTGAGGTGTTAAAGCCAAACACTCCACATGCCCAAGAAAGTCTATTTCACACCTTCACGGTATCAGGAAAGGCCTGCAAGGCCCTGGGCCTACTTCCAGCCTCCAGGCACCAATTGTACTGATACCTGTGACATTTGGTGGTGTTAAGCTTCAAGGGGACGAAGTCACACTTTCTACCCAGGGTTATGGAGCTCAGAGCAGGGTAAGATTTTAGGTAATCCCCCTGGCTGGAGGTGTTTAAGCAAAACACCTCACACGCCCAGTACAGTGTATTTCACCCTTTCCCAGTATCAGGAAAGGCCTGCAAGGCCTTGTGCCTACTTCCAGCCTCCAGGCACCAATGTTACTGATACCTGTGACATTTGGTGGTGTTAAGCTTCAAGGGGATGAAGTCGCACCTTCTACCCAGGGTTATGGAGCTCCGCGCAGGGTAAGATTTCAGGCTTCACCCCAGGCTTAAGGCGTGAAAATAGAACAGTTACCATACACAACAATGTGTATTTCACCCATTCACAGTATCAGGAAAGGCCTGCAAGGCCTTGGGCCTACTTCCAGCCTCCAGGCACCAATGTTACTGATACCTGTGACATTTGGTAGTGTTAAGCTTCAAGGGGATGAAGTCACACTTTCTACCCAGGGTTATGGAGCTCAGCGCAGGGTAAGAATTCAGGTTATCCCCCTGGCTGGAGGTGTTAAAGCAAAACACTTCACATGCCCATTAAACTCTATTTCACCCCTTCACAGTATCAGGAAAGGCCTGCAAGGCCTTGGGCCTACTTCCAGCCTCCAGGCACCAATGTTACTGATACCTGTGACATTTTGGTAGTGTTAAGCTTCAAGGGGATGAAGTCACACTTTCTACCCAGGGTTATGGAGCTCAGCACAGGGTAAGATTTTAGGTTATCCCCCTGGCTGGAGGTGTTTAAGCAAAACACCTCACATGCCCAGTACAGTGTATTTCACCCTTTCCCAGGATCAGTAAAGGCCTGCAAGGCCTTGTGCCTACTTCCAGCCTACAGGCACCAATGTTACTGATACCTGTGACCTTTGGTGGTGTTAAGCTCCAAGGGGATGAAGTCGCACCTTCTACCCAGGGTTATGGAGCTCCGCGCAGGGTAAGATTTCAGGTTATCCCCCTGGCTGGAGGTGTTTAAGCAAAACACCTCACATGCCCAGTACAGTGTATTTAACCCTTTCCCAGTATCAGGAAAGGCCTGCAAGGCCTTGTGCCTACTTCCAGCCTCCAGGCACCAATGTTACTGATACCTGTGACATTTGGTGGTGTTAAGCTTCAATGGGAAGAAGTCAAATCTTCTACCCAGGGTTATGGAGCTCAGCGCAGGGTAAGAATTTGGGTTATCCCCCTGGCTGGAGGTGTTAAATTAAAACACTTCACATGCCCAATAAAGTCTGTTTCACCCCTTCACAGTATCATGAAAGGCCTGCAAGGCCTTGTGCCTACTTCCAGCCTCCAGGCACCAATGTTACTGATACCTGTGACATGTGGTGGTGTTAAGCTTCAATGGGATGAAGTCACACCTTCTACCCAGGGTTATGGAGCTCAGTGCAGGGTAAGAATTTGGGTTATCCCCCTGGCTGGAGGTGTTAAAGCAAAACACTTCACATGCCCAATAAAGTCTGTTTCACCCCTTCACAGTATCAGGAAAGGCCTGCAAGGCCTTGTGCCTACTTCCAGCCTCCAGGCACCAATGTTACTGATACCTGTGACATGTGGTGGTGTTAAGCTTCAATGGGATGAAGTCGCACCTTCTACCCAGGGTTATGGAGCTCAGCGCAGGGTAAGATTTCAGGTTATCCCCCCTGGCTTGAGGTGTTAAAGCAAAACACTTCACATGCCCAATAAAGTCTATTTCACCCCTTCACAGTATCAGGAAAGGCCTGCAAGGCCTTGGGCCTACTTCCAGCCTCCAGGCACCAATGTTACTGATACCTGTGATATTTGGTGGTGTTAAGCTTCAAGGGGATGAAGCCACACCTTTTACCCAGGGTTATGGAGCTCAGCGCAGAGTAAGATTTCAGGTTATCGCCCTGGCTTGAGGTGTTAAAGCAAAACACTTCACATGCCCAATAAAGTCTAGTTCACCCCTTCACAGTATCAGGAAAGGCCTGCAAGGCCTTGTGCCTACTTTCAGCCTCCAGGCACCAATGTTACTGATACCTGTGACATGTGCTGGTGTAAGCTTCAAGGGGATGAAGTCACACCTTTTACCCAGGGTTATGGAGCTCAGCGCAGGGTAAGATTTCAGGTTATCGCCCTGGCTTGAGGTGTTAAAGCAAAACACTCCACATGCCAAATAAAGTCTATTTCACCCCTTCACAGTATCAGGAAAGGCCTGCAAGGCCTTGGGCCTACTTCCAGCCTCCAGGCACCAAAGTTACTGATACCTGTGACATTTGGTGGTGTTAAGCTTCAAGGGGAAGAAGTCACGCCTTCTACCCAGGGTTATGGAGCTCAGTGCAGGGTAAGAATTCAGGTTATCCCCCTGGCTGGAGGTGTTAAAGCAAAACACTTCACATGCCCATTAAAGTCTATTTCACCCCTTCACAGTATCAGGAAAGGCCTGCAAGGCCTTGTGCCTACTTCCAGCCTCCAGGCACCAATGTTACTGTTACCTGTGACATGTGGTGGTGTTAAGCTTCAAGGGGATGAAGTAACACCTTTTACCCAGGGTTATGGAGCTCAGCGCAGGGTAAGATTTCAGGTAATCCCCCTGGCTTGAGGTGTTAAAGCCAAACACTCCACATGCCCAATAAAGTCTATTTCACGCCTTCACAGTATCAGGAAAGGCCTGCAAGGCCTTGGGCCTACTTCCAGCCTCCTGGCACCAATTATACTGATACCTGTGACATTTGGAGGTGTTAAGCTTCAAGGGGATGAAGTCACACCTTTTACCCAGGGTTATGGAGCTCAGCGCAGAGTAAGATTTCAGGTTATCGCCCTGGCTTGAGGTGTTAAAGCAAAACACTCCACATGCCAAATAAAGTCTATTTCACCCCTTCACAGTATCAGGAAAGGCCTGCAAGGCCTTGGGCCTACTTCCAGCCTCCAGGCACCAATGTTACTGATACCTGTGACATGTGCTGGTGTAAGCTTCAAGGGGATGAAGTCACACCTTTTACCCAGGGTTATGGAGCTCAGCGCAGGGTAAGATTTCAGGTTATCGCCCTGGCTTGAGGTGTTAAAGCAAAACACTCCACATGCCAAATAAAGTCTATTTCACCCCTTCACAGTATCAGGAAAGGCCTGCAAGGCCTTGGGCCTACTTCCAGCCTCCAGGCACCAAAGTTACTGATACCTGTGACATTTGGTGGTGTTAAGCTTCAAGGGGAAGAAGTCACGCCTTCTACCCAGGGTTATGGAGCTCAGTGCAGGGTAAGAATTCAGGTTATCCCCCTGGCTGGAGGTGTTAAAGCAAAACACTTCACATGCCCATTAAAGTCTATTTCACCCCTTCACAGTATCAGGAAAGGCCTGCAAGGCCTTGTGCCTACTTCCAGCCTCCAGGCACCAATGTTACTGTTACCTGTGACATGTGGTGGTGTTAAGCTTCAAGGGGATGAAGTAACACCTTTTACCCAGGGTTATGGAGCTCAGCGCAGGGTAAGATTTCAGGTAATCCCCCTGGCTTGAGGTGTTAAAGCCAAACACTCCACATGCCCAATAAAGTCTATTTCACGCCTTCACAGTATCAGGAAAGGCCTGCAAGGCCTTGTGCCTACTTCCAGCCTCCAGGCACCAATGTTACTGATACCTGTGACATTTGGTGGTGTTAAGCTTCAAGGGGAAGAAGTCACACCTTCTACCCAGGGTTATGGAGCTCAGCGCAGGGTAAGAATTCAGGTTATCCCCCTGGCTGGAGGTGTTAAAGCAAAACACTTTGCATGCCCATTAAAGTCTATTTCACCCCTTCACAGTATCAGGAAAGGCAGGCAAGGCCGTGTGCCTACTTCCAGCCTCCAGGCACCAATGTTACTGATACCTGTGACATGTGGTGGTGTTAAGCTTCAAGGGGATGAAGTCACACCTTCTACCCAGGGTTATGGAGCTCAGCGCAGGGTAAGAATTCAGGTTATCCCCCTGGCTTGAGGTGTTAAAGCAAAACACTTCACATGCCCTATAAAGTCTATTTCACCCCTTCACAGTATCAGGAAAGGCCTTGTGCCTTCTTCCAGCCTCTAGGCACCAATTTCACTGAAACTTGTGACATTTGTAGGTGTTCAACTTCAAGGGGAAGAAGTCACGCCTTCTACCCAGGGTTATGGAACTCAGCGCAGGGTAAGATTCCAGGCTTCACCCCTGACTGGAGGTGTTCAAGCAAAACACTTCTCATGCCCAATAAAGTCTATTTCACCCCTCCACAGTATCAGGAAAGGCCTGCAAGGCCTTGGGCCTACTTCCAGCCTCCTGGCACCAATTATACTGATACCTGTGACATTTGGAGGTGTTAAGCTTCAAGGGGATGAAGTTGCACCTTCTACCCAGGGTTATGGAGCTCCGCGCAGGGTAAGAATTTAGGTCATCCCCCTGGCTGGAGGTGTTAAAGGAAAACACTTCACATGCCCAATAAAGTCTAGTTCACCCCTTCACAGTATCAGGAAAGGCCTGCAAGGCCTTGGGCCTACTTCCAGCCTCCTGGCACCAATTATACTGATACCTGTGACATTTGGTGGTGTTAAGCTTCAAGGGGACGAAGTCACACTTTCTACCCAGGGTTATGGAGCTCAGAGCAGGGTAAGATTTTAGGTAATCCCCCTGGCTGGAGGTGTTTAAGCAAAACACCTCACACGCCCAGTACAGTGTATTTCACCCTTTCCCAGTATCAGGAAAGGCCTGCAAGGCCTTGTGCCTACTTCCAGCCTCCAGGCACCAATGTTACTGATACCTGTGACATTTGGTGGTGTTAAGCTTCAAGGGGATGAAGTCGCACCTTCTACCCAGGGTTATGGAGCTCCGCGCAGGGTAAGATTTCAGGCTTCACCCCAGGCTTAAGGCGTGAAAATAGAACAGTTACCATACACAACAATGTGTATTTCACCCATTCACAGTATCAGGAAAGGCCTGCAAGGCCTTGGGCCTACTTCCAGCCTCCAGGCACCAATGTTACTGATACCTGTGACATTTGGTAGTGTTAAGCTTCAAGGGGATGAAGTCACACTTTCTACCCAGGGTTATGGAGCTCAGCGCAGGGTAAGAATTCAGGTTATCCCCCTGGCTGGAGGTGTTAAAGCAAAACACTTCACATGCCCATTAAACTCTATTTCACCCCTTCACAGTATCAGGAAAGGCCTGCAAGGCCTTGGGCCTACTTCCAGCCTCCAGGCACCAATGTTACTGATACCTGTGACATTTTGGTAGTGTTAAGCTTCAAGGGGATGAAGTCACACTTTCTACCCAGGGTTATGGAGCTCAGCACAGGGTAAGATTTTAGGTTATCCCCCTGGCTGGAGGTGTTTAAGCAAAACACCTCACATGCCCAGTACAGTGTATTTCACCCTTTCCCAGGATCAGTAAAGGCCTGCAAGGCCTTGTGCCTACTTCCAGCCTACAGGCACCAATGTTACTGATACCTGTGACCTTTGGTGGTGTTAAGCTCCAAGGGGATGAAGTCGCACCTTCTACCCAGGGTTATGGAGCTCCGCGCAGGGTAAGATTTCAGGTTATCCCCCTGGCTGGAGGTGTTTAAGCAAAACACCTCACATGCCCAGTACAGTGTATTTAACCCTTTCCCAGTATCAGGAAAGGCCTGCAAGGCCTTGTGCCTACTTCCAGCCTCCAGGCACCAATGTTACTGATACCTGTGACATTTGGTGGTGTTAAGCTTCAATGGGAAGAAGTCAAATCTTCTACCCAGGGTTATGGAGCTCAGCGCAGGGTAAGAATTTGGGTTATCCCCCTGGCTGGAGGTGTTAAATTAAAACACTTCACATGCCCAATAAAGTCTGTTTCACCCCTTCACAGTATCATGAAAGGCCTGCAAGGCCTTGTGCCTACTTCCAGCCTCCAGGCACCAATGTTACTGATACCTGTGACATGTGGTGGTGTTAAGCTTCAATGGGATGAAGTCACACCTTCTACCCAGGGTTATGGAGCTCAGTGCAGGGTAAGAATTTGGGTTATCCCCCTGGCTGGAGGTGTTAAAGCAAAACACTTCACATGCCCAATAAAGTCTGTTTCACCCCTTCACAGTATCAGGAAAGGCCTGCAAGGCCTTGTGCCTACTTCCAGCCTCCAGGCACCAATGTTACTGATACCTGTGACATGTGGTGGTGTTAAGCTTCAATGGGATGAAGTCGCACCTTCTACCCAGGGTTATGGAGCTCAGCGCAGGGTAAGATTTCAGGTTATCCCCCCTGGCTTGAGGTGTTAAAGCAAAACACTTCACATGCCCAATAAAGTCTATTTCACCCCTTCACAGTATCAGGAAAGGCCTGCAAGGCCTTGGGCCTACTTCCAGCCTCCAGGCACCAATGTTACTGATACCTGTGATATTTGGTGGTGTTAAGCTTCAAGGGGATGAAGCCACACCTTTTACCCAGGGTTATGGAGCTCAGCGCAGAGTAAGATTTCAGGTTATCGCCCTGGCTTGAGGTGTTAAAGCAAAACACTTCACATGCCCAATAAAGTCTAGTTCACCCCTTCACAGTATCAGGAAAGGCCTGCAAGGCCTTGTGCCTACTTTCAGCCTCCAGGCACCAATGTTACTGATACCTGTGACATGTGCTGGTGTAAGCTTCAAGGGGATGAAGTCACACCTTTTACCCAGGGTTATGGAGCTCAGCGCAGGGTAAGATTTCAGGTTATCGCCCTGGCTTGAGGTGTTAAAGCAAAACACTCCACATGCCAAATAAAGTCTATTTCACCCCTTCACAGTATCAGGAAAGGCCTGCAAGGCCTTGGGCCTACTTCCAGCCTCCAGGCACCAAAGTTACTGATACCTGTGACATTTGGTGGTGTTAAGCTTCAAGGGGAAGAAGTCACGCCTTCTACCCAGGGTTATGGAGCTCAGTGCAGGGTAAGAATTCAGGTTATCCCCCTGGCTGGAGGTGTTAAAGCAAAACACTTCACATGCCCATTAAAGTCTATTTCACCCCTTCACAGTATCAGGAAAGGCCTGCAAGGCCTTGTGCCTACTTCCAGCCTCCAGGCACCAATGTTACTGTTACCTGTGACATGTGGTGGTGTTAAGCTTCAAGGGGATGAAGTAACACCTTTTACCCAGGGTTATGGAGCTCAGCGCAGGGTAAGATTTCAGGTAATCCCCCTGGCTTGAGGTGTTAAAGCCAAACACTCCACATGCCCAATAAAGTCTATTTCACGCCTTCACAGTATCAGGAAAGGCCTGCAAGGCCTTGTGCCTACTTCCAGCCTCCAGGCACCAATGTTACTGATACCTGTGACATTTGGTGGTGTTAAGCTTCAAGGGGAAGAAGTCACACCTTCTACCCAGGGTTATGGAGCTCAGCGCAGGGTAAGAATTCAGGTTATCCCCCTGGCTGGAGGTGTTAAAGCAAAACACTTTGCATGCCCATTAAAGTCTATTTCACCCCTTCACAGTATCAGGAAAGGCAGGCAAGGCCGTGTGCCTACTTCCAGCCTCCAGGCACCAATGTTACTGATACCTGTGACATGTGGTGGTGTTAAGCTTCAAGGGGATGAAGTCACACCTTCTACCCAGGGTTATGGAGCTCAGCGCAGGGTAAGAATTCAGGTTATCCCCCTGGCTTGAGGTGTTAAAGCAAAACACTTCACATGCCCTATAAAGTCTATTTCACCCCTTCACAGTATCAGGAAAGGCCTTGTGCCTTCTTCCAGCCTCTAGGCACCAATTTCACTGAAACTTGTGACATTTGTAGGTGTTCAACTTCAAGGGGAAGAAGTCACGCCTTCTACCCAGGGTTATGGAACTCAGCGCAGGGTAAGATTCCAGGCTTCACCCCTGACTGGAGGTGTTCAAGCAAAACACTTCTCATGCCCAATAAAGTCTATTTCACCCCTCCACAGTATCAGGAAAGGCCTGCAAGGCCTTGGGCCTACTTCCAGCCTCCTGGCACCAATTATACTGATACCTGTGACATTTGGAGGTGTTAAGCTTCAAGGGGATGAAGTTGCACCTTCTACCCAGGGTTATGGAGCTCCGCGCAGGGTAAGAATTTAGGTCATCCCCCTGGCTGGAGGTGTTAAAGGAAAACACTTCACATGCCCAATAAAGTCTAGTTCACCCCTTCACAGTATCAGGAAAGGCCTGCAAGGCCTTGGGCCTACTTCCAGCCTCCTGGCACCAATTATACTGATACCTGTGACATTTGGAGGTGTTAAGCTTCAAGGGGATGAAGTCACACCTTTTACCCAGGGTTATGGAGCTCAGCGCAGAGTAAGATTTCAGGTTATCGCCCTGGCTTGAGGTGTTAAAGCAAAACACTTCACATGCCCAATAAAGTCTAGTTCACCCCTTCACAGTATCAGGAAAGGCCTGCAAGGCCTTGTGCCTACTTCCAGCCTCCAGGCACCAATGTTACTGATACCTGTGACATGTGGTGGTGTAAGCTTCAAGGGGATGAAGTCACACCTTTTACCCAGGGTTATGGAGCTCAGCGCAGGGTAAGATTTCAGGTTATCGCCCTGGCTTGAGGTGTTAAAGCAAAACACTCCACATGCCAAATAAAGTCTATTTCACCCCTTCACAGTATCAGGAAAGGCCTGCAAGGCCTTGGGCCTACTTCCAGCCTCCAGGCACCAAAGTTACTGATACCTGTGACATTTGGTGGTGTTAAGCTTCAAGGGGAAGAAGTCACGCCTTCTACCCAGGGTTATGGAGCTCAGTGCAGGGTAAGAATTCAGGTTATCCCCCTGGCTGGAGGTGTTAAAGCAAAACACTTCACATGCCCATTAAAGTCTATTTCACCCCTTCACAGTATCAGGAAAGGCCTGCAAGGCCTTGTGCCTACTTCCAGCCTCCAGGCACCAATATTACTGTTACCTGTGACATGTGGTGGTGTTAAGCTTCAAGGGGATGAGGTCACACCTTTTACCCAGGGTTATGGAGCTCAGCGCAGGGTAAGATTTCAGGTTATCCCCCTGGCTTGAGGTGTTAAAGCCAAACACTCCACATGCCCAATAAAGTCTATTTCACGCCTTCACAGTATCAGGAAAGGCCTGCAAGGCCTTGTGCCTACTTCCAGCCTCCAGGCACCAATGTTACTGATACCTGTGACATTTGGTGGTGTTAAGCTTCAAGGGGAAGAAGTCACACCTTCTACCCAGGGTTATGGAGCTCAGCGCAGGGTAAGAATTCAGGTTATCCCCCTGGCTGGAGGTGTTAAAGCAAAACACTTTGCATGCCCATTAAAGTCTATTTCACCCCTTCACAGTATCAGGAAAGGCAGGCAAGGCCGTGTGCCTACTTCCAGCCTCCAGGCACCAATGTTACTGATACCTGTGACATGTGGTGGTGTTAAGCTTCAAGGGGATGAAGTCAACACCTTCTACCCAGGGTTATGGAGCTCAGCGCAGGGTAAGAATTCAGGTTATCCCCCTGGCTTGAGGTGTTAAAGCAAAACACTTCACATGCCCTATAAAGTCTATTTCACCCCTTCACAGTATTAGGAAAGGCCTTGTGCCTTCTTCCAGCCTCTAGGCACCAATTTCACTGAAACTTGTGACATTTGTAGGTGTTCAACTTCAAGGGGATGAAGTTGCACCTTCTATCCAGGGTTATGGAACTCAGCGCAGGGTAAGATTCCAGGCTTCACCCCTGACTGGAGGTGTTAAAGCAAAACACTTCTCATGCCCAATAAAGTCTATTTCACCCCTCCACAGTATCAGGAAAGGCCTGCAAGGCCTTGGGCCTACTTCCAGCCTCCTGGCACCAATTATACTGATACCTGTGACATTTGGAGGTGTTAAGCTTCAAGGGGATGAAGTTGCACCTTCTACCCAGGGTTATGGAGCTCCGCGCAGGGTAAGAATTTAGGTCATCCCCCTGGCTGGAGGTGTTAAAGGAAAACACTTCACATGCCCAATAAAGTCTATTTCACCCCTCCACAGTATCAGGGAAGGCTTGCAAGGCCTTGTGCCTACTTCCAGCCTCCAGGCACCAATGTTACTGATACCTGTGACATTTGGTGGTGTTAAGCTTCAATGGGAAGAAGTCAAATCTTCTACCCAGGGTTATGGAGCTCAGCGCAGGGTAAGAATGTGGGTTATCCCCCTGGCTGGAGGTGTTAAATTAAAACACTTCACATGCCCAATAAAGTCTATTTCACCCCTTCACAGTATCAGGAAAGGCCTGCAAGGCCTTGGGCCTACTTCCAGCCTCCAGGCACCAATGTTACTGATACCTGGGACATTTGGAGGTGTTAAGCTTCAAGGGGAAGAAGTCACACCTTCTACCCAGGGTTATGGAGCTCAGCGCAGGGTAAGATTTCAGCTTTTCACCCCTAGCTGGATGTGTTGAAGCAAAACACTTCTCATGCCCAATAAAGTCTATTTCAACCCTTCACAGTATCAGGAAAGGCCTGCAAGGCCTTGGGCCTACTTCCAGCGTCCAGGCACCTGTGTTTGTGATACTTGTGACATTTGGAGGTGTTCAGCTTCAAGGGGATGAAGTCACACCTTCTACCCAGGGTTATGGAGCTCAGCGCAGGGTAAGATTTCAGCTTTTCACCCCTAGCTGGATGTGTTGAAGCAAAACACTTCTCATGCCCAATAAAGTCTATTTCAACCCTTCACAGTATCAGGAAAGGCCTGTAAGGCCTTGGGCCTACATCCATTCTCCAGGCACCAATGTTACTGACACCTGTGACATTTGGTGGTGTTAAGCTTCATGGGGAAGAAGTCACACCTTCTACCCAGGGTTATGGAGCTCAGCGCAGGGTAAGATTTCAGGTTATTCCCCCTGGCTCGAGGTGTTAAAGCAAAACACTTCACATGCCCAATAAATTGTATTTCACCCCTTCACAGTATCAGGAAAGGCCTGCAAGGCCTCGTGCCTACTTCCAGCCCCCAGGCACCAATGTTACTGACACCTGTGACATTTGGTGGTGTTAAGCTTCATGGGGAAGAAGTCACACCTTCTACCCAGGGTTATGGAGCTCAGCGCAGGGTAAGAATTCAGGTTATTCCCCCTGGCTCGAGGTGTTAAAGCAAAACACTTCACATGCCCAATAAATTGTATTTCACCCCTTCACAGTATCAGGAAAGGCCTGCAAGGCCTTGGGCCTACTTGCAGCCCCCAGGCACCAATGTTACTGACACCTGTGACATTTGGTGGTGTTAAGCTTCAAGGGGAAGATGTCACACCTTCTACCCAGGGTTATGGAGCTCAGCGCAGGGTATGATTTTAGGTTATCCCCCTGGCTGGAGGTGTTTAAGCAAAACACCTCACATGCCCAGTACAGTGTATTTCACCCTTTCCCAGTATCAGTAAAGGCCTGCAAGGCCTTGTGCCTACTTCCAGCCTCCAGGCACCAATGTTACTGATACCTGTGACATTTGGTGGTGTTAAGCTTCAAGGGGATGAAGTCGCACCTTCTACCCAGGGTTATGGAGCTCCGCGCAGGGAAAGATTTCAGGCTTCACCCCAGGCTTAAGGCGTGAACATAGAACAATTACCATACACAACAATGTGTATTTCACCCATTCACAGTATCAGGAAAGGCCTGCTAGGCCTTGGGCCTACTTCCAGCCTCCAGGCACCAATGTTACTGATACCTGTGACATGTGGTGGTGTTAAGCTTCAAGGGGATGAAGTCACACTTTCTACCCAGGGTTATGGAGCTCAGCGCAGGGTAAGAATTCAGGTTATCCCCCTGGCTGGAGGTGTTAAAGCAAAATACTTCACATGCCCATTAAACTCTATTTCACCCCTTCACAGTATCAGGAAAGGCCTGCAAGGCCTTGTGCCTACTTCCAGCCCCCAGGCACCAATGTTACTGATGCCTGTGACATTTGTGGTGTAAAGCTTCAAGGGGATGAAGTCGCACCTTCTACCCAGGGTTATGGAGCTCTGCGCAGGGTAAGATTTCAGGTTATCCGCCTGGCTGGAGGTGTTAAAGCAAAACACTCCACATGCCCAATAAAGTCCATTTCACCCCTTCACTGTATCAGGAAAGGCCTGCAAGGCCTTGGGCCTACCTCCAGCCTCCAGGCACCAATGTTACTGATACCTGTGACATGTGGTGGTGTTAAGCTTCAAGGGGATGAAGTCGCACCTTCTACCCAGGGTTATGGAGCTCCGCGCAGGGTAAGATTTCAGGTTATCCCCCTGGCTGGAGGTGTTTAAGCAAAACACCTCACATGCCCAGTACAGTGTATTTAACCCTTTCCCAGTATCAGGAAAGGCCTGCAAGGCCTTGTGCCTACTTCCAGCCTCCAGGCACCAATGTTACTGATACCTGTGACATTTGGTGGTGTTAAGCTTCAAGGGGAAGAAGTCACACCTTCTACCCAGGGTTATGGAGCTCAGTGCAGGGTAAGATTTCAGGTTATCCCCCTGGCTGGAGGTGTTAAAGCAAAACACTCCACATGCCCAATAAAGTCTATTTCACCCCTTCACTGTATCAGGAAAGGCCTGCAAGGCCTTGTGCCTACTTCCAGCCTCCAGGCACCAATGTACTGATACCTGTGACATTTGGTGGTGTTCAGCTTCAAGGGGATGAAGTCACACCTTCTACCCAGGGTTATGGAGCTCAGCGCAGGGTAAGATTTTAGGTTATCCCCCTGGCTGGAGGTGTTTAAGCAAAACACCTCACATGCCCAGTACAGTGTATTTCACCCTTTCCCAGTATCAGTAAAGGCCTGCAAGGCCTTGTGCCTACTTCCAGCCTCCAGGCACCAATGTTACTGATACCTGTGACATTTGGTGGTGTTAAGCTTCAAGGGGATGAAGTCGCACCTTCTACCCAGGGTTATGGAGCTCAGCACAGGGTAAGAATTCAGGTTATCCCCCTGGCTGGAGGTGTTAAAGCAAAACACTCCACATGCCCAATAAAGTCTATTTCACCCCTTTACTGTATCAGGAAAGGCCTGCAAGGCCGTGGGCCTACTTCCAGCCTCCAGGCACCAATTTTACTGATACCTGTGACATTTGGTGGTGTTAAGCTTCAAGGGGATGAAGTCACACTTTATACCCAGGGTTATGGAGCTCAGCGCAGGGTAAGATTTTTTGGTTATCCCCCTGGCTGGAGGTGTTTAAGCAAAACACCTCACATGCCCAGTACAGTGTATTTCACCCTTTCCCAGTATCAGGAAAGGCCTGCAAGGCCTTGTGCCTACTTCCAGCCTCCAGGCACCAATGTTACTGATACCTGTGACATTTGGTGGTGTTAAGCTTCAAGGGGAAGAAGTCACACCTTCTACCCAGGGTTATGGAGCTCAGTGCAGGGTACGATTTCAGGTCATCCCTCTGGCTGGAGGTGTTAAAGCAAAACACTTCACATGCCCAATACGTTGTATTTCAGTCCTTCACAGTATCAGGAAAGGCCTGCAAGGCCTTGGGCCAACTTCCAGCCCCCAGGCACCAATGTTACTGATACCTGTGACATTTGGTGGTGTTAAGCTTCAAGGGGAAGAAGTCACACCTTCTACCCAGGGTTATGGAGCTCAGCGCAGGGTAAGATTTCAGGTTATCGCCCGGGCTTGAGTTGCTAAAGCAAAACACTTCACATGCCCAATAAAGTCTATTTCACCCCTTTCACAGTATCAGGAAAGGCCTGCAAGGCCCTGGGCCTACTTCCAGCCCCCAGGCACCAATGTTACTGATACCTGTGACATGTGGTGGTGTTAAGCTTCAAGGGGAAGAAGTCACACCTTCTACCCAGGGTTATGGAGCTCAGTGCAGGGTAAGAATTCAGGTTATCCCCCTGGCTGGAGGTGTTTAAGCAAAACACCTCACATGCCCAGTACAGTGTATTTCACCCTTTCCCAGTATCAGTAAAGGCCTGCAAGGCCTTGTGCCTACTTCCAGCCTCCAGGCACCAATGTTACTGATACCTGTGACATTTGGTGGTGTTAAGCTTCAAGGGGATGAAGTCGCACCTTCTACCCAGGGTTATGGAGCTCCGCGCAGGGTAAGATTTCAGGCTTCACCCCAGGCTTAAGGCGTGAAAATAGAACAGTTACCATACACAACAATGTGTATTTCACCCATTCACAGTATCAGGAAAGGCCTGCAAGGCCTTGGGCCTACTTCCAGGCACCAATGTTACTGATACCTGTGACATTTGGTAGTGTTAAGCTTCAAGGGGATGAAGTCACACTTTCTACCCAGGGTTATGGAGCTCAGCACAGGTTAAGATTTTAGGTTATCCCCCTGGCTGGAGGTGTTTAAGCAAAACACCTCACATGCCCAGTACAGTGTATTTCACGCTTTCCCAGTATCAGGATAGTCCTGCAAGGCCTTGTGCCTACTTCCAGCCTCCAGGCACCAATGTGACTGATACCTGTGACATTTGGTGGTCTTAAGCTTCAAGGGGATGAAGTCACACTTTATACCCAGGGTTATGGAGCTCAGCGCAGGGTAAGATTTTAGGTTATCCCCCTGGCTGGAGTTGTTAAAGCAAAACACTTCACATGCCCAATAAAGTCTATTTCACCCCTTCACAGTATCAGGAAAGGCCTGCAAGGCCTTGGGCCTCCTTCCAGCCCCCAGGCACCTGTTTTTGTGATACTTGTGACATTTGGAGGTGCTCAGCTTCAAGGGGATGAAGTCACACCTTCTACCCAGGGTTATGGAGCTCAGTGCAGGGTAAGATTTCAGTTTATCCCCCTGGCCTGAGGTGTTATAGCAAAACACTTCACATGCCAAACAAAGTCTATTTCACCCCTTTCACGATATCAGGAAAGGCCTGCAAGGCCTTGTGCCTACTTCCAGCCTCCAGGCACCAATGTTACCGATACCTGTGACATTTGGAGGTGTTAAGCTTCAAGGGGATGAAGTCTCACCTTTTACCCAGGGTTATGGAGCTCAGCGCAGGGTAAGATTTCAGGTTATCCCCCCGGCTGGAGGGGGTAAAGCAAAACACGTCACATGCCCATTAAAGTGTATTCCGCCCATTCACAGTATCAGGAAAGGCCTGCAAGGCCTTGTGCTTACTTCCAGCCTCCAGGCACCAATGTTACTGATACCTGTGACATATGGTGGTGTTAAGCTTCAAGGGGATGACGTCACACCTCTCACCCAGGGTTATGGAGCTCAGTGCAGGGTAAGAATTCAGGTTATCCCCCCGGCTGGAGGTGTTAAAGCAAAACACTCCACATGCCCAATAAAGTCTATTTCACCCTTTCCCAGTATCAGGAAAAGCCTGCACGGCCTTCTGCCTACTTCCAGCCTCCAGGCACCAATGTTACTGATACCTGTGACATTTGGTGGTGTTAAGCTTCAAGGGGAAGAAGTCACACCTTCTACCAAGTGTTATGGAGCTCAGTGCAGGGTAAGAATTCAGGTTATCCCCCTCGCTGGAGGTGTTAAAGCAAAACACTCCGCATGCCCATTAAAGTCTATTTCACCCCTTCACAGTATCAGGAAAGGCCTGCAAGGCCTTGGGCCTACTTCCAGCCCCCAGGCACCAATGTTACTGATACCTGTGACATGTGGTGGTGTTACGCTTCAAGGGGATGAAGTCACACCTTTTACCCAGGGTTATGGAGCTCAGCGCAGGGTAAGAATTCAGGTTATCGCCCTGGCTTGAGGTGTTAAAGCAAAACACTTGACATGCCCAATACAGTCTATTTCACCCCTTTCTCAGTATCAGGAAAGGCCTGCAAGGCCTTGGGCCTACTTCCAGCCTCCAGGCACCAATTTTACTGATACCTGTGACATTTGGAGGTGTTACGCTTCAAGGGGATGAAGTCACACCTTTTACCCAGGGTTATGGAGCTCAGCGCAGGGTAAGAATTCAGGTTATCGCCCTGGCTTGAGGTGTTAAAGCAAAACACTTCACATGCCCAATAAAGTCTATTTCACCCCTTTCTCAGTATCAGAAAAGGCCTGCAAGGCCTTGGGCCTACTTCCAGCCTCCAGGCACCAATTTTACTGATACCTGTGACATTTGGAGGTGTTAAGCTTGAAGGGTATGAAGTCACACCTTCTACCCTGGGTTATGGAGCTCAGTGCAGGGTAAGATTTCAGGTTATCCCCCTGGCTGGAGGTGTTAAAGCAAAACACTCCACATGCCCAATAAAGTCTATTTCACCCCTTCACTGTATCAGGAAAGGCCTTGTGCCTACTTCCAGCCTCCAGGCACCAATGTTACTGATACCTGTGACATTTGGTGGTGTTAAGCTTCAAGGGGAAGAAGTCACATCTTCTACCCAGGGTTATGGAGCTCAGCGCAGGGTAAGATTTCAGGTTATCCCCCTGGCTGGAGGTGTTAAAGGAAAACACTTTGCACGCCCATTAAAGTCTATTTCACCCCTTCACAGTATCAGGAAAGGCCTGCAAGGCCTTGTGCCTACTTCCAGCCTCCAGGCACCAATGTTACTGATACCTGTGACATGTGGTGGTGTTAAGCTTCAAGGGGATTAAGTCACACCTTCTACCCAGGGTTATGGAGCTCAGCGCAGGGTAAGATTTCAGGTTATCCCCCTGGCTTGAGGTGTTAAAGCCAAACACTCCACATGCCCAATAAAGTCTATTTCACCTCTTCACAGTATCAGGAAAGGCCTGCAAGGCATTGGGCCTACTTCCAGCCTCCAGGCACCAATGTTACTGATACCTGTGACAGGTGGTGGTGTTAAGCTTCAAGGGGATGTAGTCACACCTTTTACCCAGGGTCATGGAGCTCAGCGCAGGGTAAGATTTCAGGTTATCCCCCTGGATTGAGGTGTTAAAGCCAAACACTCCACATGCCCAAGAAAGTCTATTTCACACCTTCACGGTATCAGGAAAGGCCTGCAAGGCCCTGGGCCTACTTCCAGCCTCCAGGCACCAATTGTACTGATACCTGTGACATTTGGTGGTGTTAAGCTTCAAGGGGACGAAGTCACACTTTCTACCCAGGGTTATGGAGCTCAGAGCAGGGTAAGATTTTAGGTAATCCCCCTGGCTGGAGGTGTTTAAGCAAAACACCTCACACGCCCAGTACAGTGTATTTCACCCTTTCCCAGTATCAGGAAAGGCCTGCAAGGCCTTGTGCCTACTTCCAGCCTCCAGGCACCAATGTTACTGATACCTGTGACATTTGGTGGTGTTAAGCTTCAAGGGGATGAAGTCGCACCTTCTACCCAGGGTTATGGAGCTCCGCGCAGGGTAAGATTTCAGGCTTCACCCCAGGCTTAAGGCGTGAAAATAGACCAGTTACCATACACAACAATGTGTATTTCACCCATTCACAGTATCAGGAAAGGCCTGCAAGGCCTTGGGCCTACTTCCAGCCTCCACGCACCAATGTTACTGATACCTGTGACATTTGGTAGTGTTAAGCTTCAAGGGGATGAAGTCACACTTTCTACCCAGGGTTATGGAGCTCAGCGCAGGGTAAGAATTCAGGTTATCCCCCTGGCTGGAGGTGTTAAAGCAAAACACTTCACATGCCCATTAAACTCTATTTCACCCCTTCACAGTATCAGGAAAGGCCTGCAAGGCCTTGGGCCTACTTCCAGCCTCCAGGCACCAATGTTACTGATACCTGTGACATTTTGGTAGTGTTAAGCTTCAAGGGGATGAAGTCACACTTTCTACCCAGGGTTATGGAGCTCAGCACAGGGTAAGATTTTAGGTTATCCCCCTGGCTGGAGGTGTTTAAGCAAAACACCTCACATGCCCAGTACAGTGTATTTCACCCTTTCCCAGGATCAGTAAAGGCCTGCAAGGCCTTGTGCCTACTTCCAGCCTCCAGGCACCAATGTTACTGATACCTGTGACCTTTGGTGGTGTTAAGCTCCAAGGGGATGAAGTCGCACCTTCTACCCAGGGTTATGGAGCTCCGCGCAGGGTAAGATTTCAGGTTATCCCCCTGGCTGGAGGTGTTTAAGCAAAACACCTCACATGCCCAGTACAGTGTATTTAACCCTTTCCCAGTATCAGGAAAGGCCTGCAAGGCCTTGTGCCTACTTCCAGCCTCCAGGCACCAATGTTACTGATACCTGTGACATTTGGTGGTGTTAAGCTTCAATGGGAAGAAGTCAAATCTTCTACCCAGGGTTATGGAGCTCAGCGCAGGGTAAGAATTTGGGTTATCCCCCTGGCTGGAGGTGTTAAATTAAAACACTTCACATGCCCAATAAAGTCTGTTTCACCCCTTCACAGTATCATGAAAGGCCTGCAAGGCCTTGTGCCTACTTCCAGCCTCCAGGCACCAATGTTACTGATACCTGTGACATGTGGTGGTGTTAAGCTTCAATGGGATGAAGTCACACCTTTTACCCAGGGTTATGGAGCTCAGCGCAGGGTAAGATTTCAGGTTATCGCCCTGGCTTGAGGTGTTAAAGCAAAACACTCCACATGCCAAATAAAGTCTATTTCACCCCTTCACAGTATCAGGAAAGGCCTGCAAGGCCTTGGGCCTACTTCCAGCCTCCAGGCACCAAAGTTACTGATACCTGTGACATTTGGTGGTGTTAAGCTTCAAGGGGAAGAAGTCACGCCTTCTACCCAGGGTTATGGAGCTCAGTGCAGGGTAAGAATTCAGGTTATCCCCCTGGCTGGAGGTGTTAAAGCAAAACACTTCACATGCCCATTAAAGTCTATTTCACCCCTTCACAGTATCAGGAAAGGCCTGCAAGGCCTTGTGCCTACTTCCAGCCTCCAGGCACCAATGTTACTGTTACCTGTGACATGTGGTGGTGTTAAGCTTCAAGGGGATGAAGTCACACCTTTTACCCAGGGTTATGGAGCTCAGCGCAGGGTAAGATTTCAGGTTATCCCCCTGGCTTGAGGTGTTAAAGCCAAACACTCCACATGCCCAATAAAGTCTATTTCACGCCTTCACAGTATCAGGAAAGGCCTGCAAGGCCTTGTGCCTACTTCCAGCCTCCAGGCACCAATGTTACTGATACCTGTGACATTTGGTGGTGTTAAGCTTCAAGGGGAAGAAGTCACACCTTCTACCAAGTGTTATGGAGCTCAGTGCAGGGTAAGAATTCAGGTTATCCCCCTCGCTGGAGGTGTTAAAGCAAAACACTCCGCATGCCCATTAAAGTCTATTTCACCCCTTCACAGTATCAGGAAAGGCCTGCAAGGCCTTGGGCCTACTTCCAGCCCCCAGGCACCAATGTTACTGATACCTGTGACATGTGGTGGTGTTACGCTTCAAGGGGATGAAGTCACACCTTTTACCCAGGGTTATGGAGCTCAGCGCAGGGTAAGAATTCAGGTTATCGCCCTGGCTTGAGGTGTTAAAGCAAAACACTTGACATGCCCAATACAGTCTATTTCACCCCTTTCTCAGTATCAGGAAAGGCCTGCAAGGCCTTGGGCCTACTTCCAGCCTCCAGGCACCAATTTTACTGATACCTGTGACATTTGGAGGTGTTACGCTTCAAGGGGATGAAGTCACACCTTTTACCCAGGGTTATGGAGCTCAGCGCAGGGTAAGAATTCAGGTTATCGCCCTGGCTTGAGGTGTTAAAGCAAAACACTTCACATGCCCAATAAAGTCTATTTCACCCCTTTCTCAGTATCAGAAAAGGCCTGCAAGGCCTTGGGCCTACTTCCAGCCTCCAGGCACCAATTTTACTGATACCTGTGACATTTGGAGGTGTTAAGCTTGAAGGGTATGAAGTCACACCTTCTACCCTGGGTTATGGAGCTCAGTGCAGGGTAAGATTTCAGGTTATCCCCCTGGCTGGAGGTGTTAAAGCAAAACACTCCACATGCCCAATAAAGTCTATTTCACCCCTTCACTGTATCAGGAAAGGCCTTGTGCCTACTTCCAGCCTCCAGGCACCAATGTTACTGATACCTGTGACATTTGGTGGTGTTAAGCTTCAAGGGGAAGAAGTCACATCTTCTACCCAGGGTTATGGAGCTCAGCGCAGGGTAAGATTTCAGGTTATCCCCCTGGCTGGAGGTGTTAAAGGAAAACACTTTGCACGCCCATTAAAGTCTATTTCACCCCTTCACAGTATCAGGAAAGGCCTGCAAGGCCTTGTGCCTACTTCCAGCCTCCAGGCACCAATGTTACTGATACCTGTGACATGTGGTGGTGTTAAGCTTCAAGGGGATTAAGTCACACCTTCTACCCAGGGTTATGGAGCTCAGCGCAGGGTAAGATTTCAGGTTATCCCCCTGGCTTGAGGTGTTAAAGCCAAACACTCCACATGCCCAATAAAGTCTATTTCACCTCTTCACAGTATCAGGAAAGGCCTGCAAGGCATTGGGCCTACTTCCAGCCTCCAGGCACCAATGTTACTGATACCTGTGACAGGTGGTGGTGTTAAGCTTCAAGGGGATGTAGTCACACCTTTTACCCAGGGTCATGGAGCTCAGCGCAGGGTAAGATTTCAGGTTATCCCCCTGGATTGAGGTGTTAAAGCCAAACACTCCACATGCCCAAGAAAGTCTATTTCACACCTTCACGGTATCAGGAAAGGCCTGCAAGGCCCTGGGCCTACTTCCAGCCTCCAGGCACCAATTGTACTGATACCTGTGACATTTGGTGGTGTTAAGCTTCAAGGGGACAAAGTCACACTTTCTACCCAGGGTTATGGAGCTCAGAGCAGGGTAAGATTTCAGGCTTCACCCCAGGCTTAAGGCGTGAAAATAGAACAGTTACCATACACAACAATGTGTATTTCACCCATTCACAGTATCAGGAAAGGCCTGCAAGGCCTTGGGCCTACTTCCAGCCTCCAGGCACCAATGTTACTGATACCTGTGACATTTGGTAGTGTTAAGCTTCAAGGGGATGAAGTCACACTTTCTACCCAGGGTTATGGAGCTCAGCGCAGGGTAAGAATTCAGGTTATCCCCCTGGCTGGAGGTGTTAAAGCAAAACACTTCACATGCCCATTAAACTCTATTTCACCCCTTCACAGTATCAGGAAAGGCCTGCAAGGCCTTGGGCCTACTTCCAGCCTCCAGGCACCAATGTTACTGATACCTGTGACATTTTGGTAGTGTTAAGCTTCAAGGGGATGAAGTCACACTTTCTACCCAGGGTTATGGAGCTCAGCACAGGGTAAGATTTTAGGTTATCCCCCTGGCTGGAGGTGTTTAAGCAAAACACCTCACACGCCCAGTACAGTGTATTTCACCCTTTCCCAGTATCAGGAAAGGCCTGCAAGGCCTTGTGCCTACTTCCAGCCTCCAGGCACCAATGTTACTGATACCTGTGACATTTGGTGGTGTTAAGCTTCAAGGGGATGAAGTCGCACCTTCTACCCAGGGTTATGGAGCTCCGCGCAGGGTAAGATTTCAGGCTTCACCCCAGGCTTAAGGCGTGAAAATAGAACAGTTACCATACACAACAATGTGTATTTCACCCATTCACAGTATCAGGAAAGGCCTGCAAGGCCTTGGGCCTACTTCCAGCCTCCAGGCACCAATGTTACTGATACCTGTGACATTTGGTAGTGTTAAGCTTCAAGGGGATGAAGTTGCACCTTCTATCCAGGGTTATGGAACTCAGCGCAGGGTAAGATTCCAGGCTTCACCCCTGACTGGAGGTGTTAAAGCAAAACACTTCTCATGCCCAATAAAGTCTATTTCACCCCTCCACAGTATCAGGAAAGGCCTGCAAGGCCTTGGGCCTACTTCCAGCCTCCTGGCACCAATTATACTGATACCTGTGACATTTAGAGGTGTTAAGCTTCAAGGGGATGAAGTTGCACCTTCTACCCAGGGTTATGGAGCTCCGCGCAGGGTAAGAATTTAGGTCATCCCCCTGGCTGGAGGTGTTAAAGGAAAACACTTCACATGCCCAATAAAGTCTAGTTCACCCCTTCACAGTATCAGGAAAGGCCTGCAAGGCCTTGGGCCTACTTCCAGCCTCCTGGCACCAATTATACTGATACCTGTGACATTTGGAGGTGTTAAGCTTCAAGGGGATGAAGTCACACCTTTTACCCAGGGTTATGGAGCTCAGCGCAGAGTAAGATTTCAGGTTATCGCCCTGGCTTGAGGTGTTAAAGCAAAACACTTCACATGCCCAATAAAGTCTAGTTCACCCCTTCACAGTATCAGGAAAGGCCTGCAAGGCCTTGTGCCTACTTCCAGCCTCCAGGCACCAATGTTACTGATACCTGTGACATGTGGTGGTGTAAGCTTCAAGGGGATGAAGTCACACCTTTTACCCAGGGTTATGGAGCTCAGCGCAGGGTAAGATTTCAGGTTATCGCCCTGGCTTGAGGTGTTAAAGCAAAACACTCCACATGCCAAATAAAGTCTATTTCACCCCTTCACAGTATCAGGAAAGGCCTGCAAGGCCTTGGGCCTACTTCCAGCCTCCAGGCACCAAAGTTACTGATACCTGTGACATTTGGTGGTGTTAAGCTTCAAGGGGAAGAAGTCACGCCTTCTACCCAGGGTTATGGAGCTCAGTGCAGGGTAAGAATTCAGGTTATCCCCCTGGCTGGAGGTGTTAAAGCAAAACACTTCACATGCCCATTAAAGTCTATTTCACCCCTTCACAGTATCAGGAAAGGCCTGCAAGGCCTTGTGCCTACTTCCAGCCTCCAGGCACCAATGTTACTGATACCTGTGACAGGTGGTGGTGTTAAGCTTCAAGGGGATGTAGTCACACCTTTTACCCAGGGTCATGGAGCTCAGCGCAGGGTAAGATTTCAGGTTATCCCCCTGGATTGAGGTGTTAAAGCCAAACACTCCACATGCCCAAGAAAGTCTATTTCACACCTTCACGGTATCAGGAAAGGCCTGCAAGGCCCTGGGCCTACTTCCAGCCTCCAGGCACCAATTGTACTGATACCTGTGACATTTGGTGGTGTTAAGCTTCAAGGGGACGAAGTCACACTTTCTACCCAGGGTTATGGAGCTCAGAGCAGGGTAAGATTTTAGGTAATCCCCCTGGCTGGAGGTGTTTAAGCAAAACACCTCACACGCCCAGTACAGTGTATTTCACCCTTTCCCAGTATCAGGAAAGGCCTGCAAGGCCTTGTGCCTACTTCCAGCCTCCAGGCACCAATGTTACTGATACCTGTGACATTTGGTGGTGTTAAGCTTCAAGGGGATGAAGTCGCACCTTCTACCCAGGGTTATGGAGCTCCGCGCAGGGTAAGATTTCAGGCTTCACCCCAGGCTTAAGGCGTGAAAATAGAACAGTTACCATACACAACAATGTGTATTTCACCCATTCACAGTATCAGGAAAGGCCTGCAAGGCCTTGGGCCTACTTCCAGCCTCCAGGCACCAATGTTACTGATACCTGTGACATTTGGTAGTGTTAAGCTTCAAGGGGATGAAGTCACACTTTCTACCCAGGGTTATGGAGCTCAGCGCAGGGTAAGAATTCAGGTTATCCCCCTGGCTGGAGGTGTTAAAGCAAAACACTTCACATGCCCATTAAACTCTATTTCACCCCTTCACAGTATCAGGAAAGGCCTGCAAGGCCTTGGGCCTACTTCCAGCCTCCAGGCACCAATGTTACTGATACCTGTGACATTTTGGTAGTGTTAAGCTTCAAGGGGATGAAGTCACACTTTCTACCCAGGGTTATGGAGCTCAGCACTGGGTAAGATTTTAGGTTATCCCCCTGGCTGGAGGTGTTTAAGCAAAACACCTCACATGCCCAGTACAGTGTATTTCACCCTTTCCCAGGATCAGTAAAGGCCTGCAAGGCCTTGTGCCTACTTCCAGCCTCCAGGCACCAATGTTACTGATACCTGTGACCTTTGGTGGTGTTAAGCTCCAAGGGGATGAAGTCGCACCTTCTACCCAGGGTTATGGAGCTCCGCGCAGGGTAAGATTTCAGGTTATCCCCCTGGCTGGAGGTGTTTAAGCAAAACACCTCACATGCCCAGTACAGTGTATTTAACCCTTTCCCAGTATCAGGAAAGGCCTGCAAGGCCTTGTGCCTACTTCCAGCCTCCAGGCACCAATGTTACTGATACCTGTGACATTTGGTGGTGTTAAGCTTCAATGGGAAGAAGTCAAATCTTCTACCCAGGGTTATGGAGCTCAGCCCAGGGTAAGAATTTGGGTTATCCCCCTGGCTGGAGGTGTTAAATTAAAACACTTCACATGCCCAATAAAGTCTGTTTCACCCCTTCACAGTATCATGAAAGGCCTGCAAGGCCTTGTGCCTACTTCCAGCCTCCAGGCACCAATGTTACTGATACCTGTGACATGTGGTGGTGTTAAGCTTCAATGGGATGAAGTCACACCTTCTACCCAGGGTTATGGAGCTCAGTGCAGGGTAAGAATTTGGGTTATCCCCCTGGCTGGAGGTGTTAAAGCAAAACACTTCACATGCCCAATAAAGTCTGTTTCACCCCTTCACAGTATCAGGAAAGGCCTGCAAGGCCTTGTGCCTACTTCCAGCCTCCAGGCACCAATGTTACTGATACCTGTGACATGTGGTGGTGTTAAGCTTCAATGGGATGAAGTCGCACCTTCTACCCAGGGTTATGGAGCTCAGCGCAGGGTAAGATTTCAGGTTATCCCCCCTGGCTTGAGGTGTTAAAGCAAAACACTTCACATGCCCAATAAAGTCTATTTCACCCCTTCACAGTATCAGGAAAGGCCTGCAAGGCCTTGGGCCTACTTCCAGCCTCCAGGCACCAATGTTACTGATACCTGTGATATTTGGTGGTGTTAAGCTTCAAGGGGATGAAGCCACACCTTTTACCCAGGGTTATGGAGCTCAGCGCAGAGTAAGATTTCAGGTTATCGCCCTGGCTTGAGGTGTTAAAGCAAAACACTTCACATGCCCAATAAAGTCTAGTTCACCCCTTCACAGTATCAGGAAAGGCCTGCAAGGCCTTGTGCCTACTTTCAGCCTCCAGGCACCAATGTTACTGATACCTGTGACATGTGCTGGTGTAAGCTTCAAGGGGATGAAGTCACACCTTTTACCCAGGGTTATGGAGCTCAGCGCAGGGTAAGATTTCAGGTTATCGCCCTGGCTTGAGGTGTTAAAGCAAAACACTCCACATGCCAAATAAAGTCTATTTCACCCCTTCACAGTATCAGGAAAGGCCTGCAAGGCCTTGGGCCTACTTCCAGCCTCCAGGCACCAAAGTTACTGATACCTGTGACATTTGGTGGTGTTAAGCTTCAAGGGGAAGAAGTCACGCCTTCTACCCAGGGTTATGGAGCTCAGTGCAGGGTAAGAATTCAGGTTATCCCCCTGGCTGGAGGTGTTAAAGCAAAACACTTCACATGCCCATTAAAGTCTATTTCACCCCTTCACAGTATCAGGAAAGGCCTGCAAGGCCTTGTGCCTACTTCCAGCCTCCAGGCACCAATGTTACTGTTACCTGTGACATGTGGTGGTGTTAAGCTTCAAGGGGATGAAGTCACACCTTTTACCCAGGGTTATGGAGCTCAGCGCAGGGTAAGATTTCAGGTAATCCCCCTGGCTTGAGGTGTTAAAGCCAAACACTCCACATGCCCAATAAAGTCTATTTCACGCCTTCACAGTATCAGGAAAGGCCTGCAAGGCCTTGTGCCTACTTCCAGCCTCCAGGCACCAATGTTACTGATACCTGTGACATTTGGTGGTGTTAAGCTTCAAGGGGAAGAAGTCACACCTTCTACCCAGGGTTATGGAGCTCAGCGCAGGGTAAGAATTCAGGTTATCCCCCTGGCTGGAGGTGTTAAAGCAAAACACTTTGCATGCCCATTAAAGTCTATTTCACCCCTTCACAGTATCAGGAAAGGCAGGCAAGGCCGTGTGCCTACTTCCAGCCTCCAGGCACCAATGTTACTGATACCTGTGACATGTGGTGGTGTTAAGCTTCAAGGGGATGAAGTCACACCTTCTACCCAGGGTTATGGAGCTCAGCGCAGGGTAAGAATTCAGGTTATCCCCCTGGCTTGAGGTGTTAAAGCAAAACACTTCACATGCCCTATAAAGTCTATTTCACCCCTTCACAGTATCAGGAAAGGCCTTGTGCCTTCTTCCAGCCTCTAGGCACCAATTTCACTGAAACTTGTGACATTTGTAGGTGTTCAACTTCAAGGGGAAGAAGTCACGCCTTCTACCCAGGGTTATGGAACTCAGCGCAGGGTAAGATTCCAGGCTTCACCCCTGACTGGAGGTGTTCAAGCAAAACACTTCTCATGCCCAATAAAGTCTATTTCACCCCTCCACAGTATCAGGAAAGGCCTGCAAGGCCTTGGGCCTACTTCCAGCCTCCTGGCACCAATTATACTGATACCTGTGACATTTGGAGGTGTTAAGCTTCAAGGGGATGAAGTTGCACCTTCTACCCAGGGTTATGGAGCTCCGCGCAGGGTAAGAATTTAGGTCATCCCCCTGGCTGGAGGTGTTAAAGGAAAACACTTCACATGCCCAATAAAGTCTAGTTCACCCCTTCACAGTATCAGGAAAGGCCTGCAAGGCCTTGGGCCTACTTCCAGCCTCCTGGCACCAATTATACTGATACCTGTGACATTTGGAGGTGTTAAGCTTCAAGGGGATGAAGTCACACCTTTTACCCAGGGTTATGGAGCTCAGCGCAGAGTAAGATTTCAGGTTATCGCCCTGGCTTGAGGTGTTAAAGCAAAACACTTCACATGCCCAATAAAGTCTAGTTCACCCCTTCACAGTATCAGGAAAGGCCTGCAAGGCCTTGTGCCTACTTCCAGCCTCCAGGCACCAATGTTACTGATACCTGTGACATGTGGTGGTGTAAGCTTCAAGGGGATGAAGTCACACCTTTTACCCAGGGTTATGGAGCTCAGCGCAGGGTAAGATTTCAGGTTATCGCCCTGGCTTGAGGTGTTAAAGCAAAACACTCCACATGCCAAATAAAGTCTATTTCACCCCTTCACAGTATCAGGAAAGGCCTGCAAGGCCTTGGGCCTACTTCCAGCCTCCAGGCACCAAAGTTACTGATACCTGTGACATTTGGTGGTGTTAAGCTTCAAGGGGAAGAAGTCACGCCTTCTACCCAGGGTTATGGAGCTCAGTGCAGGGTAAGAATTCAGGTTATCCCCCTGGCTGGAGGTGTTAAAGCAAAACACTTCACATGCCCATTAAAGTCTATTTCACCCCTTCACAGTATCAGGAAAGGCCTGCAAGGCCTTGTGCCTACTTCCAGCCTCCAGGCACCAATATTACTGTTACCTGTGACATGTGGTGGTGTTAAGCTTCAAGGGGATGAAGTCACACCTTTTACCCAGGGTTATGGAGCTCAGCGCAGGGTAAGATTTCAGGTTATCCCCCTGGCTTGAGGTGTTAAAGCCAAACACTCCACATGCCCAATAAAGTCTATTTCACGCCTTCACAGTATCAGGAAAGGCCTGCAAGGCCTTGTGCCTACTTCCAGCCTCCAGGCACCAATGTTACTGATACCTGTGACATTTGGTGGTGTTAAGCTTCAAGGGGAAGAAGTCACACCTTCTACCCAGGGTTATGGAGCTCAGCGCAGGGTAAGAATTCAGGTTATCCCCCTGGCTGGAGGTGTTAAAGCAAAACACTTTGCATGCCCATTAAAGTCTATTTCACCCCTTCACAGTATCAGGAAAGGCAGGCAAGGCCGTGTGCCTACTTCCAGCCTCCAGGCACCAATGTTACTGATACCTGTGACATGTGGTGGTGTTAAGCTTCAAGGGGATGAAGTCAACACCTTCTACCCAGGGTTATGGAGCTCAGCGCAGGGTAAGAATTCAGGTTATCCCCCTGGCTTGAGGTGTTAAAGCAAAACACTTCACATGCCCTATAAAGTCTATTTCACCCCTTCACAGTATTAGGAAAGGCCTTGTGCCTTCTTCCAGCCTCTAGGCACCAATTTCACTGAAACTTGTGACATTTGTAGGTGTTCAACTTCAAGGGGATGAAGTTGCACCTTCTATCCAGGGTTATGGAACTCAGCGCAGGGTAAGATTCCAGGCTTCACCCCTGACTGGAGGTGTTAAAGCAAAACACTTCTCATGCCCAATAAAGTCTATTTCACCCCTCCACAGTATCAGGAAAGGCCTGCAAGGCCTTGGGCCTACTTCCAGCCTCCTGGCACCAATTATACTGATACCTGTGACATTTGGAGGTGTTAAGCTTCAAGGGGATGAAGTTGCACCTTCTACCCAGGGTTATGGAGCTCCGCGCAGGGTAAGAATTTAGGTCATCCCCCTGGCTGGAGGTGTTAAAGGAAAACACTTCACATGCCCAATAAAGTCTATTTCACCCCTCCACAGTATCAGGGAAGGCTTGCAAGGCCTTGTGCCTACTTCCAGCCTCCAGGCACCAATGTTACTGATACCTGTGACATTTGGTGGTGTTAAGCTTCAATGGGAAGAAGTCAAATCTTCTACCCAGGGTTATGGAGCTCAGCGCAGGGTAAGAATGTGGGTTATCCCCCTGGCTGGAGGTGTTAAATTAAAACACTTCACATGCCCAATAAAGTCTATTTCACCCCTTCACAGTATCAGGAAAGGCCTGCAAGGCCTTGGGCCTACTTCCAGCCTCCAGGCACCAATGTTACTGATACCTGGGACATTTGGAGGTGTTAAGCTTCAAGGGGAAGTAGTCACACCTTCTACCCAGGGTTATGGAGCTCAGCGCAGGGTAAGATTTCAGCTTTTCACCCCTAGCTGGATGTGTTGAAGCAAAACACTTCTCATGCCCAATAAAGTCTATTTCAACCCTTCACAGTATCAGGAAAGGCCTGCAAGGCCTTGGGCCTACTTCCAGCGTCCAGGCACCAATGTTACTGTTACCTGTGACATGTGGTGGTGTTAAGCTTCAAGGGGATGAAGTCACACCTTTTACCCAGGGTTATGGAGCTCAGCGCAGGGTAAGATTTCAGGTAATCCCCCTGGCTTGAGGTGTTAAAGCCAAACACTCCACATGCCCAATAAAGTCTATTTCACGCCTTCACAGTATCAGGAAAGGCCTGCAAGGCCTTGTGCCTACTTCCAGCCTCCAGGCACCAATGTTACTGATACCTGTGACATTTGGTGGTGTTAAGCTTCAAGGGGAAGAAGTCACACCTTCTACCCAGGGTTATGGAGCTCAGCGCAGGGTAAGAATTCAGGTTATCCCCCTGGCTGGAGGTGTTAAAGCAAAACACTTTGCATGCCCATTAAGGTCTATTTCACCCCTTCACAGTATCAGGAAAGGCAGGCAAGGCCGTGTGCCTACTTCCAGCCTCCAGGCACCAATGTTACTGATACCTGTGACATGTGGTGGTGTTAAGCTTCAAGGGGATGAAGTCACACCTTCTACCCAGGGTTATGGAGCTCAGCGCAGGGTAAGAATTCAGGTTATCCCCCTGGCTTGAGGTGTTAAAGCAAAACACTTCACATGCCCTATAAAGTCTATTTCACCCCTTCACAGTATCAGGAAAGGCCTTGTGCCTTCTTCCAGCCTCTAGGCACCAATTTCACTGAAACTTGTGACATTTGTAGGTGTTCAACTTCAAGGGGAAGAAGTCACGCCTTCTACCCAGGGTTATGGAACTCAGCGCAGGGTAAGATTCCAGGCTTCACCCCTGACTGGAGGTGTTCAAGCAAAACACTTCTCATGCCCAATAAAGTCTATTTCACCCCTCCACAGTATCAGGAAAGGCCTGCAAGGCCTTGGGCCTACTTCCAGCCTCCTGGCACCAATTATACTGATACCTGTGACATTTGGAGGTGTTAAGCTTCAAGGGGATGAAGTTGCACCTTCTACCCAGGGTTATGGAGCTCCGCGCAGGGTAAGAATTTAGGTCATCCCCCTGGCTGGAGGTGTTAAAGGAAAACACTTCACATGCCCAATAAAGTCTAGTTCACCCCTTCACAGTATCAGGAAAGGCCTGCAAGGCCTTGGGCCTACTTCCAGCCTCCTGGCACCAATTATACTGATACCTGTGACATTTGGAGGTGTTAAGCTTCAAGGGGATGAAGTCACACCTTTTACCCAGGGTTATGGAGCTCAGCGCAGAGTAAGATTTCAGGTTATCGCCCTGGCTTGAGGTGTTAAAGCAAAACACTTCACATGCCCAATAAAGTCTAGTTCACCCCTTCACAGTATCAGGAAAGGCCTGCAAGGCCTTGTGCCTACTTCCAGCCTCCAGGCACCAATGTTACTGATACCTGTGACATGTGGTGGTGTAAGCTTCAAGGGGATGAAGTCACACCTTTTACCCAGGGTTATGGAGCTCAGCGCAGGGTAAGATTTCAGGTTATCGCCCTGGCTTGAGGTGTTAAAGCAAAACACTCCACATGCCAAATAAAGTCTATTTCACCCCTTCACAGTATCAGGAAAGGCCTGCAAGGCCTTGGGCCTACTTCCAGCCTCCAGGCACCAAAGTTACTGATACCTGTGACATTTGGTGGTGTTAAGCTTCAAGGGGAAGAAGTCACGCCTTCTACCCAGGGTTATGGAGCTCAGTGCAGGGTAAGAATTCAGGTTATCCCCCTGGCTGGAGGTGTTAAAGCAAAACACTTCACATGCCCATTAAAGTCTATTTCACCCCTTCACAGTATCAGGAAAGGCCTGCAAGGCCTTGTGCCTACTTCCAGCCTCCAGGCACCAATATTACTGTTACCTGTGACATGTGGTGGTGTTAAGCTTCAAGGGGATGAAGTCACACCTTTTACCCAGGGTTATGGAGCTCAGCGCAGGGTAAGATTTCAGGTTATCCCCCTGGCTTGAGGTGTTAAAGCCAAACACTCCACATGCCCAATAAAGTCTATTTCACGCCTTCACAGTATCAGGAAAGGCCTGCAAGGCCTTGTGCCTACTTCCAGCCTCCAGGCACCAATGTTACTGATACCTGTGACATTTGGTGGTGTTAAGCTTCAAGGGGAAGAAGTCACACCTTCTACCCAGGGTTATGGAGCTCAGCGCAGGGTAAGAATTCAGGTTATCCCCCTGGCTGGAGGTGTTAAAGCAAAACACTTTGCATGCCCATTAAAGTCTATTTCACCCCTTCACAGTATCAGGAAAGGCAGGCAAGGCCGTGTGCCTACTTCCAGCCTCCAGGCACCAATGTTACTGATACCTGTGACATGTGGTGGTGTTAAGCTTCAAGGGGATGAAGTCAACACCTTCTACCCAGGGTTATGGAGCTCAGCGCAGGGTAAGAATTCAGGTTATCCCCCTGGCTTGAGGTGTTAAAGCAAAACACTTCACATGCCCTATAAAGTCTATTTCACCCCTTCACAGTATTAGGAAAGGCCTTGTGCCTTCTTCCAGCCTCTAGGCACCAATTTCACTGAAACTTGTGACATTTGTAGGTGTTCAACTTCAAGGGGATGAAGTTGCACCTTCTATCCAGGGTTATGGAACTCAGCGCAGGGTAAGATTCCAGGCTTCACCCCTGACTGGAGGTGTTAAAGCAAAACACTTCTCATGCCCAATAAAGTCTATTTCACCCCTCCACAGTATCAGGAAAGGCCTGCAAGGCCTTGGGCCTACTTCCAGCCTCCTGGCACCAATTATACTGATACCTGTGACATTTGGAGGTGTTAAGCTTCAAGGGGATGAAGTTGCACCTTCTACCCAGGGTTATGGAGCTCCGCGCAGGGTAAGAATTTAGGTCATCCCCCTGGCTGGAGGTGTTAAAGGAAAACACTTCACATGCCCAATAAAGTCTATTTCACCCCTCCACAGTATCAGGGAAGGCTTGCAAGGCCTTGTGCCTACTTCCAGCCTCCAGGCACCAATGTTACTGATACCTGTGACATTTGGTGGTGTTAAGCTTCAATGGGAAGAAGTCAAATCTTCTACCCAGGGTTATGGAGCTCAGCGCAGGGTAAGAATGTGGGTTATCCCCCTGGCTGGAGGTGTTAAATTAAAACACTTCACATGCCCAATAAAGTCTATTTCACCCCTTCACAGTATCAGGAAAGGCCTGCAAGGCCTTGGGCCTACTTCCAGCCTCCAGGCACCAATGTTACTGATACCTGGGACATTTGGAGGTGTTAAGCTTCAAGGGGAAGAAGTCACACCTTCTACCCAGGGTTATGGAGCTCAGCGCAGGGTAAGATTTCAGCTTTTCACCCCTAGCTGGATGTGTTGAAGCAAAACACTTCTCATGCCCAATAAAGTCTATTTCAACCCTTCACAGTATCAGGAAAGGCCTGCAAGGCCTTGGGCCTACTTCCAGCGTCCAGGCACCTGTGTTTGTGATACTTGTGACATTTGGAGGTGTTCAGCTTCAAGGGGATGAAGTCACACCTTCTACCCAGGGTTATGGAGCTCAGCGCAGGGTAAGATTTCAGCTTTTCACCCCTAGCTGGATGTGTTGAAGCAAAACACTTCTCATGCCCAATAAAGTCTATTTCAACCCTTCACAGTATCAGGAAAGGCCTGTAAGGCCTTGGGCCTACATCCATTCTCCAGGCACCAATGTTACTGACACCTGTGACATTTGGTGGTGTTAAGCTTCATGGGGAAGAAGTCACACCTTCTACCCAGGGTTATGGAGCTCAGCGCAGGGTAAGATTTCAGGTTATTCCCCCTGGCTCGAGGTGTTAAAGCAAAACACTTCACATGCCCAATAAATTGTATTTCACCCCTTCACAGTATCAGGAAAGGCCTGCAAGGCCTCGTGCCTACTTCCAGCCCCCAGGCACCAATGTTACTGACACCTGTGACATTTGGTGGTGTTAAGCTTCATGGGGAAGAAGTCACACCTTCTACCCAGGGTTATGGAGCTCAGCGCAGGGTAAGAATTCAGGTTATTCCCCCTGGCTCGAGGTGTTAAAGCAAAACACTTCACATGCCCAATAAATTGTATTTCACCCCTTCACAGTATCAGGAAAGGCCTGCAAGGCCTTGGGCCTACTTGCAGCCCCCAGGCACCAATGTTACTGACACCTGTGACATTTGGTGGTGTTAAGCTTCAAGGGGAAGATGTCACACCTTCTACCCAGGGTTATGGAGCTCAGCGCAGGGTATGATTTTAGGTTATCCCCCTGGCTGGAGGTGTTTAAGCAAAACACCTCACATGCCCAGTACAGTGTATTTCACCCTTTCCCAGTATCAGTAAAGGCCTGCAAGGCCTTGTGCCTACTTCCAGCCTCCAGGCACCAATGTTACTGATACCTGTGACATTTGGTGGTGTTAAGCTTCAAGGGGATGAAGTCGCACCTTCTACCCAGGGTTATGGAGCTCCGCGCAGGGAAAGATTTCAGGCTTCACCCCAGGCTTAAGGCGTGAACATAGAACAATTACCATACACAACAATGTGTATTTCACCCATTCACGGTATCAGGAAAGGCCTGCTAGGCCTTGGGCCTACTTCCAGCCTCCAGGCACCAATGTTACTGATACCTGTGACATGTGGTGGTGTTAAGCTTCAAGGGGATGAAGTCACACTTTCTACCCAGGGTTATGGAGCTCAGCGCAGGGTAAGAATTCAGGTTATCCCCCTGGCTGGAGGTGTTAAAGCAAAATACTTCACATGCCCATTAAACTCTATTTCACCCCTTCACAGTATCAGGAAAGGCCTGCAAGGCCTTGTGCCTACTTCCAGCCCCCAGGCACCAATGTTACTGATGCCTGTGACATTTGTGGTGTAAAGCTTCAAGGGGATGAAGTCGCACCTTCTACCCAGGGTTATGGAGCTCTGCGCAGGGTAAGATTTCAGGTTATCCGCCTGGCTGGAGGTGTTAAAGCAAAACACTCCACATGCCCAATAAAGTCCATTTCACCCCTTCACTGTATCAGGAAAGGCCTGCAAGGCCTTGGGCCTACCTCCAGCCTCCAGGCACCAATGTTACTGATACCTGTGACATGTGGTGGTGTTAAGCTTCAAGGGGATGAAGTCGCACCTTCTACCCAGGGTTATGGAGCTCCGCGCAGGGTAAGATTTCAGGTTATCCCCCTGGCTGGAGGTGTTTAAGCAAAACACCTCACATGCCCAGTACAGTGTATTTAACCCTTTCCCAGTATCAGGAAAGGCCTGCAAGGCCTTGTGCCTACTTCCAGCCTCCAGGCACCAATGTTACTGATACCTGTGACATTTGGTGGTGTTAAGCTTCAAGGGGAAGAAGTCACACCTTCTACCCAGGGTTATGGAGCTCAGTGCAGGGTAAGATTTCAGGTTATCCCCCTGGCTGGAGGTGTTAAAGCAAAACACTCCACATGCCCAATAAAGTCTATTTCACCCCTTCACTGTATCAGGAAAGGCCTGCAAGGCCTTGTGCCTACTTCCAGCCTCCAGGCACCAATGTACTGATACCTGTGACATTTGGTGGTGTTCAGCTTCAAGGGGATGAAGTCACACCTTCTACCCAGGGTTATGGAGCTCAGCGCAGGGTAAGATTTTAGGTTATCCCCCTGGCTGGAGGTGTTTAAGCAAAACACCTCACATGCCCAGTACAGTGTATTTCACCCTTTCCCAGTATCAGTAAAGGCCTGCAAGGCCTTGTGCCTACTTCCAGCCTCCAGGCACCAATGTTACTGATACCTGTGACATTTGGTGGTGTTAAGCTTCAAGGGGATGAAGTCGCACCTTCTACCCAGGGTTATGGAGCTCAGCACAGGGTAAGAATTCAGGTTATCCCCCTGGCTGGAGGTGTTAAAGCAAAACACTCCACATGCCCAATAAAGTCTATTTCACCCCTTTACTGTATCAGGAAAGGCCTGCAAGGCCGTGGGCCTACTTCCAGCCTCCAGGCACCAATTTTACTGATACCTGTGACATTTGGTGGTGTTAAGCTTCAAGGGGATGAAGTCACACTTTATACCCAGGGTTATGGAGCTCAGCGCAGGGTAAGATTTTTTGGTTATCCCCCTGGCTGGAGGTGTTTAAGCAAAACACCTCACATGCCCAGTACAGTGTATTTCACCCTTTCCCAGTATCAGGAAAGGCCTGCAAGGCCTTGTGCCTACTTCCAGCCTCCAGGCACCAATGTTACTGATACCTGTGACATTTGGTGGTGTTAAGCTTCAAGGGGAAGAAGTCACACCTTCTACCCAGGGTTATGGAGCTCAGTGCAGGGTACGATTTCAGGTCATCCCTCTGGCTGGAGGTGTTAAAGCAAAACACTTCACATGCCCAATACGTTGTATTTCAGTCCTTCACAGTATCAGGAAAGGCCTGCAAGGCCTTGGGCCAACTTCCAGCCCCCAGGCACCAATGTTACTGATACCTGTGACATTTGGTGGTGTTAAGCTTCAAGGGGAAGAAGTCACACCTTCTACCCAGGGTTATGGAGCTCAGCGCAGGGTAAGATTTCAGGTTATCGCCCGGGCTTGAGTTGCTAAAGCAAAACACTTCACATGCCCAATAAAGTCTATTTCACCCCTTTCACAGTATCAGGAAAGGCCTGCAAGGCCCTGGGCCTACTTCCAGCCCCCAGGCACCAATGTTACTGATACCTGTGACATGTGGTGGTGTTAAGCTTCAAGGGGAAGAAGTCACACCTTCTACCCAGGGTTATGGAGCTCAGTGCAGGGTAAGAATTCAGGTTATCCCCCTGGCTGGAGGTGTTTAAGCAAAACACCTCACATGCCCAGTACAGTGTATTTCACCCTTTCCCAGTATCAGTAAAGGCCTGCAAGGCCTTGTGCCTACTTCCAGCCTCCAGGCACCAATGTTACTGATACCTGTGACATTTGGTGGTGTTAAGCTTCAAGGGGATGAAGTCGCACGTTCTACCCAGGGTTATGGAGCTCCGCGCAGGGTAAGATTTCAGGCTTCACCCCAGGCTTAAGGCGTGAAAATAGAACAGTTACCATACACAACAATGTGTATTTCACCCATTCACAGTATCAGGAAAGGCCTGCAAGGCCTTGGGCCTACTTCCAGGCACCAATGTTACTGATACCTGTGACATTTGGTAGTGTTAAGCTTCAAGGGGATGAAGTCACACTTTCTACCGAGGGTTATGGAGCTCAGCACAGGGTAAGATTTTAGGTTATCCCCCTGGCTGGAGGTGTTTAAGCAAAACACCTCACATGCCCAGTACAGTGTATTTCACGCTTTCCCAGTATCAGGATAGTCCTGCAAGGCCTTGTGCCTACTTCCAGCCTCCAGGCACCAATGTGACTGATACCTGTGACATTTGGTGGTCTTAAGCTTCAAGGGGATGAAGTCACACTTTATACCCAGGGTTATGGAGCTCAGCGCAGGGTAAGATTTTAGGTTATCCCCCTGGCTGGAGTTGTTAAAGCAAAACACTTCACATGCCCAATAAAGTCTATTTCACCCCTTCACAGTATCAGGAAAGGCCTGCAAGGCCTTGGGCCTCCTTCCAGCCCCCAGGCACCTGTTTTTGTGATACTTGTGACATTTGGAGGTGCTCAGCTTCAAGGGGATGAAGTCACACCTTCTACCCAGGGTTATGGAGCTCAGTGCAGGGTAAGATTTCAGTTTATCCCCCTGGCCTGAGGTGTTATAGCAAAACACTTCACATGCCAAACAAAGTCTATTTCACCCCTTTCACGATATCAGGAAAGGCCTGCAAGGCCTTGTGCCTACTTCCAGCCTCCAGGCACCAATGTTACCGATACCTGTGACATTTGGAGGTGTTAAGCTTCAAGGGGATGAAGTCTCACCTTTTACCCAGGGTTATGGAGCTCAGCGCAGGGTAAGATTTCAGGTTATCCCCCCGGCTGGAGGGGGTAAAGCAAAACACGTCACATGCCCATTAAAGTGTATTCCGCCCATTCACAGTATCAGGAAAGGCCTGCAAGGCCTTGTGCTTACTTCCAGCCTCCAGGCACCAATGTTACTGATACCTGTGACATATGGTGGTGTTAAGCTTCAAGGGGATGACGTCACACCTCTCACCCAGGGTTATGGAGCTCAGTGCAGGGTAAGAATTCAGGTTATCCCCCCGGCTGGAGGTGTTAAAGCAAAACACTCCACATGCCCAATAAAGTCTATTTCACCCTTTCCCAGTATCAGGAAAGCCTGCACGGCCTTCTGCCTACTTCCAGCCTCCAGGCACCAATGTTACTGATACCTGTGACATTTGGTGGTGTTAAGCTTCAAGGGGAAGAAGTCACACCTTCTACCAAGTGTTATGGAGCTCAGTGCAGGGTAAGAATTCAGGTTATCCCCCTCGCTGGAGGTGTTAAAGCAAAACACTCTGCATGCCCATTAAAGTCTATTTCACCCCTTCACAGTATCAGGAAAGGCCTGCAAGGCCTTGGGCCTACTTCCAGCCCCCAGGCACCAATGTTACTGATACCTGTGACATGTGGTGGTGTTACGCTTCAAGGGGATGAAGTCACACCTTTTACCCAGGGTTATGGAGCTCAGCGCAGGGTAAGAATTCAGGTTATCGCCCTGGCTTGAGGTGTTAAAGCAAAACACTTGACATGCCCAATACAGTCTATTTCACCCCTTTCTCAGTATCAGGAAAGGCCTGCAAGGCCTTGGGCCTACTTCCAGCCTCCAGGCACCAATTTTACTGATACCTGTGACATTTGGAGGTGTTACGCTTCAAGGGGATGAAGTCACACCTTTTACCCAGGGTTATGGAGCTCAGCGCAGGGTAAGAATTCAGGTTATCGCCCTGGCTTGAGGTGTTAAAGCAAAACACTTCACATGCCCAATAAAGTCTATTTCACCCCTTTCTCAGTATCAGAAAAGGCCTGCAAGGCCTTGGGCCTACTTCCAGCCTCCAGGCACCAATTTTACTGATACCTGTGACATTTGGAGGTGTTAAGCTTGAAGGGTATGAAGTCACACCTTCTACCCTGGGTTATGGAGCTCAGTGCAGGGTAAGATGTCAGGTTATCCCCCTGGCTGGAGGTGTTAAAGCAAAACACTCCACATGCCCAATAAAGTCTATTTCACCCCTTCACTGTATCAGGAAAGGCCTTGTGCCTACTTCCAGCCTCCAGGCACCAATGTTACTGATACCTGTGACATTTGGTGGTGTTAAGCTTCAAGGGGAAGAAGTCACATCTTCTACCCAGGGTTATGGAGCTCAGCGCAGGGTAAGATTTCAGGTTATCCCCCTGGCTGGAGGTGTTAAAGGAAAACACTTTGCACGCCCATTAAAGTCTATTTCACCCCTTCACAGTATCAGGAAAGGCCTGCAAGGCCTTGTGCCTACTTCCAGCCTCCAGGCACCAATGTTACTGATACCTGTGACATGTGGTGGTGTTAAGCTTCAAGGGGATTAAGTTACACCTTCTACCCAGGGTTATGGAGCTCAGCGCAGGGTAAGATTTCAGGTTATCCCCCTGGCTTGAGGTGTTAAAGCCAAACACTCCACATGCCCAATAAAGTCTATTTCACCTCTTCACAGTATCAGGAAAGGCCTGCAAGGCATTGGGCCTACTTCCAGCCTCCAGGCACCAATGTTACTGATACCTGTGACAGGTGGTGGTGTTAAGCTTCAAGGGGATGTAGTCACACCTTTTACCCAGGGTCATGGAGCTCAGCGCAGGGTAAGATTTCAGGTTATCCCCCTGGATTGAGGTGTTAAAGCCAAACACTCCACATGCCCAAGAAAGTCTATTTCACACCTTCACGGTATCAGGAAAGGCCTGCAAGGCCCTGGGCCTACTTCCAGCCTCCAGGCACCAATTGTACTGATACCTGTGACATTTGGTGGTGTTAAGCTTCAAGGGGACGAAGTCACACTTTCTACCCAGGGTTATGGAGCTCAGAGCAGGGTAAGATTTTAGGTAATCCCCCTGGCTGGAGGTGTTTAAGCAAAACACCTCACACGCCCAGTACAGTGTATTTCACCCTTTCCCAGTATCAGGAAAGGCCTGCAAGGCCTTGTGCCTACTTCCAGCCTCCAGGCACCAATGTTACTGATACCTGTGACATTTGGTGGTGTTAAGCTTCAAGGGGATGAAGTCGCACCTTCTACCCAGGGTTATGGAGCTCCGCGCAGGGTAAGATTTCAGGCTTCACCCCAGGCTTAAGGCGTGAAAATAGAACAGTTACCATACACAACAATGTGTATTTCACCCATTCACAGTATCAGGAAAGGCCTGCAAGGCCTTGGGCCTACTTCCAGCCTCCAGGCACCAATGTTACTGATACCTGTGACATTTGGTAGTGTTAAGCTTCAAGGGGATGAAGTCACACTTTCTACCCAGGGTTATGGAGCTCAGCGCAGGGTAAGAATTCAGGTTATCCCCCTGGCTGGAGGTGTTAAAGCAAAACACTTCACATGCCCATTAAACTCTATTTCACCCCTTCACAGTATCAGGAAAGGCCTGCAAGGCCTTGGGCCTACTTCCAGCCTCCAGGCACCAATGTTACTGATACCTGTGACATTTTGGTAGTGTTAAGCTTCAAGGGGATGAAGTCACACTTTCTACCCAGGGTTATGGAGCTCAGCACAGGGTAAGATTTTAGGTTATCCCCCTGGCTGGAGGTGTTTAAGCAAAACACCTCACATGCCCAGTACAGTGTATTTCACCCTTTCCCAGGATCAGTAAAGGCCTGCAAGGCCTTGTGCCTACTTCCAGCCTCCAGGCACCAATGTTACTGATACCTGTGACCTTTGGTGGTGTTAAGCTCCAAGGGGATGAAGTCGCACCTTCTACCCAGGGTTATGGAGCTCCGCGCAGGGTAAGATTTCAGGTTATCCCCCTGGCTGGAGGTGTTTAAGCAAAACACCTCACATGCCCAGTACAGTGTATTTAACCCTTTCCCAGTATCAGGAAAGGCCTGCAAGGCCTTGTGCCTACTTCCAGCCTCCAGGCACCAATGTTACTGATACCTGTGACATTTGGTGGTGTTAAGCTTCAATGGGAAGAAGTCAAATCTTCTACCCAGGGTTATGGAGCTCAGCGCAGGGTAAGAATTTGGGTTATCCCCCTGGCTGGAGGTGTTAAATTAAAACACTTCACATGCCCAATAAAGTCTGTTTCACCCCTTCACAGTATCATGAAAGGCCTGCAAGGCCTTGTGCCTACTTCAAGCTCCAGGCACCAATGTTACTGATACCTGTGACATGTGGTGGTGTTAAGCTTCAATGGGATGAAGTCACACCTTCTACCCAGGGTTATGGAGCTCAGTGCAGGGTAAGAATTTGGGTTATCCCCCTGGCTGGAGGTGTTAAAGCAAAACACTTCACATGCCCAATAAAGTCTGTTTCACCCCTTCACAGTATCAGGAAAGGCCTGCAAGGCCTTGTGCCTACTTCCAGCCTCCAGGCACCAATGTTACTGATACCTGTGACATGTGGTGGTGGTAAGCTTCAATGGGATGAAGTCGCACCTTCTACCCAGGGTTATGGAGCTCAGCGCAGGGTAAGATTTCAGGTTATCCCCCCTGGCTTGAGGTGTTAAAGCAAAACACTTCACATGCCCAATAAAGTCTATTTCACCCCTTCACAGTATCAGGAAAGGCCTGCAAGGCCTTGGGCCTACTTCCAGCCTCCAGGCACCAATGTTACTGATACCTGTGATATTTGGTGGTGTTAAGCTTCAAGGGGATGAAGCCACACCTTTTACCCAGGGTTATGGAGCTCAGCGCAGAGTAAGATTTCAGGTTATCGCCCTGGCTTGAGGTGTTAAAGCAAAACACTTCACATGCCCAATAAAGTCTAGTTCACCCCTTCACAGTATCAGGAAAGGCCTGCAAGGCCTTGTGCCTACTTTCAGCCTCCAGGCACCAATGTTACTGATACCTGTGACATGTGCTGGTGTAAGCTTCAAGGGGATGAAGTCACACCTTTTACCCAGGGTTATGGAGCTCAGCGCAGGGTAAGATTTCAGGTTATCGCCCTGGCTTGAGGTGTTAAAGCAAAACACTCCACATGCCAAATAAAGTCTATTTCACCCCTTCACAGTATCAGGAAAGGCCTGCAAGGCCTTGGGCCTACTTCCAGCCTCCAGGCACCAAAGTTACTGATACCTGTGACATTTGGTGGTGTTAAGCTTCAAGGGGAAGAAGTCACGCCTTCTACCCAGGGTTATGGAGCTCAGTGCAGGGTAAGAATTCAGGTTATCCCCCTGGCTGGAGGTGTTAAAGCAAAACACTTCACATGCCCATTAAAGTCTATTTCACCCCTTCACAGTATCAGGAAAGGCCTGCAAGGCCTTGTGCCTACTTCCAGCCTCCAGGCACCAATGTTACTGTTACCTGTGACATGTGGTGGTGTTAAGCTTCAAGGGGATGAAGTCACACCTTTTACCCAGGGTTATGGAGCTCAGCGCAGGGTAAGATTTCAGGTAATCCCCCTGGCTTGAGGTGTTAAAGCCAAACACTCCACATACCCAATAAAGTCTATTTCACGCCTTCACAGTATCAGGAAAGGCCTGCAAGGCCTTGTGCCTACTTCCAGCCTCCAGGCACCAATGTTACTGATACCTGTGACATTTGGTGGTGTTAAGCTTCAAGGGGAAGAAGTCACACCTTCTACCCAGGGTTATGGAGCTCAGCGCAGGGTAAGAATTCAGGTTATCCCCCTGGCTGGAGGTGTTAAAGCAAAACACTTTGCATGCCCATTAAAGTCTATTTCACCCCTTCACAGTATCAGGAAAGGCAGGCAAGGCCGTGTGCCTACTTCCAGCCTCCAGGCACCAATGTTACTGATACCTGTGACATGTGGTGGTGTTAAGCTTCAAGGGGATGAAGTCACACCTTCTACCCAGGGTTATGGAGCTCAGCGCAGGGTAAGAATTCAGGTTATCCCCCTGGCTTGAGGTGTTAAAGCAAAACACTTCACATGCCCTATAAAGTCTATTTCACCCCTTCACAGTATCAGGAAAGGCCGTGTGCCTTCTTCCAGCCTCTAGGCACCAATTTCACTGAAACTTGTGACATTTGTAGGTGTTCAACTTCAAGGGGAAGAAGTCACGCCTTCTACCCAGGGTTATGGAACTCAGCGCAGGGTAAGATTCCAGGCTTCACCCCTGACTGGAGGTGTTCAAGCAAAACACTTCTCATGCCCAATAAAGTCTATTTCACCCCTCCACAGTATCAGGAAAGGCCTGCAAGGCCTTGGGCCTACTTCCAGCCTCCTGGCACCAATTATACTGATACCTGTGACATTTGGAGGTGTTAAGCTTCAAGGGGATGAAGTTGCACCTTCTACCCAGGGTTATGGAGCTCCGCGCAGGGTAAGAATTTAGGTCATCCCCCTGGCTGGAGGTGTTAAAGGAAAACACTTCACATGCCCAATAAAGTCTAGTTCACCCCTTCACAGTATCAGGAAAGGCCTGCAAGGCCTTGGGCCTACTTCCAGCCTCCTGGCACCAATTATACTGATACCTGTGACATTTGGAGGTGTTAAGCTTCAAGGGGATGAAGTCACACCTTTTACCCAGGGTTATGGAGCTCAGCGCAGAGTAAGATTTCAGGTTATCGCCCTGGCTTGAGGTGTTAAAGCAAAACACTTCACATGCCCAATAAAGTCTAGTTCACCCCTTCACAGTATCAGGAAAGGCCTGCAAGGCCTTGTGCCTACTTCCAGCCTCCAGGCACCAATGTTACTGATACCTGTGACATGTGGTGGTGTAAGCTTCAAGGGGATGAAGTCACACCTTTTACCCAGGGTTATGGAGCTCAGCGCAGGGTAAGATTTCAGGTTATCGCCCTGGCTTGAGGTGTTAAAGCAAAACACTCCACATGCCAAATAAAGTCTATTTCACCCCTTCACAGTATCAGGAAAGGCCTGCAAGGCCTTGGGCCTACTTCCAGCCTCCAGGCACCAAAGTTACTGATACCTGTGACATTTGGTGGTGTTAAGCTTCAAGGGGAAGAAGTCACGCCTTCTACCCAGGGTTATGGAGCTCAGTGCAGGGTAAGAATTCAGGTTATCCCCCTGGCTGGAGGTGTTAAAGCAAAACACTTCACATGCCCATTAAAGTCTATTTCACCCCTTCACAGTATCAGGAAAGGCCTGCAAGGCCTTGTGCCTACTTCCAGCCTCCAGGCACCAATATTACTGTTACCTGTGACATGTGGTGGTGTTAAGCTTCAAGGGGATGAAGTCACACCTTTTACCCAGGGTTATGGAGCTCAGCGCAGGGTAAGATTTCAGGTTATCCCCCTGGCTTGAGGTGTTAAAGCCAAACACTCCACATGCCCAATAAAGTCTATTTCACGCCTTCACAGTATCAGGAAAGGCCTGCAAGGCCTTGTGCCTACTTCCAGCCTCCAGGCACCAATGTTACTGATACCTGTGACATTTGGTGGTGTTAAGCTTCAAGGGGAAGATGTCACACCTTCTACCCAGGGTTATGGAGCTCAGCGCAGGGTAAGAATTCAGGTTATCCCCCTGGCTGGAGGTGTTAAAGCAAAACACTTTGCATGCCCATTAAAGTCTATTTCACCCCTTCACAGTATCAGGAAAGGCAGGCAAGGCCGTGTGCCTACTTCCAGCCTCCAGGCACCAATGTTACTGATACCTGTGACATGTGGTGGTGTTAAGCTTCAAGGGGATGAAGTCAACACCTTCTACCCAGGGTTATGGAGCTCAGCGCAGGGTAAGAATTCAGGTTATCCCCCTGGCTTGAGGTGTTAAAGCAAAACACTTCACATGCCCTATAAAGTCTATTTCACCCCTTCACAGTATTAGGAAAGGCCTTGTGCCTTCTTCCAGCCTCTAGGCACCAATTTCACTGAAACTTGTGACATTTGTAGGTGTTCAACTTCAAGGGGATGAAGTTGCACCTTCTATCCAGGGTTATGGAACTCAGCGCAGGGTAAGATTCCAGGCTTCACCCCTGACTGGAGGTGTTAAAGCAAAACACTTCTCATGCCCAATAAAGTCTATTTCACCCCTCCACAGTATCAGGAAAGGCCTGCAAGGCCTTGGGCCTACTTCCAGCCTCCTGGCACCAATTATACTGATACCTGTGACATTTGGAGGTGTTAAGCTTCAAGGGGATGAAGTTGCACCTTCTACCCAGGGTTATGGAGCTCCGCGCAGGGTAAGAATTTAGGTCATCCCCCTGGCTGGAGGTGTTAAAGGAAAACACTTCACATGCCCAATAAAGTCTATTTCACCCCTCCACAGTATCAGGGAAGGCTTGCAAGGCCTTGTGCCTACTTCCAGCCTCCAGGCACCAATGTTACTGATACCTGTGACATTTGGTGGTGTTAAGCTTCAATGGGAAGAAGTCAAATCTTCTACCCAGGGTTATGGAGCTCAGCGCAGGGTAAGAATGTGGGTTATCCCCCTGGCTGGAGGTGTTAAATTAAAACACTTCACATGCCCAATAAAGTCTATTTCACCCCTTCACAGTATCAGGAAAGGCCTGCAAGGCCTTGGGCCTACTTCCAGCCTCCAGGCACCAATGTTACTGATACCTGGGACATTTGGAGGTGTTAAGCTTCAAGGGGAAGAAGTCACACCTTCTACCCAGGGTTATGGAGCTCAGCGCAGGGTAAGATTTCAGCTTTTCACCCCTAGCTGGATGTGTTGAAGCAAAACACTTCTCATGCCCAATAAAGTCTATTTCAACCCTTCACAGTATCAGGAAAGGCCTGCAAGGCCTTGGGCCTACTTCCAGCGTCCAGGCACCAATGTTACTGTTACCTGTGACATGTGGTGGTGTTAAGCTTCAAGGGGATGAAGTCACACCTTTTACCCAGGGTTATGGAGCTCAGCGCAGGGTAAGATTTCAGGTAATCCCCCTGGCTTGAGGTGTTAAAGCCAAACACTCCACATGCCCAATAAAGTCTATTTCACGCCTTCACAGTATCAGGAAAGGCCTGCAAGGCCTTGTGCCTACTTCCAGCCTCCAGGCACCAATGTTACTGATACCTGTGACATTTGGTGGTGTTAAGCTTCAAGGGGAAGAAGTCACACCTTCTACCCAGGGTTATGGAGCTCAGCGCAGGGTAAGAATTCAGGTTATCCCCCTGGCTGGAGGTGTTAAAGCAAAACACTTTGCATGCCCATTAAGGTCTATTTCACCCCTTCACAGTATCAGGAAAGGCAGGCAAGGTCGTGTGCCTACTTCCAGCCTCCAGGCACCAATGTTACTGATACCTGTGACATGTGGTGGTGTTAAGCTTCAAGGGGATGAAGTCACACCTTCTACCCAGGGTTATGGAGCTCAGCGCAGGGTAAGAATTCAGGTTATCCCCCTGGCTTGAGGTGTTAAAGCAAAACACTTCACATGCCCTATAAAGTCTATTTCACCCCTTCACAGTATCAGGAAAGGCCTTGTGCCTTCTTCCAGCCTCTAGGCACCAATTTCACTGAAACTTGTGACATTTGTAGGTGTTCAACTTCAAGGGGAAGAAGTCACGCCTTCTACCCAGGGTTATGGAACTCAGCGCAGGGTAAGATTCCAGGCTTCACCCCTGACTGGAGGTGTTCAAGCAAAACACTTCTCATGCCCAATAAAGTCTATTTCACCCCTCCACAGTATCAGGAAAGGCCTGCAAGGCCTTGGGCCTACTTCCAGCCTCCTGGCACCAATTATACTGATACCTGTGACATTTGGAGGTGTTAAGCTTCAAGGGGATGAAGTTGCACCTTCTACCCAGGGTTATGGAGCTCCGCGCAGGGTAAGAATTTAGGTCATCCCCCTGGCTGGAGGTGTTAAAGGAAAACACTTCACATGCCCAATAAAGTCTAGTTCACCCCTTCACAGTATCAGGAAAGGCCTGCAAGGCCTTGGGCCTACTTCCAGCCTCCTGGCACCAATTATACTGATACCTGTGACATTTGGAGGTGTTAAGCTTCAAGGGGATGAAGTCACACCTTTTACCCAGGGTTATGGAGCTCAGCGCAGAGTAAGATTTCAGGTTATCGCCCTGGCTTGAGGTGTTAAAGCAAAACACTTCACATGCCCAATAAAGTCTAGTTCACCCCTTCACAGTATCAGGAAAGGCCTGCAAGGCCTTGTGCCTACTTCCAGCCTCCAGGCACCAATGTTACTGATACCTGTGACATGTGGTGGTGTAAGCTTCAAGGGGATGAAGTCACACCTTTTACCCAGGGTTATGGAGCTCAGCGCAGGGTAAGATTTCAGGTTATCGCCCTGGCTTGAGGTGTTAAAGCAAAACACTCCACATGCCAAATAAAGTCTATTTCACCCCTTCACAGTATCAGGAAAGGCCTGCAAGGCCTTGGGCCTACTTCCAGCCTCCAGGCACCAAAGTTACTGATACCTGTGACATTTGGTGGTGTTAAGCTTCAAGGGGAAGAAGTCACGCCTTCTACCCAGGGTTATGGAGCTCAGTGCAGGGTAAGAATTCAGGTTATCCCCCTGGCTGGAGGTGTTAAAGCAAAACACTTCACATGCCCATTAAAGTCTATTTCACCCCTTCACAGTATCAGGAAAGGCCTGCAAGGCCTTGTGCCTACTTCCAGCCTCCAGGCACCAATATTACTGTTACCTGTGACATGTGGTGGTGTTAAGCTTCAAGGGGATGAAGTCACACCTTTTACCCAGGGTTATGGAGCTCAGCGCAGGGTAAGATTTCAGGTTATCCCCCTGGCTTGAGGTGTTAAAGCCAAACACTCCACATGCCCAATAAAGTCTATTTCACGCCTTCACAGTATCAGGAAAGGCCTGCAAGGCCTTGTGCCTACTTCCAGCCTCCAGGCACCAATGTTACTGATACCTGTGACATTTGGTGGTGTTAAGCTTCAAGGGGAAGAAGTCACACCTTCTACCCAGGGTTATGGAGCTCAGCGCAGGGTAAGAATTCAGGTTATCCCCCTGGCTGGAGGTGTTAAAGCAAAACACTTTGCATGCCCATTAAAGTCTATTTCACCCCTTCACAGTATCAGGAAAGGCAGGCAAGGCCGTGTGCCTACTTCCAGCCTCCAGGCACCAATGTTACTGATACCTGTGACATGTGGTGGTGTTAAGCTTCAAGGGGATGAAGTCAACACCTTCTACCCAGGGTTATGGAGCTCAGCGCAGGGTAAGAATTCAGGTTATCCCCCTGGCTTGAGGTGTTAAAGCAAAACACTTCACATGCCCTATAAAGTCTATTTCACCCCTTCACAGTATTAGGAAAGGCCTTGTGCCTTCTTCCAGCCTCTAGGCACCAATTTCACTGAAACTTGTGACATTTGTAGGTGTTCAACTTCAAGGGGATGAAGTTGCACCTTCTATCCAGGGTTATGGAACTCAGCGCAGGGTAAGATTCCAGGCTTCACCCCTGACTGGAGGTGTTAAAGCAAAACACTTCTCATGCCCAATAAAGTCTATTTCACCCCTCCACAGTATCAGGAAAGGCCTGCAAGGCCTTGGGCCTACTTCCAGCCTCCTGGCACCAATTATACTGATACCTGTGACATTTGGAGGTGTTAAGCTTCAAGGGGATGAAGTTGCACCTTCTACCCAGGGTTATGGAGCTCCGCGCAGGGTAAGAATTTAGGTCATCCCCCTGGCTGGAGGTGTTAAAGGAAAACACTTCACATGCCCAATAAAGTCTATTTCACCCCTCCACAGTATCAGGGAAGGCTTGCAAGGCCTTGTGCCTACTTCCAGCCTCCAGGCACCAATGTTACTGATACCTGTGACATTTGGTGGTGTTAAGCTTCAATGGGAAGAAGTCAAATCTTCTACCCAGGGTTATGGAGCTCAGCGCAGGGTAAGAATGTGGGTTATCCCCCTGGCTGGAGGTGTTAAATTAAAACACTTCACATGCCCAATAAAGTCTATTTCACCCCTTCACAGTATCAGGAAAGGCCTGCAAGGCCTTGGGCCTACTTCCAGCCTCCAGGCACCAATGTTACTGATACCTGGGACATTTGGAGGTGTTAAGCTTCAAGGGGAAGAAGTCACACCTTCTACCCAGGGTTATGGAGCTCAGCGCAGGGTAAGATTTCAGCTTTTCACCCCTAGCTGGATGTGTTGAAGCAAAACACTTCTCATGCCCAATAAAGTCTATTTCAACCCTTCACAGTATCAGGAAAGGCCTGCAAGGCCTTGGGCCTACTTCCAGCGTCCAGGCACCAATGTTACTGTTACCTGTGACATGTGGTGGTGTTAAGCTTCAAGGGGATGAAGTCACACCTTTTACCCAGGGTTATGGAGCTCAGCGCAGGGTAAGATTTCAGGTAATCCCCCTGGCTTGAGGTGTTAAAGCCAAACACTCCACATGCCCAATAAAGTCTATTTCACGCCTTCACAGTATCAGGAAAGGCCTGCAAGGCCTTGTGCCTACTTCCAGCCTCCAGGCACCAATGTTACTGATACCTGTGACATTTGGTGGTGTTAAGCTTCAAGGGGAAGAAGTCACACCTTCTACCCAGGGTTATGGAGCTCAGCGCAGGGTAAGAATTCAGGTTATCCCCCTGGCTGGAGGTGTTAAAGCAAAACACTTTGCATGCCCATTAAGGTCTATTTCACCCCTTCACAGTATCAGGAAAGGCAGGCAAGGTCGTGTGCCTACTTCCAGCCTCCAGGCACCAATGTTACTGATACCTGTGACATGTGGTGGTGTTAAGCTTCAAGGGGATGAAGTCACACCTTCTACCCATGGTTATGGAGCTCAGCGCAGGGTAAGAATTCAGGTTATCCCCCTGGCTTGAGGTGTTAAAGCAAAACACTTCACATGCCCTATAAAGTCTATTTCACCCCTTCACAGTATCAGGAAAGGCCTTGTGCCTTCTTCCAGCCTCTAGGCACCAATTTCACTGAAACTTGTGACATTTGTAGGTGTTCAACTTCAAGGGGAAGAAGTCACGCCTTCTACCCAGGGTTATGGAACTCAGCGCAGGGTAAGATTCCAGGCTTCACCCCTGACTGGAGGTGTTCAAGCAAAACACTTCTCATGCCCAATAAAGTCTATTTCACCCCTCCACAGTATCAGGAAAGGCCTGCAAGGCCTTGGGCCTACTTCCAGCCTCCTGGCACCAATTATACTGATACCTGTGACATTTGGAGGTGTTAAGCTTCAAGGGGATGAAGTTGCACCTTCTACCCAGGGTTATGGAGCTCCGCGCAGGGTAAGAATTTAGGTCATCCCCCTGGCTGGAGGTGTTAAAGGAAAACACTTCACATGCCCAATAAAGTCTAGTTCACCCCTTCACAGTATCAGGAAAGGCCTGCAAGGCCTTGGGCCTACTTCCAGCCTCCTGGCACCAATTATACTGATACCTGTGACATTTGGAGGTGTTAAGCTTCAAGGGGATGAAGTCACACCTTTTACCCAGGGTTATGGAGCTCAGCGCAGAGTAAGATTTCAGGTTATCGCCCTGGCTTGAGGTGTTAAAGCAAAACACTTCACATGCCCAATAAAGTCTAGTTCACCCCTTCACAGTATCAGGAAAGGCCTGCAAGGCCTTGTGCCTACTTCCAGCCTCCAGGCACCAATGTTACTGATACCTGTGACATGTGGTGGTGTAAGCTTCAAGGGGATGAAGTCACACCTTTTACCCAGGGTTATGGAGCTCAGCGCAGGGTAAGATTTCAGGTTATCGCCCTGGCTTGAGGTGTTAAAGCAAAACACTCCACATGCCAAATAAAGTCTATTTCACCCCTTCACAGTATCAGGAAAGGCCTGCAAGGCCTTGGGCCTACTTCCAGCCTCCAGGCACCAAAGTTACTGATACCTGTGACATTTGGTGGTGTTAAGCTTCAAGGGGAAGAAGTCACGCCTTCTACCCAGGGTTATGGAGCTCAGTGCAGGGTAAGAATTCAGGTTATCCCCCTGGCTGGAGGTGTTAAAGCAAAACACTTCACATGCCCATTAAAGTCTATTTCACCCCTTCACAGTATCAGGAAAGGCCTGCAAGGCCTTGTGCCTACTTCCAGCCTCCAGGCACCAATATTACTGTTACCTGTGACATGTGGTGGTGTTAAGCTTCAAGGGGATGAAGTCACACCTTTTACCCAGGGTTATGGAGCTCAGCGCAGGGTAAGATTTCAGGTTATCCCCCTGGCTTGAGGTGTTAAAGCCAAACACTCCACATGCCCAATAAAGTCTATTTCACGCCTTCACAGTATCAGGAAAGGCCTGCAAGGCCTTGTGCCTACTTCCAGCCTCCAGGCACCAATGTTACTGATACCTGTGACATTTGGTGGTGTTAAGCTTCAAGGGGAAGAAGTCACACCTTCTACCCAGGGTTATGGAGCTCAGCGCAGGGTAAGAATTCAGGTTATCCCCCTGGCTGGAGGTGTTAAAGCAAAACACTTTGCATGCCCATTAAAGTCTATTTCACCCCTTCACAGTATCAGGAAAGGCAGGCAAGGCCGTGTGCCTACTTCCAGCCTCCAGGCACCAATGTTACTGATACCTGTGACATGTGGTGGTGTTAAGCTTCAAGGGGATGAAGTCAACACCTTCTACCCAGGGTTATGGAGCTCAGCGCAGGGTAAGAATTCAGGTTATCCCCCTGGCTTGAGGTGTTAAAGCAAAACACTTCACATGCCCTATAAAGTCTATTTCACCCCTTCACAGTATTAGGAAAGGCCTTGTGCCTTCTTCCAGCCTCTAGGCACCAATTTCACTGAAACTTGTGACATTTGTAGGTGTTCAACTTCAAGGGGATGAAGTTGCACCTTCTATCCAGGGTTATGGAACTCAGCGCAGGGTAAGATTCCAGGCTTCACCCCTGACTGGAGGTGTTAAAGCAAAACACTTCTCATGCCCAATAAAGTCTATTTCACCCCTCCACAGTATCAGGAAAGGCCTGCAAGGCCTTGGGCCTACTTCCAGCCTCCTGGCACCAATTATACTGATACCTGTGACATTTGGAGGTGTTAAGCTTCAAGGGGATGAAGTTGCACCTTCTACCCAGGGTTATGGAGCTCCGCGCAGGGTAAGAATTTAGGTCATCCCCCTGGCTGGAGGTGTTAAAGGAAAACACTTCACATGCCCAATAAAGTCTATTTCACCCCTCCACAGTATCAGGGAAGGCTTGCAAGGCCTTGTGCCTACTTCCAGCCTCCAGGCACCAATGTTACTGATACCTGTGACATTTGGTGGTGTTAAGCTTCAATGGGAAGAAGTCAAATCTTCTACCCAGGGTTATGGAGCTCAGCGCAGGGTAAGAATGTGGGTTATCCCCCTGGCTGGAGGTGTTAAATTAAAACACTTCACATGCCCAATAAAGTCTATTTCACCCCTTCACAGTATCAGGAAAGGCCTGCAAGGCCTTGGGCCTACTTCCAGCCTCCAGGCACCAATGTTACTGATACCTGGGACATTTGGAGGTGTTAAGCTTCAAGGGGAAGTAGTCACACCTTCTACCCAGGGTTATGGAGCTCAGCGCAGGGTAAGATTTCAGCTTTTCACCCCTAGCTGGATGTGTTGAAGCAAAACACTTCTCATGCCCAATAAAGTCTATTTCAACCCTTCACAGTATCAGGAAAGGCCTGCAAGGCCTTGGGCCTACTTCCAGCGTCCAGGCACCAATGTTACTGTTACCTGTGACATGTGGTGGTGTTAAGCTTCAAGGGGATGAAGTCACACCTTTTACCCAGGGTTATGGAGCTCAGCGCAGGGTAAGATTTCAGGTAATCCCCCTGGCTTGAGGTGTTAAAGCCAAACACTCCACATGCCCAATAAAGTCTATTTCACGCCTTCACAGTATCAGGAAAGGCCTGCAAGGCCTTGTGCCTACTTCCAGCCTCCAGGCACCAATGTTACTGATACCTGTGACATTTGGTGGTGTTAAGCTTCAAGGGGAAGAAGTCACACCTTCTACCCAGGGTTATGGAGCTCAGCGCAGGGTAAGAATTCAGGTTATCCCCCTGGCTGGAGGTGTTAAAGCAAAACACTTTGCATGCCCATTAAGGTCTATTTCACCCCTTCACAGTATCAGGAAAGGCAGGCAAGGCCGTGTGCCTACTTCCAGCCTCCAGGCACCAATGTTACTGATACCTGTGACATGTGGTGGTGTTAAGCTTCAAGGGGATGAAGTCACACCTTCTACCCAGGGTTATGGAGCTCAGCGCAGGGTAAGAATTCAGGTTATCCCCCTGGCTTGAGGTGTTAAAGCAAAACACTTCACATGCCCTATAAAGTCTATTTCACCCCTTCACAGTATCAGGAAAGGCCTTGTGCCTTCTTCCAGCCTCTAGGCACCAATTTCACTGAAACTTGTGACATTTGTAGGTGTTCAACTTCAAGGGGAAGAAGTCACGCCTTCTACCCAGGGTTATGGAACTCAGCGCAGGGTAAGATTCCAGGCTTCACCCCTGACTGGAGGTGTTCAAGCAAAACACTTCTCATGCCCAATAAAGTCTATTTCACCCCTCCACAGTATCAGGAAAGGCCTGCAAGGCCTTGGGCCTACTTCCAGCCTCCTGGCACCAATTATACTGATACCTGTGACATTTGGAGGTGTTAAGCTTCAAGGGGATGAAGTTGCACCTTCTACCCAGGGTTATGGAGCTCCGCGCAGGGTAAGAATTTAGGTCATCCCCCTGGCTGGAGGTGTTAAAGGAAAACACTTCACATGCCCAATAAAGTCTAGTTCACCCCTTCACAGTATCAGGAAAGGCCTGCAAGGCCTTGGGCCTACTTCCAGCCTCCTGGCACCAATTATACTGATACCTGTGACATTTGGAGGTGTTAAGCTTCAAGGGGATGAAGTCACACCTTTTACCCAGGGTTATGGAGCTCAGCGCAGAGTAAGATTTCAGGTTATCGCCCTGGCTTGAGGTGTTAAAGCAAAACACTTCACATGCCCAATAAAGTCTAGTTCACCCCTTCACAGTATCAGGAAAGGCCTGCAAGGCCTTGTGCCTACTTCCAGCCTCCAGGCACCAATGTTACTGATACCTGTGACATGTGGTGGTGTAAGCTTCAAGGGGATGAAGTCACACCTTTTACCCAGGGTTATGGAGCTCAGCGCAGGGTAAGATTTCAGGTTATCGCCCTGGCTTGAGGTGTTAAAGCAAAACACTCCACATGCCAAATAAAGTCTATTTCACCCCTTCACAGTATCAGGAAAGGCCTGCAAGGCCTTGGGCCTACTTCCAGCCTCCAGGCACCAAAGTTACTGATACCTGTGACATTTGGTGGTGTTAAGCTTCAAGGGGAAGAAGTCACGCCTTCTACCCAGGGTTATGGAGCTCAGTGCAGGGTAAGAATTCAGGTTATCCCCCTGGCTGGAGGTGTTAAAGCAAAACACTTCACATGCCCATTAAAGTCTATTTCACCCCTTCACAGTATCAGGAAAGGCCTGCAAGGCCTTGTGCCTACTTCCAGCCTCCAGGCACCAATATTACTGTTACCTGTGACATGTGGTGGTGTTAAGCTTCAAGGGGATGAAGTCACACCTTTTACCCAGGGTTATGGAGCTCAGCGCAGGGTAAGATTTCAGGTTATCCCCCTGGCTTGAGGTGTTAAAGCCAAACACTCCACATGCCCAATAAAGTCTATTTCACGCCTTCACAGTATCAGGAAAGGCCTGCAAGGCCTTGTGCCTACTTCCAGCCTCCAGGCACCAATGTTACTGATACCTGTGACATTTGGTGGTGTTAAGCTTCAAGGGGAAGAAGTCACACCTTCTACCCAGGGTTATGGAGCTCAGCGCAGGGTAAGAATTCAGGTTATCCCCCTGGCTGGAGGTGTTAAAGCAAAACACTTTGCATGCCCATTAAAGTCTATTTCACCCCTTCACAGTATCAGGAAAGGCAGGCAAGGCCGTGTGCCTACTTCCAGCCTCCAGGCACCAATGTTACTGATACCTGTGACATGTGGTGGTGTTAAGCTTCAAGGGGATGAAGTCAACACCTTCTACCCAGGGTTATGGAGCTCAGCGCAGGGTAAGAATTCAGGTTATCCCCCTGGCTTGAGGTGTTAAAGCAAAACACTTCACATGCCCTATAAAGTCTATTTCACCCCTTCACAGTATTAGGAAAGGCCTTGTGCCTTCTTCCAGCCTCTAGGCACCAATTTCACTGAAACTTGTGACATTTGTAGGTGTTCAACTTCAAGGGGATGAAGTTGCACCTTCTATCCAGGGTTATGGAACTCAGCGCAGGGTAAGATTCCAGGCTTCACCCCTGACTGGAGGTGTTAAAGCAAAACACTTCTCATGCCCAATAAAGTCTATTTCACCCCTCCACAGTATCAGGAAAGGCCTGCAAGGCCTTGGGCCTACTTCCAGCCTCCTGGCACCAATTATACTGATACCTGTGACATTTGGAGGTGTTAAGCTTCAAGGGGATGAAGTTGCACCTTCTACCCAGGGTTATGGAGCTCCGCGCAGGGTAAGAATTTAGGTCATCCCCCTGGCTGGAGGTGTTAAAGGAAAACACTTCACATGCCCAATAAAGTCTATTTCACCCCTCCACAGTATCAGGGAAGGCTTGCAAGGCCTTGTGCCTACTTCCAGCCTCCAGGCACCAATGTTACTGATACCTGTGACATTTGGTGGTGTTAAGCTTCAATGGGAAGAAGTCAAATCTTCTACCCAGGGTTATGGAGCTCAGCGCAGGGTAAGAATGTGGGTTATCCCCCTGGCTGGAGGTGTTAAATTAAAACACTTCACATGCCCAATAAAGTCTATTTCACCCCTTCACAGTATCAGGAAAGGCCTGCAAGGCCTTGGGCCTACTTCCAGCCTCCAGGCACCAATGTTACTGATACCTGGGACATTTGGAGGTGTTAAGCTTCAAGGGGAAGAAGTCACACCTTCTACCCAGGGTTATGGAGCTCAGCGCAGGGTAAGATTTCAGCTTTTCACCCCTAGCTGGATGTGTTGAAGCAAAACACTTCTCATGCCCAATAAAGTCTATTTCAACCCTTCACAGTATCAGGAAAGGCCTGCAAGGCCTTGGGCCTACTTCCAGCGTCCAGGCACCTGTGTTTGTGATACTTGTGACATTTGGAGGTGTTCAGCTTCAAGGGGATGAAGTCACACCTTCTACCCAGGGTTATGGAGCTCAGCGCAGGGTAAGATTTCAGCTTTTCACCCCTAGCTGGATGTGTTGAAGCAAAACACTTCTCATGCCCAATAAAGTCTATTTCAACCCTTCACAGTATCAGGAAAGGCCTGTAAGGCCTTGGGCCTACATCCATTCTCCAGGCACCAATGTTACTGACACCTGTGACATTTGGTGGTGTTAAGCTTCATGGGGAAGAAGTCACACCTTCTACCCAGGGTTATGGAGCTCAGCGCAGGGTAAGATTTCAGGTTATTCCCCCTGGCTCGAGGTGTTAAAGCAAAACACTTCACATGCCCAATAAATTGTATTTCACCCCTTCACAGTATCAGGAAAGGCCTGCAAGGCCTCGTGCCTACTTCCAGCCCCCAGGCACCAATGTTACTGACACCTGTGACATTTGGTGGTGTTAAGCTTCATGGGGAAGAAGTCACACCTTCTACCCAGGGTTATGGAGCTCAGCGCAGGGTAAGAATTCAGGTTATTCCCCCTGGCTCGAGGTGTTAAAGCAAAACACTTCACATGCCCAATAAATTGTATTTCACCCCTTCACAGTATCAGGAAAGGCCTGCAAGGCCTTGGGCCTACTTGCAGCCCCCAGGCACCAATGTTACTGACACCTGTGACATTTGGTGGTGTTAAGCTTCAAGGGGAAGATGTCACACCTTCTACCCAGGGTTATGGAGCTCAGCGCAGGGTATGATTTTAGGTTATCCCCCTGGCTGGAGGTGTTTAAGCAAAACACCTCACATGCCCAGTACAGTGTATTTCACCCTTTCCCAGTATCAGTAAAGGCCTGCAAGGCCTTGTGCCTACTTCCAGCCTCCAGGCACCAATGTTACTGATACCTGTGACATTTGGTGGTGTTAAGCTTCAAGGGGATGAAGTCGCACCTTCTACCCAGGGTTATGGAGCTCCGCGCAGGGAAAGATTTCAGGCTTCACCCCAGGCTTAAGGCGTGAACATAGAACAATTACCATACACAACAATGTGTATTTCACCCATTCACGGTATCAGGAAAGGCCTGCTAGGCCTTGGGCCTACTTCCAGCCTCCAGGCACCAATGTTACTGATACCTGTGACATGTGGTGGTGTTAAGCTTCAAGGGGATGAAGTCACACTTTCTACCCAGGGTTATGGAGCTCAGCGCAGGGTAAGAATTCAGGTTATCCCCCTGGCTGGAGGTGTTAAAGCAAAATACTTCACATGCCCATTAAACTCTATTTCACCCCTTCACAGTATCAGGAAAGGCCTGCAAGGCCTTGTGCCTACTTCCAGCCCCCAGGCACCAATGTTACTGATGCCTGTGACATTTGTGGTGTAAAGCTTCAAGGGGATGAAGTCGCACCTTCTACCCAGGGTTATGGAGCTCTGCGCAGGGTAAGATTTCAGGTTATCCGCCTGGCTGGAGGTGTTAAAGCAAAACACTCCACATGCCCAATAAAGTCCATTTCACCCCTTCACTGTATCAGGAAAGGCCTGCAAGGCCTTGGGCCTACCTCCAGCCTCCAGGCACCAATGTTACTGATACCTGTGACATGTGGTGGTGTTAAGCTTCAAGGGGATGAAGTCGCACCTTCTACCCAGGGTTATGGAGCTCCGCGCAGGGTAAGATTTCAGGTTATCCCCCTGGCTGGAGGTGTTTAAGCAAAACACCTCACATGCCCAGTACAGTGTATTTAACCCTTTCCCAGTATCAGGAAAGGCCTGCAAGGCCTTGTGCCTACTTCCAGCCTCCAGGCACCAATGTTACTGATACCTGTGACATTTGGTGGTGTTAAGCTTCAAGGGGAAGAAGTCACACCTTCTACCCAGGGTTATGGAGCTCAGTGCAGGGTAAGATTTCAGGTTATCCCCCTGGCTGGAGGTGTTAAAGCAAAACACTCCACATGCCCAATAAAGTCTATTTCACCCCTTCACTGTATCAGGAAAGGCCTGCAAGGCCTTGTGCCTACTTCCAGCCTCCAGGCACCAATGTACTGATACCTGTGACATTTGGTGGTGTTCAGCTTCAAGGGGATGAAGTCACACCTTCTACCCAGGGTTATGGAGCTCAGCGCAGGGTAAGATTTTAGGTTATCCCCCTGGCTGGAGGTGTTTAAGCAAAACACCTCACATGCCCAGTACAGTGTATTTCACCCTTTCCCAGTATCAGTAAAGGCCTGCAAGGCCTTGTGCCTACTTCCAGCCTCCAGGCACCAATGTTACTGATACCTGTGACATTTGGTGGTGTTAAGCTTCAAGGGGATGAAGTCGCACCTTCTACCCAGGGTTATGGAGCTCAGCACAGGGTAAGAATTCAGGTTATCCCCCTGGCTGGAGGTGTTAAAGCAAAACACTCCACATGCCCAATAAAGTCTATTTCACCCCTTTACTGTATCAGGAAAGGCCTGCAAGGCCGTGGGCCTACTTCCAGCCTCCAGGCACCAATTTTACTGATACCTGTGACATTTGGTGGTGTTAAGCTTCAAGGGGATGAAGTCACACTTTATACCCAGGGTTATGGAGCTCAGCGCAGGGTAAGATTTTTTGGTTATCCCCCTGGCTGGAGGTGTTTAAGCAAAACACCTCACATGCCCAGTACAGTGTATTTCACCCTTTCCCAGTATCAGGAAAGGCCTGCAAGGCCTTGTGCCTACTTCCAGCCTCCAGGCACCAATGTTACTGATACCTGTGACATTTGGTGGTGTTAAGCTTCAAGGGGAAGAAGTCACACCTTCTACCCAGGGTTATGGAGCTCAGTGCAGGGTACGATTTCAGGTCATCCCTCTGGCTGGAGGTGTTAAAGCAAAACACTTCACATGCCCAATACGTTGTATTTCAGTCCTTCACAGTATCAGGAAAGGCCTGCAAGGCCTTGGGCCAACTTCCAGCCCCCAGGCACCAATGTTACTGATACCTGTGACATTTGGTGGTGTTAAGCTTCAAGGGGAAGAAGTCACACCTTCTACCCAGGGTTATGGAGCTCAGCGCAGGGTAAGATTTCAGGTTATCGCCCGGGCTTGAGTTGCTAAAGCAAAACACTTCACATGCCCAATAAAGTCTATTTCACCCCTTTCACAGTATCAGGAAAGGCCTGCAAGGCCCTGGGCCTACTTCCAGCCCCCAGGCACCAATGTTACTGATACCTGTGACATGTGGTGGTGTTAAGCTTCAAGGGGAAGAAGTCACACCTTCTACCCAGGGTTATGGAGCTCAGTGCAGGGTAAGAATTCAGGTTATCCCCCTGGCTGGAGGTGTTTAAGCAAAACACCTCACATGCCCAGTACAGTGTATTTCACCCTTTCCCAGTATCAGTAAAGGCCTGCAAGGCCTTGTGCCTACTTCCAGCCTCCAGGCACCAATGTTACTGATACCTGTGACATTTGGTGGTGTTAAGCTTCAAGGGGATGAAGTCGCACGTTCTACCCAGGGTTATGGAGCTCCGCGCAGGGTAAGATTTCAGGCTTCACCCCAGGCTTAAGGCGTGAAAATAGAACAGTTACCATACACAACAATGTGTATTTCACCCATTCACAGTATCAGGAAAGGCCTGCAAGGCCTTGGGCCTACTTCCAGGCACCAATGTTACTGATACCTGTGACATTTGGTAGTGTTAAGCTTCAAGGGGATGAAGTCACACTTTCTACCGAGGGTTATGGAGCTCAGCACAGGGTAAGATTTTAGGTTATCCCCCTGGCTGGAGGTGTTTAAGCAAAACACCTCACATGCCCAGTACAGTGTATTTCACGCTTTCCCAGTATCAGGATAGTCCTGCAAGGCCTTGTGCCTACTTCCAGCCTCCAGGCACCAATGTGACTGATACCTGTGACATTTGGTGGTCTTAAGCTTCAAGGGGATGAAGTCACACTTTATACCCAGGGTTATGGAGCTCAGCGCAGGGTAAGATTTTAGGTTATCCCCCTGGCTGGAGTTGTTAAAGCAAAACACTTCACATGCCCAATAAAGTCTATTTCACCCCTTCACAGTATCAGGAAAGGCCTGCAAGGCCTTGGGCCTCCTTCCAGCCCCCAGGCACCTGTTTTTGTGATACTTGTGACATTTGGAGGTGCTCAGCTTCAAGGGGATGAAGTCACACCTTCTACCCAGGGTTATGGAGCTCAGTGCAGGGTAAGATTTCAGTTTATCCCCCTGGCCTGAGGTGTTATAGCAAAACACTTCACATGCCAAACAAAGTCTATTTCACCCCTTTCACGATATCAGGAAAGGCCTGCAAGGCCTTGTGCCTACTTCCAGCCTCCAGGCACCAATGTTACCGATACCTGTGACATTTGGAGGTGTTAAGCTTCAAGGGGATGAAGTCTCACCTTTTACCCAGGGTTATGGAGCTCAGCGCAGGGTAAGATTTCAGGTTATCCCCCCGGCTGGAGGGGGTAAAGCAAAACACGTCACATGCCCATTAAAGTGTATTCCGCCCATTCACAGTATCAGGAAAGGCCTGCAAGGCCTTGTGCTTACTTCCAGCCTCCAGGCACCAATGTTACTGATACCTGTGACATATGGTGGTGTTAAGCTTCAAGGGGATGACGTCACACCTCTCACCCAGGGTTATGGAGCTCAGTGCAGGGTAAGAATTCAGGTTATCCCCCCGGCTGGAGGTGTTAAAGCAAAACACTCCACATGCCCAATAAAGTCTATTTCACCCTTTCCCAGTATCAGGAAAGCCTGCACGGCCTTCTGCCTACTTCCAGCCTCCAGGCACCAATGTTACTGATACCTGTGACATTTGGTGGTGTTAAGCTTCAAGGGGAAGAAGTCACACCTTCTACCAAGTGTTATGGAGCTCAGTGCAGGGTAAGAATTCAGGTTATCCCCCTCGCTGGAGGTGTTAAAGCAAAACACTCTGCATGCCCATTAAAGTCTATTTCACCCCTTCACAGTATCAGGAAAGGCCTGCAAGGCCTTGGGCCTACTTCCAGCCCCCAGGCACCAATGTTACTGATACCTGTGACATGTGGTGGTGTTACGCTTCAAGGGGATGAAGTCACACCTTTTACCCAGGGTTATGGAGCTCAGCGCAGGGTAAGAATTCAGGTTATCGCCCTGGCTTGAGGTGTTAAAGCAAAACACTTGACATGCCCAATACAGTCTATTTCACCCCTTTCTCAGTATCAGGAAAGGCCTGCAAGGCCTTGGGCCTACTTCCAGCCTCCAGGCACCAATTTTACTGATACCTGTGACATTTGGAGGTGTTACGCTTCAAGGGGATGAAGTCACACCTTTTACCCAGGGTTATGGAGCTCAGCGCAGGGTAAGAATTCAGGTTATCGCCCTGGCTTGAGGTGTTAAAGCAAAACACTTCACATGCCCAATAAAGTCTATTTCACCCCTTTCTCAGTATCAGAAAAGGCCTGCAAGGCCTTGGGCCTACTTCCAGCCTCCAGGCACCAATTTTACTGATACCTGTGACATTTGGAGGTGTTAAGCTTGAAGGGTATGAAGTCACACCTTCTACCCTGGGTTATGGAGCTCAGTGCAGGGTAAGATGTCAGGTTATCCCCCTGGCTGGAGGTGTTAAAGCAAAACACTCCACATGCCCAATAAAGTCTATTTCACCCCTTCACTGTATCAGGAAAGGCCTTGTGCCTACTTCCAGCCTCCAGGCACCAATGTTACTGATACCTGTGACATTTGGTGGTGTTAAGCTTCAAGGGGAAGAAGTCACATCTTCTACCCAGGGTTATGGAGCTCAGCGCAGGGTAAGATTTCAGGTTATCCCCCTGGCTGGAGGTGTTAAAGGAAAACACTTTGCACGCCCATTAAAGTCTATTTCACCCCTTCACAGTATCAGGAAAGGCCTGCAAGGCCTTGTGCCTACTTCCAGCCTCCAGGCACCAATGTTACTGATACCTGTGACATGTGGTGGTGTTAAGCTTCAAGGGGATTAAGTTACACCTTCTACCCAGGGTTATGGAGCTCAGCGCAGGGTAAGATTTCAGGTTATCCCCCTGGCTTGAGGTGTTAAAGCCAAACACTCCACATGCCCAATAAAGTCTATTTCACCTCTTCACAGTATCAGGAAAGGCCTGCAAGGCATTGGGCCTACTTCCAGCCTCCAGGCACCAATGTTACTGATACCTGTGACAGGTGGTGGTGTTAAGCTTCAAGGGGATGTAGTCACACCTTTTACCCAGGGTCATGGAGCTCAGCGCAGGGTAAGATTTCAGGTTATCCCCCTGGATTGAGGTGTTAAAGCCAAACACTCCACATGCCCAAGAAAGTCTATTTCACACCTTCACGGTATCAGGAAAGGCCTGCAAGGCCCTGGGCCTACTTCCAGCCTCCAGGCACCAATTGTACTGATACCTGTGACATTTGGTGGTGTTAAGCTTCAAGGGGACGAAGTCACACTTTCTACCCAGGGTTATGGAGCTCAGAGCAGGGTAAGATTTTAGGTAATCCCCCTGGCTGGAGGTGTTTAAGCAAAACACCTCACACGCCCAGTACAGTGTATTTCACCCTTTCCCAGTATCAGGAAAGGCCTGCAAGGCCTTGTGCCTACTTCCAGCCTCCAGGCACCAATGTTACTGATACCTGTGACATTTGGTGGTGTTAAGCTTCAAGGGGATGAAGTCGCACCTTCTACCCAGGGTTATGGAGCTCCGCGCAGGGTAAGATTTCAGGCTTCACCCCAGGCTTAAGGCGTGAAAATAGAACAGTTACCATACACAACAATGTGTATTTCACCCATTCACAGTATCAGGAAAGGCCTGCAAGGCCTTGGGCCTACTTCCAGCCTCCAGGCACCAATGTTACTGATACCTGTGACATTTGGTAGTGTTAAGCTTCAAGGGGATGAAGTCACACTTTCTACCCAGGGTTATGGAGCTCAGCGCAGGGTAAGAATTCAGGTTATCCCCCTGGCTGGAGGTGTTAAAGCAAAACACTTCACATGCCCATTAAACTCTATTTCACCCCTTCACAGTATCAGGAAAGGCCTGCAAGGCCTTGGGCCTACTTCCAGCCTCCAGGCACCAATGTTACTGATACCTGTGACATTTTGGTAGTGTTAAGCTTCAAGGGGATGAAGTCACACTTTCTACCCAGGGTTATGGAGCTCAGCACAGGGTAAGATTTTAGGTTATCCCCCTGGCTGGAGGTGTTTAAGCAAAACACCTCACATGCCCAGTACAGTGTATTTCACCCTTTCCCAGGATCAGTAAAGGCCTGCAAGGCCTTGTGCCTACTTCCAGCCTCCAGGCACCAATGTTACTGATACCTGTGACCTTTGGTGGTGTTAAGCTCCAAGGGGATGAAGTCGCACCTTCTACCCAGGGTTATGGAGCTCCGCGCAGGGTAAGATTTCAGGTTATCCCCCTGGCTGGAGGTGTTTAAGCAAAACACCTCACATGCCCAGTACAGTGTATTTAACCCTTTCCCAGTATCAGGAAAGGCCTGCAAGGCCTTGTGCCTACTTCCAGCCTCCAGGCACCAATGTTACTGATACCTGTGACATTTGGTGGTGTTAAGCTTCAATGGGAAGAAGTCAAATCTTCTACCCAGGGTTATGGAGCTCAGCGCAGGGTAAGAATTTGGGTTATCCCCCTGGCTGGAGGTGTTAAATTAAAACACTTCACATGCCCAATAAAGTCTGTTTCACCCCTTCACAGTATCATGAAAGGCCTGCAAGGCCTTGTGCCTACTTCAAGCTCCAGGCACCAATGTTACTGATACCTGTGACATGTGGTGGTGTTAAGCTTCAATGGGATGAAGTCACACCTTCTACCCAGGGTTATGGAGCTCAGTGCAGGGTAAGAATTTGGGTTATCCCCCTGGCTGGAGGTGTTAAAGCAAAACACTTCACATGCCCAATAAAGTCTGTTTCACCCCTTCACAGTATCAGGAAAGGCCTGCAAGGCCTTGTGCCTACTTCCAGCCTCCAGGCACCAATGTTACTGATACCTGTGACATGTGGTGGTGTTAAGCTTCAATGGGATGAAGTCGCACCTTCTACCCAGGGTTATGGAGCTCAGCGCAGGGTAAGATTTCAGGTTATCCCCCCTGGCTTGAGGTGTTAAAGCAAAACACTTCACATGCCCAATAAAGTCTATTTCACCCCTTCACAGTATCAGGAAAGGCCTGCAAGGCCTTGGGCCTACTTCCAGCCTCCAGGCACCAATGTTACTGATACCTGTGATATTTGGTGGTGTTAAGCTTCAAGGGGATGAAGCCACACCTTTTACCCAGGGTTATGGAGCTCAGCGCAGAGTAAGATTTCAGGTTATCGCCCTGGCTTGAGGTGTTAAAGCAAAACACTTCACATGCCCAATAAAGTCTAGTTCACCCCTTCACAGTATCAGGAAAGGCCTGCAAGGCCTTGTGCCTACTTTCAGCCTCCAGGCACCAATGTTACTGATACCTGTGACATGTGCTGGTGTAAGCTTCAAGGGGATGAAGTCACACCTTTTACCCAGGGTTATGGAGCTCAGCGCAGGGTAAGATTTCAGGTTATCGCCCTGGCTTGAGGTGTTAAAGCAAAACACTCCACATGCCAAATAAAGTCTATTTCACCCCTTCACAGTATCAGGAAAGGCCTGCAAGGCCTTGGGCCTACTTCCAGCCTCCAGGCACCAAAGTTACTGATACCTGTGACATTTGGTGGTGTTAAGCTTCAAGGGGAAGAAGTCACGCCTTCTACCCAGGGTTATGGAGCTCAGTGCAGGGTAAGAATTCAGGTTATCCCCCTGGCTGGAGGTGTTAAAGCAAAACACTTCACATGCCCATTAAAGTCTATTTCACCCCTTCACAGTATCAGGAAAGGCCTGCAAGGCCTTGTGCCTACTTCCAGCCTCCAGGCACCAATGTTACTGTTACCTGTGACATGTGGTGGTGTTAAGCTTCAAGGGGATGAAGTCACACCTTTTACCCAGGGTTATGGAGCTCAGCGCAGGGTAAGATTTCAGGTAATCCCCCTGGCTTGAGGTGTTAAAGCCAAACACTCCACATACCCAATAAAGTCTATTTCACGCCTTCACAGTATCAGGAAAGGCCTGCAAGGCCTTGTGCCTACTTCCAGCCTCCAGGCACCAATGTTACTGATACCTGTGACATTTGGTGGTGTTAAGCTTCAAGGGGAAGAAGTCACACCTTCTACCCAGGGTTATGGAGCTCAGCGCAGGGTAAGAATTCAGGTTATCCCCCTGGCTGGAGGTGTTAAAGCAAAACACTTTGCATGCCCATTAAAGTCTATTTCACCCCTTCACAGTATCAGGAAAGGCAGGCAAGGCCGTGTGCCTACTTCCAGCCTCCAGGCACCAATGTTACTGATACCTGTGACATGTGGTGGTGTTAAGCTTCAAGGGGATGAAGTCACACCTTCTACCCAGGGTTATGGAGCTCAGCGCAGGGTAAGAATTCAGGTTATCCCCCTGGCTTGAGGTGTTAAAGCAAAACACTTCACATGCCCTATAAAGTCTATTTCACCCCTTCACAGTATCAGGAAAGGCCGTGTGCCTTCTTCCAGCCTCTAGGCACCAATTTCACTGAAACTTGTGACATTTGTAGGTGTTCAACTTCAAGGGGAAGAAGTCACGCCTTCTACCCAGGGTTATGGAACTCAGCGCAGGGTAAGATTCCAGGCTTCACCCCTGACTGGAGGTGTTCAAGCAAAACACTTCTCATGCCCAATAAAGTCTATTTCACCCCTCCACAGTATCAGGAAAGGCCTGCAAGGCCTTGGGCCTACTTCCAGCCTCCTGGCACCAATTATACTGATACCTGTGACATTTGGAGGTGTTAAGCTTCATGGGGATGAAGTTGCACCTTCTACCCAGGGTTATGGAGCTCCGCGCAGGGTAAGAATTTAGGTCATCCCCCTGGCTGGAGGTGTTAAAGGAAAACACTTCACATGCCCAATAAAGTCTAGTTCACCCCTTCACAGTATCAGGAAAGGCCTGCAAGGCCTTGGGCCTACTTCCAGCCTCCTGGCACCAATTATACTGATACCTGTGACATTTGGAGGTGTTAAGCTTCAAGGGGATGAAGTCACACCTTTTACCCAGGGTTATGGAGCTCAGCGCAGAGTAAGATTTCAGGTTATCGCCCTGGCTTGAGGTGTTAAAGCAAAACACTTCACATGCCCAATAAAGTCTAGTTCACCCCTTCACAGTATCAGGAAAGGCCTGCAAGGCCTTGTGCCTACTTCCAGCCTCCAGGCACCAATGTTACTGATACCTGTGACATGTGGTGGTGTAAGCTTCAAGGGGATGAAGTCACACCTTTTACCCAGGGTTATGGAGCTCAGCGCAGGGTAAGATTTCAGGTTATCGCCCTGGCTTGAGGTGTTAAAGCAAAACACTCCACATGCCAAATAAAGTCTATTTCACCCCTTCACAGTATCAGGAAAGGCCTGCAAGGCCTTGGGCCTACTTCCAGCCTCCAGGCACCAAAGTTACTGATACCTGTGACATTTGGTGGTGTTAAGCTTCAAGGGGAAGAAGTCACGCCTTCTACCCAGGGTTATGGAGCTCAGTGCAGGGTAAGAATTCAGGTTATCCCCCTGGCTGGAGGTGTTAAAGCAAAACACTTCACATGCCCATTAAAGTCTATTTCACCCCTTCACAGTATCAGGAAAGGCCTGCAAGGCCTTGTGCCTACTTCCAGCCTCCAGGCACCAATATTACTGTTACCTGTGACATGTGGTGGTGTTAAGCTTCAAGGGGATGAAGTCACACCTTTTACCCAGGGTTATGGAGCTCAGCGCAGGGTAAGATTTCAGGTTATCCCCCTGGCTTGAGGTGTTAAAGCCAAACACTCCACATGCCCAATAAAGTCTATTTCACGCCTTCACAGTATCAGGAAAGGCCTGCAAGGCCTTGTGCCTACTTCCAGCCTCCAGGCACCAATGTTACTGATACCTGTGACATTTGGTGGTGTTAAGCTTCAAGGGGAAGATGTCACACCTTCTACCCAGGGTTATGGAGCTCAGCGCAGGGTAAGAATTCAGGTTATCCCCCTGGCTGGAGGTGTTAAAGCAAAACACTTTGCATGCCCATTAAAGTCTATTTCACCCCTTCACAGTATCAGGAAAGGCAGGCAAGGCCGTGTGCCTACTTCCAGCCTCCAGGCACCAATGTTACTGATACCTGTGACATGTGGTGGTGTTAAGCTTCAAGGGGATGAAGTCAACACCTTCTACCCAGGGTTATGGAGCTCAGCGCAGGGTAAGAATTCAGGTTATCCCCCTGGCTTGAGGTGTTAAAGCAAAACACTTCACATGCCCTATAAAGTCTATTTCACCCCTTCACAGTATTAGGAAAGGCCTTGTGCCTTCTTCCAGCCTCTAGGCACCAATTTCACTGAAACTTGTGACATTTGTAGGTGTTCAACTTCAAGGGGATGAAGTTGCACCTTCTATCCAGGGTTATGGAACTCAGCGCAGGGTAAGATTCCAGGCTTCACCCCTGACTGGAGGTGTTAAAGCAAAACACTTCTCATGCCCAATAAAGTCTATTTCACCCCTCCACAGTATCAGGAAAGGCCTGCAAGGCCTTGGGCCTACTTCCAGCCTCCTGGCACCAATTATACTGATACCTGTGACATTTGGAGGTGTTAAGCTTCAAGGGGATGAAGTTGCACCTTCTACCCAGGGTTATGGAGCTCCGCGCAGGGTAAGAATTTAGGTCATCCCCCTGGCTGGAGGTGTTAAAGGAAAACACTTCACATGCCCAATAAAGTCTATTTCACCCCTCCACAGTATCAGGGAAGGCTTGCAAGGCCTTGTGCCTACTTCCAGCCTCCAGGCACCAATGTTACTGATACCTGTGACATTTGGTGGTGTTAAGCTTCAATGGGAAGAAGTCAAATCTTCTACCCAGGGTTATGGAGCTCAGCGCAGGGTAAGAATGTGGGTTATCCCCCTGGCTGGAGGTGTTAAATTAAAACACTTCACATGCCCAATAAAGTCTATTTCACCCCTTCACAGTATCAGGAAAGGCCTGCAAGGCCTTGGGCCTACTTCCAGCCTCCAGGCACCAATGTTACTGATACCTGGGACATTTGGAGGTGTTAAGCTTCAAGGGGAAGAAGTCACACCTTCTACCCAGGGTTATGGAGCTCAGCGCAGGGTAAGATTTCAGCTTTTCACCCCTAGCTGGATGTGTTGAAGCAAAACACTTCTCATGCCCAATAAAGTCTATTTCAACCCTTCACAGTATCAGGAAAGGCCTGCAAGGCCTTGGGCCTACTTCCAGCGTCCAGGCACCAATGTTACTGTTACCTGTGACATGTGGTGGTGTTAAGCTTCAAGGGGATGAAGTCACACCTTTTACCCAGGGTTATGGAGCTCAGCGCAGGGTAAGATTTCAGGTAATCCCCCTGGCTTGAGGTGTTAAAGCCAAACACTCCACATGCCCAATAAAGTCTATTTCACGCCTTCACAGTATCAGGAAAGGCCTGCAAGGCCTTGTGCCTACTTCCAGCCTCCAGGCACCAATGTTACTGATACCTGTGACATTTGGTGGTGTTAAGCTTCAAGGGGAAGAAGTCACACCTTCTACCCAGGGTTATGGAGCTCAGCGCAGGGTAAGAATTCAGGTTATCCCCCTGGCTGGAGGTGTTAAAGCAAAACACTTTGCATGCCCATTAAGGTCTATTTCACCCCTTCACAGTATCAGGAAAGGCAGGCAAGGTCGTGTGCCTACTTCCAGCCTCCAGGCACCAATGTTACTGATACCTGTGACATGTGGTGGTGTTAAGCTTCAAGGGGATGAAGTCACACCTTCTACCCAGGGTTATGGAGCTCAGCGCAGGGTAAGAATTCAGGTTTTCCCCCTGGCTTGAGGTGTTAAAGCAAAACACTTCACATGCCCTATAAAGTCTATTTCACCCCTTCACAGTATCAGGAAAGGCCTTGTGCCTTCTTCCAGCCTCTAGGCACCAATTTCACTGAAACTTGTGACATTTGTAGGTGTTCAACTTCAAGGGGAAGAAGTCACGCCTTCTACCCAGGGTTATGGAACTCAGCGCAGGGTAAGATTCCAGGCTTCACCCCTGACTGGAGGTGTTCAAGCAAAACACTTCTCATGCCCAATAAAGTCTATTTCACCCCTCCACAGTATCAGGAAAGGCCTGCAAGGCCTTGGGCCTACTTCCAGCCTCCTGGCACCAATTATACTGATACCTGTGACATTTGGAGGTGTTAAGCTTCAAGGGGATGAAGTTGCACCTTCTACCCAGGGTTATGGAGCTCCGCGCAGGGTAAGAATTTAGGTCATCCCCCTGGCTGGAGGTGTTAAAGGAAAACACTTCACATGCCCAATAAAGTCTAGTTCACCCCTTCACAGTATCAGGAAAGGCCTGCAAGGCCTTGGGCCTACTTCCAGCCTCCTGGCACCAATTATACTGATACCTGTGACATTTGGAGGTGTTAAGCTTCAAGGGGATGAAGTCACACCTTTTACCCAGGGTTATGGAGCTCAGCGCAGAGTAAGATTTCAGGTTATCGCCCTGGCTTGAGGTGTTAAAGCAAAACACTTCACATGCCCAATAAAGTCTAGTTCACCCCTTCACAGTATCAGGAAAGGCCTGCAAGGCCTTGTGCCTACTTCCAGCCTCCAGGCACCAATGTTACTGATACCTGTGACATGTGGTGGTGTAAGCTTCAAGGGGATGAAGTCACACCTTTTACCCAGGGTTATGGAGCTCAGCGCAGGGTAAGATTTCAGGTTATCGCCCTGGCTTGAGGTGTTAAAGCAAAACACTCCACATGCCAAATAAAGTCTATTTCACCCCTTCACAGTATCAGGAAAGGCCTGCAAGGCCTTGGGCCTACTTCCAGCCTCCAGGCACCAAAGTTACTGATACCTGTGACATTTGGTGGTGTTAAGCTTCAAGGGGAAGAAGTCACGCCTTCTACCCAGGGTTATGGAGCTCAGTGCAGGGTAAGAATTCAGGTTATCCCCCTGGCTGGAGGTGTTAAAGCAAAACACTTCACATGCCCATTAAAGTCTATTTCACCCCTTCACAGTATCAGGAAAGGCCTGCAAGGCCTTGTGCCTACTTCCAGCCTCCAGGCACCAATATTACTGTTACCTGTGACATGTGGTGGTGTTAAGCTTCAAGGGGATGAAGTCACACCTTTTACCCAGGGTTATGGAGCTCAGCGCAGGGTAAGATTTCAGGTTATCCCCCTGGCTTGAGGTGTTAAAGCCAAACACTCCACATGCCCAATAAAGTCTATTTCACGCCTTCACAGTATCAGGAAAGGCCTGCAAGGCCTTGTGCCTACTTCCAGCCTCCAGGCACCAATGTTACTGATACCTGTGACATTTGGTGGTGTTAAGCTTCAAGGGGAAGAAGTCACACCTTCTACCCAGGGTTATGGAGCTCAGCGCAGGGTAAGAATTCAGGTTATCCCCCTGGCTGGAGGTGTTAAAGCAAAACACTTTGCATGCCCATTAAAGTCTATTTCACCCCTTCACAGTATCAGGAAAGGCAGGCAAGGCCGTGTGCCTACTTCCAGCCTCCAGGCACCAATGTTACTGATACCTGTGACATGTGGTGGTGTTAAGCTTCAAGGGGATGAAGTCAACACCTTCTACCCAGGGTTATGGAGCTCAGCGCAGGGTAAGAATTCAGGTTATCCCCCTGGCTTGAGGTGTTAAAGCAAAACACTTCACATGCCCTATAAAGTCTATTTCACCCCTTCACAGTATTAGGAAAGGCCTTGTGCCTTCTTCCAGCCTCTAGGCACCAATTTCACTGAAACTTGTGACATTTGTAGGTGTTCAACTTCAAGGGGATGAAGTTGCACCTTCTATCCAGGGTTATGGAACTCAGCGCAGGGTAAGATTCCAGGCTTCACCCCTGACTGGAGGTGTTAAAGCAAAACACTTCTCATGCCCAATAAAGTCTATTTCACCCCTCCACAGTATCAGGAAAGGCCTGCAAGGCCTTGGGCCTACTTCCAGCCTCCTGGCACCAATTATACTGATACCTGTGACATTTGGAGGTGTTAAGCTTCAAGGGGATGAAGTTGCACCTTCTACCCAGGGTTATGGAGCTCCGCGCAGGGTAAGAATTTAGGTCATCCCCCTGGCTGGAGGTGTTAAAGGAAAACACTTCACATGCCCAATAAAGTCTATTTCACCCCTCCACAGTATCAGGGAAGGCTTGCAAGGCCTTGTGCCTACTTCCAGCCTCCAGGCACCAATGTTACTGATACCTGTGACATTTGGTGGTGTTAAGCTTCAATGGGAAGAAGTCAAATCTTCTACCCAGGGTTATGGAGCTCAGCGCAGGGTAAGAATGTGGGTTATCCCCCTGGCTGGAGGTGTTAAATTAAAACACTTCACATGCCCAATAAAGTCTATTTCACCCCTTCACAGTATCAGGAAAGGCCTGCAAGGCCTTGGGCCTACTTCCAGCCTCCAGGCACCAATGTTACTGATACCTGGGACATTTGGAGGTGTTAAGCTTCAAGGGGAAGAAGTCACACCTTCTACCCAGGGTTATGGAGCTCAGCGCAGGGTAAGATTTCAGCTTTTCACCCCTAGCTGGATGTGTTGAAGCAAAACACTTCTCATGCCCAATAAAGTCTATTTCAACCCTTCACAGTATCAGGAAAGGCCTGCAAGGCCTTGGGCCTACTTCCAGCGTCCAGGCACCAATGTTACTGTTACCTGTGACATGTGGTGGTGTTAAGCTTCAAGGGGATGAAGTCACACCTTTTACCCAGGGTTATGGAGCTCAGCGCAGGGTAAGATTTCAGGTAATCCCCCTGGCTTGAGGTGTTAAAGCCAAACACTCCACATGCCCAATAAAGTCTATTTCACGCCTTCACAGTATCAGGAAAGGCCTGCAAGGCCTTGTGCCTACTTCCAGCCTCCAGGCACCAATGTTACTGATACCTGTGACATTTGGTGGTGTTAAGCTTCAAGGGGAAGAAGTCACACCTTCTACCCAGGGTTATGGAGCTCAGCGCAGGGTAAGAATTCAGGTTATCCCCCTGGCTGGAGGTGTTAAAGCAAAACACTTTGCATGCCCATTAAGGTCTATTTCACCCCTTCACAGTATCAGGAAAGGCAGGCAAGGTCGTGTGCCTACTTCCAGCCTCCAGGCACCAATGTTACTGATACCTGTGACATGTGGTGGTGTTAAGCTTCAAGGGGATGAAGTCACACCTTCTACCCAGGGTTATGGAGCTCAGCGCAGGGTAAGAATTCAGGTTATCCCCCTGGCTTGAGGTGTTAAAGCAAAACACTTCACATGCCCTATAAAGTCTATTTCACCCCTTCACAGTATCAGGAAAGGCCTTGTGCCTTCTTCCAGCCTCTAGGCACCAATTTCACTGAAACTTGTGACATTTGTAGGTGTTCAACTTCAAGGGGAAGAAGTCACGCCTTCTACCCAGGGTTATGGAACTCAGCGCAGGGTAAGATTCCAGGCTTCACCCCTGACTGGAGGTGTTCAAGCAAAACACTTCTCATGCCCAATAAAGTCTATTTCACCCCTCCACAGTATCAGGAAAGGCCTGCAAGGCCTTGGGCCTACTTCCAGCCTCCTGGCACCAATTATACTGATACCTGTGACATTTGGAGGTGTTAAGCTTCAAGGGGATGAAGTTGCACCTTCTACCCAGGGTTATGGAGCTCCGCGCAGGGTAAGAATTTAGGTCATCCCCCTGGCTGGAGGTGTTAAAGGAAAACACTTCACATGCCCAATAAAGTCTAGTTCACCCCTTCACAGTATCAGGAAAGGCCTGCAAGGCCTTGGGCCTACTTCCAGCCTCCTGGCACCAATTATACTGATACCTGTGACATTTGGAGGTGTTAAGCTTCAAGGGGATGAAGTCACACCTTTTACCCAGGGTTATGGAGCTCAGCGCAGAGTAAGATTTCAGGTTATCGCCCTGGCTTGAGGTGTTAAAGCAAAACACTTCACATGCCCAATAAAGTCTAGTTCACCCCTTCACAGTATCAGGAAAGGCCTGCAAGGCCTTGTGCCTACTTCCAGCCTCCAGGCACCAATGTTACTGATACCTGTGACATGTGGTGGTGTAAGCTTCAAGGGGATGAAGTCACACCTTTTACCCAGGGTTATGGAGCTCAGCGCAGGGTAAGATTTCAGGTTATCGCCCTGGCTTGAGGTGTTAAAGCAAAACACTCCACATGCCAAATAAAGTCTATTTCACCCCTTCACAGTATCAGGAAAGGCCTGCAAGGCCTTGGGCCTACTTCCAGCCTCCAGGCACCAAAGTTACTGATACCTGTGACATTTGGTGGTGTTAAGCTTCAAGGGGAAGAAGTCACGCCTTCTACCCAGGGTTATGGAGCTCAGTGCAGGGTAAGAATTCAGGTTATCCCCCTGGCTGGAGGTGTTAAAGCAAAACACTTCACATGCCCATTAAAGTCTATTTCACCCCTTCACAGTATCAGGAAAGGCCTGCAAGGCCTTGTGCCTACTTCCAGCCTCCAGGCACCAATATTACTGTTACCTGTGACATGTGGTGGTGTTAAGCTTCAAGGGGATGAAGTCACACCTTTTACCCAGGGTTATGGAGCTCAGCGCAGGGTAAGATTTCAGGTTATCCCCCTGGCTTGAGGTGTTAAAGCCAAACACTCCACATGCCCAATAAAGTCTATTTCACGCCTTCACAGTATCAGGAAAGGCCTGCAAGGCCTTGTGCCTACTTCCAGCCTCCAGGCACCAATGTTACTGATACCTGTGACATTTGGTGGTGTTAAGCTTCAAGGGGAAGAAGTCACACCTTCTACCCAGGGTTATGGAGCTCAGCGCAGGGTAAGAATTCAGGTTATCCCCCTGGCTGGAGGTGTTAAAGCAAAACACTTTGCATGCCCATTAAAGTCTATTTCACCCCTTCACAGTATCAGGAAAGGCAGGCAAGGCCGTGTGCCTACTTCCAGCCTCCAGGCACCAATGTTACTGATACCTGTGACATGTGGTGGTGTTAAGCTTCAAGGGGATGAAGTCAACACCTTCTACCCAGGGTTATGGAGCTCAGCGCAGGGTAAGAATTCAGGTTATCCCCCTGGCTTGAGGTGTTAAAGCAAAACACTTCACATGCCCTATAAAGTCTATTTCACCCCTTCACAGTATTAGGAAAGGCCTTGTGCCTTCTTCCAGCCTCTAGGCACCAATTTCACTGAAACTTGTGACATTTGTAGGTGTTCAACTTCAAGGGGATGAAGTTGCACCTTCTATCCAGGGTTATGGAACTCAGCGCAGGGTAAGATTCCAGGCTTCACCCCTGACTGGAGGTGTTAAAGCAAAACACTTCTCATGCCCAATAAAGTCTATTTCACCCCTCCACAGTATCAGGAAAGGCCTGCAAGGCCTTGGGCCTACTTCCAGCCTCCTGGCACCAATTATACTGATACCTGTGACATTTGGAGGTGTTAAGCTTCAAGGGGATGAAGTTGCACCTTCTACCCAGGGTTATGGAGCTCCGCGCAGGGTAAGAATTTAGGTCATCCCCCTGGCTGGAGGTGTTAAAGGAAAACACTTCACATGCCCAATAAAGTCTATTTCACCCCTCCACAGTATCAGGGAAGGCTTGCAAGGCCTTGTGCCTACTTCCAGCCTCCAGGCACCAATGTTACTGATACCTGTGACATTTGGTGGTGTTAAGCTTCAATGGGAAGAAGTCAAATCTTCTACCCAGGGTTATGGAGCTCAGCGCAGGGTAAGAATGTGGGTTATCCCCCTGGCTAGAGGTGTTAAATTAAAACACTTCACATGCCCAATAAAGTCTATTTCACCCCTTCACAGTATCAGGAAAGGCCTGCAAGGCCTTGGGCCTACTTCCAGCCTCCAGGCACCAATGTTACTGATACCTGGGACATTTGGAGGTGTTAAGCTTCAAGGGGAAGAAGTCACACCTTCTACCCAGGGTTATGGAGCTCAGCGCAGGGTAAGATTTCAGCTTTTCACCCCTAGCTGGATGTGTTGAAGCAAAACACTTCTCATGCCCAATAAAGTCTATTTCAACCCTTCACAGTATCAGGAAAGGCCTGCAAGGCCTTGGGCCTACTTCCAGCGTCCAGGCACCTGTGTTTGTGATACTTGTGACATTTGGAGGTGTTCAGCTTCAAGGGGATGAAGTCACACCTTCTACCCAGGGTTATGGAGCTCAGCGCAGGGTAAGATTTCAGCTTTTCACCCCTAGCTGGATGTGTTGAAGCAAAACACTTCTCATGCCCAATAAAGTCTATTTCAACCCTTCACAGTATCAGGAAAGGCCTGTAAGGCCTTGGGCCTACATCCATTCTCCAGGCACCAATGTTACTGACACCTGTGACATTTGGTGGTGTTAAGCTTCATGGGGAAGAAGTCACACCTTCTACCCAGGGTTATGGAGCTCAGCGCAGGGTAAGATTTCAGGTTATTCCCCCTGGCTCGAGGTGTTAAAGCAAAACACTTCACATGCCCAATAAATTGTATTTCACCCCTTCACAGTATCAGGAAAGGCCTGCAAGGCCTCGTGCCTACTTCCAGCCCCCAGGCACCAATGTTACTGACACCTGTGACATTTGGTGGTGTTAAGCTTCATGGGGAAGAAGTCACACCTTCTACCCAGGGTTATGGAGCTCAGCGCAGGGTAAGAATTCAGGTTATTCCCCCTGGCTCGAGGTGTTAAAGCAAAACACTTCACATGCCCAATAAATTGTATTTCACCCCTTCACAGTATCAGGAAAGGCCTGCAAGGCCTTGGGCCTACTTGCAGCCCCCAGGCACCAATGTTACTGACACCTGTGACATTTGGTGGTGTTAAGCTTCAAGGGGAAGATGTCACACCTTCTACCCAGGGTTATGGAGCTCAGCGCAGGGTATGATTTTAGGTTATCCCCCTGGCTGGAGGTGTTTAAGCAAAACACCTCACATGCCCAGTACAGTGTATTTCACCCTTTCCCAGTATCAGTAAAGGCCTGCAAGGCCTTGTGCCTACTTCCAGCCTCCAGGCACCAATGTTACTGATACCTGTGACATTTGGTGGTGTTAAGCTTCAAGGGGATGAAGTCGCACCTTCTACCCAGGGTTATGGAGCTCCGCGCAGGGAAAGATTTCAGGCTTCACCCCAGGCTTAAGGCGTGAACATAGAACAATTACCATACACAACAATGTGTATTTCACCCATTCACAGTATCAGGAAAGGCCTGCTAGGCCTTGGGCCTACTTCCAGCCTCCAGGCACCAATGTTACTGATACCTGTGACATGTGGTGGTGTTAAGCTTCAAGGGGATGAAGTCACACTTTCTACCCAGGGTTATGGAGCTCAGCGCAGGGTAAGAATTCAGGTTATCCCCCTGGCTGGAGGTGTTAAAGCAAAATACTTCACATGCCCATTAAACTCTATTTCACCCCTTCACAGTATCAGGAAAGGCCTGCAAGGCCTTGTGCCTACTTCCAGCCCCCAGGCACCAATGTTACTGATGCCTGTGACATTTGTGGTGTAAAGCTTCAAGGGGATGAAGTCGCACCTTCTACCCAGGGTTATGGAGCTCTGCGCAGGGTAAGATTTCAGGTTATCCGCCTGGCTGGAGGTGTTAAAGCAAAACACTCCACATGCCCAATAAAGTCCATTTCACCCCTTCACTGTATCAGGAAAGGCCTGCAAGGCCTTGGGCCTACCTCCAGCCTCCAGGCACCAATGTTACTGATACCTGTGACATGTGGTGGTGTTAAGCTTCAAGGGGATGAAGTCGCACCTTCTACCCAGGGTTATGGAGCTCCGCGCAGGGTAAGATTTCAGGTTATCCCCCTGGCTGGAGGTGTTTAAGCAAAACACCTCACATGCCCAGTACAGTGTATTTAACCCTTTCCCAGTATCAGGAAAGGCCTGCAAGGCCTTGTGCCTACTTCCAGCCTCCAGGCACCAATGTTACTGATACCTGTGACATTTGGTGGTGTTAAGCTTCAAGGGGAAGAAGTCACACCTTCTACCCAGGGTTATGGAGCTCAGTGCAGGGTAAGATTTCAGGTTATCCCCCTGGCTGGAGGTGTTAAAGCAAAACACTCCACATGCCCAATAAAGTCTATTTCACCCCTTCACTGTATCAGGAAAGGCCTGCAAGGCCTTGTGCCTACTTCCAGCCTCCAGGCACCAATGTACTGATACCTGTGACATTTGGTGGTGTTCAGCTTCAAGGGGATGAAGTCACACCTTCTACCCAGGGTTATGGAGCTCAGCGCAGGGTAAGATTTTAGGTTATCCCCCTGGCTGGAGGTGTTTAAGCAAAACACCTCACATGCCCAGTACAGTGTATTTCACCCTTTCCCAGTATCAGTAAAGGCCTGCAAGGCCTTGTGCCTACTTCCAGCCTCCAGGCACCAATGTTACTGATACCTGTGACATTTGGTGGTGTTAAGCTTCAAGGGGATGAAGTCGCACCTTCTACCCAGGGTTATGGAGCTCAGCACAGGGTAAGAATTCAGGTTATCCCCCTGGCTGGAGGTGTTAAAGCAAAACACTCCACATGCCCAATAAAGTCTATTTCACCCCTTTACTGTATCAGGAAAGGCCTGCAAGGCCGTGGGCCTACTTCCAGCCTCCAGGCACCAATTTTACTGATACCTGTGACATTTGGTGGTGTTAAGCTTCAAGGGGATGAAGTCACACTTTATACCCAGGGTTATGGAGCTCAGCGCAGGGTAAGATTTTTTGGTTATCCCCCTGGCTGGAGGTGTTTAAGCAAAACACCTCACATGCCCAGTACAGTGTATTTCACCCTTTCCCAGTATCAGGAAAGGCCTGCAAGGCCTTGTGCCTACTTCCAGCCTCCAGGCACCAATGTTACTGATACCTGTGACATTTGGTGGTGTTAAGCTTCAAGGGGAAGAAGTCACACCTTCTACCCAGGGTTATGGAGCTCAGTGCAGGGTACGATTTCAGGTCATCCCTCTGGCTGGAGGTGTTAAAGCAAAACACTTCACATGCCCAATACGTTGTATTTCAGTCCTTCACAGTATCAGGAAAGGCCTGCAAGGCCTTGGGCCAACTTCCAGCCCCCAGGCACCAATGTTACTGATACCTGTGACATTTGGTGGTGTTAAGCTTCAAGGGGAAGAAGTCACACCTTCTACCCAGGGTTATGGAGCTCAGCGCAGGGTAAGATTTCAGGTTATCGCCCGGGCTTGAGTTGCTAAAGCAAAACACTTCACATGCCCAATAAAGTCTATTTCACCCCTTTCACAGTATCAGGAAAGGCCTGCAAGGCCCTGGGCCTACTTCCAGCCCCCAGGCACCAATGTTACTGATACCTGTGACATGTGGTGGTGTTAAGCTTCAAGGGGAAGAAGTCACACCTTCTACCCAGGGTTATGGAGCTCAGTGCAGGGTAAGAATTCAGGTTATCCCCCTGGCTGGAGGTGTTTAAGCAAAACACCTCACATGCCCAGTACAGTGTATTTCACCCTTTCCCAGTATCAGTAAAGGCCTGCAAGGCCTTGTGCCTACTTCCAGCCTCCAGGCACCAATGTTACTGATACCTGTGACATTTGGTGGTGTTAAGCTTCAAGGGGATGAAGTCGCACCTTCTACCCAGGGTTATGGAGCTCCGCGCAGGGTAAGATTTCAGGCTTCACCCCAGGCTTAAGGCGTGAAAATAGAACAGTTACCATACACAACAATGTGTATTTCACCCATTCACAGTATCAGGAAAGGCCTGCAAGGCCTTGGGCCTACTTCCAGGCACCAATGTTACTGATACCTGTGACATTTGGTAGTGTTAAGCTTCAAGGGGATGAAGTCACACTTTCTACCCAGGGTTATGGAGCTCAGCACAGGGTAAGATTTTAGGTTATCCCCCTGGCTGGAGGTGTTTAAGCAAAACACCTCACATGCCCAGTACAGTGTATTTCACGCTTTCCCAGTATCAGGATAGTCCTGCAAGGCCTTGTGCCTACTTCCAGCCTCCAGGCACCAATGTGACTGATACCTGTGACATTTGGTGGTCTTAAGCTTCAAGGGGATGAAGTCACACTTTATACCCAGGGTTATGGAGCTCAGCGCAGGGTAAGATTTTAGGTTATCCCCCTGGCTGGAGTTGTTAAAGCAAAACACTTCACATGCCCAATAAAGTCTATTTCACCCCTTCACAGTATCAGGAAAGGCCTGCAAGGCCTTGGGCCTCCTTCCAGCCCCCAGGCACCTGTTTTTGTGATACTTGTGACATTTGGAGGTGCTCAGCTTCAAGGGGATGAAGTCACACCTTCTACCCAGGGTTATGGAGCTCAGTGCAGGGTAAGATTTCAGTTTATCCCCCTGGCCTGAGGTGTTATAGCAAAACACTTCACATGCCAAACAAAGTCTATTTCACCCCTTTCACGATATCAGGAAAGGCCTGCAAGGCCTTGTGCCTACTTCCAGCCTCCAGGCACCAATGTTACCGATACCTGTGACATTTGGAGGTGTTAAGCTTCAAGGGGATGAAGTCTCACCTTTTACCCAGGGTTATGGAGCTCAGCGCAGGGTAAGATTTCAGGTTATCCCCCCGGCTGGAGGGGGTAAAGCAAAACACGTCACATGCCCATTAAAGTGTATTCCGCCCATTCACAGTATCAGGAAAGGCCTGCAAGGCCTTGTGCTTACTTCCAGCCTCCAGGCACCAATGTTACTGATACCTGTGACATATGGTGGTGTTAAGCTTCAAGGGGATGACGTCACACCTCTCACCCAGGGTTATGGAGCTCAGTGCAGGGTAAGAATTCAGGTTATCCCCCCGGCTGGAGGTGTTAAAGCAAAACACTCCACATGCCCAATAAAGTCTATTTCACCCTTTCCCAGTATCAGGAAAAGCCTGCACGGCCTTCTGCCTACTTCCAGCCTCCAGGCACCAATGTTACTGATACCTGTGACATTTGGTGGTGTTAAGCTTCAAGGGGAAGAAGTCACACCTTCTACCAAGTGTTATGGAGCTCAGTGCAGGGTAAGAATTCAGGTTATCCCCCTCGCTGGAGGTGTTAAAGCAAAACACTCCGCATGCCCATTAAAGTCTATTTCACCCCTTCACAGTATCAGGAAAGGCCTGCAAGGCCTTGGGCCTACTTCCAGCCCCCAGGCACCAATGTTACTGATACCTGTGACATGTGGTGGTGTTACGCTTCAAGGGGATGAAGTCACACCTTTTACCCAGGGTTATGGAGCTCAGCGCAGGGTAAGAATTCAGGTTATCGCCCTGGCTTGAGGTGTTAAAGCAAAACACTTCACATGCCCAATAAAGTCTATTTCACCCCTTTCTCAGTATCAGAAAAGGCCTGCAAGGCCTTGGGCCTACTTCCAGCCTCCAGGCACCAATTTTACTGATACCTGTGACATTTGGAGGTGTTAAGCTTGAAGGGTATGAAGTCACACCTTCTACCCTGGGTTATGGAGCTCAGTGCAGGGTAAGATTTCAGGTTATCCCCCTGGCTGGAGGTGTTAAAGCAAAACACTCCACATGCCCAATAAAGTCTATTTCACCCCTTCACTGTATCAGGAAAGGCCTTGTGCCTACTTCCAGCCTCCAGGCACCAATGTTACTGATACCTGTGACATTTGGTGGTGTTAAGCTTCAAGGGGAAGAAGTCACATCTTCTACCCAGGGTTATGGAGCTCAGCGCAGGGTAAGATTTCAGGTTATCCCCCTGGCTGGAGGTGTTAAAGGAAAACACTTTGCACGCCCATTAAAGTCTATTTCACCCCTTCACAGTATCAGGAAAGGCCTGCAAGGCCTTGTGCCTACTTCCAGCCTCCAGGCACCAATGTTACTGATACCTGTGACATGTGGTGGTGTTAAGCTTCAAGGGGATTAAGTCACACCTTCTACCCAGGGTTATGGAGCTCAGCGCAGGGTAAGATTTCAGGTTATCCCCCTGGCTTGAGGTGTTAAAGCCAAACACTCCACATGCCCAATAAAGTCTATTTCACCTCTTCACAGTATCAGGAAAGGCCTGCAAGGCATTGGGCCTACTTCCAGCCTCCAGGCACCAATGTTACTGATACCTGTGACAGGTGGTGGTGTTAAGCTTCAAGGGGATGTAGTCACACCTTTTACCCAGGGTCATGGAGCTCAGCGCAGGGTAAGATTTCAGGTTATCCCCCTGGATTGAGGTGTTAAAGCCAAACACTCCACATGCCCAAGAAAGTCTATTTCACACCTTCACGGTATCAGGAAAGGCCTGCAAGGCCCTGGGCCTACTTCCAGCCTCCAGGCACCAATTGTACTGATACCTGTGACATTTGGTGGTGTTAAGCTTCAAGGGGACGAAGTCACACTTTCTACCCAGGGTTATGGAGCTCAGAGCAGGGTAAGATTTTAGGTAATCCCCCTGGCTGGAGGTGTTTAAGCAAAACACCTCACACGCCCAGTACAGTGTATTTCACCCTTTCCCAGTATCAGGAAAGGCCTGCAAGGCCTTGTGCCTACTTCCAGCCTCCAGGCACCAATGTTACTGATACCTGTGACATTTGGTGGTGTTAAGCTTCAAGGGGATGAAGTCGCACCTTCTACCCAGGGTTATGGACCTCCGCGCAGGGTAAGATTTCAGGCTTCACCCCAGGCTTAAGGCGTGAAAATAGAACAGTTACCATACACAACAATGTGTATTTCACCCATTCACAGTATCAGGAAAGGCCTGCAAGGCCTTGGGCCTACTTCCAGCCTCCAGGCACCAATGTTACTGATACCTGTGACATTTGGTAGTGTTAAGCTTCAAGGGGATGAAGTCACACTTTCTACCCAGGGTTATGGAGCTCAGCGCAGGGTAAGAATTCAGGTTATCCCCCTGGCTGGAGGTGTTAAAGCAAAACACTTCACATGCCCATTAAACTCTATTTCACCCCTTCACAGTATCAGGAAAGGCCTGCAAGGCCTTGGGCCTACTTCCAGCCTCCAGGCACCAATGTTACTGATACCTGTGACATTTTGGTAGTGTTAAGCTTCAAGGGGATGAAGTCACACTTTCTACCCAGGGTTATGGAGCTCAGCACAGGGTAAGATTTTAGGTTATCCCCCTGGCTGGAGGTGTTTAAGCAAAACACCTCACATGCCCAGTACAGTGTATTTCACCCTTTCCCAGGATCAGTAAAGGCCTGCAAGGCCTTGTGCCTACTTCCAGCCTCCAGGCACCAATGTTACTGATACCTGTGACCTTTGGTGGTGTTAAGCTCCAAGGGGATGAAGTCGCACCTTCTACCCAGGGTTATGGAGCTCCGCGCAGGGTAAGATTTCAGGTTATCCCCCTGGCTGGAGGTGTTTAAGCAAAACACCTCACATGCCCAGTACAGTGTATTTAACCCTTTCCCAGTATCAGGAAAGGCCTGCAAGGCCTTGTGCCTACTTCCAGCCTCCAGGCACCAATGTTACTGATACCTGTGACATTTGGTGGTGTTAAGCTTCAATGGGAAGAAGTCAAATCTTCTACCCAGGGTTATGGAGCTCAGCGCAGGGTAAGAATTTGGGTTATCCCCCTGGCTGGAGGTGTTAAATTAAAACACTTCACATGCCCAATAAAGTCTGTTTCACCCCTTCACAGTATCATGAAAGGCCTGCAAGGCCTTGTGCCTACTTCCAGCCTCCAGGCACCAATGTTACTGATACCTGTGACATGTGGTGGTGTTAAGCTTCAATGGGATGAAGTCACACCTTCTACCCAGGGTTATGGAGCTCAGTGCAGGGTAAGAATTTGGGTTATCCCCCTGGCTGGAGGTGTTAAAGCAAAACACTTCACATGCCCAATAAAGTCTGTTTCACCCCTTCACAGTATCAGGAAAGGCCTGCAAGGCCTTGTGCCTACTTCCAGCCTCCAGGCACCAATGTTACTGATACCTGTGACATGTGGTGGTGTTAAGCTTCAATGGGATGAAGTCGCACCTTCTACCCAGGGTTATGGAGCTCAGCGCAGGGTAAGATTTCAGGTTATCCCCCCTGGCTTGAGGTGTTAAAGCAAAACACTTCACATGCCCAATAAAGTCTATTTCACCCCTTCACAGTATCAGGAAAGGCCTGCAAGGCCTTGGGCCTACTTCCAGCCTCCAGGCACCAATGTTACTGATACCTGTGATATTTGGTGGTGTTAAGCTTCAAGGGGATGAAGCCACACCTTTTACCCAGGGTTATGGAGCTCAGCGCAGAGTAAGATTTCAGGTTATCGCCCTGGCTTGAGGTGTTAAAGCAAAACACTTCACATGCCCAATAAAGTCTAGTTCACCCCTTCACAGTATCAGGAAAGGCCTGCAAGGCCTTGTGCCTACTTTCAGCCTCCAGGCACCAATGTTACTGATACCTGTGACATGTGCTGGTGTAAGCTTCAAGGGGATGAAGTCACACCTTTTACCCAGGGTTATGGAGCTCAGCGCAGGGTAAGATTTCAGGTTATCGCCCTGGCTTGAGGTGTTAAAGCAAAACACTCCACATGCCAAATAAAGTCTATTTCACCCCTTCACAGTATCAGGAAAGGCCTGCAAGGCCTTGGGCCTACTTCCAGCCTCCAGGCACCAAAGTTACTGATACCTGTGACATTTGGTGGTGTTAAGCTTCAAGGGGAAGAAGTCACGCCTTCTACCCAGGGTTATGGAGCTCAGTGCAGGGTAAGAATTCAGGTTATCCCCCTGGCTGGAGGTGTTAAAGCAAAACACTTCACATGCCCATTAAAGTCTATTTCACCCCTTCACAGTATCAGGAAAGGCCTGCAAGGCCTTGTGCCTACTTCCAGCCTCCAGGCACCAATGTTACTGTTACCTGTGACATGTGGTGGTGTTAAGCTTCAAGGGGATGAAGTCACACCTTTTACCCAGGGTTATGGAGCTCAGCGCAGGGTAAGATTTCAGGTTATCCCCCTGGCTTGAGGTGTTAAAGCCAAACACTCCACATGCCCAATAAAGTCTATTTCACGCCTTCACAGTATCAGGAAAGGCCTGCAAGGCCTTGTGCCTACTTCCAGCCTCCAGGCACCAATGTTACTGATACCTGTGACATTTGGTGGTGTTAAGCTTCAAGGGGAAGAAGTCACACCTTCTACCAAGTGTTATGGAGCTCAGTGCAGGGTAAGAATTCAGGTTATCCCCCTCGCTGGAGGTGTTAAAGCAAAACACTCCGCATGCCCATTAAAGTCTATTTCACCCCTTCACAGTATCAGGAAAGGCCTGCAAGGCCTTGGGCCTACTTCCAGCCCCCAGGCACCAATGTTACTGATACCTGTGACATGTGGTGGTGTTACGCTTCAAGGGGATGAAGTCACACCTTTTACCCAGGGTTATGGAGCTCAGCGCAGGGTAAGAATTCAGGTTATCGCCCTGGCTTGAGGTGTTAAAGCAAAACACTTGACATGCCCAATACAGTCTATTTCACCCCTTTCTCAGTATCAGGAAAGGCCTGCAAGGCCTTGGGCCTACTTCCAGCCTCCAGGCACCAATTTTACTGATACCTGTGACATTTGGAGGTGTTACGCTTCAAGGGGATGAAGTCACACCTTTTACCCAGGGTTATGGAGCTCAGCGCAGGGTAAGAATTCAGGTTATCGCCCTGGCTTGAGGTGTTAAAGCAAAACACTTCACATGCCCAATAAAGTCTATTTCACCCCTTTCTCAGTATCAGAAAAGGCCTGCAAGGCCTTGGGCCTACTTCCAGCCTCCAGGCACCAATTTTACTGATACCTGTGACATTTGGAGGTGTTAAGCTTGAAGGGTATGAAGTCACACCTTCTACCCTGGGTTATGGAGCTCAGTGCAGGGTAAGATTTCAGGTTATCCCCCTGGCTGGAGGTGTTAAAGCAAAACACTCCACATGCCCAATAAAGTCTATTTCACCCCTTCACTGTATCAGGAAAGGCCTTGTGCCTACTTCCAGCCTCCAGGCACCAATGTTACTGATACCTGTGACATTTGGTGGTGTTAAGCTTCAAGGGGAAGAAGTCACATCTTCTACCCAGGGTTATGGAGCTCAGCGCAGGGTAAGATTTCAGGTTATCCCCCTGGCTGGAGGTGTTAAAGGAAAACACTTTGCACGCCCATTAAAGTCTATTTCACCCCTTCACAGTATCAGGAAAGGCCTGCAAGGCCTTGTGCCTACTTCCAGCCTCCAGGCACCAATGTTACTGATACCTGTGACATGTGGTGGTGTTAAGCTTCAAGGGGATTAAGTCACACCTTCTACCCAGGGTTATGGAGCTCAGCGCAGGGTAAGATTTCAGGTTATCCCCCTGGCTTGAGGTGTTAAAGCCAAACACTCCACATGCCCAATAAAGTCTATTTCACCTCTTCACAGTATCAGGAAAGGCCTGCAAGGCATTGGGCCTACTTCCAGCCTCCAGGCACCAATGTTACTGATACCTGTGACAGGTGGTGGTGTTAAGCTTCAAGGGGATGTAGTCACACCTTTTACCCAGGGTCATGGAGCTCAGCGCAGGGTAAGATTTCAGGTTATCCCCCTGGATTGAGGTGTTAAAGCCAAACACTCCACATGCCCAAGAAAGTCTATTTCACACCTTCACGGTATCAGGAAAGGCCTGCAAGGCCCTGGGCCTACTTCCAGCCTCCAGGCACCAATTGTACTGATACCTGTGACATTTGGTGGTGTTAAGCTTCAAGGGGACGAAGTCACACTTTCTACCCAGGGTTATGGAGCTCAGAGCAGGGTAAGATTTTAGGTAATCCCCCTGGCTGGAGGTGTTTAAGCAAAACACCTCACACGCCCAGTACAGTGTATTTCACCCTTTCCCAGTATCAGGAAAGGCCTGCAAGGCCTTGTGCCTACTTCCAGCCTCCAGGCACCAATGTTACTGATACCTGTGACATTTGGTGGTGTTAAGCTTCAAGGGGATGAAGTCGCACCTTCTACCCAGGGTTATGGAGCTCCGCGCAGGGTAAGATTTCAGGCTTCACCCCAGGCTTAAGGCGTGAAAATAGAACAGTTACCATACACAACAATGTGTATTTCACCCATTCACAGTATCAGGAAAGGCCTGCAAGGCCTTGGGCCTACTTCCAGCCTCCAGGCACCAATGTTACTGATACCTGTGACATTTGGTAGTGTTAAGCTTCAAGGGGATGAAGTCACACTTTCTACCCAGGGTTATGGAGCTCAGCGCAGGGTAAGAATTCAGGTTATCCCCCTGGCTGGAGGTGTTAAAGCAAAACACTTCACATGCCCATTAAACTCTATTTCACCCCTTCACAGTATCAGGAAAGGCCTGCAAGGCCTTGTGCCTACTTCCAGCCTCCAGGCACCAATGTTACTGATACCTGTGACATTTGGTGGTGTTAAGCTTCAAGGGGAAGAAGTCACACCTTCTACCAAGTGTTATGGAGCTCAGTGCAGGGTAAGAATTCAGGTTATCCCCCTCGCTGGAGGTGTTAAAGCAAAACACTCCGCATGCCCATTAAAGTCTATTTCACCCCTTCACAGTATCAGGAAAGGCCTGCAAGGCCTTGGGCCTACTTCCAGCCCCCAGGCACCAATGTTACTGATACCTGTGACATGTGGTGGTGTTACGCTTCAAGGGGATGAAGTCACACCTTCTACCCAGGGTTATGGAGCTCAGTGCAGGGTAAGAATTTGGGTTATCCCCCTGGCTGGAGGTGTTAAAGCAAAACACTTCACATGCCCAATAAAGTCTGTTTCACCCCTTCACAGTATCAGGAAAGGCCTGCAAGGCCTTGTGCCTACTTCCAGCCTCCAGGCACCAATGTTACTGATACCTGTGACATGTGGTGGTGTTAAGCTTCAATGGGATGAAGTCGCACCTTCTACCCAGGGTTATGGAGCTCAGCGCAGGGTAAGATTTCAGGTTATCCCCCCTGGCTTGAGGTGTTAAAGCAAAACACTTCACATGCCCAATAAAGTCTATTTCACCCCTTCACAGTATCAGGAAAGGCCTGCAAGGCCTTGGGCCTACTTCCAGCCTCCAGGCACCAATGTTACTGATACCTGTGATATTTGGTGGTGTTAAGCTTCAAGGGGATGAAGCCACACCTTTTACCCAGGGTTATGGAGCTCAGCGCAGAGTAAGATTTCAGGTTATCGCCCTGGCTTGAGGTGTTAAAGCAAAACACTTCACATGCCCAATAAAGTCTAGTTCACCCCTTCACAGTATCAGGAAAGGCCTGCAAGGCCTTGTGCCTACTTTCAGCCTCCAGGCACCAATGTTACTGATACCTGTGACATGTGCTGGTGTAAGCTTCAAGGGGATGAAGTCACACCTTTTACCCAGGGTTATGGAGCTCAGCGCAGGGTAAGATTTCAGGTTATCGCCCTGGCTTGAGGTGTTAAAGCAAAACACTCCACATGCCAAATAAAGTCTATTTCACCCCTTCACAGTATCAGGAAAGGCCTGCAAGGCCTTGGGCCTACTTCCAGCCTCCAGGCACCAAAGTTACTGATACCTGTGACATTTGGTGGTGTTAAGCTTCAAGGGGAAGAAGTCACGCCTTCTACCCAGGGTTATGGAGCTCAGTGCAGGGTAAGAATTCAGGTTATCCCCCTGGCTGGAGGTGTTAAAGCAAAACACTTCACATGCCCATTAAAGTCTATTTCACCCCTTCACAGTATCAGGAAAGGCCTGCAAGGCCTTGTGCCTACTTCCAGCCTCCAGGCACCAATGTTACTGTTACCTGTGACATGTGGTGGTGTTAAGCTTCAAGGGGATGAAGTCACACCTTTTACCCAGGGTTATGGAGCTCAGCGCAGGGTAAGATTTCAGGTTATCCCCCTGGCTTGAGGTGTTAAAGCCAAACACTCCACATGCCCAATAAAGTCTATTTCACGCCTTCACAGTATCAGGAAAGGCCTGCAAGGCCTTGTGCCTACTTCCAGCCTCCAGGCACCAATGTTACTGATACCTGTGACATTTGGTGGTGTTAAGCTTCAAGGGGAAGAAGTCACACCTTCTACCAAGTGTTATGGAGCTCAGTGCAGGGTAAGAATTCAGGTTATCCCCCTCGCTGGAGGTGTTAAAGCAAAACACTCCGCATGCCCATTAAAGTCTATTTCACCCCTTCACAGTATCAGGAAAGGCCTGCAAGGCCTTGGGCCTACTTCCAGCCCCCAGGCACCAATGTTACTGATACCTGTGACATGTGGTGGTGTTACGCTTCAAGGGGATGAAGTCACACCTTTTACCCAGGGTTATGGAGCTCAGCGCAGGGTAAGAATTCAGGTTATCGCCCTGGCTTGAGGTGTTAAAGCAAAACACTTGACATGCCCAATACAGTCTATTTCACCCCTTTCTCAGTATCAGGAAAGGCCTGCAAGGCCTTGGGCCTACTTCCAGCCTCCAGGCACCAATTTTACTGATACCTGTGACATTTGGAGGTGTTACGCTTCAAGGGGATGAAGTCACACCTTTTACCCAGGGTTATGGAGCTCAGCGCAGGGTAAGAATTCAGGTTATCGCCCTGGCTTGAGGTGTTAAAGCAAAACACTTCACATGCCCAATAAAGTCTATTTCACCCCTTTCTCAGTATCAGAAAAGGCCTGCAAGGCCTTGGGCCTACTTCCAGCCTCCAGGCACCAATTTTACTGATACCTGTGACATTTGGAGGTGTTAAGCTTGAAGGGTATGAAGTCACACCTTCTACCCTGGGTTATGGAGCTCAGTGCAGGGTAAGATTTCAGGTTATCCCCCTGGCTGGAGGTGTTAAAGCAAAACACTCCACATGCCCAATAAAGTCTATTTCACCCCTTCACTGTATCAGGAAAGGCCTTGTGCCTACTTCCAGCCTCCAGGCACCAATGTTACTGATACCTGTGACATTTGGTGGTGTTAAGCTTCAAGGGGAAGAAGTCACATCTTCTACCCAGGGTTATGGAGCTCAGCGCAGGGTAAGATTTCAGGTTATCCCCCTGGCTGGAGGTGTTAAAGGAAAACACTTTGCACGCCCATTAAAGTCTATTTCACCCCTTCACAGTATCAGGAAAGGCCTGCAAGGCCTTGTGCCTACTTCCAGCCTCCAGGCACCAATGTTACTGATACCTGTGACATGTGGTGGTGTTAAGCTTCAAGGGGATTAAGTCACACCTTCTACCCAGGGTTATGGAGCTCAGCGCAGGGTAAGATTTCAGGTTATCCCCCTGGCTTGAGGTGTTAAAGCCAAACACTCCACATGCCCAATAAAGTCTATTTCACCTCTTCACAGTATCAGGAAAGGCCTGCAAGGCATTGGGCCTACTTCCAGCCTCCAGGCACCAATGTTACTGATACCTGTGACAGGTGGTGGTGTTAAGCTTCAAGGGGATGTAGTCACACCTTTTACCCAGGGTCATGGAGCTCAGCGCAGGGTAAGATTTCAGGTTATCCCCCTGGATTGAGGTGTTAAAGCCAAACACTCCACATGCCCAAGAAAGTCTATTTCACACCTTCACGGTATCAGGAAAGGCCTGCAAGGCCCTGGGCCTACTTCCAGCCTCCAGGCACCAATTGTACTGATACCTGTGACATTTGGTGGTGTTAAGCTTCAAGGGGACGAAGTCACACTTTCTACCCAGGGTTATGGAGCTCAGAGCAGGGTAAGATTTTAGGTAATCCCCCTGGCTGGAGGTGTTTAAGCAAAACACCTCACACGCCCAGTACAGTGTATTTCACCCTTTCCCAGTATCAGGAAAGGCCTGCAAGGCCTTGTGCCTACTTCCAGCCTCCAGGCACCAATGTTACTGATACCTGTGACATTTGGTGGTGTTAAGCTTCAAGGGGATGAAGTCGCACCTTCTACCCAGGGTTATGGAGCTCCGCGCAGGGTAAGATTTCAGGCTTCACCCCAGGCTTAAGGCGTGAAAATAGAACAGTTACCATACACAACAATGTGTATTTCACCCATTCACAGTATCAGGAAAGGCCTGCAAGGCCTTGGGCCTACTTCCAGCCTCCAGGCACCAATGTTACTGATACCTGTGACATTTGGTAGTGTTAAGCTTCAAGGGGATGAAGTCACACTTTCTACCCAGGGTTATGGAGCTCAGCGCAGGGTAAGAATTCAGGTTATCCCCCTGGCTGGAGGTGTTAAAGCAAAACACTTCACATGCCCATTAAACTCTATTTCACCCCTTCACAGTATCAGGAAAGGCCTGCAAGGCCTTGTGCCTACTTCCAGCCTCCAGGCACCAATGTTACTGATACCTGTGACATTTGGTGGTGTTAAGCTTCAAGGGGAAGAAGTCACACCTTCTACCAAGTGTTATGGAGCTCAGTGCAGGGTAAGAATTCAGGTTATCCCCCTCGCTGGAGGTGTTAAAGCAAAACACTCCGCATGCCCATTAAAGTCTATTTCACCCCTTCACAGTATCAGGAAAGGCCTGCAAGGCCTTGGGCCTACTTCCAGCCCCCAGGCACCAATGTTACTGATACCTGTGACATGTGGTGGTGTTACGCTTCAAGGGGATGAAGTCACACCTTTTACCCAGGGTTATGGAGCTCAGCGCAGGGTAAGAATTCAGGTTATCGCCCTGGCTTGAGGTGTTAAAGCAAAACACTTGACATGCCCAATACAGTCTATTTCACCCCTTTCTCAGTATCAGGAAAGGCCTGCAAGGCCTTGGGCCTACTTCCAGCCTCCAGGCACCAATTTTACTGATACCTGTGACATTTGGAGGTGTTACGCTTCAAGGGGATGAAGTCACACCTTTTACCCAGGGTTATGGAGCTCAGCGCAGGGTAAGAATTCAGGTTATCGCCCTGGCTTGAGGTGTTAAAGCAAAACACTTCACATGCCCAATAAAGTCTATTTCACCCCTTTCTCAGTATCAGAAAAGGCCTGCAAGGCCTTGGGCCTACTTCCAGCCTCCAGGCACCAATTTTACTGATACCTGTGACATTTGGAGGTGTTAAGCTTGAAGGGTATGAAGTCACACCTTCTACCCTGGGTTATGGAGCTCAGTGCAGGGTAAGATTTCAGGTTATCCCCCTGGCTGGAGGTGTTAAAGCAAAACACTCCACATGCCCAATAAAGTCTATTTCACCCCTTCACTGTATCAGGAAAGGCCTTGTGCCTACTTCCAGCCTCCAGGCACCAATGTTACTGATACCTGTGACATTTGGTGGTGTTAAGCTTCAAGGGGAAGAAGTCACATCTTCTACCCAGGGTTATGGAGCTCAGCGCAGGGTAAGATTTCAGGTTATCCCCCTGGCTGGAGGTGTTAAAGGAAAACACTTTGCACGCCCATTAAAGTCTATTTCACCCCTTCACAGTATCAGGAAAGGCCTGCAAGGCCTTGTGCCTACTTCCAGCCTCCAGGCACCAATGTTACTGATACCTGTGACATGTGGTGGTGTTAAGCTTCAAGGGGATTAAGTCACACCTTCTACCCAGGGTTATGGAGCTCAGCGCAGGGTAAGATTTCAGGTTATCCCCCTGGCTTGAGGTGTTAAAGCCAAACACTCCACATGCCCAATAAAGTCTATTTCACCTCTTCACAGTATCAGGAAAGGCCTGCAAGGCATTGGGCCTACTTCCAGCCTCCAGGCACCAATGTTACTGATACCTGTGACAGGTGGTGGTGTTAAGCTTCAAGGGGATGTAGTCACACCTTTTACCCAGGGTCATGGAGCTCAGCGCAGGGTAAGATTTCAGGTTATCCCCCTGGATTGAGGTGTTAAAGCCAAACACTCCACATGCCCAAGAAAGTCTATTTCACACCTTCACGGTATCAGGAAAGGCCTGCAAGGCCCTGGGCCTACTTCCAGCCTCCAGGCACCAATTGTACTGATACCTGTGACATTTGGTGGTGTTAAGCTTCAAGGGGACGAAGTCACACTTTCTACCCAGGGTTATGGAGCTCAGAGCAGGGTAAGATTTTAGGTAATCCCCCTGGCTGGAGGTGTTTAAGCAAAACACCTCACACGCCCAGTACAGTGTATTTCACCCTTTCCCAGTATCAGGAAAGGCCTGCAAGGCCTTGTGCCTACTTCCAGCCTCCAGGCACCAATGTTACTGATACCTGTGACATTTGGTGGTGTTAAGCTTCAAGGGGATGAAGTCGCACCTTCTACCCAGGGTTATGGAGCTCCGCGCAGGGTAAGATTTCAGGCTTCACCCCAGGCTTAAGGCGTGAAAATAGAACAGTTACCATACACAACAATGTGTATTTCACCCATTCACAGTATCAGGAAAGGCCTGCAAGGCCTTGGGCCTACTTCCAGCCTCCAGGCACCAATGTTACTGATACCTGTGACATTTGGTAGTGTTAAGCTTCAAGGGGATGAAGTCACACTTTCTACCCAGGGTTATGGAGCTCAGCGCAGGGTAAGAATTCAGGTTATCCCCCTGGCTGGAGGTGTTAAAGCAAAACACTTCACATGCCCATTAAACTCTATTTCACCCCTTCACAGTATCAGGAAAGGCCTGCAAGGCCTTGGGCCTACTTCCAGCCTCCAGGCACCAATGTTACTGATACCTGTGACATTTTGGTAGTGTTAAGCTTCAAGGGGATGAAGTCACACTTTCTACCCAGGGTTATGGAGCTCAGCACAGGGTAAGATTTTAGGTTATCCCCCTGGCTGGAGGTGTTTAAGCAAAACACCTCACATGCCCAGTACAGTGTATTTCACCCTTTCCCAGGATCAGTAAAGGCCTGCAAGGCCTTGTGCCTACTTCCAGCCTCCAGGCACCAATGTTACTGATACCTGTGACCTTTGGTGGTGTTAAGCTCCAAGGGGATGAAGTCGCACCTTCTACCCAGGGTTATGGAGCTCCGCGCAGGGTAAGATTTCAGGTTATCCCCCTGGCTGGAGGTGTTTAAGCAAAACACCTCACATGCCCAGTACAGTGTATTTAACCCTTTCCCAGTATCAGGAAAGGCCTGCAAGGCCTTGTGCCTACTTCCAGCCTCCAGGCACCAATGTTACTGATACCTGTGACATTTGGTGGTGTTAAGCTTCAATGGGAAGAAGTCAAATCTTCTACCCAGGGTTATGGAGCTCAGCGCAGGGTAAGAATTTGGGTTATCCCCCTGGCTGGAGGTGTTAAATTAAAACACTTCACATGCCCAATAAAGTCTGTTTCACCCCTTCACAGTATCATGAAAGGCCTGCAAGGCCTTGTGCCTACTTCCAGCCTCCAGGCACCAATGTTACTGATACCTGTGACATGTGGTGGTGTTAAGCTTCAATGGGATGAAGTCACACCTTCTACCCAGGGTTATGGAGCTCAGTGCAGGGTAAGAATTTGGGTTATCCCCCTGGCTGGAGGTGTTAAAGCAAAACACTTCACATGCCCAATAAAGTCTGTTTCACCCCTTCACAGTATCAGGAAAGGCCTGCAAGGCCTTGTGCCTACTTCCAGCCTCCAGGCACCAATGTTACTGATACCTGTGACATGTGGTGGTGTTAAGCTTCAATGGGATGAAGTCGCACCTTCTACCCAGGGTTATGGAGCTCAGCGCAGGGTAAGATTTCAGGTTATCCCCCCTGGCTTGAGGTGTTAAAGCAAAACACTTCACATGCCCAATAAAGTCTATTTCACCCCTTCACAGTATCAGGAAAGGCCTGCAAGGCCTTGGGCCTACTTCCAGCCTCCAGGCACCAATGTTACTGATACCTGTGATATTTGGTGGTGTTAAGCTTCAAGGGGATGAAGCCACACCTTTTACCCAGGGTTATGGAGCTCAGCGCAGAGTAAGATTTCAGGTTATCGCCCTGGCTTGAGGTGTTAAAGCAAAACACTTCACATGCCCAATAAAGTCTAGTTCACCCCTTCACAGTATCAGGAAAGGCCTGCAAGGCCTTGTGCCTACTTTCAGCCTCCAGGCACCAATGTTACTGATACCTGTGACATGTGCTGGTGTAAGCTTCAAGGGGATGAAGTCACACCTTTTACCCAGGGTTATGGAGCTCAGCGCAGGGTAAGATTTCAGGTTATCGCCCTGGCTTGAGGTGTTAAAGCAAAACACTCCACATGCCAAATAAAGTCTATTTCACCCCTTCACAGTATCAGGAAAGGCCTGCAAGGCCTTGGGCCTACTTCCAGCCTCCAGGCACCAAAGTTACTGATACCTGTGACATTTGGTGGTGTTAAGCTTCAAGGGGAAGAAGTCACGCCTTCTACCCAGGGTTATGGAGCTCAGTGCAGGGTAAGAATTCAGGTTATCCCCCTGGCTGGAGGTGTTAAAGCAAAACACTTCACATGCCCATTAAAGTCTATTTCACCCCTTCACAGTATCAGGAAAGGCCTGCAAGGCCTTGTGCCTACTTCCAGCCTCCAGGCACCAATGTTACTGTTACCTGTGACATGTGGTGGTGTTAAGCTTCAAGGGGATGAAGTCACACCTTTTACCCAGGGTTATGGAGCTCAGCGCAGGGTAAGATTTCAGGTTATCCCCCTGGCTTGAGGTGTTAAAGCCAAACACTCCACATGCCCAATAAAGTCTATTTCACGCCTTCACAGTATCAGGAAAGGCCTGCAAGGCCTTGTGCCTACTTCCAGCCTCCAGGCACCAATGTTACTGATACCTGTGACATTTGGTGGTGTTAAGCTTCAAGGGGAAGAAGTCACACCTTCTACCCAGGGTTATGGAGCTCAGCGCAGGGTAAGAATTCAGGTTATCCCCCTGGCTGGAGGTGTTAAAGCAAAACACTTTGCATGCCCATTAAAGTCTATTTCACCCCTTCACAGTATCAGGAAAGGCAGGCAAGGCCGTGTGCCTACTTCCAGCCTCCAGGCACCAATGTTACTGATACCTGTGACATGTGGTGGTGTTAAGCTTCAAGGGGATGAAGTCACACCTTCTACCCAGGGTTATGGAGCTCTGCGCAGGGTAAGAATTCAGGTTATCCCCCTGGCTTGAGGTGTTAAAGCAAAACACTTCACATGCCCTATAAAGTCTATTTCACCCCTTCACAGTATCAGGAAAGGCCTTGTGCCTTCTTCCAGCCTCTAGGCACCAATTTCACTGAAACTTGTGACATTTGTAGGTGTTCAACTTCAAGGGGAAGAAGTCACGCCTTCTACCCAGGGTTATGGAACTCAGCGCAGGGTAAGATTCCAGGCTTCACCCCTGACTGGAGGTGTTCAAGCAAAACACTTCTCATGCCCAATAAAGTCTATTTCACCCCTCCACAGTATCAGGAAAGGCCTGCAAGGCCTTGGGCCTACTTCCAGCCTCCTGGCACCAATTATACTGATACCTGTGACATTTAGAGGTGTTAAGCTTCAAGGGGATGAAGTTGCACCTTCTACCCAGGGTTATGGAGCTCCGCGCAGGGTAAGAATTTAGGTCATCCCCCTGGCTGGAGGTGTTAAAGGAAAACACTTCACATGCCCAATAAAGTCTAGTTCACCCCTTCACAGTATCAGGAAAGGCCTGCAAGGCCTTGGGCCTACTTCCAGCCTCCTGGCACCAATTATACTGATACCTGTGACATTTGGAGGTGTTAAGCTTCAAGGGGATGAAGTCACACCTTTTACCCAGGGTTATGGAGCTCAGCGCAGAGTAAGATTTCAGGTTATCGCCCTGGCTTGAGGTGTTAAAGCAAAACACTTCACATGCCCAATAAAGTCTAGTTCACCCCTTCACAGTATCAGGAAAGGCCTGCAAGGCCTTGTGCCTACTTCCAGCCTCCAGGCACCAATGTTACTGATACCTGTGACATGTGGTGGTGTAAGCTTCAAGGGGATGAAGTCACACCTTTTACCCAGGGTTATGGAGCTCAGCGCAGGGTAAGATTTCAGGTTATCGCCCTGGCTTGAGGTGTTAAAGCAAAACACTCCACATGCCAAATAAAGTCTATTTCACCCCTTCACAGTATCAGGAAAGGCCTGCAAGGCCTTGGGCCTACTTCCAGCCTCCAGGCACCAAAGTTACTGATACCTGTGACATTTGGTGGTGTTAAGCTTCAAGGGGAAGAAGTCACGCCTTCTACCCAGGGTTATGGAGCTCAGTGCAGGGTAAGAATTCAGGTTATCCCCCTGGCTGGAGGTGTTAAAGCAAAACACTTCACATGCCCATTAAAGTCTATTTCACCCCTTCACAGTATCAGGAAAGGCCTGCAAGGCCTTGTGCCTACTTCCAGCCTCCAGGCACCAATGTTACTGATACCTGTGACAGGTGGTGGTGTTAAGCTTCAAGGGGATGTAGTCACACCTTTTACCCAGGGTCATGGAGCTCAGCGCAGGGTAAGATTTCAGGTTATCCCCCTGGATTGAGGTGTTAAAGCCAAACACTCCACATGCCCAAGAAAGTCTATTTCACACCTTCACGGTATCAGGAAAGGCCTGCAAGGCCCTGGGCCTACTTCCAGCCTCCAGGCACCAATTGTACTGATACCTGTGACATTTGGTGGTGTTAAGCTTCAAGGGGACGAAGTCACACTTTCTACCCAGGGTTATGGAGCTCAGAGCAGGGTAAGATTTTAGGTAATCCCCCTGGCTGGAGGTGTTTAAGCAAAACACCTCACACGCCCAGTACAGTGTATTTCACCCTTTCCCAGTATCAGGAAAGGCCTGCAAGGCCTTGTGCCTACTTCCAGCCTCCAGGCACCAATGTTACTGATACCTGTGACATTTGGTGGTGTTAAGCTTCAAGGGGATGAAGTCGCACCTTCTACCCAGGGTTATGGAGCTCCGCGCAGGGTAAGATTTCAGGCTTCACCCCAGGCTTAAGGCGTGAAAATAGAACAGTTACCATACACAACAATGTGTATTTCACCCATTCACAGTATCAGGAAAGGCCTGCAAGGCCTTGGGCCTACTTCCAGCCTCCAGGCACCAATGTTACTGATACCTGTGACATTTGGTAGTGTTAAGCTTCAAGGGGATGAAGTCACACTTTCTACCCAGGGTTATGGAGCTCAGCGCAGGGTAAGAATTCAGGTTATCCCCCTGGCTGGAGGTGTTAAAGCAAAACACTTCACATGCCCATTAAACTCTATTTCACCCCTTCACAGTATCAGGAAAGGCCTGCAAGGCCTTGGGCCTACTTCCAGCCTCCAGGCACCAATGTTACTGATACCTGTGACATTTTGGTAGTGTTAAGCTTCAAGGGGATGAAGTCACACTTTCTACCCAGGGTTTTGGAGCTCAGCACTGGGTAAGATTTTAGGTTATCCCCCTGGCTGGAGGTGTTTAAGCAAAACACCTCACAAGCCCAGTACAGTGTATTTCACCCTTTCCCAGGATCAGTAAAGGCCTGCAAGGCCTTGTGCCTACTTCCAGCCTCCAGGCACCAATGTTACTGATACCTGTGACCTTTGGTGGTGTTAAGCTCCAAGGGGATGAAGTCGCACCTTCTACCCAGGGTTATGGAGCTCCGCGCAGGGTAAGATTTCAGGTTATCCCCCTGGCTGGAGGTGTTTAAGCAAAACACCTCACATGCCCAGTACAGTGTATTTAACCCTTTCCCAGTATCAGGAAAGGCCTGCAAGGCCTTGTGCCTACTTCCAGCCTCCAGGCACCAATGTTACTGATACCTGTGACATTTGGTGGTGTTAAGCTTCAATGGGAAGAAGTCAAATCTTCTACCCAGGGTTATGGAGCTCAGCGCAGGGTAAGAATTTGGGTTATCCCCCTGGCTGGAGGTGTTAAATTAAAACACTTCACATGCCCAATAAAGTCTGTTTCACCCCTTCACAGTATCATGAAAGGCCTGCAAGGCCTTGTGCCTACTTCCAGCCTCCAGGCACCAATGTTACTGATACCTGTGACATGTGGTGGTGTTAAGCTTCAATGGGATGAAGTCACACCTTCTACCCAGGGTTATGGAGCTCAGTGCAGGGTAAGAATTTGGGTTATCCCCCTGGCTGGAGGTGTTAAAGCAAAACACTTCACATGCCCAATAAAGTCTGTTTCACCCCTTCACAGTATCAGGAAAGGCCTGCAAGGCCTTGTGCCTACTTCCAGCCTCCAGGCACCAATGTTACTGATACCTGTGACATGTGGTGGTGTTAAGCTTCAATGGGATGAAGTCGCACCTTCTACCCAGGGTTATGGAGCTCAGCGCAGGGTAAGATTTCAGGTTATCCCCCCTGGCTTGAGGTGTTAAAGCAAAACACTTCACATGCCCAATAAAGTCTATTTCACCCCTTCACAGTATCAGGAAAGGCCTGCAAGGCCTTGGGCCTACTTCCAGCCTCCAGGCACCAATGTTACTGATACCTGTGATATTTGGTGGTGTTAAGCTTCAAGGGGATGAAGCCACACCTTTTACCCAGGGTTATGGAGCTCAGCGCAGAGTAAGATTTCAGGTTATCGCCCTGGCTTGAGGTGTTAAAGCAAAACACTTCACATGCCCAATAAAGTCTAGTTCACCCCTTCACAGTATCAGGAAAGGCCTGCAAGGCCTTGTGCCTACTTTCAGCCTCCAGGCACCAATGTTACTGATACCTGTGACATGTGCTGGTGTAAGCTTCAAGGGGATGAAGTCACACCTTTTACCCAGGGTTATGGAGCTCAGCGCAGGGTAAGATTTCAGGTTATCGCCCTGGCTTGAGGTGTTAAAGCAAAACACTCCACATGCCAAATAAAGTCTATTTCACCCCTTCACAGTATCAGGAAAGGCCTGCAAGGCCTTGGGCCTACTTCCAGCCTCCAGGCACCAAAGTTACTGATACCTGTGACATTTGGTGGTGTTAAGCTTCAAGGGGAAGAAGTCACGCCTTCTACCCAGGGTTATGGAGCTCAGTGCAGGGTAAGAATTCAGGTTATCCCCCTGGCTGGAGGTGTTAAAGCAAAACACTTCACATGCCCATTAAAGTCTATTTCACCCCTTCACAGTATCAGGAAAGGCCTGCAAGGCCTTGTGCCTACTTCCAGCCTCCAGGCACCAATGTTACTGTTACCTGTGACATGTGGTGGTGTTAAGCTTCAAGGGGATGAAGTCACACCTTTTACCCAGGGTTATGGAGCTCAGCGCAGGGTAAGATTTCAGGTTATCCCCCTGGCTTGAGGTGTTAAAGCCAAACACTCCACATGCCCAATAAAGTCTATTTCACGCCTTCACAGTATCAGGAAAGGCCTGCAAGGCCTTGTGCCTACTTCCAGCCTCCAGGCACCAATGTTACTGATACCTGTGACATTTGGTGGTGTTAAGCTTCAAGGGGAAGAAGTCACACCTTCTACCCAGGGTTATGGAGCTCAGCGCAGGGTAAGAATTCAGGTTATCCCCCTGGCTGGAGGTGTTAAAGCAAAACACTTTGCATGCCCATTAAAGTCTATTTCACCCCTTCACAGTATCAGGAAAGGCAGGCAAGGCCGTGTGCCTGCTTCCAGCCTCCAGGCACCAATGTTACTGATACCTGTGACATGTGGTGGTGTTAAGCTTCAAGGGGATGAAGTCACACCTTCTACCCAGGGTTATGGAGCTCAGCGCAGGGTAAGAATTCAGGTTATCCCCCTGGCTTGAGGTGTTAAAGCAAAACACTTCACATGCCCTATAAAGTCTATTTCACCCCTTCACAGTATCAGGAAAGGCCTTGTGCCTTCTTCCAGCCTCTAGGCACCAATTTCACTGAAACTTGTGACATTTGTAGGTGTTCAACTTCAAGGGGAAGAAGTCACGCCTTCTACCCAGGGTTATGGAACTCAGCGCAGGGTAAGATTCCAGGCTTCACCCCTGACTGGAGGTGTTCAAGCAAAACACTTCTCATGCCCAATAAAGTCTATTTCACCCCTCCACAGTATCAGGAAAGGCCTGCAAGGCCTTGGGCCTACTTCCAGCCTCCTGGCACCAATTATACTGATACCTGTGACATTTGGAGGTGTTAAGCTTCAAGGGGATGAAGTTGCACCTTCTACCCAGGGTTATGGAGCTCCGCGCAGGGTAAGAATTTAGGTCATCCCCCTGGCTGGAGGTGTTAAAGGAAAACACTTCACATGCCCAATAAAGTCTAGTTCACCCCTTCACAGTATCAGGAAAGGCCTGCAAGGCCTTGGGCCTACTTCCAGCCTCCTGGCACCAATTATACTGATACCTGTGACATTTGGAGGTGTTAAGCTTCAAGGGGATGAAGTCACACCTTTTACCCAGGGTTATGGAGCTCAGCGCAGAGTAAGATTTCAGGTTATCGCCCTGGCTTGAGGTGTTAAAGCAAAACACTTCACATGCCCAATAAAGTCTAGTTCACCCCTTCACAGTATCAGGAAAGGCCTGCAAGGCCTTGTGCCTACTTCCAGCCTCCAGGCACCAATGTTACTGATACCTGTGACATGTGGTGGTGTAAGCTTCAAGGGGATGAAGTCACACCTTTTACCCAGGGTTATGGAGCTCAGCGCAGGGTAAGATTTCAGGTTATCGCCCTGGCTTGAGGTGTTAAAGCAAAACACTCCACATGCCAAATAAAGTCTATTTCACCCCTTCACAGTATCAGGAAAGGCCTGCAAGGCCTTGGGCCTACTTCCAGCCTCCAGGCACCAAAGTTACTGATACCTGTGACATTTGGTGGTGTTAAGCTTCAAGGGGAAGAAGTCACGCCTTCTACCCAGGGTTATGGAGCTCAGTGCAGGGTAAGAATTCAGGTTATCCCCCTGGCTGGAGGTGTTAAAGCAAAACACTTCACATGCCCATTAAAGTCTATTTCACCCCTTCACAGTATCAGGAAAGGCCTGCAAGGCCTTGTGCCTACTTCCAGCCTCCAGGCACCAATATTACTGTTACCTGTGACATGTGGTGGTGTTAAGCTTCAAGGGGATGAAGTCACACCTTTTACCCAGGGTTATGGAGCTCAGCGCAGGGTAAGATTTCAGGTTATCCCCCTGGCTTGAGGTGTTAAAGCCAAACACTCCACATGCCCAATAAAGTCTATTTCACGCCTTCACAGTATCAGGAAAGGCCTGCAAGGCCTTGTGCCTACTTCCAGCCTCCAGGCACCAATGTTACTGATACCTGTGACATTTGGTGGTGTTAAGCTTCAAGGGGAAGAAGTCACACCTTCTACCCAGGGTTATGGAGCTCAGCGCAGGGTAAGAATTCAGGTTATCCCCCTGGCTGGAGGTGTTAAAGCAAAACACTTTGCATGCCCATTAAAGTCTATTTCACCCCTTCACAGTATCAGGAAAGGCAGGCAAGGCCGTGTGCCTACTTCCAGCCTCCAGGCACCAATGTTACTGATACCTGTGACATGTGGTGGTGTTAAGCTTCAAGGGGATGAAGTCAACACCTTCTACCCAGGGTTATGGAGCTCAGCGCAGGGTAAGAATTCAGGTTATCCCCCTGGCTTGAGGTGTTAAAGCAAAACACTTCACATGCCCTATAAAGTCTATTTCACCCCTTCACAGTATTAGGAAAGGCCTTGTGCCTTCTTCCAGCCTCTAGGCACCAATTTCACTGAAACTTGTGACATTTGTAGGTGTTCAACTTCAAGGGGATGAAGTTGCACCTTCTATCCAGGGTTATGGAACTCAGCGCAGGGTAAGATTCCAGGCTTCACCCCTGACTGGAGGTGTTAAAGCAAAACACTTCTCATGCCCAATAAAATCTATTTCACCCCTCCACAGTATCAGGAAAGGCCTGCAAGGCCTTGGGCCTACTTCCAGCCTCCTGGCACCAATTATACTGATACCTGTGACATTTGGAGGTGTTAAGCTTCAAGGGGATGAAGTTGCACCTTCTACCCAGGGTTATGGAGCTCCGCGCAGGGTAAGAATTTAGGTCATCCCCCTGGCTGGAGGTGTTAAAGGAAAACACTTCACATGCCCAATAAAGTCTATTTCACCCCTCCACAGTATCAGGGAAGGCTTGCAAGGCCTTGTGCCTACTTCCAGCCTCCAGGCACCAATGTTACTGATACCTGTGACATTTGGTGGTGTTAAGCTTCAATGGGAAGAAGTCAAATCTTCTACCCAGGGTTATGGAGCTCAGCGCAGGGTAAGAATGTGGGTTATCCCCCTGGCTGGAGGTGTTAAATTAAAACACTTCACATGCCCAATAAAGTCTATTTCACCCCTTCACAGTATCAGGAAAGGCCTGCAAGGCCTTGGGCCTACTTCCAGCCTCCAGGCACCAATGTTACTGATACCTGGGACATTTGGAGGTGTTAAGCTTCAAGGGGAAGAAGTCACACCTTCTACCCAGGGTTATGGAGCTCAGCGCAGGGTAAGATTTCAGCTTTTCACCCCTAGCTGGATGTGTTGAAGCAAAACACTTCTCATGCCCAATAAAGTCTATTTCAACCCTTCACAGTATCAGGAAAGGCCTGCAAGGCCTTGGGCCTACTTCCAGCGTCCAGGCACCTGTGTTTGTGATACTTGTGACATTTGGAGGTGTTCAGCTTCAAGGGGATGAAGTCACACCTTCTACCCAGGGTTATGGAGCTCAGCGCAGGGTAAGATTTCAGCTTTTCACCCCTAGCTGGATGTGTTGAAGCAAAACACTTCTCATGCCCAATAAAGTCTATTTCAACCCTTCACAGTATCAGGAAAGGCCTGTAAGGCCTTGGGCCTACATCCATTCTCCAGGCACCAATGTTACTGACACCTGTGACATTTGGTGGTGTTAAGCGTCATGGGGAAGAAGTCACACCTTCTACCCAGGGTTATGGAGCTCAGCGCAGGGTAAGATTTCAGGTTATTCCCCCTGGCTCGAGGTGTTAAAGCAAAACACTTCACATGCCCAATAAATTGTATTTCACCCCTTCACAGTATCAGGAAAGGCCTGCAAGGCCTCGTGCCTACTTCCAGCCCCCAGGCACCAATGTTACTGACACCTGTGACATTTGGTGGTGTTAAGCTTCATGGGGAAGAAGTCACACCTTCTACCCAGGGTTATGGAGCTCAGCGCAGGGTAAGAATTCAGGTTATTCCCCCTGGCTCGAGGTGTTAAAGCAAAACACTTCACATGCCCAATAAATTGTATTTCACCCCTTCACAGTATCAGGAAAGGACTGCAAGGCCTTGGGCCTACTTGCAGCCCCCAGGCACCAATGTTACTGACACCTGTGACATTTGGTGGTGTTAAGCTTCAAGGGGAAGATGTCACACCTTCTACCCAGGGTTATGGAGCTCAGCGCAGGGTATGATTTTAGGTTATCCCCCTGGCTGGAGGTGTTTAAGCAAAACACCTCACATGCCCAGTACAGTGTATTTCACCCTTTCCCAGTATCAGTAAAGGCCTGCAAGGCCTTGTGCCTACTTCCAGCCTCCAGGCACCAATGTTACTGATACCTGTGACATTTGGTGGTGTTAAGCTTCAAGGGGATGAAGTCGCACCTTCTACCCAGGGTTATGGAGCTCCGCGCAGGGAAAGATTTCAGGCTTCACCCCAGGCTTAAGGCGTGAACATAGAACAATTACCATACACAACAATGTGTATTTCACCCATTCACAGTATCAGGAAAGGCCTGCTAGGCCTTGGGCCTACTTCCAGCCTCCAGGCACCAATGTTACTGATACCTGTGACATGTGGTGGTGTTAAGCTTCAAGGGGATGAAGTCACACTTTCTACCCAGGGTTATGGAGCTCAGCGCAGGGTAAGAATTCAGGTTATCCCCCTGGCTGGAGGTGTTAAAGCAAAATACTTCACATGCCCATTAAACTCTATTTCACCCCTTCACAGTATCAGGAAAGGCCTGCAAGGCCTTGTGCCTACTTCCAGCCCCCAGGCACCAATGTTACTGATGCCTGTGACATTTGTGGTGTAAAGCTTCAAGGGGATGAAGTCGCACCTTCTACCCAGGGTTATGGAGCTCTGCGCAGGGTAAGATTTCAGGTTATCCGCCTGGCTGGAGGTGTTAAAGCAAAACACTCCACATGCCCAATAAAGTCCATTTCACCCCTTCACTGTATCAGGAAAGGCCTGCAAGGCCTTGGGCCTACCTCCAGCCTCCAGGCACCAATGTTACTGATACCTGTGACATGTGGTGGTGTTAAGCTTCAAGGGGATGAAGTCACACTTTCTACCCAGGGTCATGGAGCTCAGCGCAGGGTAAGAATTCAGGTTATCCCCCTGGCTGGAGGTGTTAAAGCAAAACACTTCACATGCCCAATAAATTGTATTTCACCCCTTCACAGTATCAGGAAAGGCCTGCAAGGCCTTGGGCCTACTTCCAGCCTCCAGGCACCAATGTTACTGATGCCTGTGACATTTGGTGGTGTTAAGCTTCAAGGGGATGAAGTCACACCTTTTACCCAGGGTTATGGAGCTCAGTGCAGGGTAAGAATTCAGGGTATCCCCCTGGCTGGAGGTGTTAAAGCAAAACACTTCACATGCCCAGTACAGTGTATTTCACCCTTTCCCAGTATCAGGAAAGGCCTGCAAGGCTTTGTGCCTACTTCCAGCCTCCAGGCACCAATGTTACTGATACCTGTGACATTTGGCGGTGTTAAGCTTCAAGGGGAAGAAGTCACACCATCTACCCAGGGTTATGGAGCTCAGTGCAGGGTAAGAATTGAGGTTATCCCCCTGGCTGGAGGTGTTAAAGCAAAACACTTCACATGCCCAATAAAGTCTATTTCACCCCTTCACAGTATCAGGAAAGGCCTGCAAGGCCTTGTGCCTACTTCCAGCCTCCAGGCACCAATGTTACTGATGCCTGTGACATTTGGTGGTGTTAAGCTTCAAGGGGAAGAAGTCACACCTTTTACCCTGGGTTATGGAGCTCAGCGCAGGGTGAGATTTCAGGTTATCCCCCTGGCTTGAGGTGTTAAAGCAAAACACTTCACATGCCCAATAAAGTCTATTTCACCCCTTCACAGTATCAGGAAAGGCCTGCAAGGCCTTGGGCCTACTTCCAGCCCCCAGGCACCAATGTACTGATACCTGTGACATTTGGTGGTGTTAAGCTTCAAGGGGATGAAGTCACACCTTCTACCCAGGGTTATGGAGCTCCTCGCAGGGTAAGATTTCAGGCTTCACCCCAGGCTGGAGGCGTGAAAATAGAACAATTACCATACACAGCAATGTGTATTTCACCCATTCACAGTATCAGGAAAGGCCTGCAAGGCCTTGGGCCTACTTCCAGCCTCCAGGCACCAATTTTACTGATACCTGTGACATTTGGTGGTGTTAAGCTTCAAGGGGATGAAGTCACACTTTATACCCAGGGTTATGGAGCTCAGCGCAGGGTAAGATTTTTGGTTATCCCCCTGGCTGGAGGTGTTTAAGCAAAACACCTCACATGCCCAGTACAGTGTATTTCACCCTTTCCCAGTATCAGGAAAGGCCTGCAAGGCCTTGTGCCTACTTCCAGCCTCCAGGCACCAATGTTACTGATACCTGTGACATTTGGTGGTGTTAAGCTTCAAGGGGAAGAAGTCCCACCTTCTACCCAGGGTTATGGAGCTCAGCGCAGGGTAAGATTTCAGGTTATCCCCCTGGCTTGAGGTGTTAAAGCCAAACACTCCACATGCCCAAGAATGTCTATTTCACACCTACACGGTATCAGGAAAGGCCTGCAAGGCCTTGGGCCTGCTTCCAGCCTCCAGGCACCAATGTTACTGATACCTGTGATATTTGGTGGTGTTAAGCTTCAAGGGGAAGGAGTCACATCTTCAACCCAGGGTTATGGAGCTCAGTGCAGGGTAAGAATTCAGGGTATCCCCCTGGCTGGAGGTGTTAAAGCAAAACATTTCACATGCCCAATAAGGTCTATTTCTCCCCTTCGCAGTGTCGGGAAAGGCCTGTAATGCCTTTGGCCTATTTCCAACCTCCAGGCACCATTTTTTGGGATACATGTAACATTTGGAGGTGTTAATCTTCAAAGGGATACAGTTGCTCCTTCTACCCAGGGCTATGGAACTACGCACAGGGGGAGATCGCAGGTTTTCCCCTTGGAAGGAGGCGGAGAAGTAAAACACTTCCCTCAAATCCAAGGGGAAAGGCTGAAATCTTACCCTATGCAGAGCTCCGTAGTTCTGGGTAGACGGAGTGCCATTGTCCCCTTGCAGCTGAGCACATCATAATTTCACATTTATCACTAAAACATGTGTTTGGTGGATAGAAATGTGCCCATGTCTCTGCAGGCCAAGGCCTGATCTTTCAAATGGGTGTATGTACCTTTTAGGCTAGGTGAAGTGTTTTCATTTCTTCACCTCCACTCGTGAGGGAAATCTTGAATCTTACCCTGCCTGGAGCTCCAAATCCCTGGGTAGAAAGAGTGACTTAGTGCCCTTGAATCTGAAAACCTCATAATGTCACAAATATCACTAAAGCAGGTCCCTGGTGGCTAGAAATGCCCCAGAGCCCTGAAGGCTCTATTCTGATATGGTGACTGGGTTATTTTGTGCTGTTTTGGGCCGTGTGAAGTATTTTATTCTTACACCGCCACCCCAGGGAAAGACGTGAAATATTTTCCTGTGCGGAGCTCTATATCTCTGGGAAGAAGGGCTGACTTTGTCCCCTTTATTCTGGAAACCTCATAGTATCAGATATATTACTAAAACAGGTTCCTGGAAGCTAGGGATGGGCCAGGGTACCTGAAGGCTAAGATCTGAAACTGTGAATGGTGTTCATGTACGTCTTGGACTATGAGAAGTGTTTTATTTTTGTTTCCCTCTACCTTGTGGAAAAGTAAATTTTGCCATGTTCTGTGTCCCTACGCCTCATCCATCATATGTTATGTGTGCATGACCAATATGCATATGTTATTCCCCATGCCTGATTAATGACGCAATTCCAGTTGTGTCCACCTCTAGTATGCCAGTTTCCAGTCCTCGTGAATACTACGAATATCAGGCCTATGTAAAGTAATGTTGCCACGTTTCTCAGTGTGCACGTTATTCCATTATAAAGTCCCCGTTTCCAGGCCTCAAAAGGGCCCGGACCACAGATTCAGCTCCTGTCTCCTGAAAGCCTCGCTGAGGAGCGATACAGCCCCCACCTGTATCCTCGACCCTTCACTTACTTCCTGCCTCGCAGTGCCCGGTGCAGCTTGGCTCTGCCTCTGAGTCTGCCAAAAGTATGTTATAGTTCCAGTTATCAGTTCAGTCCTCCTCCTCTGCATTCCTAAGCTACTGAACTGCATCAATAGTTTCCGTCATTGTCTAGCCTATTCGGCTCCACGTTAGAGAAATACTGTATTTAATGGTCATTTAGTATTCTTCATCACGCACTACATGTAGAATAATGCATGGTCCAGTCTTAGAATCAAGTTAGCTTCTCCCCTCATGACTTCTAGTTTACATCAACATGTTCCCTAAACATCAGATACCAGATAGGGTTTAGGTACATGTCGCTCCGACCCTTCAGACTCTAGTTTCTGCTCCTAGCACAGAGTTCATAGCCCCCAGCTTCTCCTAGTAACACGTCATTGCCAGTTTTCGCGCACCATTAGGTTAGAGGTCCCGGCTCCTTAGGTAGCCCCCTCCAATGTTTCCGCCCATTCATGACATATTCTGTTACGTTTGCATCACATGTCTATGTATACTCCCAGTTACACCTCTTTTTACTGTTATCTCTCGCGACTGCTACGCGTCACGCCTTCTGCTCCACCCACTGCTACGCCTACTGCAATGTAATGCTATGTGTTTGCGCTATGTATATATGCCTGTGTTTTGTTATTGAATGCGAGCGCGCTCATCCCAGACCCAGCCCCGGCAGCTGCCGGGCCTTATTGTCCTATTCCCATGCAGGTTGTCCTGATCCTGTCCTTATGCTGTAATAAACCTGCAGAAACTCCTACTACCTCGAATCTTGACTCTTATTTTATTGAGCTATCTGTTATGCTATAAGTCTAGTCAAAAATAGGGTATTATTTATTTATTTACCACATAATGGCGCCCGAATAGGGACTTGCCCTTTCCCCACGCGTCGGTGAAGCCACGCCGACCCCCTGACCCTCTGCAGTCGTGACGGAACCATACCGTGCACTGGCAGATATTTCTGCACCGAGTATCCCTCAGGCCCACGGAGGAGACGGAGGAGGCGGTCCAGCATCCAAACGAGACGGTGGAGGAACGCGGCGAGTCCCGACCAGAGCCCAAGCCGAGAGTCCAAGGTCCGAGGTATCCGGAGGCCCACCCGTAACTGAAGTCCGAAGTCCGAAGTCCGTCGTAGTCCAGTCCCGTTCGAGGCCTTCTGTTCCGTGCTGCCCGGTGAGTACCATTGCTGGGGTAGTATCTAGACAGGACCAATCTAAATTGACTCCTGGTCCGTGGGTTGGTGGTACCCAAGCCCACAAACGAAGTGTTCACCTAGGTGGATACGGGTCTTGATGCGTTCCTTTATGGGACCGGTATGTTCCGTACTGTTACAGCAGTGCATCCAGTAACTCTAGTCTGTCCCGTTCTCGAGAATTCTGTTCTGTTTCTGTTTTCAGTATTTTCAGGTAGTATTCTGTTCGAACTGTTATGTTATGATATGGTTTAATGTATTTCCAATGTCGTGGTATGCCTGAATTGTTTTCCCAATTGTTATTGTTTTTCGTGTATTGTATTGTGTTCCGATTCAAGTTTAGAATGCCGCTCTTTTCCAAGTTACGTCAGTTAAAAACTAGAAAGGGTCTGTTAGAGGAAGCAGTTCCTGTCCCGCCTAGGGACAGTCCAGGTCATTTTATGTATCAGAAACATGGCATAAGCGCCATAATGTATCTAGATTTATGGGTAGAATATACCAAACAGTTAGAAGAAAAGTATAGATGGCCCGTATCGGGTACATGGGATGCCGAATGTATCATGCGAGTAGAAGAAGCATTATGGAAAAAGAAAGCCAGACAGTCACAGAAAGATGCCATCGAGTTATGGCGTAAGGAGGCGCATAGAAGAACGGAAAAGGAAGTCAGAAAGTCAGAGTTAAGTAGAGAATCCCAAGAACGAGCCCAAGAAAGAGAATTAATCGAGATAGGTGAACAAGTCAAAGCCGAACAGTCAGACAGACAGAGGCATGCCCTTATTAAGGGTATGTATCCTCTTCTTGCCGAGGGCCTGCCAAAAGCGACCCCAGAGGCACCCAGTAATTTCCCGCCGCCATTAATTCCGACCAAGCTACGTCACAAACCGACCGCAGCTGATATTTTTATTTCGTCCTATTTGGACGACACAGTCCCCGAATATGCAAATCCTGTTCGTGCTCCGCCAGTCCCTGTAAATCAGGCACTTCCCGCTTCTCCAGACACCGGAGTACCTGTTACGGTACCCCCGGTCCAGCCTACAGTTCCATTTCCCACTCTGCCAGGACGTAGAGCCTCAGTAGACGACTCCAGTTTAGGGGCCGCAGGAGGAGCTACTCCTCAAACCCCGCCGCCACACAAGCGTTTATCAGCACTCGAATTACATGCTCAAGCATCACAGCGTACTCCTAAAAGTAATAAGTCTGTCACAGAAATCAGGCAAGCCCTTAACGAATGTGTCTATGATCCAGTTCCAGGCGAATATACTATGGTTTTATATTCCTTACGTGTAAGGAGAGTGACCGAGTATCTAGTCACCTTGCCGAATATGAAAGAAGATCTAGACAGAATATATCGTTTCATCCGTACAGGGGATGATCCAGAAAGTATTGGCGAAATTATGTCTCAAAGGAAAGCCGAGATTCAGCTCATGATATTAAAGTTCCTGATCAATTGTTTAATAAGAGAACAAGATTACCCGTCTAAAGATCCCGCCGAAATGAGAATCCTGACAAGGTGGAGTGATAATATAGCCGAGGGTAAGCACAAGACCGTCAGTGCCATGGAGAGTATGTACAAGAAAATTCGTAAAGAAATAATAAGGTTACACGAACAGCGTAAAGCAGCACAAGTAAGTGAGAAAGAAAGTATCTCTGATCCTGAAGAGGAAGAGAACGAGAATCCCGCCAGAATAGCGTATGTAGGAAAATCCAGATTTCCAGATCGCCATTTACGTCTAGAACCCAAGTCTATTTTTCAACATCTAGCACCAGAACAAGGTTCCCTAGAACAAGTATTTCAAGCTACCGATCACATTCTGAAATCACGAGTCGGTTACAGTGAACTAAGTACTATGCATGAACAAGAACTAGCCCGATCAGCAGTCCGATGGATTACTGATTCTACCACTTTTCCAGACGAAATAGTGGCACAAATGTTTCTGAAATTGCCCCCAGCCGAGCAACGACTGGTGGGAATGTATATGATCCAGCACCTCATTACTCTGTATGAGGGTCAACATTCTGATCCAGGCCCGCTGCACGATATCCTGAACGAGTTACTCCAGTATAGATGGAGAGGTCTAGGTACCGATTTAGTTAGTGTCATTCTAGAACAGCGTCACAAATATAGAACGTTTCTGAACCCGCATTCTGTTCATGTCTCACCCCCAGAAAGTAAATCATTCTACATAGACAGACAGAATCCGTTACGAGAAGTCCACCCAGTCCAAGGGGCGGGTGGCGTAATGCAACGAGTGTTTGTATACACTCCAATATCAAAGATGGAACTTCTTGAAATGAAGAAATTAATTCCCTGTCATGACAAAGATCCAGCAGGGTTCCATAGAGAATTAACAGACATGCTCCGTATGGGAGAATACACGTACCCAGATATCATTAAAATGTTAAAGGTCCTGTTACCCGCAGGGGTGTATGAAAAGTTAAAGGAAAAAGAATGGGAGGTGGGAGAGAAAAAGATCGGTTGGGCAGCTCTAGAAGCTGAAGACAAGGCACGAGTACCAGGTACCGGTCTTGGAGATAAATGTAAAGATTTACCAGAATTATTGATTCAAGTTTTACCCAGATTATTGACAACTAGGAAAGAAGACTGGGATGCAATCTCAGCCTGTAAACAGAAACAAGATGAAGACATTAGTGATTTTTATTCTAGATTTGAGAAATGTTTCAGTATTAACAGTGGTCTCAAGACAAGTAGTGAGTCATACCCTCATCTTTTCGTTACTAAATTAGTCGAGAATTCAAGTCCACAAATTAAAAACCGAGTTTTGAAAGTCGAAAGCACCTGGCAAGCAAATACTCCGTCCCAGATGCTCCAGATGCTCCAGTATCACCAGAATAGAATCAGGGAAGAGCAAGAACACGAGAGAAAACGTATGAAAGACACGAAAATGAAAGTGCTAGTTGCACAATCTGTTCCTCAAGACAGTCAGAAGAGGGGTCCGAATCAAGCCAGTCATCCTGCAGCTCCCGTTAAAGGGAACTGCAATTATTGTAAACAGCCAGGTCATTTTATAAACGAGTGTGCAGTTCTGAAACATAACATAGCTACTGGTAAGACTAAAGAAAGACCACGTCCGCCTAGACAAGAACAAGTTTCACAGACTCCTCAGTCACAGAATGCACCACAGACAGTTACAGTACCGCAGCCCATTGCTGCAACACAGCACGTTACATCACAGATGTACCAGTATGCACAGTCCGAGTATCCAGAGTACCAGTCATATTCATGAAACAGCCTAGAGAGGGAGGTAGGCTTGCCTCTCATCGAGATACCTGTAGATCAAGAAGGTCCCTATGTTCACAGTCAAGTATTAGGGAAAGACAGAAAGTTTTTGATCGATACAGGGGCAAGTAGGACCACAATTAGTCATGCCGAAGTTCCAGGGGCTCCGCTCTCAGGCTCAAGAAATGTTTCCCTTGGATTTTCAGGAAAACCAATAGTTAATGAAATATCTAAGCCAGTTACTCTAGGAGTAGGTCCATTGTCCCGTACTACTGATCTGTTACTTACTAAGTCATGTCCAGAAAATCTATTAGGTATTAAGACACTGAAAGAGTTAGGTGCAGTTATTTGCTGTTCCCCAGAGGGAATACGTCTGTTCCTACGTGACTTTAAGGGTCACTATGTGTTACGAGATTTTGATTCAAGACTGTCTAAAGTTCCGCAGCATTTATGGGCGCAAGGTCCAACTGATGTAGGTTACATGCAAATCACACCCCATCGTGTGACTCTCAAGCCAGGTGTAGTGTTACCACGAATCAGGCAGTACAGATTGCCACCCGAGGCTGTAGCAGCCTTATCCAAAATTATTGACGAGCTCATGGCTCAAGGAGTAGTTGTAGAAACTGACTCCAATGTATGCAATTCTCCGATCATTCCAGTCATGAAACGTACTGATCCGAATGCACCCCCAGTATATCGATTAGTGATTGATTTACGAGAGCTTAATAAATGTATCATTCCTCAGTACCCAGTTGTTCCAGACATCTCTTCCCTGTTAACAGCCATTGATTCCGAAGCCATGTTTTTCACTGTCATAGACCTCAAGAATGCATTTTTTAGTGTTCCAATTCATCCAGACAGCCAGTTTCTTTTTGGATTCTGTTTAAATGGAAGGAGCTATATGTTCACACGCGCTCCTCAAGGTTTCACGGAAAGCCCTAGTATTTACAGTCAGGCACTCAAGAGACAACTAGACAATATTCACATGCCAACTGACACTGCCCTGCTCCAGTATGTCGATGATCTACTGATCACAGCCCGTTCTGAACGTGCTTGCGAGCGAGCATCACTTACAGTTCTGTATTTTCTAGCCGAGATGGGGCACAAGGTGTCACCTTCGAAGCTTCAATTCTGTGTCCAGCAAGTGGTATACTTAGGACACTTGCTGTCCAAGAGGGGTAGGCAGTTGACACCAGACCGTATCCAGTTAATAGCGAGTCTTCCCCAGCCCAGAACCCAGAAGGAGGTACGTGCCTTTATCGGCCTTACTTCCTATTGTAGACAATGGATTCCCCAGTATGCATTTCTAGCCAAGCCACTGATACAGTTAACGACACAGGAGGCAGCCGTATCGACTGTCCTCCCTTGGACATCTGAACATACACTTAGTTTTAACGAGTTAAAGAAAGCCCTATGTCAAGCTCCAGTTCTAGCTACACCGAACTACAGTAAGCCTTTTTCACTTTTCGTTACTGAACGGGAAGGTACAGCATTATCTGTTCTCACACAAGATCAAGCAGGTCAATACAAGCCCTGTGCTTATTTTTCGAGCACACTAGATCCAGTCGCCCAGGCGTTGCCTGCGTGCCTCAAGTCAGTTGCAGCCACAGCACTAGCTATCAGACAGAGTGATTCCATAGTTTTAGGACATTCCCTGACAGTACAAGTCCCACATTCAGTAGAAGTTCTTTTAAACCGAACACAAACACAGCACTTGACAATTGCACGTTTAACAGGTTATGAATTGACACTGTTCCAGCCTCACATAGAAATTAGACGCTGCAACATTTTGAATCCCGCTACACTGTTACCATCAGTTAATTCAAATCCAGACCCACATGACTGTGTGGAAGTAGTTAACATTACGACAAAGCCAAGACAAGACCTGACAGACATTCCGTTACCAGATCCCGACCTGACACTTTATGTGGATGGTTCATGTATGAGAACTAGTACAGGAGAACTAGTCGCCGCGTATGCAGTGACTACTGACACTGAAGTTATCAAGACACACCGTATTGACACCCTGTCCGCTCAAGCAGCAGAGCTAGTCGCTCTGACACAAGCCTGTATACATGCCAAGAACCTGAAAGTTAATGTTTACACAGATTCACGTTACGCATTCGGAGTTGTACACGACTTCGGAGTGCTCTGGCAGGAGAGAGGTTTCATGACTTCTCATGGAACCAAGATTCAGCATGGTCTCCTTATTCAAGCCCTGTTAGATGCCATACATTTACCGACATCTATTGCTATCATGAAATGCAAAGCACATACGAAAGTTACTGATATTATTTCCCAAGGTAATGATCTAGCAGACCGCACAGCCAAGCTTACAGCACAGACTCCAGACATTCCAGTTAATATGACACATACTCCAGATCCGATTACATGCATGACAGTTAAGGACCCTACACAAGATGTCATAGATATACAGTTACATGCTACTCCCGATGAAATCAAGAAATGGTCTGAACAAGGAGGGGTCCAGACAGATCAAGGATGGTTAACGAAGGGTAGAGCCACATGGTTTCTCCCCGATTCTATGGTTCAAGTCATTATCAATACCGCACATAGTCCAGCCCATTTAGGAGAAAAAGCTATGTTAGACAGTATCCAGAACATTTGGTTCAACAAGCATTTACGAGCTGCAGCCAAGCAGAAAGTCCGTACCTGTATGATATGTTGTCAGTTTAATCCAGGTAAAAGTGTCCCGGTGGAACAAGGTGGTTTCCAGCCCCCTGACCACCCTTTTGAGGTCCTCCAGATGGATTATATTCAGATGGAGCGATGTCGAGGTTTCAAGTATGTCCTTGTAGTAGTATGCGCTTTGTCCAGGTGGACAGAAGCATATCCAGTCCCAGATTACACAGCCGCGACCACTGCCAAGCAGTTGGTTCGTGAATTTTTCCCTAGATACGGACTCCCTAGAGTCGTATATTCTGATAACGGTCAGCCATTCTCATCTGAACTCATGAAGCACGTTTCCCTGTTGTTAGGGTACCAGTGGAAGTTTCATTGTGTACGCCATCCAGAAGCAGCTGGACTAGTCGAAAGGCATAATCAGACTCTGAAAATCCGCATTGCAAAAGTCTGTAAGGACAAAGGTGTGGACTGGTTAATAGCTCTGCCAGTCGCTTTATTTTATATGCGTATGGTCGCACATTCCAGATCAGGTCTGTCCCCGTACGAGGTCGTATTCGGCCGCCCCCTAACATATGGGGTACTCCTAGACCCCGAAGTATTACCGATGTTTCATGTAATATGCTGACAGATTACCTAGCTTCCTTGATGTCTGCCCTCAACTCATGTCGTTCACAGGTTGCCGCCGCATTTCCAGACAATACCGAGGTGGCACCGCACGAGATCGTTCCAGGCTCCCTTGTGATGATCAGAAATTTCGACAGATCAAGTCCGCTGGAACCACGTTGGAAGGAGCCACGCCAGGTCCTCTTGACCACCCGAACTGCCGTCAAGTTGGAAGGCAGGAAGGGGTGGGTCCACCTTTCTCATGTAAAACTTTTCAAAGGATTGAAATCAGTCTCCAAAGACATTTCCGAGGATTTCCAGGATTCGAAGGACTGCCAGAATATTGCTCTTAAGGACTGTCCCGCACAAGACATTATTACAACCCCTCCCTTGTTAGAGAAAACTCCGCAGCAGGAGTATAAGTTGAAGCTCAGGTCTAGTAAAATAAGTCAGTCAGTTTGATTGTATAAGTCCTCCCCTAGGTGAAACGGTTAGACTGTTTCTGACATGTATAAAATAGACCCCCATAGTGAGAGAGTCAGTCAAAGTTCAATCAAATGTATCGTTTTTCTGAGTTTCATATTATTTCTCAGCATAATGATTTCCTGCACCAGCTACGCACTTTTCCTGTGTTTTCCAGTTCCTCATGTAAATATGTCTACTAATGCTACAGTAGAGCACACGTTTAGTGATCTGCCTCCTCACGAATATTCTTACCGCCTCGCTATGCGCAACAACACATTTATCCGTATGTTACATTATTCACACCAGACCAGCAATGCCACTAATTGTTGGGTGTGTGGTCGACTCCCCCCTTTTCAGACACCGAAGGGAGTTCTGCCACTTTTTAGTTATCCATTCTCACACAATGGTTCGTGTGGAGCATGGTCCACGTTAACGTCATCCTCAACAGATATGTCTTTTCTTAACAGTACATGTTTTCCAGACAAGCAAGGTCTCCCCCACAGAACAGGTTTAGATCTAGAAAACGAAGTATATAATTTAGGTAATTATTTGTCGAATTTCATGGTCCTGAATGTTCAGTCTGATATTACTCCAGACTTACCTGCTATTTCAGTACTACCTGTCAAAGGCGAATTATGTGTCCGTAATTATGGTTCTGTACATGTAGGTCATAGTGAATGTACTACTGTTATCCAGTATAGTGACAGTGGGAAATCTATTTTCAAAGCTTCACGTCATTCTTATTTTATTTGTGGTCAAACTGCATATGTCCGTCTGCCCCTCGATTGGGAGGGAACCTGTTACATTGCCTTCCTACTGCCACCTGTTTTCCTAGCCCCACCTGACTATCATAGGAATTCCTTCCTAGTGCATACCAGACACAAGAGAAATCTCCCGATTGTCGATTATACTGAAACTGCTGCAGAGCAATTCATTGATATTGATAAAGGTGTGTTCCCTTATTTAGGCACAGTTGTAAACAGTAAGCTAATCCGTAGGTTAACAAGAACCCTTGAAGCAGTAGTAGATGAGACTGCCTCTGCTCTAGGTAACCTAACCGAAGAACAATCTGCTATGAGATTTGTCGTTTTGCAAAATCGTCTCGTCCTTGACGTCATACTGGCCGATAGGGGCGGGGCCTGTAGAGTCATCGGATCCAGTTGCTGCATTTTCATTCCAAATAACGCACCGTCTGTTTATTCAGCTATAACCAGACTCCATAAAATTGCCCATCTGTTACATCAAGATCCAGGCACCTGGACATGGTCCGGTTGGTTCTGGAATATAATTTCCGCATGGGGATGGAAAGTCCTGTCCTTTCTAGGTATTGCAGTAGCGATCATATTTAGCTGCTGCCTCTGTATACAATGTGGCCCTGCGATTTGCAGCATGTGTGCTACCTCTTGTATTCCTAGTCCCAAGCCCCGTTCTAAATCCCGTTCCAAGACAATTCGAGACGAGCAAATGGTACTGTATGAAATGATAGATGGTATCATGAAAATTGATGTTTCCTGATGGAAACGTAGTGACAAGGAGGGTATGTGGAAAAGTAAATTTTGCCATGTTCTGTGTCCCTACGCCTCATCCATCATATGTTATGTGTGCATGACCAATATGCATATGTTATTCCCCATGCCTGATTAATGACGCAATTCCAGTTGTGTCCACCTCTAGTATGCCAGTTTCCAGTCCTCGTGAATACTACGAATATCAGGCCTATGTAAAGTAATGTTGCCACGTTTCTCAGTGTGCACGTTATTCCATTATAAAGTCCCCGTTTCCAGGCCTCAAAAGGGCCCGGACCACAGATTCAGCTCCTGTCTCCTGAAAGCCTCGCTGAGGAGCGATACAGCCCCCACCTGTATCCTCGACCCTTCACTTACTTCCTGCCTCGCAGTGCCCGGTGCAGCTTGGCTCTGCCTCTGAGTCTGCCAAAAGTATGTTATAGTTCCAGTTATCAGTTCAGTCCTCCTCCTCTGCATTCCTAAGCTACTGAACTGCATCAATAGTTTCCGTCATTGTCTAGCCTATTCGGCTCCACGTTAGAGAAATACTGTATTTAATGGTCATTTAGTATTCTTCATCACGCACTACATGTAGAATAATGCATGGTCCAGTCTTAGAATCAAGTTAGCTTCTCCCCTCATGACTTCTAGTTTACATCAACATGTTCCCTAAACATCAGATACCAGATAGGGTTTAGGTACATGTCGCTCCGACCCTTCAGACTCTAGTTTCTGCTCCTAGCACAGAGTTCATAGCCCCCAGCTTCTCCTAGTAACACGTCATTGCCAGTTTTCGCGCACCATTAGGTTAGAGGTCCCGGCTCCTTAGGTAGCCCCCTCCAATGTTTCCGCCCATTCATGACATATTCTGTTACGTTTGCATCACATGTCTATGTATACTCCCAGTTACACCTCTTTTTACTGTTATCTCTCGCGACTGCTACGCGTCACGCCTTCTGCTCCACCCACTGCTACGCCTACTGCAATGTAATGCTATGTGTTTGCGCTATGTATATATGCCTGTGTTTTGTTATTGAATGCGAGCGCGCTCATCCCAGACCCAGCCCCGGCAGCTGCCGGGCCTTATTGTCCTATTCCCATGCAGGTTGTCCTGATCCTGTCCTTATGCTGTAATAAACCTGCAGAAACTCCTACTACCTCGAATCTTGACTCTTATTTTATTGAGCTATCTGTTATGCTATAAGTCTAGTCAAAAATAGGGTATTATTTATTTATTTACCACAACCTACATATAAGGCGAAAACCTGTAATTAGCAGTAGACCTCAATCAGGCTGCCAGGCGCAGAATCTGATTTGTCGGCGCAGGTCGCACTCTTGACATGCCATTTGATTCAGGAGTGGTCCCCACCCCAGCAATCGGGCTCAATACAACATTGATAGTCACAGGCCTCACTCTGTACTGTGGGATGTATGATGTAACAATTAGATTGCGGTACATTACATTGCTGTTTTAGGCGCTTTCCACGACTTGCACGGGAGGGCGCTCTAGACTTAGGAATAGTATGATTTACTATTCGAACTCCAGCCTAAGTAAGGTAGGGAAGGTGTTGGAATAGTAAATCGCACTATTCCATAGTCTAGTGCGCCCTCCCGTGCAAGTCGTGGAAAAGACTTGCGTTGTAAATGCAGCGATCGAAATGTACTGCGGTGTTTTGACCGCGTTGTTAAGGTCGGTTCCCGTCCAAAGATGTCACCTGAGATGTAAACCTAACTCCAGCTGTGAACATCAGCTCAGCAGAGTGCCTCCATGCAGGTACTGGGGTCACCATTTCAGGTGCATTCACACCCTCTGCTCTCACGCTGGGTGCCAATGTAGGTCTAACTCGGCCGCCTGCCTCTATTGTGTCACTGTGTGTTTATTATGTTTAGTGTGCCCCCGTCTCCTCCAGCTCGGCGCTTGGCAGTGAATGCCCTCTGGCTGCATGTGAAGCTACCAGCGCGCAGCCGCCTTGTGATGCCCGTGAGTCTTGAGCCCGGCCCGTGCCCCGCTGCTTGTAAAAATCCCCCGGCTGCCCCCGAGTCGTGGGTGCCACAGCCGAGGGTGCAGGCGCGCGGCGAGGGCCCCCCTGACCCCCGGGCCGGGGCCCCCTGTTGTTGTCTTCGCTTCCCCGCTCGGCCGGCGGAGCCCTGTGTTACTTCGGCCCGTTCCAGAACGCGCTCCCCGCGTCCCCCTGAGCCCCATTGTGACGCCACAGGGCCCACTCCCTGCAGGAGGCCCCTCCCGCCCGCGGGCCGCCGCTCCCGGCCTCAGAGCGCGAGGGTGGACCGGGGGAAAGGGGCCCGGAGCCCGGGATTCAAGGCACGGGGGCGTCAGCCATCGGGGGAGGGCAGAGATTCACGGCGGATTACAAGCCTCTGAGGACGGGGTCGGCTGAAACGGGGGAGGGCACGGGAAGGGGTTGAAGTTGGGCTTCTTTTCATGTGTGTATGGGAGCGTGTGTTTAACGGATTGTGTTTAAAAACTTAGATAATCCGATAGTAGGAAACACAAAAGTCAGCTCGGAGCAGAGAGCCGAGTGCGCCTCGCACACAGCCCTCACTCCTCGGAACCAATCAGGGGCTGGCTCCTCCCTATATATGCACGGGGCTCGGGTTGGGAGGTACATTTCTGTTCTGTGACAGCGCCGAGACTCGTATTGCAATGGCAGAAACCGCTCCAGCCGCCGCGGCTCCTCCCGCTGAGGTCGCCCCCAAGAAGAAGCAGAAGAAAGCAGCGGGGGCCTCCAAGGCCAAGAAGCCTTCCGGTCCCAGCGTGTCCGACCTGATTTTGAAGTGTGTGACCGCCTCGGCCGAGAGGAAGGGAGTCTCCCTGGTGGCTCTGAAGAAGGCGCTGACCGCCGCCGGCTACGATGCGGACAAGAACAAGGGCCGCGTTAAGGTCTCCCTGAAGAGCCTGGTCAGTAAAGGCGCCCTAGCCCAGCTGAAGGGCACCGGGGCCTCCGGGTCCTTCAAAGTGAACAAGAAGCAGCTGGAGGGCAAGAAGGCAGCCAAGAAGACAGCTGCCAAGACCAAGAAGCCAGCGGCCAAGAAAGCTGCCCCTGCCGCCAAGAAGCCCAAAAAGGCTCCCGCGGGGGTCAAGAAGAGCCCGAAGAAGGTCAAGAAGCCAGCAGCAGCCAAGAGCCCCAAGAAGCCCAAGGCTGCCCCTGCCAAGAAGGCTGCCAAGAGCCCAGCGAAAGCCAAGGCGGCGAAGCCCAAAGTAGCCAAGAAAAGCCCTGCCAAGGTAGTCAAACCCAAGGCAGCCAAGCCCAAAGCAGCGAAGCCCAAAAAGGCAGCGCCCAAGAAGAAGTAAGGGCTGGCACCGAGACACTGCAAACACAACGGCTCTTTTAAGGGCCACCACCCTGTCTAGAAGAGAGCGTGTTCCTCCCCACCTTTGCACCCACCCAATGGCCCCACTTCTCAAAAATAAACTGCACCATACATCCATAGCGCACTTTTCCACACGCGAGTGCCGCATGTGATCTTGGCCATATAAACGGCTCTTTCGGTGCTGCGTGGATTGAAATCGTTATTACATAGAAAATAAGGGGGTCCGGGAGTTATAAGACCTCCGTTTATAATACATGTGCAATAACGTGTGTGTCTCTGTGCTTTCACTGTACCCGGGCAGACTCTAAATAGTGTCTGCATAAAGCAGATGATTGTGAACTTTAATTGGAGCGCAGGTAACTGCGTGCTCCAGGGTGAGGGTAAAAAGCGGCTCTGGGAGTTATAAGACCTCAGTTTATTATAAACGTGTTTGTGTTGGTGCTTTCACTGTATCCGGGCAGACTCGATATAGCGCCTGCATAAAGCAGACGATTGTGAACTTTCAATCGAGCGCAGGTAACGGGGGCGTGTTCCAGAGTGACCAAGGGCAGTGTGCTTATGACATCTCGGGCTCCTCTCCCGGTTGACCGGGGTCGAGTCGTCCTCGTGACTACAAGTGGATGGACGGAGACAAAGGCTGACCGAGGCGCGGGCTCCGGCGCCATCATCCAAGGGGGGGGTCTCTTTTATCCACAGCTCATTGGACAGCTAGGCTGCAGCCTCCAGTTCAGTATCCAATCGTTGCACACCGCGGGCTATTTTCGAACGTGGGGCGGTCTCCTCAGCCAACCAGAGCAGCCCTCCGTCTGTGAGGGCATAAATAGGGCTCTTTCCCTGGTAGACGCCATTCTTCTCTGCCTTCGCTGAGAGAGACCGCTCCCGCCATGGCCCGCACCAAGCAGACAGCCCGCAAGTCCACCGGCGGCAAAGCGCCCCGCAAGCAGCTGGCCACCAAGGCAGCCCGCAAGAGCGCGCCTGCCACCGGAGGAGTCAAGAAGCCTCACCGCTACCGGCCAGGCACCGTGGCTCTCCGCGAGATCCGCCGCTACCAGAAGTCCACCGAGCTCCTCATCCGCAAGCTGCCCTTCCAGCGCTTGGTGAGGGAGATCGCCCAGGACTTCAAGACCGACCTGCGCTTCCAGAGCTCCGCCGTCATGGCCCTGCAGGAGGCCAGCGAGGCCTACCTGGTCGGGCTCTTCGAGGACACCAACCTGTGCGCCATCCACGCCAAGAGGGTGACCATCATGCCCAAGGACATCCAGCTGGCCCGTCGCATCCGAGGCGAGAGGGCCTAAGGAGACGGACCGACCCGAACAACCACCACCACAACGGCTCTTTTAAGGGCCACCACCCTGTCACCTACGAGCTTCTCTTATCTGTCATGGCATGTGTTTTACAGGTTAGGGAGGGTGGGCTGCGAGTACCACGGTCACTGGGCAACTTATACCGGCTCTGGGGAAACCAGAGCACTCTGTGTTCACAGTGCATAAACGCCTGTTCAATGTGTCCATCTAATAATAAAAAGCCTTTTTATAGGGGGTTGTGCAGGGATCCGCTGGTCACAAGCCACCGCTTAAGGGGCATCTGTGTCCCCGGTACATCGGGTTCGTGTGTCTGATTTCGGGAACGTTTGCCCCGGGGTGAACTAACGCCGTTCCCCAGGGTCTTAAAAGTACAAACACAACGTTAAACCCGCTCACAGAGACACTGTTCGCCCCCAACATGGAAAACCATAAGCCCGGGGGGGGGGGGGGGCAGATGTGTGAATTCCCCAGGGGGTTTATTGAACCTCATCGTTACAGTGCTCATGTGACACTTGGTCCCATTCATATAGACATGTTAATTTAAAGAGGCGGAACGGGTTGCCTGCTGTCGGCCCTCGGTCTGCAGCAAGCCCCGTGAGAGCGGGCCTTTCTGCACTTAACATTACCCTTATAAAACACATATTCCAAAACACATATTTCTCCGGTCATAATAGAAGCACGTTAGCTCTTAGGGGAGGAAGTGGTTGGCCCTTAAAAGAGCCGTTGTGTTCGTTGGGGTGCGCCTGGAAGCCTTACTTGGCGCTGGTGTACTTGGTGACGGCCTTGGTGCCCTCCGACACGGCGTGCTTGGCCAGCTCTCCGGGGAGCAGAAGGCGGACTGCAGTCTGGATCTCCCGGGAGGTGATGGTGCGCCGCGAGTTGTAGTGAGCCAGTTTGGAAGCCTCTGCAGCGATGCGCTCGAAGATGTCGTTCACGAAGGAGTTCATGATGCCCATGGCCTTGGAGGAAATGCCGGTATCCGGGTGCACCTGCTTCATCACTTTGTAAATGTAGATGGCATAGCTTTCCTTCCTGCTCCTCTTGCGCTTCTTCCCGTCCTTCTTGGGCGGCTTGGAGAGCGCTTTCTTGGAGCCCTTCTTGGGTGCCGGCGCGGACTTGGCTGGTTCAGGCATGGTCGACGCTCTTTCGCTGCTTGCTGTGGAGCCGAGAGAAATGATGCCTGGGCGTCCGGCACTTGTATTTATAGGCTGGGCGTGCAAAGCAGCTTCTTCCCGTTTCTCCTTTCTCATTGGCAGGCATAGGCAGGGCCCCCACTTCCTATTGTAATGCGGTTCTGGGACACTGATTGGTTAAACAGAAGCCCGCCTCCCTCCATTGAAAAGTACTATCGGCGCCTAGCTGTCAACCAATCAGACGCTCCCGAAGTCTTTATATTACCGGAGTCCAGCAGAAGGCGCAGTACCATTCTCTCTGTTGTGTGACTGAGACCCTAGATCGATCGCCATGTCTGGACGCGGAAAGCAAGGAGGAAAGGCCCGCGCCAAGGCCAAAACACGCTCTTCCAGAGCCGGGCTCCAGTTCCCCGTGGGCCGTGTGCACAGGCTGCTCAGGAAGGGAAGCTACGCCGAGAGGGTGGGCGCCGGTGCCCCCGTCTATCTGGCTGCAGTGCTGGAGTACCTGACCGCTGAGATTCTGGAGCTGGCTGGCAACGCCGCCCGGGACAACAAGAAGACCCGCATCATCCCCAGACACCTCCAGCTGGCCATCCGCAACGACGAGGAGCTGAACAAGCTGCTGGGCCGAGTCACCATCGCCCAGGGAGGAGTCCTGCCCAACATCCAGGCCGTGCTGCTGCCCAAGAAAACCGAGAGCCACAAGGCACAGGGTAAAGCAAGCAAGTAAAGGCCCGCAGACCACCGTGGAAACGCACCCTAAACACAAAGGCTCTTTTCAGGGCCATCCACAGACTCCATCAAAGAGCGTATCCGTGCCGAGGTGTTACTCTGGCGGCTTCATAGATGCGGCAGCGCCCGCCACCGTAGCTTTGTAGTGGAGGGCATGCCCAAGCTCTGGCCGTACACTTTAATGTTGTCCCGTCCCAAAGCCTAGCATGAGGCAGACCATATCAATGTTTTTTTTTATACATATATAATTTTTAATTTTCAGGGACACGTTTTGCAGACGTGCCCCAGCCGAGCGGGCACCGAACGCGAGGGTTAGGCGGGCCGCGGTGACAAGTGGGGGCCTGGAAGGGAGGAGTGTGTGTGTTTGACTGATCAGTGCACCGGCGGCAGCTGCTGAGCCAAGCCGAGCGGGCACCGAACGCGAGGGTTAGGCAGGCCGCGGTGACAAGTGGGGGGGGGGGCTGGAAGGTAGGAGTGTGCGTGTTTGACTGATCAGTGCACCGGCGGCAGCTGCTGAGCCCCCCATCGGGAGCCCCTGACAGAGAGGCGGGCTGGGAGCGCGCTCTTTTTCAAACAATGTATACATATATATTTTTTTCTTTTCATTTTTGGGGGACACATTTTGCAGGCTTGCCCCAGCCGGGCGCGGGATGTGGGCAGTGCTACGAGGTTGCAGGCGGCCAAACGCAGCGGGGTGGTGCCGGTGAGGCCGCTAACGTGTGTGGCTCCATTAAAACATACAGAGCCTTCTGCTTATATTGGACAGGGGGCTCCGAACGCAGGGGATCGGTGGCCCGCGGTCACAAGGGGAGGCCGGGAAGGGAGGTGCTTGCGTGTGTTTGACTGTGATCTGTGCACCGGCGGCAGCTGCGCTGAGCCAGCCCATGACAAAGGCGGGCTGGGAGCCCGCTCTTTTTCAGAAGCCAACGGCCGCTCCAGCCCCCGCTTCCTGCAGAAGGCGGGCCGGGTCCGAGCTCTCCCGCCTCACAGGGCGTCACGTGGGCGCTTGGAGCTCCCGCGCAGGTCCGCTGAGCCTCCACATAAAGCAGCCGGTGCTGGTTTTCCTCTTCATTTCTGCTCCCAGCAACGAGAAGAGAACATGTCTGGACGCGGCAAAGGAGGGAAGGGGCTCGGCAAAGGCGGCGCCAAGAGACACCGCAAGGTTCTCCGGGACAACATCCAGGGCATCACTAAGCCGGCCATTCGCCGCCTGGCGCGCCGTGGCGGAGTCAAGCGCATCTCCGGCCTCATCTACGAGGAGACCCGCGGGGTGCTCAAGGTTTTCCTGGAGAACGTGATCCGGGACGCTGTCACCTACACCGAGCACGCCAAGAGGAAGACCGTCACCGCCATGGATGTGGTCTATGCCCTGAAGCGCCAGGGCCGCACTCTCTACGGATTCGGCGGTTAAACACTCGACTTGCCCACGGAAAAAAAGGAAAAAAACAACAACCCAAAGGCTCTTTTAAGAGCCGACCACCATGTCGTGTGAGAGCTGTGTCTATGAACTATTATCCCCGCAGCGCAGGGCTGCTATCTAGGCCCACACTCGCTCGGGAGGGGAGGAGGGGGGAACCCGGGGAGTTGCTCCGCAGCCACTCTGCTCTGGAAGGCACGGCCGGGAAGGCGGGTTTACCCCGTCCCACGGGCCCGCCACCATGGAGCTCTAAACTAGGGACCAAAGGTGGGTTCAGCCCGGCCCATGGGCCCGCCACCGTGGAGCCCTTGCCTGGGGACCTACGGTGGGTTTAGCCCGGCCCGGCTGCCCGCCATCATGGAGCCCTTGTCTGGGGACCTACGGTGGGTTTAGCCCGGACCAGGGGCCCGCCATCATGGAGCCCTTGCCTGGGGACCTACGGTGGGTTTAGCCCGGAGCAGGTGCCCGCCATCATGGAGCCCTTGCCTGGGGACCTACGGTGGGTTTAGCCCGGAGCAGGTGCCCGCCATCATGGAGCCCTTGCATGGGGACCTAAGGCGGGTTTAGCCCGGCACAGGGCCCCACGAGTCACGCAGTTCTAAGGGGGGTGTTTAGACCGGCCCAGGTGCCCGCCATCATGGAGCCCTTGCATGGGGACCTAAGGCGGGTTTAGCCCGGCACAGGGCCCCACGAGTCACGCAGTTCTAAGGGGGGTGTTTAGACCGGCCCAGGTGCCCGCCATCATGGAGCCCTTGCATGGGGACCTAAGGCGGGTTTAGCCCGGGACAGGGCCCCACGAGTCACGCAGTTCACCGACTATTAAGCCCCCCACGTAGTGGGGGCTTACAGCGCCTGCCTGGGAGACGTTGGAGATAGCGCGGACGTTCCGCCGCCGGCCATCTGGTCGCCGCAGCTCACTGGGCCATCTGGTCGCCCCTCTGTGGGTCGACCAGATGGCCGGGCGGCGGATTGGCCGCGCTAACTCCGATTTTGTTCTCCACCCAGGAGCTGTAAGCCCCCACTACGTGGGGGGCTTAATAGTCGATAAAATAGGGTTCCCATGCAGGCCCAAGGAAGAGGGTGTGGGATCCTAATTTTTGTGGTGAACCGCCATGTCCGTTTAGGGGTCCCTGTGGGCCTTTAGGCCCCCGTTTCAGTATTTTTATTTTTTGTGTGTGGGCATTTTGGTTCAAGGGGACGATGGCACTAATTCTACCCAGGGCTGGGGAGCTCAGATTCGTGTACAATTTCAGGTTCCCCCCCGTAGGTGGAGGTCGGCAAAAAAAAATAAAAAAAAAAAAAAAAACATACACGCATTTCTTTGTTTTTTAACTAACACCTTAGGTTCAAGGGGACAAAGTCACTTTTTCTTCCCGGGGCTATGGAGCTCCGATTCGTGTAAAATCTCCGGTTTCCCCCTTAGCTGGAGGTCGGCAAAAAAAAAAAAAAAAAACACACACATTTCTTTTTTTTTTACTAACTCCTTAGGTTCAAGGGGACAAAGTCACTTTTTCTTCCCGGGGCTATGGAGCTCCGATTCGGGTAAAATGTCCGGTTTCCCCCCTTAGCAGGAGGTCGGCAAAAAAAATTTGAATAAACACACACAAACACACACATTTTTTTTATTTTTTTTTTACTAACTCCTTAGGTTCAAGGGGACAAAGTCACTTTTTCTTCCCGGGGCTATGGAGCTCCGATTCGGGTAAAATCTCCGGTTTCCCCCTTAGCTGGAGGTCGGCAAAAAAAAAAAAAAAAAACACACACATTTCTTTTTTTTTTACTAACTCCTTAGGTTCAAGGGGACAAAGTCACTTTTTCTTCCCGGGGCTATGGAGCTCCGATTCGGGTAAAATGTCCGGTTTCCCCCCTTAGCAGGAGGTCGGCAAAAAAAATTTAAATAAACACACACAAACACACACATTTTTTTTATTTTTTTTTTACTAACTCCTTAGGTTCAAGGGGACAAAGTCACTTTTTCTTCCCGGGGCTATGGAGCTCCGATTCGGGTAAAATCTCCGGTTTCCCCCCTTAGCTGGAGGTCGGCAAAAAAAATTTAAATAAACACACACACACACACACATTTCTTTTTTTATTTTATTTTACCAACTCCTTAGGTTCAAGGGGACAAAGTCACTTTTTCTTCCCGGGGCTATGGAGCTCCGATTCGGGTAAAATCTCCGGTTTCCCCCCTTAGCTGGAGGTCGGCAAAAAAAATTTAAATAAACACACACAAACACACACATTTTTTTTATTTTTTTTTTACTAACTCCTTAGGTTCAAGGGGACAAAGTCACTTTTTCTTCCCGGGGCTATGGAGCTCCGATTCGGGTAAAATCTCCGGTTTCCCCCCTTAGCTGGAGGTCGGCAAAAAAAATTTAAATAAACACACACACACACACACATTTCTTTTTTTATTTTATTTTACCAACTCCTTAGGTTCAAGGGGACAAAGTCACTTTTTCTTCCCGGGGCTATGGAGCTCCGATGCGGGTAAAATCTCCGGTTTCCCCCTTAGCTGGAGGTCGGCAAAAAAAAAAAACACACACATTTCTTTTTTTTTTACTAACTCCTGAGGTTCAAGGGGACAAAGTCACTTTTTCTTCCCGGGGCTATGGAGCTCCGATTCGTGTAAAATCTCCGGTTTCCCCCTTAGCTGGAGGTCGGCAAAAAAAAAAAAAAAAAACACACACATTTCTTTTTTTTTTACTAACTCCTTAGGTTCAAGGGGACAAAGTCACTTTTTCTTCCCGGGGCTATGGAGCTCCGATTCGGGTAAAATGTCCGGTTTCCCCCCTTAGCAGGAGGTCGGCAAAAAAAATTTGAATAAACACACACAAACACACACATTTTTTTTATTTTTTTTTTACTAACTCCTTAGGTTCAAGGGGACAAAGTCACTTTTTCTTCCCGGGGCTATGGAGCTCCGATTCGGGTAAAATCTCCGGTTTCCCCCTTAGCTGGAGGTCGGCAAAAAAAAAAAAAAAAAACACACACATTTCTTTTTTTTTTACTAACTCCTTAGGTTCAAGGGGACAAAGTCACTTTTTCTTCCCGGGGCTATGGAGCTCCGATTCGGGTAAAATGTCCGGTTTCCCCCCTTAGCAGGAGGTCGGCAAAAAAAATTTAAATAAACACACACAAACACACACATTTTTTTTATTTTTTTTTTACTAACTCCTTAGGTTCAAGGGGACAAAGTCACTTTTTCTTCCCGGGGCTATGGAGCTCCGATTCGGGTAAAATCTCCGGTTTCCCCCCTTAGCTGGAGGTCGGCAAAAAAAATTTAAATAAACACACACACACACACACATTTCTTTTTTTATTTTATTTTACCAACTCCTTAGGTTCAAGGGGACAAAGTCACTTTTTCTTCCCGGGGCTATGGAGCTCCGATTCGGGTAAAATCTCCGGTTTCCCCCCTTAGCTGGAGGTCGGCAAAAAAAATTTAAATAAACACACACAAACACACACATTTTTTTTTTTTTTTTTTTTACTAACTCCTTAGGTTCAAGGGGACAAAGTCACTTTTTCTTCCCGGGGCTATGGAGCTCCGATTTGGGTAAAATCTCCGGTTTCCCCCCTTAGCTGGAGGTCGGCAAAAAAAATTTAAATAAACACACACACACACACACATTTCTTTTTTTATTTTATTTTACCAACTCCTTAGGTTCAAGGGGACAAAGTCACTTTTTCTTCCCGGGGCTATGGAGCTCCGATGCGGGTAAAATCTCCGGTTTCCCCCTTAGCTGGAGGTCGGCAAAAAAAAAAAACACACACATTTCTTTTTTTTTTACTAACTCCTTAGGTTCAAGGGGACAAAGTCACTTTTTCTTCCCGGGGCTATGGAGCTCCGATTCGGATAAAATGTCCGGTTTCCCCCCTTAGCTGGAGGTCGGCAAAAAAAAAAATAATAAACACACACAGACACATTTTTTTTTTTTTTTTTTTTTTTTTTACTAACTCCCTAGGTTCAAGGGGACAAAGTCACTTTTTCTTCCCGGGGCTATGGAACTCCGATTCGGGTAAAATCTCCGGTTTCCCCCCTTAGCTGGAGGTCGGCAAAAAAAAAAATAATAAACACACACAGACACATTTTTTTTTTTTTTTTTTTTTTTTTTACTAACTCCCTAGGTTCAAGGGGACAAAGTCACTTTTTCTTCCCGGGGCTATGGAGCTCCGATTCGGGTAAAATCTCCGGTTTCCCCCCTTAGCTGGAGGTCGGCAAAAAAAATAAATAAATAAATAAACACACACATTTCTTTTCTTTTTTTTTACTAACTCCTTAGGTTCAAGGGGACAAAGTCACTTTTTCTTCCGGGGCTATGGAGCTCCGATTCGGGTAAAATGTCCAGTTTCCCCCCTTAGCAGGAGGTCGGCAAAAAAATTTTGAATAAACACACACAAACACACACATTTTTTTAATTTTTTTTTTACTAACTCCTTAGGTTCAAGGGGACAAAGTCACTTTTTCTTCCCGGGGCTATGGAGCTCCGATTCGGGTAAAATCTCCGGTTTCCCCCTTAGCTGGAGGTCGGCAAAAAAAAAAAAAAAAAACACACACATTTCTTTTTTTTTTTACTAACTCCTTAGGTTCAAGGGGACAAAGTCACTTTTTCTTCCCGGGGCTATGGAGCTCCGATTCGGGTAAAATGTCCGGTTTCCCCCCTTAGCAGGAGGTCGGCAAAAAAAATTTAAATAAACACACACAAACACACACATTTTTTTTATTTTTTTTTTACTAACTCCTTAGGTTCAAGGGGACAAAGTCACTTTTTCTTCCCGGGGCTATGGAGCTCCGATTCGGGTAAAATCTCCGGTTTCCCCCCTTAGCTGGAGGTCGGCAAAAAAAATTTAAATAAACACACACACACACATTTCTTTTTTTATTTTATTTTACCAACTCCTTAGGTTCAAGGGGACAAAGTCACTTTTTCTTCCCGGGGCTATGGAGCTCCGATTCGTGTAAAATCTCCGGTTTCCCCCCTTAGCTGGAGGTCGGCAAAAAAAATTTAAATAAACACACACAAACACACACATTTTTTTTATTTTTTTTTTACTAACTCCTTAGGTTCAAGGGGACAAAGTCACTTTTTCTTCCCGGGGCTATGGAGCTCCGATTCGGGTAAAATCTCCGGTTTCCCCCCTTAGCTGGAGGTCGGCAAAAAAAATTTAAATAAACACACACACACACACACATTTCTTTTTTTATTTTATTTTACCAACTCCTTAGGTTCAAGGGGACAAAGTCACTTTTTCTTCCCGGGGCTATGGAGCTCCGATGCGGGTAAAATCTCCGGTTTCCCCCTTAGCTGGAGGTCGGCAAAAAAAAAAAATAAATAAATAAACACACACATTTCTTTTCTTTTTTTTTACTAACTCCTTAGGTTCAAGGGGACAAAGTCACTTTTTCTACCCGGGGCTGTGGAGCTCCAATCCGGGTAAAATTCCTGGTTTAACCCCTAAGCTGAAGGAGGGCCAAAAAAAGAAAAATAATAATTGTATATATATATATATATATATATATATATATCACAAAATAATTACAATAAGTCCCTCACAGTATGGGATCTGAAAAAGTGTCTCTGTTCCATTTTTAGTCTCCAGGCACCCGTTTAAAACTGTTAACATTTATCACATTTTATTAAGGTTCAAGGGGACTAAGTCACTTTTTCTACAGAGGGCTATGGAGCTCCGATTAGGGTTATATTTCAGGATTTTCCCCTTGGCTGGAGGTGGAGAAATACAAAACGTCATTCAAAAACCCCTTTACATTATCAGACATCAGTCTCCCAAGCCCATTTCTAGCCTCCAGGCACAGAGTGGCTATTTCTACTCAGCGCTATGGTGCTCCGCGCAATGTGAGATTCCCCCCTGTTACAGCATCAGCTCAAGGCTGTGGGCCCGTTGGCAGCCTCCATACACCTCTTTTAGTGATACTTGTAACATTTGGCGGAGTTAATCTTCAAAGGGGATACAGTTGCTCCTACTAGCCTGGGCTATGGAGCTCTGCGCAGGGTAAGATGTCAGGTTCCACTCCTGGCTGGAGGTGGGAAAACAGAATAATTCTTTATTCCAACACTGTATCTAACCCCTTTACAGTATCAGACCTAGGCCTGCAAGACCGTAGGCACATTTCCAGCCTCCAGGCACCTGTTTTAGTGATACTTGTGACATTAGGAAGCCTGCAGCTTCAAGGGGACAGAGTCACTCATCCTACCCAGGGTAATGGAGCTCCGCGCAGGGTAAGATTTCTGGTTATTCCCCTGGCTGGAGGTGTTAAAGCAAAACACTCCACATGCCCAATAAAGTCTATTTCACCCCTTCACAGTATCAGGAAAGGCCTGCAAGGCCTTGGGCCTACTTCCAGCCTCCAGGCACCAATGTTACTGATACCTGTGACATGTGGTGGTGTTAAGCTTCAAGGGTATGAAGTCACACTTTCTACCCAGGGTTATGGAGCTCAGCGCAGGGTAAGAATTCAGGTTATCCCCCTGGCTGGAGGTGTTAAAGCAAAACACTTCACATGCCCATTAAACTCTATTTCACCCCTTCACAGTATCAGGAAAGGCCTGCAAGGCCTTGTGCCTACTTCCAGCCCCCAGGCACCAATGTTACTGATGCCTGTGACATTTGGTGGTGTAAAGCTTCAAGGGGATGAAGTCGCACCTTCTACCCAGGGTTATGGAGCTCTGCGCAGGGTAAGATTTCAGGTTATCCGCCTGGCTGGAGGTGTTAAAGCAAAACACTCCACATGCCCAATAAAGTCCATTTCACCCCTTCACTGTATCAGGAAAGGCCTGCGAGGCCTTGGGCATACTTCCAGCCTCCAGGCACCAATTGTACTGATACCTGTGACATTTGGTGGTGTTAAGCTTCAAGGGGATGAAGTCACACTATATACCCAGGGTTATGGAGCTCAGCGCAGGGTAAGATTTTAGGTTATCCCCCTGGCTGGAGGTGTTTAAGCAAAACACCTCACATGCCCAGTACAGTGTATTTCACCCTTTCCCAGTATCAGGAAAGGCCTGCAAGGCCTTGTGCCTACTTCCAGCCTCCAGGCACCAATGTTACTGTTACCTGTGACATGTGGTGGTGTTAAGCTTCAAGGGGATGAAGGCACACCTTTTACCCAGGGTTATGGAGCTCAGTGCAGGGTAAGATTTCAGGTTATCCCCCTGGCTGGAGGTGTTAAAGCAAAACACTTCTCATGCCCAATAAAGTCTATTTCAACCCTTCACAGTATCAGGAAAGGCCTGCAAGGCCTTGTGCCTACTTCCAGCCTCCAGGCACCTGTGTTTGTGATACTTGTGACATTTGGAGGTGTTCAGCTTCAAGGGGATGAAGTCACACCTTCTACCCAGGGTTATGGAGCTCAGCGCAGGGTAAGATTTCAGCTTTTCACCCCTAGCTGGATGTGTTGAAGCAAAACACTTCTCATGCCCAATAAAGTCTATTTCAACCCTTCACAGTATCAGGAAAGGCCTGCAAGGCCTTGGGCCTACTTCCAGCCTCCAGGCACCAATGTTACTGATACCTTTGACATTTGGTGGTGTTAACCTTCAAGGAGAAGAAGTCACACCTTCTACCCAGGGTTATGGAGCTCAGCGCAGGGTAAGATTTCAGGATATCCCCCTGGCTGGAGGTGTTAAAGCAAAACACTCCACATGCCCAATAAAGTCTATTTCACCTCTTCACAGTATCAGGAAAGGCCTGCAAGGCATTGGGCCTACTTCCAGCCTCCAGGCACCAATGTTACTGATACCTGTGACATGTGGTGGTGTTAAGCTTCAAGGGGAAGAAGTCACATCTTCTACCCAGGGTTATGGAGCTCAGCGCAGGGTAAGATTTCAGGTAATCCCCCTGGCTGGAGGTGTTAAAGCAAAACACTTCACATGCCCATTAAAGTCTATTTCACCCCTTCACAGTATCAGGAAAGGCCTGCAAGGCCTTGTGCCTACTTCCAGCCTCCAGGCACCAATGTTACTGATACCTGTGACATTTGGTGGTGTTAAGCTTCAAGGGGAAGAAGTCACATCTTCTACCCAGGGTTATGGAGCTATGCGCAGGGTAAGAATTCAGGTTATCCCCCTGGCTGGAGGTGTTAAAGCAAAACACTTCACATGCCCATTAAACTCTATTTCACCCCTTCACAGTATCAGGAAAGGCCTGAAAGGCCTTGTGCCTACTTCCAGCCCCCAGGCACCAATGTTACTGATGCCTGTGACATTTGGTGGTGTAAAGCTTCCAGGGGATGAAGTCGCACCTTCTACCCAGGGTTATGGAGCTCTGAGCAGGGTAAGATTTCAGGTTATCCGACTGGCTGGAGGTGTTAAAGCAAAACACTCCACATGCCCAATAAAGTCCATTTCACCCCTTCACTGTATCAGGAAAGGCCTGCGAGGCCTTGGGCCTACTTCCAGCCTCCAGGCACCAATTTTACTGATACCTGTGACATTTGGTGGTGTTAAGCTTCAAGGGGATGAAGTCACACTTTATACCCAGGGTTATGGAGCTCAGCGCAGGGTAAGATTTTAGGTTATCCCCCTGGCTGGAGGTGTTTAAGCAAAACACCTCACATGCCCAGTACAGTGTATTTCACCCTTTCCCAGTATCAGGAAAGGCCTGCAAGGCCTTGTGCCTACTTCCAGCCTCCAGGCACCAATGTTACTGTTACCTGTGACATGTGGTGGTGTTAAGCTTCAAGGGGATGAAGGCACACCTTTTACCCAGGGTTATGGAGCTCAGCGCAGGGTAAGATTTCAGGTTATCCCCCTGGCTGGAGGTGTTAAAGCAAAACACTTCTCATGCCCAATAAAGTCTATTTCAACCCTTCACAGTATCAGGAAAGGCCTGCAAGGCCTTGGGCCTACTTCCAGCCTCCAGGCACCTGTGTTTGTGATACTTGTGACATTTGGAGGTGTTCAGCTTCAAGGGGATGAAGTCACACCTTCTACCCAGGGTTATGGAGCTCAGCGCAGGGTAAGATTTCAGCTTTTCACCCCTAGCTGGATGTGTTGAAGCAAAACACTTCTCATGCCCAATAAAGTCTATTTCAACCCTTCACAGTATCAGGAAAGGCCTGCAAGGCCTTGGGCCTACTTCCAGCCTCCAGGCACCAATGTTACTGATACCTTTGACATTTGGTGGTGTTAACCTTCAAGGAGAAGAAGTCACACCTTCTACCCAGGGTTATGGAGCTCAGCGCAGGGTAAGATTTCAGGTTATCCCCCTGGCTGGAGGTGTTAAAGCAAAACACTCCACATGCCCAATAAAGTCTATTTCACCTCTTCACAGTATCAGGAAAGGCCTGCAAGGCATTGGGCCTACTTCCAGCCTCCAGGCACCAATGTTACTGATACCTGTGACATGTGGTGGTGTTAAGCTTCAAGGGGAAGAAGTCACATCTTCTACCCAGGGTTATGGAGCTCAGCGCAGGGTAAGATTTCAGGTAATCCCCCTGGCTGGAGGTGTTAAAGCAAAACACTTCACATGCCCATTAAAGTCTATTTCACCCCTTCACAGTATCAGGAAAGGCCTGCAAGGCCTTGTGCCTACTTCCAGCCTCCAGGCACCAATGTTACTGATACCTGTGACATTTGGTGGTGTTAAGCTTCAAGGGGAAGAAGTCACATCTTCTACCCAGGGTTATGGAGCTATGCGCAGGGTAAGAATTCAGGTTATCCCCCTGGCTGGAGGTGTTAAAGCAAAACACTTCACATGCCCATTAAACTCTATTTCACCCCTTCACAGTATCAGGAAAGGCCTGCAAGGCCTTGTGCCTACTTCCAGCCCCCAGGCACCAATGTTACTGATGCCTGTGACATTTGGTGGTGTAAAGCTTCCAGGGGATGAAGTCGCACCTTCTACCCAGGGTTATGGAGCTCTGCGCAGGGTAAGATTTCAGGTTATCCGACTGGCTGGAGGTGTTAAAGCAAAACACTCCACATGCCCAATAAAGTCCATTTCACCCCTTCACTGTATCAGGAAAGGCCTGCGAGGCCTTGGGCCTACTTCCAGCCTCCAGGCACCAATTTTACTGATACCTGTGACATTTGGTGGTATTAAGCTTCAAGGGGATGAAGTCACACTTTATACCCAGGGTTATGGAGCTCAGCGCAGGGTAAGATTTTAGGTTATCCCCCTGGCTGGAGGTGTTTAAGCAAAACACCTCACATGCCCAATACAGTGTATTTCACCCTTTCCCAGTATCAGGAAAGGCCTGCAAGGCCTTGTGCCTACTTCCAGCCTCCAGGCACCAATGTTACTGTTACCTGTGACATGTGGTGGTGTTAAGCTTCAAGGGGATGAAGGCACACCTTTTACCCAGGGTTATGGAGCTCAGCGCAGGGTAAGATTTCAGGTTATCCCCCTGGCTGGAGGTGTTAAAGCAAAACACTTCTCATGCCCAATAAAGTCTATTTCAACCCTTCACAGTATCAGGAAAGGCCTGCAAGGCCTTGGGCCTACTTCCAGCCTCCAGGCACCTGTGTTTGTGATACTTGTGACATTTGGAGGTGTTCAGCTTCAAGGGGATGAAGTCACACCTTCTACCCAGGGTTATGGAGCTCAGCGCAGGGTAAGATTTCAGCTTTTCACCCCTAGCTGGATGTGTTGAAGCAAAACACTTCTCATGCCCAATAAAGTCTATTTCAACCCTTCACAGTATCAGGAAAGGCCTGCAAGGCCTTGGGCCTACATCCATTCTCCAGGCACCAATGTTACTGATACCTGTGACATTTGGTGGTGTTAAGCTTCAAGGGTAAGAAGTCACACTTTCTACCCAGGGTTATGGAGCTCAGCGCAGGGTAAGATTTTAGGTTATCCCCCTGGCTGGAGGTGTCAAAGCAAAACACTTCACATGCCCAATAAATTGTATTTCACCCCTTCACAGGATCAGAAAAGAGCTGCAAGGCCTCATGCCTACTTCCAGCCCCCAGGCACCAATGTTACTGATACCTGTGACATGTGGTGGTGTTGAGCTTCAAGGGGATGAAGTCACACCTTTTACCCAGGGTTATGGAGCTCAGCGCAGGGTAAGATTTCAGGTTATCGCCCTGGCTTGAGGTGTTAAAGCAAAACACTTCACATGCCTAATAAAGTCTATTTCACCCCTTCACAGTATCAGGAAAGGACTGCAAGGCCTTGTGCCTTCTTCCAGCCTCCAGGCACCAATGTTACTGATACCTGTGACATGTGGTGGTGTTAAGCTTCAAGGGGATGAAGTCACACCTTTTACCCAGGGTTATGGAGCTCAGGGCAGGGTAAGATTTCAGGTTATCCCCCTGGCTGGAGGTGTTAAAGCAAAACACTCCACATGCCCAATAAAGTCTATTTCACCCCTTCACAGTATCAGGAAAGGCCTGCAAGGCCTTGTGCCTACTTCCAGGCACCAATGTTACTGTTACCTGTGACATGTGGTGGTGTTAAGCTTCAAGGGGATGAAGGCACACCTTTTACCCAGGGTTATGGAGCTCAGCGCAGGGTAAGATTTCTGGTTATTCCCCTGGCTTGGGTTGTTAAAGCAAAACACTCCACATGCCCAATAAAGTCTATTTCACCCCTTCACAGTATCAGGAAAGGCCTGCAAGGCCTTGGGCCTACTTCCAGCCTCCAGGCACCAATGTTACTGATACCTGTGACATGTGGTGGTGTTAAGCTTCAAGGGTATGAAGTCACACTTTCTACCCAGGGTTATGGAGCTCAGCGCAGGGTAAGAATTCAGGTTATCCCCCTGGCTGGAGGTGTTAAAGCAAAACACTTCACATGCCCATTAAACTCTATTTCACCCCTTCACAGTATCAGGAAAGGCCTGCAAGGCCTTGCGCCTACTTCCAGCCCCCAGGCACCAATGTTACTGATGCCTGTGACATTTGGTGGTGTTAAGCTTCAAGGGGAAGAAGTCACACCTTCAACCCAGGGTTATGGAGCTCAGCGCAGGGTAAGATTTCAGGTTATCGCCCGGGCCTGAGGTGTTAAAGCAAAACACTTCACATGCCAAATAAAGTCTATTTCACCCCTTTCACAGTATCAGGAAAGGCCTGCAAGGCCTTGGGCCTACTTCCAGCCCCCAGGCACCAATGTTACTGATACCTGTGACATGTGGTGGTGTTACGCTTCAAGGGGATGAAGTCACACCTTTTACCCAGGGTTATGGAGCTCAGCGCAGGGTAAGAATTCAGGTTATCGCCCTGGCTTGAGTTGTTAAAGCAAAACACTTGACATGCCCAATAAAGTCTATTTCACCCCTTTCTCAGTATCAGGAAAGGCCTGCAAGGCCTTGGGCCTACTTCCAGCCTCCAGGCACCAATTTTACTGATACCTGTGACATTTGGAGGTGTTACGCTTCAAGGGGATGAAGTCACACCTTTTACCCAGGGTTATGGAGCTCAGCGCAGGGTAAGAATTCAGGTTATCGCCCTGGCTTGAGGTGTTAAAGCAAAACACTTCACATGCCCAATAAAGTCTATTTCACCCCTTTCTCAGTATCAGAAAAGGCCTGCAAGGCCTTGTGCCTACTTCCAGCCCCCAGGCACCAATGCTACTGACACCTGTGACATTTGGTGGTGTTAAGCTTCATGGGGAAGAAGTCACACCTTCTACCCAGGGTTATGGAGCTCAGCGCAGGGTAAGATTTCAGGTTATTCCCCCTGGCTCGAGGTGTTAAAGCAAAACACTTCACATGCCCAATAGATTGTATTTCACCCCTTCACCGTATCAGGAAAGGCCTGCAAGGCCTTGGGCCTACTTGCAGCCCCCAGGCACCAATGTTACTGACACCTGTGACATTTGGTGGTGTTAATCTTCAAGGTGAAGATGTCACACCTTCTACCCAGGGTTATGGAGCTCAGCGCTGGGTAAGAATTCAGGTTATCCCCCTGGCTGGAGGTGTTAAAGCAAAACACTCCACATGCCCAATAAAGTTTATTTCACCCCTTCACAGTATCAGGAAAAGCCTGCAAGGCCTCGTGCCTACTTCCAGCCCCCAGGCACCAATGTTACTGACACCTGTGACATTTGGTGGTGTTAAGCTTCATGGGGAAGAAGTCACACCTTCTACCCAGGGTTATGGAGCTCAGCGCAGGGTAAGATTTCAGGTTATTCCCCCTGGCTCGAGGTGTTAAAGCAAAACACTTCACATGCCCAATAAAGTTTATTTCACCCCTTCACAGTATCAGGAAAAGCCTGCAAGGCCTTGGGCCTACTTCCAGCCTCCTGGCACCAATGTTACTGATGCCTGTGACATTTGGTGGTGTTAAGCTTCAAGGGGATGAAGTCACACCTTTTACCCAGGGTTATGGAGCTCAGCGCTGGGTAAGAATTCAGGTTATCCCCCTGGCTGGAGGTGTTAAAGCAAAACACTCCACATGCCCAATAAAGTTTATTTCACCCCTTCACAGTATCAGGAAAAGCCTGCAAGGCCTTGAGCCTACTTCCAGCCTCCAGGCACCAATGTTACTGATGCCTGTGACATTTGGTGGTGTTAAGCTTCAAGGGGATGAAGTCACACCTTTTACCCAGGGTTATGGAGCTCAGCGCAGGGTAAGATTTCAGGTTATCACCCTGGCTTGAGGTGTTAAAGCAAAACACTTCACATGCCCAATAAAGTCTATTCCACCCCTTCACAGTATCAGGAAAGGCCTTGTGCCTACTTCCAGCCTCTTGGCACCAATTTCACTGACACTTGTGACATTTGTAGGTGTTCAACTTCAAGGGGATGAAGTTGCACCTTCTACACAGGGTTATGGAACTCAGCGCAGGGTAAGATTCCAGGCTTCACCCCTGACTGGAGGTGTTAAAGCAAAACACTTCTCATGCCCAATAAAGTCTATTTCACCCCTCCACAGTATCAGGAAAGGCCTGCAAGGCCTTGGGCCTACTTCCAGCCTCCTGGCACCAATTATACTGATACCTGTGACATTTGGAGGTGTTAAGCTTCAAGGGGATGAAGTTGCACCTTCTACCCAGGGTTATGGAGCTCCGCGCAGGGTAAGAATTTAGGTCATCCCCCTGGCTGGAGGTGTTAAAGGAAAACACTTCACATGCCCAATAAAGTCTATTTTACCCCTCCAAAGTATCAGGGAAGGCCTGCAAGGCCTTGTGCCTACTTCCAGCCTCCAGGCACCAATGTTACTGATACATGTGACATTTGGTGGTGTTAAGCTTCAAGGGGAAGAAGTCACATCTTCTACCCAGGGTTATGGAGCTCAGCGCAGGGTAAGAATTTGGATTATCCCCCTGGCTTGAGGTGTTAAAGAAAAACACTTCACGTGCCCAATAAAGTCTGTTTCACCCCTTCACAGTATCAGGGAAGGCCTGCAAGGCCTTGTGCCTACTTCCAGCCTCCAGGCACCAATGTTACTGATACCTGTGACATTTGGTGGTGTTAAGCTTCACGGGGAAGAAGTCACACCTTCTACCCAGGTTGATGGAGCTCAGTGCAGGGTACGATTTCAGGTCATCCCTCTGGCTGGAGGTGTTAAAGCAAAACACTTCACATGCCCAATACGTTGTATTTCAGTCCTTCACAGTATCAGGAAAGGCCTGCAAGGCCTTGGGCCAACTTCCATCCCCCAGGCACCAATGTTACTGATACCTGTGACATTTGGTGGTGTTAAGCTTCAAGGGGAAGAAGTCACACCTTCTACCCAGGGTTATGGAGCTCAGCGCAGGGTAAGAATTCAGGTTATCGCCCTGGCTGGAGGTGTTAAAGCAAAACACTCCACATGCCCAATAAAGTCTATTTCACCCCTTCACTGTATCAGGAAAGGCCTGCAAGGCCTTGGGCCTACTTCCAGCCTCCAGGCACCAATTTTACTGATACCTGTGACATTTGGAGGTGTTAAGCTTCAAGGGGATGAAGTCTCACCTTTTACCCAGGGTTATGGAGCTCAGCGCAGGGTAAGAATTCAGGTTATCCCCCTGGCTGGAGGTGTTTAAGCAAAACATCTCACATGCCCAGTACAGTGTATTTAACCCTTTCCCAGTATCAGGAAAGGCCTGCAAGGCCTTGTGCCTACTTCCAGCCCCCAGGCACCAATGTTACTGATGCCTGTGACATTTGGTGGTGTAAAGCTTCAAGGGGATGAAGTCGCACCTTCTACCCAGGGTTATGGAGCTCTGCGCAGGGTAAGATTTCAGTTTATCCCCCTGGCTGGAGGTGTTTAAGCAATGGGGAAGCAGTAGAGCGGGCAAGATGGCCGCTGACAGTCTGTAGGGGCAGGACGCGCTTTTCCCTGCTCCTCCCGCTCGAGGTTCTGCACGAAGGATTAAGGTGCAAGGGGAAGGAGAAGAGCGGAATTAAATACGGTGGTGTTCTGTTTTGAACTGCGGCTTCGATTTTGAGAAGCGTATTCTGAAGACGAAGGAGACTTATGCTACTATCCCCGAAGCTGATAGTGGAGGCTGCACTCCCAACGCTGGAAGCGGTGCTGACTCGAGCATTGGTCAGCGCTCGTCAGCTGATGGTGAAGGCGAGCAGTTGGGGAAAACAGTACCGGCAGCGGCAGCTCCTGAAACGCGACTGGCAGTTCGGCTCAACGGGCGCTTCGTCTACAACTTGGCGTTCAATGGCGCCGAAGATTTCAAGAGCCCTGAGAGACGAAAAAGCGGCTTGGAGCGAGTTTGATGCTCCGGCGGCTAATCTCCGCACAAAGAAACAGACGCGGGTGCAGGAGATGAGTGAAGACCCTCGCGCTGCTGCTGAGCAAGTAAGGAGTGCAACGCGTAGTAAGGAGGTTGGAAGCAGCACGGGGGAGAGGCTGAAAAAGAAAGACAAAAAAGACAAAAAAGATAAAACTAAGCCAGTGCTGACAGATAAAGGTAACAAGGGGAAAGTAATAGAGCAGGGGACTTTGAGGCAGCCACTTGTTCTGGAGGCTTTTTTCCCTTTAATTGCAACCAATTCTCAAGCAGTACCTGACACATCCATACCTCAAATGCCCCAAATAGATGCTGGCGAGGATGTGAGTGAAGATCTCGAATCTACCCAAGCGCCCCCTGCAGGGGAGATAGACAGTAACTTGCGGGCAGCTAGCTATTCAGCACAGACTGATAATTTGGAAGCCTCAAGCGAGAAGGGGTGCAGAGCCAATGACTCACTACAAGGGGCTTTGGTGCAGGAGAATGTGGAGCCCTCCTCTGGACAGGTCAAACAGAGCAATGTGAGAGACGGCACTATAGAAAATGGTAGCGTGTCGCATCATGTTGAACTAAGCAACCTGCCTCTAAATTTGGGATCAAACAATAAGTCTACGGAGGCGACGGAGGCGATGGAGGCGACGACTGAGGCATTAGGGGAGACGCAGAGTAACGCTAATGTTTTTGGTCTTGTTGCTGCCTCAGAGGGGGGCAGTAGTGATAATGTGAGCAAAGTGATCAATAATGGTTCTAAGGCCTTGGTATACTTAACAGGTTCCCCTTCTGATGAATGTTTTTTCTCTGTCAATGAGGGCGAGGATGAAGGTGCGGAGGTGGGGGCAGCTGGGGGGGGCGAGTCAGAGGACTCGTCTGTCGTCGGCTTGGGAAGTGACCGGACACTATCAGGACTTGTAACAGAGACTACTTCCACATCCGGCTCTGGTTCTGGAGAGCTCTCTGACAAGGACTTAGCTGCAAAACGCAAAACTAAAGTCTTGACCAAAAAAAGGAGAAGAGTAAAAGGATCTATAAGTCCAGCAGCTATTGATGTGGCAAAGAGACTTGATTGGGGTAATACTGCTATATCTCAGGTATATAAAGAGGGTGTTGGAAGTCCAGATAAGTGTATGGGGTCCTTGCGGCCGAATGAAGAGAGAGCTAGGCAAGATCTACCCGAAACTCAGATACAGAGTCAGGAGCAGCCCCCACGCCAAAATACATCTTTGGGGTTTGAAGCAATGTTTTCAATGCTTAAACAAATTCAGACTGAGGCAAGGGCAGAGAGTCGGAGAGCCAGGCAGGAAAGTAAGAAAATACAAAATGCACTTCGGAAAGTAAATAAAACATGTTCTGAGCTGGCAGGGAGAGTTACAGAGGTGGAAGAAAGAACGGGAGCCTTGGAAGATGAAATAAATGGATGGAGGGAATTTAGACAAAACCAAGAGAAAACTAATAGTGATGTATTATGGAAACTCGAAGATTTCGAGAATAGGCAGCGGAGAAATAATGTTAGACTCTTAGGTATTCCGGAAGGAAAGGAGGGACAGGATGCTAGAGCCTACATAATTGAATTTCTTAAGGGTGCTTTTCCAGACATAAAGGGATGGGACTGGGAATCAGAGATCCAGCGCGCACATAGGTTTCCTTTTGTACAGAAGAAGGGGGATGGGCCAAAAAAGCCTAGAGCATTCTTGATCTATGTGGGCAACTTTCTATTGAGAGAAGAGATACTGGCCAAAGCAAGACCACAGGCAAAATGTAGATTTCAGGAGGTGGAGTTCTTCGCTAGACCAGACTTCTGCCATATAACGGTAGAGCGTAGGTGGAGACTTCGTGAGCTGATAGCTCCTTTTCAGAGAATAGGGTGTGAGGCATACCTAATGTTTCCTAGCAGACTGAAGGTGGTCAAAGATGGTCAGTTTAAAATCTTTTATTCCGAGATTAGAGCGGCTGAATTTTTGGCATGGCTCAAGGAGAGGACCCCGCAGAATAGTACACAATCTCAAGATCTAGCAGTAGACGTACTATCTAAAGGCAGCAAGATGTAAAGTGAAAATTTTACAGCAGCACAAGAACAGAGAATTGTAGCGGATTGTTACGTAATGTGCGATTTGGTAGTAGTAAATAATAGTAAGAGAGCACCACCTAGACAAAGGGTGAGGAACATAGCAGGAGCGGGGGGGGGGGGGGCGTGGGACCCAAGCAGACACAGCTGTCACACAGAGGTCCGTTGGACCTTTTTGCCTGTAGGGGGGGTGGGACAGTCGGGGTGGGGGGGAAGGGTGGAGTTCACGGGGGGGGCAAGGAGTGCAAAGCAAATAGGAAATGTATAATACAGGAAACATTATGGAATAAGAGGAATAATAAAACAGAAGGTAGGCTTGTGTTGGTTGAGTTATATAAAGCCGTGGTCATAATTTGTTTTTCTTGTTTTTCTTTAAGAGCCAAAACTGTGATGGTGTTTGCTAAAAACCCAGGATGAGTACACGCATAATGACATGGAATGTGTGTGGTCTAAACGATAAGACAAAAAGGCAAAAGGTAGCTGTCTTGATTAAAAGTTTAAGAATAGATTTTCTAATACTTCAAGAGACTCATATACAATTGTCAGAAATCAAGCTGTTAGACCAGCTAGGCCTTACTGTTTTAGCACACTCTAGGCAGGGAAGTAGGAATAGGGGGGTGGCGGTTATGGCAAGGCAAAGAGATGTAACTACCAGGAAAAAATGCGAGGATGTATGGGGTAGATGGGCCTTGATAGAATGCCTGGTTGGAGAAACATGGGTCACTCTTGGGTCTATTTATGGGTCTACAGGTGATGATCCGGAGATTTTTGAAGCAATCGATATTGAGTTGGCAACCTGGGCTCCATTTATTGTGATAGGAGGAGACTTTAATATTAATGGAGCAGGGGGATTGGGGCTGGGGTTGGGACCTCCAGTTAAATATAAGGGGAGGAAGAAAAGAGTCTTTAAGGCAATTGTTAATTTAGCCAGAAATAATGGTTTGTTGGATGTTTGGGACACCCTTAATCCCAGTCAAGATGGGTTTACGTACTACTCAGCACCCCATAGGATAAGTGTCAGATTAGACTACTTTTTAGTTAGTAGCCAAGGGATTGATGGGATAGATATCGAGAGAACACCAAGATTATTATCGGACCATAACCCTCTTATAGCCACCTTAAAAGGTTTGACAGCGGTGAGGAAGACCTCGGAGTGGTCTTTTGAAAAGGCTTTTTTAGTGGAGGATGAATATATCCAACATATGAGGGAATGGATATCTGAATTTTTGAATATAAATAGGCATACAGCACCTCCAGGGATAGTGTGGGACTGTTTTAAGGCTGGAGTGAGGGGTGAGACCATTAGCTATGGGGTAAGGAAAAGAAAACAGGAGAAAGAAAGAAGCGAGGGGGTAAGGAGGGAATTGCTGCAGGCAGAGGATGAATTGAATAACAGGACTGATCAAGCTGACGGCGCAGCCCCAACGGACTCTGTATATCTTAAACTTGTTAAACTGCGAATGGAGGAGGAAGAACAGATAGCAGAAAAGGCAGCCAAACAATATACTGTGAACAGAGAGAACTGTTATGAGATGAACGAAAGGGTGGGCAAATTGTTAGCAGCTAGAACTAGACAGAAGGTATCATTTGGGGAGATAAAAGCAATCAAAGATAGTACAGGGGCGATCTTAACTAGTGCACAACAAATAAGAGAAGTTTTCAGGGACTTTTACACGACCTTATATTCTGAGAGCGATATAAAGGACCCTGAAGACATAATGGAGTATTTGAACTATTATGAGGGGAGGCAGCTGGAGGAAGCAGAGAAGAAGAGGATAGACAACATGATAGACTTAGAGGAGGTAAAAACAGCTATGAAGAGTTTACCATCAGGCAAGGCGGCAGGCCCAGACAAAATCCCGCTAGAGTTTTATAAAGTGTTCTGGGAGGAGTTAGGCGGAGATATGCTTTATACTATGAAGCAGGCACAGAAGGGAAGCTCAATACCAAGCACTTGGTCTGAGGCCGTGATTGTGGTTATTCTCAAGAAAGGGAAAATCCCAACTAACCCGGGGTCATACAGACCAATCACTCTCATGAACACGGACACAAAGATTTATTCAAAGGCACTGGCGACTAGATTTGCCAGTGTAATAACACCTCTAGTTACCAATACCCAACATGGGTTTATACCGGGACGGGGGACTACACACCATGTTAGAAAGTTAATTACCCTTATAGATAAAACAGAAGTAGATGGGGACCCGTTCGCAGTGTTATTACTAGATGCCGAAAAGGCTTTTGACCGTGTGTCGTGGATGTATATGTGGAGTGTCTTGGGTAAACTGGGATTTGGCAGTGGCTTTTTAACAGCGTTAAAAATATTGTATAGAGACCCTGTCGCGACAATCAGAATTAATGGGGGGTTAACGGAGAAAGTAAAAATTAACAGGGGCACAAGGCAGGGTTGCCCATGCTCCCCGTTACTGTTTGCGGTATATCTAGATCCACTAATTAGGAGACTGGAGCTAAATAGGAACATCCCCCCAATCGTTACACCCAGGGGGGAATGCAAGATTCTGGCCTATGCCGATGACGTGGCGGTTATAACATCTTCCCCCACAGAGGCTATAAGACATGTGGAACAGGAGGCAAAGGAATTCGGGAAGGTCTCTGGGTATTCTTTGAATACCGGGAAAACACAAATTATAAAAAACAGTAAGGCCCTATGCCAGGATCCACGGGTAGTGCGGACGGGAAGTTATCTGGGAGTAACTATAACTTCAGAATTAGACAAGTTAGTGGATTTAAATATCGATCCTATTATACGGAAAGTTGGGGGCGAATTAGATAGACTGAATAATCTCCACTTTACCTTGGTTGGAAGAGTGAATATTATAAAAATGTTAATTATGCCGAAATTTCTGTATCTTTTTCGAACAATTCCCTTATGGTTTGACAACGTGTGGTTTAAAAGGATTGAAAACATGATTAACAAATTTATCTGGTCCAAAGGTAAAACTAGGAGAGCGGCGAGGTTCTTGGCACTCCCACGGGACAGAGGGGGGTGGGCGTTACCAGACTTGAAGTTGTATTACTGGGCCGCTGCCTTGCAGTATATGGTAGGATTAATAGGTGGAGCTGAAGCAGAAGAAGAAGACCACCTAGGGTCATTAGCGATTTATGGTATCTTGCTGGGTGAAGAAACAAAAAATATTTTTTTGAGAAATTTTGACACGGCATATTATAAAAGGACGCGTTTTAAGACCATACTGTGCGCATATAATATATGGAAGGCCTTTATGAAAAAGTTTGGTTTGGGGAAATTTAATAGGTACATGAGGTTATATGAGAATGTGTTACTTCCGGGGGATATATTCTCTGACTCAGTTTTTACGGAATGGTATCGGAAAGGGATAACAAAATTAGGGGATGTAATGGGGATACAGGGGGTGGAACAATTTGTCACAATACAGAGAAAATTCAATCTGTCGACAAATCACTTCTTCAAATATTTACAAGTTAGAAGTTTCCTACAAAGTAAAAGAGGGGGAATAAGAGGATTTGAAAAAAATGACATATTAGAGATAATAGAATCTGGAGTAGATTGCACAATTAAAAGATTCTATTTTGAACTAAATGAACAAAGACCGGATGATATGGCGAAATGGGGGGAAATCTGGTCAACAAAGCTGGGCATAGAACAAGAATGCTTTAAAATATCATTAGAACTAGGGACGAACATTCTATGCTCTGCGTCACTACAAGCTCAGCATTATAAGACGTTGTACTGGCTTTATTATACCCCGGCTAAACTGGCACAATGGGGAGCGACAACCGGTATAAACTGCCCCAGGTGCACGAGCGTAGATGCAGATGCCATTCACATGTTTGTAAGATGTCCCAGTTTAGTCACAGTACTTAAAGAAATAGAAATGTTTCTACAAAGGGCACTAAAACTACATGTTAATTTATCACCTGCGATTATTTTGCTAGGGGTAGATGGAAACAACGATGTTGAGACAGGGAATTATTTCATTTTCGTGGCCATGGCAGTGTATAGACTGTGTGTAACCACCGCATGGTTAGATCAAGCGGCGCCATCATTTCAACTATGGTTAGCTAGGTTGCTGAGCATATACAATTTAGAAAAAGCGATCTACTCCAGAAGTGGGAAAAGACTGAGGAAATTAGGTCTGGATATATGGGAAACAATAACGAAATGGAAGGAAGAAGGTTGAATTGTACAGGAAATGCATACGTACATAATTTTGTATTTAATCTGTATAAATCTGCATGTAAATAGTAAATGAGGTATAGTAAGGTATAACTCCATAGAACACATATAGAAAGTATAATCGATGTAAATATGTATGTATAAGGATAGCGATTTCACCCAAATAAGGGGTAATGTATCATTTTGGTATTGGCATTTAGATAACGTTTTTTTTTTTCTTTTTCCTATATTTCTTTTGTTTTATTTTTTCTTCTTTTTTTGTGTGTTTGTTTTGTTTGGATTTATTTCAAATGAAATGTATGGTGTAAAAATTGATAAGGGTAGGAAAAACTGTATTTTCCTTATTTGCTCCATGTCCCCTCTGTGCTCCAGAGGGTGGGAAAAATTTAAAAAATTCTGTGAATAAAAAGATTCAAAAAAAAAAAAAAAAAAGGAGGTGTTTAAGCAAAACACCTCACATGCCCAGTACAGTGTATTTCACCCTTTCCCGGTATCAGGAAAGGCCTGCAAGGCCTTGTGCCTACTTCCAGCCTCCAGGCACCAATGTTACTGATACCTCTGACATTTGGTGGTGTTAAGCTTCAAGGGGATGAAGTCGCACCTTCTACCCAGGGTTATGGAGCTCCGCGCAGGGTAAGATTTCAGGCTTCACCCCAGGCTTAAGGCGTGAAAATAGAACAATTACCATACACAACAATGTGTATTTCACCCCTTCACAGTGTCTGGAAAGGCCTGCAAGGCCTTGGGCCTACGCCCAGCCTCCAGGCACCGATTTTACTGATACCTGTGACATTTGGTGGTGTTAAGCTTCAAGGGGATGAAGTCACACTTTCTACCCAGTTTTATGGAGCTCAGCGCAGGGTAAGAATTCAGGTTATCCCCCTGGCTGGAGGTGTTTAAGCAAAACACCTCACATGCCCAGTACAGTGTATTTCACGCTTTCCCAGTATCAGGATAGTCCTGCAAGGCCTTGTGCCTACTTCCAGCCTCCAGGCACCAATGTTACTGATACCTGTGACATGTGGTGGTGTTAAGCTTCAAGGGGATGAAGTCACACCTTCTACCCAGGGTTATGGAGCTCAGCGCAGGGTAAGAATTCAGGTTATCCCCCTGGCTGGAGGTGTTAAAGCATGCCCATTAAAGTCTATTTCACTCCTTCACAGTATCAGGAAAGGCCTGCAAGGCCTTGTGCCTACTTCCAGCCTCAAGGCACCAATGTTACTGATACCTGTGACATTTGGTAGTGTTAAGCTTCAAGGCGATGAAGTCACACTTTCTACCCAGGGTTATGGAGCTCAGCACAGGGTAAGATTTTAGGTTAACCCCCTGGCTGGAGGTGTTTAAGCAAAACACCTCACATGCCCAGTACAGTGTATTTCACCCTTTCCCAGTATCAGGAAAGTCATGCAAGGCCTTGTGCCTACTTCCAGCCTCCAGGCACCAATGTTACTGATACCTGTGACATGTGGTGGTGTTAAGCTTCAAGGGGATGAAGTCACACCTTCTACCAAGTGTTATGGAGCTCAGTGCAGGGTAAGAATTCAGGTTATCCCCCTGGCTGGAGGTGTTAAAGCAAAACACTCCACATGCCCAATAAAGTCTATTTCACCCCTTCACAGTGTCAGGAAAGGCCTGCAAGGCCTTGGGCCTACTTCCAGCCCCCAGGCACCAATGTTACTGATACCTGTGACATTTTGTGGTGTTAAGCTTCAAGGGGATGAAGTTGCACCTTCTACCCAGGGTTATGGAGCTCAGCGCAGGGTAAGATTTTAGGTTATCCCCCTGGCTGGAGGTGTTTATGCAAAACACCTCACATGCCCAGTACAGTGTATTTCACCCTTTCCCAGGATCAGTAAAGGCCTGCAAGGCCTTGTGCCTACTTCCAGCCTCCAGGCACCAATGTAACTGATACCTGTGACCTTTGGTGGTGTTAAGCTTCAAGGGGATGAAGTCGCACCTTCTACCCAGGGTTATGGAGCTCCGTGCAGTGTAAGATTTCAGGCTTCACACCAGGCTTAAGGCGTGAAAATAGAACAATTACCATACACAACAATGTGTATTTCACCCCTTCACAGTGTCTGGAAAGGCCTGCAAGGCCTTGGGCCTACGCCCAGCCTCCAGGCACCGATTTTACTGATACCTGTGACATTTGGTGGTGTTAAGCTTCAAGGGGATGAAGTCACACTTTCTACCCAGTTTTATGGAGCTCAGCGCAGGGTAAGAATTCAGGTTATCCCCCTGGCTGGAGGTGTTAAAGCAAAACACTTCACATGCCCATTAAAGTCTATTTCAACCCTTCACAGTATCAGGAAAGTCCTGCAAGGGCTTGGGCCTACTTCCAGCGTCCAGGCACCTGTGTTTGTGATACTTGTGACATTTGGAGGTGTTCAGCTTCAAGGGGATGAAGTCACACCTTCTACCCAGGGTTATGGAGCTCAGCGCAGGGTAAGATTTCAGCTTTTCACCCCTAGCTGGATGTGTTGAAGCAAAACACTTCTCATGCCCAATAAAGTCTATTTCAACCCTTCACAGTATCAGGAAAGGCCTGCAAGGCCTTGGGCCTACATCCATTCTCCAGGCACCAATGTTACTGATACCTGTGACATTTGGTGGTGTTAAGCTTCAAGGGTAAGAAGTCACACTTTCTACCCAGGGTTATGGAGCTCAGCGCAGGGTAAGATTTTAGGTTATCCCCCTGGCTGGAGGTGTCAAAGCAAAACACTTCACATGCCCAATAAATTGTATTTCACCCCTTCACAGTATCAGGAAAGAGCTGCAAGGCCTCGTGCCTACTTCCAGCCCCCAGGCACCAATGTTACTGACACCTGTGACATTTGGTGGTGTTAAGCTTCATGGGGAAGAAGTCACACCTTCTACCCAGGGTTATGGAGCTCAGCGCAGGGTAAGATTTCAGGTTATTCCCCCTGGCTCGAGGTGTTAAAGCAAAACACTTCACATGCCCAATAAATTGTATTCCACCCCTTCACAGTATCAGGAAAGGCCTGCAAGGCCTTGGGCCTACTTGCAGCCCCCAGGCACCAATGTTACTGACACCTGTGACATTTGGTGGTGTTAAGCTTCAAGGGGAAGATGTCACACCTTCTGCCCAGGGTTATGGAGCTCAGCGCTGGGTAAGAATTCAGGTTATCCCCCTGGCTGGAGGTGTTAAAGCAAAACACTCCACATGCCCAATAAAGTCTAGTTCACCCCTTTCACAGTATCAGGAAAGGCCTGCAAGGCCTTGGACCTACTTCCAGCCTACAGGCACCAATGTTACTGATACCTGTGACATTTGGTGGTGTTAAGCTTCAAGGGGATGAAATCGCACCTTCTACCCAGGGTTATGGAGCTCAGCGCAAGGTATGATTTTAGGTTATCCCCCTGGCTGGAGGCGTTTAAGCAAAACACCTCACATGCCCAGTACAGTGTATTTCACCCTTTCCCAGTATCAGTAAAGGCCTGCAAGGCCTTGTGCCTACTTCCAGCCTCCAGGCACCAATGTTACTGATACCTGTGACATTTGGTGGTGTTAAGCTTCAAGGGGATGAAGTCGCACCTTCTACCCAGGGTTATGGAGCTCCGCGCAGGGTAAGATTTCAGGCTTCACCCCAGGCTTAAGGCGTGAACATAGAACAATTACCATACACAACAATGTGTATTTCACCCATTCACAGTATCAGGAAAGGCCTGCAAGGCCTTGGGCCTACTTCCAGCCTCCAGGCACCAATGTTACTGATACCTGTGACATGTGGTGGTGTTAAGCTTCAAGGGGATGAAGTCACACTTTCTACCCAGGGTTATGGAGCTCAGCGCAGGGTAAGAATTCAGGTTATCCCCCTGGCTGGAGGTGTTAAAGCAAAACACTTCACATGCCCATTAAACTCTATTTCACCCCTTCACAGTATCAGGAAAGGCCTGCAAGGCCTTGTGCCTACTTCCAGCCCCCAGGCACCACTGTTACTGACGCCTGTGACATTTGGTGGTGTAAAGCTTCAAGGGGATGAAGTCGCACCTTCTACCCAGGGTTATGGAGCTCTGCGCAGGGTAAGATTTCAGGTTATCCGCCTGGCTGGAGGTGTTAAAGCAAAACACTCCACATGCCCAATAAAGTCCATTTCACCCCTTCACTGTATCAGGAAAGGCCTGCGAGGCCTTGGGCCTACTTCCAGCCTCCAGGCACCAATTTTACTGATACCTGTGACATTTGGTGGTGTTAAGCTTCAAGGGGATGAAGTCACACTTTCTACCCAGGGTTATGGAGCTCAGTGCAGGGTAAGATTTTAGGTTATCCCCCTGGCTGGATGTGTTCAAGCAAAATACCTCACATGCCCAGTACAGTGTATTTCACCCTTTCCCAGTATCAGGAAAGGCCTGCAAGGCCTTGTGCCTACTTCCAGCCTCCAGGCACCAATGTTACTGATACCTGTGACATTTGGTGGTGTTAAGCTTCAAGGGGAAGAAGTCACACCTTCAACCCAGGGTTATGGAGCTCAGTGCAGGGTAAGATTTCAGGTTATCGCCCTTGCTTGAGGTGTTAAAGCAAAACACTACACATGCCAAGTAAAGTCTATTTCACCCCTTCACAGTATCAGGAAAGGCCTGCAAGGCCTTGGGCCTACATCTATTCTCCAGGCACAAATTGTACTGATACCTGTGACATTTGGTGTTGTTCAACTTCAAGGGGATGAAGTCACACCTTCTACCCAGGGTTATGGAGCTTAGTGCAGGGTAAGAATTTGGGTTATCCCCCTGGCTGGAGGTGTTAAGGAAAAACACTTCACATGCCCAATAAAGCGAATTTCGCCCCATCACAGTATCAGGAAGGACCTGCAAGGCCTTGGGCCTACTTCCAGCCTCCAGGCACCAATTGTACTGATACCTGTGACATTTGGTGTTGTTCAACTTCAAGGGGATGAAGTCACACCTTCTACCCAGGGTTATGGAGCTTAGCGCAGGGTAAGATTTCAGCTTTTCACCCCTAGTTGGAAGTGATGAAGCAAAACACTACACATGCCAAGTACAGTCTATTTCACCCCTTCACAGTATCAGGAAAGGCCTGCAAGGCCTTGTGCCTACTTCCAGCCTCCAGGCACCAATGTTACTGATACCTGTGACATTTGGTGGTGTTAAGCTTCAAGGGGATGAAGTCGCACCTTCTACCCAGGGTTATGGAGCTCAGCGCAGGGTAAGAATTCAGGTTATCCCCCTGGCTGGAGGTGTTAAAGCAAAACACTTCACATGCCAATTAAAGTCTATTTCACCCCTTCACAGTATCAGGAAAGGCCTATAAGGCCTTGGGCCTACTTCCAGCCTCCAGGCACCAATGTACTGATACCTGTGACATTTGGTGGTGTTAAACTTCAAGGGGATGAAGTCACACCTTCTACCCAGGGTTATGGAGCTCAGCGCAGGGTAAGAATTCAGGTTATCCCCCTGGCTGGAGGTGTTAAAGCAAAACACTTCACATGCCCAATAAATTGTATTTCACCCCTTCACAGGATCAGGAAAGAGCTGCAAGGCCTCGTGCCTACTTCCAGCCCCCAGGCACCAATGTTACTGATACCTGTGACATGTGGTGGTGTTGAGCTTCAAGGGGATGAAGTCACACCTCTTACCCAGGGTTATGGAGCTCAGCGCAGGGTAAGATTTCAGGTTATCCCCCCTGGCTGGAGGTGTTAAAGCAAAACACTCCCCATGCCCAATAAAGTCTATTTCACCCTTTCCCAGTATCAGGAAAAGCCTGCACGGCCTTCTGCCTACTTCCAGCCTCCAGGCACCAATGTTACTGATACCTGTGACATTTGGTGGTGTTAAGCTTCAAGGGGAAGAAGTCACATCTTCTACCCAGGGTTATGGAGCTCAGCGCAGGGTAAGAATTCAGGTTATCGCCCTGGCTTGAGGTGTTAAAGCAAAACACTTCACATGCCCAATAAAGTCTATTTCACCCCTTCACAGTATCAGGAAAGACCTTGTGCCTACTTCCAGCCTCCAGGCACCAATGTTACTGATACCTGTGACATTTGGTGGTGTTAAGCTTCAAGGGGAAGAAGTCACACCTTTTACCCAGGGTTATGGAGCTCAGCGCAGGGTAAGATTTCAGGTTATCACCCTGGCTTGAGGTGTTAAAGCAAAACACTTCACATGCCCAATAAAGTCTATTTCACCCCTTCACAGTATCAGGAAAGGCCTTGTGCCTACTTCCAGCCTCTAGGCACCAATTTCACTGACACTTGTGACATTTGTAGGTGTTCAACTTCAAGGGGGTGAAGTTGCACCTTCTACCCAGGGTTATGGAACTCAGCGCAGGGTAAGATTCCAGGCTTCACCCCTGACTGGATGTGTTAAAGCAAAACACTTCTCATGCCCAATAAAGTCTATTTCACCCCTCCACAGTATCAGGAAAGGCCTGCAAGGCATTGGGCCTACTTCCAGCCTCCTGGCACCAATTATACTGATACCTGTGACATTTGGAGGTGTTAAGCTTCAAGGGGATGAAGTTGCACCTTCTACCCAGGGTTATGGAGCTCCGCGCAGGGTAAGAATTTAGGTCATCCCCCTGGCTGGAGGTGTTAAAGGAAAACACTTCACATGCCCAATAAAGTCTATTTTACCCCTCCAAAGTATCAGGGAAGGCCTGCAAGGCCTTGTGCCTACTTCCAGCCTCCAGGCACCAATGTAACTGATACCTGTGACATTTGGTGGTGTTAAGCTTCACGGGGAAGAAGTCACACCTTCTACCCAGGTTTATGGAGCTCAGTGCAGGGTACGATTTCAGGTCATCCCTCTGGCTGGAGGTGTTAAAGAAAAACACTTCACATGCCCAATACATTGTATTTCACTCCTTCACAGTATCAGGAAAGGCCTGCAAGGCCTTGGGCCAACTTCCAGCCCCCAGGCACCAATGTTACTGATACCTGTGACATTTGGTGGTGTTAAGCTTCAAGGGGAAGAAGTCACATCTTCAACCAAGGGTTATGGAGCTCCGCGAAGGGTAAGATTTCAGTTTATCCCCTTGGCTTGAGGTGTTAAAGCCAAACACTTTATATGCCCTTTAAAGTCAATTTCACCCCTTCACAGTATCAGGAAAAGGCCTGCAAGGCCTTGTGCCTACTTCCAGCCTCCAGGCACCAATGTTACTGGTACCTGTGACATGTGGTGGTGTTAAGCTTCAAGGGGATGAAGTCACACCTTCTACCCAGGGTTATGGAGCTCAGTGCAGGGTAAGAATTCAGGTTATCGCCCTGGCTTGAGGTGTTAAAGCAAAACACTTCACATGCCCAATAAAGTCTATTTCACCCCTTTCACAGTATCAGGAAAGGCCTGCAAGGCCTTGGGCCTACTTCCAGCCCCCAGGCACCAATGTTACTGATACCTGTGACATGTGGTGGTGTTACGCTTCAAGGGGATGAAGTCACACCTTTTACCCAGGGTTATGGAGCTCAGCGCAGGGTAAGAATTCAGGTTATCGCCCTGGCTTGAGGTGTTAAAGCAAAACACTTGACATGCCCAATAAAGTCTATTTCACCCCTTTCTCAGTATCAGGAAAGGCCTGCAAGGCCTTGGGCCTACTTCCAGCCTCCAGGCACCAATTTTACTGATACCTGTGACATTTGGAGGTGTTACGCTTCAAGGGGATGAAGTCACACCTTTTACCCAGGGTTATGGAGCTCAGCGCAGGGTAAGAATTCAGGTTATCGCCCTGGCTTGAGGTGTTAAAGCAAAACACTTCACATGCCCAATAAAGTCTATTTCACCCCTTTCTCAGTATCAGAAAAGGCCTGCAAGGCCTTGGGCCTACTTCCAGCCTCCAGGCACCAATTTTACTGATACCTGTGACATTTGGAGGTGTTAAGCTTGAAGGGTATGAAGTCACACCTTCTACCCTGGGTTATGGAGCTCAGTGCAGGGTAAGAATTCAGGTTATCCCCCTGGCTGGAGGTGTTAAAGCAAAACACTTCACATGCCCATTAAAGTCTTGTTCACCCCTTCACAGTATCAGGAAAGGCCTTGTGCCTACTTCCAGCCTCCAGGCACCAATGTTACTGATACCTGTGACATTTGGTGGTGTTAAGCTTCAAGGGGAAGAAGTCACATCTTCTACCCAGGGTTATGGAGCTCAGCGCAGGGTAAGATTTCAGGTTATCCCCCTGGCTGGAGGTGTTAAAGCAAAACACTTTGCATGCCCATTAAAGTCTATTTCACCCCTTCACAGTATCAGGAAAGGCCTGCAAGGCCTTGTGCCTACTTCCAGCCTCCAGGCACCAATGTTACTGATACCTGTGACATGTGGTGGTGTTAAGCTTCAAGGGGATTAAGTCACACCTTCTACCCAGGGTTATGGAGCTCAGCGCAGGGTAAGATTTCAGGTTATCCCCCTGGCTTGAGGTGTTAAAGCCAAACACTCCACATGCCCAATAAAGTCTATTTCACCTCTTCACAGTATCAGGAAAGGCCTGCAAGGCATTGGGCCTACTTCCAGCCTCCAGGCTCCAATGTTACTGATACCTGTGACATGTGGTGGTGTTAAGCTTCAAGGGGATGTAGTCACACCTTTTACCCAGGGTCATGGAGCTCAGCGCAGGGTAAGATTTCAGGTTATCCCCCTGGCTTGAGGTGTTAAAGCCAAACACTCCACATGCCCAAGAAAGTCTATTTCACACCTTCACGGTATCAGGAAAGGCCTGCAAGGCCTTGGGCCTACTTCCAGCCTCCAGGCACCAATTTTACTGATACCTGTGACATTTGGTGGTGTTAAGCTTCAAGGGGACGAAGTCACACTTTCTACCCAGGGTTATGGAGCTCAGAGCAGGGTAAGATTTTAGGTAATCCCCCTGGCTGGAGGTGTTTAAGCAAAACACCTCACACGCCCAGTACAGTGTATTTCACCCTTTCCCAGTATCAGGAAAGGCCTGCAAGGCCTTGTGACTACTTCCAGCCTCCAGGCACCAATGTTACTGATACCTGTGACATTTGGTGGTGCTAAGCTTCAAGGGGAAGAAGTCACACCTTCTACCCAGGGTTATGGAGCTCAGCGCAGGGTAAGATTTCAGGTTATCCCCCTGGCTTTAGGTGTTAAAGCCAAACACACCACATGCCCAATAAAGTCTATTTCACCCCTTCACAGTATCAGGAAAGGCCTGCAAGGCCTTGGGCCTACTTCCAGCCTCCAGGCACCAATGTTACTGATACCTGTGACATGTGGTGGTGTTAAGCTTCAAGGGGATGAAGTCACACCTTTTACCCAGGGTTATGGAGCTCAGTGCAGGGTAAGAATTCAGGCTATCCCCCTGGCTGGAGGTGTTAAAGCAAAACACGCCACATGCCCAATAAAGTCTATTTCACCCCTTCACAGTATCAGGAAAAGCCTGCAAGGCCTTGGGCCTACTTCCAGCCTCCAGGCACCGATATTACTGATACCTGTGACATTTGGTGGTGTAAAGCTTCAAGGGGATGAAGTCACACTTTCTACCCAGGGTTATGGAGCTCAGCGCAGGGTAAGAATTCAGGTTATCCCCCTGGCTGGAGGTGTTAAAGCAAAACACTTTGCATGCCCATTAAAGTCTATTTCACCCCTTCACAGTATCAGGAAAAGCCTGCAAGGCCTTGGGCCTACATCCATTCTCCAGGCACCAATGTTACTGATACCTGTGACATTTGGTGGTGTTAAGCTTCAAGGGAAAGAAGTCACACTTTCGACCCAGGGTTATGGAGCTCAGCGCAGGGTAAGATTTTAGGTTATCCCCCTGGCTGGAGGTGTCAAAGCAAAACACTTCACATGCCCAATAAATTGTATTTCACCCCTTCACAGGATCAGGGAAGAGCTGCAAGGCCTCGTGCCTACTACCAGCCCCCAGGCACCAATGTTACTGACACCTGTGACATTTGGTGGTGTTAAGCTTCATGGGGAAGAAGTCACACCTTCTACCCAGGGTTATGGAGCTCAGCGCAGGGTAAGATTTCAGGTTATTCCCCCTGGCTCGAGGTGTTAAAGCAAAACACTTCACATGCCCAATAAATTGTATTTCACCCCTTCACAGTATCAGGAAAGGCCTGCAAGGCCTTGTGCCTACTTCCAGCCTCCAAGCACCAATGTTACTGATACCTGTGACATTTGGTGGTGTTAAGCTTCAAGGGGAAGAAGTCACATCTTCTACCCAGGGTTATGGAGCTATGCGCAGGGTAAGAATTCAGGTTATCCCCCTGGCTGGAGGTGTTAAAGCAAAACACTTCACATGCCCATTAAACTCTATTTCACCCCTTCACAGTATCAGGAAAGGCCTGCAAGGCCTTGTGCCTACTTCCAGCCCCCAGGCACCAATGTTACTGATGCCTGTGACATTTGGTGGTGTAAAGCTTCCAGGGGATGAAGTCGCACCTTCTACCCAGGGTTATGGAGCTCTGCGCAGGGTAAGATTTCAGGTTATCCGACTGGCTGGAGGTGTTAAAGCAAAACACTCCACATGCCCAATAAAGTCCATTTCACCCCTTCACTGTATCAGGAAAGGCCTGCGAGGCCTTGGGCCTACTTCCAGCCTCCAGGCACCAATTTTACTGATACCTGTGACATTTGGTGGTGTTAAGCTTCAAGGGGATGAAGTCACACTTTATACCCAGGGTTATGGAGCTCAGCGCAGGGTAAGATTTTAGGTTATCCCCCTGGCTGGAGGTGTTTAAGCAAAACACCTCACATGCCCAGTACAGTGTATTTCACCCTTTCCCAGTATCAGGAAAGGCCTGCAAGGCCTTGTGCCTACTTCCAGCCTCCAGGCACCAATGTTACTGTTACCTGTGACATGTGGTGGTGTTAAGCTTCAAGGGGATGAAGGCACACCTTTTACCCAGGGTTATGGAGCTCAGCGCAGGGTAAGATTTCAGGTTATCCCCCTGGCTGGAGGTGTTAAAGCAAAACACTTCTCATGCCCAATAAAGTCTATTTCAACCCTTCACAGTATCAGGAAAGGCCTGCAAGGCCTTGGGCCTACTTCCAGCCTCCAGGCACCTGTGTTTGTGATACTTGTGACATTTGGAGGTGTTCAGCTTCAAGGGGATGAAGTCACACCTTCTACCCAGGGTTATGGAGCTCAGCGCAGGGTAAGATTTCAGCTTTTCACCCCTAGCTGGATGTGTTGAAGCAAAACACTTCTCATGCCCAATAAAGTCTATTTCAACCCTTCACAGTATCAGGAAAGGCCTGCAAGGCCTTGGGCCTACATCCATTCTCCAGGCACCAATGTTACTGATACCTGTGACATTTGGTGGTGTTAAGCTTCAAGGGTAAGAAGTCACACTTTCTACCCAGGGTTATGGAGCTCAGCGCAGGGTAAGATTTTAGGTTATCCCCCTGGCTGGAGGTGTCAAAGCAAAACACTTCACATGCCCAATAAATTGTATTTCACCCATTCACAGGATCAGAAAAGAGCTGCAAGGCCTCATGCCTACTTCCAGCCCCCAGGCACCAATGTTACTGATACCTGTGACATGTGGTGGTGTTGAGCTTCAAGGGGATGAAGTCACACCTTTTACCCAGGGTTATGGAGCTCAGCGCAGGGTAAGATTTCAGGTTATCGCCCTGGCTTGAGGTGTTAAAGCAAAACACTTCACATGCCTAATAAAGTCTATTTCACCCCTTCACAGTATCAGGAAAGGACTGCAAGGCCTTGTGCCTTCTTCCAGCCTCCAGGCACCAATGTTACTGATACCTGTGACATGTGGTGGTGTTAAGCTTCAAGGGGATGAAGTCACACCTTTTACCCAGGGTTATGGAGCTCAGGGCAGGGTAAGATTTCAGGTTATCCCCCTGGCTGGAGGTGTTAAAGCAAAACACTCCACATGCCCAATAAAGTCTATTTCACCCCTTCACAGTATCAGGAAAGGCCTGCAAGGCCTTGTGCCTACTTCCAGCCTCCAGGCACCAATGTTACTGTTACCTGTGACATGTGGTGGTGTTAAGCTTCAAGGGGATGAAGGCACACCTTTTACCCAGGGTTATGGAGCTCAGCGCAGGGTAAGATTTCTGGTTATTCCCCTGGCTTGGGTTGTTAAAGCAAAACACTCCACATGCCCAATAAAGTCTATTTCACCCCTTCACAGTATCAGGAAAGGCCTGCAAGGCCTTGGGCCTACTTCCAGCCTCCAGGCACCAATGTTACTGATACCTGTGACATGTGGTGGTGTTAAGCTTCAAGGGTATGAAGTCACACTTTCTACCCAGGGTTATGGAGCTCAGCGCAGGGTAAGAATTCAGGTTATCCCCCTGGCTGGAGGTGTTAAAGCAAAACACTTCACATGCCCATTAAACTCTATTTCACCCCTTCACAGTATCAGGAAAGGCCTGCAAGGCCTTGCGCCTACTTCCAGCCCCCAGGCACCAATGTTACTGATGCCTGTGACATTTGGTGGTGTTAAGCTTCAAGGGGAAGAAGTCACACCTTCAACCCAGGGTTATGGAGCTCAGCGCAGGGTAAGATTTCAGGTTATCGCCCGGGCCTGAGGTGTTAAAGCAAAACACTTCACATGCCAAATAAAGTCTATTTCACCCCTTTCACAGTATCAGGAAAGGCCTGCAAGGCCTTGGGCCTACTTCCAGCCCCCAGGCACCAATGTTACTGATACCTGTGACATGTGGTGGTGTTACGCTTCAAGGGGATGAAGTCACACCTTTTACCCAAGGTTATGGAGCTCAGCGCAGGGTAAGAATTCAGGTTATCGCCCTGGCTTGAGTTGTTAAAGCAAAACACTTGACATGCCCAATAAAGTCTATTTCACCCCTTTCTCAGTATCAGGAAAGGCCTGCAAGGCCTTGGGCCTATTTCCAGCCTCCAGGCACCAATTTTACTGATACCTGTGACATTTGGAGGTGTTACGCTTCAAGGGGATGAAGTCACACCTTTTACCCAGGGTTATGGAGCTCAGCGCAGGGTAAGAATTCAGGTTATCGCCCTGGCTTGAGGTGTTAAAGCAAAACACTTCACATGCCCAATAAAGTCTATTTCACCCCTTTCTCAGTATCAGAAAAGGCCTGCAAGGCCTTGTGCCTACTTCCAGCCCCCAGGCACCAATGCTACTGACACCTGTGACATTTGGTGGTGTTAAGCTTCATGGGGAAGAAGTCACACCTTCTACCCAGGGTTATGGAGCTCAGCGCAGGGTAAGATTTCAGGTTATTCCCCCTGGCTCGAGGTGTTAAAGCAAAACACTTCACATGCCCAATAGATTGTATTTCACCCCTTCACAGTATCAGGAAAGGCCTGCAAGGCCTTGGGCCTACTTGCAGCCCCCAGGCACCAATGTTACTGACACCTGTGACATTTGGTGGTGTTAATCTTCAAGGTGAAGATGTCACACCTTCTACCCAGGGTTATGGAGCTCAGCGCTGGGTAAGAATTCAGGTTATCCCCCTGGCTGGAGGTGTTAAAGCAAAACACTCCACATGCCCAATAAAGTTTATTTCACCCCTTCACAGTATCAGGAAAAGCCTGCAAGGCCTCGTGCCTACTTCCAGCCCCCAGGCACCAATGTTACTGACACCTGTGACATTTGGTGGTGTTAAGCTTCATGGGGAAGAAGTCACACCTTCTACCCAGGGTTATGGAGCTCAGCGCAGGGTAAGATTTCAGGTTATTCCCCCTGGCTCGAGGTGTTAAAGCAAAACACTTCACATGCCCAATAAAGTTTATTTCACCCCTTCACAGTATCAGGAAAAGCCTGCAAGGCCTTGGGCCTACTTCCAGCCTCCTGGCACCAATGTTACTGATGCCTGTGACATTTGGTGGTGTTAAGCTTCAAGGGGATGAAGTCACACCTTTTACCCAGGGTTATGGAGCTCAGCGCTGGGTAAGAATTCAGGTTATCCCCCTGGCTGGAGGTGTTAAAGCAAAACACTCCACATGCCCAATAAAGTTTATTTCACCCCTTCACAGTATCAGGAAAAGCCTGCAAGGCCTTGAGCCTACTTCCAGCCTCCAGGCACCAATGTTACTGATGCCTGTGACATTTGGTGGTGTTAAGCTTCAAGGGGATGAAGTCACACCTTTTACCCAGGGTTATGGAGCTCAGCGCAGGGTAAGATTTCAGGTTATCACCCTGGCTTGAGGTGTTAAAGCAAAACACTTCACATGCCCAATAAAGTCTATTCCACCCCTTCACAGTATCAGGAAAGGCCTTGTGCCTACTTCCAGCCTCTTGGCACCAATTTCACTGACACTTGTGACATTTGTAGGTGTTCAACTTCAAGGGGATGAAGTTGCACCTTCTACCCAGGGTTATGGAACTCAGCGCAGGGTAAGATTTCAGGTTATCACCCTGGCTTGAGGTGTTAAAGCAAAACACTTCACATGCCCAATAAAGTCTATTCCACCCCTTCACAGTATCAGGAAAGGCCTTGTGCCTACTTCCAGCCTCTTGGCACCAATTTCACTGACACTTGTGACATTTGTAGGTGTTCAACTTCAAGGGGATGAAGTTGCACCTTCTACCCAGGGTTATGGAACTCAGCGCAGGGTAAGATTCCAGGCTTCACCCCTGACTGGAGGTGTTAAAGCAAAACACTTCTCATGCCCAATAAAGTCTATTTCACCCCTCCACAGTATCAGGAAAGGCCTGCAAGGCCTTGGGCCTACTTCCAGCCTCCTGGCACCAATTATACTGATACCTGTGACATTTGGAGGTGTTAAGCTTCAAGGGGATGAAGTTGCACCTTCTACCCAGGGTTATGGAGCTCCGCGCAGGGTAAGAATTTAGGTCATCCCCCTGGCTGGAGGTGTTAAAGGAAAACACTTCACATGCCCAATAAAGTCTATTTTACCCCTCCAAAGTATCAGGGAAGGCCTGCAAGGCCTTGTGCCTACTTCCAGCCTCCAGGCACCAATGTTACTGATACATGTGACATTTGGTGGTGTTAAGCTTCAAGGGGAAGAAGTCACATCTTCTACCCAGGGTTATGGAGCTCAGCGCAGGGTAAGAATTTGGATTATCCCCCTGGCTTGAGGTGTTAAAGAAAAACACTTCACATGCCCAATAAAGTCTATTTTACCCCTCCAAAGTATCAGGGAAGGCCTGCAAGGCCTTGTGCCTACTTCCAGCCTCCAGGCACCAATGTTACTGATACATGTGACATGTGGTGGTGTTGAGCTTCAAGGGGATGAAGTCACACCTTTTACCCAGGGTTATGGAGCTCAGCGCAGGGTGAGATTTCAGGTTATCGCCCTGGCTTGAGGTGTTAAAGCAAAACACTTCACATGCCTAATAAAGTCTATTTCACCCCTTCACAGTATCAGGAAAGGACTGCAAGGCCTTGTGCCTTCTTCCAGCCTCCAGGCACCAATGTTACTGATACCTGTGACATGTGGTGGTGTTAAGCTTCAAGGGGATGAAGTCACACCTTTTACCCAGGGTTATGGAGCTCAGGGCAGGGTAAGATTTCAGGTTATCCCCCTGGCTGGAGGTGTTAAAGCAAAACACTCCACATGCCCAATAAAGTCTATTTCACCCCTTCACAGTATCAGGAAAGGCCTGCAAGGCCTTGTGCCTACTTCCAGCCTCCAGGCACCAATGTTACTGTTACCTGTGACATGTGGTGGTGTTAAGCTTCAAGGGGATGAAGGCACACCTTTTACCCAGGGTTATGGAGCTCAGCGCAGGGTAAGATTTCTGGTTATTCCCCTGGCTTGGGTTGTTAAAGCAAAACACTCCACATGCCCAATAAAGTCTATTTCACCCCTTCACAGTATCAGGAAAGGCCTGCAAGGCCTTGGGCCTACTTCCAGCCTCCAGGCACCAATGTTACTGATACCTGTGACATGTGGTGGTGTTAAGCTTCAAGGGTATGAAGTCACACTTTCTACCCAGGGTTATGGAGCTCAGCGCAGGGTAAGAATTCAGGTTATCCCCCTGGCTGGAGGTGTTAAAGCAAAACACTTCACATGCCCATTAAACTCTATTTCACCCCTTCACAGTATCAGGAAAGGCCTGCAAGGCCTTGCGCCTACTTCCAGCCCCCAGGCACCAATGTTACTGATGCCTGTGACATTTGGTGGTGTTAAGCTTCAAGGGGAAGAAGTCACACCTTCAACCCAGGGTTATGGAGCTCAGCGCAGGGTAAGATTTCAGGTTATCGCCCGGGCCTGAGGTGTTAAAGCAAAACACTTCACATGCCAAATAAAGTCTATTTCACCCCGTTCACAGTATCAGGAAAGGCCTGCAAGGCCTTGGGCCTACTTCCAGCCCCCAGGCACCAATGTTACTGATACCTGTGACATGTGGTGGTGTTACGCTTCAAGGGGATGAAGTCACACCTTTTACCCAGGGTTATGGAGCTCAGCGCAGGGTAAGAATTCAGGTTATCGCCCTGGCTTGAGTTGTTAAAGCAAAACACTTGACATGCCCAATAAAGTCTATTTCACCCCTTTCTCAGTATCAGGAAAGGCCTGCAAGGCCTTGGGCCTATTTCCAGCCTCCAGGCACCAATTTTACTGATACCTGTGACATTTGGAGGTGTTACGCTTCAAGGGGATGAAGTCACACCTTTTACCCAGGGTTATGGAGCTCAGCGCAGGGTAAGAATTCAGGTTATCGCCCTGGCTTGAGGTGTTAAAGCAAAACACTTCACATGCCCAATAAAGTCTATTTCACCCCTTTCTCAGTATCAGAAAAGGCCTGCAAGGCCTTGTGCCTACTTCCAGCCCCCAGGCACCAATGCTACTGACACCTGTGACATTTGGTGGTGTTAAGCTTCATGGGGAAGAAGTCACACCTTCTACCCAGGGTTATGGAGCTCAGCGCAGGGTAAGATTTCAGGTTATTCCCCCTGGCTCGAGGTGTTAAAGCAAAACACTTCACATGCCCAATAGATTGTATTTCACCCCTTCACAGTATCAGGAAAGGCCTGCAAGGCCTTGGGCCTACTTGCAGCCCCCAGGCACCAATGTTACTGACACCTGTGACATTTGGTGGTGTTAATCTTCAAGGTGAAGATGTCACACCTTCTACCCAGGGTTATGGAGCTCAGCGCTGGGTAAGAATTCAGGTTATCCCCCTGGCTGGAGGTGTTAAAGCAAAACACTCCACATGCCCAATAAAGTTTATTTCACCCCTTCACAGTATCAGGAAACGCCTGCAAGGCCTCGTGCCTACTTCCAGCCCCCAGGCACCAATGTTACTGACACCTGTGACATTTGGTGGTGTTAAGCTTCATGGGGAAGAAGTCACACCTTCTACCCAGGGTTATGGAGCTCAGCGCAGGGTAAGATTTCAGGTTATTCCCCCTGGCTCGAGGTGTTAAAGCAAAACACTTCACATGCCCAATAAAGTTTATTTCACCCCTTCACAGTATCAGGAAAAGCCTGCAAGGCCTTGGGCCTACTTCCAGCCTCCTGGCACCAATGTTACTGATGCCTGTGACATTTGGTGGTGTTAAGCTTCAAGGGGATGAAGTCACACCTTTTACCCAGGGTTATGGAGCTCAGCGCTGGGTAAGAATTCAGGTTATCCCCCTGGCTGGAGGTGTTAAAGCAAAACACTCCACATGCCCAATAAAGTTTATTTCACCCCTTCACAGTATCAGGAAAAGCCTGCAAGGCCTTGAGCCTACTTCCAGCCTCCAGGCACCAATGTTACTGATGCCTGTGACATTTGGTGGTGTTAAGCTTCAAGGGGATGAAGTCACACCTTTTACCCAGGGTTATGGAGCTCAGCGCAGGGTAAGATTTCAGGTTATCACCCTGGCTTGAGGTGTTAAAGCAAAACACTTCACATGCCCAATAAAGTCTATTCCACCCCTTCACAGTATCAGGAAAGGCCTTGTGCCTACTTCCAGCCTCTTGGCACCAATTTCACTGACACTTGTGACATTTGTAGGTGTTCAACTTCAAGGGGATGAAGTTGCACCTTCTACCCAGGGTTATGGAACTCAGCGCAGGGTAAGATTTCAGGTTATCACCCTGGCTTGAGGTGTTAAAGCAAAACACTTCACATGCCCAATAAAGTCTATTCCACCCCTTCACAGTATCAGGAAAGGCCTTGTGCCTACTTCCAGCCTCTTGGCACCAATTTCACTGACACTTGTGACATTTGTAGGTGTTCAACTTCAAGGGGATGAAGTTGCACCTTCTACCCAGGGTTATGGAACTCAGCGCAGGGTAAGATTCCAGGCTTCACCCCTGACTGGAGGTGTTAAAGCAAAACACTTCTCATGCCCAATAAAGTCTATTTCACCCCTCCACAGTATCAGGAAAGGCCTGCAAGGCCTTGGGCCTACTTCCAGCCTCCTGGCACCAATTATACTGATACCTGTGACATTTGGAGGTGTTAAGCTTCAAGGGGATGAAGTTGCACCTTCTACCCAGGGTTATGGAGCTCCGCGCAGGGTAAGAATTTAGGTCATCCCCCTGGCTGGAGGTGTTAAAGGAAAACACTTCACATGCCCAATAAAGTCTATTTTACCCCTCCAAAGTATCAGGGAAGGCCTGCAAGGCCTTGTGCCTACTTCCAGCCTCCAGGCACCAATGTTACTGATACATGTGACATTTGGTGGTGTTAAGCTTCAAGGGGAAGAAGTCACATCTTCTACCCAGGGTTATGGAGCTCAGCGCAGGGTAAGAATTTGGATTATCCCCCTGGCTTGAGGTGTTAAAGAAAAACACTTTACGTGCCCAATAAAGTCTGTTTCACCCCTTCACAGTATCAGGGAAGGCCTGCAAGGCCTTGTGCCTACTTCCAGCCTCCAGGCACCAATGTTACTGATGCCTGTGACATTTGGTGGTGTTAAGCTTCACGGGGAAGAAGTCACACCTTCTACCCAGGTTGATGGAGCTCAGTGCAGGGTACGATTTCAGGTCATCCCTCTGGCTGGAGGTGTTAAAGCAAAACACTTCACATGCCCAATACGTTGTATTTCAGTCCTTCACAGTATCAGGAAAGGCCTGCAAGGCCTTGGGCCAACTTCCATCCCCCAGGCACCAATGTTACTGATACCTGTGACATTTGGTGGTGTTAAGCTTCAAGGGGAAGAAGTCACACCTTCTACCCAGGGTTATGGAGCTCAGCGCAGGGTAAGAATTCAGGTTATCGCCCTGGCTGGAGGTGTTAAAGCAAAACACTCCACATGCCCAATAAAGTCTATTTCACCCCTTCACTGTATCAGGAAAGGCCTGCAAGGCCTTGGGCCTACTTCCAGCCTCCAGGCACCAATGTTACTGATACCTGTGACATTTGGTGGTGTTAAGCTTCAAGGGGAAGAAGTCACACCTTCTACCCAGGGTTATGGAGCTCAGCGCAGGGTAAGAATTCAGGTTATCGCCCTGGCTGGAGGTGTTAAAGCAAAACACTCCACATGCCCAATAAAGTCTATTTCACCCCTTCACTGTATCAGGAAAGGCCTGCAAGGCCTTGGGCCTACTTCCAGCCTCCAGGCACCAATTTTACTGATACCTGTGACATTTGGAGGTGTTAAGCTTCAAGGGGATGAAGTCTCACCTTTTACCCAGGGTTATGGAGCTCAGCGCAGGGTAAGAATTCAGGTTATCCCCCTGGCTGGAGGTGTTTAAGCAAAACATCTCACATGCCCAGTACAGTGTATTTAACCCTTTCCCAGTATCAGGAAAGGCCTGCAAGGCCTTGTGCCTACTTCCAGCCCCCAGGCACCAATGTTACTGATGCCTGTGACATTTGGTGGTGTAAAGCTTCAAGGGGATGAAGTCGCACCTTCTACCCAGGGTTATGGAGCTCTGCGCAGGGTAAGATTTCAGTTTATCCCCCTGGCTGGAGGTGTTTAAGCAAAACACCTCACATGCCCAGTACAGTGTATTTCACCCTTTCCCGGTATCAGGAAAGGCCTGCAAGGCCTTGTGCCTACTTCCAGCCTCCAGGCACCAATGTTACTGATACCTCTGACATTTGGTGGTGTTAAGCTTCAAGGGGATGAAGTCGCACCTTCTACCCAGGGTTATGGAGCTCCGCGCAGGGTAAGATTTCAGGCTTCACCCCAGGCTTAAGGCGTGAAAATAGAACAATTACCATACACAACAATGTGTATTTCACCCCTTCACAGTGTCTGGAAAGGCCTGCAAGGCCTTGGGCCTACGCCCAGCCTCCAGGCACCGATTTTACTGATACCTGTGACATTTGGTGGTGTTAAGCTTCAAGGGGATGAAGTCACACTTTCTACCCAGTTTTATGGAGCTCAGCGCAGGGTAAGAATTCAGGTTATCCCCCTGGCTGGAGGTGTTTAAGCAAAACACCTCACATGCCCAGTACAGTGTATTTCACGCTTTCCCAGTATCAGGATAGTCCTGCAAGGCCTTGTGCCTACTTCCAGCCTCCAGGCACCAATGTTACTGATACCTGTGACATGTGGTGGTGTTAAGCTTCAAGGGGATGAAGTCACACCTTCTACCCAGGGTTATGGAGCTCAGCGCAGGGTAAGAATTCAGGTTATCCCCCTGGCTGGAGGTGTTAAAGCATGCCCATTAAAGTCTATTTCACTCCTTCACAGTATCAGGAAAGGCCTGCAAGGCCTTGTGCCTACTTCCAGCCTCAAGGCACCAATGTTACTGATACCTGTGACATTTGGTAGTGTTAAGCTTCAAGGCGATGAAGTCACACTTTCTACCCAGGGTTATGGAGCTCAGCACAGGGTAAGATTTTAGGTTAACCCCCTGGCTGGAGGTGTTTAAGCAAAACACCTCACATGCCCAGTACAGTGTATTTCACCCTTTCCCAGTATCAGGAAAGTCATGCAAGGCCTTGTGCCTACTTCCAGCCTCCAGGCACCAATGTTACTGATACCTGTGACATATGGTGGTGTTAAGCTTCAAGGGGATGAAGTCACACCTTCTACCAAGTGTTATGGAGCTCAGTGCAGGGTAAGAATTCAGGTTATCCCCCTGGCTGGAGGTGTTAAAGCAAAACACTCCACATGCCCAATAAAGTCTATTTCACCCCTTCACAGTGTCAGGAAAGGCCTGCAAGGCCTTGGACCTACTTCCAGCCCCCAGGCACCAATGTTACTGATACCTGTGACATTTTGTGGTGTTAAGCTTCAAGGGGATGAAGTTGCACCTTCTACCCAGGGTTATGGAGCTCAGCGCAGGGTAAGATTTTAGGTTATCCCCCTGGCTGGAGGTGTTTAAGCAAAACACCTCACATGCCCAGTACAGTGTATTTCACCCTTTCCCAGGATCAGTAAAGGCCTGCAAGGCCTTGTGCCTACTTCCAGCCTCCAGGCACCAATGTAACTGATACCTGTGACCTTTGGTGGTGTTAAGCTTCAAGGGGATGAAGTCGCACCTTCTACCCAGGGTTATGGAGCTCCGTGCAGTGTAAGATTTCAGGCTTCACACCAGGCTTAAGGCGTGAAAATAGAACAATTACCATACACAACAATGTGTATTTCACCCCTTCACAGTGTCTGGAAAGGCCTGCAAGGCCTTGGGCCTACGCCCAGCCTCCAGGCACCGATTTTACTGATACCTGTGACATTTGGTGGTGTTAAGCTTCAAGGGGATGAAGTCACACTTTCTACCCAGTTTTATGGAGCTCAGCGCAGGGTAAGAATTCAGGTTATCCCCCTGGCTGGAGGTGTTTAAGCAAAACACCTCACATGCCCAGTACAGTGTATTTCACGCTTTCCCAGTATCAGGATAGTCCTGCAAGGCCTTGTGCCTACTTCCAGCCTCCAGGCACCAATGTTACTGATACCTGTGACATGTGGTGGTGTTAAGCTTCAAGGGGATGAAGTCACACCTTCTACCCAGGGTTATGGAGCTCAGCGCAGGGTAAGAATTCAGGTTATCCCCCTGGCTGGAGGTGTTAAAGCATGCCCATTAAAGTCTATTTCACTCCTTCACAGTATCAGGAAAGGCCTGCAAGGCCTTGTGCCTACTTCCAGCCTCAAGGCACCAATGTTACTGATACCTGTGACATTTGGTAGTGTTAAGCTTCAAGGCGATGAAGTCACACTTTCTACCCAGGGTTATGGAGCTCAGCACAGGGTAAGATTTTAGGTTAACCCCCTGGCTGGAGGTGTTTAAGCAAAACACCTCACATGCCCAGTACAGTGTATTTCACCCTTTCCCAGTATCAGGAAAGTCATGCAAGGCCTTGTGCCTACTTCCAGCCTCCAGGCACCAATGTTACTGATACCTGTGACATGTGGTGGTGTTAAGCTTCAAGGGGATGAAGTCACACCTTCTACCAAGTGTTATGGAGCTCAGTGCAGGGTAAGAATTCAGGTTATCCCCCTGGCAGGAGGTGTTAAAGCAAAACACTCCACATGCCCAATAAAGTCTATTTCACCCCTTCACAGTGTCAGGAAAGGCCTGCAAGGCCTTGGACCTACTTCCAGCCCCCAGGCACCAATGTTACTGATACCTGTGACATTTTGTGGTGTTAAGCTTCAAGGGGATGAAGTTGCACCTTCTACCCAGGGTTATGGAGCTCATCGCAGGGTAAGATTTTAGGTTATCCCCCTGGCTGGAGGTGTTTAAGCAAAACACCTCACATGCCCAGTACAGTGTATTTCACCCTTTCCCAGGATCAGTAAAGGCCTGCAAGGCCTTGTGCCTACTTCCAGCCTCCAGGCACCAATGTAACTGATACCTGTGACCTTTGGTGGTGTTAAGCTTCAAGGGGATGAAGTCGCACCTTCTACCCAGGGTTATGGAGCTCCGTGCAGTGTAAGATTTCAGGCTTCACACCAGGCTTAAGGCGTGAAAATAGAACAATTACCATACACAACAATGTGTATTTCACCCCTTCACAGTGTCTGGAAAGGCCTGCAAGGCCTTGGGCCTACGCCCAGCCTCCAGGCACCGATTTTACTGATACCTGTGACATTTGGTGGTGTTAAGCTTCAAGGGGATGAAGTCACACTTTCTACCCAGTTTTATGGAGCTCAGCGCAGGGTAAGAATTCAGGTTATCCCCCTGGCTGGAGGTGTTAAAGCAAAACACTTCACATGCCCATTAAAGTCTATTTCAACCCTTCACAGTATCAGGAAAGGCCTGCAAGGGCTTGGGCCTACTTCCAGCGTCCAGGCACCTGTGTTTGTGATACTTGTGACATTTGGAGGTGTTCAGCTTCAAGGGGATGAAGTCACACCTTCTACCCAGGGTTATGGAGCTCAGCGCAGGGTAAGATTTCAGCTTTTCACCCCTAGCTGGATGTGTTGAAGCAAAACACTTCTCATGCCCAATAAAGTCTATTTCAACCCTTCACAGTATCAGGAAAGGCCTGCAAGGCCTTGGGCCTACATCCATTCTCCAGGCACCAATGTTACTGATACCTGTGACATTTGGTGGTGTTAAGCTTCAAGGGTAAGAAGTCACACTTTCTACCCAGGGTTATGGAGCTCAGCGCAGGGTAAGATTTTAGGTTATCCCCCTGGCTGGAGGTGTCAAAGCAAAACACTTCACATGCCCAATAAATTGTATTTCACCCCTTCACAGTATCAGGAAAGAGCTGCAAGGCCTCGTGCCTACTTCCAGCCCCCAGGCACCAATGTTACTGACACCTGTGACATTTGGTGGTGTTAAGCTTCATGGGGAAGAAGTCACACCTTCTACCCAGGGTTATGGAGCTCAGCGCAGGGTAAGATTTCAGGTTATTCCCCCTGGCTCGAGGTGTTAAAGCAAAACACTTCACATGCCCAATAAATTGTATTCCACCCCTTCACAGTATCAGGAAAGGCCTGCAAGGCCTTGGGCCTACTTGCAGCCCCCAGGCACCAATGTTACTGACACCTGTGACATTTGGTAGTGTTAAGCTTCAAGGCGATGAAGTCACACTTTCTACCCAGGGTTATGGAGCTCAGCACAGGGTAAGATTTTAGGTTAACCCCCTGGCTGGAGGTGTTAAAGCAAAACACCTCACATGCCCAGTACAGTGTATTTCACCCTTTCCCAGTATCAGGAAAGTCATGCAAGGCCTTGTGCCTACTTCCAGCCTCCAGGCACCAATGTTACTGATACCTGTGACATGTGGTGGTGTTAAGCTTCAAGGGGATGAAGTCACACCTTCTACCAAGTGTTATGGAGCTCAGTGCAGGGTAAGAATTCAGGTTATCCCCCTGGCTGGAGGTGTTAAAGCAAAACACTCCACATGCCCAATAAAGTCTATTTCACCCCTTCACAGTGTCAGGAAAGGCCTGCAAGGCCTTGGGCCTACTTCCAGCCCCCAGGCACCAATGTTACTGATACCTGTGACATTTTGTGGTGTTAAGCTTCAAGGGGATGAAGTTGCACCTTCTACCCAGGGTTATGGAGCTCAGCGCAGGGTAAGATTTTAGGTTATCCCCCTGGCTGGAGGTGTTTAAGCAAAACACCTCACATGCCCAGTACAGTGTATTTCACCCTTTCCCAGGATCAGTAAAGGCCTGCAAGGCCTTGTGCCTACTTCCAGCCTCCAGACACCAATGTAACTGATACCTGTGACCTTTGGTGGTGTTAAGCTTCAAGGGGATGAAGTCGCACCTTCTACCCAGGGTTATGGAGCTCCGTGCAGTGTAAGATTTCAGGCTTCACACCAGGCTTAAGGCGTGAAAATAGAACAATTACCATACACAACAATGTGTATTTCACCCCTTCACAGTGTCTGGAAAGGCCTGCAAGGCCTTGGGCCTACGCCCAGCCTCCAGGCACCGATTTTACTGATACCTGTGACATTTGGTGGTGTTAAGCTTCAAGGGGATGAAGTCACACTTTCTACCCAGTTTTATGGAGCTCAGCGCAGGGTAAGAATTCAGGTTATCCCCCTGGCTGGAGGTGTTAAAGCAAAACACTTCACATGCCCATTAAAGTCTATTTCAACCCTTCACAGTATCAGGAAAGGCCTGCAAGGGCTTGGGCCTACTTCCAGCGTCCAGGCACCTGTGTTTGTGATACTTGTGACATTTGGAGGTGTTCAGCTTCAAGGGGATGAAGTCACACCTTCTACCCAGGGTTATGGAGCTCAGCGCAGGGTAAGATTTCAGCTTTTCACCCCTAGCTGGATGTGTTGAAGCAAAACACTTCTCATGCCCAATAAAGTCTATTTCAACCCTTCACAGTATCAGGAAAGGCCTGCAAGGCCTTGGGCCTACATCCATTCTCCAGGCACCAATGTTACTGATACCTGTGACATTTGGTGGTGTTAAGCTTCAAAGGTAAGAAGTCACACTTTCTACCCAGGGTTATGGAGCTCAGCGCAGGGTAAGATTTTAGGTTATCCCCCTGGCTGGAGGTGTCAAAGCAAAACACTTCACATGCCCAATAAATTGTATTTCACCCCTTCACAGTATCAGGAAAGAGCTGCAAGGCCTCGTGCCTACTTCCAGCCCCCAGGCACCAATGTTACTGACACCTGTGACATTTGGTGGTGTTAAGCTTCATGGGGAAGAAGTCACACCTTCTACCCAGGGTTATGGAGCTCAGCGCAGGGTAAGATTTCAGGTTATTCCCCCTGGCTCGAGGTGTTAAAGCAAAACACCTCACATGCCCAATAAATTGTATTCCACCCCTTCACAGTATCAGGAAAGGCCTGCAAGGCCTTGGGCCTACTTGCAGCCCCCAGGCACCAATGTTACTGACACCTGTGACATTTGGTGGTGTTAAGCTTCAAGGGGAAGATGTCACACCTTCTGCCCAGGGTTATGGAGCTCAGCGCTGGGTAAGAATTCAGGTTATCCCCCTGGCTGGAGGTGTTAAAGCAAAACACTCCACATGCCCAATAAAGTCTAGTTCACCCCTTTCACAGTATCAGGAAAGGCCTGCAAGGCCTTGGACCTACTTCCAGCCTACAGGCACCAATGTTACTGATACCTGTGACATTTGGTGGTGTTAAGCTTCAAGGGGATGAAATCGCACCTTCTACCCAGGGTTATGGAGCTCAGCGCAAGGTATGATTTTAGGTTATCCCCCTGGCTGGAGGCGTTTAAGCAAAACACCTCACATGCCCAGTACAGTGTATTTCACCCTTTCCCAGTATCAGTAAAGGCCTGCAAGGCCTTGTGCCTACTTCCAGCCTCCAGGCACCAATGTTACTGATACCTGTGACATTTGGTGGTGTTAAGCTTCAAGGGGATGAAGTCGCACCTTCTACCCAGGGTTATGGAGCTCCGCGCAGGGTAAGATTTCAGGCTTCACCCCAGGCTTAAGGCGTGAACATAGAACAATTACCATACACAACAATGTGTATTTCACCCATTCACAGTATCAGGAAAGGCCTGCAAGGCCTTGGGCCTACTTCCAGCCTCCAGGCACCAATGTTACTGATACCTGTGACATGTGGTGGTGTTAAGCTTCAAGGGGATGAAGTCACACTTTCTACCCAGGGTTATGGAGCTCAGCGCAGGGTAAGAATTCAGGTTATCCCCCTGGCTGGAGGTGTTAAAGCAAAACACTTCACATGCCCATTAAACTCTATTTCACCCCTTCACAGTATCAGGAAAGGCCTGCAAGGCCTCGTGCCTACTTCCAGCCCCCAGGCACCAATGTTACTGACACCTGTGACATTTGGTGGTGTTAAGCTTCATGGGGAAGAAGTCACACCTTCTACCCAGGGTTATGGAGCTCAGCGCAGGGTAAGATTTCAGGTTATTCCCCCTGGCTCGAGGTGTTAAAGCAAAACACTTCACATGCCCAATAAATTGTATTCCACCCCTTCACAGTATCAGGAAAGGCCTGCAAGGCCTTGGGCCTACTTGCAGCCCCCAGGCACCAATGTTACTGACACCTGTGACATTTGGTGGTGTTAAGCTTCAAGGGGAAGATGTCACACATTCTGCCCAGGGTTATGGAGCTCAGCGCTGGGTAAGAATTCAGGTTATCCCCCTGGCTGGAGGTGTTAAAGCAAAACACTCCACATGCCCAATAAAGTTTATTTCACCCCTTCACAGTATCAGGAAAAGCCTGCAAGGCCTTGGGCCTACTTCCAGCCTCCAGGCACCAATGTTACTGATGCCTGTGACATTTGGTGGTGTTAAGCTTCAAGGGGATGAAGTCACACCTTTTACCCAGGGTTATGGAGCTCAGCGCAGGGTAAGATTTCAGGTTATCGCCCTGGCTTGAGGTGTTAAAGCAAAACACTTCACATGCCCAATAAAGTCTAGTTCACCCCTTTCACAGTATCAGGAAAGGCCTGCAAGGCCTTGGACCTACTTCCAGCCTACAGGCACCAATGTTACTGATACCTGTGACATTTGGTGGTGTTAAGCTTCAAGGGGATGAAATCGCACCTTCTACCCAGGGTTATGGAGCTCAGCGCAAGGTATGATTTTAGGTTATCCCCCTGGCTGGAGGCGTTTAAGCAAAACACCTCACATGCCCAGTACAGTGTATTTCACCCTTTCCCAGTATCAGTAAAGGCCTGCAAGGCCTTGTGCCTACTTCCAGCCTCCAGGCACCAATGTTACTGATACCTGTGACATTTGGTGGTGTTAAGCTTCAAGGGGATGAAGTTGCACCTTCTACCCAGGGTTATGGAGCTCCGCGCAGGGTAAGATTTCAGGCTTCACCCCAGGCTTAAGGCGTGAACATAGAACAATTACCATACACAACGATGTGTATTTCACCCATTCACAGTATCAGGAAAGGCCTGCAAGGCCTTGGGCCTACTTCCAGCCTCCAGGCACCAATGTTACTGATACCTGTGACATGTGGTGGTGTTAAGCTTCAAGGGGATGAAGTCACACTTTCTACCCAGGGTTATGGAGCTCAGCGCAGGGTAAGAATTCAGGTTATCCCCCTGGCTGGAGGTGTTAAAGCAAAACACTTCACATGCCCATTAAACTCTATTTCACCCCTTCACAGTATCAGGAAAGGCCTGCAAGGCCTTGTGCCTACTTCCAGCCCCCAGGCACCACTGTTACTGACGCCTGTGACATTTGGTGGTGTAAAGCTTCAAGGGGATGAAGTCGCACCTTCTACCCAGGGTTATGGAGCTCTGCGCAGGGTAAGATTTCAGGTTATCCGCCTGGCTGGAGGTGTTAAAGCAAAACACTCCACATGCCCAATAAAGTCCATTTCACCCCTTCACTGTATCAGGAAAGGCCTGCGAGGCCTTGGGCCTACTTCCAGCCTCCAGGCACCAATTTTACTGATACCTGTGACATTTGGTGGTGTTAAGCTTCAAGGGGATGAAGTCACACTTTCTACCCAGGGTTATGGAGCTCAGTGCAGGGTAAGATTTTAGGTTATCCCCCTGGCTGGATGTGTTCAAGCAAAATACCTCACATGCCCAGTACAGTGTATTTCACCCTTTCCCAGTATCAGGAAAGGCCTGCAAGGCCTTGTGCCTACTTCCAGCCTCCAGGCACCAATGTTACTGATACCTGTGACATTTGGTGGTGTTAAGCTTCAAGGGGAAGAAGTCACACCTTCAACCCAGGGTTATGGAGCTCAGTGCAGGGTAAGATTTCAGGTTATCGCCCTTGCTTGAGGTGTTAAAGCAAAACACTACACATGCCAAGTAAAGTCTATTTCACCCCTTCACAGTATCAGGAAAGGCCTGCAAGGCCTTGGGCCTACATCTATTCTCCAGGCACCAATTGTACTGATACCTGTGACATTTGGTGTTGTTCAACTTCAAGGGGATGAAGTCACACCTTCTACCCAGGGTTATGGAGCTTAGTGCAGGGTAAGAATTTGGGTTATCCCCCTGGCTGGAGGTGTTAAGGAAAAACACTTCACATGCCCAATAAAGCGAATTTCGCCCCATCACAGTATCAGGAAGGACCTGCAAGGCCTTGGGCCTACTTCCAGCCTCCAGGCACCAATTGTACTGATACCTGTGACATTTGGTGTTGTTCAACTTCAAGGGGATGAAGTCACACCTTCTACCCAGGGTTATGGAGCTTAGCGCAGGGTAAGATTTCAGCTTTTCACCCCTAGTTGGAAGTGATGAAGCAAAACACTACACATGCCAAGTACAGTCTATTTCACCCCTTCACAGTATCAGGAAAGGCCTGCAAGGCCTTGTGCCTACTTCCAGCCTCCAGGCACCAATGTTACTGATACCTGTGACATTTGGTGGTGTTAAGCTTCAAGGGGATGAAGTCGCACCTTCTACCCAGGGTTATGGAGCTCAGCGCAGGGTAAGAATTCAGGTTATCCCCCTGGCTGGAGGTGTTAAAGCAAAACACTTCACATGCCCATTAAAGTCTATTTCACCCCTTCACAGTATCAGGAAAGGCCTATAAGGCCTTGGGCCTACTTCCAGCCTCCAGGCACCAATGTACTGATACCTGTGACATTTGGTGGTGTTAAACTTCAAGGGGATGAAGTCACACCTTCTACCCAGGGTTATGGAGCTCAGCGCAGGGTAAGAATTCAGGTTATCCCCCTGGCTGGAGGTGTTAAAGCAAAACACTTCACATGCCCAATAAATTGTATTTCACCCCTTCACAGGATCAGGAAAGAGCTGCAAGGCCTCGTGCCTACTTCCAGCCCCCAGGCACCAATGTTACTGATACCTGTGACATGTGGTGGTGTTGAGCTTCAAGGGGATGAAGTCACACCTCTTACCCAGGGTTATGGAGCTCAGCGCAGGGTAAGATTTCAGGTTATCCCCCCTGGCTGGAGGTGTTAAAGCAAAACACTCCCCATGCCCAATAAAGTCTATTTCACCCTTTCCCAGTATCAGGAAAAGCCTGCACGGCCTTCTGCCTACTTCCAGCCTCCAGGCACCAATGTTACTGATACCTGTGACATTTGGTGGTGTTAAGCTTCAAGGGGAAGAAGTCACATCTTCTACCCAGGGTTATGGAGCTCAGTGCAGGGTAAGAATTCAGGTTATCGCCCTGGCTTGACGTGTTAAAGCAAAACACTTCACATGCCCAATAAAGTCTATTTCACCCCTTCACAGTATCAGGAAAGGCCTTGTGCCTACTTCCAGCCTCCAGGCACCAATGTTACTGATACCTGTGACATTTGGTGGTGTTAAGCTTCAAGGGGAAGAAGTCACACCTTTTACCCAGGGTTATGGAGCTCAGCGCAGGGTAAGATTTCAGGTTATCACCCTGGCTTGAGGTGTTAAAGCAAAACACTCCGCATGCCCATTAAAGTCTATTTCACCCCTTCACAGTATCAGGAAAGGCCTGCAAGGCCTTGGGCCTACTTCCAGCCCCCAGGCACCAATGTTACTGATACCTGTGACATGTGGTGGTGTTACGCTTCAAGGGGATGAAGTCACACCTTTTACCCAGGGTTATGGAGCTCAGCGCAGGGTAAGAATTCAGGTTATCGCCCTGGCTTGAGGTGTTAAAGCAAAACACTTCACATGCCCAATAAAGTCTATTTCACCCCTTCACAGTATCAGGAAAGGCCTTGTGCCTACTTCCAGCCTCCAGGCACCAATGTTACTGATACCTGTGACATTTGGTGGTGTTAAGCTTCAAGGGGAAGAAGTCACACCTTTTACCCAGGGTTATGGAGCTCAGCGCAGGGTAAGATTTCAGGTTATCACCCTGGCTTGAGGTGTTAAAGCAAAACACCTCACATGCCCAGTACAGTGTATTTAACCCTTTCCCAGTATCAGGAAAGGCCTGCAAGGCCTTGTGCCTACTTCCAGCCTCCAGGCACCAATGTTACTGATACCTGTGACATTTGGTGGTGTTAAGCTTCAATGGGAAGAAGTCAAATCTTCTACCCAGGGTTATGGAGCTCAGCGCAGGGTAAGAATTTGGGTTATCCCCCTGGCTGGAGGTGTTAAATTAAAACACTTCACATGCCCAATAAAGTCTGTTTCACCCCTTCACAGTATCATGAAAGGCCTGCAAGGCCTTGTGCCTACTTCCAGCCTCCAGGCACCAATGTTACTGATACCTGTGACATGTGGTGGTGTTAAGCTTCAATGGGATGAAGTCACACCTTCTACCCAGGGTTATGGAGCTCAGTGCAGGGTAAGAATTTGGGTTATCCCCCTGGCTGGAGGTGTTAAAGCAAAACACTTCACATGCCCAATAAAGTCTGTTTCACCCCTTCACAGTATCAGGAAAGGCCTGCAAGGCCTTGTGCCTACTTCCAGCCTCCAGGCACCAATGTTACTGATACCTGTGACATGTGGTGGTGTTAAGCTTCAATGGGATGAAGTCGCACCTTCTACCCAGGGTTATGGAGCTCAGCGCAGGGTAAGATTTCAGGTTATCCCCCCTGGCTTGAGGTGTTAAAGCAAAACACTTCACATGCCCAATAAAGTCTATTTCACCCCTTCACAGTATCAGGAAAGGCCTGCAAGGCCTTGTGCCTACTTCCAGCCCCCAGGCACCACTGTTACTGACGCCTGTGACATTTGGTGGTGTAAAGCTTCAAGGGGATGAAGTCGCACCTTCTACCCAGGGTTATGGAGCTCTGCGCAGGGTAAGATTTCAGGTTATCCGCCTGGCTGGAGGTGTTAAAGCAAAACACTCCACATGCCCAATAAAGTCTATTTCACCCCTTCACAGTATCAGGAAAGGCCTTGTGCCTACTTCCAGCCTCCAGGCACCAATGTTACTGATACCTGTGACATTTGGTGGTGTTAAGCTTCAAGGGGAAGAAGTCACACCTTTTACCCAGGGTTATGGAGCTCAGCGCAGGGTAAGATTTCAGGTTATCACCCTGGCTTGAGGTGTTAAAGCAAAACACCTCACATGCCCAGTACAGTGTATTTAACCCTTTCCCAGTATCAGGAAAGGCCTGCAAGGCCTTGTGCCTACTTCCAGCCTCCAGGCACCAATGTTACTGATACCTGTGACATTTGGTGGTGTTAAGCTTCAATGGGAAGAAGTCAAATCTTCTACCCAGGGTTATGGAGCTCAGCGCAGGGTAAGAATTTGGGTTATCCCCCTGGCTGGAGGTGTTAAATTAAAACACTTCACATGCCCAATAAAGTCTGTTTCACCCCTTCACAGTATCATGAAAGGCCTGCAAGGCCTTGTGCCTACTTCCAGCCTCCAGGCACCAATGTTACTGATACCTGTGACATGTGGTGGTGTTAAGCTTCAATGGGATGAAGTCACACCTTCTACCCAGGGTTATGGAGCTCAGTGCAGGGTAAGAATTTGGGTTATCCCCCTGGCTGGAGGTGTTAAAGCAAAACACTTCACATGCCCAATAAAGTCTGTTTCACCCCTTCACAGTATCAGGAAAGGCCTGCAAGGCCTTGTGCCTACTTCCAGCCTCCAGGCACCAATGTTACTGATACCTGTGACATGTGGTGGTGTTAAGCTTCAATGGGATGAAGTCGCACCTTCTACCCAGGGTTATGGAGCTCAGCGCAGGGTAAGATTTCAGGTTATCCCCCCTGGCTTGAGGTGTTAAAGCAAAACACTTCACATGCCCAATAAAGTCTATTTCACCCCTTCACGGTATCAGGAAAGGCCTGCAAGGCCTTGTGCCTACTTCCAGCCCCCAGGCACCACTGTTACTGACGCCTGTGACATTTGGTGGTGTAAAGCTTCAAGGGAATGAAGTCGCACCTTCTACCCAGGGTTATGGAGCTCTGCGCAGGGTAAGATTTCAGGTTATCCGCCTGGCTGGAGGTGTTAAAGCAAAACACTCCACATGCCCAATAAAGTCCATTTCACCCCTTCACTGTATCAGGAAAGGCCTGCGAGGCCTTGGGCCTACTTCCAGCCTCCAGGCACCAATTTTACTGATACCTGTGACATTTGGTGGTGTTAAGCTTCAAGGGGATGAAGTCACACTTTCTACCCAGGGTTATGGAGCTCAGTGCAGGGTAAGATTTTAGGTTATCCCCCTGGCTGGATGTGTTCAAGCAAAATACCTCACATGCCCAGTACAGTGTATTTCACCCTTTCCCAGTATCAGGAAAGGCCTGCAAGGCCTTGTGCCTACTTCCAGCCTCCAGGCACCAATGTTACTGATACCTGTGACATTTGGTGGTGTTAAGCTTCAAGAGGAAGAAGTCACACCTTCAACCCAGGGTTATGGAGCTCAGTGCAGGGTAAGATTTCAGGTTATCGCCCTTGCTTGAGGTGTTAAAGCAAAACACTACACATGCCAAGTAAAGTCTATTTCACCCCTTCACAGTATCAGGAAAGGCCTGCAAGGCCTTGGGCCTACATCTATTCTCCAGGCACCAATTGTACTGATACCTGTGACATTTGGTGTTGTTCAACTTCAAGGGGATGAAGTCACACCTTCTACCCAGGGTTATGGAGCTTAGTGCAGGGTAAGAATTTGGGTTATCCCCCTGGCTGGAGGTGTTAAGGAAAAACACTTCACATGCCCAATAAAGCGAATTTCGCCCCATCACAGTATCAGGAAGGACCTGCAAGGCCTTGGGCCTACTTCCAGCCTCCAGGCACCAATTGTACTGATACCTGTGACATTTGGTGTTGTTCAACTTCAAGGGGATGAAGTCACACCTTCTACCCAGGGTTATGGAGCTTAGCGCAGGGTAAGATTTCAGCTTTTCACCCCTAGTTGGAAGTGATGAAGCAAAACACTACACATGCCAAGTACAGTCTATTTCACCCCTTCACAGTATCAGGAAAGGCCTGCAAGGCCTTGTGCCTACTTCCAGCCTCCAGGCACCAATGTTACTGATACCTGTGACATTTGGTGGTGTTAAGCTTCAAGGGGATGAAGTCGCACCTTCTACCCAGGGTTATGGAGCTCAGCGCAGGGTAAGAATTCAGGTTATCCCCCTGGCTGGAGGTGTTAAAGCAAAACACTTCACATGCCCATTAAAGTCTATTTCACCCCTTCACAGTATCAGGAAAGGCCTATAAGGCCTTGGGCCTACTTCCAGCCTCCAGGCACCAATGTACTGATACCTGTGACATTTGGTGGTGTTAAACTTCAAGGGGATGAAGTCACACCTTCTACCCAGGGTTATGGAGCTCAGCGCAGGGTAAGAATTCAGGTTATCCCCCTGGCTGGAGGTGTTAAAGCAAAACACTTCACATGCCCAATAAATTGTATTTCACCCCTTCACAGGATCAGGAAAGAGCTGCAAGGCCTCGTGCCTACTTCCAGCCCCCAGGCACCAATGTTACTGATACCTGTGACATGTGGTGGTGTTGAGCTTCAAGGGGATGAAGTCACACCTCTTACCCAGGGTTATGGAGCTCAGCGCAGGGTAAGATTTCAGGTTATCCCCCCTGGCTGGAGGTGTTAAAGCAAAACACTCCCCATGCCCAATAAAGTCTATTTCACCCTTTCCCAGTATCAGGAAAAGCCTGCACGGCCTTCTGCCTACTTCCAGCCTCCAGGCACCAATGTTACTGATACCTGTGACATTTGGTGGTGTTAAGCTTCAAGGGGAAGAAGTCACATCTTCTACCCAGGGTTATGGAGCTCAGCGCAGGGTAAGAATTCAGGTTATCGCCCTGGCTTGACGTGTTAAAGCAAAACACTTCACATGCCCAATAAAGTCTATTTCTCCCCTTCACAGTATCAGGAAAGGCCTTGTGCCTACTTCCAGCCTCCAGGCACCAATGTTACTGATACCTGTGACATTTGGTGGTGTTAAGCTTCAAGGGGAAGAAGTCACACCTTTTACCCAGGGTTATGGAGCTCAGCGCAGGGTAAGATTTCAGGTTATCACCCTGGCTTGAGGTGTTAAAGCAAAACACTTCACATGCCCAATAAAGTCTATTTCACCCCTTCACAGTATCAGGAAAGGCCTTGTGCCTACTTCCAGCCTCTAGGCACCAATTTCACTGACACTTGTGACATTTGTAGGTGTTCAACTTCAAGGGGGTGAAGTTGCACCTTCTACCCAGGGTTATGGAACTCAGCGCAGGGTAAGATTCCAGGCTTCACCCCTGACTGGATGTGTTAAAGCAAAACACTTCACACGCCCAATAAAGAGTATTTCACCCCTTCACAGTATCAGGAAAGGCCTGCAAGGCCGTGGGCCTACTTCCAGCCTCCAGGCACCAATGTTACTGATACCTGTGACATTTGGTGGTGTTAAGCTTCAAGGGGATGAAGTTGCACCTTCTACCCAGGGTTATGGAGCTCCGCGCAGGGTAAGAATTTAGGTCATCCCCCTGGCTGGAGGTGTTAAAGGAAAACCCTTCACATGCCCAATAAAGTCTATTTTACCCCTCCAAAGTATCAGGGAAGGCCTGCAAGGCCTTGTGCCTACTTCCAGCCTCCAGGCACCAATGTAACTGATACCTGTGACATTTGGTGGTGTTAAGCTTCACGGGGAAGAAGTCACACCTTCTACCCAGGTTTATGGAGCTCAGTGCAGGGTACGATTTCAGGTCATCCCTCTGGCTGGAGGTGTTAAAGAAAAACACTTCACATGCCCAATACATTGTATTTCACTCCTTCACAGTATCAGGAAAGGCCTGCAAGGCCTTGGGCCAACTTCCAGCCCCCAGGCACCAATGTTACTGATACCTGTGACATTTGGTGGTGTTAAGCTTCAAGGGGAAGAAGTCACATCTTCAACCAAGGGTTATGGAGCTCCGCGAAGGGTAAGATTTCAGTTTATCCCCTTGGCTTGAGGTGTTAAAGCCAAACACTTTATATGCCCTTTAAAGTCAATTTCACCCCTTCACAGTATCAGGAAAAGGCCTGCAAGGCCTTGTGCCTACTTCCAGCCTCCAGGCACCAATGTTACTGGTACCTGTGACATGTGGTGGTGTTAAGCTTCAAGGGGATGAAGTCACACCTTCTACCCAGGGTTATGGAGCTCAGTGCAGGGTAAGAATTCAGGTTATCGCCCTGGCTTGAGGTGTTAAAGCAAAACACTTCACATGCCCAATAAAGTCTATTTCACCCCTTTCACAGTATCAGGAAAGGCCTGCAAGGCCTTGGGCCTACTTCCAGCCCCCAGGCACCAATGTTACTGATACCTGTGACATGTGGTGGTGTTACGCTTCAAGGGGATGAAGTCACACCTTTTACCCAGGGTTATGGAGCTCAACGCAGGGTAAGAATTCAGGTTATCGCCCTGGCTTGAGGTGTTAAAGCAAAACACTTGACATGCCCAATAAAGTCTATTTCACCCCTTTCTCAGTATCAGGAAAGGCCTGCAAGGCCTTGGGCCTACTTCCAGCCTCCAGGCACCAATTTTACTGATACCTGTGACATTTGGAGGTGTTACGCTTCAAGGGGATGAAGTCACACCTTTTACCCAGGGTTATGGAGCTCAGCGCAGGGTAAGAATTCAGGTTATCGCCCTGGCTTGAGGTGTTAAAGCAAAACACTTCACATGCCCAATAAAGTCTATTTCACCCCTTTCTCAGTATCAGAAAAGGCCTGCAAGGCCTTGGGCCTACTTCCAGCCTCCAGGCACCAATTTTACTGATACCTGTGACATTTGGAGGTGTTAAGCTTGAAGGGTATGAAGTCACACCTTCTACCCTGGGTTATGGAGCTCAGTGCAGGGTAAGAATTCAGGTTATCCACCTGGCTGGAGGTGTTAAAGCAAAACACTTCACATGCCCATTAAAGTCTTGTTCACCCCTTCACAGTATCAGGAAAGGCCTTGTGCCTACTTCCAGCCTCCAGGCACCAATGTTACTGATACCTGTGACATGTGGTGGTGTTAAGCTTCAAGGGGATTAAGTCACACCTTCTACCCAGGGTTATGGAGCTCAGTGCAGGGTAAGAATTCAGGTTATCCCCCTGGCTGGAGGTGTTTAAGCAAAACACCTCACATGCCCAGTACAGTGTATTTCACCCTTTCCCAGTATCAGTAAAGGCCTGCAAGGCCTTGTGCCTACTTCCAGCCTCCAGGCACCAATGTTACTGATACCTGTGACATTTGGTGGTGTTAAGCTTCAAGGGGATGAAGTCGCACCTTCTACCCAGGGTTATGGAGCTCCGCGCAGGGTAAGATTTCAGGCTTCACCCCAGGCTTAAGGCGTGAAAATAGAACAGTTACCATACACAACAATGTGTATTTCACCCATTCACAGTATCAGGAAAGGCCTGCAAGGCCTTGGGCCTACTTCCAGGCACCAATGTTACTGATACCTGTGACATTTGGTAGTGTTAAGCTTCAAGGGGATGAAGTCACACTTTCTACCCAGGGTTATGGAGCTCAGCACAGGGTAAGATTTTAGGTTATCCCCCTGGCTGGAGGTGTTTAAGCAAAACACCTCACATGCCCAGTACAGTGTATTTCACGCTTTCCCAGTATCAGGATAGTCCTGCAAGGCCTTGTGCCTACTTCCAGCCTCCAGGCACCAATGTGACTGATACCTGTGACATTTGGTGGTCTTAAGCTTCAAGGGGATGAAGTCACACTTTATACCCAGGGTTATGGAGCTCAGCGCAGGGTAAGATTTTAGGTTATCCCCCTGGCTGGAGTTGTTAAAGCAAAACACTTCACATGCCCAATAAAGTCTATTTCACCCCTTCACAGTATCAGGAAAGGCCTGCAAGGCCTTGGGCCTCCTTCCAGTCCCCAGGCACCTGTTTTTGTGATACTTGTGACATTTGGAGGTGCTCAGCTTCAAGGGGATGAAGTCACACCTTCTACCCAGGGTTATGGAGCTCAGTGCAGGGTAAGATTTCAGTTTATCCCCCTGGCCTGAGGTGTTATAGCAAAACACTTCACATGCCAAACAAAGTCTATTTCACCCCTTTCACGATATCAGGAAAGGCCTGCAAGGCCTTGTGCCTACTTCCAGCCTCCAGGCACCAATGTTACCGATACCTGTGACATTTGAAGGTGTTAAGCTTCAAGGGGATGAAGTCTCACCTTTTACCCAGGGTTATGGAGCTCAGCGCAGGGTAAGATTTCAGGTTATCCCCCCGGCTGGAGGGGGTAAATCAAAACACGTCACATGCCCATTAAAGTGTATTCCGCCCATTCACAGTATCAGGAAAGGCCTGCAAGGCCTTGTGCTTACTTCCAGCCTCCAGGCACCAATGTTACTGATACCTGTGACATATGGTGGTGTTAAGCTTCAAGGGGATGACGTCACACCTCTCACCCAGGGTTATGGAGCTCAGTGCAGGGTAAGAATTCAGTTTATCCCCCCGGCTGGAGGTGTTAAAGCAAAACACTCCACATGCCCAATAAAGTCTATTTCACCCTTTCCCAGTATCAGGAAAAGCCTGCACGGCCTTCTGCCTACTTCCAGCCTCCAGGCACCAATGTTACTGATACCTGTGACATTTGGTGGTGTTAAGCTTCAAGGGGAAGAAGTCACACCTTCTACCAAGTGTTATGGAGCTCAGTGCAGGGTAAGAATTCAGGTTATCCCCCTCGCTGGAGGTGTTAAAGCAAAACACTCCGCATGCCCATTAAAGTCTATTTCACCCCTTCACAGTATCAGGAAAGGCCTGCAAGGCCTTGGGCCTACTTCCAGCCCCCAGGCACCAATGTTACTGATACCTGTGACATGTGGTGGTGTTACGCTTCAAGGGGATGAAGTCACACCTTTTACCCAGGGTTATGGAGCTCAGCGCAGGGTAAGAATTCAGGTTATCGCCCTGGCTTGAGGTGTTAAAGCAAAACACTTGACATGCCCAATACAGTCTATTTCACCCCTTTCTCAGTATCAGGAAAGGACTGCAAGGCCTTGGGCCTACTTCCAGCCTCCAGGCACCAATTTTACTGATACCTGTGACATTTGGAGGTGTTACGCTTCAAGGGGATGAAGTCACACCTTTTACCCAGGGTTATGGAGCTCAGCGCAGGGTAAGAATTCAGGTTATCGCCCTGGCTTGAGGTGTTAAAGCAAAACACTTCACATGCCCAATAAAGTCTATTTCACCCCTTTCTCAGTATCAGAAAAGGCCTGCAAGGCCTTGGGCCTACTTCCAGCCTCCAGGCACCAATTTTACTGATACCTGTGACATTTGGAGGTGTTAAGCTTGAAGGGTATGAAGTCACACCTTCTACCCTGGGTTATGGAGCTCAGTGCAGGGTAAGATTTCAGGTTATCCCCCTGGCTGGAGGTGTTAAAGCAAAACACTCCACATGCCCAATAAAGTCTATTTCACCCCTTCACTGTATCAGGAAAGGCCTTGTGCCTACTTCCAGCCTCCAGGCACCAATGTTACTGATACCTGTGACATTTGGTGGTGTTAAGCTTCAAGGGGAAGAAGTCACATCTTCTACCCAGGGTTATGGAGCTCAGCGCAGGGTAAGATTTCAGGTTATCCCCCTGGCTGGAGGTGTTAAAGGAAAACACTTTGCACGCCCATTAAAGTCTATTTCACCCCTTCACAGTATCAGGAAAGGCCTGCAAGGCCTTGTGCCTACTTCCAGCCTCCAGGCACCAATGTTACTGATACCTGTGACATGTGGTGGTGTTAAGCTTCAAGGGGATTAAGTCACACCTTCTACCCAGGGTTATGGAGCTCAGCGCAGGGTAAGATTTCAGGTTATCCCCCTGGCTTGAGGTGTTAAAGCCAAACACTCCACATGCCCAATAAAGTCTATTTCACCTCTTCACAGTATCAGGAAAGGCCTGCAAGGCATTGGGCCTACTTCCAGCCTCCAGGCACCAATGTTACTGATACCTGTGACAGGTGGTGGTGTTAAGCTTCAAGGGGATGTAGTCACACCTTTTACCCAGGGTCATGGAGCTCAGCGCAGGGTAAGATTTCAGGTTATCCCCCTGGATTGAGGTGTTAAAGCCAAACACTCCACATGCCCAAGAAAGTCTATTTCACACCTTCACGGTATCAGGAAAGGCCTGCAAGGCCCTGGGCCTACTTCCAGCCTCCAGGCACCAATTGTACTGATACCTGTGACATTTGGTGGTGTTAAGCTTCAAGGGGACGAAGTCACACTTTCTACCCAGGGTTATGGAGCTCAGAGCAGGGTAAGATTTTAGGTAATCCCCCTGGCTGGAGGTGTTTAAGCAAAACACCTCACACGCCCAGTACAGTGTATTTCACCCTTTCCCAGTATCAGGAAAGGCCTGCAAGGCCTTGTGCCTACTTCCAGCCTCCAGGCACCAATGTTACTGATACCTGTGACATTTGGTGGTGTTAAGCTTCAAGGGGATGAAGTCGCACCTTCTACCCAGGGTTATGGAGCTCCGCGCAGGGTAAGATTTCAGGCTTCACCCCAGGCTTAAGGCGTGAAAATAGAACAGTTACCATACACAACAATGTGTATTTCACCCATTCACAGTATCAGGAAAGGCCTGCAAGGCCTTGGGCCTACTTCCAGCCTCCAGGCACCAATGTTACTGATACCTGTGACATTTGGTAGTGTTAAGCTTCAAGGGGATGAAGTCACACTTTCTACCCAGGGTTATGGAGCTCAGCGCAGGGTAAGAATTCAGGTTATCCCCCTGGCTGGAGGTGTTAAAGCAAAACACTTCACATGCCCATTAAACTCTATTTCACCCCTTCACAGTATCAGGAAAGGCCTGCAAGGCCTTGGGCCTACTTCCAGCCTCCAGGCACCAATGTTACTGATACCTGTGACATTTTGGTAGTGTTAAGCTTCAAGGGGATGAAGTCACACTTTCTACCCAGGGTTATGGAGCTCAGCACAGGGTAAGATTTTAGGTTATCCCCCTGGCTGGAGGTGTTTAAGCAAAACACCTCACATGCCCAGTACAGTGTATTTCACCCTTTCCCAGGATCAGTAAAGGCCTGCAAGGCCTTGTGCCTACTTCCAGCCTCCAGGCACCAATGTTACTGATACCTGTGACCTTTGGTGGTGTTAAGCTCCAAGGGGATGAAGTCGCACCTTCTACCCAGGGTTATGGAGCTCCGCGCAGGGTAAGATTTCAGGTTATCCCCCTGGCTGGAGGTGTTTAAGCAAAACACCTCACATGCCCAGTACAGTGTATTTAACCCTTTCCCAGTATCAGGAAAGGCCTGCAAGGCCTTGTGCCTACTTCCAGCCTCCAGGCACCAATGTTACTGATACCTGTGACATTTGGTGGTGTTAAGCTTCAATGGGAAGAAGTCAAATCTTCTACCCAGGGTTATGGAGCTCAGCGCAGGGTAAGAATTTGGGTTATCCCCCTGGCTGGAGGTGTTAAATTAAAACACTTCACATGCCCAATAAAGTCTGTTTCACCCCTTCACAGTATCATGAAAGGCCTGCAAGGCCTTGTGCCTACTTCCAGCCTCCAGGCACCAATGTTACTGATACCTGTGACATGTGGTGGTGTTAAGCTTCAATGGGATGAAGTCACACCTTCTACCCAGGGTTATGGAGCTCAGTGCAGGGTAAGAATTTGGGTTATCCCCCTGGCTGGAGGTGTTAAAGCAAAACACTTCACATGCCCAATAAAGTCTGTTTCACCCCTTCACAGTATCAGGAAAGGCCTGCAAGGCCTTGTGCCTACTTCCAGCCTCCAGGCACCAATGTTACTGATACCTGTGACATGTGGTGGTGTTAAGCTTCAATGGGATGAAGTCGCACCTTCTACCCAGGGTTATGGAGCTCAGCGCAGGGTAAGATTTCAGGTTATCCCCCCTGGCTTGAGGTGTTAAAGCAAAACACTTCACATGCCCAATAAAGTCTATTTCACCCCTTCACAGTATCAGGAAAGGCCTGCAAGGCCTTGGGCCTACTTCCAGCCTCCAGGCACCAATGTTACTGATACCTGTGATATTTGGTGGTGTTAAGCTTCAAGGGGATGAAGCCACACCTTTTACCCAGGGTTATGGAGCTCAGCGCAGAGTAAGATTTCAGGTTATCGCCCTGGCTTGAGGTGTTAAAGCAAAACACTTCACATGCCCAATAAAGTCTAGTTCACCCCTTCCCAGTATCAGGAAAGGCCTGCAAGGCCTTGTGCCTACTTTCAGCCTCCAGGCACCAATGTTACTGATACCTGTGACATGTGCTGGTGTAAGCTTCAAGGGGATGAAGTCACACCTTTTACCCAGGGTTATGGAGCTCAGCGCAGGGTAAGATTTCAGGTTATCGCCCTGGCTTGAGGTGTTAAAGCAAAACACTCCACATGCCAAATAAAGTCTATTTCACCCCTTCACAGTATCAGGAAAGGCCTGCAAGGCCTTGGGCCTACTTCCAGCCTTGTGGTAAATAAATAAATAATACCCTATTTTTGACTAGACATATATCATAACAGATAGCTCAATAAATAAGAGTCAAGATTCGAGGTAGTAGGAGTTTTGCAGGTTTAATACAGCATAAGGACAGGAACAGGACAACCTGCATAGGAATAGGATGACAGGGCCCAGCAGCTGCTGGGGCTGGGTCTGGAATGAGCGCGCTAGCTTTTAATAACAATACATGAGCATATATACATAGCGCGAACACATAGCATTACATTGCGGTAGGCGTAGCAGTGGGTGTGACGCGTAGCAGTCGCGAAAGATAAGAGTAAAAAGAAGGTGTAACTCAGACATGTGATGCAAACGTAACAGAATATGTCATGAATGGGCGGAAACATAGGAGGGGGCTACCTAAGGAGCCGGGACCTCTAACCTAATGGTGCGCGCAAACTGGCAATGACGTATTACTAGGAGAAGCTGGGGGCTATGAACTCTGTGCTAGGAGCAGAGACTAAAGTCTGGAGGGTCGGAGCGACATGTACCTAAACCCTATCTAGTATCTGATGTTTAGGGAACATGTTGATATAAACTAGAAGTCATGAGGGGAAAAGCTAATTGACTCTAAGACTAGAGCATGCATTTATTCTACATGTAGTGCGTGATGAAGAATATTAAATGACCATTAAATACAGTATTTCTCTTAATATGGAGCCGCATAGGCTAGACAATGACGGAAACTATTGATGCAGTTCAGTAGCTTAGGAATGCAGAGAAGGAGGACTAAACTGATAACGGGAATCATAACATATTCTTGGCAGACTCAGAGGCAGAGCTGCACCGGGGACTGCGAGGCAGGAAGTAAGTGAAAGGTCGAGGATACAGGTGGGGGCTGGATCGCTCCTCAGCGAGGCTTCAGGAGACAGGAGCTGAATCTGATGTCCGGGCCCTGTTGAGGCCTGGAAACGGGGACTTTATAATGAAATAACGTGCACACTGAGAAACGTGGCAACATAACTTTACATAGGCCTGACACTCATATTACTCATGAGGACTAGGAAATGGCAGATCAGAGGTGGACACAACTATAATTGCGTCATTAATCGGACATGGGGAATAACATATGCATATTGGTCATGCACACATAACATATGATGGATGACACGTAGGGACACAGAACATGACAAAATTTACTTTTCCACATTCCCTCCTTGTCACTACGTTTCCATCAGGAAACATCAATATTCATGATACCATCTATCATTTCATACAGTACCATTTGTTCATCTCGAATTGTCTTGGAACGAGATTTAGAACGGGGCTTGGGACTAGGAATACAAGAGGTAGCACACATGCCGCAAATCGCAGGGCCACATTGTATACAGAGGCAGCAGCTGAATATGATCGCTACTGCGATACCTAGAAAGGACAGGACTTTCCATCCCCAGGCGGAAATTATATTCCAGAACCAACCGGACCATGTCCAGGTGCCTGGATCTTGGTGTAACAGATGGGCAATTTTATGAAGTCTGGTTATAGCTGAATAAACAGACGGCGCGTTATTTGGAATGAAAATGCAACAACTGGATCCGATGACTCTACAGGCCCCGCCCCTATCGGCCAGTATGACGTCAAGGACGAGACGATTCTGGAGCACAACAATTCTCATAAAGGATTGCTCTTCGGTTAAGTTACCTAGAGCGGAGGCAGTCTCATCTACTACTGCTTCAAGGGTTCTTGTTAACCTACGGATTAGCTTACTGTTTACAACTGTACCTAAATAAGGGAACACACCTTTATCAATATCAATGAATTGCTCTGCAGCAGTTTCAGTATAATCGACAATCGGGAGGTTTCTCTTGTGTCTAGTATGTACTAGGAAGGAATCCCTATGGTAGTCAGGTGGGGCTAGGAAAACAGGTGGCAGTAGGAAGGCAATGTAACAGGTTCCCTCCCAATCGAGGGGCAGACGAACATATGCAGTTTGACCACAAACAAAATAAGAATGACGTGAAGCTTTAAAAATAGATTTCCCACTGTCACTATACTGGATAATAGTAGTACAATCACTATGTCCTACGTGTACAGAACCATTATTTCGGACACATAATTCGCCTTTGACTGGTAATACTGAAATAGCAGGTGAGTCTGGAGTAGTATCAGACTGAACATTCAGGACCATGAAATTCGAAGAATAGTTACCTAAATTGTACACTTCATTTTCTAGATCTAAACCTGTTCTGTGGGGGAGACCTTTCTTGTCTGGGAAACATGTGCTGTTAAGAAAAGACATATCTGTTGAGGATGACGTTAACGTGGACCATGCTCCACACGAACCATTATGTGAAAAAGGATAAGGAAAAAGTGGCAGAACTCCCTTTGACGTCTGGAAAGGGGGGAGTCGACCACACACCCAACAATTAGTGGCATTGCTGGTCTGGTGTGAATAATGTAACATGCGGATAAATGTATTGTTACGCATAGCGAGGCGGTAGGACAGTTCATGAGGGGGGAGATCACTAAACGTGTGCTCTACTGTAACATTAGAAGGCTTATTTACATGAGGAACTGGAAAACACAGGAAAAATGCGTAACTGGTGCAGGAAATCATTATGCTGATGAATAATATGAAACTTAGAAAAACGATACATCGGTTTGAGTTTTGACTAACTCTCTCACTATGGGGGTCTATTTTATACATGTCAGAAACAGTCTAACCGTTTCACCTAGGGGAGGACTTATACAATCAAACTGACTGACTTATTTTACTAGACCTTAGCTTTTGCTTATACTCCTGCTGCGGAGTTTTCTCTAACAGGGGAGGGGTTGTGTCAATGTCATTTGCGGGACAGTCCTTAGGAACAATGTTTTGACAAGTCTTGATATCCTGGGAAATGTTTTTAAAGACCGGCTTTAATCCGTAGAATTTCTTGACGTGCGAAAGGTGCACCCAGCCGCGGCGTCCTTCCAATTTCACAGCTGTACGGGTGGTGAGGAGGACCTGACGGGGCTCCTTCCAACGTGGCTCCAGCGGACTTGATCTGTCAAAGTTCCGGACGAGCACCATCGAACCTGGAACGATTTCATGCGGTGCCACCTCGGTATTGTCTGGAAATGCGGCGGCAACCTGTGAACGACATGAGTTGAGGGCAGACATAAAGGAAGCTAGGTAATCTGTCAGCATATTACATGAAACATCAGTAATACTTCGGGGTCTAGGAGTACCCCACATGTTAGGGGGGCGGCCGAAAACGACCTCATACGGGGACAGACCTGATCTGGAATGTGCGACCATGCGCATATAAAACAAAGCAACTGGCAGAGCTACTAGCCAGTCCACACCCTTATCTTTACATATTTTGGCAATTCGAATTTTCAGAGTCTGATTATGTCTCTCGACTAGACCGGCTGCTTCAGGATGGCGTACACAATGAAACTTCCACTGGTACCCCAACAACAGGGAAACGTGCTTCATCAACTCAGATGAGAATGGCTGACCGTTATCAGAATATACGACTCTAGGGAGTCCATATCGAGGGAAGAATTCACGAACCAACTGTTTGGCAGTGGTCGCGGCTGTGTAATCTGGGACTGGATATGCTTCTGTCCATCTGGACAAAGCGCATACAACTACAAGGACATACTTGAAACCTCGACATCGCTCCATCTGAATATAATCCATCTGGAGGACCTCAAAAGGGTGGTCAGGAGGCTGGAATCCCCCTTGTTCCACCGGGACACTTTTACCTGGATTAAACTGACAACATATCATACAGGTACGGACTTTCTGCTTGGCTGCAGCTCGTAAATGCTTGTTGAACCAAATGTTCTGGATACTGTCTAACATTGCTTTTTCTCCTAAATGTGCTGGACTATGTGCGGTATTAATGATGACTTGAACCATAGAGTCGGGGAGAAACCATGCGGTCCTACCCTTTGTTAACCATCCCTGATCTGTCTGGACCCCTCCTTGTTCAGACCACTTCTTGATTTCATCGGGAGTAGCATGTAACTGGATATCTATGACATCTTGTGTAGGGTCCTTAACTGTCATACATGTAATCGGATCTGGAGTATGTGTCTGTGTCGGATTAGCTTGAATGTCTGGAGTCTGTGCTGTAAGCTTGGCTGTGCGATCTGCTAGATCATTACCTTGAGAAATAATGTCAGTGACTTTCGTATGTGCTTTGCATTTCATGATAGCGATAGATGTCGGTAAGTGTATGGCATCTAACAGAGCTTGAATAAGGAGACCATGCTGAATCTTGGTTCCATGAGAAGTCATGAAACCTCTCTCCTGCCAGAGCACTCCAAAGTCGTGTACAACTCCAAATGCGTAACGTGAATCTGTGTAAACATTAACTTTCAGGTTCTTGGCGTGTATACAGGCTTGTGTCAGAGCAACTAGCTCTGCTGCTTGAGCGGACAGGGTATCAATACGGTGTGTTTTAATAACTTCAGTATCAGTAGTCACTGCATACGCGGCGACTAGTTCTCCTGTACTAGTTCTCATACATGAACCATCCACATAAAGTGTCAGGTCAGGATCTGGTAACGGAATGTCTGTCAGGTCTTGTCTTGGCTTTGTCGTAATGTTGACTACTTCCACACAGTCATGTTTGGCTGAATTTGAACTAACTGATGGTAACAGTGTAGCAGGATTCAGGATGTTGCAGCGTCTAATTTCTATGTGTGGCTGAAACAGTGTCAATTCATAACCTGTTAAACGTGCAATTGTCAAGTGCTGAGTTTGTGTTCGGTTTAAAAGAACTTCCACGGAGTGTGGGACTTGTACTGTCAAGGTATGTCCTAAAACTATGGAATCACTTTGTCTGATAGCTAGTGCTGTGGCTGCAACTGACTTGAGGCACGCAGGCAGCGCCTGGGCTACTGGATCTAATGTGCTCGAAAAATAAGCACAAGGCTTGTATTGTCCTGCTTGATCTTGTGTGAGAACAGATAATGCTGTACCTTCGCGTTCAGTGACGAAAAGTGTAAAAGGCTTACTGTAGTTCGGTGTCGCTAGAACTGGAGCTTGACATAAAGCTTTCTTTAACTCGTTGAAACTAAGTATATGTTCAGATGTCCAAGGGAGAACAGTCGATACGGCTGCCTCCTGTGTCGTTAACTGTATCAGTGGCTTGGCTAGAAATGCATACTGAGGAATCCATTGTCTGCAATAAGAAGTAAGGCCGATAAAGGCACGTACCTCCTTCTGGGTCTTGGGCTGAGGAAGACTCGCTATTAACTGGATACGGTCTGGTGTCAACTGCCTACCCCTCTTGGACAGTAAGTGTCCTAAGTAGACCACTTGCTGGACACAGAATTGAAGCTTCGAAGGGGACACCTTGTGCCCCATCTCGGCTAGGAAATACAGAACCGTCAGTGACGCACGCTCGCAGTCACGTTCAGAACGGGCTGTGATCAATAGATCATCGACATACTGGAGCAGGGCAGTGTCAGTTGGCATGTGAATGTTGTCTAGTTGTCTCTTGAGTGCTTGACTGTAAATACTAGGACTTTCTGTGAAACCTTGAGGAGCGCGTGTGAACATATAGCTCCTTCCATTTAAACAAAATCCGAAAAGAAACTGGCTGTCTGGATGAATAGGAACACTAAAAAATGCGTTCTTGAGGTCGATTACTGTAAAGAACGTGGCTTCGGAATCAATGGCTGTCAATAGGGAAGAGATGTCTGGGACAACTGGGTACTGTGGAATAATACATTTATTAAGCTCTCGTAGGTCGATCACTAATCGATATACTGGGGGTGCATTCGGATCAGTACGTTTCATGACTGGAATGATCGGAGAGTTACATACATTGGAGTCAGTTTCTACAACTACTCCTTGAGCCATGAGCTCGTCTATAATTTTGGATAAGGCTGCTACAGCCTCGGGTGGCAATCTGTACTGTCTGATTCGTGGTAACACTACACCTGGTTTCAGGGTCACACGATGGGGTGTGATTTGCATGTAACCTACATCAGTTGGACCTTGCGCCCATAAATGCTGCGGAACATTAGACAGTCTTGAATCAAAATCTCGTAATACATAGTGACCCTTAAAGTCACGTAGGAACAGACGTATTCCCTCTGGGGAACAACATATAACTGCACCTAACTCTTTCAGTGTTTTAATGCCTAATAGATTTTCTGGACATGACTTAGTAAGTAACAGATCAGTAGTGCGGGACAATGGACCTACTTCTAGAGTGACTGGCTTTGAAATCTCATTAACGATAGGCTTTCCTGAAAATCCAAGGGAAACATTTCTTGAGCCTGAGAGCGGAGCCCCTGGAACTTCGGCATGACTAATTGTGGTCCTACTTGCCCCTGTATCAATCAAAAACTTTCTGTCTTTCCCTAATACTTGACTGTGAACATAGGGACCTTCTTGATCTACAGGTATCTCGATGAGAGGCAAGCCTACCTCCCTCTCTAGGCTGTTTCATGAATATGGCTGGTACTCTGGATACTCAGACTGTGCATACTGGTACATCTGCGATGTAACATGCTGTGTTGCAGCGATAGGCTGCGGTGCTGTAACTGTCTGTTGTGCATTCTGTGGCTGAGGAATCTGTGAAACTTGTTCCTGTCTAGGCGGACGTGGTCTTTCTTTAGTCTTACCAGTAGCTATGTTATGTTTCAGAACCGTACACTCATTTATGAAATGACCTGGTTGTTTACAATAATTGCAGTTCCCTTTAACGGGTGCTGCAGGATGACTGGCTTGATTCGGACCCCTCTTCTGACTGTCTTGAGGAACAGATTGTGCAACTAGCACTTTCATTTTCGTGTCTTTCATACGTTTTCTCTCGTGTTCTTGCTCTTCCCTGATTCTATTCTGGTGGTACTGGAGCATCTGGAGCATCTGGGACGGAGTATTTGCTTGCCAGGTGCTTTCGACTTTCAGAACTCGGTTTTTAATTGGTGGACTTGAATTCTCGACTAATTTGGTAACGAAAAGGTGAGGGTATGACTCACTACTTGTCTTGAGACCACTGTTGATACTAAAGCACTTTTCAAACCTCGAATAAAAATCACTAATATCTTCATCTTGTTTCTGTTTACAGGCTGAGATTGCATCCCAGTCTTCTTTTCTAGTTGTTAATAATCTGGGTAAAACTTGAATTAATAATTCTGGTAATTCTTTACATTTCTCTCCAAGACCAGTACCTGGTACACGTATCTTATCTTCTGCTTCTAGGACTGCCCAATCTATCTTTTTCTCTCCCACCTCCCATTCTTTTTCCTTTAGCTTTTCATACACCCCTGCGGGTAGCAGAACCTTTAACATTTTAATGATATCTGGGTAAGTGTATTCTCCCATACGGAGCATGTCTTTTAATTCTCTATGGAACCCTGCTGGATCTTTATCATGACAGGGAATTAATTTCTTCATTTCGAGGAGTTCCATCTTTGTGATCGGAGTGTATACAAACACTCGTTGCATTTCGCCACCCGTTCCTCTGACTGGGTGGACTTCTCGTAACGGATTCTGTCTGTCTATGTAGAATGATTTACTTTCTGGGGGTGAGACATGAACAAAATGCGGGTTCAAGAATGTTCTATATTTATGACGCTGTTCTAAAATGACACTAATTAAATCGGTACCTAGACCTCTCCATTTGTACTGGAGTAACTCGTTCAAGATATCATGTAACGGGCCTGGATCAGAATGTTGACCCTCATACAGAATAATGAGGTGCTGAATCATATACATACCCACCAGTCGCTGCTCGGCTGGGGGCAATTTCAGAAACATTTGTGCCACTATTTCGTCTGGAAAAGTGGTAGGATCAGTAATCCATCGGACTGCTGACCGAACTATTTCTTGTTCATGCATGGTACTTAACTCACTATAACCGATTCGTGATTTCAGAATGTGATCGGTAGCTTGAAATACTTGTTCTAGGGAACCTTGTTCTGGTGCTGAATGATGGAAAGTTGACTTGTGTTCTAGACGTAAATGGCGATCTGGAAATCTAGATTTTCCTACATACGCTATTCTGGCAGGATTCTCGTCGTCTTCCTCTTCAGGATCAGAGGTACTTTCTTTCTCGCTTACTTGTGCTGCTTTACGCTGTTCGTGTATCTTTATTATCTCTCTACGGATTTTCTTGTACATACTTTCCATGGCACCAATGGTATTGTGCTTTCCTTCGGCTATATTATCACTCCACTTTGTTAGAGTTTTCATTTCTTCCGGGTCTTTAGACGGGTAATCCTGTTCTCTTATTAGACAGTTAATTAAGAACTTTAATATCATGCGCTGAATCTCGGCTTTCCTTTGAGACATGGCATCACTAATACTTTGTGGGTCATCCCCTGTACGGATGAAACGATATATCCTGTCTAGATCTTCTTTCATATTCGGCAGGGTGACTAGATACTCGGTCACTCTCCTTACGCGTACGGAATATAAAACCATATTAAACTCGCCTGGAACTGGGTCATAGACACATTCGCCAAGGGTTTGCCTGATTTCTGCAACAGACTTATTACTCTTGGGAGTACGCTGTGATGCTTGAGCATGTAATTCGAGTGCTGATAAACGTTTGTATGGCGGCGGGGTTTGGGGAGGACCTCCTCCTGCGGCCCCTAGACTAGAATCATCAACTGATGCTTTTCGTCCTGGCAGGGTGGGTAATTGTAACGTGGGCTGGACTTGTATGGCGGGCTGACCCGGGGGGGCTGTTAAGGGCACCCCGGTGTCTGGAGGAGCAGGAATTACCTGGTTTACAGGGACTGGCGGAGTGCGAACAGGATTTGCATATTCGGGGACTGTGTCGTCCAGATAGGACGAAATAAAAATATCAGCTGCGGTCGGTTTGTGACGTAGCTTGGTCGGAACTAATGGTGGCGGGAAATTACTGGATGCCTCCGGGGTCGCTTTTGGCAAGCCCTCAGCAAGAAGAGGATACATACCCTTAATGAGGGCATTCCTCTGTCTGTCTGATTGCTCAGTTCTAACTCGTTCACCTATCTCGATTAATTCTCTTTCTTGGGCTCGTTCTTGGGATTCTCTACTTAGTTCTGACTTTCTGATTTCTCTTTCGGTTCTTTTATGAGCTTCTTTGCGCCATAACTCGATGGCATCTTTCTGTGATTGTCTGGCTTTCTTTTTCCATAATGCCTCCTCTACTCGCATGATGCATTCGGCATCCCATGTACCCGATACGGGCCATCTATACTTTTCTTCTAACTGTTTGGTATACTCTACCCATAAATCTAGATACAATATGGCACTTATGCCATGTTTCTGATACATAAAGTGACCTGGACTGTCCCTGGGCGGGACGGGAACTGCTGCTTCCAGCAGACCCTTTCTAGTTTTTAACTGACGTAACTTGGAAAATATGGGCATGACTGAACTGTAATCTAGACACAATACAATACACAATAAACACGATACTTATTTCCCATTCATACCACGACATTAGAATACATGAAAAACATTTAAAATAACAGTTCGGACAGAATACTACCTGGAAATACTGAGAACAGAACACGTGAATTTTCTCGAGAACAGAAACTGACTAGAACAGAAACTAGATGCACTGCTGAAACAGTACGAAACTTACCGGTCTCTTAAAGAGACACGTCAGGACCCGTATCCACCGAAGTGAACACTTCGTTTGTGGGACTGTGTACCACCACCCACAGACCAGAGTCAATTAAATTGACCCTGTCTAGATACCACCCCAGTAACGGTACTCACCGGGCAGCAAGAACGGAAGGCCTCGGACTGGACTGGACTGCTATGACGACAAACTTCGGACTTCGGACTTCAGTTACGGGTGGACCTCCGGATACCTCGGACCTTGGACTCTTGGCTTGGGCTCTGGTCGGGACTCGCCGCGTTCCTCCACCGTCTCGTCTGGATGCTGGACCGCCTCCTCCGTCTCCTCCGTGGGCCTGAGGGATACTTGAGCAGAAATATCTGCCACTGCGCAGAAGAGTTCCGTCACGACTGCAGAGGGTCAGGGGGTCGGCGTGGCTTCACCGACGCGTGGGGAAAGGGCAAGTCCCTATTCGGGCGCCATTATGTGGTAAATAAATAAATAATACCCTATTTTTGACTAGACATATATCATAACAGATAGCTCAATAAATAAGAGTCAAGATTCGAGGTAGTAGGAGTTTTGCAGGTTTAATACAGCATAAGGACAGGAACAGGACAACCTGCATAGGAATAGGATGACAGGGCCCAGCAGCTGCTGGGGCTGGGTCTGGAATGAGCGCGCTAGCTTTTAATAACAATACATGAGCATATATACATAGCGCGAACACATAGCATTACATTGCGGTAGGCGTAGCAGTGGGTGTGACGCGTAGCAGTCGCGAAAGATAAGAGTAAAAAGAAGGTGTAACTCAGACATGTGATGCAAACGTAACAGAATATGTCATGAATGGGCGGAAACATAGGAGGGGGCTACCTAAGGAGCCGGGACCTCTAACCTAATGGTGCGCGCAAACTGGCAATGACGTATTACTAGGAGAAGCTGGGGGCTATGAACTCTGTGCTAGGAGCAGAGACTAAAGTCTGGAGGGTCGGAGCGACATGTACCTAAACCCTATCTAGTATCTGATGTTTAGGGAACATGTTGATATAAACTAGAAGTCATGAGGGGAAAAGCTAATTGACTCTAAGACTAGAGCATGCATTTATTCTACATGTAGTGCGTGATGAAGAATATTAAATGACCATTAAATACAGTATTTCTCTTAATATGGAGCCGCATAGGCTAGACAATGACGGAAACTATTGATGCAGTTCAGTAGCTTAGGAATGCAGAGAAGGAGGACTAAACTGATAACGGGAATCATAACATATTCTTGGCAGACTCAGAGGCAGAGCTGCACCGGGGACTGCGAGGCAGGAAGTAAGTGAAAGGTCGAGGATACAGGTGGGGGCTGGATCGCTCCTCAGCGAGGCTTCAGGAGACAGGAGCTGAATCTGATGTCCGGGCCCTGTTGAGGCCTGGAAACGGGGACTTTATAATGAAATAACGTGCACACTGAGAAACGTGGCAACATAACTTTACATAGGCCTGACACTCATATTACTCATGAGGACTAGGAAATGGCAGATCAGAGGTGGACACAACTATAATTGCGTCATTAATCGGACATGGGGAATAACATATGCATATTGGTCATGCACACATAACATATGATGGATGACACGTAGGGACACAGAACATGACAAAATTTACTTTTCCACAGCCTCCAGGCACCAAAGTTACTGATACCTGTGACATTTGGTGGTGTTAAGCTTCAAGGGGAAGAAGTCACGCCTTCTACCCAGGGTTATGGAGCTCAGTGCAGGGTAAGAATTCAGGTTATCCCCCTGGCTGGAGGTGTTAAAGCAAAACACTTCACATGCCCATTAAAGTCTATTTCACCCCTTCACAGTATCAGGAAAGGCCTGCAAGGCCTTGTGCCTACTTCCAGCCTCCAGGCACCAATGTTACTGTTACCTGTGACATGTGGTGGTGTTAAGCTTCAAGGGGATGAAGTCACACCTTTTACCCAGGGTTATGGAGCTCAGCGCAGGGTAAGATTTCAGGTTATCCCCCTGGCTTGAGGTGTTAAAGCCAAACACTCCACATGCCCAATAAAGTCTATTTCACGCCTTCACAGTATCAGGAAAGGCCTGCAAGGCCTTGTGCCTACTTCCAGCCTCCAGGCACCAATGTTACTGATACCTGTGACATTTGGTGGTGTTAAGCTTCAAGGGGAAGAAGTCACACCTTCTACCCAGGGTTATGGAGCTCAGCGCAGGGTAAGAATTCAGGTTATCCCCCTGGCTGGAGGTGTTAAAGCAAAACACTTTGCATGCCCATTAAAGTCTATTTCACCCCTTCACAGTATCAGGAAAGGCAGGCAAGGCCGTGTGCCTACTTCCAGCCTCCAGGCACCAATGTTACTGATACCTGTGACATGTGGTGGTGTTAAGCTTCAAGGGGATGAAGTCACACCTTCTACCCAGGGTTATGGAGCTCAGCGCAGGGTAAGAATTCAGGTTATCCCCCTGGCTTGAGGTGTTAAAGCAAAACACTTCACATGCCCTATAAAGTCTATTTCACCCCTTCACAGTATCAGGAAAGGCCTTGTGCCTTCTTCCAGCCTCTAGGCACCAATTTCACTGAAACTTGTGACATTTGTAGGTGTTCAACTTCAAGGGGAAGAAGTCACGCCTTCTACCCAGGGTTATGGAACTCAGCGCAGGGTAAGATTCCAGGCTTCACCCCTGACTGGAGGTGTTCAAGCAAAACACTTCTCATGCCCAATAAAGTCTATTTCACCCCTCCACAGTATCAGGAAAGGCCTGCAAGGCCTTGGGCCTACTTCCAGCCTCCTGGCACCAATTATACTGATACCTGTGACATTTGGAGGTGTTAAGCTTCAAGGGGATGAAGTTGCACCTTCTACCCAGGGTTATGGAGCTCCGCGCAGGGTAAGAATTTAGGTCATCCCCCTGGCTGGAGGTGTTAAAGGAAAACACTTCACATGCCCAATAAAGTCTAGTTCACCCCTTCACAGTATCAGGAAAGGCCTGCAAGGCCTTGGGCCTACTTCCAGCCTCCTGGCACCAATTATACTGATACCTGTGACATTTGGAGGTGTTAAGCTTCAAGGGGATGAAGTCACACCTTTTACCCAGGGTTATGGAGCTCAGCGCAGAGTAAGATTTCAGGTTATCGCCCTGGCTTGAGGTGTTAAAGCAAAACACTTCACATGCCCAATAAAGTCTAGTTCACCCCTTCACAGTATCAGGAAAGGCCTGCAAGGCCTTGTGCCTACTTCCAGCCTCCAGGCACCAATGTTACTGATACCTGTGACATGTGGTGGTGTAAGCTTCAAGGGGATGAAGTCACACCTTTTACCCAGGGTTATGGAGCTCAGCGCAGGGTAAGATTTCAGGTTATCGCCCTGGCTTGAGGTGTTAAAGCAAAACACTCCACATGCCAAATAAAGTCTATTTCACCCCTTCACAGTATCAGGAAAGGCCTGCAAGGCCTTGGGCCTACTTCCAGCCTCCAGGCACCAAAGTTACTGATACCTGTGACATTTGGTGGTGTTAAGCTTCAAGGGGAAGAAGTCACGCCTTCTACCCAGGGTTATGGAGCTCAGTGCAGGGTAAGAATTCAGGTTATCCCCCTGGCTGGAGGTGTTAAAGCAAAACACTTCACATGCCCATTAAAGTCTATTTCACCCCTTCACAGTATCAGGAAAGGCCTGCAAGGCCTTGTGCCTACTTCCAGCCTCCAGGCACCAATATTACTGTTACCTGTGACATGTGGTGGTGTTAAGCTTCAAGGGGATGAAGTCACACCTTTTACCCAGGGTTATGGAGCTCAGCGCAGGGTAAGATTTCAGGTTATCCCCCTGGCTTGAGGTGTTAAAGCCAAACACTCCACATGCCCAATAAAGTCTATTTCACGCCTTCACAGTATCAGGAAAGGCCTGCAAGGCCTTGTGCCTACTTCCAGCCTCCAGGCACCAATGTTACTGATACCTGTGACATTTGGTGGTGTTAAGCTTCAAGGGGAAGAAGTCACACCTTCTACCCAGGGTTATGGAGCTCAGCGCAGGGTAAGAATTCAGGTTATCCCCCTGGCTGGAGGTGTTAAAGCAAAACACTTTGCATGCCCATTAAAGTCTATTTCACCCCTTCACAGTATCAGGAAAGGCAGGCAAGGCCGTGTGCCTACTTCCAGCCTCCAGGCACCAATGTTACTGATACCTGTGACATGTGGTGGTGTTAAGCTTCAAGGGGATGAAGTCAACACCTTCTACCCAGGGTTATGGAGCTCAGCGCAGGGTAAGAATTCAGGTTATCCCCCTGGCTTGAGGTGTTAAAGCAAAACACTTCACATGCCCTATAAAGTCTATTTCACCCCTTCACAGTATTAGGAAAGGCCTTGTGCCTTCTTCCAGCCTCTAGGCACCAATTTCACTGAAACTTGTGACATTTGTAGGTGTTCAACTTCAAGGGGATGAAGTTGCACCTTCTATCCAGGGTTATGGAACTCAGCGCAGGGTAAGATTCCAGGCTTCACCCCTGACTGGAGGTGTTAAAGCAAAACACTTCTCATGCCCAATAAAGTCTATTTCACCCCTCCACAGTATCAGGAAAGGCCTGCAAGGCCTTGGGCCTACTTCCAGCCTCCTGGCACCAATTATACTGATACCTGTGACATTTGGAGGTGTTAAGCTTCAAGGGGATGAAGTTGCACCTTCTACCCAGGGTTATGGAGCTCCGCGCAGGGTAAGAATTTAGGTCATCCCCCTGGCTGGAGGTGTTAAAGGAAAACACTTCACATGCCCAATAAAGTCTATTTCACCCCTCCACAGTATCAGGGAAGGCTTGCAAGGCCTTGTGCCTACTTCCAGCCTCCAGGCACCAATGTTACTGATACCTGTGACATTTGGTGGTGTTAAGCTTCAATGGGAAGAAGTCAAATCTTCTACCCAGGGTTATGGAGCTCAGCGCAGGGTAAGAATGTGGGTTATCCCCCTGGCTGGAGGTGTTAAATTAAAACACATCACATGCCCAATAAAGTCTATTTCACCCCTTCACAGTATCAGGAAAGGCCTGCAAGGCCTTGGGCCTACTTCCAGCCTCCAGGCACCAATGTTACTGATACCTGGGACATTTGGAGGTGTTAAGCTTCAAGGGGAAGAAGTCACACCTTCTACCCAGGGTTATGGAGCTCAGCGCAGGGTAAGATTTCAGCTTTTCACCCCTAGCTGGATGTGTTGAAGCAAAACACTTCTCATGCCCAATAAAGTCTATTTCAACCCTTCACAGTATCAGGAAAGGCCTGCAAGGCCTTGGGCCTACTTCCAGCGTCCAGGCACCTGTGTTTGTGATACTTGTGACATTTGGAGGTGTTCAGCTTCAAGGGGATGAAGTCACACCTTCTACCCAGGGTTATGGAGCTCAGCGCAGGGTAAGATTTCAGCTTTTCACCCCTAGCTGGATGTGTTGAAGCAAAACACTTCTCATGCCCAATAAAGTCTATTTCAACCCTTCACAGTATCAGGAAAGGCCTGTAAGGCCTTGGGCCTACATCCATTCTCCAGGCACCAATGTTACTGACACCTGTGACATTTGGTGGTGTTAAGCTTCATGGGGAAGAAGTCACACCTTCTACCCAGGGTTATGGAGCTCAGCGCAGGGTAAGATTTCAGGTTATTCCCCCTGGCTCGAGGTGTTAAAGCAAAACACTTCACATGCCCAATAAATTGTATTTCACCCCTTCACAGTATCAGGAAAGGCCTGCAAGGCCTCGTGCCTACTTCCAGCCCCCAGGCACCAATGTTACTGACACCTGTGACATTTGGTGGTGTTAAGCTTCATGGGGAAGAAGTCACACCTTCTACCCAGGGTTATGGAGCTCAGCGCAGGGTAAGAATTCAGGTTATTCCCCCTGGCTCGAGGTGTTAAAGCAAAACACTTCACATGCCCAATAAATTGTATTTCACCCCTTCACAGTATCAGGAAAGGCCTGCAAGGCCTTGGGCCTACTTGCAGCCCCCAGGCACCAATGTTACTGACACCTGTGACATTTGGTGGTGTTAAGCTTCAAGGGGAAGATGTCACACCTTCTACCCAGGGTTATGGAGCTCAGCGCAGGGTATGATTTTAGGTTATCCCCCTGGCTGGAGGTGTTTAAGCAAAACACCTCACATGCCCAGTACAGTGTATTTCACCCTTTCCCAGTATCAGTAAAGGCCTGCAAGGCCTTGTGCCTACTTCCAGCCTCCAGGCACCAATGTTACTGATACCTGTGACATTTGGTGGTGTTAAGCTTCAAGGGGATGAAGTCGCACCTTCTACCCAGGGTTATGGAGCTCCGCGCAGGGAAAGATTTCAGGCTTCACCCCAGGCTTAAGGCGTGAACATAGAACAATTACCATACACAACAATGTGTATTTCACCCATTCACAGTATCAGGAAAGGCCTGCTAGGCCTTGGGCCTACTTCCAGCCTCCAGGCACCAATGTTACTGATACCTGTGACATGTGGTGGTGTTAAGCTTCAAGGGGATGAAGTCACACTTTCTACCCAGGGTTATGGAGCTCAGCGCAGGGTAAGAATTCAGGTTATCCCCCTGGCTGGAGGTGTTAAAGCAAAATACTTCACATGCCCATTAAACTCTATTTCACCCCTTCACAGTATCAGGAAAGGCCTGCAAGGCCTTGTGCCTACTTCCAGCCCCCAGGCACCAATGTTACTGATGCCTGTGACATTTGTGGTGTAAAGCTTCAAGGGGATGAAGTCGCACCTTCTACCCAGGGTTATGGAGCTCTGCGCAGGGTAAGATTTCAGGTTATCCGCCTGGCTGGAGGTGTTAAAGCAAAACACTCCACATGCCCAATAAAGTCCATTTCACCCCTTCACTGTATCAGGAAAGGCCTGCAAGGCCTTGGGCCTACCTCCAGCCTCCAGGCACCAATGTTACTGATACCTGTGACATGTGGTGGTGTTAAGCTTCAAGGGGATGAAGTCGCACCTTCTACCCAGGGTTATGGAGCTCCGCGCAGGGTAAGATTTCAGGTTATCCCCTGGCTGGAGGTGTTTAAGCAAAACACCTCACAAGCCCAGTACAGTGTATTTAACCCTTTCCCAGTATCAGGAAAGGCCTGCAAGGCCTTGTGCCTACTTCCAGCCTCCAGGCACCAATGTTACTGATACCTGTGACATTTGGTGGTGTTAAGCTTCAAGGGGAAGAAGTCACACCTTCTACCCAGGGTTATGGAGCTCAGTGCAGGGTAAGATTTCAGGTTATCCCCCTGGCTGGAGGTGTTAAAGCAAAACACTCCACATGCCCAATAAAGTCTATTTCACCCCTTCACTGTATCAGGAAAGGCCTGCAAGGCCTTGTGCCTACTTCCAGCCTCCAGGCACCAATGTACTGATACCTGTGACATTTGGTGGTGTTCAGCTTCAAGGGGATGAAGTCACACCTTCTACCCAGGGTTATGGAGCTCAGCGCAGGGTAAGATTTTAGGTTATCCCCCTGGCTGGAGGTGTTTAAGCAAAACACCTCACATGCCCAGTACAGTGTATTTCACCCTTTCCCAGTATCAGTAAAGGCCTGCAAGGCCTTGTGCCTACTTCCAGCCTCCAGGCACCAATGTTACTGATACCTGTGACATTTGGTGGTGTTAAGCTTCAAGGGGATGAAGTCGCACCTTCTACCCAGGGTTATGGAGCTCAGCACAGGGTAAGAATTCAGGTTATCCCCCTGGCTGGAGGTGTTAAAGCAAAACACTCCACATGCCCAATAAAGTCTATTTCACCCCTTTACTGTATCAGGAAAGGCCTGCAAGGCCGTGGGCCTACTTCCAGCCTCCAGGCACCAATTTTACTGATACCTGTGACATTTGGTGGTGTTAAGCTTCAAGGGGATGAAGTCACACTTTATACCCAGGGTTATGGAGCTCAGCGCAGGGTAAGATTTTTTGGTTATCCCCCTGGCTGGAGGTGTTTAAGCAAAACACCTCACATGCCCAGTACAGTGTATTTCACCCTTTCCCAGTATCAGGAAAGGCCTGCAAGGCCTTGTGCCTACTTCCAGCCTCCAGGCACCAATGTTACTGATACCTGTGACATTTGGTGGTGTTAAGCTTCAAGGGGAAGAAGTCACACCTTCTACCCAGGGTTATGGAGCTCAGTGCAGGGTACGATTTCAGGTCATCCCTCTGGCTGGAGGTGTTAAAGCAAAACACTTCACATGCCCAATACGTTGTATTTCAGTCCTTCACAGTATCAGGAAAGGCCTGCAAGGCCTTGGGCCAACTTCCAGCCCCCAGGCACCAATGTTACTGATACCTGTGACATTTGGTGGTGTTAAGCTTCAAGGGGAAGAAGTCACACCTTCTACCCAGGGTTATGGAGCTCAGCGCAGGGTAAGATTTCAGGTTATCGCCCGGGCTTGAGTTGCTAAAGCAAAACACTTCACATGCCCAATAAAGTCTATTTCACCCCTTTCACAGTATCAGGAAAGGCCTGCAAGGCCCTGGGCCTACTTCCAGCCCCCAGGCACCAATGTTACTGATACCTGTGACATGTGGTGGTGTTAAGCTTCAAGGGGAAGAAGTCACACCTTCTACCCAGGGTTATGGAGCTCAGTGCAGGGTAAGAATTCAGGTTATCCCCCTGGCTGGAGGTGTTTAAGCAAAACACCTCACATGCCCAGTACAGTGTATTTCACCCTTTCCCAGTATCAGTAAAGGCCTGCAAGCCCTTGTGCCTACTTCCAGCCTCCAGGCACCAATGTTACTGATACCTGTGACATTTGGTGGTGTTAAGCTTCAAGGGGATGAAGTCGCACCTTCTACCCAGGGTTATGGAGCTCCGCGCAGGGTAAGATTTCAGGCTTCACCCCAGGCTTAAGGCGTGAAAATAGAACAGTTACCATACACAACAATGTGTATTTCACCCATTCACAGTATCAGGAAAGGCCTGCAAGGCCTTGGGCCTACTTCCAGGCACCAATGTTACTGATACCTGTGACATTTGGTAGTGTTAAGCTTCAAGGGGATGAAGTCACACTTTCTACCCAAGGTTATGGAGCTCAGCACAGGGTAAGATTTTAGGTTATCCCCCTGGCTGGAGGTGTTTAAGCAAAACACCTCACATGCCCAGTACAGTGTATTTCACGCTTTCCCAGTATCAGGATAGTCCTGCAAGGCCTTGTGCCTACTTCCAGCCTCCAGGCACCAATGTGACTGATACCTGTGACATTTGGTGGTCTTAAGCTTCAAGGGGATGAAGTCACACTTTATACCCAGGGTTATGGAGCTCAGCGCAGGGTAAGATTTTAGGTTATCCCCCTGGCTGGAGTTGTTAAAGCAAAACACTTCACATGCCCAATAAAGTCTATTTCACCCCTTCACAGTATCAGGAAAGGCCTGCAAGGCCTTGGGCCTCCTTCCAGCCCCCAGGCACCTGTTTTTGTGATACTTGTGACATTTGGAGGTGCTCAGCTTCAAGGGGATGAAGTCACACCTTCTACCCAGGGTTATGGAGCTCAGTGCAGGGTAAGATTTCAGTTTATCCCCCTGGCCTGAGGTGTTATAGCAAAACACTTCACATGCCAAACAAAGTCTATTTCACCCCTTTCACGATATCAGGAAAGGCCTGCAAGGCCTTGTGCCTACTTCCAGCCTCCAGGCACCAATGTTACCGATACCTGTGACATTTGGAGGTGTTAAGCTTCAAGGGGATGAAGTCTCACCTTTTACCCAGGGTTATGGAGCTCAGCGCAGGGTAAGATTTCAGGTTATCCCCCCGGCTGGAGGGGGTAAAGCAAAACACGTCACATGCCCATTAAAGTGTATTCCGCCCATTCACAGTATCAGGAAAGGCCTGCAAGGCCTTGTGCTTACTTCCAGCCTCCAGGCACCAATGTTACTGATACCTGTGACATATGGTGGTGTTAAGCTTCAAGGGGATGACGTCACACCTCTCACCCAGGGTTATGGAGCTCAGTGCAGGGTAAGAATTCAGGTTATCCCCCCGGCTGGAGGTGTTAAAGCAAAACACTCCACATGCCCAATAAAGTCTATTTCACCCTTTCCCAGTATCAGGAAAAGCCTGCACGGCCTTCTGCCTACTTCCAGCCTCCAGGCACCAATGTTACTGATACCTGTGACATTTGGTGGTGTTAAGCTTCAAGGGGAAGAAGTCACACCTTCTACCAAGTGTTATGGAGCTCAGTGCAGGGTAAGAATTCAGGTTATCCCCCTCGCTGGAGGTGTTAAAGCAAAACACTCCGCATGCCCATTAAAGTCTATTTCACCCCTTCACAGTATCAGGAAAGGCCTGCAAGGCCTTGGGCCTACTTCCAGCCCCCAGGCACCAATGTTACTGATACCTGTGACATGTGGTGGTGTTACGCTTCAAGGGGATGAAGTCACACCTTTTACCCAGGGTTATGGAGCTCAGCGCAGGGTAAGAATTCAGGTTATCGCCCTGGCTTGAGGTGTTAAAGCAAAACACTTGACATGCCCAATACAGTCTATTTCACCCCTTTCTCAGTATCAGGAAAGGCCTGCAAGGCCTTGGGCCTACTTCCAGCCTCCAGGCACCAATTTTACTGATACCTGTGACATTTGGAGGTGTTACGCTTCAAGGGGATGACGTCACACCTCTCACCCAGGGTTATGGAGCTCAGTGCAGGGTAAGAATTCAGGTTATCCCCCCGGCTGGAGGTGTTAAAGCAAAACACTCCACATGCCCAATAAAGTCTATTTCACCCTTTCCCAGTATCAGGAAAAGCCTGCACGGCCTTCTGCCTACTTCCAGCCTCCAGGCACCAATGTTACTGATACCTGTGACATTTGGTGGTGTTAAGCTTCAAGGGGAAGAAGTCACACCTTCTACCAAGTGTTATGGAGCTCAGTGCAGGGTAAGAATTCAGGTTATCCCCCTCGCTGGAGGTGTTAAAGCAAAACACTCCGCATGCCCATTAAAGTCTATTTCACCCCTTCACAGTATCAGGAAAGGCCTGCAAGGCCTTGGGCCTACTTCCAGCCCCCAGGCACCAATGTTACTGATACCTGTGACATGTGGTGGTGTTACGCTTCAAGGGGATGAAGTCACACCTTTTACCCAGGGTTATGGAGCTCAGCGCAGGGTAAGAATTCAGGTTATCGCCCTGGCTTGAGGTGTTAAAGCAAAACACTTGACATGCCCAATACAGTCTATTTCACCCCTTTCTCAGTATCAGGAAAGGCCTGCAAGGCCTTGGGCCTACTTCCAGCCTCCAGACACCAATTTTACTGATACCTGTGACATTTGGAGGTGTTACGCTTCAAGGGGATGAAGTCACACCTTTTACCCAGGGTTATGGAGCTCAGCGCAGGGTAAGAATTCAGGTTATCGCCCTGGCTTGAGGTGTTAAAGCAAAACACTTCACATGCCCAATAAAGTCTATTTCACCCCTTTCTCAGTATCAGAAAAGGCCTGCAAGGCCTTGGGCCTACTTCCAGCCTCCAGGCACCAATTTTACTGATACCTGTGACATTTGGAGGTGTTAAGCTTGAAGGGTATGAAGTCACACCTTCTACCCTGGGTTATGGAGCTCAGTGCAGGGTAAGATTTCAGGTTATCCCCCTGGCTGGAGGTGTTAAAGCAAAACACTCCACATGCCCAATAAAGTCTATTTCACCCCTTCACTGTATCAGGAAAGGCCTTGTGCCTACTTCCAGCCTCCAGGCACCAATGTTACTGATACCTGTGACATTTGGTGGTGTTAAGCTTCAAGGGGAAGAAGTCACATCTTCTACCCAGGGTTATGGAGCTCAGCGCAGGGTAAGATTTCAGGTTATCCCCCTGGCTGGAGGTGTTAAAGGAAAACACTTTGCACGCCCATTAAAGTCTATTTCACCCCTTCACAGTATCAGGAAAGGCCTGCAAGGCCTTGTGCCTACTTCCAGCCTCCAGGCACCAATGTTACTGATACCTGTGACATGTGGTGGTGTTAAGCTTCAAGGGGATTAAGTCACACCTTCTACCCAGGGTTATGGAGCTCAGCGCAGGGTAAGATTTCAAGTTATCCCCCTGGCTTGAGGTGTTAAAGCCAAACACTCCACATGCCCAATAAAGTCTATTTCACCTCTTCACAGTAACAGGAAAGGCCTGCAAGGCATTGGGCCTACTTCCAGCCTCCAGGCACCAATGTTACTGATACCTGTGACAGGTGGTGGTGTTAAGCTTCAAGGGGATGTAGTCACACCTTTTACCCAGGGTCATGGAGCTCAGCGCAGGGTAAGATTTCAGGTTATCCCCCTGGATTGAGGTGTTAAAGCCAAACACTCCACATGCCCAAGAAAGTCTATTTCACACCTTCACGGTATCAGGAAAGGCCTGCAAGGCCCTGGGCCTACTTCCAGCCTCCAGGCACCAATTGTACTGATACCTGTGACATTTGGTGGTGTTAAGCTTCAAGGGGACGAAGTCACACTTTCTACCCAGGGTTATGGAGCTCAGAGCAGGGTAAGATTTTAGGTAATCCCCCTGGCTGGAGGTGTTTAAGCAAAACACCTCACACGCCCAGTACAGTGTATTTCACCCTTTCCCAGTATCAGGAAAGGCCTGCAAGGCCTTGTGCCTACTTCCAGCCTCCAGGCACCAATGTTACTGATACCTGTGACATTTGGTGGTGTTAAGCTTCAAGGGGATGAAGTCGCACCTTCTACCCAGGGTTATGGAGCTCAGCGCAGAGTAAGATTTCAGGTTATCCCCCTGGCTGGAGGTGTTAAAGCAAAACACTCCACATGCCCAATAAAGTCTATTTCACCCCTTTACTGTATCAGGAAAGGCCTGCAAGGCCGTGGGCCTACTTCCAGCCTCCAGGCACCAATTTTACTGATACCTGTGACATTTGGCGGTGTTAAGCTTCAAGGGGATGAAGTCACACTTTATACCCAGGGTTATGGAGCTCAGCGCAGGGTAAGATTTTTTGGTTATCCCCCTGGCTGGAGGTGTTTAAGCAAAACACCTCACATGCCCAGTACAGTGTATTTCACCCTTTCCCAGTATCAGGAAAGGCCTGCAAGGCCTTGTGCCTACTTCCAGCCTCCAGGCACCAATGTTACTGATACCTGTGACATTTGGTGGTGTTAAGCTTCAAGGGGAAGAAGTCACACCTTCTACCCAGGGTTATGGAGCTCAGTGCAGGGTACGATTTCAGGTCATCCCTCTGGCTGGAGGTGTTAAAGCAAAACACTTCACATGCCCAATACGTTGTATTTCAGTCCTTCACAGTATCAGGAAAGGCCTGCAAGGCCTTGGGCCAACTTCCAGCCCCCAGGCACCAATGTTACTGATACCTGTGACATTTGGTGGTGTTAAGCTTCAAGGGGAAGAAGTCACACCTTCTACCCAGGGTTATGGAGCTCAGCGCAGGGTAAGATTTCAGGTTATCGCCCGGGCTTGAGTTGCTAAAGCAAAACACTTCACATGCCCAATAAAGTCTATTTCACCCCTTTCACAGTATCAGGAAAGGCCTGCAAGGCCCTGGGCCTACTTCCAGCCCCCAGGCACCAATGTTACTGATACCTGTGACATGTGGTGGTGTTAAGCTTCAAGGGGAAGAAGTCACACCTTCTACCCAGGGTTATGGAGCTCAGTGCAGGGTAAGAATTCAGGTTATCCCCCTGGCTGGAGGTGTTTAAGCAAAACACCTCACATGCCCAGTACAGTGTATTTCACCCTTTCCCAGTATCAGTAAAGGCCTGCAAGGCCTTGTGCCTACTTCCAGCCTCCAGGCACCAATGTTACTGATACCTGTGACATTTGGTGGTGTTAAGCTTCAAGGGGATGAAGTCGCACCTTCTACCCAGGGTTATGGAGCTCCGCGCAGGGTAAGATTTCAGGCTTCACCCCAGGCTTAAGGCGTGAAAATAGAACAGTTACCATACACAACAATGTGTATTTCACCCATTCACAGTATCAGGAAAGGCCTGCAAGGCCTTGGGCCTACTTCCAGGCACCAATGTTACTGATACCTGTGACATTTGGTAGTGTTAAGCTTCAAGGGGATGAAGTCACACTTTCTACCCAAGGTTATGGAGCTCAGCACAGGGTAAGATTTTAGGTTATCCCCCTGGCTGGAGGTGTTTAAGCAAAACACCTCACATGCCCAGTACAGTGTATTTCACGCTTTCCCAGTATCAGGATAGTCCTGCAAGGCCTTGTGCCTACTTCCAGCCTCCAGGCACCAATGTGACTGATACCTGTGACATTTGGTGGTCTTAAGCTTCAAGGGGATGAAGTCACACTTTATACCCAGGGTTATGGAGCTCAGCGCAGGGTAAGATTTTAGGTTATCCCCCTGGCTGGAGTTGTTAAAGCAAAACACTTCACATGCCCAATAAAGTCTATTTCACCCCTTCACAGTATCAGGAAAGGCCTGCAAGGCCTTGGGCCTCCTTCCAGCCCCCAGGCACCTGTTTTTGTGATACTTGTGACATTTGGAGGTGCTCAGCTTCAAGGGGATGAAGTCACACCTTCTACCCAGGGTTATGGAGCTCAGTGCAGGGTAAGATTTCAGTTTATCCCCCTGGCCTGAGGTGTTATAGCAAAACACTTCACATGCCAAACAAAGTCTATTTCACCCCTTTCACGATATCAGGAAAGGCCTGCAAGGCCTTGTGCCTACTTCCAGCCTCCAGGCACCAATGTTACCGATACCTGTGACATTTGGAGGTGTTAAGCTTCAAGGGGATGAAGTCTCACCTTTTACCCAGGGTTATGGAGCTCAGCGCAGGGTAAGATTTCAGGTTATCCCCCCGGCTGGAGGGGGTAAAGCAAAACACGTCACATGCCCATTAAAGTGTATTCCGCCCATTCACAGTATCAGGAAAGGCCTGCAAGGCCTTGTGCTTACTTCCAGCCTCCAGGCACCAATGTTACTGATACCTGTGACATATGGTGGTGTTAAGCTTCAAGGGGATGACGTCACACCTCTCACCCAGGGTTATGGAGCTCAGTGCAGGGTAAGAATTCAGGTTATCCCCCCGGCTGGAGGTGTTAAAGCAAAACACTCCACATGCCCAATAAAGTCTATTTCACCCTTTCCCAGTATCAGGAAAAGCCTGCACGGCCTTCTGCCTACTTCCAGCCTCCAGGCACCAATGTTACTGATACCTGTGACATTTGGTGGTGTTAAGCTTCAAGGGGAAGAAGTCACACCTTCTACCAAGTGTTATGGAGCTCAGTGCAGGGTAAGAATTCAGGTTATCCCCCTCGCTGGAGGTGTTAAAGCAAAACACTCCGCATGCCCATTAAAGTCTATTTCACCCCTTCACAGTATCAGGAAAGGCCTGCAAGGCCTTGGGCCTACTTCCAGCCCCCAGGCACCAATGTTACTGATACCTGTGACATGTGGTGGTGTTACGCTTCAAGGGGATGAAGTCACACCTTTTACCCAGGGTTATGGAGCTCAGCGCAGGGTAAGAATTCAGGTTATCGCCCTGGCTTGAGGTGTTAAAGCAAAACACTTGACATGCCCAATACAGTCTATTTCACCCCTTTCTCAGTATCAGGAAAGGCCTGCAAGGCCTTGGGCCTACTTCCAGCCTCCAGGCACCAATTTTACTGATACCTGTGACATTTGGAGGTGTTACGCTTCAAGGGGATGAAGTCACACCTTTTACCCAGGGTTATGGAGCTCAGCGCAGGGTAAGAATTCAGGTTATCGCCCTGGCTTGAGGTGTTAAAGCAAAACACTTCACATGCCCAATAAAGTCTATTTCACCCCTTTCTCAGTATCAGAAAAGGCCTGCAAGGCCTTGGGCCTACTTCCAGCCTCCAGGCACCAATTTTACTGATACCTGTGACATTTGGAGGTGTTAAGCTTGAAGGGTATGAAGTCACACCTTCTACCCTGGGTTATGGAGCTCAGTGCAGGGTAAGATTTCAGGTTATCCCCCTGGCTGGAGGTGTTAAAGCAAAACACTCCACATGCCCAATAAAGTCTATTTCACCCCTTCACTGTATCAGGAAAGGCCTTGTGCCTACTTCCAGCCTCCAGGCACCAATGTTACTGATACCTGTGACATTTGGTGGTGTTAAGCTTCAAGGGGAAGAAGTCACATCTTCTACCCAGGGTTATGGAGCTCAGCGCAGGGTAAGATTTCAGGTTATCCCCCTGGCTGGAGGTGTTAAAGGAAAACACTTTGCACGCCCATTAAAGTCTATTTCACCCCTTCACAGTATCAGGAAAGGCCTGCAAGGCCTTGTGCCTACTTCCAGCCTCCAGGCACCAATGTTACTGATACCTGTGACATGTGGTGGTGTTAAGCTTCAAGGGGATTAAGTCACACCTTCTACCCAGGGTTATGGAGCTCAGCGCAGGGTAAGATTTCAAGTTATCCCCCTGGCTTGAGGTGTTAAAGCCAAACACTCCACATGCCCAATAAAGTCTATTTCACCTCTTCACAGTATCAGGAAAGGCCTGCAAGGCATTGGGCCTACTTCCAGCCTCCAGGCACCAATGTTACTGATACCTGTGACAGGTGGTGGTGTTAAGCTTCAAGGGGATGTAGTCACACCTTTTACCCAGGGTCATGGAGCTCAGCGCAGGGTAAGATTTCAGGTTATCCCCCTGGATTGAGGTGTTAAAGCCAAACACTCCACATGCCCAAGAAAGTCTATTTCACACCTTCACGGTATCAGGAAAGGCCTGCAAGGCCCTGGGCCTACTTCCAGCCTCCAGGCACCAATTGTACTGATACCTGTGACATTTGGTGGTGTTAAGCTTCAAGGGGACGAAGTCACACTTTCTACCCAGGGTTATGGAGCTCAGAGCAGGGTAAGATTTTAGGTAATCCCCCTGGCTGGAGGTGTTTAAGCAAAACACCTCACACGCCCAGTACAGTGTATTTCACCCTTTCCCAGTATCAGGAAAGGCCTGCAAGGCCTTGTGCCTACTTCCAGCCTCCAGGCACCAATGTTACTGATACCTGTGACATTTGGTGGTGTTAAGCTTCAAGGGGATGAAGTCGCACCTTCTACCCAGGGTTATGGAGCTCAGCGCAGAGTAAGATTTCAGGTTATCCCCCTGGCTGGAGGTGTTAAAGCAAAACACTCCACATGCCCAATAAAGTCTATTTCACCCCTTTACTGTATCAGGAAAGGCCTGCAAGGCCGTGGGCCTACTTCCAGCCTCCAGGCACCAATTTTACTGATACCTGTGACATTTGGCGGTGTTAAGCTTCAAGGGGATGAAGTCACACTTTATACCCAGGGTTATGGAGCTCAGCGCAGGGTAAGATTTTTTGGTTATCCCCCTGGCTGGAGGTGTTTAAGCAAAACACCTCACATGCCCAGTACAGTGTATTTCACCCTTTCCCAGTATCAGGAAAGGCCTGCAAGGCCTTGTGCCTACTTCCAGCCTCCAGGCACCAATGTTACTGATACCTGTGACATTTGGTGGTGTTAAGCTTCAAGGGGAAGAAGTCACACCTTCTACCCAGGGTTATGGAGCTCAGTGCAGGGTACGATTTCAGGTCATCCCTCTGGCTGGAGGTGTTAAAGCAAAACACTTCACATGCCCAATACGTTGTATTTCAGTCCTTCACAGTATCAGGAAAGGCCTGCAAGGCCTTGGGCCAACTTCCAGCCCCCAGGCACCAATGTTACTGATACCTGTGACATTTGGTGGTGTTAAGCTTCAAGGGGAAGAAGTCACACCTTCTACCCAGGGTTATGGAGCTCAGCGCAGGGTAAGATTTCAGGTTATCGCCCGGGCTTGAGTTGCTAAAGCAAAACACTTCACATGCCCAATAAAGTCTATTTCACCCCTTTCACAGTATCAGGAAAGGCCTGCAAGGCCCTGGGCCTACTTCCAGCCCCCAGGCACCAATGTTACTGATACCTGTGACATGTGGTGGTGTTAAGCTTCAAGGGGAAGAAGTCACACCTTCTACCCAGGGTTATGGAGCTCAGTGCAGGGTAAGAATTCAGGTTATCCCCCTGGCTGGAGGTGTTTAAGCAAAACACCTCACATGCCCAGTACAGTGTATTTCACCCTTTCCCAGTATCAGTAAAGGCCTGCAAGGCCTTGTGCCTACTTCCAGCCTCCAGGCACCAATGTTACTGATACCTGTGACATTTGGTGGTGTTAAGCTTCAAGGGGATGAAGTCGCACCTTCTACCCAGGGTTATGGAGCTCCGCGCAGGGTAAGATTTCAGGCTTCACCCCAGGCTTAAGGCGTGAAAATAGAACAGTTACCATACACAACAATGTGTATTTCACCCATTCACAGTATCAGGAAAGGCCTGCAAGGCCTTGGGCCTACTTCCAGGCACCAATGTTACTGATACCTGTGACATTTGGTAGTGTTAAGCTTCAAGGGGATGAAGTCACACTTTCTACCCAAGGTTATGGAGCTCAGCACAGGGTAAGATTTTAGGTTATCCCCCTGGCTGGAGGTGTTTAAGCAAAACACCTCACATGCCCAGTACAGTGTATTTCACGCTTTCCCAGTATCAGGATAGTCCTGCAAGGCCTTGTGCCTACTTCCAGCCTCCAGGCACCAATGTGACTGATACCTGTGACATTTGGTGGTCTTAAGCTTCAAGGGGATGAAGTCACACTTTATACCCAGGGTTATGGAGCTCAGCGCAGGGTAAGATTTTAGGTTATCCCCCTGGCTGGAGTTGTTAAAGCAAAACACTTCACATGCCCAATAAAGTCTATTTCACCCCTTCACAGTATCAGGAAAGGCCTGCAAGGCCTTGGGCCTCCTTCCAGCCCCCAGGCACCTGTTTTTGTGATACTTGTGACATTTGGAGGTGCTCAGCTTCAAGGGGATGAAGTCACACCTTCTACCCAGGGTTATGGAGCTCAGTGCAGGGTAAGATTTCAGTTTATCCCCCTGGCCTGAGGTGTTATAGCAAAACACTTCACATGCCAAACAAAGTCTATTTCACCCCTTTCACGATATCAGGAAAGGCCTGCAAGGCCTTGTGCCTACTTCCAGCCTCCAGGCACCAATGTTACCGATACCTGTGACATTTGGAGGTGTTAAGCTTCAAGGGGATGAAGTCTCACCTTTTACCCAGGGTTATGGAGCTCAGCGCAGGGTAAGATTTCAGGTTATCCCCCCGGCTGGAGGGGGTAAAGCAAAACACGTCACATGCCCATTAAAGTGTATTCCGCCCATTCACAGTATCAGGAAAGGCCTGCAAGGCCTTGTGCTTACTTCCAGCCTCCAGGCACCAATGTTACTGATACCTGTGACATATGGTGGTGTTAAGCTTCAAGGGGATGACGTCACACCTCTCACCCAGGGTTATGGAGCTCAGTGCAGGGTAAGAATTCAGGTTATCCCCCCGGCTGGAGGTGTTAAAGCAAAACACTCCACATGCCCAATAAAGTCTATTTCACCCTTTCCCAGTATCAGGAAAAGCCTGCACGGCCTTCTGCCTACTTCCAGCCTCCAGGCACCAATGTTACTGATACCTGTGACATTTGGTGGTGTTAAGCTTCAAGGGGAAGAAGTCACACCTTCTACCAAGTGTTATGGAGCTCAGTGCAGGGTAAGAATTCAGGTTATCCCCCTCGCTGGAGGTGTTAAAGCAAAACACTCCGCATGCCCATTAAAGTCTATTTCACCCCTTCACAGTATCAGGAAAGGCCTGCAAGGCCTTGGGCCTACTTCCAGCCCCCAGGCACCAATGTTACTGATACCTGTGACATGTGGTGGTGTTACGCTTCAAGGGGATGAAGTCACACCTTTTACCCAGGGTTATGGAGCTCAGCGCAGGGTAAGAATTCAGGTTATCGCCCTGGCTTGAGGTGTTAAAGCAAAACACTTGACATGCCCAATACAGTCTATTTCACCCCTTTCTCAGTATCAGGAAAGGCCTGCAAGGCCTTGGGCCTACTTCCAGCCTCCAGGCACCAATTTTACTGATACCTGTGACATTTGGAGGTGTTACGCTTCAAGGGGATGAAGTCACACCTTTTACCCAGGGTTATGGAGCTCAGCGCAGGGTAAGAATTCAGGTTATCGCCCTGGCTTGAGGTGTTAAAGCAAAACACTTCACATGCCCAATAAAGTCTATTTCACCCCTTTCTCAGTATCAGAAAAGGCCTGCAAGGCCTTGGGCCTACTTCCAGCCTCCAGGCACCAATTTTACTGATACCTGTGACATTTGGAGGTGTTAAGCTTGAAGGGTATGAAGTCACACCTTCTACCCTGGGTTATGGAGCTCAGTGCAGGGTAAGATTTCAGGTTATCCCCCTGGCTGGAGGTGTTAAAGCAAAACACTCCACATGCCCAATAAAGTCTATTTCACCCCTTCACTGTATCAGGAAAGGCCTTGTGCCTACTTCCAGCCTCCAGGCACCAATGTTACTGATACCTGTGACATTTGGTGGTGTTAAGCTTCAAGGGGAAGAAGTCACATCTTCTACCCAGGGTTATGGAGCTCAGCGCAGGGTAAGATTTCAGGTTATCCCCCTGGCTGGAGGTGTTAAAGGAAAACACTTTGCACGCCCATTAAAGTCTATTTCACCCCTTCACAGTATCAGGAAAGGCCTGCAAGGCCTTGTGCCTACTTCCAGCCTCCAGGCACCAATGTTACTGATACCTGTGACATGTGGTGGTGTTAAGCTTCAAGGGGATTAAGTCACACCTTCTACCCAGGGTTATGGAGCTCAGCGCAGGGTAAGATTTCAGGTTATCCCCCTGGCTTGAGGTGTTAAAGCCAAACACTCCACATGCCCAATAAAGTCTATTTCACCTCTTCACAGTATCAGGAAAGGCCTGCAAGGCATTGGGCCTACTTCCAGCCTCCAGGCACCAATGTTACTGATACCTGTGACAGGTGGTGGTGTTAAGCTTCAAGGGGATGTAGTCACACCTTTTACCCAGGGTCATGGAGCTCAGCGCAGGGTAAGATTTCAGGTTATCCCCCTGGATTGAGGTGTTAAAGCCAAACACTCCACATGCCCAAGAAAGTCTATTTCACACCTTCACGGTATCAGGAAAGGCCTGCAAGGCCCTGGGCCTACTTCCAGCCTCCAGGCACCAATTGTACTGATACCTGTGACATTTGGTGGTGTTAAGCTTCAAGGGGACGAAGTCACACTTTCTACCCAGGGTTATGGAGCTCAGAGCAGGGTAAGATTTTAGGTAATCCCCCTGGCTGGAGGTGTTTAAGCAAAACACCTCACACGCCCAGTACAGTGTATTTCACCCTTTCCCAGTATCAGGAAAGGCCTGCAAGGCCTTGTGCCTACTTCCAGCCTCCAGGCACCAATGTTACTGATACCTGTGACATTTGGTGGTGTTAAGCTTCAAGGGGATGAAGTCGCACCTTCTACCCAGGGTTATGGAGCTCCGCGCAGGGTAAGATTTCAGGCTTCACCCCAGGCTTAAGGCGTGAAAATAGAACAGTTACCATACACAACAATGTGTATTTCACCCATTCACAGTATCAGGAAAGGCCTGCAAGGCCTTGGGCCTACTTCCAGCCTCCAGGCACCAATGTTACTGATACCTGTGACATTTGGTAGTGTTAAGCTTCAAGGGGATGAAGTCACACTTTCTACCCAGGGTTATGGAGCTCAGCGCAGGGTAAGAATTCAGGTTATCCCCCTGGCTGGAGGTGTTAAAGCAAAACACTTCACATGCCCATTAAACTCTATTTCACCCCTTCACAGTATCAGGAAAGGCCTGCAAGGCCTTGGGCCTACTTCCAGCCTCCAGGCACCAATGTTACTGATACCTGTGACATTTTGGTAGTGTTAAGCTTCAAGGGGATGAAGTCACACTTTCTACCCAGGGTTATGGAGCTCAGCACAGGGTAAGATTTTAGGTTATCCCCCTGGCTGGAGGTGTTTAAGCAAAACACCTCACATGCCCAGTACAGTGTATTTCACCCTTTCCCAGGATCAGTAAAGGCCTGCAAGGCCTTGTGCCTACTTCCAGCCTCCAGGCACCAATGTTACTGATACCTGTGACCTTTGGTGGTGTTAAGCTCCAAGGGGATGAAGTCGCACCTTCTACCCAGGGTTATGGAGCTCCGCGCAGGGTAAGATTTCAGGTTATCCCCCTGGCTGGAGGTGTTTAAGCAAAACACCTCACATGCCCAGTACAGTGTATTTAACCCTTTCCCAGTATCAGGAAAGGCCTGCAAGGCCTTGTGCCTACTTCCAGCCTCCAGGCACCAATGTTACTGATACCTGTGACATTTGGTGGTGTTAAGCTTCAATGGGAAGAAGTCAAATCTTCTACCCAGGGTTATGGAGCTCAGCGCAGGGTAAGAATTTGGGTTATCCCCCTGGCTGGAGGTGTTAAATTAAAACACTTCACATGCCCAATAAAGTCTGTTTCACCCCTTCACAGTATCATGAAAGGCCTGCAAGGCCTTGTGCCTACTTCCAGCCTCCAGGCACCAATGTTACTGATACCTGTGACATGTGGTGGTGTTAAGCTTCAATGGGATGAAGTCACACCTTCTACCCAGGGTTATGGAGCTCAGTGCAGGGTAAGAATTTGGGTTATCCCCCTGGCTGGAGGTGTTAAAGCAAAACACTTCACATGCCCAATAAAGTCTGTTTCACCCCTTCACAGTATCAGGAAAGGCCTGCAAGGCCTTGTGCCTACTTCCAGCCTCCAGGCACCAATGTTACTGATACCTGTGACATGTGGTGGTGTTAAGCTTCAATGGGATGAAGTCGCACCTTCTACCCAGGGTTATGGAGCTCAGCGCAGGGTAAGATTTCAGGTTATCCCCCCTGGCTTGAGGTGTTAAAGCAAAACACTTCACATGCCCAATAAAGTCTATTTCACCCCTTCACAGTATCAGGAAAGGCCTGCAAGGCCTTGGGCCTACTTCCAGCCTCCAGGCACCAATGTTACTGATACCTGTGATATTTGGTGGTGTTAAGCTTCAAGGGGATGAAGCCACACCTTTTACCCAGGGTTATGGAGCTCAGCGCAGAGTAAGATTTCAGGTTATCGCCCTGGCTTGAGGTGTTAAAGCAAAACACTTCACATGCCCAATAAAGTCTAGTTCACCCCTTCACAGTATCAGGAAAGGCCTGCAAGGCCTTGTGCCTACTTTCAGCCTCCAGGCACCAATGTTACTGATACCTGTGACATGTGCTGGTGTAAGCTTCAAGGGGATGAAGTCACACCTTTTACCCAGGGTTATGGAGCTCAGCGCAGGGTAAGATTTCAGGTTATCGCCCTGGCTTGAGGTGTTAAAGCAAAACACTCCACATGCCAAATAAAGTCTATTTCACCCCTTCACAGTATCAGGAAAGGCCTGCAAGGCCTTGGGCCTACTTCCAGCCTCCAGGCACCAAAGTTACTGATACCTGTGACATTTGGTGGTGTTAAGCTTCAAGGGGAAGAAGTCACGCCTTCTACCCAGGGTTATGGAGCTCAGTGCAGGGTAAGAATTCAGGTTATCCCCCTGGCTGGAGGTGTTAAAGCAAAACACTTCACATGCCCATTAAAGTCTATTTCACCCCTTCACAGTATCAGGAAAGGCCTGCAAGGCCTTGTGCCTACTTCCAGCCTCCAGGCACCAATGTTACTGTTACCTGTGACATGTGGTGGTGTTAAGCTTCAAGGGGATGAAGTCACACCTTTTACCCAGGGTTATGGAGCTCAGCGCAGGGTAAGATTTCAGGTTATCCCCCTGGCTTGAGGTGTTAAAGCCAAACACTCCACATGCCCAATAAAGTCTATTTCACGCCTTCACAGTATCAGGAAAGGCCTGCAAGGCCTTGTGCCTACTTCCAGCCTCCAGGCACCAATGTTACTGATACCTGTGACATTTGGTGGTGTTAAGCTTCAAGGGGAAGAAGTCACACCTTCTACCCAGGGTTATGGAGCTCAGCGCAGGGTAAGAATTCAGGTTATCCCCCTGGCTGGAGGTGTTAAAGCAAAACACTTTGCATGCCCATTAAAGTCTATTTCACCCCTTCACAGTATCAGGAAAGGCAGGCAAGGCCGTGTGCCTACTTCCAACCTCCAGGCACCAATGTTACTGATACCTGTGACATGTGGTGGTGTTAAGCTTCAAGGGGATGAAGTCACACCTTCTACCCAGGGTTATGGAGCTCAGCGCAGGGTAAGAATTCAGGTTATCCCCCTGGCTTGAGGTGTTAAAGCAAAACACTTCACATGCCCTATAAAGTCTATTTCACCCCTTCACAGTATCAGGAAAGGCCTTGTGCCTTCTTCCAGCCTCTAGGCACCAATTTCACTGAAACTTGTGACATTTGTAGGTGTTCAACTTCAAGGGGAAGAAGTCACGCCTTCTACCCAGGGTTATGGAACTCAGCGCAGGGTAAGATTCCAGGCTTCACCCCTGACTGGAGGTGTTCAAGCAAAACACTTCTCATGCCCAATAAAGTCTATTTCACCCCTCCACAGTATCAGGAAAGGCCTGCAAGGCCTTGGGCCTACTTCCAGCCTCCTGGCACCAATTATACTGATACCTGTGACATTTGGAGGTGTTAAGCTTCAAGGGGATGAAGTTGCACCTTCTACCCAGGGTTATGGAGCTCCGCGCAGGGTAAGAATTTAGGTCATCCCCCTGGCTGGAGGTGTTAAAGGAAAACACTTCACATGCCCAATAAAGTCTAGTTCACCCCTTCACAGTATCAGGAAAGGCCTGCAAGGCCTTGGGCCTACTTCCAGCCTCCTGGCACCAATTATACTGATACCTGTGACATTTGGAGGTGTTAAGCTTCAAGGGGATGAAGTCACACCTTTTACCCAGGGTTATGGAGCTCAGCGCAGAGTAAGATTTCAGGTTATCGCCCTGGCTTGAGGTGTTAAAGCAAAACACTTCACATGCCCAATAAAGTCTAGTTCACCCCTTCACAGTATCAGGAAAGGCCTGCAAGGCCTTGTGCCTACTTCCAGCCTCCAGGCACCAATGTTACTGATACCTGTGACATGTGGTGGTGTAAGCTTCAAGGGGATGAAGTCACACCTTTTACCCAGGGTTATGGAGCTCAGCGCAGGGTAAGATTTCAGGTTATCGCCCTGGCTTGAGGTGTTAAAGCAAAACACTCCACATGCCAAATAAAGTCTATTTCACCCCTTCACAGTATCAGGAAAGGCCTGCAAGGCCTTGGGCCTACTTCCAGCCTCCAGGCACCAAAGTTACTGATACCTGTGACATTTGGTGGTGTTAAGCTTCAAGGGGAAGAAGTCACGCCTTCTACTCAGGGTTATGGAGCTCAGTGCAGGGTAAGAATTCAGGTTATCCCCCTGGCTGGAGGTGTTAAAGCAAAACACTTCACATGCCCATTAAAGTCTATTTCACCCCTTCACAGTATCAGGAAAGGCCTGCAAGGCCTTGTGCCTACTTCCAGCCTCCAGGCACCAATATTACTGTTACCTGTGACATGTGGTGGTGTTAAGCTTCAAGGGGATGAAGTCACACCTTTTACCCAGGGTTATGGAGCTCAGCGCAGGGTAAGATTTCAGGTTATCCCCCTGGCTTGAGGTGTTAAAGCCAAACACTCCACATGCCCAATAAAGTCTATTTCACGCCTTCACAGTATCAGGAAAGGCCTGCAAGGCCTTGTGCCTACTTCCAGCCTCCAGGCACCAATGTTACTGATACCTGTGACATTTGGTGGTGTTAAGCTTCAAGGGGAAGAAGTCACACCTTCTACCCAGGGTTATGGAGCTCAGCGCAGGGTAAGAATTCAGGTTATCCCCCTGGCTGGAGGTGTTAAAGCAAAACACTTTGCATGCCCATTAAAGTCTATTTCACCCCTTCACAGTATCAGGAAAGGCAGGCAAGGCCGTGTGCCTACTTCCAGCCTCCAGGCACCAATGTTACTGATACCTGTGACATGTGGTGGTGTTAAGCTTCAAGGGGATGAAGTCAACACCTTCTACCCAGGGTTATGGAGCTCAGCGCAGGGTAAGAATTCAGGTTATCCCCCTGGCTTGAGGTGTTAAAGCAAAACACTTCACATGCCCTATAAAGTCTATTTCACCCCTTCACAGTATTAGGAAAGGCCTTGTGCCTTCTTCCAGCCTCTAGGCACCAATTTCACTGAAACTTGTGACATTTGTAGGTGTTCAACTTCAAGGGGATGAAGTTGCACCTTCTATCCAGGGTTATGGAACTCAGCGCAGGGTAAGATTCCAGGCTTCACCCCTGACTGGAGGTGTTAAAGCAAAACACTTCTCATGCCCAATAAAGTCTATTTCACCCCTTCACAGTATCAGGAAAGGCAGGCAAGGCCGTGTGCCTACTTCCAGCCTCCAGGCACCAATGTTACTGATACCTGTGACATGTGGTGGTGTTAAGCTTCAAGGGGATGAAGTCACACCTTCTACCCAGGGTTATGGAGCTCAGCGCAGGGTAAGAATTCAGGTTATCCCCCTGGCTTGAGGTGTTAAAGCAAAACACTTCACATGCCCTATAAAGTCTATTTCACCCCTTCACAGTATCAGGAAAGGCCTTGTGCCTTCTTCCAGCCTCTAGGCACCAATTTCACTGAAACTTGTGACATTTGTAGGTGTTCAACTTCAAGGGGAAGAAGTCACGCCTTCTACCCAGGGTTATGGAACTCAGCGCAGGGTAAGATTCCAGGCTTCACCCCTGACTGGAGGTGTTCAAGCAAAACACTTCTCATGCCCAATAAAGTCTATTTCACCCCTCCACAGTATCAGGAAAGGCCTGCAAGGCCTTGGGCCTACTTCCAGCCTCCTGGCACCAATTATACTGATACCTGTGACATTTGGAGGTGTTAAGCTTCAAGGGGATGAAGTTGCACCTTCTACCCAGGGTTATGGAGCTCCGCGCAGGGTAAGAATTTAGGTCATCCCCCTGGCTGGAGGTGTTAAAGGAAAACACTTCACATGCCCAATAAAGTCTAGTTCACCCCTTCACAGTATCAGGAAAGGCCTGCAAGGCCTTGGGCCTACTTCCAGCCTCCTGGCACCAATTATACTGATACCTGTGACATTTGGAGGTGTTAAGCTTCAAGGGGATGAAGTCACACCTTTTACCCAGGGTTATGGAGCTCAGCGCAGAGTAAGATTTCAGGTTATCGCCCTGGCTTGAGGTGTTAAAGCAAAACACTTCACATGCCCAATAAAGTCTAGTTCACCCCTTCACAGTATCAGGAAAGGCCTGCAAGGCCTTGTGCCTACTTCCAGCCTCCAGGCACCAATGTTACTGATACCTGTGACATGTGGTGGTGTAAGCTTCAAGGGGATGAAGTCACACCTTTTACCCAGGGTTATGGAGCTCAGCGCAGGGTAAGATTTCAGGTTATCGCCCTGGCTTGAGGTGTTAAAGCAAAACACTCCACATGCCAAATAAAGTCTATTTCACCCCTTCACAGTATCAGGAAAGGCCTGCAAGGCCTTGGGCCTACTTCCAGCCTCCAGGCACCAAAGTTACTGATACCTGTGACATTTGGTGGTGTTAAGCTTCAAGGGGAAGAAGTCACGCCTTCTACCCAGGGTTATGGAGCTCAGTGCAGGGTAAGAATTCAGGTTATCCCCCTGGCTGGAGGTGTTAAAGCAAAACACTTCACATGCCCATTAAAGTCTATTTCACCCCTTCACAGTATCAGGAAAGGCCTGCAAGGCCTTGTGCCTACTTCCAGCCTCCAGGCACCAATATTACTGTTACCTGTGACATGTGGTGGTGTTAAGCTTCAAGGGGATGAAGTCACACCTTTTACCCAGGGTTATGGAGCTCAGCGCAGGGTAAGATTTCAGGTTATCCCCCTGGCTTGAGGTGTTAAAGCCAAACACTCCACATGCCCAATAAAGTCTATTTCACGCCTTCACAGTATCAGGAAAGGCCTGCAAGGCCTTGTGCCTACTTCCAGCCTCCAGGCACCAATGTTACTGATACCTGTGACATTTGGTGGTGTTAAGCTTCAAGGGGAAGAAGTCACACCTTCTACCCAGGGTTATGGAGCTCAGCGCAGGGTAAGAATTCAGGTTATCCCCCTGGCTGGAGGTGTTAAAGCAAAACACTTTGCATGCCCATTAAAGTCTATTTCACCCCTTCACAGTATCAGGAAAGGCAGGCAAGGCCGTGTGCCTACTTCCAGCCTCCAGGCACCAATGTTACTGATACCTGTGACATGTGGTGGTGTTAAGCTTCAAGGGGATGAAGTCAACACCTTCTACCCAGGGTTATGGAGCTCAGCGCAGGGTAAGAATTCAGGTTATCCCCCTGGCTTGAGGTGTTAAAGCAAAACACTTCACATGCCCTATAAAGTCTATTTCACCCCTTCACAGTATTAGGAAAGGCCTTGTGCCTTCTTCCAGCCTCTAGGCACCAATTTCACTGAAACTTGTGACATTTGTAGGTGTTCAACTTCAAGGGGATGAAGTTGCACCTTCTATCCAGGGTTATGGAACTCAGCGCAGGGTAAGATTCCAGGCTTCACCCCTGACTGGAGGTGTTAAAGCAAAACACTTCTCATGCCCAATAAAGTCTATTTCACCCCTCCACAGTATCAGGAAAGGCCTGCAAGGCCTTGGGCCTACTTCCAGCCCCCTGGCACCAATTATACTGATACCTGTGACATTTGGAGGTGTTAAGCTTCAAGGGGATGAAGTTGCACCTTCTACCCAGGGTTATGGAGCTCCGCGCAGGGTAAGAATTTAGGTCATCCCCCTGGCTGGAGGTGTTAAAGGAAAACACTTCACATGCCCAATAAAGTCTATTTCACCCCTCCACAGTATCAGGGAAGGCTTGCAAGGCCTTGTGCCTACTTCCAGCCTCCAGGCACCAATGTTACTGATACCTGTGACATTTGGTGGTGTTAAGCTTCAATGGGAAGAAGTCAAATCTTCTACCCAGGGTTATGGAGCTCAGCGCAGGGTAAGAATGTGGGTTATCCCCCTGGCTGGAGGTGTTAAATTAAAACACTTCACATGCCCAATAAAGTCTATTTCACCCCTTCACAGTATCAGGAAAGGCCTGCAAGGCCTTGGGCCTACTTCCAGCCTCCAGGCACCAATGTTACTGATACCTGGGACATTTGGAGGTGTTAAGCTTCAAGGGGAAGAAGTCACACCTTCTACCCAGGGTTATGGAGCTCAGCGCAGGGTAAGATTTCAGCTTTTCACCCCTAGCTGGATGTGTTGAAGCAAAACACTTCTCATGCCCAATAAAGTCTATTTCAACCCTTCACAGTATCAGGAAAGGCCTGCAAGGCCTTGGGCCTACTTCCAGCGTCCAGGCACCTGTGTTTGTGATACTTGTGACATTTGGAGGTGTTCAGCTTCAAGGGGATGAAGTCACACCTTCTACCCAGGGTTATGGAGCTCAGCGCAGGGTAAGATTTCAGCTTTTCACCCCTAGCTGGAAATGTTGAAGCAAAACACTTCTCATGCCCAATAAAGTCTATTTCAACCCTTCACAGTATCAGGAAAGGCCTGTAAGGCCTTGGGCCTACATCCATTCTCCAGGCACCAATGTTACTGACACCTGTGACATTTGGTGGTGTTAAGCTTCATGGGGAAGAAGTCACACCTTCTACCCAGGGTTATGGAGCTCAGCGCAGGGTAAGATTTCAGGTTATTCCCCCTGGCTCGAGGTGTTAAAGCAAAACACTTCACATGCCCAATAAATTGTATTTCACCCCTTCACAGTATCAGGAAAGGCCTGCAAGGCCTCGTGCCTACTTCCAGCCCCCAGGCACCAATGTTACTGACACCTGTGACATTTGGTGGTGTTAAGCTTCATGGGGAAGAAGTCACACCTTCTACCCAGGGTTATGGAGCTCAGCGCAGGGTAAGAATTCAGGTTATTCCCCCTGGCTCGAGGTGTTAAAGCAAAACACTTCACATGCCCAATAAATTGTATTTCACCCCTTCACAGTATCAGGAAAGGCCTGCAAGGCCTTGGGCCTACTTGCAGCCCCCAGGCACCAATGTTACTGACACCTGTGACATTTGGTGGTGTTAAGCTTCAAGGGGAAGATGTCACACCTTCTACCCAGGGTTATGGAGCTCAGCGCAGGGTATGATTTTAGGTTATCCCCCTGGCTGGAGGTGTTTAAGCAAAACACCTCACATGCCCAGTACAGTGTATTTCACCCTTTCCCAGTATCAGTAAAGGCCTGCAAGGCCTTGTGCCTACTTCCAGCCTCCAGGCACCAATGTTACTGATACCTGTGACATTTGGTGGTGTTAAGCTTCAAGGGGATGAAGTCGCACCTTCTACCCAGGGTTATGGAGCTCCGCGCAGGGAAAGATTTCAGGCTTCACCCCAGGCTTAAGGCGTGAACATAGAACAATTACCATACACAACAATGTGTATTTCACCCATTCACAGTATCAGGAAAGGCCTGCTAGGCCTTGGGCCTACTTCCAGCCTCCAGGCACCAATGTTACTGATACCTGTGACATGTGGTGGTGTTAAGCTTCAAGGGGATGAAGTCACACTTTCTACCCAGGGTTATGGAGCTCAGCGCAGGGTAAGAATTCAGGTTATCCCCCTGGCTGGAGGTGTTAAAGCAAAATACTTCACATGCCCATTAAACTCTATTTCACCCCTTCACAGTATCAGGAAAGGCCTGCAAGGCCTTGTGCCTACTTCCAGCCCCCAGGCACCAATGTTACTGATGCCTGTGACATTTGTGGTGTAAAGCTTCAAGGGGATGAAGTCGCACCTTCTACCCAGGGTTATGGAGCTCTGCGCAGGGTAAGATTTCAGGTTATCCGCCTGGCTGGAGGTGTTAAAGCAAAACACTCCACATGCCCAATAAAGTCCATTTCACCCCTTCACTGTATCAGGAAAGGCCTGCAAGGCCTTGGGCCTACCTCCAGCCTCCAGGCACCAATGTTACTGATACCTGTGACATGTGGTGGTGTTAAGCTTCAAGGGGATGAAGTCGCACCTTCTACCCAGGGTTATGGAGCTCCGCGCAGGGTAAGATTTCAGGTTATCCCCCTGGCTGGAGGTGTTTAAGCAAAACACCTCACATGCCCAGTACAGTGTATTTAACCCTTTCCCAGTATCAGGAAAGGCCTGCAAGGCCTTGTGCCTACTTCCAGCCTCCAGGCACCAATGTTACTGATACCTGTGACATTTGGTGGTGTTAAGCTTCAAGGGGAAGAAGTCACACCTTCTACCCAGGGTTATGGAGCTCAGTGCAGGGTAAGATTTCAGGTTATCCCCCTGGCTGGAGGTGTTAAAGCAAAACACTCCACATGCCCAATAAAGTCTATTTCACCCCTTCACTGTATCAGGAAAGGCCTGCAAGGCCTTGTGCCTACTTCCAGCCTCCAGGCACCAATGTACTGATACCTGTGACATTTGGTGGTGTTCAGCTTCAAGGGGATGAAGTCACACCTTCTACCCAGGGTTATGGAGCTCAGCGCAGGGTAAGATTTTAGGTTATCCCCCTGGCTGGAGGTGTTTAAGCAAAACACCTCACATGCCCAGTACAGTGTATTTCACCCTTTCCCAGTATCAGTAAAGGCCTGCAAGGCCTTGTGCCTACTTCCAGCCTCCAGGCACCAATGTTACTGATACCTGTGACATTTGGTGGTGTTAAGCTTCAAGGGGATGAAGTCGCACCTTCTACCCAGGGTTATGGAGCTCAGCACAGGGTAAGAATTCAGGTTATCCCCCTGGCTGGAGGTGTTAAAGCAAAACACTCCACATGCCCAATAAAGTCTATTTCACCCCTTTACTGTATCAGGAAAGGCCTGCAAGGCCGTGGGCCTACTTCCAGCCTCCAGGCACCAATTTTACTGATACCTGTGACATTTGGTGGTGTTAAGCTTCAAGGGGATGAAGTCACACTTTATACCCAGGGTTATGGAGCTCAGCGCAGGGTAAGATTTTTTGGTTATCCCCCTGGCTGGAGGTGTTTAAGCAAAACACCTCACATGCCCAGTACAGTGTATTTCACCCTTTCCCAGTATCAGGAAAGGCCTGCAAGGCCTTGTGCCTACTTCCAGCCTCCAGGCACCAATGTTACTGATACCTGTGACATTTGGTGGTGTTAAGCTTCAAGGGGAAGAAGTCACACCTTCTACCCAGGGTTATGGAGCTCAGTGCAGGGTACGATTTCAGGTCATCCCTCTGGCTGGAGGTGTTAAAGCAAAACACTTCACATGCCCAATACGTTGTATTTCAGTCCTTCACAGTATCAGGAAAGGCCTGCAAGGCCTTGGGCCAACTTCCAGCCCCCAGGCACCAATGTTACTGATACCTGTGACATTTGGTGGTGTTAAGCTTCAAGGGGAAGAAGTCACACCTTCTACCCAGGGTTATGGAGCTCAGCGCAGGGTAAGATTTCAGGTTATCGCCGGGCTTGAGTTGCTAAAGCAAAACACTTCACATGCCCAATAAAGTCTATTTCACCCCTTTCACAGTATCAGGAAAGGCCTGCAAGGCCCTGGGCCTACTTCCAGCCCCCAGGCACCAATGTTACTGATACCTGTGACATGTGGTGGTGTTAAGCTTCAAGGGGAAGAAGTCACACCTTCTACCCAGGGTTATGGAGCTCAGTGCAGGGTAAGAATTCAGGTTATCCCCCTGGCTGGAGGTGTTTAAGCAAAACACCTCACATGCCCAGTACAGTGTATTTCACCCTTTCCCAGTATCAGTAAAGGCCTGCAAGGCCTTGTGCCTACTTCCAGCCTCCAGGCACCAATGTTACTGATACCTGTGACATTTGGTGGTGTTAAGCTTCAAGGGGATGAAGTCGCACCTTCTACCCAGGGTTATGGAGCTCCGCGCAGGGTAAGATTTCAGGCTTCACCCCAGGCTTAAGGCGTGAAAATAGAACAGTTACCATACACAACAATGTGTATTTCACCCATTCACAGTATCAGGAAAGGCCTGCAAGGCCTTGGGCCTACTTCCAGGCACCAATGTTACTGATACCTGTGACATTTGGTAGTGTTAAGCTTCAAGGGGATGAAGTCACACTTTCTACCCAGTGTTATGGAGCTCAGCACAGGGTAAGATTTTAGGTTATCCCCCTGGCTGGAGGTGTTTAAGCAAAACACCTCACATGCCCAGTACAGTGTATTTCACGCTTTCCCAGTATCAGGATAGTCCTGCAAGGCCTTGTGCCTACTTCCAGCCTCCAGGCACCAATGTGACTGATACCTGTGACATTTGGTGGTCTTAAGCTTCAAGGGGATGAAGTCACACTTTATACCCAGGGTTATGGAGCTCAGCGCAGGGTAAGATTTTAGGTTATCCCCCTGGCTGGAGTTGTTAAAGCAAAACACTTCACATGCCCAATAAAGTCTATTTCACCCCTTCACAGTATCAGGAAAGGCCTGCAAGGCCTTGGGCCTCCTTCCAGCCCCCAGGCACCTGTTTTTGTGATACTTGTGACATTTGGAGGTGCTCAGCTTCAAGGGGATGAAGTCACACCTTCTACCCAGGGTTATGGAGCTCAGTGCAGGGTAAGATTTCAGTTTATCCCCCTGGCCTGAGGTGTTATAGCAAAACACTTCACATGCCAAACAAAGTCTATTTCACCCCTTTCACGATATCAGGAAAGGCCTGCAAGGCCTTGTGCCTACTTCCAGCCTCCAGGCACCAATGTTACCGATACCTGTGACATTTGGAGGTGTTAAGCTTCAAGGGGATGAAGTCTCACCTTTTACCCAGGGTTATGGAGCTCAGCGCAGGGTAAGATTTCAGGTTATCCCCCCGGCTGGAGGGGGTAAAGCAAAACACGTCACATGCCCATTAAAGTGTATTCCGCCCATTCACAGTATCAGGAAAGGCCTGCAAGGCCTTGTGCTTACTTCCAGCCTCCAGGCACCAATGTTACTGATACCTGTGACATATGGTGGTGTTAAGCTTCAAGGGGATGACGTCACACCTCTCACCCAGGGTTATGGAGCTCAGTGCAGGGTAAGAATTCAGGTTATCCCCCCGGCTGGAGGTGTTAAAGCAAAACACTCCACATGCCCAATAAAGTCTATTTCACCCTTTCCCAGTATCAGGAAAAGCCTGCACGGCCTTCTGCCTACTTCCAGCCTCCAGGCACCAATGTTACTGATACCTGTGACATTTGGTGGTGTTAAGCTTCAAGGGGAAGAAGTCACACCTTCTACCAAGTGTTATGGAGCTCAGTGCAGGGTAAGAATTCAGGTTATCCCCCTCGCTGGAGGTGTTAAAGCAAAACACTCCGCATGCCCATTAAAGTCTATTTCACCCCTTCACAGTATCAGGAAAGGCCTGCAAGGCCTTGGGCCTACTTCTAGCCCCCAGGCACCAATGTTACTGATACCTGTGACATGTGGTGGTGTTACGCTTCAAGGGGATGAAGTCACACCTTTTACCCAGGGTTATGGAGCTCAGCGCAGGGTAAGAATTCAGGTTATCGCCCTGGCTTGAGGTGTTAAAGCAAAACACTTGACATGCCCAATACAGTCTATTTCACCCCTTTCTCAGTATCAGGAAAGGCCTGCAAGGCCTTGGGCCTACTTCCAGCCTCCAGGCACCAATTTTACTGATACCTGTGACATTTGGAGGTGTTACGCTTCAAGGGGATGAAGTCACACCTTCTACCCTGGGTTATGGAGCTCAGTGCAGGGTAAGATTTCAGGTTATCCCCCTGGCTGGAGGTGTTAAAGCAAAACACTCCACATGCCCAATAAAGTCTATTTCACCCCTTCACTGTATCAGGAAAGGCCTTGTGCCTACTTCCAGCCTCCATGCACCAATGTTACTGATACCTGTGACATTTGGTGGTGTTAAGCTTCAAGGGGAAGAAGTCACATCTTCTACCCAGGGTTATGGAGCTCAGCGCAGGGTAAGATTTCAGGTTATCCCCCTGGCTGGAGGTGTTAAAGGAAAACACTTTGCACGCCCATTAAAGTCTATTTCACCCCTTCACAGTATCAGGAAAGGCCTGCAAGGCCTTGTGCCTACTTCCAGCCTCCAGGCACCAATGTTACTGATACCTGTGACATGTGGTGGTGTTAAGCTTCAAGGGGATTAAGTCACACCTTCTACCCAGGGTTATGGAGCTCAGCGCAGGGTAAGATTTCAGGTTATCCCCCTGGCTTGAGGTGTTAAAGCCAAACACTCCACATGCCCAATAAAGTCTATTTCACCTCTTCACAGTATCAGGAAAGGCCTGCAAGGCATTGGGCCTACTTCCAGCCTCCAGGCACCAATGTTACTGATACCTGTGACAGGTGGTGGTGTTAAGCTTCAAGGGGATGTAGTCACACCTTTTACCCAGGGTCATGGAGCTCAGCGCAGGGTAAGATTTCAGGTTATCCCCCTGGATTGAGGTGTTAAAGCCAAACACTCCACATGCCCAAGAAAGTCTATTTCACACCTTCACGGTATCAGGAAAGGCCTGCAAGGCCCTGGGCCTACTTCCAGCCTCCAGGCACCAATTGTACTGATACCTGTGACATTTGGTGGTGTTAAGCTTCAAGGGGACGAAGTCACACTTTCTACCCAGGGTTATGGAGCTCAGAGCAGGGTAAGATTTTAGGTAATCCCCCTGGCTGGAGGTGTTTAAGCAAAACACCTCACACGCCCAGTACAGTGTATTTCACCCTTTCCCAGTATCAGGAAAGGCCTGCAAGGCCTTGTGCCTACTTCCAGCCTCCAGGCACCAATGTTACTGATACCTGTGACATTTGGTGGTGTTAAGCTTCAAGGGGATGAAGTCGCACCTTCTACCCAGGGTTATGGAGCTCCGCGCAGGGTAAGATTTCAGGCTTCACCCCAGGCTTAAGGCGTGAAAATAGAACAGTTACCATACACAACAATGTGTATTTCACCCATTCACAGTATCAGGAAAGGCCTGCAAGGCCTTGGGCCTACTTCCAGCCTCCAGGCACCAATGTTACTGATACCTGTGACATTTGGTAGTGTTAAGCTTCAAGGGGATGAAGTCACACTTTCTACCCAGGGTTATGGAGCTCAGCGCAGGGTAAGAATTCAGGTTATCCCCCTGGCTGGAGGTGTTAAAGCAAAACACTTCACATGCCCATTAAACTCTATTTCACCCCTTCACAGTATCAGGAAAGGCCTGCAAGGCCTTGGGCCTACTTCCAGCCTCCAGGCACCAATGTTACTGATACCTGTGACATTTTGGTAGTGTTAAGCTTCAAGGGGATGAAGTCACACTTTCTACCCAGGGTTATGGAGCTCAGCACAGGGTAAGATTTTAGGTTATCCCCCTGGCTGGAGGTGTTTAAGCAAAACACCTCACATGCCCAGTACAGTGTATTTCACCCTTTCCCAGGATCAGTAAAGGCCTGCAAGGCCTTGTGCCTACTTCCAGCCTCCAGGCACCAATGTTACTGATACCTGTGACCTTTGGTGGTGTTAAGCTCCAAGGGGATGAAGTCGCACCTTCTACCCAGGGTTATGGAGCTCCGCGCAGGGTAAGATTTCAGGTTATCCCCCTGGCTGGAGGTGTTTAAGCAAAACACCTCACATGCCCAGTACAGTGTATTTAACCCTTTCCCAGTATCAGGAAAGGCCTGCAAGGCCTTGTGCCTACTTCCAGCCTCCAGGCACCAATGTTACTGATACCTGTGACATTTGGTGGTGTTAAGCTTCAATGGGAAGAAGTCAAATCTTCTACCCAGGGTTATGGAGCTCAGCGCAGGGTAAGAATTTGGGTTATCCCCCTGGCTGGAGGTGTTAAATTAAAACACTTCACATGCCCATTAAAGTCTGTTTCACCCCTTCACAGTATCATGAAAGGCCTGCAAGGCCTTGTGCCTACTTCCAGCCTCCAGGCACCAATGTTACTGATACCTGTGACATGTGGTGGTGTTAAGCTTCAATGGGATGAAGTCACACCTTCTACCCAGGGTTATGGAGCTCAGTGCAGGGTAAGAATTTGGGTTATCCCCCTGGCTGGAGGTGTTAAAGCAAAACACTTCACATGCCCAATAAAGTCTGTTTCACCCCTTCACAGTATCAGGAAAGGCCTGCAAGGCCTTGTGCCTACTTCCAGCCTCCAGGCACCAATGTTACTGATACCTGTGACATGTGGTGGTGTTAAGCTTCAATGGGATGAAGTCGCACCTTCTACCCAGGGTTATGGAGCTCAGCGCAGGGTAAGATTTCAGGTTATCCCCCCTGGCTTGAGGTGTTAAAGCAAAACACTTCACATGCCCAATAAAGTCTATTTCACCCCTTCACAGTATCAGGAAAGGCCTGCAAGGCCTTGGGCCTACTTCCAGCCTCCAGGCACCAATGTTACTGATACCTGTGATATTTGGTCGTGTTAAGCTTCAAGGGGATGAAGTCACACCTTCTACCCTGGGTTATGGAGCTCAGTGCAGGGTAAGATTTCAGGTTATCCCCCTGGCTGGAGGTGTTAAAGCAAAACACTCCACATGCCCAATAAAGTCTATTTCACCCCTTCACTGTATCAGGAAAGGCCTTGTGCCTACTTCCAGCCTCCAGGCACCAATGTTACTGATACCTGTGACATTTGGTGGTGTTAAGCTTCAAGGGGAAGAAGTCACATCTTCTACCCAGGGTTATGGAGCTCAGCGCAGGGTAAGATTTCAGGTTATCCCCCTGGCTGGAGGTGTTAAAGGAAAACACTTTGCACGCCCATTAAAGTCTATTTCACCCCTTCACAGTATCAGGAAAGGCCTGCAAGGCCTTGTGCCTACTTCCAGCCTCCAGGCACCAATGTTACTGATACCTGTGACATGTGGTGGTGTTAAGCTTCAAGGGGATTAAGTCACACCTTCTACCCAGGGTTATGGAGCTCAGCGCAGGGTAAGATTTCAGGTTATCCCCCTGGCTTGAGGTGTTAAAGCCAAACACTCCACATGCCCAATAAAGTCTATTTCACCTCTTCACAGTATCAGGAAAGGCCTGCAAGGCATTGGGCCTACTTCCAGCCTCCAGGCACCAATGTTACTGATACCTGTGACAGGTGGTGGTGTTAAGCTTCAAGGGGATGTAGTCACACCTTTTACCCAGGGTCATGGAGCTCAGCGCAGGGTAAGATTTCAGGTTATCCCCCTGGATTGAGGTGTTAAAGCCAAACACTCCACATGCCCAAGAAAGTCTATTTCACACCTTCACGGTATCAGGAAAGGCCTGCAAGGCCCTGGGCCTACTTCCAGCCTCCAGGCACCAATTGTACTGATACCTGTGACATTTGGTGGTGTTAAGCTTCAAGGGGACGAAGTCACACTTTCTACCCAGGGTTATGGAGCTCAGAGCAGGGTAAGATTTTAGGTAATCCCCCTGGCTGGAGGTGTTTAAGCAAAACACCTCACACGCCCAGTACAGTGTATTTCACCCTTTCCCAGTATCAGGAAAGGCCTGCAAGGCCTTGTGCCTACTTCCAGCCTCCAGGCACCAATGTTACTGATACCTGTGACATTTGGTGGTGTTAAGCTTCAAGGGGATGAAGTCGCACCTTCTACCCAGGGTTATGGAGCTCCGCGCAGGGTAAGATTTCAGGCTTCACCCCAGGCTTAAGGCGTGAAAATAGAACAGTTACCATACACAACAATGTGTATTTCACCCATTCACAGTATCAGGAAAGGCCTTCAAGGCCTTGGGCCTACTTCCAGCCTCCAGGCACCAATGTTACTGATACCTGTGACATTTGGTAGTGTTAAGCTTCAAGGGGATGAAGTCACACTTTCTACCCAGGGTTATGGAGCTCAGCGCAGGGTAAGAATTCAGGTTATCCCCCTGGCTGGAGGTGTTAAAGCAAAACACTTCACATGCCCATTAAACTCTATTTCACCCCTTCACAGTATCAGGAAAGGCCTGCAAGGCCTTGGGCCTACTTCCAGCCTCCAGGCACCAATGTTACTGATACCTGTGACATTTTGGTAGTGTTAAGCTTCAAGGGGATGAAGTCACACTTTCTACCCAGGGTTATGGAGCTCAGCACAGGGTAAGATTTTAGGTTATCCCCCTGGCTGGAGGTGTTTAAGCAAAACACCTCACATGCCCAGTACAGTGTATTTCACCCTTTCCCAGGATCAGTAAAGGCCTGCAAGGCCTTGTGCCTACTTCCAGCCTCCAGGCACCAATGTTACTGATACCTGTGACCTTTGGTGGTGTTAAGCTCCAAGGGGATGAAGTCGCACCTTCTACCCAGGGTTATGGAGCTCCGCGCAGGGTAAGATTTCAGGTTATCCCCCTGGCTGGAGGTGTTTAAGCAAAACACCTCACATGCCCAGTACAGTGTATTTAACCCTTTCCCAGTATCAGGAAAGGCCTGCAAGGCCTTGTGCCTACTTCCAGCCTCCAGGCACCAATGTTACTGATACCTGTGACATTTGGTGGTGTTAAGCTTCAATGGGAAGAAGTCAAATCTTCTACCCAGGGTTATGGAGCTCAGCGCAGGGTAAGAATTTGGGTTATCCCCCTGGCTGGAGGTGTTAAATTAAAACACTTCACATGCCCATTAAAGTCTGTTTCACCCCTTCACAGTATCATGAAAGGCCTGCAAGGCCTTGTGCCTACTTCCAGCCTCCAGGCACCAATGTTACTGATACCTGTGACATGTGGTGGTGTTAAGCTTCAATGGGATGAAGTCACACCTTCTACCCAGGGTTATGGAGCTCAGTGCAGGGTAAGAATTTGGGTTATCCCCCTGGCTGGAGGTGTTAAAGCAAAACACTTCACATGCCCAATAAAGTCTGTTTCACCCCTTCACAGTATCAGGAAAGGCCTGCAAGGCCTTGTGCCTACTTCCAGCCTCCAGGCACCAATGTTACTGATACCTGTGACATGTGGTGGTGTTAAGCTTCAATGGGATGAAGTCGCACCTTCTACCCAGGGTTATGGAGCTCAGCGCAGGGTAAGATTTCAGGTTATCCCCCCTGGCTTGAGGTGTTAAAGCAAAACACTTCACATGCCCAATAAAGTCTATTTCACCCCTTCACAGTATCAGGAAAGGCCTGCAAGGCCTTGGGCCTACTTCCAGCCTCCAGGCACCAATGTTACTGATACCTGTGATATTTGGTGGTGTTAAGCTTCAAGGGGATGAAGCCACACCTTTTACCCAGGGTTATGGAGCTCAGCGCAGAGTAAGATTTCAGGTTATCGCCCTGGCTTGAGGTGTTAAAGCAAAACACTTCACATGCCCAATAAAGTCTAGTTCACCCCTTCACAGTATCAGGAAAGGCCTGCAAGGCCTTGTGCCTACTTTCAGCCTCCAGGCACCAATGTTACTGATACCTGTGACATGTGCTGGTGTAAGCTTCAAGGGGATGAAGTCACACCTTTTACCCAGGGTTATGGAGCTCAGCGCAGGGTAAGATTTCAGGTTATCGCCCTGGCTTGAGGTGTTAAAGCAAAACACTCCACATGCCAAATAAAGTCTATTTCACCCCTTCACAGTATCAGGAAAGGCCTGCAAGGCCTTGGGCCTACTTCCAGCCTCCAGGCACCAAAGTTACTGATACCTGTGACATTTGGTGGTGTTAAGCTTCAAGGGGAAGAAGTCACGCCTTCTACCCAGGGTTATGGAGCTCAGTGCAGGGTAAGAATTCAGGTTATCCCCCTGGCTGGAGGTGTTAAAGCAAAACACTTCACATGCCCATTAAAGTCTATTTCACCCCTTCACAGTATCAGGAAAGGCATGCAAGGCCTTGTGCCTACTTCCAGCCTCCAGGCACCAATGTTACTGTTACCTGTGACATGTGGTGGTGTTAAGCTTCAAGGGGATGAAGTCACACCTTTTACCCAGGGTTATGGAGCTCAGCGCAGGGTAAGATTTCAGGTTATCCCCCTGGCTTGAGGTGTTAAAGCCAAACACTCCACATGCCCAATAAAGTCTATTTCACGCCTTCACAGTATCAGGAAAGGCCTGCAAGGCCTTGTGCCTACTTCCAGCCTCCAGGCACCAATGTTACTGATACCTGTGACATTTGGTGGTGTTAAGCTTCAAGGGGAAGAAGTCACACCTTCTACCCAGGGTTATGGAGCTCAGCGCAGGGTAAGAATTCAGGTTATCCCCCTGGCTGGAGGTGTTAAAGCAAAACACTTTGCATGCCCATTAAAGTCTATTTCACCCCTTCACAGTATCAGGAAAGGCAGGCAAGGCCGTGTGCCTGCTTCCAGCCTCCAGGCACCAATGTTACTGATACCTGTGACATGTGGTGGTGTTAAGCTTCAAGGGGATGAAGTCACACCTTCTACCCAGGGTTATGGAGCTCAGCGCAGGGTAAGAATTCAGGTTATCCCCCTGGCTTGAGGTGTTAAAGCAAAACACTTCACATGCCCTATAAAGTCTATTTCATCCCTTCACAGTATCAGGAAAGGCCTTGTGCCTTCTTCCAGCCTCTAGGCACCAATTTCACTGAAACTTGTGACATTTGTAGGTGTTCAACTTCAAGGGGAAGAAGTCACGCCTTCTACCCAGGGTTATGGAACTCAGCGCAGGGTAAGATTCCAGGCTTCACCCCTGACTGGAGGTGTTCAAGCAAAACACTTCTCATGCCCAATAAAGTCTATTTCACCCCTCCACAGTATCAGGAAAGGCCTGCAAGGCCTTGGGCCTACTTCCAGCCTCCTGGCACCAATTATACTGATACCTGTGACATTTGGAGGTGTTAAGCTTCAAGGGGATGAAGTTGCACCTTCTACCCAGGGTTATGGAGCTCCGCGCAGGGTAAGAATTTAGGTCATCCCCCTGGCTGGAGGTGTTTAAGCAAAACACTTCACATGCCCAATAAAGTCTAGTTCACCCCTTCACAGTATCAGGAAAGGCCTGCAAGGCCTTGTGCCTACTTCCAGCCTCCAGGCACCAATGTTACTGATACCTGTGACATGTGGTGGTGTAAGCTTCAAGGGGATGAAGTCACACCTTTTACCCAGGGTTATGGAGCTCAGCGCAGGGTAAGATTTCAGGTTATCGCCCTGGCTTGAGGTGTTAAAGCAAAACACTCCACATGCCAAATAAAGTCTATTTCACCCCTTCACAGTATCAGGAAAGGCCTGCAAGGCCTTGGGCCTACTTCCAGCCTCCAGGCACCAAAGTTACTGATACCTGTGACATTTGGTGGTGTTAAGCTTCAAGGGGAAGAAGTCACGCCTTCTACCCAGGGTTATGGAGCTCAGTGCAGGGTAAGAATTCAGGTTATCCCCCTGGCTGGAGGTGTTAAAGCAAAACACTTCACATGCCCATTAAAGTCTATTTCACCCCTTCACAGTATCAGGAAAGGCCTGCAAGGCCTTGTGCCTACTTCCAGCCTCCAGGCACCAATATTACTGTTACCTGTGACATGTGGTGGTGTTAAGCTTCAAGGGGATGAAGTCACACCTTTTACCCAGGGTTATGGAGCTCAGCGCAGGGTAAGATTTCAGGTTATCCCCCTGGCTTGAGGTGTTAAAGCCAAACACTCCACATGCCCAATAAAGTCTATTTCACGCCTTCACAGTATCAGGAAAGGCCTGCAAGGCCTTGTGCCTACTTCCAGCCTCCAGGCACCAATGTTACTGATACCTGTGACATTTGGTGGTGTTAAGCTTCAAGGGGAAGAAGTCACACCTTCTACCCAGGGTTATGGAGCTCAGCGCAGGGTAAGAATTCAGGTTATCCCCCTGGCTGGAGGTGTTAAAGCAAAACACTTTGCATGCCCATTAAAGTCTATTTCACCCCTTCACAGTATCAGGAAAGGCAGGCAAGGCCGTGTGCCTACTTCCAGCCTCCAGGCACCAATGTTACTGATACCTGTGACATGTGGTGGTGTTAAGCTTCAAGGGGATGAAGTCAACACCTTCTACCCAGGGTTATGGAGCTCAGCGCAGGGTAAGAATTCAGGTTATCCCCCTGGCTTGAGGTGTTAAAGCAAAACACTTCACATGCCCTATAAAGTCTATTTCACCCCTTCACAGTATTAGGAAAGGCCTTGTGCCTTCTTCCAGCCTCTAGGCACCAATTTCACTGAAACTTGTGACATTTGTAGGTGTTCAACTTCAAGGGGATGAAGTTGCACCTTCTATCCAGGGTTATGGAACTCAGCGCAGGGTAAGATTCCAGGCTTCACCCCTGACTGGAGGTGTTAAAGCAAAACACTTCTCATGCCCAATAAAGTCTATTTCACCCCTCCACAGTATCAGGAAAGGCCTGCAAGGCCTTGGGCCTACTTCCAGCCTCCTGGCACCAATTATACTGATACCTGTGACATTTGGAGGTGTTAAGCTTCAAGGGGATGAAGTTGCACCTTCTACCCAGGGTTATGGAGCTCCGCGCAGGGTAAGAATTTAGGTCATCCCCCTGGCTGGAGGTGTTAAAGGAAAACACTTCACATGCCCAATAAAGTCTATTTCACCCCTCCACAGTATCAGGGAAGGCTTGCAAGGCCTTGTGCCTACTTCCAGCCTCCAGGCACCAATGTTACTGATACCTGTGACATTTGGTGGTGTTAAGCTTCAATGGGAAGAAGTCAAATCTTCTACCCAGGGTTATGGAGCTCAGCGCAGGGTAAGAATGTGGGTTATCCCCCTGGCTGGAGGTGTTAAATTAAAACACTTCACATGCCCAATAAAGTCTATTTCACCCCTTCACAGTATCAGGAAAGGCCTGCAAGGCCTTGGGCCTACTTCCAGCCTCCAGGCACCAATGTTACTGATACCTGGGACATTTGGAGGTGTTAAGCTTCAAGGGGAAGAAGTCACACCTTCTACCCAGGGTTATGGAGCTCAGCGCAGGGTAAGATTTCAGCTTTTCACCCCTAGCTGGATGTGTTGAAGCAAAACACTTCTCATGCCCAATAAAGTCTATTTCAACCCTTCACAGTATCAGGAAAGGCCTGCAAGGCCTTGGGCCTGCTTCCAGCGTCCAGGCACCTGTGTTTGTGATACTTGTGACATTTGGAGGTGTTCAGCTTCAAGGGGATGAAGTCACACCTTCTACCCAGGGTTATGGAGCTCAGCGCAGGGTAAGATTTCAGCTTTTCACCCCTAGCTGGATGTGTTGAAGCAAAACACTTCTCATGCCCAATAAAGTCTATTTCAACCCTTCACAGTATCAGGAAAGGCCTGTAAGGCCTTGGGCCTACATCCATTCTCCAGGCACCAATGTTACTGACACCTGTGACATTTGGTGGTGTTAAGCTTCATGGGGAAGAAGTCACACCTTCTACCCAGGGTTATGGAGCTCAGCGCAGGGTAAGATTTCAGGTTATTCCCCCTGGCTCGAGGTGTTAAAGCAAAACACTTCACATGCCCAATAAATTGTATTTCACCCCTTCACAGTATCAGGAAAGGCCTGCAAGGCCTCGTGCCTACTTCCAGCCCCCAGGCACCAATGTTACTGACACCTGTGACATTTGGTGGTGTTAAGCTTCATGGGGAAGAAGTCACACCTTCTACCCAGGGTTATGGAGCTCAGCGCAGGGTAAGAATTCAGGTTATTCCCCCTGGCTCGAGGTGTTAAAGCAAAACACTTCACATGCCCAATAAATTGTATTTCACCCCTTCACAGTATCAGGAAAGGCCTGCAAGGCCTTGGGCCTACTTGCAGCCCCCAGGCACCAATGTTACTGACACCTGTGACATTTGGTGGTGTTAAGCTTCAAGGGGAAGATGTCACACCTTCTACCCAGGGTTATGGAGCTCAGCGCAGGGTATGATTTTAGGTTATCCCCCTGGCTGGAGGTGTTTAAGCAAAACACCTCACATGCCCAGTACAGTGTATTTCACCCTTTCCCAGTATCAGTAAAGGCCTGCAAGGCCTTGTGCCTACTTCCAGCCTCCAGGCACCAATGTTACTGATACCTGTGACATTTGGTGGTGTTAAGCTTCAAGGGGATGAAGTCGCACCTTCTACCCAGGGTTATGGAGCTCCGCGCAGGGAAAGATTTCAGGCTTCACCCCAGGCTTAAGGCGTGAACATAGAACAATTACCATACACAACAATGTGTATTTCACCCATTCACAGTATCAGGAAAGGCCTGCTAGGCCTTGGGCCTACTTCCAGCCTCCAGGCACCAATGTTACTGATACCTGTGACATGTGGTGGTGTTAAGCTTCAAGGGGATGAAGTCACACTTTCTACCCAGGGTTATGGAGCTCAGCGCAGGGTAAGAATTCAGGTTATCCCCCTGGCTGGAGGTGTTAAAGCAAAATACTTCACATGCCCATTAAACTCTATTTCACCCCTTCACAGTATCAGGAAAGGCCTGCAAGGCCTTGTGCCTACTTCCAGCCCCCAGGCACCAATGTTACTGATGCCTGTGACATTTGTGGTGTAAAGCTTCAAGGGGATGAAGTCGCACCTTCTACCCAGGGTTATGGAGCTCTGCGCAGGGTAAGATTTCAGGTTATCCGCCTGGCTGGAGGTGTTAAAGCAAAACACTCCACATGCCCAATAAAGTCCATTTCACCCCTTCACTGTATCAGGAAAGGCCTGCAAGGCCTTGGGCCTACCTCCAGCCTCCAGGCACCAATGTTACTGATACCTGTGACATGTGGTGGTGTTAAGCTTCAAGGGGATGAAGGCACACCTTTTACCCAGGGTTATGGAGCTCAGCGCAGGGTAAGATTTCAGGTTATCCCCCTGGCTGGAGGTGTTAAAGCAAAACACTTCTCATGCCCAATAAAGTCTATTTCAACCCTTCACAGTATCAGGAAAGGCCTGCAAGGCCTTGGGCCTACTTCCAGCCTCCAGGCACCTGTGTTTGTGATACTTGTGACATTTGGAGGTGTTCAGCTTCAAGGGGATGAAGTCACACCTTCTACCCAGGGTTATGGAGCTCAGCGCAGGGTAAGATTTCAGCTTTTCACCCCTAGCTGGATGTGTTGAAGCAAAACACTTCTCATGCCCAATAAAGTCTATTTCAACCCTTCACAGTATCAGGAAAGGCCTGCAAGGCCTTGGGCCTACTTCCAGCCTCCAGGCACCAATGTTACTGATACCTTTGACATTTGGTGGTGTTAACCTTCAAGGAGAAGAAGTCACACCTTCTACCCAGGGTTATGGAGCTCAGCGCAGGGTAAGATTTCAGGTTATCCCCCTGGCTGGAGGTGTTAAAGCAAAACACTCCACATGCCCAATAAAGTCTATTTCACCTCTTCACAGTATCAGGAAAGGCCTGCAAGGCATTGGGCCTACTTCCAGCCTCCAGGCACCAATGTTACTGATACCTGTGACATGTGGTGGTGTTAAGCTTCAAGGGGAAGAAGTCACATCTTCTACCCAGGGTTATGGAGCTCAGCGCAGGGTAAGATTTCAGGTAATCCCCCTGGCTGGAGGTGTTAAAGCAAAACACTTCACATGCCCATTAAAGTCTATTTCACCCCTTCACAGTATCAGGAAAGGCCTGCAAGGCCTTGTGCCTACTTCCAGCCTCCAGGCACCAATGTTACTGATACCTGTGACATTTGGTGGTGTTAAGCTTCAAGGGGAAGAAGTCACATCTTCTACCCAGGGTTATGGAGCTATGCGCAGGGTAAGAATTCAGGTTATCCCCCTGGCTGGAGGTGTTAAAGCAAAACACTTTGCATGCCCATTAAAGTCTATTTCACCCCTTCACAGTATCAGGAAAGGCAGGCAAGGCCGTGTGCCTGCTTCCAGCCTCCAGGCACCAATGTTACTGATACCTGTGACATGTGGTGGTGTTAAGCTTCAAGGGGATGAAGTCACACCTTCTACCCAGGGTTATGGAGCTCAGCGCAGGGTAAGAATTCAGGTTATCCCCCTGGCTTGAGGTGTTAAAGCAAAACACTTCACATGCCCTATAAAGTCTATTTCATCCCTTCACAGTATCAGGAAAGGCCTTGTGCCTTCTTCCAGCCTCTAGGCACCAATTTCACTGAAACTTGTGACATTTGTAGGTGTTCAACTTCAAGGGGAAGAAGTCACGCCTTCTACCCAGGGTTATGGAACTCAGCGCAGGGTAAGATTCCAGGCTTCACCCCTGACTGGAGGTGTTCAAGCAAAACACTTCTCATGCCCAATAAAGTCTATTTCACCCCTCCACAGTATCAGGAAAGGCCTGCAAGGCCTTGGGCCTACTTCCAGCCTCCTGGCACCAATTATACTGATACCTGTGACATTTGGAGGTGTTAAGCTTCAAGGGGATGAAGTTGCACCTTCTACCCAGGGTTATGGAGCTCCGCGCAGGGTAAGAATTTAGGTCATCCCCCTGGCTGGAGGTGTTTAAGCAAAACACTTCACATGCCCAATAAAGTCTAGTTCACCCCTTCACAGTATCAGGAAAGGCCTGCAAGGCCTTGTGCCTACTTCCAGCCTCCAGGCACCAATGTTACTGATACCTGTGACATGTGGTGGTGTAAGCTTCAAGGGGATGAAGTCACACCTTTTACCCAGGGTTATGGAGCTCAGCGCAGGGTAAGATTTCAGGTTATCGCCCTGGCTTGAGGTGTTAAAGCAAAACACTCCACATGCCAAATAAAGTCTATTTCACCCCTTCACAGTATCAGGAAAGGCCTGCAAGGCCTTGGGCCTACTTCCAGCCTCCAGGCACCAAAGTTACTGATACCTGTGACATTTGGTGGTGTTAAGCTTCAAGGGGAAGAAGTCACGCCTTCTACCCAGGGTTATGGAGCTCAGTGCAGGGTAAGAATTCAGGTTATCCCCCTGGCTGGAGGTGTTAAAGCAAAACACTTCACATGCCCATTAAAGTCTATTTCACCCCTTCACAGTATCAGGAAAGGCCTGCAAGGCCTTGTGCCTACTTCCAGCCTCCAGGCACCAATATTACTGTTACCTGTGACATGTGGTGGTGTTAAGCTTCAAGGGGATGAAGTCACACCTTTTACCCAGGGTTATGGAGCTCAGCGCAGGGTAAGATTTCAGGTTATCCCCCTGGCTTGAGGTGTTAAAGCCAAACACTCCACATGCCCAATAAAGTCTATTTCACGCCTTCACAGTATCAGGAAAGGCCTGCAAGGCCTTGTGCCTACTTCCAGCCTCCAGGCACCAATGTTACTGATACCTGTGACATTTGGTGGTGTTAAGCTTCAAGGGGAAGAAGTCACACCTTCTACCCAGGGTTATGGAGCTCAGCGCAGGGTAAGAATTCAGGTTATCCCCCTGGCTGGAGGTGTTAAAGCAAAACACTTTGCATGCCCATTAAAGTCTATTTCACCCCTTCACAGTATCAGGAAAGGCAGGCAAGGCCGTGTGCCTACTTCCAGCCTCCAGGCACCAATGTTACTGATACCTGTGACATGTGGTGGTGTTAAGCTTCAAGGGGATGAAGTCAACACCTTCTACCCAGGGTTATGGAGCTCAGCGCAGGGTAAGAATTCAGGTTATCCCCCTGGCTTGAGGTGTTAAAGCAAAACACTTCACATGCCCTATAAAGTCTATTTCACCCCTTCACAGTATTAGGAAAGGCCTTGTGCCTTCTTCCAGCCTCTAGGCACCAATTTCACTGAAACTTGTGACATTTGTAGGTGTTCAACTTCAAGGGGATGAAGTTGCACCTTCTATCCAGGGTTATGGAACTCAGCGCAGGGTAAGATTCCAGGCTTCACCCCTGACTGGAGGTGTTAAAGCAAAACACTTCTCATGCCCAATAAAGTCTATTTCACCCCTCCACAGTATCAGGAAAGGCCTGCAAGGCCTTGGGCCTACTTCCAGCCTCCTGGCACCAATTATACTGATACCTGTGACATTTGGAGGTGTTAAGCTTCAAGGGGATGAAGTTGCACCTTCTACCCAGGGTTATGGAGCTCCGCGCAGGGTAAGAATTTAGGTCATCCCCCTGGCTGGAGGTGTTAAAGGAAAACACTTCACATGCCCAATAAAGTCTATTTCACCCCTCCACAGTATCAGGGAAGGCTTGCAAGGCCTTGTGCCTACTTCCAGCCTCCAGGCACCAATGTTACTGATACCTGTGACATTTGGTGGTGTTAAGCTTCAATGGGAAGAAGTCAAATCTTCTACCCAGGGTTATGGAGCTCAGCGCAGGGTAAGAATGTGGGTTATCCCCCTGGCTGGAGGTGTTAAATTAAAACACTTCACATGCCCAATAAAGTCTATTTCACCCCTTCACAGTATCAGGAAAGGCCTGCAAGGCCTTGGGCCTACTTCCAGCCTCCAGGCACCAATGTTACTGATACCTGGGACATTTGGAGGTGTTAAGCTTCAAGGGGAAGAAGTCACACCTTCTACCCAGGGTTATGGAGCTCCGCGCAGGGTAAGATTTCAGCTTTTCACCCCTAGCTGGATGTGTTGAAGCAAAACACTTCTCATGCCCAATAAAGTCTATTTCAACCCTTCACAGTATCAGGAAAGGCCTGCAAGGCCTTGGGCCTGCTTCCAGCGTCCAGGCACCTGTGTTTGTGATACTTGTGACATTTGGAGGTGTTCAGCTTCAAGGGGATGAAGTCACACCTTCTACCCAGGGTTATGGAGCTCAGCGCAGGGTAAGATTTCAGCTTTTCACCCCTAGCTGGATGTGTTGAAGCAAAACACTTCTCATGCCCAATAAAGTCTATTTCAACCCTTCACAGTATCAGGAAAGGCCTGTAAGGCCTTGGGCCTACATCCATTCTCCAGGCACCAATGTTACTGACACCTGTGACATTTGGTGGTGTTAAGCTTCATGGGGAAGAAGTCACACCTTCTACCCAGGGTTATGGAGCTCAGCGCAGGGTAAGATTTCAGGTTATTCCCCCTGGCTCGAGGTGTTAAAGCAAAACACTTCACATGCCCAATAAATTGTATTTCACCCCTTCACAGTATCAGGAAAGGCCTGCAAGGCCTCGTGCCTACTTCCAGCCCCCAGGCACCAATGTTACTGACACCTGTGACATTTGGTGGTGTTAAGCTTCATGGGGAAGAAGTCACACCTTCTACCCAGGGTTATGGAGCTCAGCGCAGGGTAAGAATTCAGGTTATTCCCCCTGGCTCGAGGTGTTAAAGCAAAACACTTCACATGCCCAATAAATTGTATTTCACCCCTTCACAGTATCAGGAAAGGCCTGCAAGGCCTTGGGCCTACTTGCAGCCCCCAGGCACCAATGTTACTGACACCTGTGACATTTGGTGGTGTTAAGCTTCAAGGGGAAGATGTCACACCTTCTACCCAGGGTTATGGAGCTCAGCGCAGGGTATGATTTTAGGTTATCCCCCTGGCTGGAGGTGTTTAAGCAAAACACCTCACATGCCCAGTACAGTGTATTTCACCCTTTCCCAGTATCAGTAAAGGCCTGCAAGGCCTTGTGCCTACTTCCAGCCTCCAGGCACCAATGTTACTGATACCTGTGACATTTGGTGGTGTTAAGCTTCAAGGGGATGAAGTCGCACCTTCTACCCAGGGTTATGGAGCTCCGCGCAGGGAAAGATTTCAGGCTTCACCCCAGGCTTAAGGCGTGAACATAGAACAATTACCATACACAACAATGTGTATTTCACCCATTCACAGTATCAGGAAAGGCCTGCTAGGCCTTGGGCCTACTTCCAGCCTCCAGGCACCAATGTTACTGATACCTGTGACATGTGGTGGTGTTAAGCTTCAAGGGGATGAAGTCACACTTTCTACCCAGGGTTATGGAGCTCAGCGCAGGGTAAGAATTCAGGTTATCCCCCTGGCTGGAGGTGTTAAAGCAAAATACTTCACATGCCCATTAAACTCTATTTCACCCCTTCACAGTATCAGGAAAGGCCTGCAAGGCCTTGTGCCTACTTCCAGCCCCCAGGCACCAATGTTACTGATGCCTGTGACATTTGTGGTGTAAAGCTTCAAGGGGATGAAGTCGCACCTTCTACCCAGGGTTATGGAGCTCTGCGCAGGGTAAGATTTCAGGTTATCCGCCTGGCTGGAGGTGTTAAAGCAAAACACTCCACATGCCCAATAAAGTCCATTTCACCCCTTCACTGTATCAGGAAAGGCCTGCAAGGCCTTGGGCCTACCTCCAGCCTCCAGGCACCAATGTTACTGATACCTGTGACATGTGGTGGTGTTAAGCTTCAAGGGGATGAAGGCACACCTTTTACCCAGGGTTATGGAGCTCAGCGCAGGGTAAGATTTCAGGTTATCCCCCTGGCTGGAGGTGTTAAAGCAAAACACTTCTCATGCCCAATAAAGTCTATTTCAACCCTTCACAGTATCAGGAAAGGCCTGCAAGGCCTTGGGCCTACTTCCAGCCTCCAGGCACCTGTGTTTGTGATACTTGTGACATTTGGAGGTGTTCAGCTTCAAGGGGATGAAGTCACACCTTCTACCCAGGGTTATGGAGCTCAGCGCAGGGTAAGATTTCAGCTTTTCACCCCTAGCTGGATGTGTTGAAGCAAAACACTTCTCATGCCCAATAAAGTCTATTTCAACCCTTCACAGTATCAGGAAAGGCCTGCAAGGCCTTGGGCCTACATCCATTCTCCAGGCACCAATGTTACTGATACCTGTGACATTTGGTGGTGTTAAGCTTCAAGGGTAAGAAGTCACACTTTCTACCCAGGGTTATGGAGCTCAGCGCAGGGTAAGATTTTAGGTTATCCCCCTGGCTGGAGGTGTCAAAGCAAAACACTTCACATGCCCAATAAATTGTATTTCACCCCTTCACAGGATCAGAAAAGAGCTGCAAGGCCTCATGCCTACTTCCAGCCCCCAGGCACCAATGTTACTGATACCTGTGACATGTGGTGGTGTTGAGCTTCAAGGGGATGAAGTCACACCTTTTACCCAGGGTTATGGAGCTCAGCGCAGGGTAAGATTTCAGGTTATCGCCCTGGCTTGAGGTGTTAAAGCAAAACACTTCACATGCCTAATAAAGTCTATTTCACCCCTTCACAGTATCAGGAAAGGACTGCAAGGCCTTGTGCCTTCTTCCAGCCTCCAGGCACCAATGTTACTGATACCTGTGACATGTGGTGGTGTTAAGCTTCAAGGGGATGAAGTCACACCTTTTACCCAGGGTTATGGAGCTCAGGGCAGGGTAAGATTTCAGGTTATCCCCCTGGCTGGAGGTGTTAAAGCAAAACACTCCACATGCCCAATAAAGTCTATTTCACCCCTTCACAGTATCAGGAAAGGCCTGCAAGGCCTTGTGCCTACTTCCAGCCTCCAGGCACCAATGTTACTGTTACCTGTGACATGTGGTGGTGTTAAGCTTCAAGGGGATGAAGGCACACCTTTTACCCAGGGTTATGGAGCTCAGCGCAGGGTAAGATTTCTGGTTATTCCCCTGGCTTGGGTTGTTAAAGCAAAACACTCCACATGCCCAATAAAGTCTATTTCACCCCTTCACAGTATCAGGAAAGGCCTGCAAGGCCTTGGGCCTACTTCCAGCCTCCAGGCACCAATGTTACTGATACCTGTGACATGTGGTGGTGTTAAGCTTCAAGGGTATGAAGTCACACTTTCTACCCAGGGTTATGGAGCTCAGCGCAGGGTAAGAATTCAGGTTATCCCCCTGGCTGGAGGTGTTAAAGCAAAACACTTCACATGCCCATTAAACTCTATTTCACCCCTTCACAGTATCAGGAAAGGCCTGCAAGGCCTTGCGCCTACTTCCAGCCCCCAGGCACCAATGTTACTGATGCCTGTGACATTTGGTGGTGTTAAGCTTCAAGGGGAAGAAGTCACACCTTCAACCCAGGGTTATGGAGCTCAGCGCAGGGTAAGATTTCAGGTTATCGCCCGGGCCTGAGGTGTTAAAGCAAAACACTTCACATGCCAAATAAAGTCTATTTCACCCCTTTCACAGTATCAGGAAAGGCCTGCAAGGCCTTGGGCCTACTTCCAGCCCCCAGGCACCAATGTTACTGATACCTGTGACATGTGGTGGTGTTACGCTTCAAGGGGATGAAGTCACACCTTTTACCCAGGGTTATGGAGCTCAGCGCAGGGTAAGAATTCAGGTTATCGCCCTGGCTTGAGTTGTTAAAGCAAAACACTTGACATGCCCAATAAAGTCTATTTCACCCCTTTCTCAGTATCAGGAAAGGCCTGCAAGGCCTTGGGCCTACTTCCAGCCTCCAGGCACCAATTTTACTGATACCTGTGACATTTGGAGGTGTTACGCTTCAAGGGGATGAAGTCACACCTTTTACCCAGGGTTATGGAGCTCAGCGCAGGGTAAGAATTCAGGTTATCGCCCTGGCTTGAGGTGTTAAAGCAAAACACTTCACATGCCCAATAAAGTCTATTTCACCCCTTTCTCAGTATCAGAAAAGGCCTGCAAGGCCTTGTGCCTACTTCCAGCCCCCAGGCACCAATGTTACTGACACCTGTGACATTTGGTGGTGTTAAGCTTCATGGGGAAGAAGTCACACCTTCTACCCAGGGTTATGGAGCTCAGCGCAGGGTAAGATTTCAGGTTATTCCCCCTGGCTCGAGGTGTTAAAGCAAAACACTTCACATGCCCAATAGATTGTATTTCACCCCTTCACAGTATCAGGAAAGGCCTGCAAGGCCTTGGGCCTACTTGCAGTCCCCAGGCACCAATGTTACTGACACCTGTGACATTTGGTGGTGTTAATCTTCAAGGTGAAGATGTCACACCTTCTACCCAGGGTTATGGAGCTCAGCGCTGGGTAAGAATTCAGGTTATCCCCCTGGCTGGAGGTGTTAAGGCAAAACACTCCACATGCCCAATAAAGTTTATTTCACCCCTTCACAGTATCAGGAAAAGCCTGCAAGGCCTCGTGCCTACTTCCAGCCCCCAGGCACCAATGTTACTGACACCTGTGACATTTGGTGGTGTTAAGCTTCATGGGGAAGAAGTCACACCTTCTACCCAGGGTTATGGAGCTCAGCGCAGGGTAAGATTTCAGGTTATTCCCCCTGGCTCGAGGTGTTAAAGCAAAACACTTCACATGCCCAATAAAGTTTATTTCACCCCTTCACAGTATCAGGAAAAGCCTGCAAGGCCTTGGGCCTACTTCCAGCCTCCTGGCACCAATGTTACTGATGCCTGTGACATTTGGTGGTGTTAAGCTTCAAGGGGATGAAGTCACACCTTTTACCCAGGGTTATGGAGCTCAGCGCTGGGTAAGAATTCAGGTTATCCCCCTGGCTGGAGGTGTTAAAGCAAAACACTCCACATGCCCAATAAAGTTTATTTCACCCCTTCACAGTATCAGGAAAAGCCTGAAAGGCCTTGAGCCTACTTCCAGCCTCCAGGCACCAATGTTACTGACACCTGTGACATTTGGTGGTGTTAATCTTCAAGGTGAAGATGTCACACCTTCTACCCAGGGTTATGGAGCTCAGCGCTGGGTAAGAATTCAGGTTATCCCCCTGGCTGGAGGTGTTAAGGCAAAACACTCCACATGCCCAATAAAGTTTATTTCACCCCTTCACAGTATCAGGAAAAGCCTGCAAGGCCTCGTGCCTACTTCCAGCCCCCAGGCACCAATGTTACTGACACCTGTGACATTTGGTGGTGTTAAGCTTCATGGGGAAGAAGTCACACCTTCTACCCAGGGTTATGGAGCTCAGCGCAGGGTAAGATTTCAGGTTATTCCCCCTGGCTCGAGGTGTTAAAGCAAAACACTTCACATGCCCAATAAAGTTTATTTCACCCCTTCACAGTATCAGGAAAAGCCTGCAAGGCCTTGGGCCTACTTCCAGCCTCCTGGCACCAATGTTACTGATGCCTGTGACATTTGGTGGTGTTAAGCTTCAAGGGGATGAAGTCACACCTTTTACCCAGGGTTATGGAGCTCAGCGCTGGGTAAGAATTCAGGTTATCCCCCTGGCTGGAGGTGTTAAAGCAAAACACTCCACATGCCCAATAAAGTTTATTTCACCCCTTCACAGTATCAGGAAAAGCCTGAAAGGCCTTGAGCCTACTTCCAGCCTCCAGGCACCAATGTTACTGATGCCTGTGACATTTGGTGGTGTTAAGCTTCAAGGGGATGAAGTCACACCTTTTACCCAGGGTTATGGAGCTCAGCGCAGGGTAAGATTTCAGGTTATCACCCTGGCTTGAGGTGTTAAAGCAAAACACTTCACATGCCCAATAAAGTCTATTCCACCCCTTCACAGTATCAGGAAAGGCCTTGTGCCTACTTCCAGCCTCTTGGCACCAATTTCACTGACACTTGTGACATTTGTAGGTGTTCAACTTCAAGGGGATGAAGTTGCACCTTCTACCCAGGGTTATGGAACTCAGCGCAGGGTAAGATTCCAGGCTTCACCCCTGACTGGAGGTGTTAAAGCAAAACACTTCTCATGCCCAATAAAGTCTATTTCACCCCTCCACAGTATCAGGAAAGGCCTGCAAGGCCTTGGGCCTACTTCCAGCCTCCTGGCACCAATTATACTGATACCTGTGACATTTGGAGGTGTTAAGCTTCAAGGGGATGAAGTTGCACCTTCTACCCAGGGTTATGGAGCTCCGCGCAGGGTAAGAATTTAGGTCATCCCCCTGGCTGGAGGTGTTAAAGGAAAACACTTCACATGCCCAATAAAGTCTATTTTACCCCTCCAAAGTATCAGGGAAGGCCTGCAAGGCCTTGTGCCTACTTCCAGCCTCCAGGCACCAATGTTACTGATACATGTGACATTTGGTGGTGTTAAGCTTCAAGGGGAAGAAGTCACATCTTCTACCCAGGGTTATGGAGCTCAGCGCAGGGTAAGAATTTGGATTATCCCCCTGGCTTGAGGTGTTAAAGAAAAACACTTCACGTGCCCAATAAAGTCTGTTTCACCCCTTCACAGTATCAGGGAAGGCCTGCAAGGCCTTGTGCCTACTTCCAGCCTCCAGGCACCAATGTTACTGATACCTGTGACATTTGGTGGTGTTAAGCTTCACGGGGAAGAAGTCACACCTTCTACCCAGGTTGATGGAGCTCAGTGCAGGGTACGATTTCAGGTCATCCCTCTGGCTGGAGGTGTTAAAGCAAAACACTTCACATGCCCAATACGTTGTATTTCAGTCCTTCACAGTATCAGGAAAGGCCTGCAAGGCCTTGGGCCAACTTCCATCCCCCAGGCACCAATGTTACTGATACCTGTGACATTTGGTGGTGTTAAGCTTCAAGGGGAAGAAGTCACACCTTCTACCCAGGGTTATGGAGCTCAGCGCAGGGTAAGAATTCAGGTTATCGCCCTGGCTGGAGGTGTTAAAGCAAAACACTCCACATGCCCAATAAAGTCTATTTCACCCCTTCACTGTATCAGGAAAGGCCTGCAAGGCCTTGGGCCTACTTCCAGCCTCCAGGCACCAATTTTACTGATACCTGTGACATTTGGAGGTGTTAAGCTTCAAGGGGATGAAGTCTCACCTTTTACCCAGGGTTATGGAGCTCAGCGCAGGGTAAGAATTCAGGTTATCCCCCTGGCTGGAGGTGTTTAAGCAAAACATCTCACATGCCCAGTACAGTGTATTTAACCCTTTCCCGGTATCAGGAAAGGCCTGCAAGGCCTTGTGCCTACTTCCAGCCTCCAGGCACCAATGTTACTGATACCTCTGACATTTGGTGGTGTTAAGCTTCAAGGGGATGAAGTCGCACCTTCTACCCAGGGTTATGGAGCTCCGCGCAGGGTAAGATTTCAGGCTTCACCCCAGGCTTAAGGCGTGAAAATAGAACAATTACCATACACAACAATGTGTATTTCACCCCTTCACAGTGTCTGGAAAGGCCTGCAAGGCCTTGGGCCTACGCCCAGCCTCCAGGCACCGATTTTACTGATACCTGTGACATTTGGTGGTGTTAAGCTTCAAGGGGATGAAGTCACACTTTCTACCCAGTTTTATGGAGCTCAGCGCAGGGTAAGAATTCAGGTTATCCCCCTGGCTGGAGGTGTTTAAGCAAAACACCTCACATGCCCAGTACAGTGTATTTCACGCTTTCCCAGTATCAGGATAGTCCTGCAAGGCCTTGTGCCTACTTCCAGCCTCCAGGCACCAATGTTACTGATACCTGTGACATGTGTTGGTGTTAAGCTTCAAGGGGATGAAGTCACACCTTCTACCCAGGGTTATGGAGCTCAGCGCAGGGTAAGAATTCAGGTTATCCCCCTGGCTGGAGGTGTTAAAGCATGCCCATTAAAGTCTATTTCACTCCTTCACAGTATCAGGAAAGGCCTGCAAGGCCTTGTGCCTACTTCCAGCCTCAAGGCACCAATGTTACTGATACCTGTGACATTTGGTAGTGTTAAGCTTCAAGGCGATGAAGTCACACTTTCTACCCAGGGTTATGGAGCTCAGCACAGGGTAAGATTTTAGGTTAACCCCCTGGCTGGAGGTGTTTAAGCAAAACACCTCACATGCCCAGTACAGTGTATTTCACCCTTTCCCAGTATCAGGAAAGTCATGCAAGGCCTTGTGCCTACTTCCAGCCTCCAGGCACCAATGTTACTGATACCTGTGACATGTGGTGGTGTTAAGCTTCAAGGGGATGAAGTCACACCTTCTACCAAGTGTTATGGAGCTCAGTGCAGGGTAAGAATTCAGGTTATCCCCCTGGCTGGAGGTGTTAAAGCAAAACACTCCACATGCCCAATAAAGTCTATTTCACCCCTTCACAGTGTCAGGAAAGGCCTGCAAGGCCTTGGGCCTACTTCCAGCCCCCAGGCACCAATGTTACTGATACCTGTGACATTTTGTGGTGTTAAGCTTCAAGGGGATGAAGTTGCACCTTCTACCCAGGGTTATGGAGCTCAGCGCAGGGTAAGATTTTAGGTTATCCCCCTGGCTGGAGGTGTTTAAGCAAAACACCTCACATGCCCAGTACAGTGTATTTCACCCTTTCCCAGGATCAGTAAAGGCCTGCAAGGCCTTGTGCCTACTTCCAGCCTCCAGGCACCAATGTAACTGATACCTGTGACCTTTGATGGTGTTAAGCTTCAAGGGGATGAAGTCGCACCTTCTACCCAGGGTTATGGAGCTCCGTGCAGTGTAAGATTTCAGGCTTCACACCAGGCTTAAGGCGTGAAAATAGAACAATTACCATACACAACAATGTGTATTTCACCCCTTCACAGTGTCTGGAAAGGCCTGCAAGGCCTTGGGCCTACGCCCAGCCTCCAGGCACCGATTTTACTGATACCTGTGACATTTGGTGGTGTTAAGCTTCAAGGGGATGAAGTCACACTTTCTACCCAGTTTTATGGAGCTCAGCGCAGGGTAAGAATTCAGGTTATCCCCCTGGCTGGAGGTGTTAAAGCAAAACACTTCACATGCCCATTAAAGTCTATTTCAACCCTTCACAGTATCAGGAAAGGCCTGCAAGGGCTTGGGCCTACTTCCAGCGTCCAGGCACCTGTGTTTGTGATACTTGTGACATTTGGAGGTGTTCAGCTTCAAGGGGATGAAGTCACACCTTCTACCCAGGGTTATGGAGCTCAGCGCAGGGTAAGATTTCAGCTTTTCACCCCTAGCTGGATGTGTTGAAGCAAAACACTTCTCATGCCCAATAAAGTCTATTTCAACCCTTCACAGTATCAGGAAAGGCCTGCAAGGCCTTGGGCCTACATCCATTCTCCAGGCACCAATGTTACTGATACCTGTGACATTTGGTGGTGTTAAGCTTCAAGGGTAAGAAGTCACACTTTCTACCCAGGGTTATGGAGCTCAGCGCAGGGTAAGATTTTAGGTTATCCCCCTGGCTGGAGGTGTCAAAGCAAAACACTTCACATGCCCAATAAATTGTATTTCACCCCTTCACAGTATCAGGAAAGAGCTGCAAGGCCTCGTGCCTACTTCCAGCCCCCAGGCACCAATGTTACTGACACCTGTGACATTTGGTGGTGTTAAGCTTCATGGGGAAGAAGTCACACCTTCTACCCAGGGTTATGGAGCTCAGCGCAGGGTAAGATTTCAGGTTATTCCCCCTGGCTCGAGGTGTTAAAGCAAAACACTTCACATGCCCAATAAATTGTATTCCACCCCTTCACAGTATCAGGAAAGGCCTGCAAGGCCTTGGGCCTACTTGCAGCCCCCAGGCACCAATGTTACTGACACCTGTGACATTTGGTGGTGTTAAGCTTCAAGGGGAAGATGTCACACCTTCTGCCCAGGGTTATGGAGCTCAGCGCTGGGTAAGAATTCAGGTTATCCCCCTGGCTGGAGGTGTTAAAGCAAAACACTCCACATGCCCAATAAAGTTTATTTCACCCCTTCACAGTATCAGGAAAAGCCTGCAAGGCCTTGGGCCTACTTCCAGCCTCCAGGCACCAATGTTACTGATGCCTGTGACATTTGGTGGTGTTAAGCTTCAAGGGGATGAAGTCACACCTTTTACCCAGGGTTATGGAGCTCAGCGCAGGGTAAGATTTCAGGTTATCGCCCTGGCTTGAGGTGTTAAAGCAAAACACTTCACATGCCCAATAAAGTCTAGTTCACCCCTTTCACAGTATCAGGAAAGGCCTGCAAGGCCTTGGACCTACTTCCAGCCTACAGGCACCAATGTTACTGATACCTGTGACATTTGGTGGTGTTAAGCTTCAAGGGGATGAAATCGCACCTTCTACCCAGGGTTATGGAGCTCAGCGCAAGGTATGATTTTAGGTTATCCCCCTGGCTGGAGGCGTTTAAGCAAAACACCTCACATGCCCAGTACAGTGTATTTCACCCTTTCCCAGTATCAGTAAAGGCCTGCAAGGCCTTGTGCCTACTTCCAGCCTCCAGGCACCAATGTTACTGATACCTGTGACATGTGGTGGTGTTAAGCTTCAAGGGGATGAAGTCACACTTTCTACCCAGGGTTATGGAGCTCAGCGCAGGGTAAGAATTCAGGTTATCCCCCTGGCTGGAGGTGTTAAAGCAAAACACTTCACATGCCCATTAAACTCTATTTCACCCCTTCACAGTATCAGGAAAGGCCTGCAAGGCCTTGTGCCTACTTCCAGCCCCCAGGCACCACTGTTACTGACGCCTGTGACATTTGGTGGTGTAAAGCTTCAAGGGGATGAAGTCGCACCTTCTACCCAGGGTTATGGAGCTCTGCGCAGGGTAAGATTTCAGGTTATCCGCCTGGCTGGAGGTGTTAAAGCAAAACACTCCACATGCCCAATAAAGTCCATTTCACCCCTTCACTGTATCAGGAAAGGCCTGCGAGGCCTTGGGCCTACTTCCAGCCTCCAGGCACCAATTTTACTGATACCTGTGACATTTGGTGGTGTTAAGCTTCAAGGGGAAGAAGTCACACCTTCAACCCAGGGTTATGGAGCTCAGTGCAGGGTAAGATTTCAGGTTATCGCCCTTGCTTGAGGTGTTAAAGCAAAACACTACACATGCCAAGTAAAGTCTATTTCACCCTTTCACAGTATCAGGAAAGGCCTGCAAGGCCTTGGGCCTACATCTATTCTCCAGGCACCAATTGTACTGATACCTGTGACATTTGGTGTTGTTCAACTTCAAGGGGATGAAGTCACACCTTCTACCCAGGGTTATGGAGCTTAGCGCAGGGTAAGATTTCAGCTTTTCACCCCTAGTTGGAAGTGATGAAGCAAAACACTACACATGCCAAGTACAGTCTATTTCACCCCTTCACAGTATCAGGAAAGGCCTGCAAGGCCTTGTGCCTACTTCCAGCCTCCAGGCACCAATGTTACTGATACCTGTGACATTTGGTGGTGTTAAGCTTCAAGGGGATGAAGTCGCACCTTCTACCCAGGGTTATGGAGCTCAGCGCAGGGTAAGAATTCAGGTTATCCCCCTGGCTGGAGGTGTTAAAGCAAAACACTTCACATGCCCATTAAAGTCTATTTCACCCCTTCACAGGATCAGGAAAGGCCTATAAGGCCTTGGGCCTACTTCCAGCCTCCAGGCACCAATGTACTGATACCTGTGACATTTGGTGGTGTTAAACTTCAAGGGGATGAAGTCACACCTTCTACCCAGGGTTATGGAGCTCAGCGCAGGGTAAGATTTCAGGTTATCCCCCCTGGCTGGAGGTGTTAAAGCAAAACACTCCACATGCCCAATAAAGTCTATTTCACCCTTTCCCAGTATCAGGAAAAGCCTGCACGGCCTTCTGCCTACTTCCAGCCTCCAGGCACCAATGTTACTGATACCTGTGACATTTGGTGGTGTTAAGCTTCAAGGGGAAGAAGTCACATCTTCTACCCAGGGTTATGGAGCTCAGCGCAGGGTAAGAATTCAGGTTATCGCCCTGGCTTGAGGTGTTAAAGCAAAACACTTCACATGCCCAATAAAGTCTATTTCACCCCTTCACAGTATCAGGAAAGGCCTTGTGCCTACTTCCAGCCTCCAGGCACCAATGTTACTGATACCTGTGACATTTGGTGGTGTTAAGCTTCAAGGGGAAGAAGTCACACCTTTTACCCAGGGTTATGGAGCTCAGCGCAGGGTAAGATTTCAGGTTATCACCCTGGCTTGAGGTGTTAAAGCAAAACACTTCACATGCCCAATAAAGTCTATTTCACCCCTTCACAGTATCAGGAAAGGCCTTGTGCCTACTTCCAGCCTCTAGGCACCAATTTCACTGACACTTGTGACATTTGTAGGTGTTCAACTTCAAGGGGATGAAGTTGCACCTTCTACCCAGGGTTATGGAACTCAGCGCAGGGTAAGATTCCAGGCTTCACCCCTGACTGGATGTGTTAAAGCAAAACACTTCTCATGCCCAATAAAGTCTATTTCACCCCTCCACAGTATCAGGAAAGGCCTGCGAGGCATTGGGCCTACTTCCAGCCTCCTGGCACCAATTATACTGATACCTGTGACATTTGGAGGTGTTAAGCTTCAAGGGGATGAAGTTGCACCTTCTACCCAGGGTTATGGAGCTCCGCGCAGGGTAAGAATTTAGGTCATCCCCCTGGCTGGAGGTGTTAAAGGAAAACACTTCACATGCCCAATAAAGTCTATTTTACCCCTCCAAAGAATCAGGGAAGGCCTGCAAGGCCTTGTGCCTACTTCCAGCCTCCAGGCACCAATGTAACTGATACCTGTGACATTTGGTGGTGTTAAGCTTCACGGGGAAGAAGTCACACCTTCTACCCAGGTTTATGGAGCTCAGTGCAGGGTACGATTTCAGGTCATCCCTCTGGCTGGAGGTGTTAAAGAAAAACACTTCACATGCCCAATACATTGTATTTCACTCCTTCACAGTATCAGGAAAGGCCTTCAAGGCCTTGGGCCAACTTCCAGCCCCCAGGCACCAATGTTACTGATACCTGTGACATTTGGTGGTGTTAAGCTTCAAGGGGATGAAGTCACACCTTTTACCCAGGGTTATGGAGCTCAGTGCAGGGTAAGAATTCAGGTAATCCCCCTGGCTGGAGGTGTTAAAGCAAAACACTCTACATGCCCAATAAAGTCTATTTCACCCCTTCACAGTATCAGGAAAGGCCTGCAAGGCCTTGGGCCTACTTCCAGCCCCCAGGCACAAATGTTACTGATACCTGTGACATTTGGTGGTGTTAAGCTTCAAGGGGAAGAAGTCACATCTTCAACCAAGGGTTATGGAGCTCCGCGAAGGGTAAGATTTCAGTTTATCCCCTTGGCTTGAGGTGTTAAAGCCAAACACTTTATATGCCCTTTAAAGTCAATTTCACCCCTTCACAGTATCAGGAAAAGGCCTGCAAGGCCTTGTGCCTACTTCCAGCCTCCAGGCACCAATGTTACTGGTACCTGTGACATGTGGTGGTGTTAAGCTTCAAGGGGATGAAGTCACACCTTCTACCCAGGGTTATGGAGCTCAGTGCAGGGTAAGAATTCAGGTTATCGCCCTGGCTTGAGGTGTTAAAGCAAAACACTTCACATGCCCAATAAAGTCTATTTCACCCCTTTCACAGTATCAGGAAAGGCCTGCAAGGCCTTGGGCCTACTTCCAGCCCCCAGGCACCAATGTTACTGATACCTGTGACATGTGGTGGTGTTACGCTTCAAGGGGATGAAGTCACACCTTTTACCCAGGGTTATGGAGCTCAGCGCAGGGTAAGAATTCAGGTTATCGCCCTGGCTTGAGGTGTTAAAGCAAAACACTTGACATGCCCAATAAAGTCTATTTCACCCCTTTCTCAGTATCAGGAAAGGCCTGCAAGGCCTTGGGCCTACTTCCAGCCTCCAGGCACCAATTTTACTGATACCTGTGACATTTGGAGGTGTTACGCTTCAAGGGGATGAAGTCACACCTTTTACCCAGGGTTATGGAGCTCAGCGCAGGGTAAGAATTCAGGTTATCGCCCTGGCTTGAGGTGTTAAAGCAAAACACTTCACATGCCCAATAAAGTCTATTTCACCCCTTTCTCAGTATCAGAAAAGGCCTGCAAGGCCTTGGGCCTACTTCCAGCCTCCAGGCACCAATTTTACTGATACCTGTGACATTTGGAGGTGTTAAGCTTGAAGGGTATGAAGTCACACCTTCTACCCTGGGTTATGGAGCTCAGTGCAGGGTAAGAATTCAGGTTATCCCCCTGGCTGGAGGTGTTAAAGCAAAACACTTCACATGCCCATTAAAGTCTTTTTCACCCCTTCACAGTATCAGGAAAGGCCTTGTGCCTACTTCCAGCCTCCAGGCACCAATGTTACTGATACCTGTGACATGTGGTGGTGCTAAGCTTCAAGGGGAAGAAGTCACACCTTCTACCCAGGGTTATGGAGCTCAGTGCAGGGTAAGAATTCAGGCTATCCCCCTGGCTGGAGGTGTTAAAGCAAAACACGCCACATGCCCAATAAAGTCTATTTCACACCTTCACGGTATCAGGAAAGGCCTGCAAGGCCTTGGGCCTACTTCCAGCCTCCAGGCACCAATTTTACTGATACCTGTGACATTTGGTGGTGTTAAGCTTCAAGGGGACGAAGTCACACTTTCTACCCAGGGTTATGGAGCTCAGAGCAGGGTAAGATTTTAGGTAATCCCCCTGGCTGGAGGTGTTTAAGCAAAACACTTTGCATGCCCATTAAAGTCTATATCACCCCTTCACAGTATCAGGAAAAGCCTGCAAGGCCTTGGGCCTACATCCATTCTCCAGGCACCAATGTTACTAATACCTGTGACATTTGGTGGTGTTAAGCTTCAAGGGAAAGAAGTCACACTTTCGACCCAGGGTTATGGAGCTCAGCGCAGGGTAAGATTTTAGGTTATCCCCCTGCCTGGAGGTGTCAAAGCAAAACACTTCACATGCCCAATAAATTGTATTTCACCCCTTCACAGGATCAGGGAAGAGCTGCAAGGCCTCGTGCCTACTACCAGCCCCCAGGCACCAATGTTACTGACACCCGTGACATTTGGTGGTGTTAAGCTTCATGGGGAAGAAGTCACACCTTCTACCCAGGGTTATGGAGCTCAGCGCAGGGTAAGATTTCAGGTTATTCCCCCTGGCTCGAGGTGTTAAAGCAAAACACTTCACATGCCCAATAAATTGTATTTCACCCCTTCACAGTATCAGGAAAGGCCTGCAAGGCCTTGGGCCTACTTGCAGCCCCCAGGCACCAATGTTACTGACACCTGTGACATTTGGTGGTGTTAAGCTTCAAGGGGAAGATGTCACACCTTCTACCCAGGGTTATGGAGCTCAGCGCTGGGTAAGAATTCAGGTTATCCCCCTGGCTGGAGGTGTTACAGCTAAACACTCCACATGCCCAATAAAGTTTATTTCACCCCTTCACAGTATCAGGAAAAGCCTGCAAGGCCTTGGGCCTACTTCCAGCCTCCAGGCTCCAATGTTACTGATGCCTGTGACATTTGGTGGTGTTAAGCTTCAAGGGGATGAAGTCACACCTTTTACCCAGGGTTATGGAGCTCAGCGCAGGGTAAGATTTCAGGTTATCGCCCTGGCTTGAGGTGTTAAAGCAAAACACTTCACATGCCCAATAAAGTCTAGTTCACCCCTTTCACAGTATCAGGAAAGGCCTGCAAGGCCTTGGGCCTACTTCCAGCCTACAGGCACCAATGTTACTGATACCTGTGACATTTGGTGGTGTTAAGCTTCAAGGGGATGAAATCGCACCTTCTACCCAGGGTTATGGAGCTCAGCGCAGGGTAAGATTTTAGGTTATCCCCCTGGCTGGAGGTGTTTAAGCAAAACACCTCACATGCCCAGTACAGTGTATTTCACCCTTTCCCAATATCAGTAAAGGCCTGCAAGGCCTTGTGCCTACTTCCAGCCTCCAGGCACCAATGTTACTGATACCTGTGACATTTGGTGTTGTTAAGCTACAAGGGGATGAAGTCGCACCTTCTACCCAGGGTTATGGAGCTCAGCGCAGGGTAAGATTTTAGGTTATCCCCCTGGCTGGAGGTGTTAAAGCAAAACACTCCACATGCCCAATAAAGTCTATTTCACCCCTTCACTGTATCAGGAAAGGGCTGCAAGGCCTTGGGCCTACTTCCAGCCTCCAGGCACCAATTTTACTGATACCTGTGACATTTGGTGGTGTTAAGCTTCAAGGGGATGAAGTCACACTTTATACCCAGGGTTATGGAGCTCAGCGCAGGGTAAGATTTCAGGTTATCCGCCTGGCTGGAGGTGTTTAAGCAAAACACCTCACATGCCCAGTACAGTCTATTTCACCCTTTCCCAGTATCAGGAAAGGCCTGCAAGGCCTTGTGCCTACTTCCAGCCTCTAGGCACCAATGTTACTGATACCTGTGACATTTGGTGGTGTTAAGCTTCAAGGGGAAGGAGTCCCACCTTCTAACCAGGGTTATGGAGCTCAGTGCAGGGTAAGAATTCAGGTTATCCACCTGGCTGGAGGTGTTAAAGCAAAACACGCCACATGCCCAATAAAGTCTATTTCACACCTTCACGGTATCAGGAAAGGCCTGCAAGGCCTTGGGCCTACTTCCAGCCTCCAGGCACCAATTTTACTGATACCTGTGACATTTGGTGGTGTTAAGCTTCAAGGGGACGAAGTCACACTTTCTACCCAGGGTTATGGAGCTCAGAGCAGGGTAAGATTTTAGGTAATCCCCCTGGCTGGAGGTGTTTAAGCAAAACACTTTGCATGCCCATTAAAGTCTATATCACCCCTTCACAGTATCAGGAAAGGCCTGCAAGGCCTTGGGCCTACTTCCAGCCTCCAGGCACCAATTTTACTGATACCTGTGACATTTGGTGGTGTTAAGCTTCAAGGGGATGAAGTCACACTTTATACCCAGGGTTATGGAGCTCAGCGCAGGGTAAGATTTTAGGTTATCCGCCTGGCTGGAGGTGTTTAAGCAAAACACCTCACATGCCCAGTACAGTCTATTTCACCCTTTCCCAGTATCAGGAAAGGCCTGCAAGGCCTTGTGCCTACTTCCAGCCTCCAGGCACCAATGTTACTGATACCTGTGACATTTGGTGGTGTTAAGCTTCAAGGGGAAGGAGTCCCACCTTCTAACCAGGGTTATGGAGCTCAGTGCAGGGTAAGAATTCAGGTTATCCACCTGGCTGGAGGTGTTAAAGCAAAACACTTCACTTGCCCAATAAAGTCTATTTCACCCCTTCACAGTATCAGGAAAGGTCTGCAAGGCCTTGTGCCTGCTTCCAGCCTCCAGGCACCAATGTTACTGATACCTGTGACATTTGGTGGTGTTAAGCTTCAAGGGGAAGGAGTCACCTCTTCAACCCAGGGTTATGGAGCTCAGTGCAGGGTAAGAATTCAGGGTATCCCCCTGGCTGGAGGTGTTAAAGCAAAACACTTCACATGCCCTATAAGGTCTATTTCTTCCCTTCGCAGTATCGGGAAAGGCCTGTAATGCCTTTGGCCTATTTCCAACCTCCAGGCACCATTTTTTGGGATACATGTAACATTTGGAGTTGTTAATCTTCAAAGGGATACAGTTGCTCCTTCTACCCAGGGCTATGGAACTACGCACAGGGGGAGATCGCAGGTTTTCCCCTTGGAAGGAGGCGGAGAAGTAAAACACTTCCCTCAAATCCAAGGGGAAAGGCTGAAATCTTACCCTATGCAGAGCTCCGTAGTTCTGGGTAGACGGAGTGCCATTGTCCCCTTGCAGCTGAGCACATCATAATTTCACATTTATCACTAAAACATGTGTTTGGTGGATAGAAATGTGCCCATGTCTCTGCAGGCCAAGGCCTGATCTTTCAAATGGGTGTATGTACCTTTTAGGCTAGGTGAAGTGTTTTCATTTCTTCACCTCCACTCGTGAGGGAAATCTTGAATCTTACCCTGCCTGGAGCTCCAAATCCCTGGGTAGAAAGAGTGACTTAGTGCCCTTGAATCTGAAAACCTCATAATGTCACAAATATCACTAAAGCAGGTCCCTGGTGGCTAGAAATGCCCCAGAGCCCTGAAGGCTCTATTCTGATATGGTGACTGGGTTATTTTGTGCTGTTTTGGGCCGTGTGAAGTATTTTATTCTTACACCTCCACCCCAGGGAAAGACGTGAAATATTTAACTGTGCGGAGCTCTATATCTCTGGGAAGAAGGGCTGACTTTGTCCCCTTTATTCTGGAAACCTCATAGTATCAGATATATTACTAAAACAGGTTCCTGGAAGCTAGGGATGGGCCAGGGTACCTGAAGGCTAAGATCTGAAACTGTGAATGGTGTTCATGTACGTCTTGGACTATGAGAAGTGTTTTATTTTTGTTTCCCTCTACCTACATATAAGGCGAAAACCTGTAATTAGCAGTAGACCTCAATCAGGCTGCCAGGCGCAGAATCTGATTTGTCGGCACAGGTCGCACTCTTGACATGCCATTTGATTCAGGAGTGGTCCCCACCCCAGCAATCGGGCTCAATACAACATTGATAGTCACAGGCCTCACTCTGTACTGTGGGATGTATGATGTAACAATTAGATTGCGGTACATTACATTGCTGTTTTAGGCGCTTTCCACGACTTGCACGGGATGGCGCTCTAGACTTAGGAATAGTATGATTTACAATTCGAACTCCAGCCTAAGTAAGGTAGGGAAGGTGTTGGAATAGTAAATCGCACTATTCCATAGTCTAGTGCGCCCTCCCGTGCAAGTCGTGGAAAAGACTTGCGTTGTAAATGCAGCGATCGAAATGTACTGCGGTGTTTTGACCGCGTTGTTAAGGTCGGTTCCCGTCCAAAGATGTCACCTGAGATGTAAACCTAACTCCAGCTGTGAACATCAGCTCAGCAGAGTGCCTCCATGCAGGTACTGGGGTCACCATTTCAGGTGCATTCACACCCTCTGCTCTCACGCTGGGTGCCAATGTAGGTCTAACTCAGCCGCCTGCCTCTATTGTGTCACTGTGTGTTTATTATGTTTAGTGTGCCCCCGTCTCCTCCAGCTCGGCGCTTGGCAGTCAATGCCCTCTGGCTGCATGTGAAGCTACCAGCGCGCAGCCGCCTTGTGATGCCCGTGAGTCTTGAGCCCGGCCCGTGCCCCGCTGCTTGTATAAATCCCCCGGCTGCCCCCGAGTCGTGGGTGCCACAGCCGAGGGTGCAGGCGCGCGGCGAGGGCCCCCCTGACCCCCGGGCCGGGGCCCCCTGTTGTTGTCTTCGCTCCCCCGCTCGGCCGGCGGAGCCCTGTGTTACTTCGGCCCGTTCCAGAACGCGCTCCCCGCGTCCCCCTGAGCCCCATTGTGACGCCACAGGGCCCACTCCCTGCAGGAGGCCCCTCCCGCCCGCGGGCCGCCGCTCCCGGCCTCAGAGCGCGAGGGTGGACCGGGGGAAAGGGGCCCGGGGCCCGGGATTCAAGGCACGGGGGCGTCAGCCATCGGGGGAGGGCAGAGATTCACGGCGGATTACAAGCCTCTGAGGACGGGGTCGGCTGAAACGGGGGAGGGCACGGGAAGGGGTTGAAGTTGGGCTTCTTTTCATGTGTGTATGGGAGCGTGTGTTTAACTGATTGTGTTTAAAAACTTAGATAATCCGATAGTAGGAAACACAAAAGTCAGCTCGGAGCAGAGAGCCGAGTGCGCCTCGCACACAGCCCTCTCTCCTCGGAACCAATCAGGGGCTGGCTCCTCCCTATATATGCACGGGGCTCGGGTTGGGAGGTACATGCCAGGCTGCGCTCCAAGGAGGGGAAGCTACAGCTGATGGCAGCACCTGAGTAGGGCCTCTCCCCCCCTCGCTCCACGCTCTCTCTCCCCACTCCTCTAAGGTGCTGGGCCTGCGCTCCCTGGCTTGACCGGGGCCAGGCTGCGCACCAGAGAGGGGGGCAGGCAAGCAGGCTGACTGCCTGAGAATACCAAGGGCTTCCCCCAGACCCTCCCCCAGACCCATCCACCTGGACTGACTGTTCCTGCCGTGGGGGCGTGCTGTCTTCCGGAGAATCGCCGCTGGATTGCCGGGGGTCAACAAAACAGTGAGTACCTGCTAAAACTGCACTTGTGATTTGATTCTGTGCTTTTTAACCTGGTAAATACTATCATATTCTACTGCATTGCTCGCAATTGTGACCTTGTATTAACTGAATTTGTGGTTTCCGCATCGTTTCTTCCCTGCGCCTCTGCTAAACGCTGCGCTATTCCCTGGCATTGTTTAGCATTTGTAATATTATATTGCATTGCCTGCATTTGTGAACTTGCATTTACTGAACCTGTGGTTTTGCATAGTTTGCTACCTGCGCTTTCTGACCTGCTATACGCTGTGCTATCCTCCTGCATTGTCTGCATTTGCATTTGTGATTTTACAACAGCTGATTCTGAGACTGTGGTTTTGCATCAATTGACCTTTTGATACTCTGGATCTTGCGACTCCCTAGCAACACTGTCTGTGAATTTCAGGTTTTTCTTAGCAAAAAACTTAGTGTTACTATACCCGTAGAAGCCCCATAGCTACTACCCTATGTCTACCCAAGGCGACCCACAGCCCCTCCACCAAGCAGCACCAACCATGGATGCAGACGCCGGGACTCAACCCTGCAACACCGGAGACGACACGGAATGGCGCACTCAGGCAAAAAGAAAGGGACGCGACTCAAATCCAAGCTCGCCGGAAAAACATGCAAAGCTTGCCCGCCCACCTCTCATCAGTCCTACAATTCCAACCTCAAACCGCTATCAGGCTCTCCAGCTTACCCAGGACTGCGACGCCAACCCTCAGGACCACGGGGCAGGTGAACCAGGGACGTCTCCAGGTCCCACAAAAAGACTACGGATCCCCCCCATCATCCTGAAGAACTTACCCACACACAAGGACCTCGTGGAGATGCTGGATGAACACTGCGGCTCCCCCTACACGATCAAGCCCAGGCAAGACCACGCCAAGCTTATGCTCACCACCCCAGAAGACTACAGGAGCGTGACCAGCACACTCACCGAACAGAAAATGGAGTATTACACCTTCCCAATGACCACTGCAAAAGCCCAGCGCTTTGTAATACGGGGACTCCCAGCAAATGCATCACTTGACCACATCACTGGGGACTTAGCTGAACGCGGGCTTCCAGTCAAAAATATCGCGCAGATTGCCTCTCCAGCAGACAAGAGCAAGAAATTTCCCCTCTTTGTCGTAACCCTGTCAGCAAGCCACGACGGGAAACCAGCGGACCTTTCAGCAGTCACACGGCTCTGCGGCTGCATCGTAACCACAGAAGCACCTAAAGGGAAACGAGGACCAGTCATGTGCTACAACTGCCAGCGCCTGGGGCACACCTCTGCTTTCTGCCAACAGAAGCCAAAGTGTGTACGCTGCGGAGGTGAACACACCTCCACCCAATGCACAAGGAACCGGGAAACCGAACCAGCAAAGTGTGCCAACTGCGCAGGACCCCACCCAGCGAGCTATCGCGGCTGTCCCTATCTACAGAATGCAAAGAAGGTTGAACACCGCAAGCCACCCTCACAACCACAAAGGTCTTCCCAACAATCATCAGCAACGGACCAGCACCAAAGGAAGACCTACAACCGCAGACCTGCACTGGACCACAGGATCCCAACCCCCAATACAACCGACAACAGTAGAGAAGCACACGTGGATGGAAGGACATACGCGGACGTCATAGTACCGAAACAAGTCAGCCCGCCTCCCACAACAGCACCGGGACCATCCGGTGGAACAGGCTCAACCAGCCCACCTCCAACAACCGCACCGGGACCATCCTGTGAAATAGGCTCAGCCATCAACTGGCAGGAACTCATTGCGAAGATTGCAAAAACGGTTGCAGATATGAACATCCACCCGGTGGTGACAATGGTGGCGAATATTATCGCCGGACTTTTCCAGGGCGAAGAAAACACCAGCAATGGCAGCAAAATCTAAAAGAAACTCCCTCTTCGTGATGTGGAATGCTAATGGCATTCAGAAGAAAACTGCAGAACTCCTGCACCTGATGGAAACCATGGACGTGGATATAGCGCTTATCTCCGAGACCCACCTTCAAGGAAGCCAGAAGCTCAACATAGCAAACCACAGGGTATACCGCACAGATCGCACCACTGGAGCCAAGGGTGGGGGAACAGCGGTGATCGTCAGCACAAAAGTGAAGCACCACGAGATCTCTCTACCACCAGTTGGGAGCATTGAAGCAACTGGCATACAGATTCAGACATCTGCAGGCCCGCTGCGGCTGATCGCCGCCTACTCACCCCCAGGCAAGCTAAGCCCAAAGGACCTGGATGCTTTACTGGACCCCAGCATCCCAACACTAATTGGAGGCGACCTTAATGCCAAGCACAAATGCTGGAACTCTCGGACGGGAAACAGCAAAGGACACGCCCTACTTGCCCACTCAAAGAAGGAGGACTTTGTAGTGGCCGGCCCGACTCAACCAACGCACTATCCAGGCTCTGCACTGCATAAACCAGATGTTCTGGACATTGTGGTCATGAAGAATCTCTCCCAGTCTATGGAGCTTGAAACCCTAACAGCGCTGACATCCGACCACAACCCAGTATTGATCACAGTTGGAGACGTACTTGAAGACCAGCAGCAGGGCATCAGACACAACTTCAAGAAGGCGGACTGGTGCCTATACAAGAGATGCCTGGAGGAGACACTGGTCCCAGGTCCCCTGCGAAGCACTGAAGACATTGACCAGGCAATTCACCACTTCACAGCTTCAATCCACACAGCTATTGAGCGCAGCATTCCAGAGCAGAAACTACAACGATGCTCTATCTACGATCTCCCGAAGGGCATCAAGCAGTCAATAGCTGCCAAGAACAGAGCCCGCAGAGAGTGGCAAAGGAACCGCACCCCCGACCTGCTGAAGAAGTATAATGAACTGACAAGACAGCTGAAGATGCAAATAAGCCAGCATAGAGGCGAAAAATGGGAAGCAGCTACAGCCAACCTTAAGGACTCAGACAACTCTCTCTGGAGAATGACCCGCCGCCTGACTGGGAAGAAGGAACCAAACCCACCGATACAAGGGACGACTCACCTGGCATGCAGCAGCAGGGATAAGGCTGAGGTCTTCGCTGACACGCTGGAGGCATCATTCAGGCCCAACCAGGCAAGCAAACTGGCACCAGAAGTAGAGCAAGAGGTCGCCAAGCATCACCGGGAGCACCCACCAGAAACAGAAACTGCACACATTGAGGAATGCTCAATGGGCGAATTACTGGACCTGGCAAAAACACTAAAAAACGGCAAGGCACCAGGGAAGGACAGAATAGTCAACCAAGCCATCAAGATGCTACCAGATACTGCAGTGGATCACCTTGCTGAGATATTTAACGCATGCATGAAGCACCAGTATTTCCCAAACACCTGGAAAGAAGCAAGAGTCGTCGTATTCCCCAAGGCTGGGAAACCACTGCGAGATCCTGCAAATTACCGGCCCATAAGTCTACTATCTGGCCTATCAAAACTCTTTGAAAAAGTTATCCACGCCCGTCTTGTGGACTTTGCGACAAGCAACAACCTCCTTGCCAAAGAACAGTTTGGGTTCCGGAAAGATCACTCAACCAATCACCAACTCCTCAGAGTTGTGGACATCATCAGCCATGGTTTCAACATCAACAAGTCTACCGGAGTAGTCTTTCTGGATGTAGCCAAAGCGTTCGACCGAGTATGGCACGAGGGACTGCTTTATAAACTTATCAAGCTCCAGTTTCCCAGCTACCTGGTCATGCTACTGTCCAGCTACCTGACAAATCGGACCTTTCACGTGGCAGTGCGAGAAGAATGCTCATCGCCACGCCCAATTCTTGCTGGAGTGCCTCAGGGATCAATCCTAGGACCATTCCTCTTCAACATATTCACAAACGACATCCCCACGGACCTAAAGAAGACTGATCTTGCCCTTTACGCAGATGATGTCGCGGTCATCTCTCAATCCTTCAGCGACAAGGAAGTGGCTAAGAACCTGGAGACATCGCTCTGCAGACTCTCCGAATGGTACAGCGACTGGCAGATCACCTTGAACACGGGCAAAACCACTGCAACATTATTTTCCAGGAAGCAGAACAGGAAACACCCACAGATCCTCCTCAACGGGGACGAGGTCAAATGGGAAAACAGCAGCTCCTACCTGGGGGTGACTCTGGACTCTAAACTCAGCTGGAAAAACCACATAGAGAAGACCTGCCAGAAAGCAGCATCCAAACTGGCTGCATTATACCCACTCCTGAAGACCAAGTCGATGCCCATGCAGAGCAAGGTGCGAGTAGTCACTGCAATAATTCGACCAACTATGACATACGCTTCACCAGTTTGGAGTGGCTGCCGCCCACAGCTTCGGATGGACCTACAGAAAGTACAGAACAAGGCCTTACGGATTGCAGCAGGTGCACCTATGTTCACACGAACAGCAGACCTCCACAGAGACTTAGGGATTGAGATGCTGGACGACCATCTCCTCAAACTCAACAGGAAATTCTACACAGGATTAGATCAAAAAGAAAACCCACTGATCAGGAAACTCGCAGACATCTCTACGAACCCATTTGACCGCTACCCGCGTCCCATTGAAGCGCTAACCTTGCGAAACTGAAACAGAAACGCAGCATCCAAAAACTCAGCACTGCTTGAAGGCAAACGCCGGCAGGTACACAAAACCCACCGCTGCCAGATGGCATGATAGCCTCGGCAAGCAACCAAAACTCAACACTATCGGAAGGAACTTGATGGACAAAGACAAGACCCCCTGAGGAAACATGCTGACAATTCTGCATACTCAATCGACCGCTACCCGCGGCCCATCACTGAGATGACCATGTGATGCAACCTCAACTGTGACAAAGCGTCACACATCAATAAGACAATCTAAACAGCGACTAAAAAATTCAAAACGATTGTGGAGTAATGAGGCTACTGCCTCGGTATCCAAAAACTCACCACTGTCAGAAGGAATCTGACAGACGAAAACAAGACAGCAGACTGGGAGGTACATTTCTGTTCTGTGACAGCGCCGAGACTCGTATTGCAATGGCAGAAACCGCTCCAGCCGCCGCGGCTCCTCCCGCTGAGGTCGCCCCCAAGAAGAAGCAGAAGAAAGCAGCGGGGGCCTCCAAGGCCAAGAAGCCTTCCGGTCCCAGCGTGTCCGACCTGATTTTGAAGTGTGTGACCGCCTCGGCCGAGAGGAAGGGAGTCTCCCTGGTGGCTCTGAAGAAGGCGCTGACCGCCGCCGGCTACGATGCGGACAAGAACAAGGGCCGCGTTAAGGTCTCCCTGAAGAGCCTGGTCAGTAAAGGCGCCCTAGCCCAGCTGAAGGGCACCGGGGCCTCCGGGTCCTTCAAAGTGAACAAGAAGCAGCTGGAGGGCAAGAAGGCAGCCAAGAAGACAGCTGCCAAGACCAAGAAGCCAGCGGCCAAGAAAGCTGCCCCTGCCGCCAAGAAGCCCAAAAAGGCTCCCGCGGGGGTCAAGAAGAGCCCGAAGAAGGTCAAGAAGCCAGCAGCAGCCAAGAGCCCCAAGAAGCCCAAGGCTGCCCCTGCCAAGAAGGCTGCCAAGAGCCCAGCGAAAGCCAAGGCGGCGAAGCCCAAAGTAGCCAAGAAAAGCCCTGCCAAGGTAGTCAAACCCAAGGCAGCCAAGCCCAAAGCAGCGAAGCCCAAAAAGGCAGCGCCCAAGAAGAAGTAAGGGCTGGCACCGAGACACTACAAACACAACGGCTCTTTTAAGGGCCACCACCCTGTCTAGAAGAGAGCGTGTTCCTCCCCACCTTTGCACCCACCCAATGCCCCACTTCTCAAAAATAAACGGCACAATACATTCATAGCGCACTTTTCCACACGCGAGTGCCGCGTGTGATCTTGGCCATATAAACGGCTCTTTCGGTGCTCCGTGGATTGAAATCGTTATAACATAGAAAATAAGGGGGTCCGGGAGTTATAAGACCTCCGTTTATAATACATGGGCAATACCGTGTGTGTCTCGGTGCTTTCACTGTACCCGGGCAGACTCGAAATAGTGTTTGCATAAAGCAGATGATTGTGAACGTTAATTGGAGCGCAGGTAACTGCGTGCTCCAGGGTGAGGGTAAAAAGCGGGTCTGGGAGTTATAAGACCTCAGTTTATTATAAACGTGTGTGTGTGTTGGTGCTTTCACTGTATCCGGGCAGACTCGACATAGCGCCTGCATAAAGCAGACGATTGTGAACTTTCAATCGAGCGCAGGTAACGGGGGGCGTGTTCCAGAGTGACCAAGGGCAGTGTGCTTATGACATCTCGGGCTCCTCTCCCGGTTGACCGGGGTCGAGTCGTCCGCGTGACTACAAGTGGATGAACGGACGGAGACAAAGGCTGACCGAGGCTCCGGCTCCGGCTCCATCATCCAACCGGGGGGTGGGGGTCTCTTTTATCCACAGCTCATTGGACAGCTAGGCTGCAGCCTGCAGTGCAGTGACCAATCGTTGCACACCGCGGGCTATTTTCGAACGTGGGGCGGTCTCCTCAGCCAACCAGAGCAGCCCTCCGTCTGTGAGGGCATAAATAGGGCTCTTTCCCCGGTCGACGCCATTCTTCTCTGCCTGCGCTGAGAGAGACCGCTTCCGCCATGGCCCGCACCAAGCAGACAGCCCGCAAGTCCACCGGCGGCAAAGCGCCCCGCAAGCAGCTGGCCACCAAGGCAGCCCGCAAGAGCGCGCCTGCCACCGGAGGAGTCAAGAAGCCTCACCGCTACCGGCCAGGCACCGTGGCTCTCCGCGAGATCCGCCGCTACCAGAAGTCCACCGAGCTCCTCATCCGCAAGCTGCCCTTCCAGCGCTTGGTGAGGGAGATCGCCCAGGACTTCAAGACCGACCTGCGCTTCCAGAGCTCCGCCGTCATGGCCCTGCAGGAGGCCAGCGAGGCCTACCTGGTCGGGCTCTTCGAGGACACCAACCTGTGCGCCATCCACGCCAAGAGGGTGACCATCATGCCCAAGGACATCCAGCTGGCCCGTCGCATCCGAGGCGAGAGGGCCTAAGGAGACGGACCGACCCGAACAACCACCACCACAACGGCTCTTTTCAGGGCCACCACCCTGTCACCTACGAGCTTCTCTTATCTGTCATGGCATGTGTTTTACAGGTTAGGGAGGGTGTGCTGTGAGTACCACGGTCACTGGGCAACTTATACCGGCTCTGGGGAAACCAGAGCACTCTGTGTTCAAAGAATATATGATTATACCACGATTTCAATTACCACGCATGGCTTTACCACGCGAATTTTACATCGCAAGTGGCTTTACCACGCTGGTATTTACAACGTAGGATTTTACTACGCCTAGACACGTCTTACCTGCACGTCTTTCTCTACGAGCCCTTACTTCCATCCTCCATTGAAACAAGCGTCAAAACACGTATACCAAAATAAAAAAAGGACTGCTTTTTTGACGTACACGGCACGTCTTTGGGGGAGGCTCTTTCCTTTTTCTTTTAAATTTATGTTCGTTTTTTTTTTAAAGTAACCTGCTTGTTATTTTTTGGGGGGGAGACCCCCCCCCAGCCCCCCTCCGAGCCCCCCCCCCCTCTGCCCCCCAAGCCCACGTAGAACGACTTGAAGGAATACCACGTCTCCCCCCCAGCCCGTGGTAAAGACGTCGTGGAAGGCACCCTGCGTGGAAGGCACCCTGCGTGGTAAGTGTCACGTGGTAAACGTTAGTAGTGGTAATGCCTTCGTGGTAAATGATGTTTCCCGTGTTCACAGTGCATAAACGCCTGTTCAGTGTGTCCATCTAATAATAAAAAGCCTTTTTATAGGGGGGATGTGCAGGGATCCGCTGGTCACAAGCCACCGCTTAAGGGGCTTCTGTGTCCCCGGTACATCGGGTTCGTGTGTCTGATTTCGGGAACGTTTGCCCCGGGGTGAACTAACGCCGTTCCCCAGGGTCTTAAAAGTACAAACACAACGTTAAACCCGCTCACACAGACACTGTTGGCCCCCAACATGGAAAACCATAAGCCCGGGGGCAATGTGTGAATTCCCCAGTGGGTTTATTGAACCTCATCGTTACAGTGCTCATGTGACACTTGGTCCCAACGAGGGCTCATTCATATAGACATGTTAATTTAAAGAGGCGGAACGGGTTGCCTGCTGTCGGCCCTCGGTCTGCAGCAAGCCCCGTGAGAGCGGGCCTTTCTGCACTTAACATTACCCTTATACAACACGTATTCCAAAACACATATTTCTCCGGTCATAATAGAAGCACATTAGCTCTTAGGGGAGGAAGTGGTTGGCCCTTAAAAGAGCCGTTGAATTGAATTGAATTGAAAATAAATTTATAAACGCGCAACTTTGCCCGAAGGCATCAAGGCGCCTACAAAGAAAATCAGAAAAAGAAGGAGAAAGCTAACACCCGCGGCTATGGATATGCTCTGCCAAAGAGCCAAGTTTTTAAAGCCCTTCTAAAAGAGGGCATTGAAGGTAGGATCCTAATCTCCGTTGTGTTCGTTGGGGTGCGCCTGGAAGCCTTACTTGGCGCTGGTGTACTTGGTGACGGCCTTGGTGCCCTCCGACACGGCGTGCTTGGCCAGCTCTCCGGGGAGCAGAAGGCGGACTGCGGTCTGGATCTCCCGGGAGGTGATGGTGCGCCGCGAGTTGTAGTGAGCCAGTTTGGAAGCCTCTGCAGCGATGCGCTCGAAGATGTCGTTCACGAAGGAGTTCATGATGCCCATGGCCTTGGAGGAAATGCCGGTATCCGGGTGCACCTGCTTCATCACTTTGTAAATGTAGATGGCATAGCTTTCCTTCCTGCTCCTCTTGCGCTTCTTCCCGTCCTTCTTGGGCGGCTTGGAGAGCGCTTTCTTGGAGCCCTTCTTGGGTGCCGGCGCGGACTTGGCTGGTTCAGGCATGGTCGACGCTCTTTCGCTGCTTGCTGTGGAGCCGAGAGAAATAATGCCTGGGCGTCCGGCACTTGTATTTATAGGCTGGGCGTGCAAAGCAGCTTCTTCCCGTTTCTCCTTTCTCATTGGCAGGCACAGGCAGGGCCCCCACTTCCTATTGTAATGCGGTTCTGGGACACTGATTGGTTAAACAGAAGCCCGCCTCCCTCCATTGAAAAGTACTATCGGCGCCTAGCTGTCAACCAATCAGACGCTCCCGAAGTCTTTATATTACCGGAGTCCAGCAGAAGGAGCAGTACCGTTCTCTCTGTTGTGTGACTGAGACCCTAGATCGATCGCCATGTCTGGACGCGGAAAGCAAGGAGGAAAGGCCCGCGCCAAGGCCAAGACACGCTCTTCCAGAGCCGGGCTCCAGTTCCCCGTGGGCCGTGTGCACAGGCTGCTCAGGAAGGGAAGCTACGCCGAGAGGGTGGGCGCCGGTGCCCCCGTCTATCTGGCGGCAGTGCTGGAGTACCTGACCGCTGAGATTCTGGAGCTGGCTGGCAACGCCGCCCGGGACAACAAGAAGACCCGCATCATCCCCAGACACCTCCAGCTGGCCATCCGCAACGACGAGGAGCTGAACAAGCTGCTGGGCCGAGTCACCATCGCCCAGGGAGGAGTCCTGCCCAACATCCAGGCCGTGCTGCTGCCCAAGAAAACCGAGAGCCACAAGGCACAGGGCAAAGCAAGCAAATAAAGGCCCGCAGACCACCGTGGAAACGCACCCTAAACACAAAGGCTCTTTTCAGGGCCATCCACAGACTCCATCAAAGAGCGTATCCGTGCCGAGGTGTTACTCTGGCGGCTTCATAGATGCGGCAGCGCCCGCCACCGTAGCTTTGTAGTGGAGGGCATGCCCAAGCTCTGGCCGTACACTTTAATGTTGTCCCGTCCCAAAGCCTAGCATGAGGCAGACCATATCAATGTTTTTTTTTATACATATATAATTTTTAATTTTCAGGGACACGTTTTGCAGACGTGCCCCAGCCGATCGGGCACCGAACGCGAGGGTTAGGCGGGCCGTGGTGACAAGTGGGGGCCTGGAAGGGAGGAGTGTGTGTGTTTGACTGATCAGTGCACCGGCGGCAGCTGCTGAGCCAAGCCGAGCGGGCACCGAACGCGAGGGTTAGGCAGGCCGCGGTGACAAGTGTGGGGGGGGGGGGAGCTGGAAGGTAGGAGTGTGCGTGTTTGACTGATCAGTGCACCGGCGGCAGCTGCTGAGCCCCCCCATCGGGAGCCCCTGACAGAGAGGCGGGCTGGGAGCGCGCTCTTTTTCAAACAATGTATACATATATATTTTTTTCTTTTCATTTTTGGGGGACACATTTTGCAGGCTTGCCCCAGCCGAGCGCGGGATGTGGGCAGTGCTACGAGGTTGCAGGCGGCCAAACGCAGCGGGGTGGTGCCGGTGAGGCCGCTAACGTGTGTGGCTCCATTAAAACATACAGAGCCTTCTGCTTATATTGGACAGGGGGCTCCGAACGCAGGGGATCGGTGGCCCGCGGTCACAAGGGGAGGCCGGGAAGGGAGGTGCTTGCGTGTGTTTGACTGTGATCTGTGCACCGGCGGCAGCTGCGCTGAGCCAGCCCATGACAAAGGCGGGCTGGGAGCCCGCTCTTTTTCAGAAGCCAACGGCCGCTCCAGCCCCCGCTTCCTGCAGAAGGCGGGCCGGGTCCGAGCTCTCCCGCCTCACAGGGCGTCACGTGGGCGCTTGGAGCTCCCGCGCAGGTCCGCTGATCCTCCACATAAAGCAGCCGGTGCTGGTTTTCCTCTTCATTTCTGCTCCCAGCAACGAGAAGAGAACATGTCTGGACGCGGCAAAGGAGGGAAGGGGCTCGGCAAAGGCGGCGCCAAGAGACACCGCAAGGTTCTCCGGGACAACATCCAGGGCATCACTAAGCCGGCCATTCGCCGCCTGGCGCGCCGTGGCGGAGTCAAGCGCATCTCCGGCCTCATCTACGAGGAGACCCGCGGGGTGCTCAAGGTTTTCCTGGAGAACGTGATCCGGGACGCCGTCACCTACACCGAGCACGCCAAGAAGAAGACCGTCACCGCCATGGATGTGGTCTATGCCCTGAAGCGCCAGGGCCGCACTCTCTACGGATTCGGCGGTTTAACACTCGACTTGCCCACGGAAAAAAAGGAAAAAAACAACAACCCAAAGGCTCTTTTAAGAGCCGACCACCATGTCGTGTGAGAGCTGTGTCTATGAACTATTATCCCCGCAGTGCAGGGCTGCTATCTAGGCCCACACTCGCTCGGGAGGGGAGGAGGGGGGAACCCGGGGAGTTGCTCCGCAGCCACTCTGCTCTGGAAGGCACGGCCCGGAAGGCGGGTTTACCCCGTCCCACGGGCCCGCCACCATGGAGCTCTAAACCAGGGACCAAAGGTGGGTTCCGCCCGGCCCAGGGGCTCGCCACCGTGGAGCCCTTGCCTGGGGACCTACGGTGGGTTTAGCCCGGCCCGGCTGCCCGCCATCATGGAGCCCTTGTCTGGGGACCTACGGTGGGTTTAGCCCCGTCCAGGGGTCCGCCATCATGGAGCCCTTGCCTGGGGACCTACGGTGGGTTTAGCCCGGACCAGGGGCCCGCCATCATGGAGCCCTTGCCTGGGGACCTACGGTGGGTTTAGCCCGGAGCAGGTGCCCGCCATCATGGAGCCCTTGCATGGGGACCTAAGGCGGGTTTAGCCCGGCACAGGGCCCCACGAGTCACGCAGTTCTAAGGGGGGTGTTTAGACCGGCCCAGGTGCCCGCCATCATGGAGCCCTTGCATGGGGACCTAAGGCGGGTTTAGCCCGGCACAGGGCCCCACGAGTCACGCAGTTCGAAGGGGGGTGTTTAGACCGGCTCAGGTGCCCGCCATCATGGAGCCCTTGCATGGGGACCTAAGGCGGGTTTAGCCCGGCACAGGGCCCCACGAGTCACGCAGTTCACCGACTATTAAGCCCCCCACGTAGTGGGGGCTTACAGCGCCTGCCTGGGAGACAAAGTTGGAGATAGCGCGGACGTTCCGCCGCCGGCCATCTGGTCGCCGCAGCTCACTGGGCCATCTGGTCGCCCCTCTGTGGGTCGACCAGATGGCCGGGCGGCGGATTGTCCGCGCTAACTCCGATTTTGTTCTCCACCCAGGAGCTGTAAGCCCCCACTACGTGGGGGGTTTAATAGTCGATAAAATAGGGTTCCCATGCAGGCCCAAGGAAGAGGGTGTGGGATCCTAATTTTTGTGGTGAACCGCCATGTCCGTTTAGGGGTCCCTGTGGGCCTTTAAGCCCCCGTTTCAGTATTTTTATTTTTTGTGTGTGGGCATTTTGGTTCAAGGGGACTATGGCACTAATTCTACCCAGGGCTGGGGAGCTCAGATTCGGGTACAATTTCAGGTTCCCCCCCGTAGGTGGAGGTCGGCAAAAAAAACTAAAAAAAAACATACACGCATTTCTTTGTTTTTTAACTAACACCTTAGGTTCAAGGGGACAAAGTCACTTTTTCTTCCCGGGGCTATGGAGCTCCGATTCGGGTAAAATCTCCGGTTTCCCCCCTTAGCTGGAGGTCGGCAAAAAAAATGTAAATAAACACACACACACACACTTCTTTTTTTATTTTATTTTACCAACTCCTTAGGTTCAAGGGGACAAAGTCACTTTTTCTTCCCGGGGCTATGGAGCTCCGATTCGGGTAAAATCTCCGGTTTCCCCCTTAGCTGGAGGTCGGCAAAAAAAAAAAAAAAAACAAACACATTTCTTTTTTTTTTACTAACTCCTTAGGTTCAAGGGTACAAAGTCACTTTTTCTTCCCGGGGCTATGGAGCTCCGATTCGGGTAAAATGTCCGGTTTCCCCCCTTAGCAGGAGGTCGGCAAAAAAAATTTAAATAAACACACACAAACACACACATTTTTTTTATTTTTTTTTTTTACTAACTCCTTAGGTTCAAGGGGACAAAGTCACTTTTTCTTCCCGGGGCTATGGAGCTCCGATTCGGGTAAAATCTCCGGTTTCCCCCCTTAGCTGGAGGTCGGCAAAAAAAATTTAAATAAACACACACACACACACATTTCTTTTTTTATTTTATTTTACCAACTCCTTAGGTTCAAGGGGACAAAGTCACTTTTTCTTCCCGGGGCTATGGAGCTCCGATGCGGGTAAAATCTCCGGTTTCCCCCTTAGCTGGAGGTCGGCAAAAAAAAAAAAAAAAAAACACACACATTTCTTTTTTTTTTACTAACTCCTTAGGTTCAAGGGGACAAAGTCACTTTTTCTTCCCGGGGCTATGGAGCTCCGATTCGGATAAAATGTCCGGTTTCCCCCCTTAGCTGGAGGTCGGCAAAAAAAAAAATAATAAACACACACAGACACATTTTTTTTTTTTTTTTACTAACTCCCTAGGTTCAAGGGGACAAAGTCACTTTTTCTTCCCGGGGCTATGGAGCTCCGATTCGGGTAAAATCTCCGGTTTCCCCCCTTAGCTGGAGGTCGGCAAAAAAAAAAAAAAAATAAATAAACACACACATTTCTTTTCTTTTTTTTTTTTTTTTTACTAACTCCTTAGGTTCAAGGGGACAAAGTCACTTTTTCTACCCGGGGCTGTGGAGCTCCAATCCGGGTAAAATTCCTGGTTTAACCCCTAAGCTGAAGGAGGGCCAAAAAAAGAAAAATAATAATTGTATATATATATATTACCTACTGGCGGTCGCCAGTAGGTATATATAGTTAGGGTTTTTTCTCTATGGGATTTTTGAAAATTCTATGTCTAATAACTTTGGCGTTTGTGGACGGAATTGGCTGAAATTTTCAGGAAAATGGCACATTTTGTTTCTGAGCAGCCCTTGAAAATATGGGGGGGGTTCGTCAAGGGGGGGCCGAGAAAAAAGGGGGGTCCCAAAACGTGTTTTTAACATTGAGTTTTCCATAGGGCGGTTGGCCTCACTTTTAGCCCGAACGGCTGAATGGATTTGCACGAAACTTGGCAAAATTGTAGGGACTGGTAGCCCGATGTGCCTTTTGTAGGTCTCAATATATGTGCTCCAGTGGATTTTGAGAAATTAACGTTTAAAAAAAGATATATATCTGTAACAGCGGACCGGGCAGCGGCCTAGGACGCGTACTTTTCGCGCAACGGAGCTTTGTGAAGCGAAGCTGATTGGTTCTCCGGCGTCTGTCAACATTCCAAACAGTCCGTAGTGGCCGCCATCTTGTCTCTCGGTAGGATCGAGAGACAAGAGGAGGCCAAAGCGAAGGGGCAAATGACCATAAGGGGGAATAGTAGATCCTCGCTGACCCCCTAGGTTTGATGTGGAGGTTTTAAAAGGGCCCCGCGGGGCAAAAAAAAAAAATTATAATAATAATCTTACGGCTGAATGGATTTGCACGAAACTTGGCAAAATTGTAGGGACTGGTAGCCCGATGTGCCTTTGCTAGGTCTCAATATATGTGCTTCAGTGGATTTTGAGAAATTAACGTTCAAAAAAAGATATATATCTGTAACAGCGCACCGCTTCGCGTACTTTTCGCGTTACGGAGCTTTGCGAAGCGAAGCTGATTGGCTCTCCGGTGTCTGTAAACATTCCAAACAGTCCGTAGCGGCCGCCATCTTGTCTCTCGGTAGGATCGAGAAACAAGAGGAGGCCAAAGCGAAGGGGCAAATGACCATAAGGGGGCATAGTAGATCCTCGCTGATCCCCTAGGTTTGATGTGGAGGTTTGAAAAGGGCCCCGCGGGGCAAAAAAAATAAATAAAAATAATAATCGAACGGCTGAATGGATTTGCACGAAACTTGGTAAAATATTAGGGACTGGTAGCCCGATGTGCCTTTGCTAGGTCTCAATATATGTGCTTCAGTGCATTTTGAGAAATTAACGTTCAAAAACAAGATATATATCTGTAACAGCGCTCCGCTTCGCGGAGATAAAATTATATCTGTATTACCTAGCTGTTGCTAACACCAGTTAGCGACGGCTAGTAGGAGATAGCGACCATCTTGGGCCCCACTTTGCATGTGAGTGATATTTATCACTAATGACATGCAAAGTGGGCATGCCAAGATGTTAGCGACTGGAAACAGTCGCTAACATCGCTATCTCCTATTATCAACTTTTGGAAATATTCGAGATAAGCGCGAATATCTCCAAAAAGTAACAGCTGCCCTGAGCAGTTCTTAGCCATGTTATCCTATGGGAGGTGGATAACATGGCTAAGAGGATTAGCTCGGTAATGCATGAATATCGCTGAGTTTTCAGCGATATTAATGCATTGCGGTCGGTTTTTATCGTATTTGCGATAAACTTTGATAATAGCAAGGTTTATCTGCGATAATTTCTGACGGTAAAAAAATCTTTGCAATGCATCGTTAGGGATAAATATCGCTTAACTTTGGTAATATGCCCCAACGTCTGTTAACGTTCGATTCGAAGGAAATCAGGAAGTGTTGAAAAACATTGTCTGCGCCATCTTGTCTTTTTTCAAATGCCACACTTTTGTCGTGCACGGCAGCCATTTTAGATGCCTTGACCAGACCCACTCTGTGCACGCTGTCGATCCTTAGCATGGCTCCCCACCCTCGCAAGCATCTCCCCCAGGCAGTGGTCACCCCCGCTCTCTGTCTTATGCATGGGTAATAAACCTCCCCCCATCTGCGCTGCTCTTTCCTGAGAATCACACCCTGTGCCCGCCCGACACCTCCCTTTCGCCCTATTCACTACTGCACCCTCTGACACTCCTTTTCCTCTGTGTCCGATTGTCCAGGCTGGTCCTAGGGTATCAGCTAGCCCTGCAGATGTAGTTTATGGCCACAGCTGTAAAGATTCACCCCTCTTCAAAGGAGTTATAGTAGATCAAGGCCCACACTCGATGAGATCCGTCACAGCAGAAGCGTTGCTATTATCTGAAAACCATCCTGTATTGTGATTGGGGAGGGGACCGAGCGTGAAGCGGAAGATTCCAGGGATGACTCTTTGTACATCAAAGTTTTTACAATTATGTGTCACATTAAAAATATATAGCACTCCGACAAAGTAGTAAGATTATAAAACTTTAATAATTTATAAATATATACAAGAAAACAAAAATAGTAATAACATATAAACATTTTTAGGGAAAAACAACGAAGTAGCGGTCGGCTGTGCGAATAGTCCCAACGCAGCACAACGTCCAGATTTCCGGCGTGGGGCGGGTCATCAGTACCAAACTGTTGTGCGAATAGTTCCAAGGCAGCAGAAAGCGCTGAAATCTAGATGACACGAAAGTGATGTCTAGTAAGTTGCCACCCAGCAAATAACGGCGTGGGGCGTCGCGGGGGGTGGGTCTTCAGTAGCAAACTGTTGTGCGAATAGTTCCAAGGCAGCAGAACGATGGCACCAAGGTGATGTCCAGTAAGTTGCCGCACTGGTTTTGGTATCCTACAATGCTGCTCCGAATAACGGCGTGGGGCGCCCCGGGGGAGGCGGCGTGAACGGGCCTCTCCAGGTGGAGTGTCATCTGTTGTAGTGGGGCGCCCCTTTACCGTTTCAGTTGCCATTCCGTCCGTTTTTGGTCCACTGTGTCAAAAGCCGCAATTCAGCTGAGTTGCGCCCACTCTTGCGGTGCAGCGATAGGCGGCTGTCACAGGACTCTCAAAATGGCGGCAGGCTCTTTCCTTTTTGGGCCTGGTCCACTGAAATGGCCCTGGGACACCTTGGAAATCGGACGCTTGTCTGCTAGGTCTTGGACCCCATTCTCGAAAGCGTCCCCTCCGCCTTGAGAATTCATCAAAAGTTTTGGGGGCCCCGACTCCTGCAGGCTTCTGGTGGGGAGCGGCTGCCATGATTGCTCGCGGAATGACCACGACGGAGCTACGAGATGGTGGTGCTCTCATGCTGACGCCAGCTTCAGTCTGAAACATCCAGAAACAAGGTGGGGCTTTCATCGTTTGGAAAAAAAAAAAAGTTTTCATCCAATGAAAAGTGTTGTTTTTAGGTCATATGATCAAGCCTTCCATCATTAGGAAACCAAAAGTAAAATGAACCAATGAAAAGTTTTATAAACAAGTCACATGACCTGTTATGCGGCATAGGGTATAAAATGCGGAGAAAATACGTTGGCACGTGAGGCGGCGTCAGTAGCGGACCGATGTGCGAATAGGCCGAAGGCAACACAGCGCGCCAAGATCCGGATGGCACCGAGGTGGTGTCCAGCAAGTTGCAGCACTGGTGTGGCCATCCTACAATGTTGAAAGTCGGCGTGGGGCGCCCTGTTGGCCTGTGAGTTTGCGTCAGTAGCGGACCGATGTGCGAATAGGCCGAAGGCAGCACAACGCGCCAAGATCCGGATGGCACCGAGGTGGTGTCTAGTAAGTTGCCGCACTGGTGTGGCCATCCTACAATGCTGAAAGTCGGCGTGGGGCGCCCTGTTGGCCTGTGAGATGGTGTCAGTAGCGGACTGATGTGCGAATGGGGCCAAAGGCAGCGCAACAATATTTTCTGACTGACACCACAAGGCGCTGAGATGCCAAGATCCGGATGGCACCGAGGTGATGTCTAAGTTGCGGACTGATGTGCGAATGGGGCCAAAGGTAGCGTAACAATATTTTCTGTATGGAAGATACCACTAGGCGTTGAGATGCCAAGATTCGGATGGCACCGAGGTGATGTCTAGCAAGTTGCTGCACTGGTGTGGTCATCCTACAATGCTGAAACTCGGCGTGGGTCGCCCCATTAGCCTGTGAGATGGCGTCAGTAGCGGACCGATGTGCGAATAGGCCGAAGGCAGCACAACGCGCCAAGATCCGGATGTCACAGTGGTGGTTTCATAGTTGAGAGGCACTTCATCTGCAGTGGGGCGCCGAGATCCGGATGGCACCGAGGTGATGTCTAGCAAGTTGCTGTACTGGTGTGGTCATCCTACAATGCTGAAAGTCGGCGTGGGGCGCCCCATTAGCCTGTGAGATGGCGTCAGTAGCGGACTGATGTGCGAATGGGGCCAAAGGCAGCACAACGCGCCAAGATGCGGATGGCACCGAGGTGGTGTCCAGCAACTTGCCGCACTGGTGTGGCCATCCTACAATGCTGCGCCGAAAGTCGGCGTGGGGCGCCCCGTTGGCCTGTGAGTTCGCGTCAGTCAGTGGGGGCTGTTTGAGGATCTGACTGCATTGGAAAGCAATGTGATGCTGTGCGTCGCCCCCAAGATGGAGGTTCCTCGGCTGCAGTGGGGCGCCCCTTGGTGTTTCACTCGCTATGCAGCTGAGTTGCGTGCGCACTTGTGGCGAATAGGCCGAAGGCAGCACAACGTGCCGAGATCTGGATGGCACCGAGGTGGTGTCCAGCAATTTGCCGCACTGGTGTGGCCATCCTACAATGCTGCGCCGAAAGTCGGCGTGGGGTGCCCCGTTGGCCTGTGAGGTGGCGTCAGTAGCGGACCGATGTGTGAATAGGCCGGAACCAGCACAAGGCGCCAAGATCCGGATGGCACCGAGGTGGTGTCATAGTTGAGAGTTCTGAGCAGCGCTTGTAACACTGTCTGAAGCTTATTTGCACCTGCTGCAGCTTCACTATTGCCCTGGTGTGGCCTAAGATCGCCCATGACATAGGCGGCCACCTCCCGGGGTCCGGCGGAACTTTTTTCCTTTTCCTTTCTGCATCTTGTCCCACAATCCGTTTGACCTGAAGACACGACCAGGTCCCTGAATGTGTGCAGGGGGACGCTATTGATTGAATCAAAATGGCGGCTTCACACAAAGCTGACTCAAGCGTTGGTGCTGATGCTATACAGACAAAAACTGGTTTTCAGTTTGTACATTCTTCAGGATTTTTCCATCCAAGGCTGGTTGAGAGTTTGTATAACAATGGCTTCAGATTTTCAACATACTACTCTTCAACATTCTTCCTAAATGTAACAATGTGAGTGTAACCGCGGGACCAGAAAAGGGCAGGAGACGTGTTTTTGTTACTCGTGCTTTTAATTGGTCATATAGTATCTGTACAGGTTTTTCGTACTACTGTCCTCCGTGGGGATCGGCTTCTCTCCTTGCGGGTTTTTCTGCGAGCACCTTCTTCTTTCCTCAGAATCGGGCTCCTCCGTCTAGGGGGCTCTGGAGGCTCCGTGCTGGCCACCCACGCCGACGCCGCAGGGAAAGAAAAGAAAAGAGAGGCAAGTATCAGAATTGTATGATAGGGCGGCAGTTAGCAACCCCAGGAAAGGGTAGTGAGGGGAAACACCCAGTGCGAAGCGTCTATCCCGTTATGCTACCTCAAGGAGGAGAGCGTGAGCTCGTGCAAGTCTCCCGCGAGTCCTCCCTCAGATTCCTCCCCCCCCTTTCAGTTACTCTCCTGGCCTTATTGCTAAACCACCCCAGGAAGCGATCACGCACCTCAGTGAGCCGTACCCCTCCTGGCGTACGGCTGGGCGGCGCGTGTTGTTGGCCTCCAGGCGTTCCCCTTTCCTTCTCCGCTCTCTCGGCGTCTTCTCCCTCTGTCAGTGCGAGGTCCCCGCAGCCCTCGGAGATCTGCTCCCAGCTCCGCTCCCAATCCGGCTGTTCTCCTTCCGTGAGACGTGTCTTGCCGCTCCTCTTGACACCGCCGCTCAGCTTGTCCTCGCTTTCTCGGTTTCCTCCTCTCCTCCGCTCCTCTTCTCTGCTCTCCCGTCCTTCTTCTCTCCGCTCCTCCTCGCTGCTTCCCGCCTCTCCGCACCTCTCCGCTCTGACCGCTCCTCCGGTGTATAGACACACCTGGTGCTGGGCGTTCTCCGAATTTAACCACCTGCTGGGCTCCGCCTCTTCTCCACCTCCGGGCCGGTTAAAGGGCCAGGCGTCTTCCTCATCACAGCTGTAGGCGTCCGGGCTGTTCCACTCGGAATACTGCGTGGGCTGTGGAAAGAAGAGGGGGGGGGCACATTTGATCAGTTCGCTCCCTATGGCGGGGTGCGCCAGGGGGACCCTGTTACACACCTCCCCCCCAGGACGCTTCCGCTCGGGAAGCGGATGTCTGGACAGAAAGTCAGCCCCAACATTGTCCACGCCACGCTTGTGGCACACCCTGAACGAGAACGGCTGCAATGCCAGGAACCATCTCATGACCCTGGCGTTACTGGACTTGTTACGGGCCATCCAGGTAAGGGGTGCATGGTCTGTATAGAGCGAGAAGGGCCGGCCCTCGAGGTAGTAGGCCAACTTCTCCACGGCCCAACGGATAGCCAGGCACTCCTTCTCCACGGTGGCATACTTTAGTTCCCGCGGGAACAACTTCCTGCTGACAAACAGGATCGGGTGGTCCAACCTGTCTCTTCCTTCTTGGGACAACACCGCTCCTATCCCGAACTCAGAAGCATCAGTGTGCAAGGAGAACGGGCGTGTGTAATCCGGGGAGGTAAGGATGGGGGTGGATGTGATCCTCCTCTTCAACTCGTGGAACGCGTCTAGCATGACCACCGTGGGTTTGGAGAGCGTTGCCTGTTTAACAGACGTCTGCAGTGCATCCGTGAGAGGGGCTGCCACCTGAGCAAAGTTCGGGATAAACCTTCGGTAGTACCCGATTAGCCCTAGAAACGCACGGAGCTCTTTTTTTGTGGTGGGAAATGGGGCCTCGGAAATGGCCCTGACTTTCTCTGCTTGTGGCTCGATCATGCCGTGTCCCAATACGTAACCCAGGTACTTGACTTTGTGAAAAGCCATCCTTGACTTCTTCGCGTTTATCTTCAGTCCCGCTGTGGTCAGGGTTTCCAGCACTTTTGCCAGGTGTCTCAAGTGTGTTTTCCAGTCCGGGCTAAACACCACAATGTCGTCCAGGTAAGCAGAGGTGAAGGAGGACATACCACGTAGCACGTTATTCATCAGTCTCTGAAAGGTGGCTGGTGCCCCGTGAAGGCCAAACGGCAGCACCGTAAACTCGTAGTGCCCATCCTCGGTCGAGAAGGCTGTTTTATGCCTGTCTTCCTCTCTTAGTGGCACCTGCCAGTACCCTTTTGTGAGGTCGATCGTACTGATGTACTGCGCATCGCCTAACTTCTCTATGAGTTCGTCTATGCGGGGGATGGGATATGCATCGAACTTCGAGATCGCGTTTAGGGCCCGGAAGTCCATACAAAACCGGCGTGAGCCGTCCGGTTTGGGTATGAGGACGATCGGGCTTGACCAGTTGCTATGTGAGGGGCGTATGACCCCGAGCTGTAACATATCTGTCACCTCTCGTCGGATGTCTTGTCTTCGGGCCTCTGGGATCCGATAAGGGCGTATCTTTATGGTCTTCCCTGGGTCGGTGTCGATCCGGTGTTCCGCCAGAGTAGTTTTCCCCGGGAGATCGGAAAACACTTGTTCTTGTTTCCACAGTACGTCCAGCAACTCCTGTTTTTCTTCCTGTCTCAGGTCTTCGTTGAGCACTAGCAGGGGTATCGTGGAATGGCTAGAGGTGTTCTCCGGTTCTACTAGGTGAACGGTGGTAGGAGGTTTCCCCAACCACTTCTTTAGCATGTTGATGTGATAGACCTGTCTTTTCCTGGCGTTCATCTGTAGCCGGTAACTGGTCTTCCCGATCCTCTCCACAACCTGAAACGGTCCGCTCCACTCCGCTTTGAACTTTTGCGAGGAGGAGGGCAACAATACCAGGGCCCACTCTCCTTTTTCCAGAGTCCTCCATTTCTTTCCTTTATCGTACAGGACCGTCTGTTTGTTTTGGTGTTTCTCTAGATTGGCGAACGCCAAGTCCCGTAGTTTTCCGAGTTTGGAGCGGAGGTTCCGAGCATATTCGAGGGTTTTTGCGGTTTCTTCCGGGGTTTCTTTTTCCCACGCCTCTTTGCTCATGTCCAGGAGAGATCGGGGCTTTCGCCCGTATAGCATCTCGAAAGCCGAGACCCCTAAACTGCTTTGGGTCTGTCCTCTGATGACGTATAACGCGATGGGAAGGACTTGGTCCCATTCGTTGCTGTTGACCTCCAGCATCTTTCGCAATGTGGTTTTCAGCGTGCGGTTATACCTTTCTACTAATCCATCGGTTTGCGGATGGTATACTGCGGTCCTGATCTGGTGTATGTGAAGGGCTTTACACACATCCCCCATGAGGCGGGACACAAAAGGGGTCCCCTGGTCGGTCAGTATCTCCTTAGGGAAACCGACCCGGGAGAACAGTTCAAGCATCTTGTCCGCCACGTTTTTGGAGGTGGTAGAGGTTAGGGGAAAAGCCTCCGGGAACCGCGTGGCATAGTCAACAATGACTAGGACGTACGAGTATCCTTTCTTTGTTTTTGGGAGCGGCCCAATGATGTCCATCCCAATCCGTTCAAAGGGAACCCCGATGATGGGGAGGGGTTGTAAGGGCACCGCAGGGGGCCTTGTCATGTTTCTGGTTTGGCATATGTCGCACTCCTGACAGTAGGTCAAGGCGTCTTTGTAGATCCCGGGCCAATAAAAACACTTTAGGAGGTTCTGTGTGGTTTTCTCTGCCCCCGTGTGACCGGCCACCAAATGGGAATGTGAAAAGAACAGGACTTGTTCTCGAAATGACACTGGAACCAACAACTGCTCTGGGTCCTCTTTTCTTCCCTGACGATACAACAATCCGTTTTTGATATACAACCTCGGATAAAGCAAGGGTTCTTCGTCCTGTGTGTGATGGGCCTTCTCCCAGGCATTAAACAACGTGGCATCGTTGGCCTGTGCGAATTGAAAACTGCGGTCCAATGTCCAGGGATCCGAAGACGCAAAAGCCGTTGCCTCCTCTTTTTGGTCCCTTGGATCCCGTTTCCTTTTCGTTTGGGCCATGCTTTGTTCGAACATGGACATAAAGGCCGGGTTATCCGTACCGATTATCAGGTCTTCGGGTAGCGTAGACAACACCCCTACCCGAACCCTTGTGGCTGGTCCAACCCGGGGTTCTAGGGGCAAAACAGCGACGGGATAGGGCTTTACGTCCCCGTGGACGCATCGGATGAATACTTGTTCCTGGGGGATGAGCTGGTGGGGCAGTACGTGGTGGGCCTGTACCACTGACTGGCGACAGCCTGAATCCAAGAGCGCCTGTACAGGGTTGCCGTTTATCCTCATACTTACGCGGTATGCGTGACCCATCTCTGCCGAGTAGAGGACGGTGCGGGGCATATATCCCACCTCCATAGGTTCGTCTGCCGGTCGTCTCCTGGGGCAGTGTCTTGCTATATGTCCCCAGGTCCCGCACTCAAAGCACTGGGGTCCTGTGTGCGGAAGGGGTTCACTCTTCCAGGGACGGGGTTTTGGTGCTTCTGGAACCCTCAGGATCTTTTTCTCTGGTCGGAAGGGGGTCTTTGCTTTGTCGGACTCCGGGGCCTGCAAGGGCCTCTGTTGTACCCGTGAGTACGTGTTTGCCATCTCTACTGCCTGAGCGGTCGTCAGGTCATGGTGTTGTTTTAGCCACCTCTGTGTGGCAAAAGGCAACGCCTCTACGAACTGTTCCAGGTATATCCTGTCCATGATCTCCTCCTTTGTACTCTCGTTTGGGCTGAGCCACTTGTCGGCGGCCATCTTTAGTCTGACAAACAGAGTCTTGGGCGTTTCTCCGGTAAGCCCTCTTTCCCGCCGAAACCGCAGGCGGTAGGCTTCCCTGTCCAAACCCAGATGGTCCAGGATGATACGTTTGATATCCGTATACGGGGTGTCACCCCTTGGATTGGCCACCTGGTAGGCGGCTTGTGCTTCCCCCACCAACAGTGGGGCCAAAAAGAAAGGCCATTTGGCCCCAGGCCAGCCACAGGCGCGGGCCGCCCGCTCAAAGTTTAGCAAAAAGGCATCCGGATCCTCTCCTGGTTGGTACTTTTGCAGAGAGACCCCTCCAATGGTATGGGGTATGTTGCTTACAGACACAGGCCCGGATGCCAGAGGGGGGTCCAGGGCCCTGGCCGTCACGGCGGTTTTTATCAGCTCCCGGTCGGCTTCTGCTGCCCTGAGCTGTTGCTCTGCCAGCCTTTCCAGTCTCTCCTGCCCTTGCACCAGGGCTTGTACCACGCCTTCCATCTTCTGGTCGCAGATGGCTACAGTGCCCGCATTCTCCACCACTGTAACCGCGGGACCAGAAAAGGGCAGGAGACGTGTTTTTGTTACTCGTGCTTTTAATTGGTCATATAGTATCTGTACAGGTTTTTCGTACTACTGTCCTCCGTGGGGATCGGCTTCTCTCCTTGCGGGTTTTTCTGCGAGCACCTTCTTCTTTCCTCAGAATCGGGCTCCTCCGTCTAGGGGGCTCTGGAGGCTCCGTGCTGGCCACCCACGCCGACGCCGCAGGGAAAGAAAAGAAAAGAGAGGCAAGTATCAGAATTGTATGATAGGGCGGCAGTTAGCAACCCCAGGAAAGGGTAGTGAGGGGAAACACCCAGTGCGAAGCGTCTATCCCGTTATGCTACCTCAAGGAGGAGAGCGTGAGCTCGTGCAAGTCTCCCGCGAGTCCTCCCTCAGATTCCTCCCCCCCCTTTCAGTTACTCTCCTGGCCTTATTGCTAAACCACCCCAGGAAGCGATCACGCACCTCAGTGAGCCGTACCCCTCCTGGCGTACGGCTGGGCGGCGCGTGTTGTTGGCCTCCAGGCGTTCCCCTTTCCTTCTCCGCTCTCTCGGCGTCTTCTCCCTCTGTCAGTGCGAGGTCCCCGCAGCCCTCGGAGATCTGCTCCCAGCTCCGCTCCCAATCCGGCTGTTCTCCTTCCGTGAGACGTGTCTTGCCGCTCCTCTTGACACCGCCGCTCAGCTTGTCCTCGCTTTCTCGGTTTCCTCCTCTCCTCCGCTCCTCTTCTCTGCTCTCCCGTCCTTCTTCTCTCCGCTCCTCCTCGCTGCTTCCCGCCTCTCCGCACCTCTCCGCTCTGACCGCTCCTCCGGTGTATAGACACACCTGGTGCTGGGCGTTCTCCGAATTTAACCACCTGCTGGGCTCCGCCTCTTCTCCACCTCCGGGCCGGTTAAAGGGCCAGGCGTCTTCCTCATCACAGCTGTAGGCGTCCGGGCTGTTCCACTCGGAATACTGCGTGGGCTGTGGAAAGAAGAGGGGGGGGGCACATTTGATCAGTTCGCTCCCTATGGCGGGGTGCGCCAGGGGGACCCTGTTACAGTGAGACTCACTAGGAGAACGGTGTAGTGAGGGCCACAAACGGCTGTTTGTCTTTCCTTTCAAAATGCTGCCAACAATATTTTCGGAATGGAAGACAACACAAGGCGCTGAGATTCGGTTGGCACCGAGGTGGTGTCCAGCAAGTTGCCGCACTGGTGTGGCCATCCTACAATGCTGCGCCGAAAGTCGGCGTGGGGTGCCCGAAGGGGGGGGGGGAGGCGGCGCAAACGAGCCTCTCCCGCTTCTCCATGTGGAGGCAGTTCATCTGCAGTGGGGCGCCGAGATCCGGATGGCACCGAGGTGGTGTCTAGCAAGTTGCCGCACTGGTGTGGCCATCCTACAATGCTGCGCCGAAAGACGGCGTGGGGTGCCCGAAGGAAGTGTCCTTATCCAGGGCATTATCGCTGTATCATGTCCTCCACTAAAATGGCCCTGGGACACCTTAGAACTCGGACGCTCGATTTTTTTTTCCTTTCCTGTACATGCAAAAAAAGGTAAATGCCCGGTACGTTACACGCTTCATCTGCCACGATGAACTCTCCAGAGGAACCGAAAAAAAATATAGTTGTGGTAACTATACCATGCATCGTCATATGGAGAGGTGGCACCAATTAATTATAGTGCTGCATAAAAGAGAGATTTGGAGGAGAACCCCTGACCTGCTAGTACATTCATCAAAGAAGTGGCACTGAGAGCTTCAGAGGCAAGGGAAACGGTCCCAAATATTTAGAAGAACTTTGGAAAGATTAAAATGACATGTTTAGATTGTGGCAAATTAATTTCATGTGGACAGATGAGTGTTACTCTAATAAATACAGCATATGAACATCATCATAGTCGATGGTTGGTAGAGACATTTTGACTATATCCTGGACCTGCCCGTCCTCGCCCAAAATGGCGCCGGAATAAATGGGACTCGTAACTCCTTGTTGTGTACTGGTTGCAGAACCTTGAAATCACGAGATACGTATGCAGTTTTGAAGCACATGGCGGGCGGGGACGAGAATTGATTGAATATTTCGACATCCCTATTGATATTAAGTTCTGATGTGTTATTGATTACTGTACTGTTGAAAGTTCGAATTAACGTCACCCATGGTACTTGCCCGCAAATGTATATCTAGATAATTTTATTGTAACTGGCCCTGTCGTATTTTAATTATAAAATGTACGTCCACCGATTCCGTAACTGTTAGACACCTTAGTTCTTGCAACCTAATGGCCCGCCCGTTACGTTCCTCTACAGTGTAAATGTCTACTCATCACATACGATTACAGTTTGCTCCGTGGCCGGTCCACGTGGTTATAGGCTCGTATTTGTATAATGAAATTTTCACAATAAAGGTTTTTAAAAGAAAACATGGTAGTAGTATATACATTGGTAAAGTTTGTAATAATAGTCACTGTTTTAGAATCATTAAAAGGCAAGTGAAATAAAGCAGACCAATTACATGAAGGGTAAAAGGTATAATACGAAGGAACGCAGTAAAGATAAATGGTCAAGGGCTGTTGTGTTTTCTATTCCTGCAACATAAAGTGATCGATAAGAATCTCATATTCAGGCGTATCGGCGACTAAGACAGCAGGTCGACCCTCTTTTGCTCAACGGCTCCATCATGGGACGAAGAAACGCTCTTTTTCTCGAAAAAAGAATATATTTTACTTGCAGGACAGTTGTAAAATTTCCGGGAAAGTACATTAGCCTGGAACATTATAACATATATTTAAGAAAAAATAATGTTCGGAAGTAATGAAAAGCGTAATTTTTAGGTCATATGAGCAAGCCTTTCATCATTACAATAAGAAAAGTAAAATGAACCAATGAAAAGTTTTATTAACAAGTCACATGACTTGTTATGCTTACGTTACGCGCTGCGCGCCCCGGATGACTTCCGGATGCGCTAACGCGGCGCGTCATATGACGCATTACGCGACAACGCAGGTCCAGAATATAGTCAAAATGTCTCCACCAACCAGCGGTCGGAACACAACCCCTTTCAGCAGGCTAAATAGTTCTGTTAAATGAGAACAGAAGGGACAGGCAACAAGAACCATCAGTCAAAGAGGGGAGGGCTAGTTCTTCTCTACCGGGTTACATTGGGGCGCTACCGGAACTGATCGAATTGGTAGTCTACAGTGTTTCTGGATGTTTCAGACTGAAGCTGGGGTTAGCATGAGAGCAGCATCATTTCGTAGCTCCGTCGTGGCCATTCCGCAACCAATCATGGCAGCCGCTCTTTATCGTTATTTTGGGCGGGGTGGGTGGCGGAGCCGAGCTGTTTTGCAGCCATCATTGTGTGGAGTTCAGTTCATCTCACTAGTTTTGTATTTGTCATGAGGGGTTGTTCCTAATGTTTCTATTTTAGCGAGGTCAAAAAGAGATCCCATTAGTGGCCTACTGATTTTGCTCGATTCCTTTTCTTTTTTTTTACACGATTTTTCGTTATCTGCAAAGACTAAACAGAGTATTGCGACTCTGTGTTTGTTTGTAAATAGAGAATGAACCAAAGAGAACTAATTCTAAAACAGTAAATACTTGGATAACAATCAATCAAATGGAGAGAGAAGCAGGCACGACGGATTACAACGGGGGCAAAGGCCTGCGTTAACTACCTTTCACTATCTGCAAAGAGAGAGTACTCCTAATAGAAATGAGGGGGGGGGCACCATTCAAAGCAGATCAGTGTGCATAAACACGAAAATGTTTTCACTTACCACGTACTTGACATTCGACAGCTTATGATATTTGCTATTAAAAAACCATTGAAATTCACTGAAAAAACCATAGGTTATAGACCATATATAGTTAGGAATTAGCATTTACAAAACCTTGAAAATTCACTGAAAAAACCATAGGTTATAGACCATATATAGTTAGGAATTAGCATTTAAAAAACCTTATTTTACTCACACAAAACCAATGAAATTCCATATATAGTTAGTTGCACTAACTATATATCGCGCACCCGCAATCCACTGCTGATGATGTCACATATTACATCATTCATGACATGGTCAGTGACATCACTGATGACATCACTGATGACATCTCAAATGACATCACTGATGACATCACTGATGACATCAGTGATGACATCATCCAGTGACTGTGTGTTTCTGTAAAGTTTAAATATGTTTGATATATTGAAGAATGAGTGGATGTATAAGTGTCTGGATGAAGGATTTAGTAGGTGCGTGACTGACTGTATGAGTGAGTGAATAAATGTGTCGTACTAAATGCATGGGTTAGTGACTAAACTGTCTGAATGTGTGCATCAGTATGTCTGTTGTGATGTAAACTGCTGCATGTGTTGATCATTAGCTATACGAGAGGCTATATGTGTTATTGATTGGTTGCCCAAGTATTTGTATGGGAGATTGAGTTTGTGTGGGGGTGGCTGGGAGGTGTGTGACTCTGTGCATAGATGTGTGAGCAGTTGATTTACTAGGTGTATGAGTTCAAGAGTGCATGTGGAAACAGCTACATGGGCGGTTGACTGTGTGCATGAGTGTATTGATGAGTGAATGGATATCTGAATGCTACATGTCATAGTAAGTACATATGTAAAACACAGTACATGTGAGAGTTGGCATATATAAATAACTGTGCATGAGAGCCACTGAATGTGTGAGTGGCTGTATGGATCATTGTGAACTTGTATCAGGGATTGTATAAGAGAGTAAATATGTGTTAGTATATGTTTGAATAAGTAAGGTGTGTATAACTGTATAGTTGAGGAAATGGAGGTGAGATTGTTTCTTTGCATGACTGACTAGGTGTGTGAGTAACTCCATGGATGAGTGACAGTGTGTGAGTGTCTGTATACACTGAGTGTATCTAAGGTTATATTAGAGTCTGAAGAGGTTCATCGTATTAGCACAAGAATGATGTCAAATGAGATGTCATCAGTGATGTCATTTGAGATGTCATCAGTGATGTCATCAGTGATGTCACTGACCATGTCATGAATGATGTAATATGTGACATCATCAGCAGTGGATTGCGGGTGCGCGATATATAGTTAGTGCAACTAACTATATATGGAATTTCATTGGTTTTGTGTGAGTAAAATAAGGTTTTTTAAATGCTAATTCCTAACTATATATGGTCTATAACCTATGGTTTTTTCAGTGAATATATATATATATATCACAAAATAATTACAATAAGTCCCTCACAGTATGGGATCTGAAAAAGTGTCTCTGTTCCATTTTTAGTCTCCAGGCACCCGTTTAAAACTGTTAACATTTATCACATTTTATTAAGGTTCAAGGGGACTAAGTCACTTTTTCTACAGAGGGCTATGGAGCTCCGATTAGGGTTATATTTCAGGATTTTCCCCTTGGCTGGAGGTGGAGAAATACAAAACGTCATTCAAAAACCCCTTTACATTATCAGACATCAGTCTCCCAAGCCCATTTCTAGCCTCCAGGCACAGAGTGGCTATTTCTACTCAGAGCTATGGTGCTCCGCGCAATGTGAGATTCCCCCCTGTTACAGCATCAGCTCAAGGCTGTGGGCCCGTTTGCAGCCTCCATACACCTCTTTTAGTGATACTTGTAACATTTGGCGGAGTTAATCTTCAAAGGGGATACAGTTGCTCCTACTAGCCTGGGCTATGGAGCTCTGCGCATGGTAAGATGTCAGGTTCCACTCCTGGCTGGAGGTGGGAAAACAGAATAATTCTTTATTCCAACACTGTATCTAACCCCTTTACAGTATCAGACCTAGGCCTGCAAGACCGTAGGCACATTTCCAGCCTCCAGGCACCTGTTTTAGTGATACTTGTGACATTAGGAAGCCTGCAGCTTCAAGGGGACAGAGTCACTCCTTCTACCCAGGGTAATGGAGCTCCGCGCAGGGTAAGATTTCTGGTTATTCCCCTGGCTGGAGGTGTTAAAGCAAAACACTCCACATGCCCAATAAAGTCTATTTCACCCCTTCACAGTATCAGGAAAGGCCTGCAAGGCCTTGGGCCTACTTCCAGCCTCCAGGCACCAATGTTACTGATACCTGTGACATGTGGTGGTGTTAAGCTTCAAGGGTATGAAGTCACACTTTCTACCCAGGGTTATGGAGCTCAGCGCAGGGTAAGAATTCAGGTTATCCCCCTGGCTGGAGGTGTTAAAGCAAAACACTTCACATGCCCATTAAACTCTATTTCACCCCTTCACAGTATCAGGAAAGGCCTGCAAGGCCTTGTGCCTACTTCCAGCCCCCAGGCACCAATGTTACTGATGCCTGTGACATTTGGTGGTGTAAAGCTTCAAGGGGATGAAGTCGCACCTTCTACCCAGGGTTATGGAGCTCTGCGCAGGGTAAGATTTCAGGTTATCCGCCTGGCTGGAGGTGTTAAAGCAAAACACTCCACATGCCCAATAAAGTCCATTTCACCCATTCACTGTATCAGGAAAGGCCTGCGAGGCCTTGGGCATACTTCCAGCCTCCAGGCACCAATTTTACTGATACCTGTGACATTTGGTGGTGTTAAGCTTCAAGGGGATGAAGTCACACTATATACCCAGGGTTATGGAGCTCAGCGCAGGGTAAGATTTTAGGTTATCCCCCTGGCTGGAGGTGTTTAAGCAAAACACCTCACATGCCCAGTACAGTGTATTTCACCCTTTCCCAGTATCAGGAAAGGCCTGCAAGGCCTTGTGCCTACTTCCAGCCTCCAGGCACCAATGTTACTGATACCTGTGACATGTGGTGGTGTTAAGCTTCAAGGGGATGAAGGCACACCTTTTACCCAGGGTTATGGAGCTCAGTGCAGGGTAAGATTTCAGGTTATCCCCCTGGCTGGAGGTGTTAAAGCAAAACACTTCTCATGCCCAATAAAGTCTATTTCAACCCTTCACAGTATCAGGAAAGGCCTGCAAGGCCTTGTGCCTACTTCCAGCCTCCAGGCACCTGTGTTTGTGATACTTGTGACATTTGGAGGTGTTCAGCTTCAAGGGGATGAAGTCACACCTTCTACCCAGGGTTATGGAGCTCAGCGCAGGGTAAGATTTCAGCTTTTCACCCCTAGCTGGATGTGTTGAAGCAAAACACTTCTCATGCCCAATAAAGTCTATTTCAACCCTTCACAGTATCAGGAAAGGCCTGCAAGGCCTTGGGCCTACTTCCAGCCTCCAGGCACCAATGTTACTGATACCTTTGACATTTGGTGGTGTTAACCTTCAAGGAGAAGAAGTCACACCTTCTACCCAGGGTTATGGAGCTCAGCGCAGGGTAAGATTTCAGGTTATCCCCCTGGCTGGAGGTGTTAAAGCAAAACACTCCACATGCCCAATAAAGTCTATTTCACCTCTTCACAGTATCAGGAAAGGCCTGCAAGGCATTGGGCCTACTTCCAGCCTCCAGGCACCAATGTTACTGATACCTGTGACATGTGGTGGTGTTAAGCTTCAAGGGGAAGAAGTCACATCTTCTACCCAGGGTTATGGAGCTCAGCGCAGGGTAAGATTTCAGGTAATCCCCCTGGCTGGAGGTGTTAAAGCAAAACACTTCACATGCCCATTAAAGTCTATTTCACCCCTTCACAGTATCAGGAAAGGCCTGCAAGGCCTTGTGCCTACTTCCAGCCTCCAGGCACCAATGTTACTGATACCTGTGACATTTGGTGGTGTTAAGCTTCAAGGGGAAGAAGTCACATCTTCTACCCAGGGTTATGGAGCTATGCGCAGGGTAAGAATTCAGGTTATCCCCCTGGCTGGAGGTGTTAAAGCAAAACACTTCACATGCCCATTAAACTCTATTTCACCCCTTCACAGTATCAGGAAAGGCCTGCAAGGCCTTGTGCCTACTTCCAGCCCCCAGGCACCAATGTTACTGATGCCTGTGACATTTGGTGGTGTAAAGCTTCCAGGGGATGAAGTCGCACCTTCTACCCAGGGTTATGGAGCTCTGCGCAGGGTAAGATTTCAGGTTATCCGACTGGCTGGAGGTGTTAAAGCAAAACACTCCACATGCCCAATAAAGTCCATTTCACCCCTTCACTGTATCAGGAAAGGCCTGCGAGGCCTTGGGCCTACTTCCAGCCTCCAGGCACCAATTTTACTGATACCTGTGACATTTGGTGGTGTTAAGCTTCAAGGGGATGAAGTCACACTTTATACCCAGGGTTATGGAGCTCAGCGCAGGGTAAGATTTTAGGTTATCCCCCTGGCTGGAGGTGTTTAAGCAAAACACCTCACATGCCCAGTACAGTGTATTTCACCCTTTCCCAGTATCAGGAAAGGCCTGCAAGGCCTTGTGCCTACTTCCAGCCTCCAGGCACCAATGTTACTGTTACCTGTGACATGTGGTGGTGTTAAGCTTCAAGGGGATGAAGGCACACCTTTTACCCAGGGTTATGGAGCTCAGCGCAGGGTAAGATTTCAGGTTATCCCCCTGGCTGGAGGTGTTAAAGCAAAACACTTCTCATGCCCAATAAAGTCTATTTCAACCCTTCACAGTATCTGGAAAGGCCTGCAAGGCCTTGGGCCTACTTCCAGCCTCCAGGCACCTGTGTTTGTGATACTTGTGACATTTGGAGGTGTTCAGCTTCAAGGGGATGAAGTCACACCTTCTACCCAGGGTTATGGAGCTCAGCGCAGGGTAAGATTTCAGCTTTTCACCCCTAGCTGGATGTGTTGAAGCAAAACACTTCTCATGCCCAATAAAGTCTATTTCAACCCTTCACAGTATCAGGAAAGGCCTGCAAGGCCTTGGGCCTACATCCATTCTCCAGGCACCAATGTTACTGATACCTGTGACATTTGGTGGTGTTAAGCTTCAAGGGTAAGAAGTCACACCTTCTACCCAGGGTTATGGTGCTCAGCGCAGGGTAAAATTTCAGGTTATCGCCCGGGCTCGAGTTGCTAAAGCAAAACACTTCACATGCCCAATAAAGTCTATTTCACCCCTTTCACAGTATCAGGAAAGGCATGCAAGGCCTTGGGCCTACTTCCAGCCCCCAGTTACCAATGTTACTGATACCTGTGACAGTTGGTGGTGTTAAGCTTCAAGGGGAAGAAGTCACACCTTCTACCCAGGGATATGGAGCTCAGCGCAGGGTAAGATTTCAGTTTATCCCCTTGGCTTGAGGTGTTAAAGCCAAACACTTTATATGCCCTTTAAAGTCTATTTCACCCCTTCACAGTATCAGGAAAAGGCCTGTAAGGCCTTGTGCCTACTTCCAGCCTCCAGGCACCAATGTTACTGGTACCTGTGACATGTGGTGGTGTTAAGCTTCAAGGGGATGAAGTCACACCTTCTACCCAGGGTTATGGAGCTCAGCGCAGGTTAAGATTTCAGGTTATCGCCCGGGCTCGAGTTGCTAAAGCAAAACACTTCACATGCCCAATAAAGTCTATTTCACCCCTTTCACAGTATCAGGAAAGGCATGCAAGGCCTTGGGCCTACTTCCAGCCCCCAGTTACCAATGTTACTGATACCTGTGACAGTTGGTGGTGTTAAGCTTCAAGGGGAAGAAGTCACACCTTCTACCCAGGGTTATGGAGCTCAGCGCAGGGTAAGATTTCAGGTTATCCCCCTGGCTGGAGGTGTTAAAGCAAAACACTCTACATGCCCAATAAAGCCTATTTCACCCCTCCACAGTATCAGGAAAGGCCTGCAAGGCCTTGGGCCTACTTCCAGCCTCCAGGCACCAATGTTACTGATACCTGTGACATTTGGTGGTGTTAAGCTTCAAGGGGAAGAAGTCACACTTTCTACCCAGGGTTATGGAGCTCAGAGCAGGGTAAGATTTTAGGTAACCCCCCTGGCTGTAGGTGTTTAAGCAAAACACCTCACATGCCCAGTACAGTGTATTTCACCCTTTCCCAGTATCAGGAAAGGCCTGCAACGCCTTGTGCCTACTTCCAGCCTCCGGGCACCAATGTTACTGATACCTGTGACATTTGGTAGTGTTAAGCTTCAAGGGGATGAAGTCACACTTTCTACCCAGGGTTATGGAGCTCAGCACAGGGTAAGATTTTAGGTTATCCCCCTGGCTGGAGGTGTTTAAGCAAAACACCTCACATGCCCAGTACAGTGTATTTCACCCTTTCCCAGTATCAGGATAGTCCTGCAAGGCCTTGTGCCTACTTCCAGCCTCCAGGCACCAATGTTACTGATACCTGTGACATGTGGTGGTGTTAATCTTCAAGGGGATGAAGTCACACCTTTTACCCAGGGTTATGGAGCTCAGTGCAGGGTAAGAAATCAGGTAATCGCCCTGGCTGGAGGTGTTCAAGCAAAACACTTCACACGCCCAATAAAGAGTATTTCACCCCTTCACAGTATCAGGAAAGGCCTGCAAGGCCTTGGGCCTACTTCCAGCCTCCAGGCACCAATGTTACTGATACCTGTGACATTTGGTGGTGTTAAGCTTCAAGGGGATGAAGTCACACCTTTTACCCAGGGTTATGGAGCTCAGTGCAGGGTAAGAATTCAGGTAATCCCCCTGGCTGGAGGTGTTAAAGCAAAACACTCTACATGCCCAATAAAGTCTATTTCACCCCTTCACAGTATCAGGAAAGGCCTGCAAGGCCTTGGGCCTACTTCCAGCCCCCAGGCACAAATGTTACTGATACCTGTGACATTTGGTGGTGTTAAGCTTCAAGGGGAAGAAGTCACACCTTCTACCCAGGGTTATTCAGCTCAGCGCAGGGTAAGATTTTAGGTTATCCCCCTGGCTGGAGGTGTTAAAGCAAAACACTTCACATGCCCAATAAATTGTATTTCACCCCTTTACAGTATCAGGAAAGGCCTGCAAGGCCTTGGGCCTACTTCCAGCCTCCATGCACCAATTTTACTGATACCTGTGACATTTGGTGTTGTTAAGCTTCAAGGGGATTAAGTCACACCTTCTACCCAGGGTTATGGAGCTCAGCACAGGGTACCATTTTAGGTTATCCCCCTGGCTGGAGGTGTTAAAACAAAACACTTCACATGCCCAATAAATTGTATTTCACCTCTTCACTGTATCAGGAAAGGCCTGCAAGGCCTTGGGCCTACTTCCAGCTTCCAGGCACCAATGTTACTGATACCTGTGACATTTGGTGGTGTTAAGCTTCAAGGGGATGAAGTCACACCTTCTACCCAGGGTTATGGAGCTCAGCGCAGGGTAAGATTTTAGGTTATCCCCCTGGCTGGAGGTGTTTAAGCAAAACACCTCACATGCCCAGTACAGTGTATTTCACCCTTTCCCAGTATCAGTAAAGGCCTGCAAGGCCTTGTGCCTACTTCCAGCCTCCAGGCACCAATGTTACTGATACCTGTGACATTTGGTGGTGTTAAGCTTCAAGGGGATGAAGTCGCACCTTCTACCCATGGTTATGGAGCTCCGCGCAGGGTAAGATTTCAGGCTTCACCCCAGGCTTAAGGCGTGAAAATAGAACAATTACCATACACAACAATGTGTATTTCACCCATTCGCAGTATCAGGAAAGGCCTGCAAGGCCTTGGGCCTACTTCCAGCCTCCAGGCACCAATGTTACTGATACCTGTGACATTTGGTGGTGTTAAGCTTCAAGGGGAAGAAGTCACACCTTCTACCCAGTGTTATGGAGCTCAGTGCAGGGTAAGATTTCAGGTTATCCCCCCTGGCTGGAGGTGTTAAAGCAAAACACTTCACATGCCCATTAAATTGTATTTCACCCCTTCACAGTATCAGGAAAAGCCTGCAAGGCCTTGGGCCTACTTCCAGCCTCCAGGCACCAATTTTACTGATACCTGTGACATTTGGTGGTGTTAAGCTTCAAGGGGATGAAGTCACACCTTCTACCCAGGGTTATGGAGCTCAGCGCAGGGTAAGATTTTAGGTTATCCCCCTGGCTGGAGGTGTTAAAACAAAACACTGCACATGCCCAATAAATTGTATTTCACCCCTTCACAGTATCAGGAAAGGCCTGCAAGGCCTTGGGCCTACTTCCAGCCCCCAGGCACCAATGTTACTGATACCTGTGACATTTGGTGGTGTTAGGCTTCAAGGGGATAAAGTCACACCTTCTACCCAGGGTTATGGAGCTCAGCGCAGGGTAAGAATTTAGGTTATCCCCCTGGCTGGAGGTGTTTAAGCAAAACACCTCACATGCCCAGTACAGTGTATTTCACCCTTTCCCAGTATCAGTAAAGGCCTGCAAGGCCTTGTGCCTACTTCCAGCCTCCAGGCACCAATGTTACTGATACCTGTGACATTTGGTGGTGTTAAGCTTCAAGGGGATGAAGTCGCACCTTCTACCCAGGGTTATGGAGCTCCACGCAGGGTAAGATTTCAGGCTTCACCCCAGGCTTAAGGCGTGAAAATAGAACAATTACCATACACAACAATGTGTATTTCACCCATTCACAGTATCAGGAAAGGCATGCAAGGCCTTGGGCCTACTTCCAGCCTCCAGTCACCAATGTTACTGACACCTGTGACATTTGGTGGTGTTAAGCTTCAAGGGGATGAAGTCATACCTTTTACCCAGGGTTATGGAGCTCAGCGCAGGGTAAGATTTCAGGTTATCACCCTGGCTTTAGGTGTTAAAGCAAAACACTTCACATTCCCAATAAAGTCTATTTCACCCCTTTCACAGTATCAGGAAAGGCCTGCAAGGCCTTGGGCCTACTTCCAGCCCCCAGGCACCAATGTTACTGACACCTGTGACATTTGGTGGTGTTAAGCTTCAAGGGGAAGAAGTCACACCTTCTACCCAGGGTTATGGAGCTCAGCGCTGGGTAAGATTTCAGGTTATCCCCCTGGCTGGAGGTGTTAAAGCAAAACACTCCACATGCCCAATAAAGTCTATTTCACCCCTTCACAGTATCAGGAAAGGCCTGCAAGGCCTTGGGCCTACTTCCAGCCCCCAGGCACGAATTTTACAGATACCTGTGACATTTGGTGGTGTTAAGCTTCAAGGGGAAGAAGTCACACCTTCTACCCAGGGTTATGGAGCTTAGCGCAGGGTAAGATTTCAGGTTATCCCCCTGGCTGGAGGTGTTAAAGCAAAACACTCCACATGCCCAATAAAGTCTATTTCACCCCTTCACAGTATCAGGAAAGGCCTGCAAGGCCTTGGGCCTAGTTCCAGCCCCAAGCACCAATGTTACTGACACCTGTGACATTTGGTGTTGTTAAGCTTCAAGGGGATGAAGTCACACCTTTTACCCAGGGTTATGGAGCTCAGCGCAGGGTAAGATTTCAGGCTTCACCCCAGGCTTAAGGCGTGAACATAGAACAATTACCATACACAACAATGTGTATTTCACCCATTCACAGTATCAGGAAAGGCCTGCAAGGCCTTGTGCCTACTTCCAGCCTCCAGGCACCAATGTTACTGATACCTGTGACATTTGGTGGTGTTATGCTTCAAGGGGATGAAGTCGCACCTTCTACCCAGGGTTATGGAGCTCAGCGCAGGGTAAGATTTCAGGCTTCACCCCAGGCTTAAGGCGTGAAAATAGAACAATTACCATACACAACAATGTGTATTTCACCCATTCACAGTATCAGGAAAGGCCTGCAAGGCCTTGGGCCTACTTCCAGCCTCCAGGCACCAATGTTACTGATACCTGTGACATTCGGTGGTGTTAAGCTTCAAGGGGATGAAGTCACACCTTTTACCCAGGGTTATGGAGCTCAGCGCAGGGTAAGATTTCAGGTTATCGCCCTGGCTTGAGGTGTTAAAGCAAAACACTTCACATGCCCAATAAAGTCTAGTTCACCCCTTTCAGAGTATCAGGAAAGGCCTGCAAGGCCTTGGGCCTACTTCCAGCCTCCAGGCACCAATTGTACTGATACCTGTGACATGTGGTGGTGTTAAGCTTCAAGGGGACGAAGTCACACCTTTTACCCAGGGTTATGGAGCTCAGCGCAGGGTAAGATTTCAGGTTATCCCCCCTGGCTGGAGGTGTTAAAGCAAAACACTTCACATGCCCAATACATTGTATTTCACCCCTTCACAGTATCAGGAAAAGGCCTGCAAGGCCTTGGGCCTACTTCCAGCCTCCAGGCACCGATTTTACTGATACCTGTGACATTTGGTGGTGTTAAGCTTCAAGGGGATGAAGTCACACTTTCTACCCAGGGTTATGGAGCTCAGCGCAGGGTAAGAATTCAGGTTATCCCCCTGGCTGGAGGTGTTAAAGCAAAACACTTCACATGCCCATTAAACTCTATTTCACCCCTTCACAGTATCAGGAAAGGCCTGCAAGGCCTTGTGCCTACTTCCAGCCCCCAGGCACCAATGTTACTGATGCCTGTGACATTTGGTGGTGTTAAGCTTCAAGGGGATGAAGTCGCACCTTTTACCCAGGGTTATGGAGCTCAGCGCAGGGTAAGATTTCAGGTTATCCCCCTGGCTTGAGGTGTTAAAGCAAAACACTTCACATGCCCAATAAAGTCTATTTCACCCCTTCACAGTATCAGGAAAGGCCTGCAAGGCCTTGGGCCTACTTCCAGCCCCCAGGCACCAATGTACTGATACCTGTGACATTTGGTGGTGTTAAGCTTCAAGGGGGTGAAGTCACACTTTCTACCCAGGGTTATGGAGCTCAGTGCAGGGTAAGATTTTAGGTTATCCCCCTGGCTGGAGGTGTTTAAGCAAAACACCTCACATGCCCAGTACAGTGTATTTCACCCTTTCCCAGTATCAGGAAAGGCCTGCAAGGCCTTGTGCCTACTTCCAGCCTCCAGGCACCAATGTTACTGTTACCTGTGACATGTGGTGGTGTTAAGCTTCAAGGGGATGAAGGCACACCTTTTACCCAGGGTTATGGAGCTCAGCGCAGGGTAAGATTTCAGGTTATCCCCCTGGCTGGAGGTGTTAAAGCAAAACACTTCTCATGCCCAATAAAGTCTATTTCAACCCTTCACAGTATCAGGAAAGGCCTGCAAGGCCTTGTGCCTACTTCCAGCCTCCAGGCACCAATTTTACTGATACCTGTGACATTTGGTGGTGTTAATCTTCAAGGGGATGAAGTTGCACCTTCTACCCAGGGTTATGGAGCTCCGCGCAGGGTAAGATTTCAGTGTATCCCCCTGGCTTGAGGTGTTAAAGCCAAACACTTCACATGCCCATTAAAGTCTATTTCACCCCTTGACAGTATCAGGAAAAGGCCTGCAAGGCCTTGGGCCTACTTCCAGCCTCCAGGCACCAATTATACTGATACCTGTGACATTTGGAGGTGTTAAGCTTCAAGGGGAAGAAGTCACACCTTCTACCCAGGGTTATGGAGCTCAGCGCATGGTAAGATTTCAAGTTTCACCCCTGGCTGGAGGTGTTAAAGCCAAACACTCCACATGCCCAATAAAGTCTATTTCACCCATTCACAGTATCAGGAAAAGCCTGCAAGGCCTTGGGCCTTCTTCCAGCCCCCAGGCACCCATTTTACAGATACCTGTGACATTTGGTGGTGTGAAGCTTCAAGGGGATGAAGTCACACTTTCTACCCAGGGTTATGGAGCTCAGTGCAGGGTAAGAATTCAGTTTATCCCCCTGGCTGGAGGTGTTAAAGCAAAACACGCCACATGCCCAATAAAGTCTATTTCACGCCTTCACAGTATCAGGAAAGGCCTGCAAGGCCTTGGGCCTACATCTATTCTCCAGGCACCAATTGTACTGATACCTGTGACATTTGGTGTTGTTCAACTTCAAGGGGATGAAGTCACACCTTCTACCCAGGGTTATGGAGCTCAGCGCAGGGTAAGATTTCAGCTTTTCACCCCTAGCTGGATGTGTTGAAGCAAAACACTTCTCATGCCCAATAAAGTCTATTTCAACCCTTCACAGTATCAGGAAAGGCCTGCAAGGCCTTGGGCCTACTTCCAGCCTCCAGGCACCTGTTTTTGTGATACTTGTGACATTTGGAGGTTTTCAGCTTCAAGGGGATGAAGTCACACCTTCTACCCAGGGTTATGGAGCTCAGCGCAGGGTAAGATTTCAGGTTATCCCCCTGGCTTGAGGTGTTAATGCGAAACACTACACATGCCAAGTAAAGTCTATTTCACCCCTTCACAGTATCAGGAAAAGCCTGCAAGGCCTTGGGCCTACTTCCAGCCTCCAGGCACCAATTTTACTGATGCCTGTGACATTTGGTGGTGTTGAGCTTCAAGGGGATGAAGTCACACCTTTTACCCAGGGTTATGGAGCGCAGCGCAGGGTAAGATTTCAGGTTATCGCCCTGGCTTGAGGTGTTAAAGCAAAACACTTCACATGCCCAATAAAGTCTAGTTCACCCCTTTCACAGTATCAGGAAAGGCCTGCAAGGCCTTGGGCCTACTTCCAGCCTACAGGCACCAATTTTACTGATACCTGTGACATTTGGAGGTGTTAAGCTTCAAGGGGAAGAGGTCACACCTTCTACCCAGGGTTATGGAGCTCAGTGCAGGGTAAGAATTCAGGTTATACCCCTGGCTGGAGGTGTTAAAGCAAAACACTTCACATGCCCAATAAATTGTATTTCACCCCTTCACAGTATCAGGAAAGGCCTGCAAGGCCTTGGGCCTAGTTCCAGCCCCCAAGCACCAATGTTACTGACACCTGTGACATTTGGTGGTGTTAAGCTTTAAGGGTAAGAAGTCACACTTTCTACCCAGGGTTATGGAGCTCAGCACAGGGTAAGATTTTAGGTTATCCCCCTGGCTGGAGGTGTTTAAGCAAAACACCTCACATGCCCAGTACAGTGTATTTCACCCTTTCCCAGTATCAGGATAGTCCTGCAAGGCCTTGTGCCTACTTCCAGCCTCCAGGCACCAATGTTACTGATACCTGTGACATGTGGTGGTGTTAAGCTTCAAGGGGATGAAGTCACACCTTTTACCCAGGGTTATGGAGCTCAGTGCAGGGTAAGAATTCAGGTAATCCCCCTGGCTGGAGGTGTTAAAGAAAAACACTCCACATGCCCAATAAAGTCTATTTCACACCTTCACGGTATCAGGAAAGGCCTGCAAGGCCTTTTGCCTACTTTCAGCCTCCAGGCACCAATGTTACTGATATCTGTGACATTTGGTGGTGTTAAGCTTCAAGGGGAAGAAGTCACAACTTCAACCCAGGGATATGGAGCTCAGCGCAGGGTAAGATTTCAGTTTATCCCCTTGGCTTGAGGTGTTAAAGCCAAACACTTTATATGCCCTTTAACGTCTATTTCACCCCTTCACAGTATCAGGAAAAGGCCTGCAAGGCCTTGTGCCTACTTCCAGCCTCCAGGCACCAATGTTACTGGTACCTGTGACATGTGGTGGTGTTAAGCTTCAAGGGGATAAAGTCACACCTTCTACCCAGGGTTATGGTGCTCAGCGCAGGGTAAAATTTCAGGTTATCGCCCGGGCTCGAGTTGCTAAAGCAAAACACTTCACATGCCCAATAAAGTCTATTTCACCCCTTTCACAGTATCAGGAAAGGCATGCAAGGCCTTGGGCCTACTTCCTGCCCCCAGTTACCAATGTTACTGATACCTGTGACAGTTGGTGGTGTTAAGCTTCAAGGGGAAGAAGTCACACCTTCTACCCAGGGATATGGAGCTCAGCGCAGGGTAAGATTTCAGTTTATCCCCTTGGCTTGAGGTGTTAAAGCCAAACACTTTATATGCCCTTTAAAGTCTATTTCACCCCTTCACAGTATCAGGAAAAGGCCTGTAAGGCCTTGTGCCTACTTCCAGCCTCCAGGCACCAATGTTACTGGTACCTGTGACATGTGGTGGTGTTAAGCTTAAAGGGGATGAAGTCACACCTTCTACCCAGGGTTATGGAGCTCAGCGCAGGTTAAGATTTCAGGTTATCGCCCGGGCTCGAGTTGCTAAAGCAAAACACTTCACATGCCCAATAAAGTCTATTTCACCCCTTTCACAGTATCAGGAAAGGCATGCAAGGCCTTGGGCCTACTTCCAGCCCCCAGTTACCAATGTTACTGATACCTGTGACAGTTGGTGGTGTTAAGCTTCAAGGGGAAGATATCACACCTTCTATCCAGGGTTATGGAGCTTAGCGCAGGGTAAGATTTCAGGTTATCCCCCTGGCTGGAGGTGTTAAAGCAAAACACTCTACATGCCCAATAAAGCCTATTTCACCCCTTCACAGTATCAGGAAAGGCCTGCAAGGCCTTGGGCCTACTTCCAGCCTCCAGGCACCAATGTTACTGATACCTGTGACATTTGGTGGTGTTAAGCTTCAAGGGGAAGAAGTCACACTTTCTACCCAGGGTTATGGAGCTCAGAGCAGGGTAAGATTTTAGGTAACCCCCCTGGCTGGAGGTGTTTAAGCAAAACACCTCACATGCCCAGTACAGTGTATTTCACCCTTTCCCAGTATCAGGAAAGGCCTGCAACGCCTTGTGCCTACTTCCATCCTCCGGGCACCAATGTTACTGATACCTGTGACATTTGGTAGTGTTAAGCTTCAAGGGGATGAAGTCACACTTTCTACCCAGGGTTATGGAGCTCAGCACAGGGTAAGATTTTAGGTTATCCCCCTGGCTGGAGGTGTTTAAGCAAAACACCTCACATGCCCAGTACAGTGTATTTCACCCTTTCCCAGTATCAGGATAGTCCTGCAAGGCCTTGTGCCTACTTCCAGCCTCCAGGCACCAATGTTACTGATACCTGTGACATGTGGTGGTGTTAATCTTCAAGGGGATGAAGTCACACCTTTTACCCAGGGTTATGGAGCTCAGTGCAGGGTAAGAAATCAGGTAATCGCCCTGGCTGGAGGTGTTCAAGCAAAACACTTCACACGCCCAATAAAGAGTATTTCACCCCTTCACAGTATCAGGAAAGGCCTGCAAGGCCTTGGGCCTACTTCCAGCCTCCAGGCACCAATGTTACTGATACCTGTGACATTTGGTGGTGTTAAGCTTCAAGGGGATGAAGTCACACCTTTTACCCAGGGTTATGGAGCTCAGTGCAGGGTAAGAATTCAGGTAATCCCCCTGGCTGGAGGTGTTAAAGGAAAACACTCTACATGCCCAATAAAGTCTATTTCACCCCTTCACAGTATCAGGAAAGGCCTGCAAGGCCTTGGGCCTACTTCCAGCCCCCAGGCACAAATGTTACTGATACCTGTGACATTTGGTGGTGTTAAGCTTCAAGGGGAAGAAGTCACACCTTCTACCCAGGGTTATTCAGCTCAGCGCAGGGTAAGATTTCAGGTTATCCCCCCTGGCTGGAGGTGTTAAAGCAAAACACTTCACATGCCCAATACATTGTATTTCACCCCTTCACAGTATCAGGAAAAGGCCTGCAAGGCCTTGGGCCTACTTCCAGCCTCCAGGCACCGATTTTACTGATACCTGTGACATTTGGTGGTGTTAAGCTTCAAGGGGATGAAGTCACACTTTCTACCCAGGGTTATGGAGCTCAGCGCAGGGTAAGAATTCAGGTTATCCCCCTGGCTGGAGGTGTTAAAGCAAAACACTTCACATGCCCATTAAACTCTATTTCACCCCTTCACAGTATCAGGAAAGGCCTGCAAGGCCTTGTGCCTACTTCCAGCCCCCAGGCACCAATGTTACTGATGCCTGTGACATTTGGTGGTGTTAAGCTTCAAGGGGATGAAGTCGCACCTTTTACCCAGGGTTATGGAGCTCAGCGCAGGGTAAGATTTCAGGTTATCCCCCTGGCTTGAGGTGTTAAAGCAAAACACTTCACATGCCCAATAAAGTCTATTTCACCCCTTCACAGTATCAGGAAAGGCCTGCAAGGCCTTGGGCCTACTTCCAGCCCCCAGGCACCAATGTACTGATACCTGTGACATTTGGTGGTGTTAAGCTTCAAGGGGATGAAGTCACACTTTCTACCCAGGGTTATGGAGCTCAGTGCAGGGTAAGATTTTAGGTTATCCCCCTGGCTGGAGGTGTTTAAGCAAAACACCTCACATGCCCAGTACAGTGTATTTCACCCTTTCCCAGTATCAGGAAAGGCCTGCAAGGCCTTGTGCCTACTTCCAGCCTCCAGGCACCAATTTTACTGATACCTGTGAAATTTGGTGGTGTTAATCTTCAAGGGGATGAAGTTGCACCTTCTACCCAGGGTTATGGAGCTCCGCGCAGGGTAAGATTTCAGTGTATCCCCCTGGCTTGAGGTGTTAAAGCCAAACACTTCACATGCCCATTAAAGTCTATTTCACCCCTTGACAGTATCAGGAAAAGGCCTGCAAGGCCTTGGGCCTACTTCCAGCCTCCAGGCACCAATTATACTGATACCTGTGACATTTGGAGGTGTTAAGCTTCAAGGGGAAGAAGTCACACCTTCTACCCAGGGTTATGGAGCTCAGCGCATGGTAAGATTTCAAGTTTCACCCCTGGCTGGAGGTGTTAAAGCCAAACACTCCACATGCCCAATAAAGTCTATTTCACCCATTCACAGTATCAGGAAAAGCCTGCAAGGCCTTGGGCCTTCTTCCAGCCCCCAGGCACCAATTTTACAGATACCTGTGACATTTGGTGGTGTGAAGCTTCAAGGGGATGAAGTCACACTTTCTACCCAGGGTTATGGAGCTCAGTGCAGGGTAAGAATTCAGTTTATCCCCCTGGCTGGAGGTGTTAAAGCAAAACACGCCACATGCCCAATAAAGTCTATTTCACGCCTTCACAGTATCAGGAAAGGCCTGCAAGGCCTTGGGCCTACATCTATTCTCCAGGCACCAATTGTACTGATACCTGTGACATTTGGTGTTGTTCAACTTCAAGGGGATGAAGTCACACCTTCTACCCAGGGTTATGGAGCTCAGCGCAGGGTAAGATTTCAGCTTTTCACCCCTAGCTGGATGTGTTGAAGCAAAACACTTCTCATGCCCAATAAAGTCTATTTCAACCCTTCACAGTATCAGGAAAGGCCTGCAAGGCCTTGGGCCTACTTCCAGCCTCCAGGCACCTGTTTTTGTGATACTTGTGACATTTGGAGGTTTTCAGCTTCAAGGGGATGAAGTCACACCTTCTACCCAGGGTTATGGAGCTCAGCGCAGGGTAAGATTTCAGGTTATCCCCCTGGCTTGAGGTGTTAAAGCGAAACACTACACATGCCAAGTAAAGTCTATTTCGCCCCTTCACAGTATCAGGAAAAGCCTGCAAGGCCTTGGGCCTACTTCCAGCCTCCAGGCACCAATTTTACTGATGCCTGTGACATTTGGTGGTGTTGAGCTTCAAGGGGATGAAGTCACACCTTTTACCCAGGGTTATGGAGCGCAGCGCAGGGTAAGATTTCAGGTTATCGCCCTGGCTTGAGGTGTTAAAGCAAAACACTTCACATGCCCAATAAAGTCTAGTTCACCCCTTTCACAGTATCAGGAAAGGCCTGCAAGGCCTTGGGCCTACTTCCAGCCTACAGGCACCAATTTTACTGATACCTGTGACATTTGGAGGTGTTAAGCTTCAAGGGGAAGAGGTCACACCTTCTACCCAGGGTTATGGAGCTCAGTGCAGGGTAAGAATTCAGGTTATACCCCTGGCTAGAGGTGATAAAGCAAAACACTTCACATGCCCAATAAATTGTATTTCACCCCTTCACAGTATCAGGAAAGGCCTGCAAGGCCTTGGGCCTAGTTCCAGCCCCCAAGCACCAATGTTACTGACACCTGTGACATTTGGTGGTGTTAAGCTTTAAGGGTAAGAAGTCACACTTTCTACCCAGGGTTATGGAGCTCAGCACAGGGTAAGATTTTAGGTTATCCCCCTGGCTGGAGGTGTTTAAGCAAAACACCTCACATGCCCAGTACAGTGTATTTCACCCTTTCCCAGTATCAGGATAGTCCTGCAAGGCCTTGTGCCTACTTCCAGCCTCCAGGCACCAATGTTACTGATACCTGTGACATGTGGTGGTGTTAAGCTTCAAGGGGATGAAGTCACACCTTTTACCCAGGGTTATGGAGCTCAGTGCAGGGTAAGAATTCAGGTAATCCCCCTGGCTGGAGGTGTTAAAGCAAAACACTCCACATGCCCAATAAAGTCTATTTCACCCCTTCACAGTATCAGGAAAGGCCTGCAAGGCCTTGTGCCTACTTCCAGCCTCCAGGCACCAATGTTACTGATACCTGTGACATTTGGTGGTGTTAAGCTTCAAGGGGATGAAGTCACACCTTCTACCCAGGGTTATGGAGCTCAGCGCAGGGTAAGATTTCAGGTTATCCCCCTGGCTGGAGGTGTTAAAGCAAATCACTTCACATGCCCAAGAAAGTCTATTTCACACCTTCACGGTATCAGGACAGGCCTGCAAGGCCTTTTGCCTACTTCCAGCCTCCAGGCACCAATGTTACTGATATCTGTGACATTTGGTGGTGTTAAGCTTCAAGGGGAAGAAGTCACAACTTCAACCCAGGGATATGGAGCTCAGCGCAGGGTAAGATTTCAGTTTATCCCCTTGGCTTGAGGTGTTAAAGCCAAACACTTTATATGCCCTTTAACGTCTATTTCACCCCTTCACAGTATCAGGAAAAGGCCTGCAAGGCCTTGTGCCTACTTCCAGCCTCCAGGCACCAATGTTACTGGTACCTGTGACATGTGGTGGTGTTAAGCTTCAAGGGGATAAAGTCACACCTTCTACCAAGGGTTATGGTGCTCAGCGCAGGGTAAAATTTCAGGTTATCGCCCGGGCTCGAGTTGCTAAAGCAAAACACTTCACATGCCCAATAAAGTCTATTTCACCCCTTTCACAGTATCAGGAAAGGCATGGAAGGCCTTGGGCCTACTTCCAGCCCCCAGTTACCAATGTTACTGATACCTGTGACAGTTGGTGGTGTTAAGCTTCAAGGGGAAGAAGTCACACCTTCTACCCAGGGATATGGAGCTCAGCGCAGGGTAAGATTTAAGTTTATCCCCTTGGCTTGAGGTGTTAAAGCCAAACACTTTATATGCCCTTTAAAGTCTATTTCACCCCTTCACAGTATCAGGAAAAGGCCTGTAAGGCCTTGTGCCTACTTCCAGCCTCCAGGCACCAATGTTACTGGTACCTGTGACATGTGGTGGTGTTAAGCTTCAAGGGGATGAAGTCACACCTTCTACCCAGGGTTATGGAGCTCAGCGCAGGTTAAGATTTCAGGTTATCGCCCGGGCTCGAGTTGCTAAAGCAAAACACTTCACATGCCCAATAAAGTCTATTTCACCGCTTTCACAGTATCAGGAAAGGCATGCAAGGCCTTGGGCCTACTTCCAGCCCCCAGTTACCAATGTTACTGATACCTGTGACAGTTGGTGGTGTTAAGCTTCAAGGGGAAGAAGTCACACCTTCTACCCAGGGTTATGGAGCTCAGCGCAGGGTAAGATTTCAGGTTATCCCCCTGGCTGGAGGTGTTAAAGCAAAACACTCTACATGCCCAATAAAGCCTATTTCACCCCTTCACAGTATCAGGAAAGGCCTGCAAGGCCTTGGGCCTACTTCCAGCCTCCAGGCACCAATGTTACTGATACCTGTGACATTTGGTGGTGTTAAGCTTCAAGGGGAAGAAGTCACACTTTCTACCCAGGGTTATGGAGCTCAGAGCAGGGTAAGATTTTAGGTAACCCCCCTGGCTGGAGGTGTTTAAGCAAAACACCTCACATGCCCAGTACAGTGTATTTCACCCTTTCCCGGTATCAGGAAAGGCCTGCAACGCCTTGTGCCTACTTCCAGCCTCCGGGCACCAATGTTACTGATACCTGTGACATTTGGTAGTGTTAAGCTTCAAGGGGATGAAGTCACACTTTCTACCCAGGGTTATGGAGCTCAGCACAGGGTAAGATTTTAGGTTATCCCCCTGGCTGGAGGTGTTTAAGCAAAACACCTCACATGCCCAGTACAGTGTATTTCACCCTTTCCCAGTATCAGGATAGTCCTGCAAGGCCTTGTGCCTACTTCCAGCCTCCAGGCACCAATGTTACTGATACCTGTGACATGTGGTGGTGTTAATCTTCAAGGGGATGAAGTCACACCTTTTACCCAGGGTTATGGAGCTCAGTGCAGGGTAAGAAATCAGGTAATCGCCCTGGCTGGAGGTGTTCAAGCAAAACACTTCACACGCCCAATAAAGAGTATTTCACCCCTTCACAGTATCAGGAAAGGCCTGCAAGGCCTTGGGCCTACTTCCAGCCTCCAGGCACCAATGTTACTGATACCTGTGACATTTGGTGGTGTTAAGCTTCAAGGGGATGAAGTCACACCTTTTACCCAGGGTTATGGAGCTCAGTGCAGGGTAAGAATTCAGGTAATCCCCCTGGCTGGAGGTGTTAAAGCAAAACACTCTACATGCCCAATAAAGTCTATTTCACCCCTTCACAGTATCAGGAAAGGCCTGCAAGGCCTTGGGCCTACTTCCAGCCCCCAGGCACAAATGTTACTGATACCTGTGACATTTGGTGGTGTTAAGCTTCAAGGGGAAGAAGTCACACCTTCTACCCAGGGTTATTCAGCTCAGCGCAGGGTAAGATTTTAGGTTATCCCCCTGGCTGGAGGTGTTAAAGCAAAACACTTCACATGCCCAATAAATTGTATTTCACCCCTTTACAGTATCAGGAAAGGCCTGCAAGGCCTTGGGCCTACTTCCAGCCTCCATGCACCAATTTTACTGATACCTGTGACATTTGGTGTTGTTAAGCTTCAAGGGGATTAAGTCACACCTTCTACCCAGGGTTATGGAGCTCAGCACAGGGTACCATTTTAGGTTATCCCCCTGGCTGGAGGTGTTAAAACAAAACACTTCACATGCCCAATAAATTGTATTTCACCTCTTCACAGTATCAGGAAAGGCCTGCAAGGCCTTGGGCCTACTTCCAGCTTCCAGGCACCAATGTTACTGATACCTGTGACATTTGGTGGTGTTAAGCTTCAAGGGGATGAAGTCACACCTTCTACCCAGGGTTATGGAGCTCAGCGCAGGGTAAGATTTTAGGTTATCCCCCTGGCTGGAGGTGTTTAAGCAAAACACCTCACATGCCCAGTACAGTGTATTTCACCCTTTCCCAGTATCAGTAAAGGCCTGCAAGGCCTTGTGCCTACTTCCAGCCTCCAGGCACCAATGTTACTGATACCTGTGACATTTGGTGGTGTTAAGCTTCAAGGGGATGAAGTCGCACCTTCTACCCATGGTTATGGAGCTCCGCGCAGGGTAAGATTTCAGGCTTCACCCCAGGCTTAAGGCGTGAAAATAGAACAATTACCATACACAACAATGTGTATTTCACCCATTCGCAGTATCAGGAAAGGCCTGCAAGGCCTTGGGCCTACTTCCAGCCTCCAGGCACCAATGTTACTGATACCTGTGACATTTGGTGGTGTTAAGCTTCAAGGGGAAGAAGTCACACCTTCTACCCAGTGTTATGGAGTTCAGTGCAGGGTAAGATTTCAGGTTATCCCCCCTGGCTGGAGGTGTTAAAGCAAAACACTTCACATGCCCATTAAATTGTATTTCACCCCTTCACAGTATCAGGAAAAGCCTGCAAGGCCTTGGGCCTACTTCCAGCCTCCAGGCACCAATTTTACTGATACCTGTGACATTTGGTGGTGTTAAGCTTCAAGGGGATGAAGTCACACCTTCTACCCAGGGTTATGGAGCTCAGCGCAGGGTAAGATTTTAGGTTATCCCCCTGGCTGGAGGTGTTAAAACAAAACACTGCACATGCCCAATAAATTGTATTTCACCCCTTCACAGTATCAGGAAAGGCCTGCAAGGCCTTGGGCCTACTTCCAGCCCCCAGGCACCAATGTTACTGATACCTGTGACATTTGGTGGTGTTAAGCTTCAAGGGGATGAAGTCGCACCTTCTACCCAGGGTTATGGAGCTCCACGCAGGGTAAGATTTCAGGCTTCACCCCAGGCTTAAGGCGTGAAAATAGAACAATTACCATACACAACAATGTGTATTTCACCCATTCACAGTATCAGGAAAGGCATGCAAGGCCTTGGGCCTACTTCCAGCCTCCAGTCACCAATGTTACTGACACCTGTGACATTTGGTGGTGTTAAGCTTCAAGGGGATGAAGTCATACCTTTTACCCAGGGTTATGGAGCTCAGCGCAGGGTAAGATTTCAGGTTATCACCCTGGCTTGAGGTGTTAAAGCAAAACACTTCACATTCCCAATAAAGTCTATTTCACCCCTTTCACAGTATCAGGAAAGGCCTGCAAGGCCTTGGGCCTACTTCCAGCCCCCAGGCACCAATGTTACTGACACCTGTGACATTTGGTGGTGTTAAGCTTCAAGGGGAAGAAGTCACACCTTCTACCCAGGGTTATGGAGCTCAGCGCTGGGTAAGATTTCAGGTTATCCCCCTGGCTGGAGGTGTTAAAGCAAAACACTCCACATGCCCAATAAAGTCTATTTCACCCCTTCACAGTATCAGGAAAGGCCTGCAAGGCCTTGGGCCTACTTCCAGCCTCCAGGCACGAATTTTACAGATACCTGTGACATTTGGTGGTGTTAAGCTTCAAGGGGAAGAAGTCACACCTTCTACCCAGGGTTATGGAGCTCAGCGCAGGGTAAGATTTCAGGTTATCCCCCTGGCTGGAGGTGTTAAAGCAAAACACTCCACATGCCCAATAAAGTCTATTTCACCCCTTCACAGTATCAGGAAAGGCCTGCAAGGCCTTGGGCCTAGTTCCAGCCCCCAAGCACCAATGTTACTGACACCTGTGACATTTGGTGTTGTTAAGCTTCAAGGGGATGAAGTCACACCTTTTACCCAGGGTTATGGAGCTCAGCGCAGGGTAAGATTTCAGGCTTCATCCCAGGCTTAAGGCGTGAACATAGAACAATTACCATACACAACAATGTGTATTTCACCCATTCACAGTATCAGGAAAGGCCTGCAAGGCCTTGTGCCTACTTCCAGCCTCCAGGCACCAATGTTACTGATACCTGTGACATTTGGTGGTGTTATGCTTCAAGGGGATGAAGTCGCACCTTCTACCCAGGGTTATGGAGCTCAGCGCAGGGTAAGATTTCAGGCTTCACCCCAGGCTTAAGGCGTGAAAATAGAACAATTACCATACACAACAATGTGTATTTCACCCATTCACAGTATCAGGAAAGGCCTGCAAGGCCTTGGGCCTACTTCCAGCCTCCAGGCACCAATGTTACTGATACCTGTGACATTCGGTGGTGTTAAGCTTCAAGGGGATGAAGTCACACCTTTTACCCAGGGTTATGGAGCTCAGCGCAGGGTAAGATTTCAGGTTATCGCCCTGGCTTGAGGTGTTAAAGCAAAACACTTCACATGCCCAATAAAGTCTAGTTCACCCCTTTCAGAGTATCAGGAAAGGCCTGCAAGGCCTTGGGCCTACTTCCAGCCTCCAGGCACCAATTGTACTGATACCTGTGACATGTGGTGGTGTTAAGCTTCAAGGGGACGAAGTCACACCTTTTACCCAGGGTTATGGAGCTCAGCGCAGGGTAAGATTTCAGGTTATCCCCCCTGGCTGGAGGTGTTAAAGCAAAACACTTCACATGCCCAATACATTGTATTTCACCCCTTCACAGTATCAGGAAAAGGCCTGCAAGGCCTTGGGCCTACTTCCAGCCTCCAGGCACCGATTTTACTGATACCTGTGACATTTGGTGGTGTTAAGCTTCAAGGGGATGAAGTCACACTTTCTACCCAGGGTTATGGAGCTCAGCGCAGGGTAAGAATTCAGGTTATCCCCCTGGCTGGAGGTGTTAAAGCAAAACACTTCACATGCCCATTAAACTCTATTTCACCCCTTCACAGTATCAGGAAAGGCCTGCAAGGCCTTGTGCCTACTTCCAGCCCCCAGGCACCAATGTTACTGATGCCTGTGACATTTGGTGGTGTTAAGCTTCAAGGGGATGAAGTCGCACCTTTTACCCAGGGTTAGGGAGCTCAGCGCAGGGTAAGATTTCAGGTTATCCCCCTGGCTTGAGGTGTTAAAGCAAAACACTTCACATGCCCAATAAAGTCTATTTCACCCCTTCACAGTATCAGGAAAGGCCTGCAAGGCCTTGGGCCTACTTCCAGCCCCCAGGCACCAATGTACTGATACCTGTGACATTTGGTGGTGTTAAGCTTCAAGGGGATGAAGTCACACTTTCTACCCAGGGTTATGGAGCTCAGTGCAGGGTAAGATTTTAGGTTATCCCCCTGGCTGGAGGTGTTTAAGCAAAACACCTCACATGCCCAGTACAGTGTATTTCACCCTTTCCCAGTATCAGGAAAGGCCTGCAAGGCCTTGTGCCTACTTCCAGCCTCCAGGCACCAATTTTACTGATACCTGTGACATTTGGTGGTGTTAATCTTCAAGGGGATGAAGTTGCACCTTCTACCCAGGGTTATGGAGCTCCGCGCAGGGTAAGATTTCAGTGTATCCCCCTGGCTTGAGGTGTTAAAGCCAAACACTTCACATGCCCATTAAAGTCTATTTCACCCCTTGACAGTATCAGGAAAAGGCCTGCAAGGCCTTGGGCCTACTTCCAGCCTCCAGGCACCAATTATACTGATACCTGTGACATTTGGAGGTGTTAAGCTTCAAGGGGAAGAAGTCACACCTTCTACCCAGGGTTATGGAGCTCAGCGCATGGTAAGATTTCAAGTTTCACCCCTGGCTGGAGGTGTTAAAGCCAAACACTCCACATGCCCAATAAAGTCTATTTCACCCATTCACAGTATCAGGAAAAGCCTGCAAGGCCTTGGGCCTTCTTCCAGCCCCCAGGCACCAATTTTACAGATACCTGTGACATTTGGTGGTGTGAAGCTTCAAGGGGATGAAGTCACACTTTCTACCCAGGGTTATGGAGCTCAGTGCAGGGTAAGAATTCAGTTTATCCCCCTGGCTGGAGGTGTTAAAGCAAAACACGCCACATGCCCAATAAAGTCTATTTCACGCCTTCACAGTATCAGGAAAGGCCTGCAAGGCCTTGGGCCTACATCTATTCTCCAGGCACCAATTGTACTGATACCTGTGACATTTGGTGTTGTTCAACTTCAAGGGGATGAAGTCACACCTTCTACCCAGGGTTATGGAGCTCAGCGCAGGGTAAGATTTCAGCTTTTCACCCCTAGCTGGATGTGTTGAAGCAAAACACTTCTCATGCCCAATAAAGTCTATTTCAACCCTTCACAGTATCAGGAAAGGCCTGCAAGGCCTTGGGCCTACTTCCAGCCTCCAGGCACCTGTTTTTGTGATACTTGTGACATTTGGAGGTTTTCAGCTTCAAGGGGATGAAGTCACACCTTCTACCCAGGGTTATGGAGCTCAGCGCAGGGTAAGATTTCAGGTTATCCCCCTGGCTTGAGGTGTTAAAGCGAAACACTACACATGCCAAGTAAAGTCTATTTCGCCCCTTCACAGTATCAGGAAAAGCCTGCAAGGCCTTGGGCCTACTTCCAGCCTCCAGGCACCAATTTTACTGATGCCTGTGACATTTGGTGGTGTTGAGCTTCAAGGGGATGAAGTCACACCTTTTACCCAGGGTTATGGAGCGCAGCGCAGGGTAAGATTTCAGGTTATCGCCCTGGCTTGAGGTGTTAAAGCAAAACACTTCACATGCCCAATAAAGTCTAGTTCACCCCTTTCACAGTATCAGGAAAGGCCTGCAAGGCCTTGGGCCTACTTCCAGCCTACAGGCACCAATTTTACTGATACCTGTGACATTTGGAGGTGTTAAGCTTCAAGGGGAAGAGGTCACACCTTCTACCCAGGGTTATGGAGCTCAGTGCAGGGTAAGAATTCAGGTTATACCCCTGGCTAGAGGTGATAAAGCAAAACACTTCACATGCCCAATAAATTGTATTTCACCCCTTCACAGTATCAGGAAAGGCCTGCAAGGCCTTGGGCCTAGTTCCAGCCCCCAAGCACCAATGTTACTGACACCTGTGACATTTGGTGGTGTTAAGCTTTAAGGGTAAGAAGTCACACTTTCTACCCAGGGTTATGGAGCTCAGCACAGGGTAAGATTTTAGGTTATCCCCCTGGCTGGAGGTGTTTAAGCAAAACACCTCACATGCCCAGTACAGTGTATTTCACCCTTTCCCAGTATCAGGATAGTCCTGCAAGGCCTTGTGCCTACTTCCAGCCTCCAGGCACCAATGTTACTGATACCTGTGACATGTGGTGGTGTTAAGCTTCAAGGGGATGAAGTCACACCTTTTACCCAGGGTTATGGAGCTCAGTGCAGGGTAAGAATTCAGGTAATCCCCCTGGCTGGAGGTGTTAAAGCAAAACACTCCACATGCCCAATAAAGTCTATTTCACCCCTTCACAGTATCAGGAAAGGCCTGCAAGGCCTTGTGCCTACTTCCAGCCTCCAGGCACCAATGTTACTGATACCTGTGACATTTGGTGGTGTTAAGCTTCAAGGGGATGAAGTCACACCTTCTACCCAGGGTTATGGAGCTCAGCGCAGGGTAAGATTTCAGGTTATCCCCCTGGCTGGAGGTGTTAAAGCAAATCACTTCACATGCCCAAGAAAGTCTATTTCACACCTTCACGGTATCAGGACAGGCCTGCAAGGCCTTTTGCCTACTTCCAGCCTCCAGGCACCAATGTTACTGATATCTGTGACATTTGGTGGTGTTAAGCTTCAAGGGGAAGAAGTCACAACTTCAACCCAGGGATATGGAGCTCAGCGCAGGGTAAGATTTCAGTTTATCCCCTTGGCTTGAGGTGTTAAAGCCAAACACTTTATATGCCCTTTAACGTCTATTTCACCCCTTCACAGTATCAGGAAAAGGCCTGCAAGGCCTTGTGCCTACTTCCAGCCTCCAGGCACCAATGTTACTGGTACCTGTGACATGTGGTGGTGTTAAGCTTCAAGGGGATAAAGTCACACCTTCTACCAAGGGTTATGGTGCTCAGCGCAGGGTAAAATTTCAGGTTATCGCCCGGGCTCGAGTTGCTAAAGCAAAACACTTCACATGCCCAATAAAGTCTATTTCACCCCTTTCACAGTATCAGGAAAGGCATGGAAGGCCTTGGGCCTACTTCCAGCCCCCAGTTACCAATGTTACTGATACCTGTGACAGTTGGTGGTGTTAAGCTTCAAGGGGAAGAAGTCACACCTTCTACCCAGGGATATGGAGCTCAGCGCAGGGTAAGATTTAAGTTTATCCCCTTGGCTTGAGGTGTTAAAGCCAAACACTTTATATGCCCTTTAAAGTCTATTTCACCCCTTCACAGTATCAGGAAAAGGCCTGTAAGGCCTTGTGCCTACTTCCAGCCTCCAGGCACCAATGTTACTGGTACCTGTGACATGTGGTGGTGTTAAGCTTCAAGGGGATGAAGTCACACCTTCTACCCAGGGTTATGGAGCTCAGCGCAGGTTAAGATTTCAGGTTATCGCCCGGGCTCGAGTTGCTAAAGCAAAACACTTCACATGCCCAATAAAGTCTATTTCACCGCTTTCACAGTATCAGGAAAGGCATGCAAGGCCTTGGGCCTACTTCCAGCCCCCAGTTACCAATGTTACTGATACCTGTGACAGTTGGTGGTGTTAAGCTTCAAGGGGAAGAAGTCACACCTTCTACCCAGGGTTATGGAGCTCAGCGCAGGGTAAGATTTCAGGTTATCCCCCTGGCTGGAGGTGTTAAAGCAAAACACTCTACATGCCCAATAAAGCCTATTTCACCCCTTCACAGTATCAGGAAAGGCCTGCAAGGCCTTGGGCCTACTTCCAGCCTCCAGGCACCAATGTTACTGATACCTGTGACATTTGGTGGTGTTAAGCTTCAAGGGGAAGAAGTCACACTTTCTACCCAGGGTTATGGAGCTCAGAGCAGGGTAAGATTTTAGGTAACCCCCCTGGCTGGAGGTGTTTAAGCAAAACACCTCACATGCCCAGTACAGTGTATTTCACCCTTTCCCGGTATCAGGAAAGGCCTGCAACGCCTTGTGCCTACTTCCAGCCTCCGGGCACCAATGTTACTGATACCTGTGACATTTGGTAGTGTTAAGCTTCAAGGGGATGAAGTCACACTTTCTACCCAGGGTTATGGAGCTCAGCACAGGGTAAGATTTTAGGTTATCCCCCTGGCTGGAGGTGTTTAAGCAAAACACCTCACATGCCCAGTACAGTGTATTTCACCCTTTCCCAGTATCAGGATAGTCCTGCAAGGCCTTGTGCCTACTTCCAGCCTCCAGGCACCAATGTTACTGATACCTGTGACATGTGGTGGTGTTAATCTTCAAGGGGATGAAGTCACACCTTTTACCCAGGGTTATGGAGCTCAGTGCAGGGTAAGAAATCAGGTAATCGCCCTGGCTGGAGGTGTTCAAGCAAAACACTTCACACGCCCAATAAAGAGTATTTCACCCCTTCACAGTATCAGGAAAGGCCTGCAAGGCCTTGGGCCTACTTCCAGCCTCCAGGCACCAATGTTACTGATACCTGTGACATTTGGTGGTGTTAAGCTTCAAGGGGATGAAGTCACACCTTTTACCCAGGGTTATGGAGCTCAGTGCAGGGTAAGAATTCAGGTAATCCCCCTGGCTGGAGGTGTTAAAGCAAAACACTCTACATGCCCAATAAAGTCTATTTCACCCCTTCACAGTATCAGGAAAGGCCTGCAAGGCCTTGGGCCTACTTCCAGCCCCCAGGCACAAATGTTACTGATACCTGTGACATTTGGTGGTGTTAAGCTTCAAGGGGAAGAAGTCACACCTTCTACCCAGGGTTATTCAGCTCAGCGCAGGGTAAGATTTTAGGTTATCCCCCTGGCTGGAGGTGTTAAAGCAAAACACTTCACATGCCCAATAAATTGTATTTCACCCCTTTACAGTATCAGGAAAGGCCTGCAAGGCCTTGGGCCTACTTCCAGCCTCCATGCACCAATTTTACTGATACCTGTGACATTTGGTGTTGTTAAGCTTCAAGGGGATTAAGTCACACTTTCTACCCAGGGTTATGGAGCTCAGCACAGGGTACCATTTTAGGTTATCCCCCTGGCTGGAGGTGTTAAAACAAAACACTTCACATGCCCAATAAATTGTATTTCACCTCTTCACAGTATCAGGAAAGGCCTGCAAGGCCTTGGGCCTACTTCCAGCTTCCAGGCACCAATGTTACTGATACCTGTGACATTTGGTGGTGTTAAGCTTCAAGGGGATGAAGTCACACCTTCTACCCAGGGTTATGGAGCTCAGCGCAGGGTAAGATTTTAGGTTATCCCCCTGGCTGGAGGTGTTTAAGCAAAACACCTCACATGCCCAGTACAGTGTATTTCACCCTTTCCCAGTATCAGTAAAGGCCTGCAAGGCCTTGTGCCTACTTAAAGCCTCCAGGCACCAATGTTACTGATACCTGTGACATTTGGTGGTGTTAAGCTTCAAGGGGATGAAGTCGCACCTTCTACCCATGGTTATGGAGCTCCGCGCAGGGTAAGATTTCAGGCTTCACCCCAGGCTTAAGGCGTGAAAATAGAACAATTACCATACACAACAATGTGTATTTCACCCATTCGCAGTATCAGGAAAGGCCTGCAAGGCCTTGGGCCTACTTCCAGCCTCCAGGCACCAATGTTACTGATACCTGTGACATTTGGTGGTGTTAAGCTTCAAGGGGAAGAAGTCACACCTTCTACCCAGTGTTATGGAGTTCAGTGCAGGGTAAGATTTCAGGTTATCCCCCCTGGCTGGAGGTGTTAAAGCAAAACACTTCACATGCCCATTAAATTGTATTTCACCCCTTCACAGTATCAGGAAAAGCCTGCAAGGCCTTGGGCCTACTTCCAGCCTCCAGGCACCAATTTTACTGATACCTGTGACATTTGGTGGTGTTAAGCTTCAAGGGGATGAAGTCACACCTTCTACCCAGGGTTATGGAGCTCAGCGCAGGGTAAGATTTTAGGTTATCCCCCTGGCTGGAGGTGTTAAAACAAAACACTGCACATGCCCAATAAATTGTATTTCACCCCTTCACAGTATCAGGAAAGGCCTGCAAGGCCTTGGGCCTACTTCCAGCCCCCAGGCACCAATGTTACTGATACCTGTGACATTTGGTGGTGTTAAGCTTCAAGGGGATGAAGTCGCACCTTCTACCCAGGGTTATGGAGCTCCACGCAGGGTAAGATTTCAGGCTTCACCCCAGGCTTAAGGCGTGAAAATAGAACAATTACCATACACAACAATGTGTATTTCACCCATTCACAGTATCAGGAAAGGCATGCAAGGCCTTGGGCCTACTTCCAGCCTCCAGTCACCAATGTTACTGACACCTGTGAGATTTGGTGGTGTTAAGCTTCAAGGGGATGAAGTCATACCTTTTACCCAGGGTTATGGAGCTCAGCGCAGGGTAAGATTTCAGGTTATCACCCTGGCTTGAGGTGTTAAAGCAAAACACTTCACATTCCCAATAAAGTCTATTTCACCCCTTTCACAGTATCAGGAAAGGCCTGCAAGGCCTTGGGCCTACTTCCAGCCCCCAGGCACCAATGTTACTGACACCTGTGACATTTGGTGGTGTTAAGCTTCAAGGGGAAGAAGTCACACCTTCTACCCAGGGTTATGGAGCTCAGCGCTGGGTAAGATTTCAGGTTATCCCCCTGGCTGGAGGTGTTAAAGCAAAACACTCCACATGCCCAATAAAGTCTATTTCACCCCTTCACAGTATCAGGAAAGGCCTGCAAGGCCTTGGGCCTACTTCCAGCCTCCAGGCACGAATTTTACAGATACCTGTGACATTTGGTGGTGTTAAGCTTCAAGGGGAAGAAGTCACACCTTCTACCCAGGGTTATGGAGCTCAGCGCAGGGTAAGATTTCAGGTTATCCCCCTGGCTGGAGGTGTTAAAGCAAAACACTCCACATGCCCAATAAAGTCTATTTCACCCCTTCACAGTATCAGGAAAGGCCTGCAAGGCCTTGGGCCTAGTTCCAGCCCCCAAGCACCAATGTTACTGACACCTGTGACATTTGGTGTTGTTAAGCTTCAAGGGGATGAAGTCACACCTTTTACCCAGGGTTATGGAGCTCAGCGCAGGGTAAGATTTCAGGCTTCACCCCAGGCTTAAGGCGTGAACATAGAACAATTACCATACACAACAATGTGTATTTCACCCATTCACAGTATCAGGAAAGGCCTGCAAGGCCTTGTGCCTACTTCCAGCCTCCAGGCACCAATGTTACTGATACCTGTGACATTTGGTGGTGTTATGCTTCAAGGGGATGAAGTCGCACCTTCTACCCAGGGTTATGGAGCTCAGCGCAGGGTAAGATTTCAGGCTTCACCCCAGGCTTAAGGCGTGAAAATAGAACAATTACCATACACAACAATGTGTATTTCACCCATTCACAGTATCAGGAAAGGCCTGCAAGGCCTTGGGCCTACTTCCAGCCTCCAGGCACCAATGTTACTGATACCTGTGACATTCGGTGGTGTTAAGCTTCAAGGGGATGAAGTCACACCTTTTACCCAGGGTTATGGAGCTCAGCGCAGGGTAAGATTTCAGGTTATCGCCCTGGCTTGAGGTGTTAAAGCAAAACACTTCACATGCCCAATAAAGTCTAGTTCACCCCTTTCAGAGTATCAGGAAAGGCCTGCAAGGCCTTGGGCCTACTTCCAGCCTCCAGGCACCAATTGTACTGATACCTGTGACATGTGGTGGTGTTAAGCTTCAAGGGGACGAAGTCACACCTTTTACCCAGGGTTATGGAGCTCAGCGCAGGGTAAGATTTCAGGTTATCCCCCCTGGCTGGAGGTGTTAAAGCAAAACACTTCACATGCCCAATACATTGTATTTCACCCCTTCACAGTATCAGGAAAAGGCCTGCAAGGCCTTGGGCCTACTTCCAGCCTCCAGGCACCGATTTTACTGATACCTGTGACATTTGGTGGTGTTAAGCTTCAAGGGGATGAAGTCACACTTTCTACCCAGGGTTATGGAGCTCAGCGCAGGGTAAGAATTCAGGTTATCCCCCTGGCTGGAGGTGTTAAAGCAAAACACTTCACATGCCCATTAAACTCTATTTCACCCCTTCACAGTATCAGGAAAGGCCTGCAAGGCCTTGTGCCTACTTCCAGCCCCCAGGCACCAATGTTACTGATGCCTGTGACATTTGGTGGTGTTAAGCTTCAAGGGGATGAAGTCGCACCTTTTACCCAGGGTTAGGGAGCTCAGCGCAGGGTAAGATTTCAGGTTATCCCCCTGGCTTGAGGTGTTAAAGCAAAACACTTCACATGCCCAATAAAGTCTATTTCACCCCTTCACAGTATCAGGAAAGGCCTGCAAGGCCTTGGGCCTACTTCCAGCCCCCAGGCACCAATGTACTGATACCTGTGACATTTGGTGGTGTTAAGCTTCAAGGGGATGAAGTCACACTTTCTACCCAGGGTTATGGAGCTCAGTGCAGGGTAAGATTTTAGGTTATCCCCCTGGCTGGAGGTGTTTAAGCAAAACACCTCACATGCCCAGTACAGTGTATTTCACCCTTTCCCAGTATCAGGAAAGGCCTGCAAGGCCTTGTGCCTACTTCCAGCCTCCAGGCACCAATTTTACTGATACCTGTGACATTTGGTGGTGTTAATCTTCAAGGGGATGAAGTTGCACCTTCTACCCAGGGTTATGGAGCTCCGCGCAGGGTAAGATTTCAGTGTATCCCCCTGGCTTGAGGTGTTAAAGCCAAACACTTCACATGCCCATTAAAGTCTATTTCACCCCTTGACAGTATCAGGAAAAGGCCTGCAAGGCCTTGGGCCTACTTCCAGCCTCCAGGCACCAATTATACTGATACCTGTGACATTTGGAGGTGTTAAGCTTCAAGGGGAAGAAGTCACACCTTCTACCCAGGGTTATGGAGCTCAGCGCATGGTAAGATTTCAAGTTTCACCCCTGGCTGGAGGTGTTAAAGCCAAACACTCCACATGCCCAATAAAGTCTATTTCACCCATTCACAGTATCAGGAAAAGCCTGCAAGGCCTTGGGCCTTCTTCCAGCCCCCAGGCACCAATTTTACAGATACCTGTGACATTTGGTGGTGTGAAGCTTCAAGGGGATGAAGTCACACTTTCTACCCAGGGTTATGGAGCTCAGTGCAGGGTAAGAATTCAGTTTATCCCCCTGGCTGGAGGTGTTAAAGCAAAACACGCCACATGCCCAATAAAGTCTATTTCACGCCTTCACAGTATCAGGAAAGGCCTGCAAGGCCTTGGGCCTACATCTATTCTCCAGGCACCAATTGTACTGATACCTGTGACATTTGGTGTTGTTCAACTTCAAGGGGATGAAGTCACACCTTCTACCCAGGGTTATGGAGCTCAGCGCAGGGTAAGATTTCAGCTTTTCACCCCTAGCTGGATGTGTTGAAGCAAAACACTTCTCATGCCCAATAAAGTCTATTTCAACCCTTCACAGTATCAGGAAAGGCCTGCAAGGCCTTGGGCCTACTTCCAGCCTCCAGGCACCTGTTTTTGTGATACTTGTGACATTTGGAGGTTTTCAGCTTCAAGGGGATGAAGTCACACCTTCTACCCAGGGTTATGGAGCTCAGCGCAGGGTAAGATTTCAGGTTATCCCCCTGGCTTGAGGTGTTAAAGCGAAACACTACACATGCCAAGTAAAGTCTATTTCACCCCTTCACAGTATCAGGAAAAGCCTGCAAGGCCTTGGGCCTACTTCCAGCCTCCAGGCACCAATTTTACTGATGCCTGTGACATTTGGTGGTGTTGAGCTTCAAGGGGATGAAGTCACACCTTTTACCCAGGGTTATGGAGCGCAGCGCAGGGTAAGATTTCAGGTTATCGCCCTGGCTTGAGGTGTTAAAGCAAAACACTTCACATGCCCAATAAAGTCTAGTTCACCCCTTTCACAGTATCAGGAAAGGCCTGCAAGGCCTTGGGCCTACTTCCAGCCTACAGGCACCAATTTTACTGATACCTGTGACATTTGGAGGTGTTAAGCTTCAAGGGGAAGAGGTCACACCTTCTACCCAGGGTTATGGAGCTCAGTGCAGGGTAAGAATTCAGGTTATACCCCTGGCTAGAGGTGTTAAAGCAAAACACTTCACATGCCCAATAAATTGTATTTCACCCCTTCACAGTATCAGGAAAGGCCTGCAAGGCCTTGGGCCTACTTCCAGCCCCCAGGCACCAATGTTACTGATACCTGTGACATTTGGTGGTGTTAAGCTTTAAGGGTAAGAAGTCACACTTTCTACCCAGGGTTATGGAGCTCAGCACAGGGTAAGATTTTAGGTTATCCCCCTGGCTGGAGGTGTTTAAGCAAAACACCTCACATGCCCAGTACAGTGTATTTCACCCTTTCCCAGTATCAGGATAGTCCTGCAAGGCCTTGTGCCTACTTCCAGCCTCCAGGCACCAATGTTACTGATACCTGTGACATGTGGTGGTGTTAAGCTTCAAGGGGATGAAGTCACACCTTTTACCCAGGGTTATGGAGCTCAGTGCAGGGTAAGAATTCAGGTAATCCCCCTGGCTGGAGGTGTTAAAGCAAAACACTCCACATGCCCAATAAAGTCTATTTCACCCCTTCACAGTATCAGGAAAGGCCTGCAAGGCCTTGTGCCTACTTCCAGCCTCCAGGCACCAATGTTACTGATACCTGTGACATTTGGTGGTGTTAAGCTTCAAGGGGATGAAGTCACACCTTCTACCCAGGGTTATGGAGCTCAGCGCAGGGTAAGATTTCAGGTTATCCCCCTGGCTGGAGGTGTTAAAGCAAATCACTTCACATGCCCAAGAAAGTCTATTTCACACCTTCACGGTATCAGGACAGGCCTGCAAGGCCTTTTGCCTACTTCCAGCCTCCAGGCACCAATGTTACTGATATCTGTGACATTTGGTGGTGTTAAGCTTCAAGGGGAAGAAGTCACAACTTCAACCCAGGGATATGGAGCTCAGCGCAGGGTAAGATTTCAGTTTATCCCCTTGGCTTGAGGTGTTAAAGCCAAACACTTTATATGCCCTTTAACGTCTATTTCACCCCTTCACAGTATCAGGAAAAGGCCTGCAAGGCCTTGTGCCTACTTCCAGCCTCCAGGCACCAATGTTACTGGTACCTGTGACATGTGGTGGTGTTAAGCTTCAAGGGGATAAAGTCACACCTTCTACCAAGGGTTATGGTGCTCAGCGCAGGGTAAAATTTCAGGTTATCGCCCGGGCTCGAGTTGCTAAAGCAAAACACTTCACATGCCCAATAAAGTCTATTTCACCCCTTTCACAGTATCAGGAAAGGCATGGAAGGCCTTGGGCCTACTTCCAGCCCCCAGTTACCAATGTTACTGATACCTGTGACAGTTGGTGGTGTTAAGCTTCAAGGGGAAGAAGTCACACCTTCTACCCAGGGATATGGAGCTCAGCGCAGGGTAAGATTTAAGTTTATCCCCTTGGCTTGAGGTGTTAAAGCCAAACACTTTATATGCCCTTTAAAGTCTATTTCACCCCTTCACAGTATCAGGAAAAGGCCTGTAAGGCCTTGTGCCTACTTCCAGCCTCCAGGCACCAATGTTACTGGTACCTGTGACATGTGGTGGTGTTAAGCTTCAAGGGGATGAAGTCACACCTTCTACCCAGGGTTATGGAGCTCAGCGCAGGTTAAGATTTCAGGTTATCGCCCGGGCTCGAGTTGCTAAAGCAAAACACTTCACATGCCCAATAAAGTCTATTTCACCGCTTTCACAGTATCAGGAAAGGCATGCAAGGCCTTGGGCCTACTTCCAGCCCCCAGTTACCAATGTTACTGATACCTGTGACAGTTGGTGGTGTTAAGCTTCAAGGGGAAGAAGTCACACCTTCTACCCAGGGTTATGGAGCTCAGCGCAGGGTAAGATTTCCGGTTATCCCCCTGGCTGGAGGTGTTAAAGCAAAACACTCTACATGCCCAATAAAGCCTATTTCACCCCTTCACAGTATCAGGAAAGGCCTGCAAGGCCTTGGGCCTACTTCCAGCCTCCAGGCACCAATGTTACTGATACCTGTGACATTTGGTGGTGTTAAGCTTCAAGGGGAAGAAGTCACACTTTCTACCCAGGGTTATGGAGCTCAGAGCAGGGTAAGATTTTAGGTAACCCCCCTGGCTGGAGGTGTTTAAGCAAAACACCTCACATGCCCAGTACAGTGTATTTCACCCTTTCCCGGTATCAGGAAAGGCCTGCAACGCCTTGTGCCTACTTCCAGCCTCCGGGCACCAATGTTACTGATACCTGTGACATTTGGTAGTGTTAAGCTTCAAGGGGATGAAGTCACACTTTCTACCCAGGGTTATGGAGCTCAGCACAGGGTAAGATTTTAGGTTATCCCCCTGGCTGGAGGTGTTTAAGCAAAACACCTCACATGCCCAGTACAGTGTATTTCACCCTTTCCCAGTATCAGGATAGTCCTGCAAGGCCTTGTGCCTACTTCCAGCCTCCAGGCACCAATGTTACTGATACCTGTGACATGTGGTGGTGTTAATCTTCAAGGGGATGAAGTCACACCTTTTACCCAGGGTTATGGAGCTCAGTGCAGGGTAAGAAATCAGGTAATCGCCCTGGCTGGAGGTGTTCAAGCAAAACACTTCACACGCCCAATAAAGAGTATTTCACCCCTTCACAGTATCAGGAAAGGCCTGCAAGGCCTTGGGCCTACTTCCAGCCTCCAGGCACCAATGTTACTGATACCTGTGACATTTGGTGGTGGTAAGCTTCAAGGGGATGAAGTCACACCTTTTACCCAGGGTTATGGAGCTCAGTGCAGGGTAAGAATTCAGGTAATCCCCCTGGCTGGAGGTGTTAAAGCAAAACACTCTACATGCCCAATAAAGTCTATTTCACCCCTTCACAGTATCAGGAAAGGCCTGCAAGGCCTTGGGCCTACTTCCAGCCCCCAGGCACAAATGTTACTGATACCTGTGACATTTGGTGGTGTTAAGCTTCAAGGGGAAGAAGTCACACCTTCTACCCAGGGTTATTCAGCTCAGCGCAGGGTAAGATTTTAGGTTATCCCCCTGGCTGGAGGTGTTAAAGCAAAACACTTCACATGCCCAATAAATTGTATTTCACCCCTTTACAGTATCAGGAAAGGCCTGCAAGGCCTTGGGCCTACTTCCAGCCTCCATGCACCAATTTTACTGATACCTGTGACATTTGGTGTTGTTAAGCTTCAAGGGGATTAAGTCACACCTTCTACCCAGGGTTATGGAGCTCAGCACAGGGTACCATTTTAGGTTATCCCCCTGGCTGGAGGTGTTAAAACAAAACACTTCACATGCCCAATAAATTGTATTTCACCTCTTCACAGTATCAGGAAAGGCCTGCAAGGCCTTGGGCCTACTTCCAGCTTCCAGGCACCAATGTTACTGATACCTGTGACATTTGGTGGTGTTAAGCTTCAAGGGGATGAAGTCACACCTTCTACCCAGGGTTATGGAGCTCAGCGCAGGGTAAGATTTTAGGTTATCCCCCTGGCTGGAGGTGTTTAAGCAAAACACCTCACATGCCCAGTACAGTGTATTTCACCCTTTCCCAGTATCAGTAAAGGCCTGCAAGGCCTTGTGCCTACTTCCAGCCTCCAGGCACCAATGTTACTGATACCTGTGACATTTGGTGGTGTTAAGCTTCAAGGGGATGAAGTCGCACCTTCTACCCATGGTTATGGAGCTCCGCGCAGGGTAAGATTTCAGGCTTCACCCCAGGCTTAAGGCGTGAAAATAGAACAATTATCATACACAACAATGTGTATTTCACCCATTCGCAGTATCAGGAAAGGCCTGCAAGGCCTTGGGCCTACTTCCAGCCTCCAGGCACCAATGTTACTGATACCTGTGACATTTGGTGGTGTTAAGCTTCAAGGGGAAGAAGTCACACCTTCTACCCAGTGTTATGGAGTTCAGTGCAGGGTAAGATTTCAGGTTATCCCCCCTGGCTGGAGGTGTTAAAGCAAAACACTTCACATGCCCATTAAATTGTATTTCACCCCTTCACAGTATCAGGAAAAGCCTGCAAGGCCTTGGGCCTACTTCCAGCCTCCAGGCACCAATTTTACTGATACCTGTGACATTTGGTGGTGTTAAGCTTCAAGGGGATGTAGTCACACCTTCTACCCAGGGTTATGGAGCTCAGCGCAGGGTAAGATTTTAGGTTATCCCCCTGGCTGGAGGTGTTAAAACAAAACACTGCACATGCCCAATAAATTGTATTTCACCCCTTCACAGTATCAGGAAAGGCCTGCAAGGCCTTGGGCCTACTTCCAGCCCCCAGGCACCAATGTTACTGATACCTGTGACATTTGGTGGTGTTAAGCTTCAAGGGGATGAAGTCGCACCTTCTACCCAGGGTTATGGAGCTCCACGCAGGGTAAGATTTCAGGCTTCACCCCAGGCTTAAGGCGTGAAAATAGAACAATTACCATACACAACAATGTGTATTTCACCCATTCACAGTATCAGGAAAGGCATGCAAGGCCTTGGGCCTACTTCCAGCCTCCAGTCACCAATGTTACTGACACCTGTGACATTTGGTGGTGTTAAGCTTCAAGGGGATGAAGTCATACCTTTTACCCAGGGTTATGGAGCTCAGCGCAGGGTAAGATTTCAGGTTATCACCCTGGCTTGAGGTGTTAAAGCAAAACACTTCACATTCCCAATAAAGTCTATTTCACCCCTTTCACAGTATCAGGAAAGGCCTGCAAGGCCTTGGGCCTACTTCCAGCCCCCAGGCACCAATGTTACTGACACCTGTGACATTTGGTGGTGTTAAGCTTCAAGGGGAAGAAGTCACACCTTCTACCCAGGGTTATGGAGCTCAGCGCTGGGTAAGATTTCAGGTTATCCCCCTGGCTGGAGGTGTTAAAGCAAAACACTCCACATGCCCAATAAAGTCTATTTCACCCCTTCACAGTATCAGGAAAGGCCTGCAAGGCCTTGGGCCTACTTCCAGCCTCCAGGCACGAATTTTACAGATACCTGTGACATTTGGTGGTGTTAAGCTTCAAGGGGAAGAAGTCACACCTTCTACCCAGGGTTATGGAGCTCAGCGCAGGGTAAGATTTCAGGTTATCCCCCTGGCTGGAGGTGTTAAAGCAAAACACTCCACATGCCCAATAAAGTCTATTTCACCCCTTCACAGTATCAGGAAAAGCCTGCAAGGCCTTGGGCCTAGTTCCAGCCCCCAAGCACCAATGTTACTGACACCTGTGACATTTGGTGTTGTTAAGCTTCAAGGGGATGAAGTCACACCTTTTACCCAGGGTTATGGAGCTCAGCGCAGGGTAAGATTTCAGGCTTCACCCCAGGCTTAAGGCGTGAACATAGAACAATTACCATACACAACAATGTGTATTTCACCCATTCACAGTATCAGGAAAGGCCTGCAAGGCCTTGTGCCTACTTCCAGCCTCCAGGCACCAATGTTACTGATACCTGTGACATTTGGTGGTGTTATGCTTCAAGGGGATGAAGTCGCACCTTCTACCCAGGGTTATGGAGCTCAGCGCAGGGTAAGATTTCAGGCTTCACCCCAGGCTTAAGGCGTGAAAATAGAACAATTACCATACACAACAATGTGTATTTCACCCATTCACAGTATCAGGAAAGGCCTGCAAGGCCTTGGGCCTACTTCCAGCCTCCAGGCACCAATGTTACTGATACCTGTGACATTCGGTGGTGTTAAGCTTCAAGGGGATGAAGTCACACCTTTTACCCAGGGTTATGGAGCTCAGCGCAGGGTAAGATTTCAGGTTATCGCCCTGGCTTGAGGTGTTAAAGCAAAACACTTCACATGCCCAATAAAGTCTAGTTCACCCCTTTCAGAGTATCAGGAAAGGCCTGCAAGGCCTTGGGCCTACTTCCAGCCTCCAGGCACCAATTGTACTGATACCTGTGACATGTGGTGGTGTTAAGCTTCAAGGGGACGAAGTCACACCTTTTACCTAGGGTTATGGAGCTCAGCGCAGGGTAAGATTTCAGGTTATCCCCCCTGGCTGGAGGTGTTAAAGCAAAACACTTCACATGCCCAATACATTGTATTTCACCCCTTCACAGTATCAGGAAAAGGCCTGCAAGGCCTTGGGCCTACTTCCAGCCTCCAGGCACCGATTTTACTGATACCTGTGACATTTGGTGGTGTTAAGCTTCAAGGGGATGAAGTCACACTTTCTACCCAGGGTTATGGAGCTCAGCGCAGGGTAAGAATTCAGGTTATCCCCCTGGCTGGAGGTGTTAAAGCAAAACACTTCACATGCCCATTAAACTCTATTTCACCCCTTCACAGTATCAGGAAAGGCCTGCAAGGCCTTGTGCCTACTTCCAGCCCCCAGGCACCAATGTTACTGATGCCTGTGACATTTGGTGGTGTTAAGCTTCAAGGGGATGAAGTCGCACCTTTTACCCAGGGTTAGGGAGCTCAGCGCAGGGTAAGATTTCAGGTTATCCCCCTGGCTTGAGGTGTTAAAGCAAAACACTTCACATGCCCAATAAAGTCTATTTCACCCCTTCACAGTATCAGGAAAGGCCTGCAAGGCCTTGGGCCTACTTCCAGCCCCCAGGCACCAATGTACTGATACCTGTGACATTTGGTGGTGTTAAGCTTCAAGGGGATGAAGTCACACTTTCTACCCAGGGTTATGGAGCTCAGTGCAGGGTAAGATTTTAGGTTATCCCCCTGGCTGGAGGTGTTTAAGCAAAACACCTCACATGCCCAGTACAGTGTATTTCACCCTTTCCCAGTATCAGGAAAGGCCTGCAAGGCCTTGTGCCTACTTCCAGCCTCCAGGCACCAATTTTACTGATACCTGTGACATTTGGTGGTGTTAATCTTCAAGGGGATGAAGTTGCACCTTCTACCCAGGGTTATGGAGCTCCGCGCAGGGTAAGATTTCAGTGTATCCCCCTGGCTTGAGGTGTTAAAGCCAAACACTTCACATGCCCATTAAAGTCTATTTCACCCCTTGACAGTATCAGGAAAAGGCCTGCAAGGCCTTGGGCCTACTTCCAGCCTCCAGGCACCAATTATACTGATACCTGTGACATTTGGAGGTGTTAAGCTTCAAGGGGAAGAAGTCACACCTTCTACCCAGGGTTATGGAGCTCAGCGCATGGTAAGATTTCAAGTTTCACCCCTGGCTGGAGGTGTTAAAGCCAAACACTCCACATGCCCAATAAAGTCTATTTCACCCATTCACAGTATCAGGAAAAGCCTGCAAGGCCTTGGGCCTTCTTCCAGCCCCCAGGCACCAATTTTACAGATACCTGTGACATTTGGTGGTGTGAAGCTTCAAGGGGATGAAGTCACACTTTCTACCCAGGGTTATGGAGCTCAGTGCAGGGTAAGAATTCAGTTTATCCCCCTGGCTGGAGGTGTTAAAGCAAAACACGCCACATGCCCAATAAAGTCTATTTCACGCCTTCACAGTATCAGGAAAGGCCTGCAAGGCCTTGGGCCTACATCTATTCTCCAGGCACCAATTGTACTGATACCTGTGACATTTGGTGTTGTTCAACTTCAAGGGGATGAAGTCACACCTTCTACCCAGGGTTATGGAGCTCAGCGCAGGGTAAGATTTCAGCTTTTCACCCCTAGCTGGATGTGTTGAAGCAAAACACTTCTCATGCCCAATAAAGTCTATTTCAACCCTTCACAGTATCAGGAAAGGCCTGCAAGGCCTTGGGCCTACTTCCAGCCTCCAGGCACCTGTTTTTGTGATACTTGTGACATTTGGAGGTTTTCAGCTTCAAGGGGATGAAGTCACACCTTCTACCCAGGGTTATGGAGCTCAGCGCAGGGTAAGATTTCAGGTTATCCCCCTGGCTTGAGGTGTTAATGCGAAACACTACACATGCCAAGTAAAGTCTATTTCACCCCTTCACAGTATCAGGAAAAGCCTGCAAGGCCTTGGGCCTACTTCCAGCCTCCAGGCACCAATTTTACTGATGCCTGTGACATTTGGTGGTGTTGAGCTTCAAGGGGATGAAGTCACACCTTTTACCCAGGGTTATGGAGCGCAGCGCAGGGTAAGATTTCAGGTTATCGCCCTGGCTTGAGGTGTTAAAGCAAAACACTTCACATGCCCAATAAAGTCTAGTTCACCCCTTTCACAGTATCAGGAAAGGCCTGCAAGGCCTTGGGCCTACTTCCAGCCTACAGGCACCAATTTTACTGATACCTGTGACATTTGGAGGTGTTAAGCTTCAAGGGGAAGAGGTCACACCTTCTACCCAGGGTTATGGAGCTCAGTGCAGGGTAAGAATTCAGGTTATACCCCTGGCTGGAGGTGTTAAAGCAAAACACTTCACATGCCCAATAAATTGTATTTCACCCCTTCACAGTATCAGGAAAGGCCTGCAAGGCCTTGGGCCTAGTTCCAGCCCCCAAGCACCAATGTTACTGACACCTGTGACATTTGGTGGTGTTAAGCTTTAAGGGTAAGAAGTCACACTTTCTACCCAGGGTTATGGAGCTCAGCACAGGGTAAGATTTTAGGTTATCCCCCTGGCTGGAGGTGTTTAAGCAAAACACCTCACATGCCCAGTACAGTGTATTTCACCCTTTCCCAGTATCAGGATAGTCCTGCAAGGCCTTGTGCCTACTTCCAGCCTCCAGGCACCAATGTTACTGATACCTGTGACATGTGGTGGTGTTAAGCTTCAAGGGGATGAAGTCACACCTTTTACCCAGGGTTATGGAGCTCAGTGCAGGGTAAGAATTCAGGTAATCCCCCTGGCTGGAGGTGTTAAAGAAAAACACTCCACATGCCCAATAAAGTCTATTTCACCCCTTCACAGTATCAGGAAAGGCCTGCAAGGCCTTGTGCCTACTTCCAGCCTCCAGGCACCAATGTTACTGATACCTGTGACATTTGGTGGTGTTAAGCTTCAAGGGGATGAAGTCTCACCTTCTACCCAGGGTTATGGAGCTCAGCGCAGGGTAAGATTTCAGGTTATCCCCCTGGCTGGAGGTGTTAAAGCAAATCACTTCACATGCCCAAGAAAGTCTATTTCACACCTTCACGGTATCAGGAAAGGCCTGCAAGGCCTTTTGCCTACTTCCAGCCTCCAGGCACCAATGTTACTGATATCTGTGACATTTGGTGGTGTTAAGCTTCAAGGGGAAGAAGTCACAACTTCAATCCAGGGATATGGAGCTCTGAGGTTCCGTGACGATTTTACCCGTGTTTTAATCATTGTCGTAAATACATAATTTTGGTATCAGTGAACCGCAAATGATCCATTTAGTATATCCTGGTGTTTTCGCTATGCTACGAGCAAGAGCACTCCTGTTACCAACACATTTGTAATTTACCCATGGCATCCATCTTAGAACACGGAAGCCATTTTGTATTCCTTGCCCTCACATAGTCAATGGACACTCAATGACCTCTTTTCATTTAAGGACACGTAGGCTTTAACCGGCGATTCACCTTGCTAGTGACACGTGCACCTTAGGCCAGCAACGCTGTGGCAGCATGACTCGGCAAGAGCTGCCTCCCCAGCCTGAGGCCAGTCCTGCTATACTGGTTCTTGTGTTCGTTGGCCTGATCATGATTATGCGGCCGAAGCTGGTAACCGTGCCCATTTACGACCCACAAACATTTCTTATCCTGTCTTTCTATCTTCTGCACCTGGCTCTGCTCCTTTCCTTCTGGGCCTTTATTAGGGGGAGGTAACGAAATTTACGATGAGGCGGTCCGGGTCTTGTATGAGAAATTGACATGGGATTATGATGGAATAGTGGGAACCCCTCATTCGTAATGTTTTGACATCAGATACTGTTGACGATTCCTGTGCAACGCCAAATATTTATTGTTTAAGACACGAATGTTTAGAACTGTGGTAACATGTAAAGAATTTGCCTGAAGCCCAATATTTAGTATATAAGGAGCAACCCTCTTTGTACAAATCGAACAGGCTCCTAGATACTGCCCATGTGTAGTTTCTGTGACTTCTGTGTCCCTGCAGTAATAAACATTTGGTCTTTGACGCCACCATCGAGAAGCCCGTGTTTCTGTTTGTTTGTGCACCGAGACAGGTAGAACTCCGGGGTCTTCGGGTGTTATCCCTGACACCTCTGGACGGAACCAAAAAGTCCAGAAGTCCAATTGGCGCCCAACGTGGGGCGACGTCATTCGGTACCGGTCCAAAAGCCTGAAGAGTTCGAGGAGCTTCGTGTGAAGATTTCAGAGGGAGGCGCCCCACTTCATCGATCCCGGCATATCGCAAAAGTGGCCCCGACGTCCTCTTCCACGAGGGTTCCCGTTCAGACGGCTGCAGTGGTCCGTTGCCTTGACCGTCGCCCTGTCTTGGACCCGAGGTGCAGTCCTCAGTACGGCGAAACGTGACGGGTTTCTCCTTGGTGACGTCTTCAGTGCCTCAGTTAAGTATTCAGTGGTTGCTAGTTGGTTATTTTTGTAAGGGTTGCTCCTGTTTGGATAATCCTTTTAGTTCTCAGTTCAGTTCAGTTCTGTAAGGTTATCATTGGTTATTCTGGTTACGATAATCATTCTGTTCAGTTCAGGTATCGATACAATTGTCAGTTCTGGTAGGCCTAAAATTCTTGGTTCGAGTGCGCATCTTTTCTATTTGTGTTTTGTTTGTGTTGTGTTCCGGATTATAAAATGGTAAGTCGGAAAAATTGTATGTTGTCTTGTTTTAGTTGCAACAGTGATTCCCAGTTGGAGGACTCGTGTTTGGTTCCTCCGATTGGAACTCCTCTTTATGATCTTTATTGCAAGTTTGGAGTGGGCCCTATCTCTTATAACGAGATATGGATCCACTACACAGAGAAAGATGGTGTCCTTAGTTGGCCACTACATGGTAGTTTTGAACTTGAAGTTCTCGATAATCTAGAAAGAAGGTTGCTTAAGAAGAAAGCCCGGCCGGCAATGTTTGATTCTTTTCGTTATTGGCGAAAAGAATCTAAACAGAGAGAAATTAAAAAGTTGAAGAAAGAACAGAAAGAGCAAGAGTTGACTTTAGAACAGTCTGCTAAGCAGCTGCAACTCAACGAGTCTGAGAAAGCGATGGAGGTGGCCGATAGAGAGCGTAATTTAGCGATAGACAAGTGCTATCCTGCTTTGCCATCGAGTACGGCTAAGATAGTAGAGGACCCTGAAAAGGATCCCCTGTTGTCTTACTTGTTACGATCACCCCCACCGTATGCACAGGGTGCTACGGCTCCACCTATACCGAATGTTCAATTACCGGTTGCTGGACAACCTGGTGTCCCTGTTCCCGCTCCCCCGAATCAAGTTCCTGTACCTCCTGTGGTCAATATTAATGTTCCTTTGCCAACCCCTCTTCCAGGGTTGCCGGCTTCTTTACCTATGCCTGTGTCGCTCACACCTGCTAATTCACAAGCTATTTTGCCTGCTACTCCTACTGTTCCTGATCTATCTGTTCCAACTGCTACTCTATTTACTGCTTCTGCTAATATTATGACTCCGCTTTCTGTTCGTCGAAGAATCACTGATTCTGTCTCTAATATTCTATCTCCCTTCTATAAAACTCTGATTAAGACTCCTACCTCTGACTCTGTGCAGAGACGTAGTCAGCTTCCCAGTACTGAAGAAAGAGGAATATTAGATTCCACTGCTCTTAGATGGGTTTCGAAAGTTGGAAGATATAATGTACAAGATGTATTAGATACATTTATGCAATGGAACGAACCGACACAACGATATGTGTTCGATGAAATGTGTTTCCTTCTACGTGAGGAATTGGAAGAGGATGACCCTGAATCAAATCTAGGAGAATTAATTAATGTTCAGAAAGAGTTTGCTACAGGTATGATAGTTGGTCAAAATATAAAAGAAGCGATGGAACTGATTTTAAGTTATAGGAATGACCCATCCCTTCGTTCACCAAGAGAGTTAGGGAAACGTAGTACGAAACAAAATCGTCAATATCCAATGAGAGAGGTTCCACCAATTTGGCGTGAAGCTGTACAAGCTAATGCACAGCTTGGTATTGCAGCCGCTCCGGCCCAATTCCAGAGAGTATGGATACATATTCCATGGAAGCGAGCTGAAGTATTAGCAGTGAAACAGGCCTTGCCAGATCCGCGTAAAAATCCTGCAGGATACTACAAAGAGTTGGCTCAAACAGTTGACGCTTGTGTATTGAATCTCGCTGACATAGATCTGCTATTTGGTAATGTAGTACCACAACCAATTTGGGCTAAAATTCGTAAAGAGAATCATCCAGTTGCCCTAGGTGGTGATTGGGCAGCTATAATTGCAGCGGATGGTCAACAAATAGGTGGTTCCAAACCTGAACCTTTAATTGCTAATTTGCCTGGTAGAATAATCGATTTAATGAAAACCTTGATGCCAGCATTGCGCGTTAACTGGGAAAAATTGTCCGCGTGCAAACAAAAGAAAGACGAAAGCGTCTCCGACTTTTTCACAAGATTTGAGGAGACTTTTGTAGATCATAGTGGTCAGGATATGAGCACAGAAGGAGGCCAGAGATTATTTGTTGATAAATTCGTGCACAATCTGTTGCCAGAACTTAGTAGTAAATTAAAGAATTCTGAAAGTGCGTGGGCTGTCTCTACGACTGCGCAAATACTTGCGACTGCCCAGTACTATGAAAATAGGGATAAAGAAGAGAAGGAAAAATCAGATAAAAAGACGAAAGATTTAAAAACTAAAGTCCTTTTACAGCAAGCATATCCGCCTCGCACGAATCAGACTAACATGCAGCAAGGGTCTTATCAAAGAACGGATTATAATTTTCAAAGGCCACAATACCAATGGAATCAATGTGCTTATTGCAAAATGGAAGGTCATTACAAAAGTGAGTGTCCAGTTCGAACGCAAAATAATACTGCGGCAGCTCAGAGAGTTCGTGGTAGTTCTATGCAAAACTCTAGAGGTCGAGGACGAGGTGCTATGCCTCCACAGACAAGTGATCGCCCCTCTAATTATTTCGACCAGCGAAATGGTCAATCTGCCCAACAGAATAGGTCTCCACAATATCATGTTGAAGACTATTATGAAGCTAGTGAGGAAGTTCAGCAAAGTGAATACTAGGACAGCCATGGACAAAGAGAGGGAGTAGTATCAGTACCAGTAGATCAGAGTGGGCCTTATGTCGCGGTAGCAACATCAGGTATAGTCGAACCGTTTCTGTTGGATACTGGTGCAGCAAAAAGTTCTATCATACATGCGAAACTCCCTGGCGCACCTTTGTCTGGCTCAACAAACGTTTCAGTAGGTTTTTCGGGCGCCCCTGTTCATAACCCTGTTTCTGGTCCTTTGTCTATTTCTGTTGGACCCCGTCAATTGAAAGCACCCTTGATTTTGACGACAGGTTGTAACGAGAATCTGCTTGGTTTAGACTTGTTAAAACGCCTGTACGCGACATTGTACTGTTCTCCAGCAGGAGTACAGCTTACGTTGGGTAAAAGAATAATCTCTCCGATGTACTTGTCAATGGATGCGCTCCCACCAGAGCTGCGTTCACTCCCTGATACTCTTTGGGCGACTGGTCCTAATGATGTAGGTCTCTTGGAAATTCCACCCTATGTAGTAACTTTGAAAGCAAATGTCAAATTTCCACGAATTCCGCAATACAGAATATCTAGTGAAGGTGAGCGTGCGCTCCTACTGATAGTACAAGACCTGATCAAGAAAGATGTTGTAGAAGAGACTAGAGGAAATGTCTGTAATAGTCCTGTACTGCCTATTTTGAAACGAACTGACCCAACAAAGCCTCCAGTATATAGGTTCGTAATTGATCTTAGAGAGGTTAATAAAATTGTGATCCCACAGTTTCCTGTGGTTCCAGACATTACTGCATTGTTAACGTTGATTCCTGCTACAGCAGCATGGTTTTCAGTTGTCGACTTGAAAAATGCCTTTTTCAGCATTCCGATAGCCGAGGAAAGCAGAGATATCTTCGGTTTCTCTCTAGGAGGACGAAGCTTCAGGTTTAAACGCGCTCCACAAGGTTATTGTGAAAGCCCATCCATTTACAGTCAAGCATTAAAAAGCCAGTTAGATTCCTTTGTACTTCCTCGTGGTTCTGCTTTAGTACAATATGTCGATGATCTTCTAGTGGCTGCCGATGACAAGGAAACTTGCAAAACAGCTACGATTTCTTTATTGCATCACTTGTCAGATTTGAATCACAAGGTGTCACCTTCAAAAATGCAATACTGCTGCCAAGAAGTGACCTACCTAGGTCATCTCTTGTCAACGGAGGGAAGGAAGTTGACCCCAGAGAGAATAAAAGCAATTACACAGATGAATGTTCCTAGCACGCAGAGAGAAGTACGTGCCTTTTTAGGTATTACCTCATATTGTAGGCAATGGATCCCGAATTTTTCTCTTCTAGCAAAACCATTGGTAGCCTTGACTGGGAAAGGTGTTCCGAGTCCGGTGCCATGGTCTGCTGAATGTCAGCAGAGTTTTTCTGAATTGCGAAATGCACTATGTTCAGCACCTGTATTGGGTACACCCGACTACAGTAAGCCATTCACGCTCTATGTCCACGAGAGAGAAGGTTGTGCATTGAGTGTGTTGACGCAGAAATTTGGTGATAAACAACGCCCTTGTGCGTATTTTTCATCAACATTAGATCCGGTAGCCAGAGCGTTGCCTAGTTGCTTGAGAGCTACAGCCGCAGCTGCAGCTTCCATTCGACAATCTGCTGGTTTAGTAATGAACAACATGCTAGTGGTTATGGTTCCTCATGCTGTGGATACACTCATGAACCGAACCAAGACGCAGCACCTTACCAGTGCTAGATTATCAGGTTATGAACTGACACTATTAGCTAGTCATATTCAGATCAAGAGATGCAATGTATTGAATCCAGCAACATTGTTGCCGACTAGCCAAGAGTCGAGTGATTCCGAACCACACGACTGTTATTTCAAAACCGAGGAAGAAACAAAAGGACGAATCGATCTAAAAGACACTCCGTTATCAGATCCAGATGGCACGTTGTATGTTGACGGGTCTTGCTTCAAATTGGAGAATGGTGATGTGACTGCTGCTTATGCAGTAACAACTTTGAGTACGATTGTGGAGACTGCAAGAGTGAGTCAGAATTCTGCCCAGGCTGCAGAATTGATCGCGCTAAAAAGAGCGTGCGTCTTAGCTAAGGGAAAGAGAGTGAATGTGTTCACAGATAGTCAGTACGCGTTCGGCGTGGCCCATAGTTTTGGCCGCTTGTGGAAAGAAAGAGGTTTCATTACGTCCCATGGGACTAAGATTCAACATGGTCAGCTAGTTAATGACTTGTTGGAATCTCTAACCTTACCGACTGAAGTTGCGATTGTGAAATGCAGTGCTCATAAAGCAATCACGGATGATGTTGGTCGTGGGAATGCTTTTGCCGATGAAACTGCAAAACAGACAGCTAGAAATATGGTGAGTAGAATGTATGTTGCAACGTCTGCAAGATGGATTTCTGAGTCTGGAATGTGTGAAGACACAGTGGAAAGCGTGAAAGAAATTCAGAAAGAGGCGACTGAGGAGGAAAAGCTTGCATGGAAAGAGAGCACGGGTAAATTGGACTCGAGTGGGTGTTGGATTGATTTGTCGGAACAACAGCGTTGGATGTTGCCTGATGCGTATGTGCTTGCAGTAGTAACGATGGCACATGGAACAGCGCACATCAGTTCAAAAGGGATTTGTAAGATGTTGGCTCCAGTCTGGAAGAATGATGGGATTAGTAAGTGTGCAGAGAGAGTGGTGAGAAATTGTATGGTATGCTTGATGCATAATCCTGGCAAGGGAATCCCCACACCTGCAGGTCACTTCGCTCCTCCTTCCTGCCCCTTTGAAGTGATCCAGCTAGACTTCATTCACATGGATCGTTGCAATAATCTGAAATACGTCCTAGTGGTAGTTTGTGCTTTCTCCAGATGGATCGAAGCATACCCACTGAAGGACAATACTGCCTTATCCACTGCCAAAATTCTTCTTAAAGAATACTTCCCCAGATACGGAATGCCACGGATTGTATGGTCAGACAACGGAAGTGAGTTCGTAGGGAAAGTTATGCAGAGTGTGTGTGTCGGCCTAGGGATTAGACAGAAGTTTCATAGTGCGAATCATCCCCAGTCCGTGGGTTTAGTCGAGGGTTACAATGGTACCCTTAAACTGAAACTTGCTAAGATACAAGCATCCACGGGTTTGTCCTGGCCAGACGCATTGCCTTTGGCTTTGCTATCAACAAGAGCAACTGTACATTCTAGAGTAGGGCTTAGTCCTTATGAAATAGTTTTTGGTCGTCCTGCAAATGTTTGGGGGGTACCTAGACCGAAAGAATTTAAGCAGCTGGAATACCCAATGTTAATTGATTACCTGTTCGACTTGACTGCTAAATTGAGTCTTATTCACCAACAGGTTTTCGATGCATTGCCAAAGCCACCGGAGAGTCCAGGCCATCAGCTGAAACCGGGTGATCAGGTGGTCATCAGAAATTTTGCAAGAACAAAAAATCTTCAGCCCAGATTCATTGGCCCTTTCCAAGTCCTGCTAGCAACGAGAACTGCTATTCGTGTGGCCGGAAGGAAAAACTGGATCCATACGACACATGTCAAACGTGTGCCTCTGCCACTTCCTTACGATAACTGGGTAAAGAAAGGAATCGGTACCTCTGAAACGGAACAAGTCCCCAGGTTCATACCTTTCAGCGATGCAGAACTAATCACTGATTCACCAAATTCTGACTCTCCTCCTGAAACTGCTCTGTTGAACCCTGAACATTTGTCATCTGCACCAAAAGAACATTTGCCATCTGAAAACGTGAACATTGCAACGTCGGCTGAAAATACACTGTTTCCAGATCATACAGCTCCTGCAAAACTGAGATACAACTTACGTTCTCGCAATATGGACAAATAAAGCAGGAAACTGCCCATTTTATATGTTTGATTTTTGATACATTGCCTCCGGCCAGGAAGTTTGCTAATACTTTGTATTGTTTCTTTTTGTTTTAAAATTGCCTTGCCGTCTGGGTAGCCGTAGGGTCGTGGCTGTGTACCTAGTTGAATCTGCGGGGGTCAGACACAAGGTCGATCTTTCTGTTAGTTCTGGGAACTCCCAGGGCTGATAGAGGCATTTTCATCTACGTACACATCATCAGTGGTCGCGAACGGTCGTAGAAGATGGAGCTTCCTGAGCTGCAACGAGAGAATGTAATTTATGTTCGCAGAAATAGACTGTACAGAATACTTCACAGCAAATGCTTTCTAATGCAATGTGCAGTTACATTTTTAATTGTTCTGATAACGTTGGTGGGTGGAATCATCTTTGGCGTACATTTGATCTTCATGCCAGTAACTACAGAACCTCCCCTTGATCCTACTACTCCAACTGTTTCTTCTATGCATTCTTTTCACTCATTCCCTGAACACGAACAAGCTCGACGCTCAGAATTTATTAACAATACATTCGTACAGCTCTTGCATCAACACCAACTGGTAGTTAACACAACAGACTGCTGGGTGTGTGGCCTGATACCCCACACTATGGATAAAGGCATTCCCTATCTAGTCTTGCCTTTCAGCTATAATGGATCATTTCAGGCCTTTCAGACCATTTTTTTCATATGCCCTTGAAACCTATCCTCCGCGTCCACCACGATCCACTAAATACAATTCTGCCAATAAAGCTTTAGTTCAGGGAATCATTGACATGATTAAAGACGTCAATAATTCCCCATCTTACCCTAAAGATGAATTACGGGTGTATTTGAGTTGGAATTCTACAGAGTATCGTCTTAGTTTGGGAGAAAGTAAACGCAAAAGCTCCACTCCAGTAATCGAGCTGCTGTGTATTTATTCCAAATAATGCTCCAACTGTCTATGAAGCAATCTCTAAGCTACACAAGATTTCCGACTCTATACACGTAGACAAGGGAAACTGGTCCTTCATGGAGTGGTTTTGGACTCTGATATCAGCGTGGGGATGGAAGGTTCTGATGGTCATTGGTGTCATCCTAGTATTTCTGTTCTCGTGCTGCCTTATTATCCAATGTGGTCCCGCTCTATGTAGTCTCTGTGCTGCAACCTGTTTCAGAAAACCACCTACATTAGGAGAAAAGGCACGAGACAGGATGATGACGCAACAACATGTTGCTGACCTAATGAGCATAGAATTAGACTCAGACATAGACTGAGTAATTGCCTATGTAAGGGCAAAAGGAGGGTCTGAGGTTCCGTGACGATTTTACCCGTGTTTTAATCATTGTCGTAAATACATAATTTTGGTATCAGTGAACCGCAAATGATCCATTTAGTATATCCTGGTGTTTTCGCTATGCTACGAGCAAGAGCACTCCTGTTACCAACACATTTGTAATTTACCCATGGCATCCATCTTAGAACACGGAAGCCATTTTGTATTCCTTGCCCTCACATAGTCAATGGACACGCAATGACCTCTTTTCATTTAAGGACACGTAGGCTTTAACCGGCGATTCACCTTGCTAGTGACACGTGCACCTTAGGCCAGCAACGCTGTGGCAGCATGACTCGGCAAGAGCTGCCTCCCCAGCCTGAGGCCAGTCCTGCTATACTGGTTCTTGTGTTCGTTGGCCTGATCATGATTATGCGGCCGAAGCTGGTAACCGTGCCCATTTACGACCCACAAACATTTCTTATCCTGTCTTTCTATCTTCTGCACCTGGCTCTGCTCCTTTCCTTCTGGGCCTTTATTAGGGGGAGGTAACGAAATTTACGATGAGGCGGTCCGGGTCTTGTATGAGAAATTGACATGGGATTATGATGGAATAGTGGGAACCCCTCATTCGTAATGTTTTGACATCAGATACTGTTGACGATTCCTGTGCAACGCCAAATATTTATTGTTTAAGACACGAATGTTTAGAACTGTGGTAACATGTAAAGAATTTGCCTGAAGCCCAATATTTAGTATATAAGGAGCAACCCTCTTTGTACAAATCGAACAGGCTCCTAGATACTGCCCATGTGTAGTTTCTGTGACTTCTGTGTCCCTGCAGTAATAAACCTTTGGTCTTTGACGCCACCATCGAGAAGCCCGTGTTTCTGTTTGTTTGTGCACCGAGACAGGTAGAACTCCGGGGTCTTCGGGTGTTATCCCTGACACCTCTGGACGGAACCAAAAAGTCCAGAACTCCAGCTCAGCGCAGGGTAAGATTTCAGTTTATCCCCTTGGCTTGAGGTGTTAAAGCCAAACACTTTATATGCCCTTTAACGTCTATTTCACCCCTTCACAGTAACAGGAAAAGGCCTGCAAGGCCTTGTGCCTACTTCCAGCCTCCAGGCACCAATGTTACTGGTACCTGTGACATGTGGTGGTGTTAAGCTTCAAGGGGATAAAGTCACACCTTCTACCCAGGGTTATGGTGCTCAGCGCAGGGTAAAATTTCAGGTTATCGCCCGGGCTCGAGTTGCTAAAGCAAAACACTTCACATGCCCAATAAAGTCTATTTCACCCCTTTCACAGTATCAGGAAAGGCATGCAAGGCCTTGGGCCTACTTCCAGCCCCCAGTTACCAATGTTACTGATACCTGTGACAGTTGGTGGTGTTAAGCTTCAAGGGGAAGAAGTCACACCTTCTACCCAGGGATATGGAGCTCAGCGCAGGGTAAGATTTCAGTTTATCCCCTTGGCTTGAGGTGTTAAAGCCAAACACTTTATATGCCCTTTAAAGTCTATTTCACCCCTTCACAGTATCAGGAAAAGGCCTGTAAGGCCTTGTGCCTACTTCCAGCCTCCAGGCACCAATGTTACTGGTACCTGTGACATGTGGTGGTGTTAAGCTTCAAGGGGATGAAGTCACACCTTCTACCCAGGGTTATGGAGCTCAGCGCAGGTTAAGATTTCAGGTTATCGCCCGGGCTCGAGTTGCTAAAGCAAAACACTTCACATGCCCAATAAAGTCTATTTCACCCCTTTCACAGTATCAGGAAAGGCATGCAAGGCCTTGGGCCTACTTCCAGCCCCCAGTTACCAATGTTACTGATACCTGTGACAGTTGGTGGTGTTAAGCTTCAAGGGGAAGATATCACACCTTCTACCCAGGGTTATGGAGCTCAGCGCAGGGTAAGATTTCAGGTTATCCCCCTGGCTGGAGGTGTTAAAGCAAAACACTCTACATGCCCAATAAAGCCTATTTCACCCCTTCACAGTATCAGGAAAGGCCTGCAAGGCCTTGGGCCTACTTCCAGCCTCCAGGCACCAATGTTACTGATACCTGTGACATTTGGTGGTGTTAAGCTTCAAGGGGAAGAAGTCACACTTTCTACCCAGGGTTATGGAGCTCAGAGCAGGGTAAGATTTTAGGTAACCCCCCTGGCTGGAGGTGTTTAAGCAAAACACCTCACATGCCCAGTACAGTGTATTTCACCCTTTCCCAGTATCAGGATAGTCCTGCAAGGCCTTGTGCCTACTTCCAGCCTCCAGGCACCAATGTTACTGATACCTGTGACATGTGGTGGTGTTAATCTTCAAGGGGATGAAGTCACACCTTTTACCCAGGGTTATGGAGCTCAGTGCAGGGTAAGAAATCAGGTAATCGCCCTGGCTGGAGGTGTTCAAGCAAAACACTTCACACGCCCAATAAAGAGTATTTCACCCCTTCACAGTATCAGGAAAGGCCTGCAAGGCCTTGGGCCTACTTCCAGCCTCCAGGCACCAATGTTACTGATACCTGTGACATTTGGTGGTGTTAAGCTTCAAGGGGATGAAGTCACACCTTTTACCCAGGGTTATGGAGCTCAGTGCAGGGTAAGAATTCAGGTAATCCCCCTGGCTGGAGGTGTTAAAGCAAAACACTCTACATGCCCAATAAAGTCTATTTCACCCCTTCACAGTATCAGGAAAGGCCTCCAAGGCCTTGGGCCTACTTCCAGCCCCCAGGCACAAATGTTACTGATACCTGTGACATTTGGTGGTGTTAAGCTTCAAGGGGAAGAAGTCACACCTTCTACCCAGGGTTATTCAGCTCAGCGCAGGGTAAGATTTTAGGTTATCCCCCTGGCTGGAGGTGTTAAAGCAAAACACTTCACATGCCCAATAAATTGTATTTCACCCCTTTACAGTATCAGGAAAGGCCTGCAAGGCCTTGGGCCTACTTCCAGCCTCCATGCACCAATTTTACTGATACCTGTGACATTTGGTGTTGTTAAGCTTCAAGGGGATTAAGTCACACCTTCTACCCAGGGTTATGGAGCTCAGCACAGGGTACCATTTTAGGTTATCCCCCTGGCTGGAGGTGTTAAAACAAAACACTTCACATGCCCAATAAATTGTATTTCACCTCTTCACAGTATCAGGAAAGGCCTGCAAGGCCTTGGGCCTACTTCCAGCTTCCAGGCACCAATGTTACTGATACCTGTGACATTTGGTGGTGTTAAGCTTCAAGGGGATGAAGTCACACCTTCTACCCAGGGTTATGGAGCTCAGCGCAGGGTAAGATTTTAGGTTATCCCCCTGGCTGGAGGTGTTTAAGCAAAACACCTCAAATGCCCAGTACAGTGTATTTCACCCTTTCCCAGTATCAGTAAAGGCCTGCAAGGCCTTGTGCCTACTTCCAGCCTCCAGGCACCAATGTTACTGATACCTGTGACATTTGGTGGTGTTAAGCTTCAAGGGGATGAAGTCGCACCTTCTACCCATGGTTATGGAGCTCCGCGCAGGGTAAGGTTTCAGGCTTCACCCCAGGCTTAAGGCGTGAAAATAGAACAATTACCATACACAACAATGTGTATTTCACCCATTCGCAGTATCAGGAAAGGCCTGCAAGGCCTTGGGCCTACTTCCAGCCTCCAGGCACCAATGTTACTGATACCTGTGACATTTGGTGGTGTTAAGCTTCAAGGGGAAGAAGTCACACCTTCTACCCAGTCTTATGGAGCTCAGTGCAGGGTAAGATTTCAGGTTATCCCCCCTGGCTGGAGGTGTTAAAGCAAAACACTTCACATGCCCATTAAATTGTATTTCACCCCTTCACAGTATCAGGAAAAGCCTGCAAGGCCTTGGGCCTACTTCCAGCCTCCAGGCACCAATTTTACTGATACCTGTGACATTTGGTGGTGTTAAGCTTCAAGGGGATGAAGTCACACCTTCTACCCAGGGTTATGGAGCTCAGCGCAGGGTAAGATTTTAGGTTATCCCCCTGGCTGGAGGTGTTAAAACAAAACACTGCACATGCCCAATAAATTGTATTTCACCCCTTCACAGTATCAGGAAAGGCCTGCAAGGCCTTGGGCCTACTTCCAGCCCCCAGGCACCAATGTTACTGATACCTGTGACATTTGGTGGTGTTAGGCTTCAAGGGGATGAAGTCACACCTTCTACCCAGGGTTATGGAGCTCAGCGCAGGGTAAGAATTTAGGTTATCCCCCTGGCTGGAGGTGTTTAAGCAAAACACCTCACATGCCCAGTACAGTGTATTTCACCCTTTCCCAGAATCAGTAAAGGCCTGCAAGGCCTTGTGCCTACTTCCAGCCTCCAGGCACCAATGTTACTGATACCTGTGACATTTGGTGGTGTTAAGCTTCAAGGGGATGAAGTCGCACCTTCTACCCAGGGTTATGGAGCTCCACGCAGGGTAAGATTTCAGGCTTCACCCCAGGCTTAAGGCGTGAAAATAGAACAATTACCATACACAACAATGTGTATTTCACCCATTCACAGTATCAGGAAAGGCATGCAAGGCCTTGGGCCTACTTCCAGCCTCCAGTCACCAATGTTACTGACACCTGTGACATTTGGTGGTGTTAAGCTTCAAGGGGATGAAGTCATACCTTTTACCCAGGGTTATGGAGCTCAGCGCAGGGTAAGATTTCAGGTTATCACCCTGGCTTGAGGTGTTAAAGCAAAACACTTCACATTCCCAATAAAGTCTATTTCACCCCTTTCACAGTATCAGGAAAGGCCTGCAAGGCCTTGGGCCTACTTCCAGCCCCCAGGCACCAATGTTACTGACACCTGTGACATTTGGTGGTGTTAAGCTTCAAGGGGAAGAAGTCACACCTTCTACCCAGGGTTATGGAGCTCAGCGCTGGGTAAGATTTCAGGTTATCCCCCTGGCTGGAGGTGTTAAAGCAAAACACTCCACATGCCCAATAAAGTCTATTTCACCCCTTCACAGTATCAGGAAAGGCCTGCAAGGCCTTGGGCCTACTTCCAGCCTCCAGGCACGAATTTTACAGATACCTGTGACATTTGGTGGTGTTAAGCTTCAAGGGGAAGAAGTCACACCTTCTACCCAGGGTTATGGAGCTCAGCGCAGGGTAAGATTTCAGGTTATCCCCCTGGCTGGAGGTGTTAAAGCAAAACACTCCACATGCCCAATAAAGTCTATTTCACCCCTTCACAGTATCAGGAAAGGCCTGCAAGGCCTTGGGCCTAGTTCCAGCCCCCAAGCACCAATGTTACTGACACCTGTGACATTTGGTGTTGTTAAGCTTCAAGGGGATGAAGTCACACCTTTTACCCAGGGTTATGGAGCTCAGCGCAGGGTAAGATTTCAGGCTTCACCCCAGGCTTAAGGCGTGAAAATAGAACAATTACCATACACAACAATGTGTATTTCACCCATTCACAGTATCAGGAAAGGCCTGCAAGGCCTTGGGCCTACTTCCAGCCTCCAGGCACCAATGTTACTGATACCTGTGACATTCGGTGGTGTTAAGCTTCAAGGGGATGAAGTCACACCTTTTACCCAGGGTTATGGAGCTCAGCGCAGGGTAAGATTTCAGGTTATCGCCCTGGCTTGAGGTGTTAAAGCAAAACACTTCACATGCCCAATAAAGTCTAGTTCACCCCTTTCAGAGTATCAGGAAAGGCCTGCAAGGCCTTGGGCCTACTTCCAGCCTCCAGGCACCAATTGTACTGATACCTGTGACATGTGGTGGTGTTAAGCTTCAAGGGGACGAAGTCACACCTTTTACCCAGGGTTATGGAGCTCAGCGCAGGGTAAGATTTCAGGTTATCCCCCCTGGCTGGAGGTGTTAAAGCAAAACACTTCACATGCCCAATACATTGTATTTCACCCCTTCACAGTATCAGGAAAAGGCCTGCAAGGCCTTGGGCCTACTTCCAGCCTCCAGGCACCGATTTTACTGATACCTGTGACATTTGGTGGTGTTAATCTTCAAGGGGATGAAGTCACACTTTCTACCCAGGGTTATGGAGCTCAGCGCAGGGTAAGAATTCAGGTTATCCCCCTGGCTGGAGGTGTTAAAGCAAAACACTTCACATGCCCATTAAACTCTATTTCACCCCTTCACAGTATCAGGAAAGGCCTGCAAGGCCTTGTGCCTACTTCCAGCCCCCAGGCACCAATGTTACTGATGCCTGTGACATTTGGTGGTGTTAAGCTTCAAGGGGATGAAGTCGCACCTTTTACCCAGGGTTATGGAGCTCAGCGCAGGGTAAGATTTCAGGTTTTCCCCCTGGCTTGAGGTGTTAAAGCAAAACACTTCACATGCCCAATAAAGTCTATTTCACCCCTTCACAGTATCAGGAAAGGCCTGCAAGGCCTTGGGCCTACTTCCAGCCCCCAGGCACCAATGTACTGATACCTGTGACATTTGGTGGTGTTAAGCTTCAAGGGGATGAAGTCACACTTTCTACCCAGGGTTATGGAGCTCAGTGCAGGGTAAGATTTTAGGTTATCCCCCTGGCTGGAGGTGTTTAAGCAAAACACCTCACATGCCCAGTACAGTGTATTTCACCCTTTCCCAGTATCAGGAAAGGCCTGCAAGGCCTTGTGCCTACTTCCAGCCTCCAGGCACCAATTTTACTGATACCTGTGACATTTGGTGGTGTTAATCTTCAAGGGGATGAAGTTGCACCTTCTACCCAGGGTTATGGAGCTCCGCGCAGGGTAAGATTTCAGTGTATCCCCCTGGCTTGAGGTGTTAAAGCCAAACACTTCACATGCCCATTAAAGTCTATTTCACCCCTTGACAGTATCAGGAAAAGGCCTGCAAGGCCTTGGGCCTACTTCCAGCCTCCAGGCACCAATTATACTGATACCTGTGACATTTGGAGGTGTTAAGCTTCAAGGGGAAGAAGTCACACCTTCTACCCAGGGTTATGGAGCTCAGCGCATGGTAAGATTTCAAGTTTCACCCCTGGCTGGAGGTGTTAAAGCCAAACACTCCACATGCCCAATAAAGTCTATTTCACCCATTCACAGTATCAGGAAAAGCCTGCAAGGCCTTGGGCCTTCTTCCAGCCCCCAGGCACCCATTTTACAGATACCTGTGACATTTGGTGGTGTGAAGCTTCAAGGGGATGAAGTCACACTTTCTACCCAGGGTTATGGAGCTCAGTGCAGGGTAAGAATTCAGTTTATCCCCCTGGCTGGAGGTGTTAAAGCAAAACACGCCACATGCCCAATAAAGTCTATTTCACGCCTTCACAGTATCAGGAAAGGCCTGCAAGGCCTTGGGCCTACATCTATTCTCCAGGCACCAATTGTACTGATACCTGTGACATTTGGTGTTGTTCAACTTCAAGGGGATGAAGTCACACCTTCTACCCAGGGTTATGGAGCTCAGCGCAGGGTAAGATTTCAGCTTTTCACCCCTAGCTGGATGTGTTGAAGCAAAACACTTCTCATGCCCAATAAAGTCTATTTCAACCCTTCACAGTATCAGGAAAGGCCTGCAAGGCCTTGGGCCTACTTCCAGCCTCCAGGCACCTGTTTTTGTGATACTTGTGACATTTGGAGGTTTTCAGCTTCAAGGGGATGAAGTCACACCTTCTACCCAGGGTTATGGAGCTCAGCGCAGGGTAAGATTTCAGGTTATCCCCCTGGCTTGAGGTGTTAATGCGAAACACTACACATGCCAAGTAAAGTCTATTTCACCCCTTCACAGTATCAGGAAAAGCCTGCAAGGCCTTGGGCCTACTTCCAGCCTCCAGGCACCAATTTTACTGATGCCTGTGACATTCGGTGGTGTTGAGCTTCAAGGGGATGAAGTCACACCTTTTACCCAGGGTTATGGAGCGCAGCGCAGGGTAAGATTTCAGGTTATCGCCCTGGCTTGAGGTGTTAAAGCAAAACACTTCACATGCCCAATAAAGTCTAGTTCACCCCTTTCACAGTATCAGGAAAGGCCTGCAAGGCCTTGGGCCTACTTCCAGCCTACAGGCACCAATTTTACTGATACCTGTGACATTTGGAGGTGTTAAGCTTCAAGGGGAAGAGGTCACACCTTCTACCCAGGGTTATGGAGCTCAGTGCAGGGTAAGAATTCAGGTTATACCCCTGGCTGGAGGTGTTAAAGCAAAACACTTCACATGCCCAATAAATTGTATTTCACCCCTTCACAGTATCAGGAAAGGCCTGCAAGGCCTTGGGCCTAGTTCCAGCCCCCAAGCACCAATGTTACTGACACCTGTGACATTTGGTGGTGTTAAGCTTTAAGGGTAAGAAGTCACACCTTCTACCCAGGGTTATGGAGCTCAGCACAGGGTAAGATTTTAGGTTATCCCCCTGGCTGGAGGTGTTTAAGCAAAACACCTCACATGCCCAGTACAGTGTATTTCACCCTTTCCCAGTATCAGGATAGTCCTGCAAGGCCTTGTGCCTACTTCCAGCCTCCAGGCACCAATGTTACTGATACCTGTGACATGTGGTGGTGTTAAGCTTCAAGGGGATGAAGTCACACCTTTTACCCAGGGTTATGGAGCTCAGTGCAGGGTAAGAATTCAGGTAATCCCCCTGGCTGGAGGTGTTAAAGAAAAACACTCCACATGCCCAATAAAGTCTATTTCACCCCTTCACAGTATCAGGAAAGGCCTGCAAGGCCTTGTGCCTACTTCCAGCCTCCAGGCACCAATGTTACTGATACCTGTGACATTTGGTGGTGTTAAGCTTCAAGGGGATGAAGTCACACCTTCTACCCAGGGTTATGGAGCTCAGCGCAGGGTAACATTTCAGGTTATCCCCCTGGCTGGAGGTGTTAAAGCAAATCACTTCACATGCCCAAGAAAGTCTATTTCACACCTTCACGGTATCAGGAAAGGCCTGCAAGGCCTTTTGCCTACTTCCAGCCTCCAGGCACCAATGTTACTGATATCTGTGACATTTGGTGGTGTTAAGCTTCAAGGGGAAGAAGTCACAACTTCAACCCAGGGATATGGAGCTCAGCGCAGGGTAAGATTTCAGTTTATCCCCTTGGCTTGAGGTGTTAAAGCCAAACACTTTATATGCCCTTTAACGTCTATTTCACCCCTTCACAGTATCAGGAAAAGGCCTGCAAGGCCTTGTGCCTACTTCCAGCCTCCAGGCACCAATGTTACTGGTACCTGTGACATGTGGTGGTGTTAAGCTTCAAGGGGATAAAGTCACACCTTCTACCCAGGGTTATGGTGCTCAGCGCAGGGTAAAATTTCAGGTTATCGCCCGGGCTCGAGTTGCTAAAGCAAAACACTTCACATGCCCAATAAAGTCTATTTCACCCCTTTCACAGTATCAGGAAAGGCATGCAAGGCCTTGGGCCTACTTCCAGCCCCCAGTTACCAATGTTACTGATACCTGTGACAGTTGGTGGTGTTAAGCTTCAAGGGGAAGAAGTCACACCTTCTACCCAGGGATATGGAGCTCAGCGCAGGGTAAGATTTCAGTTTATCCCCTTGGCTTGAGGTGTTAAAGCCAAACACTTTATATGCCCTTTAAAGTCTATTTCACCCCTTCACAGTATCAGGAAAAGGCCTGTAAGGCCTTGTGCCTACTTCCAGCCTCCAGGCACCAATGTTACTGGTACCTGTGACATGTGGTGGTATTAAGCTTCAAGGGGATGAAATCACACCTTCTACCCAGGGTTATGGAGCTCAGCGCAGGTTAAGATTTCAGGTTATCGCCCGGGCTCGAGTTGCTAAAGCAAAACACTTCACATGCCCAATAAAGTCTATTTCACCCCTTTCACAGTATCAGGAAAGGCATGCAAGGCCTTGGGCCTACTTCCAGCCCCCAGTTACCAATGTTACTGATACCTGTGACAGTTGGTGGTGTTAAGCTTCAAGGGGAAGATATCACACCTTCTACCCAGGGTTATGGAGCTCAGCGCAGGGTAAGATTTCAGGTTATCCCCCTGGCTGGAGGTGTTAAAGCAAAACACTCTACATGGCCAATAAAGCCTATTTCACCCCTTCACAGTATCAGGAAAGGCCTGCAAGGCCTTGGGCCTACTTCCAGCCTCCAGGCACCAATGTTACTGATACCTGTGACATTTGGTGGTGTTAAGCTTCAAGGGGAAGAAGTCACACTTTCTACCCAGGGTTATGGAGCTCAGAGCAGGGTAAGATTTTAGGTAACCCCCCTGGCTGGAGGTGTTTAAGCAAAACACCTCACATGCCCAGTACAGTGTATTTCACCCTTTCCCAGTATCAGGAAAGGCCTGCAACGCCTTGTGCCTACTTCCAGCCTCCGGGCACCAATGTTACTGATACCTGTGACATTTGGTAGTGTTAAGCTTCAAGGGGATGAAGTCACACTTTCTACCCAGGGTTATGGAGCTCAGCACAGGGTAAGATTTTAGGTTATCCCCCTGGCTGGAGGTGTTTAAGCAAAACACCTCACATGCCCAGTACAGTGTATTTCACCCTTTCCCAGTATCAGGATAGTCCTGCAAGGCCTTGTGCCTACTTCCAGCCTCCAGGCACCAATGTTACTGATACCTGTGACATGTGGTGGTGTTAATCTTCAAGGGGATGAAGTCACACCTTTTACCCAGGGTTATGGAGCTCAGTGCAGGGTAAGAAATCAGGTAATCGCCCTGGCTGGAGGTGTTCAAGCAAAACACTTCACACGCCCAATAAAGAGTATTTCACCCCTTCACAGTATCAGGAAAGGCCTGCAAGGCCTTGGGCCTACTTCCAGCCTCCAGGCACCAATGTTACTGATACCTGTGACATTTGGTGGTGTTAAGCTTCAAGGGGATGAAGTCACACCTTTTACCCAGGGTTATGGAGCTCAGTGCAGGGTAAGAATTCAGGTAATCCCCCTGGCTGGAGGTGTTAAAGCAAAACACTCTACATGCCCAATAAAGTCTATTTCACCCCTTCACAGTATCAGGAAAGGCCTGCAAGGCCTTGGGCCTACTTCCAGCCCCCAGGCACAAATGTTACTGATACCTGTGACATTTGGTGGTGTTAAGCTTCAAGGGGAAGAAGTCACACCTTCTACCCAGGGTTATTCAGCTCAGCGCAGGGTAAGATTTTAGGTTATCCCCCTGGCTGGAGGTGTTAAAGCAAAACACTTCACATGCCCAATAAATTGTATTTCACCCCTTTACAGTATCAGGAAAGGCCTGCAAGGCCTTGGGCCTACTTCCAGCCTCCATGCACCAATTTTACTGATACCTGTGACATTTGGTGTTGTTAAGCTTCAAGGGGATTAAGTCACACCTTCTACCCAGGGTTATGGAGCTCAGCACAGGGTACCATTTTAGGTTATCCCCCTGGCTGGAGGTGTTAAAACAAAACACTTCACATGCCCAATAAATTGTATTTCACCTCTTCACAGTATCAGGAAAGGCCTGCAAGGCCTTGGGCCTACTTCCAGCTTCCAGGCACCAATGTTACTGATACCTGTGACATTTGGTGGTGTTAAGCTTCAAGGGGATGAAGTCACACCTTCTACCCAGGGTTATGCAGCTCAGCGCAGGGTAAGATTTTAGGTTATCCCCCTGGCTGGAGGTGTTTAAGCAAAACACCTCACATGCCCAGTACAGTGTATTTCACCCTTTCCCAGTATCAGTAAAGGCCTGCAAGGCCTTGTGCCTACTTCCAGCCTCCAGGCACCAATGTTACTGATACCTGTGACATTTGGTGGTGTTAAGCTTCAAGGGGATGAAGTCGCACCTTCTACCCATGGTTATGGAGCTCCGCGCAGGGTAAGATTTCAGGCTTCACCCCAGGCTTAAGGCGTGAAAATAGAACAATTACCATACACAACAATGTGTATTTCACCCATTCGCAGTATCAGGAAAGGCCTGCAAGGCCTTGGGCCTACTTCCAGCCTCCAGGCACCAATGTTACTGATACCTGTGACATGTGGTGGTGTTAAGCTTCAAGGGGAAGAAGTCACACATTCTACCCATTGTTATGGAGCTCAGTGCAGGGTAAGATTTCAGGTTATCCCCCCTGGCTGGAGGTGTTAAAGCAAAACACTTCACATGCCCATTAAATTGTATTTCACCCCTTCACAGTATCAGGAAAAGCCTGCAAGGCCTTGGGCCTACTTCCAGCCTCCAGGCACCAATTTTACTGATACCTGTGACATTTGGTGGTGTTAAGCTTCAAGGGGATGAAGTCACACCTTCTACCCAGGGTTATGGAGCTCAGCGCAGGGTAAGATTTTAGGTTATCCCCCTGGCTGGAGGTGTTAAAACAAAACACTACACATGCCCAATAAATTGTATTTCACCCCTTCACAGTATCAGGAAAGGCCTGCAAGGCCTTGGGCCTACTTCCAGCCCCCAGGCACCAATGTTACTGATACCTGTGACATTTGGTGGTGTTAGGCTTCAAGGGGATGAAGTCACACCTTCTACCCAGGGTTATGGAGCTCAGCGCAGGGTAAGAATTTAGGTTATCCCCCTGGCTGGAGGTGTTTAAGCAAAACACCTCACATGCCCAGTACAGTGTATTTCACCCTTTCCCAGTATCAGTAAAGGCCTGCAAGGCCTTGTGCCTACTTCCAGCCTCCAGGCACCAATGTTACTGATACCTGTGACATTTGGTGGTGTTAAGCTTCAAGGGGATGAAGTCGCACCTTCTACCCAGGGTTATGGAGCTCCACGCAGGGTAAGATTTCAGGCTTCACCCCAGGCTTAAGGCGTGAAAATAGAACAATTACCATACACAACAATGTGTATTTCACCCATTCACAGTATCAGGAAAGGCATGCAAGGCCTTGGGCCTACTTCCAGCCTCCAGTCACCAATGTTACTGACACCTGTGACATTTGGTGGTGTTAAGCTTCAAGGGGATGAAGTCATACCTTTTACCCAGGGTTATGGAGCTCAGCGCAGGGTAAGATTTCAGGTTATCACCCTGGCTTGAGGTGTTAAAGCAAAACACTTCACATTCCCAATAAAGTCTATTTCACCCCTTTCACAGTATCAGGAAAGGCCTGCAAGGCCTTGGGCCTACTTCCAGCCCCCAGGCACCAATGTTACTGACACCTGTGACATTTGGTGGTGTTAAGCTTCAAGGGGAAGAAGTCACACCTTCTACCCAGGGTTATGGAGCTCAGCGCTGGGTAAGATTTCAGGTTATCCCCCTGGCTGGAGGTGTTAAAGCAAAACACTCCACATGCCCAATAAAGTCTATTTCACCCCTTCACAGTATCAGGAAAGGCCTGCAAGGCCTTGGGCCTACTTCCAGCCTCCAGGCACGAATTTTACAGATACCTGTGACATTTGGTGGTGTTAAGCTTCAAGGGGAAGAAGTCACACCTTCTACCCAGGGTTATGGAGCTTAGCGCAGGGTAAGATTTCAGGTTATCCCCCTGGCTGGAGGTGTTAAAGCAAAACACTCCACATGCCCAATAAAGTCTATTTCACCCCTTCACAGTATCAGGAAAGGCCTGCAAGGCCTTGGGCCTAGTTCCAGCCCCAAGCACCAATGTTACTGACACCTGTGACATTTGGTGTTGTTAAGCTTCAAGGGGATGAAGTCACACCTTTTACCCAGGGTTATGGAGCTCAGCGCAGGGTAAGATTTCAGGCTTCACCCCAGGCTTAAGGCGTGAACAAAGAACAATTACCATACACAACAATGTGTATTTCACCCATTCACAGTATCAGGAAAGGCCTGCAAGGCCTTGTGCCTACTTCCAGCCTCCAGGCACCAATGTTACTGATACCTGTGACATTTGGTGGTGTTATGCTTCAAGGGGATGAAGTCGCACCTTCTACCCAGGGTTATGGAGCTCAGCGCAGGGTAAGATTTCAGGCTTCACCCCAGGCTTAAGGCGTGAAAATAGAACAATTACCATACACAACAATGTGTATTTCACCCATTCACAGTATCAGGAAAAGGCCTGCAAGGCCTTGGGCCTACTTCCAGCCTCCAGGCACCGATTTTACTGATACCTGTGACATTTGGTGGTGTTAAGCTTCAAGGGGATGAAGTCACACTTTCTACCCAGGGTTATGGAGCTCAGCGCAGGGTAAGAATTCAGGTTATCCCCCTGGCTGGAGGTGTTAAAGCAAAACACTTCACATGCCCATTAAACTCTATTTCACCCCTTCACAGTAGCAGGAAAGGCCTGCAAGGCCTTGTGCCTACTTCCAGCCCACAGGCACCAATGTTACTGATGCCTGTGACATTTGGTGGTGTTAAGCTTCAAGGGGATGAAGTCGCACCTTTTACCCAGGGTTATGGAGCTCAGCGCAGGGTAAGATTTCAGGTTATCCCCCTGGCTTGAGGTGTTAAAGCAAAACACTTCACATGCCCAATAAAGTCTATTTCACCCCTTCACAGTATCAGGAAAGGCCTGCAAGGCCTTGGGCCTACTTCCAGCCCCCAGGCACCAATGTACTGATACCTGTGACATTTGGTGGTGTTAAGCTTCAAGGGGATGAAGTCACACTTTCTACCCAGGGTTATGGAGCTCAGTGCAGGGTAAGATTTTAGGTTATCCCCCTGGCTGGAGGTGTTTAAGCAAAACACCTCACATGCCCAGTACAGTGTATTTCACCCTTTCCCAGTATCAGGAAAGGCCTGCAAGGCCTTGTGCCTACTTCCAGCCTCCAGGCACCAATTTTACTGATACCTGTGACATTTGGTGGTGTTAATCTTCAAGGGGATGAAGTTGCACCTTCTACCCAGGGTTATGGAGCTCCGCGCAGGGTAAGATTTCAGTGTATCCCCCTGGCTTGAGGTGTTAAAGCCAAACACTTCACATGCCCATTAAAGTCTATTTCACCCCTTGACAGTATCAGGAAAAGGCCTGCAAGGCCTTGGGCCTACTTCCAGCCTCCAGGCACCAATTATACTGATACCTGTGACATTTGGAGGTGTTAAGCTTCAAGGGGAAGAAGTCACACCTTCTACCCAGGGTTATGGAGCTCAGCGCATGGTAAGATTTCAAGTTTCACCCCTGGCTGGAGGTGTTAAAGCCAAACACTCCACATGCCCAATAAAGTCTATTTCACCCATTCACAGTATCAGGAAAAGCCTGCAAGGCCTTGGGCCTTCTTCCAGCCCCCAGGCACCCATTTTACAGATACCTGTGACATTTGGTGGTGTGAAGCTTCAAGGGGATGAAGTCACACTTTCTACCCAGGGTTATGGAGCTCAGTGCAGGGTAAGAATTCAGTTTATCCCCCTGGCTGGAGGAGTTAAAGCAAAACACGCCACATGCCCAATAAAGTCTATTTCACGCCTTCACAGTATCAGGAAAGGCCTGCAAGGCCTTGGGCCTACATCTATTCTCCAGGCACCAATTGTACTGATACCTGTGACATTTGGTGTTGTTCAACTTCAAGGGGATGAAGTCACACCTTCTACCCAGGGTTATGGAGCTCAGCGCAGGGTAAGATTTCAGCTTTTCACCCCTAGCTGGATGTGTTGAAGCAAAACACTTCTCATGCCCAATAAAGTCTATTTCAACCCTTCACAGTATCAGGAAAGGCCTGCAAGGCCTTGGGCCTACTTCCAGCCTCCAGGCACCTGTTTTTGTGATACTTGTGACATTTGGAGGTTTTCAGCTTCAAGGGGATGAAGTCACACCTTCTACCCAGGGTTATGGAGCTCAGCGCAGGGTAAGATTTCAGGTTATCCCCCTGGCTTGAGGTGTTAATGCGAAACACTACACATGCCAAGTAAAGTCTATTTCACCCCTTCACAGTATCAGGAAAAGCCTGCAAGGCCTTGGGCCTACTTCCAGCCTCCAGGCACCAATTTTACTGATGCCTGTGACATTTGGTGGTGTTGAGCTTCAAGGGGATGAAGTCACACCTTTTACCCAGGGTTATGGAGCGCAGCGCAGGGTAAGATTTCAGGTTATCGCCCTGGCTTGAGGTGTTAAAGCAAAACACTTCACATGCCCAATAAAGTCTAGTTCACCCCTTTCACAGTATCAGGAAAGGCCTGCAAGGCCTTGGGCCTACTTCCAGCCTACAGGCACCAATTTTACTGATACCTGTGACATTTGGAGGTGTTAAGCTACAAGGGGAAGAGGTCACACCTTCTACCCAGGGTTATGGAGCTCAGTGCAGGGTAAGAATTCAGGTTATACCCCTGGCTGGAGGTGTTAAAGCAAAACACTTCACATGCCCAATAAATTGTATTTCACCCCTTCACAGTATCAGGAAAGGCCTGCAAGGCCTTGGGCCTAGTTCCAGCCCCCAAGCACCAATGTTACTGACACCTGTGACATTTGGTGGTGTTAAGCTTTAAGGGTAAGAAGTCACACTTTCTACCCAGGGTTATGGAGCTCAGCACAGGGTAAGATTTTAGGTTATCCCCCTGGCTGGAGGTGTTTAAGCAAAACACCTCACATGCCCAGTACAGTGTATTGCACCCTTTCCCAGTATCAGGATAGTCCTGCAAGGCCTTGTGCCTACTTCCAGCCTCCAGGCACCAATGTTACTGATACCTGTGACATGTGGTGGTGTTAAGATTCAAGGGGATGAAGTCACACCTTTTACCCAGGGTTATGGAGCTCAGTGCAGGGTAAGAATTCAGGTAATCCCCCTGGCTGGAGGTGTTAAAGTAAAACACTCCACATGCCCAATAAAGTCTATTTCACCCCTTCACAGTATCAGGAAAGGCCTGCAAGGCCTTTTGCCTACTTCCAGCCTCCAGGCACCAATGTTACTGATATCTGTGACATTTGGTGGTGTTAAGCTTCAAGGGGAAGAAGTCACAACTTCAACCCAGGGATATGGAGCTCAGCGCAGGGTAAGATTTCAGTTTATCCCCTTGGCTTGAGGTGTTAAAGCCAAACACTTTATATGCCCTTTAACGTCTATTTCACCCCTTCACAGTATCAGGAAAAGGCCTGCAAGGCCTTGTGCCTACTTCCAGCCTCCAGGCACCAATGTTACTGGTACCTGTGACATGTGGTGGTGTTAAGCTTCAAGGGGATAAAGTCACACCTTCTACCCAGGGTTATGGTGCTCAGCGCAGGGTAAAATTTCAGGTTATCGCCCGGGCTCGAGTTGCTAAAGCAAAACACTTCACATGCCCAATAAAGTCTATTTCACCCCTTTCACAGTATCAGGAAAGGCATGCAAGGCCTTGGGCCTACTTCCAGCCCCCAGTTACCAATGTTACTGATACCTGTGACAGTTGGTGGTGTTAAGCTTCAAGGGGAAGAAGTCACACCTTCTACCCAGGGATATGGAGCTCAGCGCAGGGTAAGATTTCAGTTTATCCCCTTGGCTTGAGGTGTTAAAGCCAAACACTTTATATGCCCTTTAAAGTCTATTTCACCCCTTCACAGTATCAGGAAAAGGCCTGTAAGGCCTTGTGCCTACTTCCAGCCTCCAGGCACCAATGTTACTGGTACCTGTGACATGTGGTGGTGTTAAGCTTCAAGGGGATGAAGTCACACCTTCTACCCAGGGTTATGGAGCTCAGCGCAGGTTAAGATTTCAGGTTATCGCCCGGGCTCGAGTTGCTAAAGCAAAACACTTCACATGCCCAATAAAGTCTATTTCACCCCTTTCACAGTATCAGGAAAGGCATGCAAGGCCTTGGGCCTACTTCCAGCCCCCAGTTACCAATGTTACTGATACCTGTGACAGTTGGTGGTGTTAAGCTTCAAGGGGAAGAAGTCACACCTTCTACCCAGGGTTATGGAGCTCAGCGCAGGGTAAGATTTCAGGTTATCCCCCTGGCTGGAGGTGTTAAAGCAAAACACTCTACATGCCCAATAAAGCCTATTTCACCCCTTCACAGTATCAGGAAAGGCCTGCAAGGACTTGGGCCTACTTCCAGCCTCCAGGCACCAATGTTACTGATACCTGTGACATTTGGTGGTGTTAAGCTTCAAGGGGAAGAAGTCACACTTTCTACCCAGGGTTATGGAGCTCAGAGCAGGGTAAGATTTTAGGTAACCCCCCTGGCTGGAGGTGTTTAAGCAAAACACCTCACATGCCCAGTACAGTGTATTTCACCCTTTCCCAGTATCAGGAAAGGCCTGCAATGCCTTGTGCCTACTTCCAGCCTCCGGGCACCAATGTTACTGATACCTGTGACATTTGGTAGTGTTAAGCTTCAAGGGGATGAAGTCACACTTTCTACCCAGGGTTATGGAGCTCAGCACAGGGTAAGATTTTAGGTTATCCCCCTGGCTGGAGGTGATTAAGCAAAACACCTCACATGCCCAGTACAGTGTATTTCACCCTTTCCCAGTATCAGGATAGTCCTGCAAGGCCTTGTGCCTACTTCCAGCCTCCAGGCACCAATGTTACTGATACCTGTGACATGTGGTGGTGTTAATCTTCAAGGGGATGAAGTCACACCTTTTACCCAGGGTTATGGAGCTCAGTGCAGGGTAAGAAATCAGGTAATCGCCCTGGCTGGAGGTGTTCAAGCAAAACACTTCACACGCCCAATAAAGAGTATTTCACCCCTTCACAGTATCAGGAAAGGCCTGCAAGGCCTTGGGCCTACTTCCAGCCTCCAGGCACCAATGTTACTGATACCTGTGACATTTGGTGGTGTTAAGCTTCAAGGGGATGAAGTCACACCTTTTACCCAGGGTTATGGAGCTCAGTGCAGGGTAAGAATTCAGGTAATCCCCCTGGCTGGAGGTGTTAAAGCAAAACACTCTACATGCCCAATAAAGTCTATTTCACCCCTTCACAGTATCAGGAAAGGCCTGCAAGGCCTTGGGCCTACTTCCAGCCCCCAGGCACAAATGTTACTGATACCTGTGACATTTGGTGGTGTTAAGCTTCAAGGGGAAGAAGTCACACCTTCTACCCAGGGTTATTCAGCTCAGCGCAGGGTAAGATTTTAGGTTATCCCCCTGGCTGGAGGTGTTAAAGCAAAACACTTCACATGCCCAATAAATTGTATTTCACCCCTTTACAGTATCAGGAAAGGCCTGCAAGGCCTTGGGCCTACTTCCAGCCTCCATGCACCAATTTTACTGATACCTGTGACATTTGGTGTTGTTAAGCTTCAAGGGGATTAAGTCACACCTTCTACCCAGGGTTATGGAGCTCAGCACAGGGTACCATTTTAGGTTATCCCCCTGGCTGGAGGTGTTAAAACAAAACACTTCACATGCCCAATAAATTGTATTTCACCTCTTCACAGTATCAGGAAAGGCCTGCAAGGCCTTGGGCCTACTTCCAGCTTCCAGGCACCAATGTTACTGATACCTGTGACATTTGGTGGTGTTAAGCTTCAAGGGGATGAAGTCACACCTTCTACCCAGGGTTATGGAGCTCAGCGCAGGGTAAGATTTTAGGTTATCCCCCTGGCTGGAGGTGTTTAAGCAAAACACCTCATATGCCCAGTACAGTGTATTTCACCCTTTCCCAGTATCAGTAAAGGCCTGCAAGGCCTTGTGCCTACTTCCAGCCTCCAGGCACCAATGTTACTGATACCTGTGACATTTGGTGGTGTTAAGCTTCAAGGGGATGAAGTCGCACCTTCTACCCATGGTTATGGAGCTCCGCGCAGGGTAAGATTTCAGGCTTCACCCCAGGCTTAAGGCGTGAAAATAGAACAATTACCATACACAACAATGTGTATTTCACCCATTCGCAGTATCAGGAAAGGCCTGCAAGGCCTTGGGCCTACTTCCAGCCTCCAGGCACCAATTGTACTGATACCTGTGACATGTGGTGGTGTTAAGCTTCAAGGGGACGAAGTCACACCTTTTACCCAGGGTTATGGAGCTCAGCGCAGGGTAAGATTTCAGGTTATCCCCCCTGGCTGGAGGTGTTAAAGCAAAACACTTCACATGCCCAATACATTGTATTTCACCCCTTCACAGTATCAGGAAAAGGCCTGCAAGGCCTTGGGCCTACTTCCAGCCTCCAGGCACCGATTTTACTGATACCTGTGACATTTGGTGGTGTTAAGCTTCAAGGGGATGAAGTCACACTTTCTACCCAGGGTTATGGAGCTCAGCGCAGGGTAAGAATTCAGGTTATCCCCCTGGCTGGAGGTGTTAAAGCAAAACACTTCACATGCCCATTAAACTCTATTTCACCCCTTCACAGTATCAGGAAAGGCCTGCAAGGCCTTGTGCCTACTTCCAGCCCCCAGGCACCAATGTTACTGATGCCTGTGACATTTGGTGGTGTTAAGCTTCAAGGGCATGAAGTCGCACCTTTTACCCAGGGTTAGGGAGCTCAGCGCAGGGTAAGATTTCAGGTTATCCCCCTGGCTTGAGGAGTTAAAGCAAAACACTTCACATGCCCAATAAAGTCTATTTCACCCCTTCACAGTATCAGGAAAGGCCTGCAAGGCCTTGGGCCTACTTCCAGCCCCCAGGCACCAATGTACTGATACCTGTGACATTTGGTGGTGTTAAGCTTCAAGGGGATGAAGTCACACTTTCTACCCAGGGTTATGGAGCTCAGTGCAGGGTAAGATTTTAGGTTATCCCCCTGGCTGGAGGTGTTTAAGCAAAACACCTCACATGCCCAGTACAGTGTATTTCACCCTTTCCCAGTATCAGGAAAGGCCTGCAAGGCCTTGTGCCTACTTCCAGCCTCCAGGCACCAATTCTACTGATACCTGTGACATTTGGTGGTGTTAATCTTCAAGGGGATGAAGTTGCACCTTCTACCCAGGGTTATGGAGCTCCGCGCAGGGTAAGATTTCAGTGTATCCCCCTGGCTTGAGGTGTTAAAGCCAAACACTTCACATGCCCATTAAAGTCTATTTCACCCCTTGACAGTATCAGGAAAAGGCCTGCAAGGCCATGGGCCTACTTCCAGCCTCCAGGCACCAATTATACTGATACCTGTGACATTTGGAGGTGTTAAGCTTCAAGGGGAAGAAGTCACACCTTCTACCCAGGGTTATGGAGCTCAGCGCATGGTAAGATTTCAAGTTTCACCCCTGGCTGGAGGTGTTAAAGCCAAACACTCCACATGCCCAATAAAGTCTATTTCACCCATTCACAGTATCAGGAAAAGCCTGCAAGGCCTTGGGCCTTCTTCCAGCCCCCAGGCACCAATTTTACAGATACCTGTGACATTTGGTGGTGTGAAGCTTCAAGGGGATGAAGTCACACTTTCTACCCAGGGTTATGGAGCTCAGTGCAGGGTAAGAATTCAGTTTATCCCCCTGGCTGGAGGTGTTAAAGCAAAACACGCCACATGCCCAATAAAGTCTATTTCACGCCTTCACAGTATCAGGAAAGGCCTGCAAGGCCTTGGGCCTACATCTATTCTCCAGGCACCAATTGTACTGATACCTGTGACATTTGGTGTTGTTCAACTTCAAGGGGATGAAGTCACACCTTCTACCCAGGGTTATGGAGCTCAGCGCAGGGTAAGATTTCAGCTTTTCACCCCTAGCTGGATGTGTTGAAGCAAAACACTTCTCATGCCCAATAAAGTCTATTTCAACCCTTCACAGTATCAGGAAAGGCCTGCAAGGCCTTGGGCCTACTTCCAGCCTCCAGGCACCTGTTTTTGTGATACTTGTGACATTTGGAGGTTTTCAGCTTCAAGGGGATGAAGTCACACCTTCTACCCAGGGTTATGGAGCTCAGCGCAGGGTAAGATTTCAGGTTATCCCCCTGGCTTGAGGTGTTAAAGCGAAACACTACACATGCCAAGTAAAGTCTATTTCACCCCTTCACAGTATCAGGAAAAGCCTGCAAGGCCTTGGGCCTACTTCCAGCCTCCAGGCACCAATTTTACTGATGCCTGTGACATTTGGTGGTGTTGAGCTTCAAGGGGATGAAGTCACACCTTTTACCCAGGATTATGGAGCGCAGCGCAGGGTAAGATTTCAGGTTATCGCCCTGGCTTGAGGTGTTAAAGCAAAACACTTCACATGCCCAATAAAGTCTAGTTCACCCCTTTCACAGTATCAGGAAAGGCCTGCAAGGCCTTGGGCCTACTTCCAGCCTACAGGCACCAATTTTACTGATACCTGTGACATTTGGAGGTATTAAGCTTCAAGGGGAAGAGGTCACACTTTCTACCCAGGGTTATGGAGCTCAGTGCAGGGTAAGAATTCAGGTTATACCCCTGGCTGGAGGTGTTAAAGCAAAACACTTCACATGCCCAATAAATTGTATTTCACCCCTTCACAGTATCAGGAAAGGCCTGCAAGGCCTTGGGCCTAGTTCCAGCCCCCAAGCACCAATGTTACTGACACCTGTGACATTTGGTGGTGTTAAGCTTTAAGGGTAAGAAGTCACACTTTCTACCCAGGGTTATGGAGCTCAGCACAGGGTAAGATTTTAGGTTATCCCCCTGGCTGGAGGTGTTTAAGCAAAACACCTCACATGCCCAGTACAGTGTATTTCACCCTTTCCCAGTATCAGGATAGTCCTGCAAGGCCTTGTGCCTACTTCCAGCCTCCAGGCACCAATGTTACTGATACCTGTGACATGTGGTGGTGTTAAGCTTCAAGGGGATGAAGTCACACCTTTTACCCAGGGTTATGGAGCTCAGTGCAGGGTAAGAATTCAGGTAATCCCCCTGGCTGGAGGTGTTAAAGCAAAACACTCCACATGCCCAATAAAGTCTATTTCACCCCTTCACAGTATCAGGAAAGGCCTGCAAGGCCTTGTGCCTACTTCCAGCCTCCAGGCACCAATGTTACTGATACCTGTGACATTTGGTGGTGTTAAGCTTCAAGGGGATGAAGTCACACCTTCTACCCAGGGTTATGGAGCTCAGCGCAGGGTAAGATTTCAGGTTATCCCCCTGGCTGGAGGTGTTAAAGCAAATCACTTCACATGCCCAAGAAAGTCTATTTCACACCTTCACGGTATCAGGAAAGGCCTGCAAGGCCTTTTGCCTACTTCCAGCCTCCAGGCACCAATGTTACTGGTACATGTGACATGTGGTGGTGTTAAGCTTCAAGGGGATAAAGTCACACCTTCTACCCAGGGTTATGGTGCTCAGCGCAGGGTAAAATTTCAGGTTATCGCCCGGGCTCGAGTTGCTAAAGCAAAACACTTCACATGCCCAATAAAGTCTATTTCACCCCTTTCACAGTATCAGGAAAGGCATGCAAGGCCTTGGGCCTACTTCCAGCCCTCAGTTACCAATGTTACTGATACCTGTGACGGTTGGTGGTGTTAAGCTTCAAGGGGAAGAAGTCACACCTTCTACCCAGGGATATGGAGCTCAGCGCAGGGTAAGATTTCAGTTTATCCCCTTGGCTTGAGGTGTTAAAGCCAAACACTTTATATGCCCTTTAAAGTCTATTTCACCCCTTCACAGTATCAGGAAAAGGCCTGTAAGGCCTTGTGCCTACTTCCAGCCTCCAGGCACCAATGTTACTGGTACCTGTGACATGTGGTGGTGTTAAGCTTCAAGGGGATGAAGTCACACCTTCTACCCAGGGTTATGGAGCTCAGCGCAGGTTAAGATTTCAGGTTATCGCCCGGGCTCGAGTTGCTAAAGCAAAACACTTCACATGCCCAATAAAGTCTATTTCACCCCTTTCACAGTATCAGGAAAGGCATGCAAGGCCTTGGGCCTACTTCCAGCCCCCAGTTACCAATGTTACTGATACCTGTGACAGTTGGTGGTGTTAAGCTTCAAGGGGAAGAAGTCACACCTTCTACCCAGGGTTATGGAGCTCAGCGCAGGGTAAGATTTCAGGTTATCCCCCTGGCTGGAGGTGTTAAAGCAAAACACTCTACATGCCCAATAAAGCCTATTTCACCCCTTCACAGTATCAGGAAAGGCCTGCAAGGCCTTGGGCCTACTTCCAGCCTCCAGGCACCAATGTTACTGATACCTGTGACATTTGGTGGTGTTAAGCTTCAAGGGGAAGAAGTCACACTTTCTACCCAGGGTTATGGAGCTCAGAGCAGGGTAAGATTTTAGGTAACCCCCCTGGCTGGAGGTGTTTAAGCAAAACACCTCACATGCCCAGTACAGTGTATTTCACCCTTTCCCAGTATCAGGAAAGGCCTGCAACGCCTTGTGCCTACTTCCAGCCTCCGGGCACCAATGTTACTGATACCTGTGACATTTGGTAGTGTTAAGCTTCAAGGGGATGAAGTCACACTTTCTACCCAGGGTTATGGAGCTCAGCACAGGGTAAGATTTTAGGTTATCCCCCTGGCTGGAGGTGTTTAAGCAAAACACCTCACATGCCCAGTACAGTGTATTTCACCCTTTCCCAGTATCAGGATAGTCCTGCAAGGCCTTGTGCCTACTTCCAGCCTCCAGGCACCAATGTTACTGATACCTGTGACATGTGGTGGTGTTAATCTTCAAGGGGATGAAGTCACACCTTTTACCCAGGGTTATGGAGCTCTGAGGTTCCGTGACGATTTTACTCGTGTTTGTAATCATTGTCGTAAATACTTAATTTTGGTATCAGTGAACCGCAAATGATCCATTTAGTATATCCTGGTGTTTTCGCTATGCTACGAGCAAGAGCACTCCTGTTACCAACACATTTGTGATTTACCCATGGCATCCATCTTAGAACACGGAAGCCATTTTGTATTCCTTGCCCTCACATAGTCAATGGACACGCAATGACTTTTTCTTATTTAAGGACACGTAGGCTTTAACCGGCGATTCACCTTGCTAGTGACACGTGCACCTTAGGCCAGCAACGCTGTGGCAGCATGACTCGGCAAGAGCTGCCTCCCCAGCCTGAGGCCAGTCCTGCTATACTGGTTCTTGTGTTCGTTGGCCTGATCATGATTAGGCGGCCGAAGCTGGTAACCGTGCCCATTTACGACCCACAAACATTTCTTATCCTGTCTTTCTATCTTCTGCACCTGGCTCTGCTCCTTTCCTTCTGGGCCTTTATTAGGGGGAGGTAACGAAATTTACGATGAGGCGGTCCGGGTCTTGAATGAAGAATTGACATGGGATTATGATGGACTAGTGGGAACCCCTCATTCGTAATGTTTTGACATCAGATACTGTTGACGATCCCTGTGCAAACGCCAAATATTTATTGTTTAAGACACGAATGTTTAGAACTGTGGTAAAATGTAAAGAATTTGCCTGAAGCCCAATATTTAGTATATAAGGAGCAACCCTCTTTGTACAAATTGAACAGGCTCCTAGATACTGCCCATGTGTAGTTTCTGTGACTTCTGTGTCCCTGCAGTAATAAACCTTTGGTCTTTGACGCCACCATCGAGAAGCCCGTGTTTCTGTTTGTTTGTGCACCAAGACAGGTTGAACTCCGGGGTCTTCGGGTGTTGTCCCTGACACCTCTGGACGGAACCAAAAAGTCCAGAACTCCAGCTCAGTGCAGGGTAAGAAATCAGGTAATCGCCCTGGCTGGAGGTGTTCAAGCAAAACACTTCACACGCCCAATAAAGAGTATTTCACCCCTTCACAGTATCAGGAAAGGCCTGCAAGGCCTTGGGCCTACTTCCAGCCTCCAGGCACCAATGTTACTGATACCTGTGACATTTGGTGGTGTTAAGCTTCAAGGGGATGAAGTCACACCTTTTACCCAGGGTTATGGAGCTCAGTGCAGGGTAAGAATTCAGGTAATCCCCCTGGCTGGAGGTGTTAAAGCAAAACACTCTACATGCCCAATAAAGTCTATTTCACCCCTTCACAGTATCAGGAAAGGCCTGCAAGGCCTTGGGCCTACTTCCAGCCCCCAGGCACAAATGTTACTGATACCTGTGACATTTGGTGGTGTTAAGCTTCAAGGGGAAGAAGTCACACCTTCTACCCAGGGTTATTCAGCTCAGCGCAGGGTAAGATTTTAGGTTATCCCCCTGGCTGGAGGTGTTAAAGCAAAACACTTCACATGCCCAATAAATTGTATTTCACCCCTTTACAGTATCAGGAAAGGCCTGCAAGGCCTTGGGCCTACTTCCAGCCTCCATGCACCAATTTTACTGATACCTGTGACATTTGGTGTTGTTAAGCTTCAAGGGGATTAAGTCACACCTTCTACCCAGGGTTATGGAGCTCAGCACAGGGTACCATTTTAGGTTATCCCCCTGGCTGGAGGTGTTAAAACAAAACACTTCACATGCCCAATAAATTGTATTTCACCTCTTCACAGTATCAGGAAAGGCCTGCAAGGCCTTGGGCCTACTTCCAGCTTCCAGGCACCAATGTTACTGATACCTGTGACATTTGGTGGTGTTAAGCTTCAAGGGGATGAAGTCACACCTTCTACCCAGGGTTATGGAGCTCAGCGCAGGGTAAGATTTTAGGTTATCCCCCTGGCTGGAGGTGTTTAAGCAAAACACCTCACATGCCCAGTACAGTGTATTTCACCCTTTCCCAGTATCAGTAAAGGCCTGCAAGGCCTTGTGCCTACTTCCAGCCTCCAGGCACCAATGTTACTGATACCTGTGATATTTGGTGGTGTTAAGCTTCAAGGGGATGAAGTCGCAACTTCTACCCATGGTTATGGAGCTCCGCGCAGGGTAAGATTTCAGGCTTCACCCCAGGCTTAAGGCGTGAAAATAGAACAATTACCATACACAACAATGTGTATTTCACCCATTCGCAGTATCAGGAAAGGCCTGCAAGGCCTTGGGCCTACTTCCAGCCTCCAGGCACCAATGTTACTGATACCTGTGACATTTGGTGGTGTTAAGCTTCAAGGGGAAGAAGTCACACCTTCTACCCAGTGTTATGGAGCTCAGTGCAGGGTAAGATTTCAGGTTATCCCCCCTGGCTGGAGGTGTTAAAGCAAAACACTTCACATGCCCATTAAATTGTATTTCACCCCTTCACAGTATCAGGAAAAGCCTGCAAGGCCTTGGGCCTACTTCCAGCCTCCAGGCACCAATTTTACTGATACCTGTGACATTTGGTGGTGTTAAGCTTCAAGGGGATGAAGTCACACCTTCTACCCAGGGTTATGGAGCTCAGCGCAGGGTAAGATTTTAGGTTATCCCCCTGGCTGGAGGTGTTAAAACAAAACACTGCACATGCCCAATAAATTGTATTTCACCCCTTCACAGTATCAGGAAAGGCCTGCAAGGCCTTGGGCCTACTTCCAGCCCCCAGGCACCAATGTTACTGATACCTGTGACATTTGGTGGTGTTAGGCTTCAAGGGGATGAAGTCACACCTTCTACCCAGGGTTATGGAGCTCAGCGCAGGGTAAGAATTTAGGTTATCCCCCTGGCTGGAGGTGTTTAAGCAAAACACCTCCCATGCCCAGTACAGTGTATTTCACCCTTTCCCAGTATCAGTAAAGGCCTGCAAGGCCTTGTGCCTACTTCCAGCCTCCAGGCACCAATGTTACTGATACCTGTGACATTTGGTGGTGTTAAGCTTCAAGGGGATGAAGTCGCACCTTCTACCCAGGGTTATGGAGCTCCACGCAGGGTAAGATTTCAGGCTTCACCCCAGGCTTAAGGCGTGAAAATAGAACAATTACCATACACAACAATGTGTATTTCACCCATTCACAGTATCAGGAAAGGCATGCAAGGCCTAGGGCCTACTTCCAGCCTCCAGTCACCAATGTTACTGACACCTGTGACATTTGGTGGTGTTAAGCTTCAAGGGGATGAAGTCATACCTTTTACCCAGGGTTATGGAGCTCAGCGCAGGGTAAGATTTCAGGTTATCACCCTGGCTTGAGGTGTTAAAGCAAAACACTTCACATTCCCAATAAAGTCTATTTCACCCCTTTCACAGTATCAGGAAAGGCCTGCAAGGCATTGGGCCTACTTCCAGCCCCCAGGCACCAATGTTACTGACACCTGTGACATTTGGTGGTGTTAAGCTTCAAGGGGAAGAAGTCACACCTTCTACCCAGGGTTATGGAGCTCAGCGCTGGGTAAGATTTCAGGTTATCCCCCTGGCTGGAGGTGTTAAAGCAAAACACTCCACATGCCCAATAAAGTCTATTTCACCCCTTCACAGTATCAGGAAAGGCCTGCAAGGCCTTGGGCCTACTTCCAGCCTCCAGGCACGAATTTTACAGATACCTATGACATTTGGTGGTGTTAAGCTTCAAGGGGAAGAAGTCACACCTTCTACCCAGGGTTATGGAGCTTAGCACAGGGTAAGATTTCAGGTTATCCCCCTGGCTGGAGGTGTTAAAGCAAAACACTCCACATGCCCAATAAAGTCTATTTCACCCCTTCACAGTATCAGGAAAGGCCTGCAAGGCCTTGGGCCTAGTTCCAGCCCCAAGCACCAATGTTACTGACACCTGTGACATTTGGTGTTGTTAAGCTTCAAGGGGATGAAGTCACACCTTTTACCCAGGGTTATGGAGCTCAGCGCAGGGTAAGATTTCAGGCTTCACCCCAGGCTTAAGGCGTGAACATAGAACAATTACCATACACAACAATGTGTATTTCACCCATTCACAGTATCAGGAAAGGCCTGCAAGGCCTTGTGCCTACTTCCAGCCTCCAGGCACCAATGTTACTGATACCTGTGACATTTGGTGGTGTTATGCTTCAAGGGGATGAAGTCGCACCTTCTACCCAGGGTTATGGAGCTCAGCGCAGGGTAAGATTTCAGGCTTCACCCCAGGCTTAAGGCGTGAAAATAGAACAATTACCATACACAACAATGTGTATTTCACCCATTCACAGTATCAGGAAAGGCCTGCAAGGCCTTGGGCCTACTTCCAGCCTCCAGGCACCAATGTTACTGATACCTGTGACATTCGGTGGTGTTAAGCTTCAAGGGGATGAAGTCACACCTTTTACCCAGGGTTATGGAGCTCAGCGCAGGGTAAGATTTCAGGTTATCGCCCTGGCTTGAGGTGTTAAAGCAAAACACTTCACATGCCCAATAAAGTCTAGTTCACCCCTTTCAGAGTATCAGGAAAGGCCTGCAAGGCCTTGGGCCTACTTCCAGCCTCCAGGCACCAATTGTACTGATACCTGTGACATGTGGTGGTGTTAAGCTTCAAGGGGACGAAGTCACACCTTTTACCCAGGGTTATGGAGCTCAACGCAGGGTAAGATTTCAGGTTATCCCCCCTGGCTGGAGGTGTTAAAGCAAAACACTTCACATGCCCAATACATTGTATTTCACCCCTTCACAGTATCAGGAAAAGGCCTGCAAGGCCTTGGGCCTACTTCCAGCCTCCAGGCACCGATTTTACTGATACCTGTGACATTTGGTGGTGTTAAGCTTCAAGGGGATGAAGTCACACTTTCTACCCAGGGTTATGGAGCTCAGCGCAGGGTAAGAATTCAGGTTATCCCCCTGGCTGGAGGTGTTAAAGCAAAACACTTCACATGCCCATTAAACTCTATTTCACCCCTTCACAGTATCAGGAAAGGCCTGCAAGGCCTTGTGCCTACTTCCAGCCCCCAGGCACCAATGTTACTGATGCCTGTGACATTTGGTGGTGTTAAGCTTCAAGGGGATGAAGTCGCACCTTTTACCCAGGGTTATGGAGCTCAGCGCAGGGTAAGATTTCAGGTTATCCCCCTGGCTTGAGGTGTTAAAGCAAAACACTTCACATGCCCAATAAAGTCTATTTCACCCCTTCACAGTATCAGGAAAGGCCTGCAAGGCCTTGGGCCTACTTCCAGCCCCCAGGCACCAATGTACTGATACCTGTGACATTTGGTGGTGTTAAGCTTCAAGGGGATGAAGTCACACTTTCTACCCAGGGTTATGGAGCTCAGTGCAGGGTAAGATTTTAGGTTATCCCCCTGGCTGGAGGTGTTTAGGCAAAACACCTCACATGCCCAGTACAGTGTATTTCACCCTTTCCCAGTATCAGGAAAGGCCTGCAAGGCCTTGTGCCTACTTCCAGCCTCCAGGCACCAATTTTACTGATACCTGTGACATTTGGTGGTGTTAATCTTCAAGGGGATGAAGTTGCACCTTCTACCCAGGGTTATGGAGCTCCGCGCAGGGTAAGATTTCAGTGTATCCCCCTGGCTTGAGGTGTTAAAGCCAAACACTTCACATGCCCATTAAAGTCTATTTCACCCCTTGACAGTATCAGGAAAAGGCCTGCAAGGACTTGGGCCTACTTCCAGCCTCCAGGCACCAATTATACTGATACCTGTGACATTTGGAGGTGTTAAGCTTCAAGGGGAAGAAGTCACACCTTCTACCCAGGGTTATGGAGCTCAGCGCATGGTAAGATTTCAAGTTTCACCCCTGGCTGGAGGTGTTAAAGCCAAACACTCCACATGCCCAATAAAGTCTATTTCACCCATTCACAGTATCAGGAAAAGCCTGCAAGGCCTTGGGCCTTCTTCCAGCCCCCAGGCACCAATTTTACAGATACCTGTGACATTTGGTGGTGTGAAGCTTCAAGGGGATGAAGTCACACTTTCTACCCAGGGTTATGGAGCTCAGTGCAGGGTAAGAATTCAGTTTATCTCCCTGGCTGGAGGTGTTAAAGCAAAACACGCCACATGCCCAATAAAGTCTATTTCACGCCTTCACAGTATCAGGAAAGGCCTGCAAGGCCTTGGGCCTACATCTATTCTCCAGGCACCAATTGTACTGATACCTGTGACATTTGGTGTTGTTCAACTTCAAGGGGATGAAGTCACACCTTCTACCCAGGGTTATGGAGCTCAGCGCAGGGTAAGATTTCAGCTTTTCACCCCTAGCTGGATGTGTTGAAGCAAAACACTTCTCATGCCCAATAAAGTCTATTTCAACCCTTCACAGTATCAGGAAAGGCCTGCAAGGCCTTGGGCCTACTTCCAGCCTCCAGGCACCTGTTTTTGTGATACTTGTGACATTTGGAGGTTTTCAGCTTCAAGGGGATGAAGTCACACCTTCTACCCAGGGTTATGGAGCTCAGCGCAGGGTAAGATTTCAGGTTATCCCCCTGGCTTGAGGTGTTAAAGCGAAACACTACACATGCCAAGTAAAGTCTATTTCACCCCTTCACAGTATCAGGAAAAGCCTGCAAGGCCTTGGGCCTACCTCCAGCCTCCAGGCACCAATTTTACTGATGCCTGTGACATTTGGTGGTGTTGAGCTTCAAAGGGATGAAGTCACACCTTTTACCCAGGGTTATGGAGCGCAGCGCAGGGTAAGATTTCAGGTTATCGCCCTGGCTTGAGGTGTTAAAGCAAAACACTTCACATGCCCAATAAAGTCTAGTTCACCCCTTTCACAGTATCAGGAAAGGCCTGCAAGGCCTTGGGCCTACTTCCAGCCTACAGGCACCAATTTTACTGATACCTGTGACATTTGGAGGTGTTAAGCTTCAAGGGGAAGAGGTCACACCTTCTACCCAGGGTTATAGAGCTCAGTGCAGGGTAAGAATTCAGGTTATACCCCTGGCTGGAGGTGTTAAAGCAAAACACTTCACATGCCCAATAAATTGTATTTCACCCCTTCACAGTATCAGGAAAGGCCTGCAAGGCCTTGGGCCTAGTTCCAGCCCCCAAGCACCAATGTTACTGACACCTGTGACATTTGGTGGTGTTAAGCTTTAAGGGTAAGAAGTCACACTTTCTACCCAGGGTTATGGAGCTCAGCACAGGGTAAGATTTTAGGTTATCCCCCTGGCTGGAGGTGTTTAAGCAAAACACCTCACATGCCCAGTACAGTGTATTTCACCCTTTCCCAGTATCAGGATAGTCCTGCAAGGCCTTGTGCCTACTTCCAGCCTCCAGGCACCAATGTTACTGATACCTGTGACATGTGGTGGTGTTAAGCTTCAAGGGGATGAAGTCACACCTTTTACCCAGGGTTATGGAGCTCAGTGCAGGGTAAGAATTCAGGTAATCCCCCTGGCTGGAGGTGTTAAAGCAAAACACTCCACATGCCCAATAAAGTCTATTTCACCCCTTCACAGTATCAGGAAAGGCCTGCAAGGCCTTGTGCCTACTTCCAGCCTCCAGGCACCAATGTTACTGATACCTGTGACATTTGGTGGTGTTAAGCTTCAAGGGGATGAAGTCACACCTTCTACCCAGGGTTATGGAGCTCAGCGCAGGGTAAGATTTCAGGTTATCCCCCTGGCTGGAGGTGTTAAAGCAAATCACTTCACATGCCCAAGAAAGTCTATTTCACACCTTCACGGTATCAGGAAAGGCCTGCAAGGCCTTTTGCCTACTTCCAGCCTCCAGGCACCAATGTTACTGATATCTGTGACATTTGGTGGTGTTAAGCTTCAAGGGGAAGAAGTCACAACTTCAACCCAGGGATATGGAGCTCAGCGCAGGGTAAGATTTCAGTTTATCCCCTTGGCTTGAGGTGTTAAAGCCAAACACTTTATATGCCCTTTAACGTCTATTTCACCCCTTCACAGTATCAGGAAAAGGCCTGCAAGGCCTTGTGCCTACTTCCAGCCTCCAGGCACCAATGTTACTGGTACCTGTGACATGTGGTGGTGTTAAGCTTCAAGGGGATAAAGTCACACCTTCTACCCAGGGTTATGGTGCTCAGCGCAGGGTAAAATGTCAGGTTATCGCCCGGGCTCGAGTTGCTAAAGCAAAACACTTCACATGCCCAATAAAGTCTATTTCACCCCTTTCACAGTATCAGGAAAGGCATGCAAGGCCTTGGGCCTACTTCCAGCCCCCAGTTACCAATGTTACTGATACCTGTGACAGTTGGTGGTGTTAAGCTTCAAGGGGAAGAAGTCACACCTTCTACCCAGGGATATGGAGCTCAGCGCAGGGTAAGATTTCAGTTTATCCCCTTGGCTTGAGGTGTTAAAGCCAAACACTTTATATGCCCTTTAAAGTCTATTTCACCCCTTCACAGTATCAGGAAAAGGCCTGTAAGGCCTTGTGCCTACTTCCAGCCTCCAGGCACCAATGTTACTGGTACCTGTGACATGTGGTGGTGTTAAGCTTCAAGGGGATGAAGTCACACCTTCTACCCAGGGTTATGGAGCTCAGCGCAGGTTAAGATTTCAGGTTATCGCCCGGGCTCGAGTTGCTAAAGCAAAACACTTCACATGCCCAATAAAGTCTATTTCACCCCTTTCACAGTATCAGGAAAGGCATGCAAGGCCTTGGGCCTACTTCCAGCCCCCAGTTACCAATGTTACTGATACCTGTGACAGTTGGTGGTGTTAAGCTTCAAGGGGAAGAAGTCACACCTTCTACCCAGGGTTATGGAGCTCAGCGCAGGGTAAGATTTCAGGTTATCCCCCTGGCTGGAGGTGTTACAGCAAAACACTCTACATGCCCAATAAAGCCTATTTCACCCCTTCACAGTATCAGGAAAGGCCTGCAAGGCCTTGGGCCTACTTCCAGCCTCCAGGCACCAATGTTACTGATACCTGTGACATTTGGTGGTGTTAAGCTTCAAGGGGAAGAAGTCACACTTTCTACCCAGGGTTATGGAGCTCAGAGCAGGGTAAGATTTTAGGTAACCCCCTTGGCTGGAGGTGTTTAAGCAAAACACCTCACATGCCCAGTACAGTGTATTTCACCCTTTCCCAGTATCAGGAAAGGCCTGCAACGCCTTGTGCCTACTTCCAGCCTCCGGGCACCAATGTTACTGATACCTGTGACATTTGGTAGTGTTAAGCTTCAAGGGGATGAAGTCACACTTTCTACCCAGGGTTATGGAGCTCAGCACAGGGTAAGATTTTAGGTTATCCCCCTGGCTGGAGGTGTTTAAGCAAAACACCTCACATGCCCAGTACAGTGTATTTCACCCTTTCCCAGTATCAGGATAGTCCTGCAAGGCCTTGTGCCTACTTCCAGCCTCCAGGCACCAATGTTACTGATACCTGTGACATGTGGTGGTGTTAATCTTCAAGGGGATGAAGTCACACCTTTTACCCAGGGTTATGGAGCTCAGTGCAGGGTAAGAAATCAGGTAATCGCCCTGGCTGGAGGTGTTCAAGCAAAACACTTCACACGCCCAATAAAGAGTATTTCACCCCTTCACAGTATCAGGAAAGGCCTGCAAGGCCTTGGGCCTACTTCCAGCCTCCAGGCACCAATGTTACTGATACCTGTGACATTTGGTGGTGTTAAGCTTCAAGGGGATGAAGTCACACCTTTTACCCAGGGTTATGGAGCTCAGTGCAGGGTAAGAATTCAGGTAATCCCCCTGGCTGGAGGTGTTAAAGCAAAACACTCTACATGCCCAATAAAGTCTATTTCACCCCTTCACAGTATCAGGAAAGGCCTGCAAGGCCTTGGGCCTACTTCCAGCCCCCAGGCACAAATGTTACTGATACCTGTGACATTTGGTGGTGTTAAGCTTCAAGGGGAAGAAGTCACACCTTCTACCCAGGGTTATTCAGCTCAGCGCAGGGTAAGATTTTAGGTTATCCCCCTGGCTGGAGGTGTTAAAGCAAAACACTTCACATGCCCAATAAATTGTATTTCACCCCTTTACAGTATCAGGAAAGGCCTGCAAGGCCTTGGGCCTACTTCCAGCCTCCATGCACCAATTTTACTGATACCTGTGACATTTGGTGTTGTTAAGCTTCAAGGGGATTAAGTCACACCTTCTACCCAGGGTTATGGAGCTCAGCACAGGGTACCATTTTAGGTTATCCCCCTGGCTGGAGGTGTTAAAACAAAACACTTCACATGCCCAATAAATTGTATTTCACCTCTTCACAGTATCAGGAAAGGCCTGCAAGGCCTTTGGCCTACTTCCAGCTTCCAGGCACCAATGTTACTGATACCTGTGACATTTGGTGGTGTTAAGCTTCAAGGGGATGAAGTCACACCTTCTACCCAGGGTTATGGAGCTCAGCGCAGGGTAAGATTTTAGGTTATCCCCCTGGCTGGAGGTGTTTAAGCAAAACACCTCACATGCCCAGTACAGTGTATTTCACCCTTTCCCAATATCAGTAAAGGCCTGCAAGGCCTTGTGCCTACTTCCAGCCTCCAGGCACCAATGTTACTGATACCTGTGACATTTGGTGGTGTTAAGCTTCAAGGGGATGAAGTCGCACCTTCTACCCATGGTTATGGAGCTCCGCGCAGGGTAAGATTTCAGGCTTCACCCCAGGCTTAAGGCGTGAAAATAGAACAATTACCATACACAACAATGTGTATTTCACCCATTCGCAGTATCAGGAAAGGCCTGCAAGGCCTTGGGCCTACTTCCAGCCTCCAGGCACCAATTGTACTGATACCTGTGACATGTGGTGGTGTTAAGCTTCAAGGGGACGAAGTCACACCTTTTACCCAGGGTTATGGAGCTCAGCGCAGGGTAAGATTTCAGGTTATCCCCCTGGCTGGAGGTGTTAAAGCAAAACACTTCACATGCCCATTAAACTCTATTTCACCCCTTCACAGTATCAGGAAAGGCCTGCAAGGCCTTGTGCCTACTTCCAGCCCCCAGGCACCAATGTTACTGATGCCTGTGACATTTGGTGGTGTTAAGCTTCAAGGGGATGAAGTCGCACCTTTTACCCAGGGTTAGGGAGCTCAGCGCAGGGTAAGATTTCAGGTTATCCCCCTGGCTTGAGGTGTTAAAGCAAAACACTTCACATGCCCAATAAAGTCTATTTCACCCCTTCACAGTATCAGGAAAGGCCTGCAAGGCCTTGGGCCTACTTCCAGCCCCCAGGCACCAATGTACTGATACCTGTGACATTTGGTGGTGTTAAGCTTCAAGGGGATGAAGTCACACTTTCTACCCAGGGTTATGGAGCTCAGTGCAGGGTAAGATTTTAGGTTATCCCCCTGGCTGGAGGTGTGCAAAACACCTCACATGCCCAGTACAGTGTATTTCACCCTTTCCCAGTATCAGGAAAGGCCTGCAAGGCCTTGTGCCTACTTCCAGCCTCCAGGCACCAATTTTACTGATACCTGTGACATTTGGTGGTGTTAATCTTCAAGGGGATGAAGTTGCACCTTCTACCCAGGGTTATGGAGCTCCGCGCAGGGTAAGATTTCAGTGTATCCCCCTGGCTTGAGGTGTTAAAGCCAAACACTTCACATGCCCATTAAAGTCTATTTCACCCCTTGACAGTATCAGGAAAAGGCCTGCAAGGCCTTGGGCCTACTTCCAGCCTCCAGGCACCAATTATACTGATACCTGTGACATTTGGAGGTGTTAAGCTTCAAGGGGAAGAAGTCACACCTTCTACCCAGGGTTATGGAGCTCAGCGCATGGTAAGATTTCAAGTTTCACCCCTGGCTGGAGGTGTTAAAGCCAAACACTCCACATGCCCAATAAAGTCTATTTCACCCATTCACAGTATCAGGAAAAGCCTGCAAGGCCTTGGGCCTTCTTCCAGCCCCCAGGCACCAATTTTACAGATACCTGTGACATTTGGTGGTGTGAAGCTTCAAGGGGATGAAGTCACACTTTCTACCCAGGGTTATGGAGCTCAGTGCAGGGTAAGAATTCAGTTTATCCCCCTGGCTGGAGGTGTTAAAGCAAAACACGCCACATGCCCAATAAAGTCTATTTCACGCCTTCACAGTATCAGGAAAGGCCTGCAAGGCCTTGGGCCTACATCTATTCTCCAGGCACCAATTGTACTGATACCTGTGACATTTGGTGTTGTTCAACTTCAAGGGGATGAAGTCACACCTTCTACCCAGGGTTATGGAGCTCAGCGCAGGGTAAGATTTCAGCTTTTCACCCCTAGCTGGATGTGTTGAAGCAAAACACCTCTCATGCCCAATAAAGTCTATTTCAACCCTTCACAGTATCAGGAAAGGCCTGCAAGGCCTTGGGCCTACTTCCAGCCTCCAGGCACCTGTTTTTGTGATACTTGTGACATTTGGAGGTTTTCAGCTTCAAGGGGATGAAGTCACACCTTCTACCCAGGGTTATGGAGCTCAGCGCAGGGTAAGATTTCAGGTTATCCCCCTGGCTTGAGGTGTTAAAGCGAAACACTACACATGCCAAGTAAAGTCTATTTCACCCCTTCACAGTATCAGGAAAAGCCTGCAAGGCCTTGGTCCTACTTCCAGCCTCCAGGCATCAATTTTACTGATGCCTGTGACATTTGGTGGTGTTGAGCTTCAAGGGGATGAAGTCACACCTTTTACCCAGGGTTATGGAGCGCAGCGCAGGGTAAGATTTCAGGTTATCGCCCTGGCTTGAGGTGTTAAAGCAAAACACTTCACATGCCCAATAAAGTCTAGTTCACCCCTTTCACAGTATCAGGAAAGGCCTGCAAGGCCTTGGGCCTACTTCCAGCCTACAGGCACCAATTTTACTGATACCTGTGACATTTGGAGGTGTTAAGCTTCAAGGGGAAGAGGTCACACCTTCTACCCAGGGTTATGGAGCTCAGTGCAGGGTAAGAATTCAGGTTATACCCCTGGCTGGAGGTGTTAAAGCAAAACACTTCACATGCCCAATAAATTGTATTTCACCCCTTCACAGTATCAGGAAAGGCCTGCAAGGCCTTGGGCCTAGTTCCAGCCCCCAAGCACCAATGTTACTGACACCTGTGACATTTGGTGGTGTTAAGCTTTAAGGGTAAGAAGTCACACCTTCTACCCAGGGTTATGGAGCTCAGTGCAGGGTAAGAATTCAGGTTATACCCCTGGCTGGAGGTGTTAAAGCAAAACACTTCACATGCCCAATAAATTGTATTTCACCCCTTCACAGTATCAGGAAAGGCCTGCAAAGCCTTGTGCCTACTTCCAGCCTCCAGGCACCAATGTTACTGATACCTGTGACATTTGGTGGTGTTAAGCTTCAAGGGGATGAAGTCACACCTTCTACCCAGGGTTATGGAGCTCAGCGCAGGGTAAGATTTCAGGTTATCCCCCTGGCTGGAGGTGTTAAAGCAAATCACTTCACATGCCCAAGAAAGTCTATTTCACACCTTCACGGTATCAGGAAAGGCCTGCAAGGCCTTTTGCCTACTTCCAGCCTCCAGGCACCAATGTTACTGATATCTGTGACATTTGGTGGTGTTAAGCTTCAAGGGGAAGAAGTCACAACTTCAACCCAGGGATATGGAGCTCAGCGCAGGGTAAGATTTCAGTTTATCCCCTTGGCTTGAGGTGTTAAAGCCAAACACTTTATATGCCCTTTAACGTCTATTTCACCCCTTCACAGTATCAGGAAAAGGCCTGCAAGGCCTTGTGCCTACTTCCAGCCTCCTGGCACCAATGTTACTGGTACCTGTGACATGTGGTGGTGTTAAGCTTCAAGGGGATAAAGTCACACCTTCTACCCAGGGTTATGGTGCTCAGCGCAGGGTAAAATTTCAGGTTATCGCCCGGGCTCGAGTTGCTAAAGCAAAACACTTCACATGCCCAATAAAGTCTATTTCACCCCTTTCACAGTATCAGGAAAGGCATGCAAGGCCTTGGGCCTACTTCCAGCCCCCAGTTACCAATGTTACTGATACCTGTGACAGTTGGTGGTGTTAAGCTTCAAGGGGAAGAAGTCACACCTTCTACCCAGGGATATGGAGCTCAGCGCAGGGTAAGATTTCAGTTTATCCCCTTGGCTTGAGGTGTTAAAGCCAAACACTTTATATGCCCTTTAAAGTCTATTTCACCCCTTCACAGTATCAGGAAAAGGCCTGTAAGGCCTTGTGCCTACTTCCAGCCTCCAGGCACCAATGTTACTGGTACCTGTGACATGTGGTGGTGTTAAGCTTCAAGGGGATGAAGTCACACCTTCTACCCAGGGTTATGGAGCTCAGCGCAGGTTAAGATTTCAGGTTATCGCCCGGGCTCGAGTTGCTAAAGCAAAACACTTCACATGCCCAATAAAGTCTATTTCACCCCTTTCACAGTATCAGGAAAGGCATGCAAGGCCTTGGGCCTACTTCCAGCCCCCAGTTACCAATGTTACTGATACCTGTGACAGTTGGTGGTGTTAAGCTTCAAGGGGAAGAAGTCACACCTTCTACCCAGGGTTATGGAGCTCAGCGCAGGGTAAGATTTCAGGTTATCCCCCTGGCTGGAGGTGTTAAAGCAAAACACTCTACATGCCCAATAAAGCCTATTTCACCCCTTCACAGTATCAGGAAAGGCCTGCAAGGCCTTGGGCCTACTTCCAGCCTCCAGGCACCAATGTTACTGATACCTGTGACATTTGGTGGTGTTAAGCTTCAAGGGGAAGAAGTCACACTTTCTACCCAGGGTTATGGAGCTCAGAGCAGGGTAAGATTTTAGGTAACCCCCCTGGCTGGAGGTGTTTAAGCAAAACACCTCACATGCCCAGTACAGTGTATTTCACCCTTTCCCAGTATCAGGAAAGGCCTGCAACGCCTTGTGCCTACTTCCAGTCTCCGGGCACCAATGTTACTGATACCTGTGACATTTGGTAGTGTTAAGCTTCAAGGGGATGAAGTCACACTTTCTACCCAGGGTTATGGAGCTCAGCACAGGGTAAGATTTTAGGTTATCCCCCTGGCTGGAGGTGTTTAAGCAAAACACCTCACATGCCCAGTACAGTGTATTTCACCCTTTCCCAGTATCAGGATAGTCCTGCAAGGCCTTGTGCCTACTTCCAGCCTCCAGGCACCAATGTTACTGATACCTGTGACATGTGGTGGTGTTAAGCTTCAAGGGGATGAAGTCACACCTTTTACCCAGGGTTATGGAGCTCAGTGCAGGGTAAGAATTCAGGTAATCCCCCTGGCTGGAGGTGTTAAAGCAAAACACTCTACATGCCCAATAAAGTCTATTTCACCCCTTCACAGTATCAGGAAAGGCCTGCAAGGCCTTGGGCCTACTTCCAGCCCCCAGGCACAAATGTTACTGATACCTGTGACATTTGGTGGTGTTAAGCTTCAAGGGGATGAAGTCACACCTTTTACCCAGGGTTATGGAGCTCAGTGCAGGGTAAGAAATCAGGTAATCGCCCTGGCTGGAGGTGTTCAAGCAAAACACTTCACACGCCCAATAAAGAGTATTTCACCCCTTCACAGTATCAGGAAAGGCCTGCAAGGCCTTGGGCCTACTTCCAGCCTCCAGGCACCAATGTTACTGATACCTGTGACATTTGGTGGTGTTAAGCTTTAAGGGGATGAAGTCACACCTTTTACCGAGGGTTATGGAGCTCAGTGCAGGGTAAGAATTCAGGTAATCCCCCTGGCTGGAGGTGTTAAAGCAAAACACTCTACATGCCCAATAAAGTCTATTTCACCCCTTCACAGTATCAGGAAAGGCCTGCAAGGCCTTGGGCCTACTTCCAGCCCCCAGGCACAAATGTTACTGATACCTGTGACATTTGGTGGTGTTAAGCTTCAAGGGGAAGAAGTCACACCTTCTACCCAGGGTTATTCAGCTCAGCGCAGGGTAAGATTTTAGGTTATCCCCCTGGCTGGAGGTGTTAAAGCAAAACACTTCACATGCCCAATAAATTGTATTTCACCCCTTTACAGTATCAGGAAAGGCCTGCAAGGCCTTGGGCCTACTTCCAGCCTCCATGCACCAATTTTACTGATACCTGTGACATTTGGTGTTGTTAAGCTTCAAGGGGATTAAGTCACACCTTCTACCCAGGGTTATGGAGCTCAGCACAGGGTACCATTTTAGGTTATCCCCCTGGCTGGAGGTGTTAAAACAAAACACTTCACATGCCCAATAAATTGTATTTCACCTCTTCACAGTATCAGGAAAGGCCTGCATGGCCTTGGGCCTACTTCCAGCTTCCAGGCACCAATGTTACTGATACCTGTGACATTTGGTGGTGTTAAGCTTCAAGGGGATGAAGTCACACCTTCTACCCAGGGTTATGGAGCTCAGCGCAGGGTAAGATTTTAGGTTATCCCCCTGGCTGGAGGTGTTTAAGCAAAACACCTCACATGCCCAGTACAGTGTATTTCACCCTTTCCCAGTATCAGTAAAGGCCTGCAAGGCCTTGTGCCTACTTCCAGCCTCCAGGCACCAATGTTACTGATACCTGTGACATTTGGTGGTGTTAAGCTTCAAGGGGATGAAGTCGCACCTTCTACCCATGGTTATGGAGCTCCGCGCAGGGTAAGATTTCAGGCTTCACCCCAGGCTTAAGGCGTGAAAATAGAACAATTACCATACACAACAATGTGTATTTCACCCATTCGCAGTATCAGGAAAGGCCTGCAAGGCCTTGGGCCTACTTCCAGCCTCCAGGCACCAATGTTACTGATACCTGTGACATTTGGTGGTGTTAAGCTTCATGGGGAAGAAGTCACACCTTCTACCCAGTGTTATGGAGCTCAGTGCAGGGTAAGATTTCAGGTTATCCCCCCTGGCTGGAGGTGTTAAAGCAAAACACTTCACATGCCCATTAAATTGTATTTCACCCCTTCACAGTATCAGGAAAAGCCTGCAAGGCCTTGGGCCTACTTCCAGCCTCCAGGCACCAATTTTACTGATACCTGTGACATTTGGTGGTGTTAAGCTTCAAGGGGATGAAGTCACACCTTCTACCCAGGGTTATGGAGCTCAGCGCAGGGTAAGATTTTAGGTTATCCCCCTGGCTGGAGGTGTTAAAACAAAACACTGCACATGCCCAATAAATTGTATTTCACCCCTTCACAGTATCAGGAAAGGCCTGCAAGGCCTTGGGCCTACTTCCAGCCCCCAGGCACCAATGTTACTGATACCTGTGACATTTGGTGGTGTTAGGCTTCAAGGGGATGAAGTCACACCTTCTACCCAGGGTTATGGAGCTCAGCGCAGGGTAAGAATTTAGGTTATCCCCCTGGCTGGAGGTGTTTAAGCAAAACACCTCACATGCCCAGTACAGTGTATTTCACCCTTTCCCAGTATCAGTAAAGGCCTGCAAGGCCTTGTGCCTACTTCCAGCCTCCAGGCACCAATGTTACTGATACCTGTGACATTTGGTGGTGTTAAGCTTCAAGGGGATGAAGTCGCACCTTCTACCCAGGGTTATGGAGCTCCACGCAGGGTAAGATTTCAGGCTTCACCCCAGGCTTAAGGCGTGAAAATAGAACAATTACCATACACAACAATGTGTATTTCACCCATTCACAGTATCAGGAAAGGCATGCAAGGCCTTGGGCCTACTTCCAGCCTCCAGTCACCAATGTTACTGACACCTGTGACATTTGGTGGTGTTAAGCTTCAAGGGGATGAAGTCATACCTTTTACCCAGGGTTATGGAGCTCAGCGCAGGGTAAGATTTCAGGTTATCACCCTGGCTTGAGGTGTTAAAGCAAAACACTTCACATTCCCAATAAAGTCTATTTCACCCCTTTCACAGTATCAGGAAAGGCCTGCAAGGCCTTGGGCCTACTTCCAGCCCCCAGGCACCAATGTTACTGACACCTGTGACATTTGGTGGTGTTAAGCTTCAAGGGGAAGAAGTCACACCTTCTACCCAGGGTTATGGAGCTCAGCGCTGGGTAAGATTTCAGGTTATCCCCCTGGCTGGAGGTGTTAAAGCAAAACACTCCACATGCCCAATAAAGTCTATTTCACCCCTTCACAGTATCAGGAAAGGCCTGCAAGGCCTTGGGCCTACTTCCAGCCTCCAGGCACGAATTTTACAGATACCTGTGACATTTGGTGGTGTTAAGCTTCAAGGGGAAGAAGTCACACCTTCTACCCAGGGTTATGGAGCTTAGCGCAGGGTAAGATTTCAGGTTATCCCCCTGGCTGGAGGTGTTAAAGCAAAACACTCCACATGCCCAATAAAGTCTATATCACCCCTTCACAGTATCAGGAAAGGCCTGCAAGGCCTTGGGCCTAGTTCCAGCCCCAAGCACCAATGTTACTGACACCTGTGACATTTGGTGTTGTTAAGCTTCAAGGGGATGAAGTCACACCTGTTACCCAGGGTTATGGAGCTCAGCGCAGGGTAAGATTTCAGGCTTCACCCCAGGCTTAAGGCGTGAACATAGAACAATTACCATACACAACAATGTGTATTTCACCCATTCACAGTATCAGGAAAGGCCTGCAAGGCCTTGTGCCTACTTCCAGCCTCCAGGCACCAATGTTACTGATACCTGTGACATTTGGTGGTGTTATGCTTCAAGGGGATGAAGTCGCACCTTCTACCCAGGGTTATGGAGCTCAGCGCAGGGTAAGATTTCAGGCTTCACCCCAGGCTTAAGGCGTGAAAATAGAACAATTACCATACACAACAATGTGTATTTCACCCATTCACAGTATCAGGAAAGGCCTGCAAGGCCTTGGGCCTACTTCCAGCCTCCAGGCACCAATGTTACTGATACCTGTGACATTCGGTGGTGTTAAGCTTCAAGGGGATGAAGTCACACCTTTTACCTAGGGTTATGGAGCTCAGCGCAGGGTAAGATTTCAGGTTATCGCCCTGGCTTGAGGTGTTAAAGCAAAACACTTCACATGCCCAATAAAGTCTAGTTCACCCCTTTCAGAGTATCAGGAAAGGCCTGCAAGGCCTTGGGCCTACTTCCAGCCTCCAGGCACCAATTGTACTGATACCTGTGACATGTGGTGGTGTTAAGCTTCAAGGGGACGAAGTCACACCTTTTACCCAGGGTTATGGAGCTCAGCGCAGGGTAAGATTTCAGGTTATCCCCCCTGGCTGGAGGTGTTAAAGCAAAACACTTCACATGCCCAATACATTGTATTTCACCCCTTCACAGTATCAGGAAAAGGCCTGCAAGGCCTTGGGCCTACTTCCAGCCTCCAGGCACCGATTTTACTGATACCTGTGACATTTGGTGGTGTTAAGCTTCAAGGGGATGAAGTCACACTTTCTACCCAGGGTTATGGAGCTCAGCGCAGGGTAAGAATTCAGGTTATCCCCCTGGCTGGAGGTGTTAAAGCAAAACACTTCACATGCCCATTAAACTCTATTTCACCCCTTCACAGTATCAGGAAAGGCCTGCAAGGCCTTGTGCCTACTTCCAGCCCCCAGGCACCAATGTTACTGATGCCTGTGACATTTGGTGGTGTTAAGCTTCAAGGGGATGAAGTCGCACCTTTTACCCAGGGTTATGGAGCTCAGCGCAGGGTAAGATTTCAGGTTATCCCCCTGGCTTGAGGTGTTAAAGCAAAACACTTCACATGCCCAATAAAGTCTATTTCACCCCTTCACAGTAACAGGAAAGGCCTGCAAGGCCTTGGGCCTACTTCCAGCCCCCAGGCACCAATGTACTGATACCTGTGACATTTGGTGGTGTTAAGCTTCAAGGGGATGAAGTCACACTTTCTACCCAGGGTTATGGAGCTCAGTGCAGGGTAAGATTTTAGGTTATCCCCCTGGCTGGAGGTGTTTAAGCAAAACACCTCACATGCCCAGTACAGTGTATTTCACCCTTTCCCAGTATCAGGAAAGGCCTGCAAGGCCTTGTGCCTACTTCCAGACTCCAGGCACCAATTTTACTGATACCTGTGACATTTGGTGGTGTTAATCTTCAAGGGGATGAAGTTGCACCTTCTACCCAGGGTTATGGAGCTCCGCGCAGGGTAAGATTTCAGTGTATCCCCCTGGCTTGAGGTGTTAAAGCCAAACACTTCACATGCCCATTAAAGTCTATTTCACCCCTTGACAGTATCAGGAAAAGGCCTGCAAGGCCTTGGGCCTACTTCCAGCCTCCAGGCACCAATTATACTGATACCTGTGACATTTGGAGGTGTTAAGCTTCAAGGGGAAGAAGTCACACCTTCTACCCAGGGTTATGGAGCTCAGCGCATGGTAAGATTTCAAGTTTCACCCCTGGCTGGAGGTGTTAAAGCCAAACACTCCACATGCCCAATAAAGTCTATTTCACCCATTCACAGTATCAGGAAAAGCCTGCAAGGCCTTGGGCCTTCTTCCAGCCCCCAGGCACCAATTTTACAGATACCTGTGACATTTGGTGGTGTGAAGCTTCAAGGGGATGAAGTCACACTTTCTACCCAGGGTTATGGAGCTCAGTGCAGGGTAAGAATTCAGTTTATCCCCCTGGCTGGAGGTGTTAAAGCAAAACACGCCACATGCCCAATAAAGTCTATTTCACGCCTTCACAGTATCAGGAAAGGCCTGCAAGGCCTTGGGCCTACATCTATTCTCCAGGCACCAATTGTACTGATACCTGTGACATTTGGTGTTGTTCAACTTCAAGGGGATGAAGTCACACCTTCTACCCAGGGTTATGGAGCTCAGCGCAGGGTAAGATTTCAGCTTTTCACCCCTAGCTGGATGTGTTGAAGCAAAACACTTCTCATGCCCAATAAAGTCTATTTCAACCCTTCACAGTATCAGGAAAGGCCTGCAAGGCCTTGGGCCTACTTCCAGCCTCCAGGCACATGTTTTTGTGATACTTGTGACATTTGGAGGTTTTCAGCTTCAAGGGGATGAAGTCACACCTTCTACCCAGGGTTATGGAGCTCAGCGCAGGGTAAGATTTCAGGTTATCCCCCTGGCTTGAGGTGTTAAAGCGAAACACTACACATGCCAAGTAAAGTCTATTTCACCCCTTCACAGTATCAGGAAAAGCCTGCAAGGCCTTGGGCCTACTTCCAGCCTCCAGGCACCAATTTTACTGATGCCTGTGACATTTGGTGGTGTTGAGCTTCAAGGGGATGAAGTCACACCTTTTACCCAGGGTTATGGAGCGCAGCGCAGGGTAAGATTTCAGGTTATCGCCCTGGCTTGAGGTGTTAAAGCAAAACACTTCACATGCCCAATAAAGTCTAGTTCACCCCTTTCACAGTATCAGGAAAGGCCTGCAAGGCCTTGGGCCTACTTCCAGCCTACAGGCACCAATTTTACTGATACCTGTGACATTTGGAGGTGTTAAGCTTCAAGGGGAAGAGGTCACACCTTCTACCCAGGGTTATGGAGCTCAGTGCAGGGTAAGAATTCAGGTTATACCCCTGGCTGGAGGTGTTAAAGCAAAACACTTCACATGCCCAATAAATTGTATTTCACCCCTTCACAGTATCAGGAAAGGCCTGCAAGGCCTTGGGCCTAGTTCCAGCCCCCAAGCACCAATGTTACTGACACCTGTGACATTTGGTGGTGTTAAGCTTTAAGGGTAAGAAGTCACACTTTCTACCCAGGGTTATGGAGCTCAGCACAGGGTAAGATTTTAGGTTATCCCCCTGGCTGGAGGTGTTTAAGCAAAACACCTCACATGCCCAGTACAGTGTATTTCACCCTTTCCCAGTATCAGGATAGTCCTGCAAGGCCTTGTGCCTACTTCCAGCCTCCAGGCACCAATGTTACTGATACCTGTGACATGTGGTGGTGTTAAGCTTCAAGGGGATGAAGTCACACCTTCTACCCAGGGTTATGGAGCTCAGCGCAGGGTAAGATTTCAGGTTATCCCCCTGGCTGGAGGTGTTAAAGCAAATCACTTCACATGCCCAAGAAAGTCTATTTCACACCTTCACGGTATCAGGAAAGGCCTGCAAGGCCTTTTGCCTACTTCCAGCCTCCAGGCACCAATGTTACTGATATCTGTGACATTTGGTGGTGTTAAGCTTCAAGGGGAAGAAGTCACAACTTCAACCCAGGGATATGGAGCTCAGCGCAGGGTAAGATTTCAGTTTATCCCCTTGGCTTGAGGTGTTAAAGCCAAACACTTTATATGCCCTTTAACGTCTATTTCACCCCTTCACAGTATCAGGAAAAGGCCTGCAAGGCCTTGTGCCTACTTCCAGCCTCCAGGCACCAATGTTACTGGTACCTGTGACATGTGGTGGTGTTAAGCTTCAAGGGGATAAAGTCACACCTTCTACCCAGGGTTATGGTGCTCAGCGCAGGGTAAAATTTCAGGTTATCGCCCGGGCTCGAGTTGCTAAAGCAAAACACTTCACATGCCCAATAAAGTCTATTTCACCCCTTTCACAGTATCAGGAAAGGCATGCAAGGCCTTGGGCCTACTTCCAGCCCCCAGTTACCAATGTTACTGATACCTGTGACAGTTGGTGGTGTTAAGCTTCAAGGGGAAGAAGTCACACCTTCTACCCAGGGATATGGAGCTCAGCGCAGGGTAAGATTTCAGTTTATCCCCTTGGCTTGAGGTGTTAAAGCCAAACACTTTATATGCCCTTTAAAGTCTATTTCACCCCTTCACAGTATCAGGAAAAGGCCTGTAAGGCCTTGTGCCTACTTCCAGCCTCCAGGCACCAATGTTACTGGTACCTGTGACATGTGGTGGTGTTAAGCTTCAAGGGGATGAAGTCACACCTTCTACCCAGGATTATGGAGCTCAGCGCAGGTTAAGATTTCAGGTTATCGCCCGGGCTCGAGTTGCTAAAGCAAAACACTTCACATGCCCAATAAAGTCTATTTCACCCCTTTCACAGTATCAGGAAAGGCATGCAAGGCCTTGGGCCTACTTCCAGCCCCCAGTTACCAATGTTACTGATACCTGTGACAGTTGGTGGTGTTAAGCTTCAAGGGGAAGAAGTCACACCTTCTACCCAGGGTTATGGAGCTCAGCGCAGGGTAAGATTTCAGGTTATCCCCCTGGCTGGAGGTGTTAAAGCAAAACACTCTACATGCCCAATAAAGCCTATTTCACCCCTTCACAGTATCAGGAAAGGCCTGCAAGGCCTTGGGCCTACTTCCAGCCTCCAGGCACCAATGTTACTGATACCTGTGACATTTGGTGGTGTTAAGCTTCAAGGGGAAGAAGTCACACTTTCTACCCAGGGTTATGGAGCTCAGAGCAGGGTAAGATTTTAGGTAACCCCCCTGGCTGGAGGTGTTTAAGCAAAACACCTCACATGCCCAGTACAGTGTATTTCACCCTTTCCCAGTATCAGGAAAGGCCTGCAACGCCTTGTGCCTACTTCCAGCCTCCGGGCACCAATGTTACTGATACCTGTGACATTTGGTAGTGTTAAACTTCAAGGGGATGAAGTCACACTTTCTACCCAGGGTTATGGAGCTCAGCACAGGGTAAGATTTTAGGTTATCCCCCTGGCTGGAGGTGTTTAAGCAAAACACCTCACATGCCCAGTACAGTGTATTTCACCCTTTCCCAGTATCAGGATAGTCCTGCAAGGCCTTGTGCCTACTTCCAGCCTCCAGGCACCAATGTTACTGATACCTGTGACATGTGGTGGTGTTAATCTTCAAGGGGATGAAGTCACACCTTTTACCCAGGGTTATGGAGCTCAGTGCAGGGTAAGAAATCAGGTAATCGCCCTGGCTGGAGGTGTTCAAGCAAAACACTTCACACGCCCAATAAAGAGTATTTCACCCCTTCACAGTATCAGGAAAGGCCTGCAAGGCCTTGGGCCTACTTCCAGCCTCCAGGCACCAATGTTACTGATACCTGTGACATTTGGTGGTGTTAAGCTTCAAGGGGATGAAGTCACACCTTTTACCCAGGGTTATGGAGCTCAGTGCAGGGTAAGAATTCAGGTAATCCCCGTGGCTGGAGGTGTTAAAGCAAAACACTCTACATGCCCAATAAAGTCTATTTCACCCCTTCACAGTATCAGGAAAGGCCTGCAAGGCCTTGGGCCTACTTCCAGCCCCCAGGCACAAATGTTACTGATACCTGTGACATTTGGTGGTGTTAAGCTTCAAGGGGAAGAAGTCACACCTTCTACCCAGGGTTATTCAGCTCAGCGCAGGGTAAGATTTTAGGTTATCCCCCTGGCTGGAGGTGTTAAAGCAAAACACTTCACATGCCCAATAAATTGTATTTCACCCCTTTACAGTATCAGGAAAGGCCTGCAAGGCCTTGGGCCTACTTCCAGCCTCCATGCACCAATTTTACTGATACCTGTGACATTTGGTGTTGTTAAGCTTCAAGGGGATTAAGTCACACCTTCTACCCAGGGTTATGGAGCTCAGCACAGGGTACCATTTTAGGTTATCCCCCTGGGTGGAGGTATTAAAACAAAACACTTCACATGCCCAATAAATTGTATTTCACCTCTTCACAGTATCAGGAAAGGCCTGCAAGGCCTTGGGCCTACTTCCAGCTTCCAGGCACCAATGTTACTGATACCTGTGACATTTGGTGGTGTTAAGCTTCAAGGGGATGAAGTCACACCTTCTACCCAGGGTTATGGAGCTCAGCGCAGGGTAAGATTTTAGGTTATCCCCCTGGCTGGAGGTGTTTAAGCAAAACACCTCACATGCCCAGTACAGTGTATTTTACCCTTTCCCAGTATCAGTAAAGGCCTGCAAGGCCTTGTGCCTACTTCCAGCCTCCAGGCACCAATGTTACTGATACCTGTGACATTTGGTGGTGTTAAGCTTCAAGGGGATGAAGTCGCACCTTCTACCCATGGTTATGGAGCTCCGCGCAGGGTAAGATTTCAGGCTTCACCCCAGGCTTAAGGCGTGAAAATAGAACACTTACCATACACAACAATGTGTATTTCACCCATTCGCAGTATCAGGAAAGGCCTGCAAGGCCTTGGGCCTACTTCCAGCCTCCAGGCACCAATTGTACTGATACCTGTGACATGTGGTGGTGTTAAGCTTCAAGGGGACGAAGTCACACCTTTTACCCAGGGTTATGGAGCTCAGCGCAGGGTAAGATTTCAGGTTATCCCCCCTGGCTGGAGGTGTTAAAGCAAAACACTTCACATGCCCAATACATTGTATTTCACCCCTTCACAGTATCAGGAAAAGGCCTGCAAGGCCTTGGGCCTACTTCCAGCCTCCAGGCACCGATTTTACTGATACCTGTGACATTTGGTGGTGTTAAGCTTCAAGGGGATGAAGTCACACTTTCTACCCAGGGTTATGGAGCTCAGCGCAGGGTAAGAATTCAGGTTATCCCCCTGGCTGGAGGTGTTAAAGCAAAACACTTCACATGCCCATTAAACTCTATTTCACCCCTTCACAGTATCAGGAAAGACCTGCAAGGCCTTGTGCCTACTTCCAGCCCCCAGGCACCAATGTTACTGATGCCTGTGACATTTGGTGGTGTTAAGCTTCAAGGGGATGAAGTCGCACCTTTTACCCAGGGTTAGGGAGCTCAGCGCAGGGTAAGATTTCAGGTTATCCCCCTGGCTTGAGGTGTTAAAGCAAAACACTTCACATGCCCAATAAAGTCTATTTCACCCCTTCACAGTATCAGGAAAGGCCTGCAAGGCGTTGGGCCTACTTCCAGCCCCCAGGCACCAATGTACTGATACCTGTGACATTTGGTGGTGTTAAGCTTCAAGGGGATGAAGTCACACTTTCTACCCAGGGTTATGGAGCTCAGTGCAGGGTAAGATTTTAGGTTATCCCCCTGGCTGGAGGTGTTTAAGCAAAACACCTCACATGCCCAGTACAGTGTATTTCACCCTTTCCCAGTATCAGGAAAGGCCTGCAAGGCCTTGTGCCTACTTCCAGCCTCCAGGCACCAATTTTACTGATACCTGTGACATTTGGTGGTGTTAATCTTCAAGGGGATGAAGTTGCACCTTCTACCCAGGGTTATGGAGCTCCGCGCAGGGTAAGATTTCAGTGTATCCCCCTGGCTTGAGGTGTTAAAGCCAAACACTTCACATGCCCATTAAAGTCTATTTCACCCCTTGACAGTATCAGGAAAAGGCCTGCAAGGCCTTGGGCCTACTTCCAGCCTCCAGGCACCAATTATACTGATACCTGTGACATTTGGAGGTGTTAAGCTTCAAGGGGAAGAAGTCACACCTTCTACCCAGGGTTATGGAGCTCAGCGCATGGTAAGATTTCAAGTTTCACCCTTGGCTGGAGGTGTTAAAGCCAAACACTCCACATGCCCAATAAAGTCTATTTCACCCATTCACAGTATCAGGAAAAGCCTGCAAGGCCTTGGGCCTTCTTCCAGCCCCCAGGCACCAATTTTACAGATACCTGTGACATTTGGTGGTGTGAAGCTTCAAGGGGATGAAGTCACACTTTCTACCCAGGGTTATGGAGCTCAGTGCAGGGTAAGAATTCAGTTTATCCCCCTGGCTGGAGGTGTTAAAGCAAAACACGCCACATGCCCAATAAAGTCTATTTCACGCCTTCACAGTATCAGGAAAGGCCTGCAAGGCCTTGGGCCTACATCTATTCTCCAGGCACCAATTGTACTGATACCTGTGACATTTGGTGTTGTTCAACTTCAAGGGGATGAAGTCACACCTTCTACCCAGGGTTATGGAGCTCAGCGCAGGGTAAGATTTCAGCTTTTCACCCCTAGCTGGATGTGTTGAAGCAAAACACTTCTCATGCCCAATAAAGTCTATTTCAACCCTTCACAGTATCAGGAAAGGCCTGCAAGGCCTTGGGCCTACTTCCAGCCTCCAGGCACCTGTTTTTGTGATACTTGTGACATTTGGAGGTTTTCAGCTTCAAGGTGATGAAGTCACACCTTCTACCCAGGGTTATGGAGCTCAGCGCAGGGTAAGATTTCAGGTTATCCCCCTGGCTTGAGGTGTTAAAGCGAAACACTACACATGCCAAGTAAAGTCTATTTCACCCCTTCACAGTATCAGGAAAAGCCTGCAAGGCCTTGGGCCTACTTCCAGCCTCCAGGCACCAATTTTACTGATGCCTGTGACATTTGGTGGTGTTGAGCTTCAAGGGGATGAAGTCACACCTTTTACCCAGGGTTATGGAGCGCAGCGCAGGGTAAGATTTCAGGTTATCGCCCTGGCTTGAGGTGTTAAAGCAAAACACTTCACATGCCCAATAAAGTCTAGTTCACCCCTTTCACAGTATCAGGAAAGGCCTGCAAGGCCTTGGGCCTACTTCCAGCCTACAGGCACCAATTTTACTGATACCTGTGACATTTGGAGGTGTTAAGCTTCAAGGGGAAGAGGTCACACCTTCTACCCAGGGTTATGGAGCTCAGTGCAGGGTAAGAATTCAGGTTATACCCCTGGCTGGAGGTGTTAAAGCAAAACACTTCACATGCCCAATAAATTGTATTTCACCCCTTCACAGTATCAGGAAAGGCCTGCAAGGCCTTGGGCCTAGTTCCAGCCCCCAAGCACCAATGTTACTGACACCTGTGACATTTGGTGGTGTTAAGCTTTAAGGGTAAGAAGTCACACTTTCTACCCAGGGTTATGGAGCTCAGCACAGGGTAAGATTTTAGGTTATCCCCCTGGCTGGAGGTGTTTAAGCAAAACACCTCACATGCCCAGTACAGTGTATTTCACCCTTTCCCAGTATCAGGATAGTCCTGCAAGGCCTTGTGCCTACTACCAGCCTCCAGGCACCAATGTTACTGATACCTGTGACATGTGGTGGTGTTAAGCTTCAAGGGGATGAAGTCACACCTTTTACCCAGGGTTATGGAGCTCAGTGCAGGGTAAGAATTCAGGTAATCCCCCTGGCTGGAGGTGTTAAAGCAAAACACTCCACATGCCCAATAAAGTCTATTTCACCCCTTCACAGTATCAGGAAAGGCCTGCAAGGCCTTGTGCCTACTTTCAGCCTCCAGGCACCAATGTTACTGATACCTGTGACATTTGGTGGTGTTAAGCTTCAAGGGGATGAAGTCACACCTTCTACCCAGGGTTATGGAGCTCAGCGCAGGGTAAGATTTCAGGTTATCCCCCTGGCTGGAGGTGTTAAAGCAAATCACTTCACATGCCCAAGAAAGTCTATTTCACACCTTCACGGTATCAGGAAAGGCCTGCAAGGCCTTTTGCCTACTTCCAGCCTCCAGGCACCAATGTTACTGATATCTGTGACATTTGGTGGTGTTAAGCTTCAAGGGGAAGAAGTCACAACTTCAACCCAGGGATATGGAGCTCAGCGCAGGGTAAGATTTCAGTTTATCCCCTTGGCTTGAGGTGTTAAAGCCAAACACTTTATATGCCCTTTAACGTCTATTTCACCCCTTCACAGTATCAGGAAAAGGCCTGCAAGGCCTTGTGCCTACTTCCAGCCTCCAGGCACCAATGTTACTGGTACCTGTGACATGTGGTGGTGTTAAGCTTCAAGGGGATAAAGTCACACCTTCTACCCAGGGTTATGGTGCTCAGCGCAGGGTAAAATTTCAGGTTATCGCCCGGGCTCGAGTTGCTAAAGCAAAACACTTCACATGCCCAATAAAGTCTATTTCACCCCTTTCACAGTATCAGGAAAGGCATGCAAGGCCTTGGGCCTACTTCCAGCCCCCAGTTACCAATGTTACTGATACCTGTGACAGTTGGTGGTGTTAAGCTTCAAGGGGAAGAAGTCACACCTTCTACCCAGGGATATGGAGCTCAGCGCAGGGTAAGATTTCAGTTTATCCCCTTGGCTTGAGGTGTTAAAGCCAAACACTTTATATGCCCTTTAAAGTCTATTTCACCCCTTCACAGTATCAGGAAAAGGCCTGTAAGGCCTTGTGCCTACTTCCAGCCTCCAGGCACAAATGTTACTGGTACCTGTGACATGTGGTGGTGTTAAGCTTCAAGGGGATGAAGTCACACCTTCTACCCAGGGTTATGGAGCTCAGCGCAGGTTAAGATTTCAGGTTATCGCCCGGGCTCGAGTTGCTAAAGCAAAACACTTCACATGCACAATAAAGTCTATTTCACCCCTTTCACAGTATCAGGAAAGGCATGCAAGGCCTTGGGCCTACTTCCAGCCCCCAGTTACCAATGTTACTGATACCTGTGACAGTTGGTGGTGTTAAGCTTCAAGGGGAAGAAGTCACACCTTCTACCCAGGGTTATGGAGCTCAGCGCAGGGTAAGATTTCAGGTTATCCCCCTGGCTGGAGGTGTTAAAGCAAAACACTCTACATGCCCAATAAAGCCTATTTCACCCCTTCACAGTATCAGGAAAGGCCTGCAAGGCCTTGGGCCTACTTCCAGCCTCCAGGCACCAATGTTACTGATACCTGTGACATTTGGTGGTGTTAAGCTTCAAGGGGAAGAAGTCACACTTTCTACCCAGGGTTATGGAGCTCAGAGCAGGGTAAGATTTTAGGTACCCCCCCTGGCTGGAGGTGTTTAAGCAAAACACCTCACATGCCCAGTACAGTGTATTTCACCCTTTCCCAGTATCAGGAAAGGCCTGCAACGCCTTGTGCCTACTTCCAGCCTCCGGGCACCAATGTTACTGATACCTGTGACATTTGGTAGTGTTAAGCTTCAAGGGGATGAAGTCACACTTTCTACCCAGGGTTATGGAGCTCAGCACAGGGTAAGATTTTAGGTTATCCCCCTGGCTGGAGGTGTTTAAGCAAAACACCTCACATGCCCAGTACAGTGTATTTCACCCTTTCCCAGTATCAGGATAGTCCTGCAAGGCCTTGTGCCTACTTCCAGCCTCCAGGCACCAATGTTACTGATACCTGTGACATGTGGTGGTGTTAATCTTCAAGGGGATGAAGTCACACCTTTTACCCAGGGTTATGGAGCTCAGTGCAGGGTAAGAAATCAGGTAATCGCCCTGGCTGGAGGTGTTCAAGCAAAACACTTCACACGCCCAATAAAGAGTATTTCACCCCTTCACAGTATCAGGAAAGGCCTGCAAGGCCTTGGGCCTACTTCCAGCCTCCAGGCACCAATGTTACTGATACCTGTGACATTTGGTGGTGTTAAGCTTCAAGGGGATGAAGTCACACCTTTTACCCAGGGTTATGGAGCTCAGTGCAGGGTAAGAATTCAGGTAATCCCCCTGGCTGGAGGTGTTAAAGCAAAACACTCTACATGCCCAATAAAGTCTATTTCACCCCTTCACAGTATCAGGAAAGGCCTGCAAGGCCTTGGGCCTACTTCCAGCCCCCAGGCACAAATGTTACTGATACCTGTGACATTTGGTGGTGTTAAGCTTCAAGGGGAAGAAGTCACACCTTCTACCCAGGGTTATTCAGCTCAGCGCAGGGTAAGATTTTAGGTTATCCCCCTGGCTGGAGGTGTTAAAGCAAAACACTTCACATGCCCAATAAATTGTATTTCACCCCTTTACAGTATCAGGAAAGACCTGCAAGGCCTTGGGCCTACTTCCAGCCTCCATGCACCAATTTTACTGATACCTGTGACATTTGGTGTTGTTAAGCTTCAAGGGGATTAAGTCACACCTTCTACCCAGGGTTATGGAGCTCAGCACAGGGTACCATTTTAGGTTATCCCCCTGGCTGGAGGTGTTAAAACAAAACACTTCACATGCCCAATAAATTGTATTTCACCTCTTCACAGTATCAGGAAAGGCCTGCAAGGCCTTGGGCCTACTTCCAGCTTCCAGGCACCAATGTTACTGATACCTGTGACATTTGGTGGTGTTAAGCTTCAAGGGGATGAAGTCACACCTTCTACCCAGGGTTATGGAGCTCAGCGCAGGGTAAGATTTTAGGTTATCCCCCTGGCTGGAGGTGTTTAAGCAAAACACCTCACATGCCCAGTACAGTGTATTTCACCCTTTCCCAGTATCAGTAAAGGCCTGCAAGGCCTTGTGCCTACTTCCAGCCTCCAGGCACCAATGTTACTGATACCTGTGACATTTGGTGGTGTTAAGCTTCAAGGGGATGAAGTCGCACCTTCTACCCATGGTTATGGAGCTCCGCGCAGGGTAAGATTTCAGGCTTCACCCCAGGCTTAAGGCGTGAAAATAGAACAATTACCATACACAACAATGTGTATTTCACCCATTCGCAGTATCAGGAAAGGCCTGCAAGGCCTTGGGCCTACTTCCAGCCTCCAGGCACCAATGTTACTGATACCTGTGACATTTGGTGGTGTTAAGCTTCAAGGGGAAGAAGTCACACCTTCTACCCAGTGTTATAGAGCTCAGTGCAGGGTAAGATTTCAGGTTATCCCCCCTGGCTGGAGGTGTTAAAGCAAAACACTTCACATGCCCATTACATTGTATTTCACCCCTTCACAGTATCAGGAAAAGCCTGCAAGGCCTTGGGCCTACTTCCAGCCTCCAGGCACCAATTTTACTGATACCTGTGACATTTGGTGGTGTTAAGCTTCAAGGGGATGAAGTCACACCTTCTACCCAGGGTTATGGAGCTCAGCGCAGGGTAAGATTTTAGGTTATCCCCCTGGCTGGAGGTGTTAAAACAAAACACTGCACATGCCCAATAAATTGTATTTCACCCCTTCACAGTATCAGGAAAGGCCTGCAAGGCCTTGGGCCTACTTCCAGCCCCCAGGCACCAATGTTACTGATACCTGTGACATTTGGTGGTGTTAGGCTTCAAGGGGATGAAGTCACACCTTCTACCCAGGGTTATGGAGCTCAGCACAGGGTAAGAATTTAGGTTATCCCCCTGGCTGGAGGTGTTTAAGCAAAACACCTCACATGCCCAGTACAGTGTATTTCACCCTTTCCCAGTATCAGTAAAGGCCTGCAAGGCCTTGTGCCTACTTCCAGCCTCCAGGCACCAATGTTACTGATACCTGTGACATTTGGTGGTGTTAAGCTTCAAGGGGATGAAGTCGCACCTTCTACCAAAGGTTATGGAGCTCCACGCAGGGTAAGATTTCAGGCTTCACCCCAGGCTTAAGGCGTGAAAATAGAACAATTACCATACACAACAATGTGTATTTCACCCATTCACAGTATCAGGAAAGGCATGCAAGGCCTTGGGCCTACTTCCAGCCTCCAGTCACCAATGTTACTGACACCTGTGACATTTGGTGGTGTTAAGCTTCAAGGGGATGAAGTCATACCTTTTACCCAGGGTTATGGAGCTCAGCGCAGGGTAAGATTTCAGGTTATCACCCTGGCTTGAGGTGTTAAAGCAAAACACTCCACATGCCCAATAAAGTCTATTTCACCCCTTCACAGTATCAGGAAAGGCCTGCAAGGCCTTGGGCCTAGTTCCAGCCCCAAGCACCAATGTTACTGACACCTGTGACATTTGGTGTTGTTAAGCTTCAAGGGGATGAAGTCACACCTTTTACCCAGGGTTATGGAGTTCAGCGCAGGGTAAGATTTCAGGCTTCACCCCAGGCTTAAGGCGTGAACATAGAACAATTACCATACACAACAATGTGTATTTCACCCATTCACAGTATCAGGAAAGGCATGCAAGGCCTTGTGCCTACTTCCAGCCTCCAGGCACCAATATTACTGATACCTGTGACATTTGGTGGTGTTATGCTTCAAGGGGATGAAGTCACACCTTTTACCCAGGGTTATGGAGCTCAGCGCAGGGTAAGATTTCAGGTTATCGCCCTGGCTTGAGGTGTTAAAGCAAAACACTTCACATGCCCAATAAAGTCTAGTTCACCCCTTTCAGAGTATCAGGAAAGGCCTGCAAGGCCTTGGGCCTACTTCCAGCCTCCAGGCACCAATTGTACTGATACCTGTGACATGTGGTGGTGTTAAGCTTCAAGGGGACGAAGTCACACCTTTTACCCAGGGTTATGGAGCTCAGCGCAGGGTAAGATTTCAGGTTATCCCCCCTGGCTGGAGGTGTTAAAGCAAAACACTTCACATGCCCAATACATTGTATTTCACCCCTTCACAGTATCAGGAAAAGGCCTGCAAGGCCTTGGGCCTACTTCCAGCCTCCAGGCACCGATTTTACTGATACCTGTGACATTTGGTGGTGTTAAGCTTCAAGGGGATGAAGTCACACTTTCTACCCAGGGTTATGGAGCTCAGCGCAGGGTAAGAATTCAGGTTATCCCCCTGGCTGGAGGTGTTAAAGCAAAACACTTCACATGCCCATTAAACTCTATTTCACCCCTTCACAGTATCAGGAAAGGCCTGCAAGGCCTTGTGCCTACTTCCAGCCCCCAGGCACCAATGTTATTGATGCCTGTGACATTTGGTGGTGTTAAGCTTCAAGGGGATGAAGTAGCACCTTTTACCCAGGGTTATGGAGCTCAGCGCAGGGTAAGATTTCAGGTTATCCCCCTGGCTTGAGGTGTTAAAGCAAAACACTTCACATGCCCAATAAAGTCTATTTCACCCCTTCACAGTATCAGGAAAGGCCTGCAAGGCCTTGGGCCTACTTCCAGCCCCCAGGCACCAATGTACTGATACCTGTGACATTTGGTGGTGTTAAGCTTCAAGGGGATGAAGTCACACTTTCTACCCAGGGTTATGGAGCTCAGTGCAGGGTAAGATTTTAGGTTATCCCCCTGGCTGGAGGTGTTTAAGCAAAACACCTCACATGCCCAGTACAGTGTATTTCACCCTTTCCCAGTATCAGGAAAGGCCTGCAAGGCCTTGTGCCTACTTCCAGCCTCCAGGCACCAATTTTACTGATACCTGTGACATTTGGTGGTGTTAATCTTCAAGGGGATGAAGTTGCACCTTCTACCCAGGGTTATGGAGCTCCGCGCAGGGTAAGATTTCAGTGTATCCCCCTGGCTTGAGGTGTAAAAGCCAAACACTTCACATGCCCATTAAAGTCTATTTCACCCCTTGACAGTATCAGGAAAAGGCCTGCAAGGCCTTGGGCCTACTTCCAGCCTCCAGGCACCAATTATACTGATACCTGTGACATTTGGAGGTGTTAAGCTTCAAGGGGAAGAAGTCACACCTTCTACCCAGGGTTATGGAGCTCAGCGCATGGTAAGATTTCAAGTTTCACCCCTGGCTGGAGGTGTTAAAGCCAAACAATCCACATGCCCAATAAAGTCTATTTCACCCATTCACAGTATCAGGAAAAGCCTGCAAGGCCTTGGGCCTTCTTCCAGCCCCCAGGCACCAATTTTACAGATACCTGTGACATTTGGTGGTGTGAAGCTTCAAGGGGATGAAGTCACACTTTCTACCCAGGGTTATGGAGCTCAGTGAAGGGTAAGAATTCAGTTTATCCCCCTGGCTGGAGGTGTTAAAGCAAAACACGCCACATGCCCAATAAAGTCTATTTCACGCCTTCACAGTATCAGGAAAGGCCTGCAAGGCCTTGGGCCTACATCTATTCTCCAGGCACCAATTGTACTGATACCTGTGACATTTGGTGTTGTTCAACTTCAAGGGGATGAAGTCACACCTTCTACCCAGGGTTATGGAGCTCAGCGCAGGGTAAGATTTCAGCTTTTCACCCCTAGCTGGATGTGTTGAAGCAAAACACTTCTCATGCCCAATAAAGTCTATTTCAACCCTTCACAGTATCAGGAAATGCCTGCAAGGCCTTGGGCCTACTTCCAGCCTCCAGGCACCTGTTTTTGTGATACTTGTGACATTTGGAGGTTTTCAGCTTCAAGGGGATGAAGTCACACCTTCTACCCAGGGTTATGGAGCTCAGCGCAGGGTAAGATTTCAGGTTATCCCCCTGGCTTGAGGTGTTAAAGCGAAACACTACACATGCCAAGTAAAGTCTATTTCACCCCTTCACAGTATCAGGAAAAGCCTGCAAGGCCTTGGGCCTACTTCCAGCCTCCAGGCACCAATTTTACTGATGCCTGTGACATTTGGTGGTGTTGAGCTTCAAGGGGATGAAGTCACACCTTTTACCCAGGGTTATGGAGCGCAGCGCAGGGTAAGATTTCAGGTTATCGCCCTGGCTTGAGGTGTTAAAGCAAAACACTTCACATGCCCAATAAAGTCTAGTTCACCCCTTTCACAGTATCAGGAAAGGCCTGCAAGGCCTTGGGCCTACTTCCGGCCTACAGGCACCAATTTTACTGATACCTGTGACATTTGGAGGTGTTAAGCTTCAAGGGGAAGAGGTCACACCTTCTACCCAGGGTTATGGAGCTCAGTGCAGGGTAAGAATTCAGGTTATACCCCTGGCTGGAGGTGTTAAAGCAAAACACTTCACATGCCCAATAAATTGTATTTCACCCCTTCACAGTATCAGGAAAGGCCTGCAAGGCCTTGGGCCTAGTTCCAGCCCCCAAGCACCAATGTTACTGACACCTGTGACATTTGGTGGTGTTAAGCTTTAAGGGTAAGAAGTCACACTTTCTACCCAGGGTTATGGAGCTCAGCACAGGGTAAGATTTTAGGTTATCCCCCTGGCTGGAGGTGTTTAAGCAAAACACCTCACATGCCCAGTACAGTGTATTTCACCCTTTCCCAGTATCAGGATAGTCCTGCAAGGCCTTGTGCCTACTTCCAGCCTCCAGGCACCAATGTTACTGATACCTGTGACATGTGGTGGTGTTAAGCTTCAAGGGGATGAAGTCACACCTTTTACCCAGGGTTATGGAGCTCAGTGCAGGGTAAGAATTCAGGTAATCCCCCTGGCTGGAGGTGTTAAAGCAAAACACTCCACATGCCCAATAAAGTCTATTTCACCCCTTCACAGTATCAGGAAAGGCCTGCAAGGCCTTGTGCCTACTTCCAGCCTCCAGGCACCAATGTTACTGATACCTGTGACATTTGGTGGTGTTAAGCTTCAAGGGGATGAAGTCACACCTTCTACCCAGGGTTATGGAGCTCAGCGCAGGGTAAGATTTCAGGTTATCCCCCTGGCTGGAGGTGTTAAAGCAAATCACTTCACATGCCCAAGAAAGTCTATTGCACACCTTCACGGTATCAGGAAAGGCCTGCAAGGCCTTTTGCCTACTTCCAGCCTCCAGGCACCAATGTTACTGATATCTGTGACATTTGGTGGTGTTAAGCTTCAAGGGGAAGAAGTCACAACTTCAACCCAGGGATATGGAGCTCAGCGCAGGGTAAGATTTCAGTTTATCCCCTTGGCTTGAGGTGTTAAAGCCAAACACTTTATATGCCCTTTAACGTCTATTTCACCCCTTCACAGTATCAGGAAAAGGCCTGCAAGGCCTTGTGCCTACTTCCAGCCTCCAGGCACCAATGTTACTGGTACCTGTGACATGTGGTGGTGTTAAGCTTCAAGGGGATAAAGTCACACCTTCTACCCAGGGTTATGGTGCTCAGCGCAGGGTAAAATTTCAGGTTATCGCCCGGGCTCGAGTTGCTAAAGCAAAACACTTCACATGCCCAATAAAGTCTATTTCACCCCTTTCACAGTATCAGGAAAGGCATGCAAGGCCTTGGGCCTACTTCCAGCCCCCAGTTACCAATGTTACTGATACCTGTGACAGTTGGTGGTGTTAAGCTTCAAGGGGAAGAAGTCACACCTTCTACCCAGGGATATGGAGCTCAGCGCAGGGTAAGATTTCAGTTTATCCCCTTGGCTTGAGGTGTTAAAGCCAAACACTTTATATGCCCTTTAAAGTCTATTTCACCCCTTCACAGTATCAGGAAAAGGCCTGTAAGGCCTTGTGCCTACTTCCAGCCTCCAGGCACCAATGTTACTGGTACCTGTGACATGTGGTGGTGTTAAGCTTCAAGGGGATGAAGTCACACCTTCTACCCAGGGTTATGGAGCTCAGCGCAGGTTAAGATTTCAGGTTATCGCCCGGGCTCGAGTTGCTAAAGCAAAACACTTCACATGCCCAATAAAGTCTATTTCACCCCTTTCACAGTATCAGGAAAGGCATGCAAGGCCTTGGGCCTACTTCCAGCCCCCAGTTACCAATGTTACTGATACCTGTGACAGTTGGTGGTGTTAAGCTTCAAGGGGAAGAAGTCACACCTTCTACCCAGGGTTATGGAGCTCAGCGCAGGGTAAGATTTCAGGTTATCCCCCTGGCTGGAGGTGTTACAGCAAAACACTCTACATGCCCAATAAAGCCTATTTCACCCCTTCACAGTATCAGGAAAGGCCTGCAAGGCCTTGGGCCTACTTCCAGCCTCCAGGCACCAATGTTACTGATACCTGTGACATTTGGTGGTGTTAAGCTTCAAGGGGAAGAAGTCACACTTTCTACCCAGGGTTATGGAGCTCAGAGCAGGGTAAGATTTTAGGTAACCCCCCTGGCTGGAGGTGTTTAAGCAAAACACCTCGCATGCCCAGTACAGTGTATTTCACCCTTTCCCAGTATCAGGAAAGGCCTGCAACGCCTTGTGCCTACTTCCAGCCTCCGGCACCAATGTTACTGATACCTGTGACATTTGGTAGTGTTAAGCTTCAAGGGGATGAAGTCACACTTTCTACCCAGGGTTATGGAGCTCAGCACAGGGTAAGATTTTAGGTTATCCCCCTGGCTGGAGGTGTTTAAGCAAAACACCTCACATGCCCAGTACAGTGTATTTCACCCTTTCCCAGTATCAGGATAGTCCTGCAAGGCCTTGTGCCTACTTCCAGCCTCCAGGCACCAATGTTACTGATACCTGTGACATGTGGTGGTGTTAATCTTCAAGGGGATGAAGTCACACCTTTTACCCAGGGTTATGGAGCTCAGTGCAGGGTAAGAAATCAGGTAATCGCCCTGGCTGGAGGTGTTCAAGCAAAACACTTCACACGCCCAATAAAGAGTATTTCACCCCTTCACAGTATCAGGAAAGGCCTGCAAGGCCTTGGGCCTACTTCCAGCCTCCAGGCACCAATGTTACTGATACCTGTGACATTTGGTGGTGTTAAGCTTCAAGGGGATGAAGTCACACCTTTTACCCAGGGTTATGGAGCTCAGTGCAGGGTAAGAATTCAGGTAATCCCCCTGGCTGGAGGTGTTAAAGCAAAACACTCTACATGCCCAATAAAGTCTATTTCACCCCTTCACAGTATCAGGAAAGGCCTGCAAGGCCTTGGGCCTACTTCCAGCCCCCAGGCACAAATGTTACTGATACCTGTGACATTTGGTGGTGTTAAGCTTCAAGGGGAAGAAGTCACACCTTCTACCCAGGGTTATTCAGCTCAGCGCAGGGTAAGATTTTAGGTTATCCCCCTGGCTGGAGGTGTTAAAGCAAAACACTTCACATGCCCAATAAATTGTATTTCACCCCTTTACAGTATCAGGAAAGGCCTGCAAGGCCTTGGGCCTACTTCCAGCCTCCATGCACCAATTTTACTGATACCTGTGACATTTGGTGTTGTTAAGCTTCAAGGGGATTAAGTCACACCTTCTACCCAGGGTTATGGAGCTCAGCACAGGGTACCATTTTAGGTTATCCCCCTGGCTGGAGGTGTTAAAACAAAACACTTCACATGCCCAATAAATTGTATTTCACCTCTTCACAGTATCAGGAAAGGCCTGCAAGGCCTTGGGCCTACTTCCAGCTTCCAGGCACCAATGTTACTGATACCTGTGACATTTGGTGGTGTTAAGCTTCAAGGGGATGAAGTCACACCTTCTACCCAGGGTTATGGAGCTCAGCGCAGGGTAAGATTTTAGGTTATCCCCCTGGCTGGAGGTGTTTAAGCAAAACACCTCACATGCCCAGTACAGTGTATTTCACCCTTTCCCAGTATCAGTAAAGGCCTGCAAGGCCTTGTGCCTACTTCCAGCCTCCAGGCACCAATGTTACTGATACCGGTGACATTTGGTGGTGTTAAGCTTCAAGGGGATGAAGTCGCACCTTCTACCCATGGTTATGGAGCTCCGCGCAGGGTAAGATTTCAGGCTTCACCCCAGGCTTAAGGCGTGAAAATAGAACAATTACCATACACAACAATGTGTATTTCACCCATTCGCAGTATCAGGAAAGGCCTGCAAGGCCTTGGGCCTACTTCCAGCCTCCAGGCACCAATTGTACTGATACCTGTGACATGTGGTGGTGTTAAGCTTCAAGGGGACGAAGTCACACCTTTTACCCAGGGTTATGGAGCTCAGCGCAGGGTAAGATTTCAGGTTATCCCCCCTGGCTGGAGGTGTTAAAGCAAAACACTTCACATGCCCAATACATTGTATTTCACCCCTTCACAGTATCAGGAAAAGGCCTGCAAGGCCTTGGGCCTACTTCCAGCCTCCAGGCACCGATTTTACTGATACCTGTGACATTTGGTGGTGTTAAGCTTCAAGGGGATGAAGTCACACTTTCTACCCAGGGTTATGGAGCTCAGCGCAGGGTAAGAATTCAGGTTATCCCCCTGGCTGGAGGTGTTAAAGCAAAACACTTCACATGCCCATTAAACTCTATTTCACCCCTTCACAGTATCAGGAAAGGCCTGCAAGGCCTTGTGCCTACTTCCAGCCCCCAGGCACCAATGTTACTGATGCCTGTGACATTTGGTGGTGTTAAGCTTCAAGGGGATGAAGTCGCACCTTTTACCCAGGGTTAGGGAGCTCAGCGCAGGGTAAGATTTCAGGTTATCCCCCTGGCTTGAGGTGTTAAAGCAAAACACTTCACATGCCCAATAAAGTCTATTTCACCCCTTCACAGTATCAGGAAAGGCCTGCAAGGCCTTGGGCCTACTTCCAGCCCCCAGGCACCAATGTACTGATACCTGTGACATTTGGTGGTGTTAAGCTTCAAGGGGATGAAGTCACACTTTCTACCCAGGGTTATGGAGCTCCGCGCAGGGTAAGATTTCAGTGTATCCCCCTGGCTTGAGGTGTTAAAGCCAAACACTTCACATGCCCATTAAAGTCTATTTCACCCCTTGACAGTATCAGGAAAAGGCCTGCGAGGCCTTGGGCCTACTTCCAGCCTCCAGGCACCAATTATACTGATACCTGTGACATTTGGAGGTGTTAAGCTTCAAGGGGATGAAGTCACACTTTCTACCCAGGGTTATGGAGCTCAGTGCAGGGTAAGAATTCAGTTTATCCCCCTGGCTGGAGGTGTTAAAGCAAAACACGCCACATGCCCAATAAAGTCTATTTCACGCCTTCACAGTATCAGGAAGGCCTGCAAGGCCTTGGGCCTACATCTATTCTCCAGGCACCAATTGTACTGATACCTGTGACATTTGGTGTTGTTCAACTTCAAGGGGATGAAGTCACACCTTCTACCCAGGGTTATGGAGCTCAGCGCAGGGTAAGATTTCAGCTTTTCACCCCTAGCTGGATGTGTTGAAGCAAAACACCTCTCATGCCCAATAAAGTCTATTTCAACCCTTCACAGTATCAGGAAAGGCCTGCAAGGCCTTGGGCCTACTTCCAGCCTCCAGGCACCTGTTTTTGTGATACTTGTGACATTTGGAGGTTTTCAGCTTCAAGGGGATGAAGTCACACCTTCTACCCAGGGTTATGGAGCTCAGCGCAGGGTAAGATTTCAGGTTATCCCCCTGGCTTGAGGTGTTAAAGCGAAACACTACACATGCCAAGTAAAGTCTATTTCACCCCTTCACAGTATCAGGAAAAGCCTGCAAGGCCTTGGGCCTACTTCCAGCCTCCAGGCACCAATTTTACTGATGCCTGTGACATTTGGTGGTGTTGAGCTTCAAGGGGATGAAGTCACACCTTTTACCCAGGGTTATGGAGCGCAGCGCAGGGTAAGATTTCAGGTTATCGCCCTGGCTTGAGGTGTTAAAGCAAAACACTTCACATGCCCAATAAAGTCTAGTTCACCCCTTTCACAGTATCAGGAAAGGCCTGCAAGGCCTTGGGCCTACTTCCAGCCTACAGGCACCAATTTTACTGATACCTGTGACATTTGGAGGTGTTAAGCTTCAAGGGGAAGAGGTCACACCTTCTACCCAGGGTTATGGAGCTCAGTGCAGGGTAAGAATTCAGGTTATACCCCTGGCTGGAGGTGTTAAAGCAAAACACTTCACATGCCCAATAAATTGTATTTCACCCCTTCACAGTATCAGGAAAGGCCTGCAAGGCCTTGGGCCTAGTTCCAGCCCCCAAGCACCAATGTTACTGACACCTGTGACATTTGGTGGTGTTAAGCTTTAAGGGTAAGAAGTCACACCTTCTACCCAGGGTTATGGAGCTCAGTGCAGGGTAAGAATTCAGGTTATACCCCTGGTTGGAGGTGTTAAAGCAAAACACTTCACATGCCCAATAAATTGTATTTCACCCCTTCACAGTATCAGGAAAGGCCTGCAAGGCCTTGTGCCTACTTCCAGCCTCCAGGCACCAATGTTACTGATACCTGTGACATTTGGTGGTGTTAAGCTTCAAGGGGATGAAGTCACACCTTCTACCCAGGGTTATGGAGCTCAGCGCAGGGTAAGATTTCAGGTTATCCCCCTGGCTGGAGGTGTTAAAGCAAATCACTTCACATGCCCAAGAAAGTCTATTTCACACCTTCACGGTATCAGGAAAGGCCTGCAAGGCCTTTTGCCTACTTCCAGCCTCCAGGCACCAATGTTACTGATATCTGTGACATTTGGTGGTGTTAAGCTTCAAGGGGAAGAAGTCACAACTTCAACCCAGGGATATGGAGCTCAGCGCAGGGTAAGATTTCAGTTTATCCCCTTGGCTTGAGGTGTTAAAGCCAAACACTTTATATGCCCTTTAACGTCTATTTCACCCCTTCACAGTATCAGGAAAAGGCCTGCAAGGCCTTGTGCCTACTTCCAGCCTCCTGGCACCAATGTTACTGGTACCTGTGACATGTGGTGGTGTTAAGCTTCAAGGGGATAAAGTCACACCTTCTACCCAGGGTTATGGTGCTCAGCGCAGGGTAAAATTTCAGGTTATCGCCCGGGCTCGAGTTGCTAAAGCAAAACACTTCACATGCCCAATAAAGTCTATTTCACCCCTTTCACAGTATCAGGAAAGGCATGCAAGGCCTTGGGCCTACTTCCAGCCCCCAGTTACCAATGTTACTGATACCTGTGACAGTTGGTGGTGTTAAGCTTCAAGGGGAAGAAGTCACACCTTCTACCCAGGGATATGGAGCTCAGCGCAGGGTAAGATTTCAGTTTATCCCCTTGGCTTGAGGTGTTAAAGCCAAACACTTTATATGCCCTTTAAAGTCTATTTCACCCCTTCACAGTATCAGGAAAAGGCCTGTAAGGCCTTGTGCCTACTTCCAGCCTCCAGGCACCAATGTTACTGGTACCTGTGACATGTGGTGGTGTTAAGCTTCAAGGGGATGAAGTCACACCTTCTACCCAGGGTTATGGAGCTCAGCGCAGGTTAAGATTTCAGGTTATCGCCCGGGCTCGAGTTGCTAAAGCAAAACACTTCACATGCCCAATAAAGTCTATTTCACCCCTTTCACAGTATCAGGAAAGGCATGCAAGGCCTTGGGCCTACTTCCAGCCCCCAGTTACCAATGTTACTGATACCTGTGACAGTTGGTGGTGTTAAGCTTCAAGGGGAAGAAGTCACACCTTCTACCCAGGGTTATGGAGCTCAGCGCAGGGTAAGATTTCAGGTTATCCCCCTGGCTGGAGGTGTTAAAGCAAAACAATCTACATGCCCAATAAAGCCTATTTCACCCCTTCACAGTATCAGGAAAGGCCTGCAAGGCCTTGGGCCTACTTCCAGCCTCCAGGCACCAATGTTACTGATACCTGTGACATTTGGAGGTGTTAAGCTTCAAGGGGAAGAAGTCACACCTTCTACTCAGGGTTATGGAGCTCAGCGCATGGTAAGATTTCAAGTTTCACCCCTGGCTGGAGGTGTTAAAGCCAAACACTCCACATGCCCAATAAAGTCTATTTCACCCATTCACAGTATAAGGAAAAGCCTGCAAGGCCTTGGGCCTTCTTCCAGCCCCCAGGCACCAATTTTACAGATACCTGTGACATTTGGTGGTGTGAAGCTTCAAGGGGATGAAGTCACACTTTCTACCCAGGGTTATGGAGCTCAGTGCAGGGTAAGAATTCAGTTTATCCCCCTGGCTGGAGGTGTTAAAGCAAAACACGCCACATGCCCAATAAAGTCTATTTCACGCCTTCACAGTATCAGGAAAGGCCTGCAAGGCCTTGGGCCTACATCTATTCTCCAGGCACCAATTGTACTGATACCTGTGACATTTGGTGTTGTTCAACTTCAAGGGGATGAAGTCACACCTTCTACCCAGGGTTATGGAGCTCAGCGCAGGGTAAGATTTCAGCTTTTCACCCCTAGCTGGATGTGTTGAAGCAAAACACCTCTCATGCCCAATAAAGTCTATTTCAACCCTTCACAGTATCAGGAAAGGCCTGCAAGGCCTTGGGCCTACTTCCAGCCTCCAGGCACCTGTTTTTGTGATACTTGTGACATTTGGAGGTTTTCAGCTTCAAGGGGATGAAGTCACACCTTCTACCTAGGGTTATGGAGCTCAGCGCAGGGTAAGATTTCAGGTTATCCCCCTGGCTTGAGGTGTTAAAGCGAAACACTACACATGCCAAGTAAAGTCTATTTCACCCCTTCACAGTATCAGGAAAAGCCTGCAAGGCCTTGGGCCTACTTCCAGCCTCCAGGCACCAATTTTACTGATGCCTGTGACATTTGGTGGTGTTGAGCTTCAAGGGGATGAAGTCACACCTTTTACCCAGGGTTATGGAGCGCAGCGCAGGGTAAGATTTCAGGTTATCGCCCTGGCTTGAGGTGTTAAAGCAAAACACTTCACATGCCCAATAAAGTCTAGTTCACCCCTTTCACAGTATCAGGAAAGGCCTGCAAGGCCTTGGGCCTACTTCCAGCCTACAGGCACCAATTTTACTGATACCTGTGACATTTGGAGGTGTTAAGCTTCAAGGGGAAGAGGTCACACCTTCTACCCAGGGTTATGGAGCTCAGTGCAGGGTAAGAATTCAGGTTATACCCCTGGCTGGAGGTGTTAAAGCAAAACACTTCACATGCCCAATAAATTGTATTTCACCCCTTCACAGTATCAGGAAAGGCCTGCAAGGCCTTGGGCCTAGTTCCAGCCCCCAAGCACCAATGTTACTGACACCTGTGACATTTGGTGGTGTTAAGCTTTAAGGGTAAGAAGTCACACCTTCTACCCAGGGTTATGGAGCTCAGTGCAGGGTAAGAATTCAGGTTATACCCCTGGCTGGAGGTGTTAAAGCAAAACACTTCACATGCCCAATAAATTGTATTTCACCCCTTCACAGTATCAGGAAAGGCCTGCAAGGCCTTGTGCCTACTTCCAGCCTCCAGGCACCAATGTTACTGATACCTGTGACATTTGGTGGTGTTAAGCTTCAAGGGGATGAAGTCACACCTTCTACCCAGGGTTATGGAGCTCAGCGCAGGGTAAGATTTCAGGTTATCCCCCTGGCTGGAGGTGTTAAAGCAAATCACTTCACATGCCCAAGAAAGTCTATTTCACACCTTCACGGTATCAGGAAAGGCCTGCAAGGCCTTTTGCCTACTTCCAGCCTCCAGGCACCAATGTTACTGATATCTGTGACATTTGGTGGTGTTAAGCTTCAAGGGGAAGAAGTCACAACTTCAACCCAGGGATATGGAGCTCAGCGCAGGGTAAGATTTCAGTTTATCCCCTTGGCTTGAGGTGTTAAAGCCAAACACTTTATATGCCCTTTAACGTCTATTTCACCCCTTCACAGTATCAGGAAAAGGCCTGCAAGGCCTTGTGCCTACTTCCAGCCTCCTGGCACCAATGTTACTGGTACCTGTGACATGTGGTGGTGTTAAGCTTCAAGGGGATAAAGTCACACCTTCTACCCAGGGTTATGGTGCTCAGCGCAGGGTAAAATTTCAGGTTATCGCCCGGGCTCGAGTTGCTAAAGCAAAACACTTCACATGCCCAATAAAGTCTATTTCACCCCTTTCACAGTATCAGGAAAGGCATGCAAGGCCTTGAGCCTACTTCCAGCCCCCAGTTACCAATGTTACTGATACCTGTGACAGTTGGTGGTGTTAAGCTTCAAGGGGAAGAAGTCACACCTTCTACCCAGGGATATGGAGCTCAGCGCAGGGTAAGATTTCAGTTTATCCCCTTGGCTTGAGGTGTTAAAGCCAAACACTTTATATGCCCTTTAAAGTCTATTTCACCCCTTCACAGTATCAGGAAAAGGCCTGTAAGGCCTTGTGCCTACTTCCAGCCTCCAGGCACCAATGTTACTGGTACCTGTGACATGTGGTGGTGTTAAGCTTCAAGGGGATGAAGTCACACCTTCTACCCAGGGTTATGGAGCTCAGCGCAGGTTAAGATTTCAGGTTATCGCCCGGGCTCGAGTTGCTAAAGCAAAACACTTCACATGCCCAATAAAGTCTATTTCACCCCTTTCACAGTATCAGGAAAGGCATGCAAGGCCTTGGGCCTACTTCCAGCCCCCAGTTACCAATGTTACTGATACCTGTGACAGTTGGTGGTGTTAAGCTTCAAGGGGAAGAAGTCACACCTTCTACCCAGGGTTATGGAGCTCAGCGCAGGGTAAGATTTCAGGTTATCCCCCTGGCTGGAGGTGTTAAAGCAAAACACTCTACATGCCCAATAAAGCCTATTTCACCCCTTCACAGTATCAGGAAAGGCCTGCAAGGCCTTGGGCCTACTTCCAGCCTCCAGGCACCAATGTTACTGATACCTGTGACATTTGGTGGTGTTAAGCTTCAAGGGGAAGAAGTCACACTTTCTACCCAGGGTTATGGAGCTCAGAGCAGGGTAAGATTTTAGGTAACCCCCCTGGCTGGAGGTGTTTAAGCAAAACACCTCACATGCCCAGTACAGTGTATTTCACCCTTTCCCAGTATCAGGAAAGGCCTGCAACGCCTTGTGCCTACTTCCAGCCTCCGGGCACCAATGTTACTGATACCTGTGACATTTGGTAGTGTTAAGCTTCAAGGGGATGAAGTCACACTTTCTACCCAGGGTTATGGAGCTCAGCACAGGGTAAGATTTTAGGTTATCCCCCTGGCTGGAGGTGTTTAAGCAAAACACCTCACATGCCCAGTACAGTGTATTTCACCCTTTCCCAGTATCAGGATAGTCCTGCAAGGCCTTGTGCCTACTTCCAGCCTCCAGGCACCAATGTTACTGATACCTGTGACATGTGGTGGTGTTAATCTTCAAGGGGATGAAGTCACACCTTTTACCCAGGGTTATGGAGCTCAGTGCAGGGTAAGAAATCAGGTAATCGCCCTGGCTGGAGGTGTTCAAGCAAAACACTTCACACGCCCAATAAAGAGTATTTCACCCCTTCACAGTATCAGGAAAGGCCTGCAAGGCCTTGGGCCTACTTCCAGCCTCCAGGCACCAATGTTACTGATACCTGTGACATTTGGTGGTGTTAAGCTTCAAGGGGATGAAGTCACACCTTTTACCCAGGGTTATGGAGCTCAGTGCAGGGTAAGAATTCAGGTAATCCCCCTGGCTGGAGGTGTTAAAGCAAAACACTCTACATGCCCAATAAAGTCTATTTCACCCCTTCACAGTATCAGGAAAGGCCTGCAAGGCCTTGGGCCTACTTCCAGCCCCCAGGCACAAATGTTACTGATACCTGTGACATTTGGTGGTGTTAAGCTTCAAGGGGAAGAAGTCACACCTTCTACCCAGGGTTATTCAGCTCAGCGCAGGGTAAGATTTTAGGTTATCCCCCTGGCTGGAGGTGTTAAAGCAAAACACTTCACATGCCCAATAAATTGTATTTCACCCCTTTACAGTATCAGGAAAGGCCTGCAAGGCCTTGGGCCTACTTCCAGCCTCCATGCACCAATTTTACTGATACCTGTGACATTTGGTGTTGTTAAGCTTCAAGGGGATTAAGTCACACCTTCTACCCAGGGTTATGGAGCTCAGCACAGGGTACCATTTTAGGTTATCCCCCTGGCTGGAGGTGTTAAAACAAAACACTTCACATGCCCAATAAATTGTATTTCACCTCTTCACAGTATCAGGAAAGGCCTGCAAGGCCTTGGGCCTACTTCCAGCTTCCAGGCACCAATGTTACTGATACCTGTGACATTTGGTGGTGTTAAGCTTCAAGGGGATGAAGTCACACCTTCTACCCAGGGTTATGGAGCTCAGCGCAGGGTAAGATTTTAGGTTATCCCCCTGGCTGGAGGTGTTTAAGCAAAACACCTCACATGCCCAGTACAGTGTATTTCACCCTTTCCCAGTATCAGTAAAGGCCTGCAAGGCCTTGTGCCTACTTCCAGCCTCCAGGCACCAATGTTACTGATACCTGTGACATTTGGTGGTGTTAAGCTTCAAGGGGATGAAGTCGCACCTTCTACCCATGGTTATGGAGCTCCGCGCAGGGTAAGATTTCAGGCTTCACCCCAGGCTTAAGGCGTGAAAATAGAACAATTACCATACACAACAATGTGTATTTCACCCATTCGCAGTATCAGGAAAGGCCTGCAAGGCCTTGGGCCTACTTCCAGCCTCCAGGCACCAATGTTACTGATACCTGTGACATTTGGTGGTGTTAAGCTTCATGGGGAAGAAGTCACACCTTCTACCCAGTGTTATGGAGCTCAGTGCAGGGTAAGATTTCAGGTTATCCCCCCTGGCTGGAGGTGTTAAAGCAAAACACTTCACATGCCCATTAAATTGTATTTCACCCCTTCACAGTATCAGGAAAAGCCTGCAAGGCCTTGGGCCTACTTCCAGCCTCCAGGCACCAATTTTACTGATACCTGTGACATTTGGTGGTGTTAAGCTTCAAGGGGATGAAGTCACACCTTCTACCCAGGGTTATGGAGCTCAGCGCAGGGTAAGATTTTAGGTTATCCCCCTGGCTGGAGGTGTTAAAACAAAACACTGCACATGCCCAATAAATTGTATTTCACCCCTTCACAGTATCAGGAAAGGCCTGCAAGGCCTTGGGCCTACTTCCAGCCCCCAGGCACCAATGTTACTGATACCTGTGACATTTGGTGTTGTTAGGCTTCAAGGGGATGAAGTCACACCTTCTACCCAGGGTTATGGAGCTCAGCGCAGGGTAAGAATTTAGGTTATCCCCCTGGCTGGAGGTGTTTAAGCAAAACACCTCACATGCCCAGTACAGTGTATTTCACCCTTTCCCAGTATCAGTAAAGGCCTGCAAGGCCTTGTGCCTACTTCCAGCCTCCAGGCACCAATGTTACTGATACCTGTGACATTTGGTGGTGTTAAGCTTCAAGGGGATGAAGTCGCACCTTCTACCCAGGGTTATGGAGCTCCACGCAGGGTAAGATTTCAGGCTTCACCCCAGGCTTAAGGCGTGAAAATAGAACAATTACCATACACAACAATGTGTATTTCACCCATTCACAGTATCAGGAAAGGCATGCAAGGCCTTGGGCCTACTTCCAGCCTCCAGTCACCAATGTTACTGACACCTGTGACATTTGGTGGTGTTAAGCTTCAAGGGGATGAAGTCATACCTTTTACCCAGGGTTATGGAGCTCAGCGCAGGGTAAGATTTCAGGTTATCACCCTGGCTTGAGGTGTTAAAGCAAAACACTTCACATTCCCAATAAAGTCTATTTCACCCCTTTCACAGTATCAGGAAAGGCCTGCAAGGCCTTGGGCCTACTTCCAGCCCCCAGGCACCAATGTTACTGACACCTGTGACATTTGGTGGTGTTAAGCTTCAAGGGGAAGAAGTCACACCTTCTACCCAGGGTTATGGAGCTCAGCGCTGGGTAAGATTTCAGGTTATCCCCCTGGCTGGAGGTGTTAAAGCAAAACACTCCACATGCCCAATAAAGTCTATTTCACCCCTTCACAGTATCAGGAAAGGCCTGCAAGGCCTTGGGCCTACATCCAGCCTCCAGGCACGAATTTTACAGATACCTGTGACATTTGGTGGTGTTAAGCTTCAAGGGGAAGAAGTCACACCTTCTACCCAGGGTTATGGAGCTTAGCGCAGGGTAAGATTTCAGGTTATCCCCCTGGCTGGAGGTGTTAAAGCAAAACACTCCACATGCCCAATAAAGTCTATTTCACCCCTTCACAGTATCAGGAAAGGCCTGCAAGTCCTTGGGCCTAGTTCCAGCCCCCAAGCACCAATGTTACTGACACCTGTGACATTTGGTGTTGTTAAGCTTCAAGGGGATGAAGTCACACCTTTTACCCAGGGTTATGGAGCTCAGCGCAGGGTAAGATTTCAGGCTTCACCCCAGGCTTAAGGCGTGAACATAGAACAATTACCATACACAACAATGTGTATTTCACCCATTCACAGTATCAGGAAAGGCCTGCAAGGCCTTGTGCCTACTTCCAGCCTCCAGGCACCAATGTTACTGATAGCTGTGACATTTGGTGGTGTTATGCTTCAAGGGGATGAAGTCGCACCTTCTACCCAGGGTTATGGAGCTCAGCGCAGGGTAAGATTTCAGGCTTCACCCCAAGCTTAAGGCGTGAAAATAGAACAATTACCATACACAACAATGTGTATTTCACCCATTCACAGTATCAGGAAAGGCCTGCAAGGCCTTGGGCCTACTTCCAGCCTCCAGGCACCAATGTTACTGATACCTGTGACATTCGGTGGTGTTAAGCTTCAAGGGGATTAAGTCACACCTTTTACCCAGGGTTATGGAGCTCAGCGCAGGGTAAGATTTCAGGTTATCGCCCTGGCTTGAGGTGTTAAAGCAAAACACTTCACATGCCCAATAAAGTCTAGTTCACCCCTTTCAGAGTATCAGGAGAGGCCTGCAAGGCCTTGGGCCTACTTCCAGCCTCCAGGCACCAATTGTACTGATACCTGTTGAGGAAAAGTAGAAAATGACTCACTCTCCCCACCAGGGATCTATCCAGCAGTTTGCATAACTTAGCAGCAAAGGAATTGACAGGCAATCTGTAAAATTAAAAGACATCTTTATTATAATTAATTATGAGGCTTCGTCGTCCAACCGTAGTTCTACAGCTGAAAGAGGGAGCCTGCCTGAGCTTTCTCAGGCAGGCCTTTTATACAAAAAGTTTGCCCCTAGGCTCACATTCTTGCTGTGACACACATCATTGTAGGTCGCTCCCATGGTACCATAACAAAGCAGGCTATAATTATGAATTCCATTCTACTTGCCCAAACTGACCAACCCATCTTCCATCATGAACATATGTCAAACTTCACATATTTTCCTGTGCAGGCCGGAGAAGCTCACAATAGAACTGGTTTCCTCCCCATCATATAAACAGTCACCTCCCCATTGTAAAAGCCCAGAAGCAGAGAAACAGAGCCAGGTGTGGAAGATAGAAATGTAGGATAAGGGGTGCTTATGGACCATAAACAGGCATGGCTACTGTATTCGGCCTTCTTATCTTGCTCAGGCCAATGTACACAACAAGTTGCTCAGATCTTTAATATAGATTGACTAGAGGGCATGGACTGGTTTGGTGAGGCCAACATCACGTAGGCAGATTCAGCCTGTTCAGGTCAAATGGGAATCAGGAAGAACTCAAGCTAAGGGGTACGTGTCCTTTCATACTTGCTCTACCAGAATCATTGGCTCATGTATATGCCTATGTAAAGGGCAACACCTAAAATGGACGCTGTTCACAACATGGGTGCCTGTGGGCTCAGAATGAATTTGCCAATAACTCCTGCATGCATCATTGTATTGTGATGAAAATACACACACATATAAAACTTGCCATTTTCGTTTCTCTGATATCAAAATCAAAGCAGAATAATGATATTTTAAACACAGGTTCAGATTTCAAAGAACCTCAGACGCCCCTTTTGCCCTTACATAGGCAATAACCTATACTCATGCTAAATCTGAGTCCATGTCTATCTTCATCACTAGCTGGTGTTGATGTAGAAATTGTACAAAAGGAATTATCAGTAAACTCTGACCTAACCAGTTCATGTTCAGGTAAAATATGAAACTCATGTGAAGAAACAGTAGAAAAAAAAGAAAGAGTATGTTGGGAAGTTGGTGCAGACGTCAATTGTGTAGAAGAAACAAACCAAAATATAGTAGCCAATAAAATACATAAAAGTATTAAAATAGATAGAGCAATACCGCACTTAGAGAACAATATTCTATAATCTCTTGCTTTTTATCGTCATTTCTCAATACAATCTCCATTTTCTAATGTCGCTCACGCAATCTTGGTAGAGTACTTCAGCTGTGATTATTAGCAGGTCATAGGGACACTGCAAGTCCTGCAGGCCTACTGCCACTACTCAGGTCACAAACTGAACCGTTTGTACTCCTACGTGACCCTGCAACTGGCAAATGGTAACCAATCAAAAATTTAACAAAAAAAACAAACAAACATAATACAATTTCAGAAAAAGCAAGAGAAAAATAAAAACAAAAGTCAAATGCAAAATACTTGCACAATCCTCAACAGAAAGCAAATCCTAGAATTATCTAATAACATTTTATATAGCTTCCTATGCATTTCAGTAATTCATTATATGTTTAAGTGAAACACTGGTGTTCCTGATCAATGCTCTCAGATGAAAAGGGATACTGTTCCACAGAGAGTGGACTTTATTCTGCTTCTACTAAACAGAATAGTACTTTAAAACAATGCCAGAAAAGCAGCAAAAATTAGTTTCCAAACTTCAAGTCTATACAAGCTCACAGAAAATACCCAAAGTCCGTCAAAGCCTCTCCTGGCAGGCTTCTATTATCCATCAAATCCGCTTCCAGTGTTTTCTTCGCGTTGGGCCTCTTCAAGTCAGGCTTTTCATGAGAAAACAATACTGTTTAGTTGGAGTGCTCTCCGGGCAAAACACTCACAGCTCACTCGAAAGTCTCAATGTCTCAAAACAATGCACCAGTGTCTGTTCTTTGTGGCAGACGCTACAAATGATGTGCTGTTCATTGATCAAGGGCACAAAGCATCTCGTGCAGATCCAAGCACTACTTAGCAAGATCAGCAGCATCTTCGGACTCCAACACTCATCATTTAGTGTCAGAGGACGCTCAAGCTGCTCTCTCATGGGCACCAAAATGTAGTGCCTTTTTCCAAACGTGGATGCTTGGGTGTACTGCCGTTCCACTGGTGCAAAGCAAAAGAGGTGTGAATGTGGCCAAAACTCGGGCCAAGGGCTCAAGGGAATGTACACTGACAGAGGTTTCCAGCACATAACAGGTACAGAGCCCAAACAACAAATAAAAGAACCAGCTCCTCCTTTCTTCTGCAACGCCTTTCGCAAATCAAATGCCTTGCTTTGGAGGTACCACTGATGTCGCGCTGATGATCGCTGTTAAGCTTCGCGACTTTCTTGTTGCACGAATTGTAGAGCCAGGAAATCTATTCATCTCAGAGCGGTCACTGATGGGGAGTGAGCTTAGTGCTGATCACAGGTCTACAGGGAATCACTCTTCCTTTAACTCTGGAAGGTCTAGCAGAGCCTAGTGATGCAGGGAATGTAACACAATTGTTAGTTTCCTTCAAATCAAGCACAAGAAGCAGTTCATGTGTTTTAACAAGGGGACTGGTAAGCATGTGGCCTGTAATTCTGCAAGGGAGTGACAATGTGCCATTGGCATAAAATACAAGAGCAAAGGCAAAAGGGCAAAACAGTATCTTTAGAATCTTCATTTATGTTCTTTTCATTATTCTCTGTCATCTATAGCTACACAGGAATTCTATCCAAATGAATTTCCTCACACAGTGGCATTGTCTAATGGGGTAAATACATGTGTTCCCTCAATGACTAAGCCTAGGTGTTCCTAAATTCCTTATCTAGAACATCTCGAATAGAAAAATAACATGATTCAGATTATCAAGGACATGAAGAAAAGTCCCTTAAAAATGTGCATTAAGTGCACTATGCAACACAAAGGCTAATGATCAAATGTGAAGACAAAGAACAAACACTAGAAAGTCCTGGTATTTGCATGATTAGAACACATCTAATTAAAAAAATTGAAACAGCAGAAACAGAAGAGAACTGAAAAATTAAAAATAGACATTAAAAATATGTCGTACTAAAAAGAATGTAAACTTGAGATATCTCCTATTGAGATGGAAAACTTGTATTGGGTCAATTAACCAGGCTATCACTATCCTGACAGTCAGTCTGAAAAGACATTTGAAGTAGGCCTAAAGAAAATTCTTGAGAACCAGTCTGGTCACACAAAAGGGGATAGTATGTAGCATAAGGGGGGTTCCTAATACATCACTGCAGTCTAGAAGTGTGAACATGAACAATACACCCATAATAATAAATGGGCTGACTGGTGAAAGGAAGATGGAGAAGGGAAAATGGACGTAGAACACAACTAAAATCTTCAATAACTAAACATGATGCAACATTGGTCAGGTAAGAAGCAAAAAGAAAAATCTATAGGAAGGACAAGAGTTTGCTTGGGTGGCCTAAGGCGTGTGACGCAGCACCAAGAGCACAGGGATACATGAAAGACCAATGTTACAGAAATTTAACTCTACCGCTGACAATCTATACCCTACACGGTAATTCCAACTAATGTTCAGTTGTCTCTTCAGGGAAAGAAAAAAATGAATCCATAGGCTAATCAAAAAATGCGATCAAAAAATGCGATATCGAAATTAGGCCACCTTTAGTCACGGATCTATAATTCCATCCTTAGGCCCAATCAAGGATACATAAATGCAGAGCTGCCTGTCCTTAAGGAAAAAGGGCAGTTAAGTGACTAACAACGGATGGCACACTTTGATCCAGTATATCATTTTAGTTTTCTTAAATATCATTACAGCCAAATTTAGGCATGCACTAGAAAAACTGCTGCCTTACTCGCTCACAGTATGAGGTCCATATCTGTGAAATTTATCTTAATACAATATTCATCCAATTTATTGTGAAATAACACATATCGTCATATGTGTTCCTTCACAGCACAGGGGATAAAAAAATACACATATCAAGCCATCTCAAGCCATAAGATATACTTGCTGTATATCAAGCACAAGGAAAAAAACAGCCCAGACAAACAAACAGCATATATGAATAAGCGGTCATGCATAATACCATGGCACATGTACTGTATACTATAAACCTGCAGCCCAATCTCAATTGTCAAGTCTAAAATCCTATACCCTACTTTTGACAGCAGGGCATCAGGTAATTGATACTCTGCTGTAAAAATATTATGTCGCTGTGTCAAATAACGCGTTTCAGTGGACCAAATGTATAAATGAAACATAAACACACATTTTTTTTTTTTAAAGAAATTACGCAAAAAAACATTTCTCTTCAACCAGCCAACTCACGTGTCTTGTGAATTAATCCATGAATTATCTATTGGAAGAAGCAGAAAAGATACACAACACACACATTTCTCATAATACAACATCAATTATAACCCTTTTTATCAAACATGACACAATGTGACATACAAAAACTTTTCATTATTTACCTGTAACTTTTTGTCCATGCACCTTGCAAAAACGCCCATTCTCACTCAGGCCTAAGGCCTTTAAGTTGCAGAATTTTGGGGAAGGGCTTCTACTTATCGCCTATCTAAAACTTAATGTAACACTTCGTTTTTCTTTTTGTCAAATAAACTTAACTAAAAAAAATCATTAGTTCCTAGCATGGAGACACACATATACCAGTTCTACAGATCATTTAGCAGAATGTTTGATATTTTTTTTTAAAGAAATCACTTTTGCATTTGCCCTTTTTAAATCATGTTCCCTCATTTTACACAGTGCTTAATTTGTAAGACATGAAGTGCAGGTGCTACAATTTTGCATGAGGAATACCTTTCCTATTTGTTTATTATCTCAGATGTGCGCTTTTAACGCAGATGTAATGTGAATGCGGCAAATGAGAACAAGCCAGCCTGCAATGAATGAAGGTTACAGATTTAAATCATATACAAGCAACTACATCTCATATAAAGCGCTTGTGTGCAGCATTTTGAAAGCAACTGGGAGCTATGCAAACCACGTGTGGGCTCTAGAATCCTTCAGGGTACTGACAAATGAGGCTGCAGTTTTTCAAATTAAATAGTGTTCCTTTTATTATTATTAGCGGGATGCAATGCTGTGTCAGCCCTGCCGTATTTCTAATTTGAGATAAATGTGTTGATGACATAATTTACCGAACAACAAGCGTTTTGTGGGAACATGCTGGAGCTATTATTTATTCTTTGGCTAAAATGCAATCATCATTTGCTGTACATGTGCCCTGCATCCTCTGCTCATTTTAGTTCAAAAACAGAAACCCCATCCCAGCTAATGTCAAATTTGTAACGCTTTAAGAAGACACTTTTAAATTATGAACATGAGCAGGAATTAAATTTATCGGAGCAAGTCAGGCTATTCAAGTGACCTCAGGTCAGGACCGTGGCAGGGGCAGGGATTTAAATATAAAGAGGCAGCTGAAGTTAGCATCAAATGCATGTTTAACCATGTCATGCTGCATTCCACAGGCGAGGCCCTAATTAAAAGGTCACAAATGTCAACAAGACAGCCTTACAAGATAACATCTCGGCCGCTACTGCTGGAACACGTTATACAGGTTCTGCCAGTCCCCTGCTCATGGTAACTGAAGCTGACGAAAGCCAGTAAGTTTAAACACTTCCACATAACCTGCAATATTTCACTATATTTAAAACAATTTCTATGACACATTGACTCACTGAATCATAAGAAGGCACAACCTGCAAACATATATTATGACCTAAATGTATGCATTTTACTGAAGTGACGCTTTAAAAGGGGCCCTGTAACCATTCAAAACAGTCTATTTATCTGAAAATCGACTTTTGCATTCTGGATACTAAGAAATAAATATCATACAATTTTTTTGCATAATGGGTATTACTAGAATGTCTAATATCAAATTTAGGAGTCATACATTTGAAAATAATTATTTATACCTTATAGAAATGAGCTTGTTTGCGCCTAGGGTAAGGGAAATTGCGCACAGAAGTGTTTGGTCATTTTCGTGGTACAACATAACTTAAATCAAACATTTTAATGCTAGGGGGTCATAGTATGAGTGTTAAGCTTCACAAATATTAAAAAACGATTTTTGTAGCACTTGTTTTTAATTATTATTTTTCATAATTAATAATTTTTTTCTCCTAATGAAGCCTAATTATTGCTATTTGTGACTGTTCTACATGTAAAACGCTCACTATATCCCTAGCCTATTATTTAGATACATATTAACACACAAGCTTAGGCGCAGCTGCCTAACTGGGACTGCGTGAGATTACTGCGCCATATTTATGTAAAAAGGACTATTTGCAAAATTCCACCACCCGTGTTTAACTAAAGAGGTGTTGGCTGAATGAACATTCTTATTAGATATACTGCAGCTGAAAAGACTTGGCTGTGAACATCTAACACCGTGCGTCTAAAGAACAGGCAATTTCGTTTTTTCATTTTTTTTCTTTGGAGCCTTATTTACATCTATTGAACGTGACCCATACACATACATACATTGAGCTCATTCCAGACACAAAACAGAAGGGGGGTCAAACATTCAGGATACACAAAACAGCGTGCTCTAACCATTTCTTGTAAATAGCGCCGTCGCAATTTACAACAAAACCCACAAACAACATAGACATTTAAACACACATTTTAACCCATAGGTCAACACTTAGGACAGAAACAAGGAACAGCCTACAGACTGTCTTCAAAAATAACCTGCCAATACTAGTTGTAAACCATATTTACAACAAAAACTTTTTTGTTCCTATTTTTTTTCGTTTTTTTGTTGTTAAATTCTTCAACAGATTTCCAGAAGGCTGCAAAAGGGACAGCCTCACAGACCTTTAGAGAGAGCTCATAAATTGGAGTTCCAACCGGAGGTATCAGACGCGAATCCTCCAACCGGGAATCCTTTGTTGCAACCTAGTCAATACTAATACAAAACAAAATACCGCGACCAGGCATCTGCGCTCACTAGTCGGGTTTCAGACTTCATGGGGCTATCTCCAACGATATACACGCAAATGTACGTGACCCACGGTTTTTGAATACTGCAGTGTTCAAATAATACTAAGGAACCAATACTGAGGAAGATTATCCAACTAAAGCAACCGGCGATAATCTGAACCACAGCAACCAAAGGCCTACCAAACGAACCAAATGTATCGATACCCGAACTGAACTGAACTGAACCGAATGATTATCGTAACCAGATAATCTTACAAAACCGAACTGAACCGAGAATCTTACGAAGGACTGCGTCACATTTCTGCGACCAATAAATAACTGAGGACTGCGTCACATTTCCGCGACCAATAAATAACTAAGGACTCAGAACCAAAAAGGAGTGGGAGCGACCCACTTATTCTTCAATTAAAGCAGATGGAGAAAATATCTCTTCATTAACTGCCTATACAAATTGCAATTTGCATATACACAAATATTTGTCCAAATTATAACTGTCAATTCCCCACTGCACTAACAGTCTGTTAAAAAAAAACTTACAGCAAAAAAATGAGTTCCTTAGTCAGGAGTGGCAACTTCAGGAGAGTTTTAAGTCAGAAAAATCAAAAAAACATACTGGGCCGCAGAGACAAATAATCCCCCAGAAAACCCTGTGCCCAGAGTACCTCTTTTTGGTAGAATTCTGTCTTGTCTTCCCCAGCAGTTTTTCCATCCGTTGACAAAACACTACTGAAGATAACCACTCCATTATAAGGCCCACAGTTGGATGCGCCATTTGAGGAAAAGTAGAAAATGACTCACTCTCCCCACCAGGGATCTATCCAGCAGTTTGCATAATAAAGCAGCAAAGGAATTGACAGGCAATCTGTAAAATTAAAAGACATCTTTATTATAATTAATTATGAGGCTTCGTCGTCCAACCGTAGTTCTACAGCTGAAAGAGGGAGCCTGCCTGAGCTTTCTCAGGCAGGCCTTTTATACAAAAAGTTTGCCCCTAGGCTCACATTCTTGCTGTGACACACATCATTGTAGGTCGCTCCCATGGTACCATAACAAAGCAGGCTATAATTATGAATTCCATTCTACTTGCCCAAACTGACCAACCCATCTTCCATCATGAACATATGTCAAACTTCACATATTTTCCTGTGCAGGCCGGAGAAGCTCACAATAGAACTGGTTTCCTCCCCATCATATAAACAGTCACCTCCCCATTGTAAAAGCCCAGAAGCAGAGAAACAGAGCCAGGTGTGGAAGATAGAAATGTAGGATAAGGGGTGCTTATGGACCATAAACAGGCATGGCTACTGTATTCGGCCTTCTTATCTTGCTCAGGCCAATGTACACAACAAGTTGCTCAGATCTTTAATATAGATTGACTAGAGGGCATGGACTGGTTTGGTGAGGCCAACATCACGTAGGCAGATTCAGCCTGTTCAGGTCAAATGGGAATCAGGAAGAACTCAAGCTAAGGGGTACGTGTCCTTTCATACTTGCTCTACCAGAATCATTGGCTCATGTATATGCCTATGTAAAGGGCAACACCTAAAATGGACGCTGTTCACAACATGGGTGCCTGTGGGCTCAGAATGAATTTGCCAATAACTCCTGCATGCATCATTGTATTGTGATGAAAATACACACACATATAAAACTTGCCATTTTCGTTTCTCTGATATCAAAATCAAAGCAGAATAATGATATTTTAAACACAGGTTCAGATTTCAAAGAACCTCACTGTGACATGTGGTGGTGTTAAGGTTCAAGGGGACGAAGTCACACCTTTTACCCAGGGTTATGGAGCTCAGCGCAGGGTAAGATTTCAGGTTATCCCCCCTGGCTGGAGGTGTTAAAGCAAAAAACTTCACATGCCCAATACATTGTATTTCACCCCTTCACAGTATCAGGAAAAGGCCTGCAAGGCCTTGGGCCTACTTCCAGCCTCCAGGCACCGATTTTACTGATACCTGTGACATTTGGTGGTGTTAAGCTTCAAGGGGATGAAGTCACACTTTCTACCCAGGGTTATGGAGCTCAGCGCAGGGTAAGAATTCAGGTTATCCCCCTGGCTGGAGGTGTTAAAGCAAAACACTTCACATGCCCATTAAACTCTATTTCACCCCTTCACAGTATCAGGAAAGGCCTGCAAGGCCTTGTGCCTACTTCCAGCCCCCAGGCACCAATGTTACTGATGCCTGTGACATTTGGTGATGTTAAGCTTCAAGGGGATGAAGTCGCACCTTTTACCCAGGGTTAGGGAGCTCAGCGCAGGGTAAGATTTCAGGTTATCCCCCTGGCTTGAGGTGTTAAAGCAAAACACTTCACATGCCCAATAAAGTCTATTTCACCCCTTCACAGTATCAGGAAAGGCCTGCAAGGCCTTGGGCCTACTTCCAGCCCCCAGGCACCAATGTACTGATACCTGTGACATTTGGTGGTGTTAAGCTTCAAGGGGATGAAGTCACACTTTCTACCCAGGGTTATGGAGCTCAGTGCAGGGTAAGATTTTAGGTTATCCCCCTGGCTGGAGGTGTTTAAGCAAAACACCTCACATGCCCAGTACAGTGTATTTCACCCTTTCCCAGTATCAGGAAAGGCCTGCAAGGCCTTGTGCCTACTTCCAGCCTCCAGGCACCAATTTTACTGATACCTGTGACATTTGGTGGTGTTAATCTTCAAGGGGATGAAGTTGCACCTTCTACCCAGGGTTATGGAGCTCCGCGCATGGTAAGATTTCAGTGTATCCCCCTGGCTTGAGGTGTTAAAGCCAAACACTTCACATGCCCATTAAAGTCTATTTCACCCCTTGACAGTATCAGGAAAAGGCCTGCAAGGCCTTGGGCCTACTTCCAGCCTCCAGGCACCAATTATACTGATACCTGTGACATTTGGAGGTGTTAAGCTTCAAGGGGAAGAAGTCACACCTTCTACCCAGGGTTATGGAGCTCAGCGCATGGTAAGATTTCAAGTTTCACCCCTGGCTGGAGGTGTTAAAGCCAAACACTCCACATGCCCAATAAAGTCTATTTCACCCATTCACAGTATCAGGAAAAGCCTGCAAGGCCTTGGGCCTTCTTCCAGCCCCCAGGCACCAATTTTACAGATACCTGTGACATTTGGTGGTGTGAAGCTTCAAGGGGATGAAGTCACACTTTCTACCCAGGGTTATGGAGCTCAGTGCAGGGTAAGAATTCAGTTTATCCCCCTGGCTGGAGGTGTTAAAGCAAAACACGCCACATGCCCAATAAAGTCTATTTCACGCCTTCACAGTATCAGGAAAGGCCTGCAAGGCCTTGGGCCTACATCTATTCTCCAGGCACCAATTGTACTGATACCTGTGACATTTGGTGTTGTTCAACTTCAAGGGGATGAAGTCACACCTTCTACCCAGGGTTATGGAGCTCAGCGCAGGGTAAGATTTCAGCTTTTCACCCCTAGCTGGATGTGTTGAAGCAAAACACTTCTCATGCCCAATAAAGTCTATTTCAACCCTTCACAGTATCAGGAAAGGCCTGCAAGGCCTTGGGCCTACTTCCCGCCTCCAGGCACCTGTTTTTGTGATACTTGTGACATTTGGAGGTTTTCAGCTTCAAGGGGATGAAGTCACACCTTCTACCCAGGGTTATGGAGCTCAGCGCAGGGTAAGATTTCAGGTTATCCCCCTGGCTTGAGGTGTTAAAGCGAAATACTACACATGCCAAGTAAAGTCTATTTCACCCCTTCACAGTATCAGGAAAAGCCTGCAAGGCCTTGGGCCTACTTCCAGCCTCCAGGCACCAATTTTACTGATGCCTGTGACATTTGGTGGTGTTGAGCTTCAAGGGGATGAAGTCACACCTTTTACCCAGGGTTATGGAGCGCAGCGCAGGGTAAGATTTCAGGTTATCGCCCTGGCTTGAGGTGTTAAAGCAAAACACTTCACATGCCCAATAAAGTCTAGTTCACCCCTTTCACAGTATCAGGAAAGGCCTGCAAGGCCTTGGGCTTACTTCCAGCCTACAGGCACCAATTTTACTGATACCTGTGACATTTGGAGGTGTTAAGCTTCAAGGGGAAGAGGTCACACCTTCTACCCAGGGTTATGGAGCTCAGTGCAGGGTAAGAATTCAGGTTATACCCCTGGCTGGAGGTGTTAAAGCAAAACACTTCACATGCCCAATAAATTGTATTTCACCCCTTCACAGTATCAGGAAAGGCCTGCAAGGCCTTGGGCCTAGTTCCAGCCCCCAAGCACCAATGTTACTGACACCTGTGACATTTGGTGGTGTTAAGCTTTAAGGGTAAGAAGTCACACTTTCTACCCAGGGTTATGGAGCTCAGCACAGGTTAAGATTTTAGGTTATCCCCCTGGCTGGAGGTGTTTAAGCAAAACACCTCACATGCCCAGTACAGTGTATTTCACCCTTTCCCAGTATCAGGATAGTCCTGCAAGGCCTTGTGCCTACTTCCAGCCTCCAGGCACCAATGTTACTGATACCTGTGACATGTGGTGGTGTTAAGCTTCAAGGGGATGAAGTCACACCTTTTACCCAGGGTTATGGAGCTCAGTGCAGGGTAAGAATTCAGGTAATCCCCCTGGCTGGAGGTGTTAAAGCAAAACACTCCACATGCCCAATAAAGTCTATTTCACCCCTTCACAGTATCAGGAAAGGCCTGCAAGGCCTTGTGCCTACTTCCAGCCTCCAGGCACCAATGTTACTGATACCTGTGACATTTGGTGGTGTTAAGCTTCAAGGGGATGAAGTCACACCTTCTACCCAGGGTTATGGAGCTCAGCGCAGGGTAAGATTTCAGGTTATCCCCCTGGCTGGAGGTGTTAAAGCAAATCACTTCACATGCCCAAGAAAGTCTATTTCACACCTTCACGGTATCAGGAAAGGCCTGCAAGGCCTTTTGCCTACTTCCAGCCTCCAGGCACCAATGTTACTGATATCTGTGACATTTGGTGGTGTTAAGCTTCAAGGGGAAGAAGTCACAACTTCAACCCAGGGATATGGAGCTCAGCGCAGGGTAAGATTTCAGTTTATCCCCTTGGCTTGAGGTGTTAAAGCCAAACACTTTATATGCCCTTTAACGTCTATTTCACCCCTTCACAGTATCAGGAAAAGGCCTGCAAGGCCTTGTGCCTACTTCCAGCCTCCAGGCACCAATGTTACTGGTACCTGTGACATGTGGTGGTGTTAAGCTTCAAGGGGAAAAAGTCACACCTTCTACCCAGGGTTATGGTGCTCAGCGCAGGGTAAAATTTCAGGTTATCGCCCGGGCTCGAGTTGCTAAAGCAAAACACTTCACATGCCCAATAAAGTCTATTTCACCCCTTTCACAGTATCAGGAAAGGCATGCAAGGCCTTGGGCCTACTTCCAGCCCCCAGTTACCAATGTTACTGATACCTGTGACAGTTGGTGGTGTTAAGCTTCAAGGGGAAGAAGTCACACCTTCTACCCAGGGATATGGAGCTCAGCGCAGGGTAAGATTTCAGTTTATCCCCTTGGCTTGAGGTGTTAAAGCCAAACACTTTATATGCCCTTTAAAGTCTATTTCACCCCTTCACAGTATCAGGAAAAGGCCTGTAAGGCCTTGTGCCTACTTCCAGCCTCCAGGCACCAATGTTACTGGTACCTGTGACATGTGGTGGTGTTAAGCTTCAAGGGGATGAAGTCACACCTTCTACCCAGGGTTATGGAGCTCAGCGCAGGTTAAGATTTCAGGTTATCGCCCGGGCTCGAGTTGCTAAAGCAAAACACTTCACATGCCCAATAAAGTCTATTTCACCCCTTTCACAGTATCAGGAAAGGCATGCAAGGCCTTGGGCCTACTTCCAGCCCCCAGTTACCAATGTTACTGATACCTGTGACAGTTGGTGGTGTTAAGCTTCAAGGGGAAGAAGTCACACCTTCTACCCAGGGTTATGGAGCTCAGCGCAGGGTAAGATTTCAGGTTATCCCCCTGGCTGGAGGTGTTAAAGCAAAACACTCTACATGCCCAATAAAGCCTATTTCACCCCTTCACAGTATCAGGAAAGGCCTGCAAGGCCTTGGGCCTACTTCCAGCCTCCAGGCACCAATGTTACTGATACCTGTGACATTTGGTGGTGTTAAGCTTCAAGGGGAAGAAGTCACACTTTCTACCCAGGGTTATGGAGCTCAGAGCAGGGTAAGATTTTAGGTAACCCCCCTGGCTGGAGGTATTTAAGCAAAACACCTCACATGCCCAGTACAGTGTATTTCACCCTTTCCCAGTATCAGGAAAGGCCTGCAACGCCTTGTGCCTACTTCCAGCCTCCGGGCACCAATGTTACTGATACCTGTGACATTTGGTAGTGTTAAGCTTCAAGGGGATGAAGTCACACTTTCTACCCAGGGTTATGGAGCTCAGCACGGGGTAAGATTTTAGGTTATCCCCCTGGCTGGAGGTGTTTAAGCAAAACACCTCACATGCCCAGTACAGTGTATTTCACCCTTTCCCAGTATCAGGATAGTCCTGCAAGGCCTTGTGCCTACTTCCAGCCTCCAGGCACCAATGTTACTGATACCTGTGACATGTGGTGGTGTTAATCTTCAAGGGGATGAAGTCACACCTTTTACCCAGGGTTATGGAGCTCAGTGCAGGGTAAGAAATCAGGTAATCGCCCTGGCTGGAGGTGTTCAAGCAAAACACTTCACACGCCCAATAAAGAGTATTTCACCCCTTCACAGTATCAGGAAAGGCCTGCAAGGCCTTGGGCCTACTTCCAGCCTCCAGGCACCAATGTTACTGATACCTGTGACATTTGGTGGTGTTAAGCTTCAAGGGGATGAAGTCACACCTTTTACCCAGGGTTATGGAGCTCAGTGCAGGGTAAGAATTCAGGTAATCCCCCTGGCTGGAGGTGTTAAAGCAAAACACTCTACATGCCCAATAAAGTCTATTTCACCCCTTCACAGTATCAGGAAAGGCCTGCAAGGCCTTGGGCCTACTTCCAGCCCCCAGGCACAAATGTTACTGATACCTGTGACATTTGGTGGTGTTAAGCTTCAAGGGGAAGAAGTCACACCTTCTACCCAGGGTTATTCAGCTCAGCGCAGGGTAAGATTTTAGGTTATCCCCCTGGCTGGAGGTGTTAAAGCAAAACACTTCACATGCCCAATAAATTGTATTTCACCCCTTTACAGTATCAGGAAAGGCCTGCAAGGCCTTGGGCCTACTTCCAGCCTCCATGCACCAATTTTACTGATACCTGTGACATTTGGTGTTGTTAAGCTTCAAGGGGATTAAGTCACACCTTCTACCCAGGGTTATGGAGCTCAGCACAGGGTACCATTTTAGGTTATCCCCCTGGCTGGAGGTGTTAAAACAAAACACTTCACATGCCCAATAAATTGTATTTCACCTCTTCACAGTATCAGGAAAGGCCTGCAAGGCCTTGGGCCTACTTCCAGCTTCCAGGCACCAATGTTACTGATACCTGTGACATTTGGTGGTGTTAAGCTTCAAGGGGATGAAGTCACACCTTCTACCCAGGGTTATGGAGCTCAGCGCAGGGTAAGATTTTAGGTTATCCCCCTGGCTGGAGGTGTTTAAGCAAAACACCTCACATGCCCAGTACAGTGTATTTCACCCTTTCCCAGTATCAGTAAAGGCCTGCAAGGCCTTGTGCCTACTTCCAGCCTCCAGGCACCAATGTTACTGATACCTGTGACATTTGGTGGTGTTAAGCTTCAAGGGGATGAAGTCGCACCTTCTACCCATGGTTATGGAGCTCCGCGCAGGGTAAGATTTCAGGCTTCACCCCAGGCTTAAGGCGTGAAAATAGAACAATTACCATACACAACAATGTGTATTTCACCCATTCGCAGTATCAGGAAAGGCCTGCAAGGCCTTGGGCCTACTTCCAGCCTCCAGGCACCAATGTTACTGATACCTGTGACATTTGGTGGTGTTAAGCTTCATGGGGAAGAAGTCACACCTTCTACCCAGTGTTATGGAGCTCAGTGCAGGGTAAGATTTCAGGTTATCCCCCCTGGCTGGAGGTGTTAAAGCAAAACACTTCACATGCCCATTAAATTGTATTTCACCCCTTCACAGTATCAGGAAAAGCCTGCAAGGCCTTGGGCCTACTTCCAGCCTCCAGGCACCAATTTTACTGATACCTGTGACATTTGGTGGTGTTAAGCTTCAAGGGGATGAAGTCACACCTTCTACCCAGGGTTATGGAGCTCAGCGCAGGGTAAGATTTTAGGTTATCCCCCTGGCTGGAGGTGTTAAAACAAAACACTGCACATGCCCAATAAATTGTATTTCACCCCTTCACAGTATCAGGAAAGGCCTGCAAGGCCTTGGGCCTACTTCCAGCCCCCAGGCACCAATGTTACTGATACCTGTGACATTTGGTGGTGTTAGGCTTCAAGGGGATGAAGTCACACCTTCTACCCAGGGTTATGGAGCTCAGCGCAGGGTAAGAATTTAGGTTATCCCCCTGGCTGGAGGTGTTTAAGCAAAACACCTCACATGCCCAGTACAGTGTATTTCACCCTTTCCCAGTATCAGTAAAGGCCTGCAAGGCCTTGTGCCTACTTCCAGCCTCCAGGCACCAATGTTACTGATACCTGTGACATTTGGTGGTGTTAAGCTTCAAGGGGATGAAGTCGCACCTTCTACCCAGGGTTATGGAGCTCCACGCAGGGTAAGATTTCAGGCTTCACCCCAGGCTTAAGGCGTGAAAATAGAACAATTACCATACACAACAATGTGTATTTCACCCATTCACAGTATCAGCAAAGGCATGCAAGGCCTTGGGCCTACTTCCAGCCTCCAGTCACCAATGTTACTGACACCTGTGACATTTGGTGGTGTTAAGCTTCAAGGGGATGAAGTCATACCTTTTACCCAGGGTTATGGAGCTCAGCGCAGGGTAAGATTTCAGGTTATCACCCTGGCTTGAGGTGTTAAAGCAAAACACTTCACATTCCCAATAAAGTCTATTTCACCCCTTTCACAGTATCAGGAAAGGCCTGCAAGGCCTTGGGCCTACTTCCAGCCCCCAGGCACCAATGTTACTGACACCTGTGACATTTGGTGGTGTTAAGCTTCAAGGGGAAGAAGTCACACCTTCTACCCAGGGTTATGGAGCTCAGCGCTGGGTAAGATTTCAGGTTATCCCCCTGGCTGGAGGTGTTAAAGCAAAACACTCCACATGCCCAATAAAGTCTATTTCACCCCTTCACAGTATCAGGAAAGGCCTGCAAGGCCTTGGGCCTACTTCCAGCCTCCAGGCACGAATTTTACAGATACCTGTGACATTTGGTGGTGTTAAGCTTCAAGGGGAAGAAGTCACACCTTCTACCCAGGGTTATGGAGCTTAGCGCAGGGTAAGATTTCAGGTTATCCCCCTGGCTGGAGGTGTTAAAGCAAAACACTCCACATGCCCAATAAAGTCTATTTCACCCCTTCACAGTATCAGGAAAGGCCTGCAAGGCCTTGGGCCTAGTTCCAGCCCCCAAGCACCAATGTTACTGACACCTGTGACATTTGGTGTTGTTAAGCTTCAAGGGGATGAAGTCACACCTTTTACCCAGGGTTATGGAGCTCAGCGCAGGGTAAGATTTCAGGCTTCACCCCAGGCTTAAGGCGTGAACATAGAACAATTACCATACACAACAATGTGTATTTAACCCATTCACAGTATCAGGAAAGGCCTGCAAGGCCTTGTGCCTACTTCCAGCCTCCAGGCACCAATGTTACTGATACCTGTGACATTTGGTGGTGTTATGCTTCAAGGGGATGAAGTCGCACCTTCTACCCAGGGTTATGGAGCTCAGCGCAGGGTAAGATTTCAGGCTTCACCCCAGGCTTAAGGCGTGAAAATAGAACAATTACCATACACAACAATGTGTATTTCACCCATTCACAGTATCAGGAAAGGCCTGCAAGGCCTTGGGCCTACTTCCAGCCTCCAGGCACCAATGTTACTGATACCTGTGACATTCGGTGGTGTTAAGCTTCAAGGGGATGAAGTCACACCTTTTACCCAGGGTTATGGAGCTCAGCGCAGGGTAAGATTTCAGGTTATCGCCCTGGCTTGAGGTGTTAAAGCAAAACACTTCACATGCCCAATAAAGTCTAGTTCACCCCTTTCAGAGTATCAGGAAAGGCCTGCAAGGCCTTGGGCCTACTTCCAGCCTCCAGGCACCAATTGTACTGATACCTGTGACATGTGGTGGTGTTAAGCTTCAAGGGGACGAAGTCACACCTTTTACCCAGGGTTATGGAGCTCAGCGCAGGGTAAGATTTCAGGTTATCCCCCCTGGCTGGAGGTGTTAAAGCAAAACACTTCACATGCCCAATACATTGTATTTCACCCCTTCACAGTATCAGGAAAAGGCCTGCAAGGCCTTGGGCCTACTTCCAGCCTCCAGGCACCGATTTTACTGATACCTGTGACATTTGGTGGTGTTAAGCTTCAAGGGGATGAAGTCACACTTTCTACCCAGGGTTATGGAGCTCAGCGCAGGGTAAGAATTCAGGTTATCCCCCTGGCTGGAGGTGTTAAAGCAAAACACTTCACATGCCCATTAAACTCTATTTCACCCCTTCACAGTATCAGGAAAGGCCTGCAAGGCCTTGTGCCTACTTCCAGCCCCCAGGCACCAATGTTACTGATGCCTGTGACATTTGGTGGTGTTAAGCTTCAAGGGGATGAAGTCGCACCTTTTACCCAGGGTTAGGGAGCTCAGTGCAGGGTAAGAATTCAGGTTATACCCCTGGCTGGAGGTGTTAAAGCAAAACACTTCACATGCCCAATAAATTGTATTTCACCCCTTCACAGTATCAGGAAAGGCCTGCAAGGCCTTGGGCCTAGTTCCAGCCCCCAAGCACCAATGTTACTGACACCTGTGACATTTGGTGGTGTTAAGCTTTAAGGGTAAGAAGTCACACTTTCTACCCAGGGTTATGGAGCTCAGCACAGGGTAAGATTTTAGGTTATCCCCCTGGCTGGAGGTGTTTAAGCAAAACACCTCACATGCCCAGTACAGTGTATTTCACCCTTTCCCAGTATCAGGATAGTCCTGCAAGGCCTTGTGCCTACTTCCAGCCTCCAGGCACCAATGTTACTGATACCTGTGACATGTGGTGGTGTTAAGCTTCAAGGGGATGAAGTCACACCTTTTACCCAGGGTTATGGGGCTCAGTGCAGGGTAAGAATTCAGGTAATCCCCCTGGCTGGAGGTGTTAAAGCAAAACACTCCACATGCCCAATAAAGTCTATTTCACCCCTTCACAGTATCAGGAAAGGCCTGCAAGGCCTTGTGCCTACTTCCAGCCTCCAGGCACCAATGTTACTGATACCTGTGACATTTGGTGGTGTTAAGCTTCAAGGGGATGAAGTCACACCTTCTACCCAGGGTTATGGAGCTCAGCGCAGGGTAAGATTTTAGGTTATCCCCCTGGCTGGAGGTGTTAAAGCAAATCACTTCACATGCCCAAGAAAGTCTATTTCACACCTTCACGGTATCAGGAAAGGCCTGCAAGGCCTTTTGCCTACTTCCAGCCTCCAGGCACCAATGTTACTGATATCTGTGACATTTGGTGGTGTTAAGCTTCAAGGGGAAGAAGTCACAACTTCAACCCAGGGATATGGAGCTCAGCGCAGGGTAAGATTTCAGTTTATCCCCTTGGCTTGATGTGTTAAAGCCAAACACTTTATATGCCCTTTAACGTCTATTTCACCCCTTCACAGTATCAGGAAAAGGCCTGCAAGGCCTTGTGCCTACTTCCAGCCTCCAGGCACCAATGTTACTGGTACCTGTGACATGTGGTGGTGTTAAGCTTCAAGGGGATAAAGTCACACCTTCTACCCAGGGTTATGGTGCTCAGCGCAGGGTAAAATTTCAGGTTATCGCCCGGGCTCGAGTTGCTAAAGCAAAACACTTCACATGCCCAATAAAGTCTATTTCACCCCTTTCACAGTATCAGGAAAGGCATGCAAGGCCTTGGGCCTACTTCCAGCCCCCAGTTACCAATGTTACTGATACCTGTGACAGTTGGTGGTGTTAAGCTTCAAGGGGAAGAAGTCACACCTTCTACCCAGGGATATGGAGCTCAGCGCAGGGTAAGATTTCAGTTTATCCCCTTGGCTTGAGGTGTTAAAGCCAAACACTTTATATGCCCTTTAAAGTCTATTTCACCCCTTCACAGTATCAGGAAAAGGCCTGTAAAGCCTTGTGCCTACTTCCAGCCTCCAGGCACCAATGTTACTGGTACCTGTGACATGTGGTGGTGTTAAGCTTCAAGGGGATGAAGTCACACTTTCTACCCAGGGTTATGGAGCTCAGCGCAGGTTAAGATTTCAGGTTATCGCCCGGGCTCGAGTTGCTAAAGCAAAACACTTCACATGCCCAATAAAGTCTATTTCACCCCTTTCACAGTATCAGGAAAGGCATGCAAGGCCTTGGGCCTACTTCCAGCCCCCAGTTACCAATGTTACTGATACCTGTGACAGTTGGTGGTGTTAAGCTTCAAGGGGAAGAAGTCACACCTTCTACCCAGGGTTATGGAGCTCAGCGCAGGGTAAGATTTCAGGTTATCCCCCTGGCTGGAGGTGTTAAAGCAAAACACTCTACATGCCCAATAAAGCCTATTTCACCCCTTCACAGTATCAGGAAAGGCCTGCAAGGCCTTGGGCCTACTTCCAGCCTCCAGGCACCAATGTTACTGATACCTGTGACATTTGGTGGTGTTAAGCTTCAAGGGGAAGAAGTCACACTTTCTACCCAGGGTTATGGAGCTCAGAGCAGGGTAAGATTTTAGGTAACCCCCCTGGCTGGAGGTGTTTAAGCAAAACACCTCACATGCCCAGTACAGTGTAATTCACCCTTTCCCAGTATCAGGAAAGGCCTGCAACGCCTTGTGCCTACTTCCAGCCTCCGGGCACCAATGTTACTGATACCTGTGACATTTGGTAGTGTTAAGCTTCAAGGGGATGAAGTCACACTTTCTACCCAGGGTTATGGAGCTCAGCACAGGGTAAGATTTTAGGTTATCCCCCTGGCTGGAGGTGTTTAAGCAAAACACCTCACATGCCCAGTACAGTGTATTTCACCCTTTCCCAGTATCAGGATAGTCCTGCAAGGCCTTGTGCCTACTTCCAGCCTCCAGGCACCAATGTTACTGATACCTGTGACATGTGGTGGTGTTAATCTTCAAGGGGATGAAGTCACACCTTTTACCCAGGGTTATGGAGCTCAGTGCAGGGTAAGAAATCAGGTAATCGCCCTGGCTGGAGGTGTTCAAGCAAAACACTTCACACGCCCAATAAAGAGTATTTCACCCCTTCACAGTATCAGGAAAGGCCTGCAAGGCCTTGGGCCTACTTCCAGCCTCCAGGCACCAATGTTACTGATACCTGTGACATTTGGTGGTGTTAAGCTTCAAGGGGATGAAGTCACACCTTTTACCCAGGGTTATGGAGCTCAGTGCAGGGTAAGAATTCAGGTAATCCCCCTGGCTGGAGGTGTTAAAGCAAAACACTCTACATGCCCAATAAAGTCTATTTCACCCCTTCACAGTATCAGGAAAGGCCTGCAAGGCCTTGGGCCTACTTCCAGCCCCCAGGCACAAATGTTACTGATACCTGTGACATTTGGTGGTGTTAAGCTTCAAGGGGAAGAAGTCACACCTTCTACCCAGGGTTATTCAGCTCAGCGCAGGGTACGATTTTAGGTTATCCCCCTGGCTGGAGGTGTTAAAGCAAAACACTTCACATGCCCAATAAATTGTATTTCACCCCTTTACAGTATCAGGAAAGGCCTGCAAGGCCTTGGGCCTACTTCCAGCCTCCATGCACCAATTTTACTGATACCTGTGACATTTGGTGTTGTTAAGCTTCAAGGGGATTAAGTCACACCTTCTACCCAGGGTTATGGAGCTCAGCACAGGGTACCATTTAAGGTTATCCCCCTGGCTGGAGGTGTTAAAACAAAACACTTCACATGCCCAATAAATTGTATTTCACCTCTTCACAGTATCAGGAAAGGCCTGCAAGGCCTTGGGCCTACTTCCAGCTTCCAGGCACCAATGTTACTGATACCTGTGACATTTGGTGGTGTTAAGCTTCAAGGGGATGAAGTCACACCTTCTACCCAGGGTTATGGAGCTCAGCGCAGGGTAAGATTTTAGGTTATCCCCCTGGCTGGAGGTGTTTAAGCAAAACACCTCACATGCCCAGTACAGTGTATTTCACCCTTTCCCAGTATCAGTAAAGGCCTGCAAGGCCTTGTGCCTACTTCCAGCCTCCAGGCACCAATGTTACTGATACCTGTGACATTTGGTGGTGTTAAGCTTCAAGGGGATGAAGTCGCACCTTCTACCCATGGTTATGGAGCTCCGCGCAGGGTAAGATTTCAGGCTTCACCCAGGCTTAAGGCGTGAAAATAGAACAATTACCATACACAACAATGTGTATTTCACCCATTCGCAGTATCAGGAAAGGCCTGCAAGGCCTTGGGCCTACTTCCAGCCTCCAGGCACCAATGTTACTGATACCTGTGACATTTGGTGGTGTTAAGCTTCAAGGGGAAGAAGTCACACCTTCTACCCAGTGTTATGGAGCTCAGTGCAGGGTAAGATTTCAGGTTATCCCCCCTGGCTGGATGTGTTAAAGCAAAACACTTCACATGCCCATTAAATTGTATTTCACCCCTTCACAGTATCAGGAAAAGCCTGCAAGGCCTTGGGCCTACTTCCAGCCTCCAGGCACCAATTTTACTGATACCTGTGACATTTGGTGGTGTTAAGCTTCAAGGGGATGAAGTCACACCTTCTACCCAGGGTTATGGAGCTCAGCGCAGGGTAAGATTTTAGGTTATCCCCCTGGCTGGAGGTGTTAAAACAAAACACTGCACATGCCCAATAAATTGTATTTCACCCCTTCACAGTATCAGGAAAGGCCTGCAAGGCCTTGGGCCTACTTCCAGCCCCCAGGCACCAATGTTACTGATACCTGTGACATTTGGTGGTGTTAGGCTTCAAGGGGATGAAGTCACACCTTCTACCCAGGGTTATGGAGCTCAGCGCAGGGTAAGAATTTAGGTTATCCCCCTGGCTGGAGGTGTTTAAGCAAAACACCTCACATGCCCAGTACAGTGTATTTCACCCTTTCCCAGTATCAGTAAAGGCCTGCAAGGCCTTGTGCCTACTTCCAGCCTCCAGGCACCAATGTTACTGATACCTGTGACATTTGGTGGTGTTAAGCTTCAAGGGGATGAAGTCGCACCTTCTACCCAGGGTTATGGAGCTCCACGCAGGGTAAGATTTCAGGCTTCACCCCAGGCTTAAGGCGTGAAAATAGAACAATTACCATACACAACAATGTGTATTTCACCCATTCACAGTATCAGGAAAGGCATGCAAGGCCTTGGGCCTACTTCCAGCCTCCAGTCACCAATGTTACTGACACCTGTGACATTTGGTGGTGTTAAGCTTCAAGGGGATGAAGTCATACCTTTTACCCAGGGTTATGGAGCTCAGCGCAGGGTAAGATTTCAGGTTATCACCCTGGCTTGAGGTGTTAAAGCAAAACACTTCACATTCCCAATAAAGTCTATTTCACCCCTTTCACAGTATCAGGAAAGGCCTGCAAGGCCTTGGGCCTACTTCCAGCCCCCAGGCACCAATGTTACTGACACCTGTGACATTTGGTGGTGTTAAGCTTCAAGGGGAAGAAGTCACACCTTCTACCCAGGGTTATGGAGCTCAGCGCTGGGTAAGATTTCAGGTTATCCCCCTGGCTGGAGGTGTTAAAGCAAAACACTCCACATGCCCAATAAAGTCTATTTCACCCCTTCACAGTATCAGGAAAGGCCTGCAAGGCCTTGGGCCTACTTCCAGCCTCCAGGCACGAATTTTACAGATACCTGTGACATTTGGTGGTGTTAAGCTTCAAGGGGAAGAAGTCACACCTTCTACCCAGGGTTATAGAGCTTAGCGCAGGGTAAGATTTCAGGTTATCCTCCTGGCTGGAGGTGTTAAAGCAAAACACTCCACATGCCCAATAAAGTCTATTTCACCCCTTCACAGTATCAGGAAAGGCCTGCAAGGCCTTGGGCCTAGTTCCAGCCCCAAGCACCAATGTTACTGACACCTGTGACATTTGGTGTTGTTAAGCTTCAAGGGGATGAAGTCACACCTTTTACCCAGGGTTATGGAGCTCAGCGCAGGGTAAGATTTCAGGCTTCACCCCAGGCTTAAGGCGTGAACATAGAACAATTACCATACACAACAATGTGTATTTCACCCATTCACAGTATCAGGAAAGGCCTGCAAGGCCTTGTGCCTACTTCCAGCCTCCAGGCACCAATGTTACTGATACCTGTGACATTTGGTGGTGTTATGCTTCAAGGGGATGAAGTCGCACCTTCTACCCAGGGTTATGGAGCTCAGCGCAGGGTAAGATTTCAGGCTTCACCCCAGGCTTAAGGCGTGAAAATAGAACAATTACCATACACAACAATGTGTATTTCACCCATTCACAGTATCAGGAAAGGCCTGCAAGGCCTTGGGCCTACTTCCAGCCTCCAGGCACCAATGTTACTGATACCTGTGACATTCGGTGGTGTTAAGCTTCAAGGGGATGAAGTCACACCTTTTACCTAGGGTTATGGAGCTCAGCGCAGGGTAAGATTTCAGGTTATCGCCCTGGCTTGAGGTGTTAAAGCAAAACACTTCACATGCCCAATAAAGTCTAGTTCACCCCTTTCAGAGTATCAGGAAAGGCCTGCAAGGCCTTGGGCCTACTTCCAGCCTCCAGGCACCAATTGTACTGATACCTGTGACATGTGGTGGTGTTAAGCTTCAAGGGGACGAAGTCACACCTTTTACCCAGGGTTATGGAGCTCAGCGCAGGGTAAGATTTCAGGTTATCCCCCCTGGCTGGAGGTGTTAAAGCAAAACACTTCACATGCCCAATACATTGTATTTCACCCCTTCACAGTATCAGGAAAAGGCCTGCAAGGCCTTGGGCCTACTTCCAGCCTCCAGGCACCGATTTTACTGATACCTGTGACATTTGGTGGTGTTAAGCTTCAAGGGGATGAAGTCACACTTTCTACCCAGGGTTATGGAGCTCAGCGCAGGGTAAGAATTCAGGTTATCCCCCTGGCTGGAGGTGTTAAAGCAAAACACTTCACATGCCCATTAAACTCTATTTCACCCCTTCACAGTATCAGGAAAGGCCTGCAAGGCCTTGTGCCTACTTCCAGCCCCCAGGCACCAATGTTACTGATGCCTGTGACATTTGGTGGTGTTAAGCTTCAAGGGGATGAAGTCGCACCTTTTACCCAGGGTTATGGAGCTCAGCGCAGGGTAAGATTTCAGGTTATCCCCCTGGCTTGAGGTGTTAAAGCAAAACTCTTCACATGATTTCACCCCTTCACAGTATCAGGAAAGGCCTGCAAGGCCTTGGGCCTACTTCCAGCCCCCAGGCACCAATGTACTGATACCTGTGACATTTGGTGGTGTTAAGCTTCAAGGGGATGAAGTCACACTTTCTACCCAGGGTTATGGAGCTCAGTGCAGGGTAAGATTTTAGGTTATCCCCCTGGCTGGAGGTGTTTAAGCAAAACACCTCACATGCCCAGTACAGTGTATTTCACCCTTTCCCAGAATCAGGAAAGGCCTGCAAGGCCTTGTGCCTACTTCCAGCCTCCAGGCACCAATTTTACTGATACCTGTGACATTTGGTGGTGTTAATCTTCAAGGGGATGAAGTTGCACCTTCTACCCAGGGTTATGGAGCTCCGCGCAGGGTAAGATTTCAGTGTATCCCCCTGGCTTGAGGTGTTAAAGCCAAACACTTCACATGCCCATTAAAGTCTATTTCACCCCTTGACAGTATAATGAAAAGGCCTGCAAGGCCTTGGGCCTACTTTCAGCCTCCAGGCACCAATTATACTGATACCTGTGACATTTGGAGGTGTTAAGCTTCAAGGGGAAGAAGTCACACCTTCTACCCAGGGTTATGGAGCTCAGCGCATGGTAAGATTTCAAGTTTCACCCCTGGCTGGAGGTGTTAAAGCCAAACACTCCACATGCCCAATAAAGTCTATTTCACCCATTCACAGTATCAGGAAAAGCCTGCAAGGCCTTGGGCCTTCTTCCAGCCCCCAGGCACCAATTTTACAGATACCTGTGACATTTGGTGGTGTGAAGCTTCAAGGGGATGAAGTCACACTTTCTACCCAGGGTTATGGAGCTCAGTGCAGGGTAAGAATTCAGTTTATCCCCCTGGCTGGAGGTGTTAAAGCAAAACACGCCACATGCCCAATAAAGTCTATTTCACACCTTCACAGTATCAGGAAAGGCCTGCAAGGCCTTGGGCCTACATCTATTCTCCAGGCACCAATTGTACTGATACCTGTGACATTTGGTGTTGTTCAACTTCAAGGGGATGAAGTCACACCTTCTACCCAGGGTTATGGAGCTCAGCGCAGGGTAAGATTTCAGCTTTTCACCCCTAGCTGGATGTGTTGAAGCAAAACACTTCTCATGCCCAATAAAGTCTATTTCAACCCTTCACAGTATCAGGAAAGGCCTGCAAGGCCTTGGGCCTACTTCCAGCCTCCAGGCACCTGTTTTTGTGATACTTGTGACATTTGGAGGTTTTCAGCTTCAAGGGGATGAAGTCACACCTTCTACCCAGGGTTATGGAGCTCAGCGCAGGGTAAGATTTCAGGTTATCCCCCTGGCTTGAGGTGTTAAAGCGAAACACTACACATGCCAAGTAAAGTCTATTTCACCCCTTCACAGTATCAGGAAAAGCCTGCAAGGCCTTGGGCCTACTTCCAGCCTCCAGGCACCAATTTTACTGATGCCTGTGACATTTGGTGGTGTTGAGCTTCAAGGGGATGAAGTCACACCTTTTACCCAGGGTTATGGAGCGCAGCGCAGGGTAAGATTTCAGGTTATCGCCCTGGCTTGAGGTGTTAAAGCAAAACACTTCACATGCCCAATAAAGTCTAGTTCACCCCTTTCACAGTATCAGGAAAGGCCTGCAAGGCCTTGGGCCTACTTCCAGCCTACAGGCACCAATTTTACTGATACCTGTGACATTTGGAGGTGTTAAGCTTCAAGGGGAAGAGGTCACACCTTCTACCCAGGGTTATGGAGCTCAGTGCAGGGTAAGAATTCAGGTTATACCCCTGGCTGGAGGTGTTAAAGCAAAACACTTCACATGCCCAATAAATTGTATTTCACCCCTTCACAGTATCAGGAAAGGCCTGCAAGGCCTTGGGCCTAGTTCCAGCCCCCAAGCACCAATGTTACTGACACCTGTGACATTTGGTGGTGTTAAGCTTTAAGGGTAAGAAGTCACACTTTCTACCCAGGGTTATGGAGCTCAGCACAGGGTAAGATTTTAGGTTATCCCCCTGGCTGGAGGTGTTTAAGCAAAACACCTCACATGCCCAGTACAGTGTATTTCACCCTTTCCCAGTATCAGGATAGTCCTGCAAGGCCTTGTGCCTACTTCCAGCCTCCAGGCACCAATGTTACTGATACCTGTGACATGTGGTGGTGTTAAGCTTCAAGGGGATGAAGTCACACCTTTTACCCAGGGTTATGGAGCTCAGTGCAGGGTAAGAATTCAGGTAATCCCCCTGGCTGGAGGTGTTAAAGCAAAACACTCCACATGCCCAATAAAGTCTATTTCACCCCTTCACAGTATCAGGAAAGGCCTGCAAGGCCTTGTGCCTACTTCCAGCCTCCAGGCACCAATGTTACTGATACCTGTGACATTTGGTGGTGTTAAGCTTCAAGGGGATGAAGTCACACCTTCTACCCAGGGTTATGGAGCTCAGCGCAGGGTAAGATTTCAGGTTATCCCCCTGGCTGGAGGTGTTAAAGCAAATCACTTCACATGCCCAAGAAAGTATATTTCACACCTTCACGGTATCAGGAAAGGTCTGCAAGGCCTTTTGCCTACTTCCAGCCTCCAGGCACCAATGTTACTGATATCTGTGACATTTGGTGGTGTTAAGCTTCAAGGGGAAGAAGTCACAACTTCAACCCAGGGATATGGAGCTCAGCGCAGGGTAAGATTTCAGTTTATCCCCTTGGCTTGAGGTGTTAAAGCCAAACACTTTATATGCCCTTTAACGTCTATTTCACCCCTTCACAGTATCAGGAAAAGGCCTGCAAGGCCTTGTGCCTACTTCCAGCCTCCAGGCACCAATGTTACTGGTACCTGTGACATGTGGTGGTGTTAAGCTTCAAGGGGATAAAGTCACACCTTCTACCCAGGGTTATGGTGCTCAGCGCAGGGTAAAATTTCAGGTTATCGCCCGGGCTCGAGTTGCTAAAGCAAAACACTTCACATGCCCAATAAAGTCTATTTCACCCCTTTCACAGTATCAGGAAAGGCATGCAAGGCCTTGGGCCTACTTCCAGCCCCCAGTTACCAATGTTACTGATACCTGTGACAGTTGGTGGTGTTAAGCTTCAAGGGGAAGAAGTCACACCTTCTACCCAGGGATATGGAGCTCAGCGCAGGGTAAGATTTCAGTTTATCCCCTTGGCTTGAGGTGTTAAAGCCAAACACTTTATATGCCCTTTAAAGTCTATTTCACCCCTTCACAGTATCAGGAAAAGGCCTGTAAGGCCTTGTGCCTACTTCCAGCCTCCAGGCACCAATGTTACTGGTACCTGTGACATGTGGTGGTGTTAAGCTTCAAGGGGATGAAGTCACACCTTCTACCCAGGGTTATGGAGCTCAGCGCAGGTTAAGATTTCAGGTTATCGCCCGGGCTCGAGTTGCTAAAGCAAAACACTTCACATGCCCAATAAAGTCTATTTCACCCCTTTCACAGTATCAGGAAAGGCATGCAAGGCCTTGGGCCTACTTCCAGCCCCCAGTTACCAATGTTACTGATACCTGTGACAGTTGGTGGTGTTAAGCTTCAAGGGGAAGAAGTCACACCTTCTACCCAGGGTTATGGAGCTCAGCGCAGGGTAAGATTTCAGGTTATCCCCCTGGCTGGAGGTGTTAAAGCAAAACACTCTACATGCCCAATAAAGCCTATTTCACCCCTTCACAGTATCAGGAAAGGCCTGCAAGGCCTTGGGCCTACTTCCCGCCTCCAGGCACCAATGTTACTGATACCTGTGACATTTGGTGGTGTTAAGCTTCAAGGGGAAGAAGTCACACTTTCTACCCAGGGTTATGGAGCTCAGAGCAGGGTAAGATTTTAGGTAACCCCCCTGGCTGGAGGTGTTTAAGCAAAACACCTCACATGCCCAGTACAGTGTATTTCACCCTTTCCCAGTATCAGGAAAGGCCTGCAACGCCTTGTGCCTACTTCCAGCCTCCGGGCACCAATGTTACTGATACCTGTGACATTTGGTAGTGTTAAGCTTCAAGGGGATGAAGTCACACTTTCTACCCAGGGTTATGGAGCTCAGCACAGGGTAAGATTTTAGGTTATCCCCCTGGCTGGAGGTGTTTAAGCAAAACACCTCACATGCCCAGTACAGTGTATTTCACCCTTTCCCAGTATCAGGATAGTCCTGCAAGGCCTTGTGCCTACTTCCAGCCTCCAGGCACCAATGTTACTGATACCTGTGACATGTGGTGGTGTTAATCTTCAAGGGGATGAAGTCACACCTTTTACCCAGGGTTATGGAGCTCAGTGCAGGGTAAGAAATCAGGTAATCGCCCTGGCTGGAGGTGTTCAAGCAAAACACTTCACACGCCCAATAAAGAGTATTTCACCCCTTCACAGTATCAGGAAAGGCCTGCAAGGCCTTGGGCCTACTTCCAGCCTCCAGGCACCAATGTTACTGATACCTGTGACATTTGGTGGTGTTAAGCTTCAAGGGGATGAAGTCACACCTTTTACCCAGGGTTATGGAGCTCAGTGCAGGGTAAGAATTCAGGTAATCCCCCTGGCTGGAGGTGTTAAAGCAAAACACTCTACATGCCCAATAAAGTCTATTTCACCCCTTCACAGTATCAGGAAAGGCCTGCAAGGCCTTGGGCCTACTTCCAGCCCCCAGGCACAAATGTTACTGATACCTGTGACATTTGGTGGTGTTAAGCTTCAAGGGGAAGAAGTCACACCTTCTACCCAGGGTTATTCAGCTCAGCGCAGGGTAAGATTTTAGGTTATCCCCCTGGCTGGAGGTGTTAAAGCAAAACACTTCACATGCCCAATAAATTGTATTTCACCCCTTTACAGTATCAGGAAAGGCCTGCAAGGCCTTGGGCCTACTTCCAGCCTCCATGCACCAATTTTACTGATACCTGTGACATTTGGTGTTGTTAAGCTTCAAGGGGATTAAGTCACACCTTCTACCCAGGGTTATGGAGCTCAGCACAGGGTACCATTTTAGGTTATCCCCCTGGCTGGAGGTGTTAAAACAAAACACTTCACATGCCCAATAAATTGTATTTCACCTCTTCACAGTATCAGGAAAGGCCTGCAAGGCCTTGGGCCTACTTCCAGCTTCCAGGCACCAATGTTACTGATACCTGTGACATTTGGTGGTGTTAAGCTTCAAGGGGATGAAGTCACACCTTCTACCCAGGGTTATGGAGCTCAGCGCAGGGTAAGATTTTAGGTTATCCCCCTGGCTGGAGGTGTTTAAGCAAAACACCTCACATGCCCAGTACAGTGTATTTCACCCTTTCCCAGTATCAGTAAAGGCCTGCAAGGCCTTGTGCCTACTTCCAGCCTCCAGGCACCAATGTTACTGATACCTGTGACATTTGGTGGTGTTAAGCTTCAAGGGGATGAAGTCGCACCTTCTACCCATGGTTATGGAGCTCCGCGCAGGGTAAGATTTCAGGCTTCGACCCAGGCTTAAGGCGTGAAAATAGAACAATTACCATACACAACAATGTGTATTTCACCCATTCGCAGTATCAGGAAAGGCCTGCAAGGCCTTGGGCCTACTTCCAGCCTCCAGGCACCAATGTTACTGATACCTGTGACATTTGGTGGTGTTAAGCTTCATGGGGAAGAAGTCACACCTTCTACCCAGTGTTATGGAGCTCAGTGCAGGGTAAGATTTCAGGTTATCCCCCCTGGCTGGAGGTGTTAAAGCAAAACACTTCACATGCCCATTAAATTGTATTTCACCCCTTCACAGTATCAGGAAAAGCCTGCAAGGCCTTGGGCCTACTTCCAGCCTCCAGGCACCAATTTTACTGATACCTGTGACATTTGGTGGTGTTAAGCTTCAAGGGGATGAAGTCACACCTTCTACCCAGGGTTATGGAGCTCAGCGCAGGGTAAGATTTTAGGTTATCCCCCTGGCTGGAGGTGTTAAAACAAAACACTGCACATGCCCAATAAATTGTATTTCACCCCTTCACAGTATCAGGAAAGGCCTGCAAGGCCTTGGGCCTACTTCCAGCCCCCAGGCAACAATGTTACTGATACCTGTGACATTTGGTGGTGTTAGGCTTCAAGGGGATGAAGTCACACCTTCTACCCAGGGTTATGGAGCTCAGCGCAGGGTAAGAATTTAGGTTATCCCCCTGGCTGGAGGTGTTTAAGCAAAACACCTCACATGCCCAGTACAGTGTATTTCACCCTTTCCCAGTATCAGTAAAGGCCTGCAAGGCCTTGTGCCTACTTCCAGCCTCCAGGCACCAATGTTACTGATACCTGTGACATTTGGTGGTGTTAAGCTTCAAGGGGATGAAGTCGCACCTTCTACCCACGGTTATGGAGCTCCACGCAGGGTAAGATATCAGGCTTCACCCCAGGCTTAAGGCGTGAAAATAGAACAATTACCATACACAACAATGTGTATTTCACCCATTCACAGTATCAGGAAAGGCATGCAAGGCCTTGGGCCTACTTCCAGCCTCCAGTCACCAATGTTACTGACACCTGTGACATTTGGTGGTGTTAAGCTTCAAGGGGATGAAGTCATACCTTTTACCGAGGGTTATGGAGCTCAGCGCAGGGTAAGATTTCAGGTTATCACCCTGGCTTGAGGTGTTAAAGCAAAACACTTCACATTCCCAATAAAGTCTATTTCACCCCTTCCACAGTATCAGGAAAGGCCTGCAAGGCCTTGGGCCTACTTCCAGCCCCCAGGCACCAATGTTACTGACACCTGTGACATTTGGTGGTGTTAAGCTTCAAGGGGAAGAAGTCACACCTTCTACCCAGGGTTATGGAGCTCAGCGCTGGGTAAGATTTCAGGTTATCCCCCTGGCTGGAGGTGTTAAAGCAAAACACTCCACATGCCCAATAAAGTCTATTTCACCCCTTCACAGTATCAGGAAAGGCCTGCAAGGCCTTGGGCCTACTTCCAGCCTCCAGGCACGAATTTTACAGATACCTGTGACATTTGGTGGTGTTAAGCTTCAAGGGGAAGAAGTCACACCTTCTACCCAGGGTTATGGAGCTTAGCGCAGGGTAAGATTTCAGGTTATCCCCCTGGCTGGAGGTGTTAAAGCAAAACACTCCACATGCCCAATAAATTCTATTTCACCCCTTCACAGTATCAGGAAAGGCCTGCAAGGCCTTGGGCCTAGTTCCAGCCCCCAAGCACCAATGTTACTGACACCTGTGACATTTGGTGTTGTTAAGCTTCAAGGGGATGAAGTCACACCTTTTACCCAGGGTTATGGAGCTCAGCGCAGGGTAAGAATTCAGGTTATCCCCCTGGCTGGAGGTGTTAAAGCAAAACACTTCACATGCCCATTAAACTCTATTTCACCCCTTCACAGTATCAGGAAAGGCCTGCGAGGCCTTGTGCCTACTTCCAGCCCCCAGGCACCAATGTTACTGATGCCTGTGACATTTGGTGGTGTTAAGCTTCAAGGGGATGAAGTCGCACCTTTTACCCAGGGTTAGGGAGCTCAGCGCAGGGTAAGATTTCAGGTTATCCCCCTGGCTTGAGGTGTTAAAGCAAAACACTTCACATGCCCAATAAAGTCTATTTCACCCCTTCACAGTATCAGGAAAGGCCTGCAAGGCCTTGGGCCTACTTCCAGCCCCCAGGCACCAATGTACTGATACCTGTGACATTTGGTGGTGTTAAGCTTCAAGGGGATGAAGTCACACTTTCTACCCAGGGTTATGGAGCTCAGTGCAGGGTAAGATTTTAGGTTATCCCCCTGGCTGGAGGTGTTTAAGCAAAACACCTCACATGCCCAGTACAGTGTATTTCACCCTTTCCCAGTATCAGGAAAGGCCTGCAAGGCCTTGTGCCTACTTCCAGCCTCCAGGCACCAATTTTACTGATACCTGTGACATTTGGTGGTGTTAATCTTCAAGGGGATGAAGTTGCACCTTCTACCCAGGGTTATGGAGCTCCGCGCAGGGTAAGATTTCAGTGTATCCCCCTGGCTTGAGGTGTTAAAGCCAAACACTTCACATGCCCATTAAAGTCTATTTCACCCCTTGACAGTATCAGGAAAAGGCCTGCAAGGCCTTGGGCCTACTTCCAGCCTCCAGGCACCAATTATACTGATACCTGTGACATTTGGAGGTGTTAAGCTTCAAGGGGAAGAAGTCACACCTTCTACCCAGGGTTATGGAGCTCAGCGCATGGTAAGATTTCAAGTTTCACCCCTGGCTGGAGGTGTTAAAGCCAAACACTCCACATGCCCAATAAAGTCTATTTCACCCATTCACAGTATCAGGAAAAGCCTGCAAGGCCTTGGGCCTTCTTCCAGCCCCCAGGCACCAATTTTACAGATACCTGTGACATTTGGTGGTGTGAAGCTTCAAGGGGATGAAGTCACACTTTCTACCCAGGGTTATGGAGCTCAGTGCAGGGTAAGAATTCAGTTTATCCCCCTGGCTGGAGGTGTTAAAGCAAAACACGCCACATGCCCAATAAAGTCTATTTCACGCCTTCACAGTATCAGGAAAGGCCTGCAAGGCCTTGGGCCTACATCTATTCTCCAGGCACCAATTGTACTGATACCTGTGACATTTGGTGTTGTTCAACTTCAAGGGGATGAAGTCACACCTTCTACCCAGGGTTATGGAGCTCAGCGCAGGGTAAGATTTCAGCTTTTCACCCCTAGATGGATGTGTTGAAGCAAAACACTTCTCATGACCAATAAAGTCTATTTCAACCCTTCACAGTATCAGGAAAGGCCTGCAAGGCCTTGGGCCTACTTCCAGCCTCCAGGCACCTGTTTTTGTGATACTTGTGACATTTGGAGGTTTTCAGCTTCAAGGGGATGAAGTCACACCTTCTACCCAGGGTTATGGAGCTCAGCGCAGGGTAAGATTTCAGGTTATCCCCCTGGCTTGAGGTGTTAAAGCGAAACACTACACATGCCAAGTAAAGTCTATTTCACCCCTTCACAGTATCAGGAAAAGCCTGCAAGGCCTTGGGCCTACTTCCAGCCTCCAGGCACCAATTTTACTGATGCCTGTGACATTTGGTGGTGTTAAGCTTCAAGGGGATGAAGTCGCACCTTCTACCCACGGTTATGGAGCTCCACGCAGGGTAAGATATCAGGCTTCACCCCAGGCTTAAGGCGTGAAAATAGAACAATTACCATACACAACAATGTGTATTTCACCCATTCACAGTATCAGGAAAGGCATGCAAGGCCTTGGGCCTACTTCCAGCCTCCAGTCACCAATGTTACTGACACCTGTGACATTTGGTGGTGTTAAGCTTCAAGGGGATGAAGTCATACCTTTTACCCAGGGTTATGGAGCTCAGCGCAGGGTAAGATTTCAGGTTATCACCCTGGCTTGAGGTGTTAAAGCAAAACACTTCACATTCCCAATAAAGTCTATTTCACCCCTTTCACAGTATCAGGAAAGGCCTGCAAGGCCTTGGGCCTACTTCCAGCCCCCAGGCACCAATGTTACTGACACCTGTGACATTTGGTGGTGTTAAGCTTCAAGGGGAAGAAGTCACACCTTCTACCCAGGGTTATGGAGCTCAGCGCTGGGTAAGATTTCAGGTTATCCCCCTGGCTGGAGGTGTTAAAGCAAAACACTCCACATGCCCAATAAAGTCTATTTCACCCCTTCACAGTATCAGGAAAGGCCTGCAAGGCCTTGGGCCTACTTCCAGCCTCCAGGCACGAATTTTACAGATACCTGTGACATTTGGTGGTGTTAAGCTTCAAGGGGAAGAAGTCACACCTTCTACCCAGGGTTATGGAGCTTAGCGCAGGGTAAGATTTCAGGTTATCCCCCTGGCTGGAGGTGTTAAAGCAAAACACTACACATGCCCAATAAATTCTATTTCACCCCTTCACAGTATCAGGAAAGGCCTGCAAGGCATTGGGCCTAGTTCCAGCCCCCAAGCACCAATGTTACTGACACCTGTGACATTTGGTGTTGTTAAGCTTCAAGGGGATGAAGTCACACCTTTTACCCAGGGTTATGGAGCTCAGCGCAGGGTAAGATTTCAGGCTTCACCCCAGGCTTAAGGCGTGAACATAGAACAATTACCATACACAACAATGTGTATTTCACCCATTCACAGTATCAGGAAAGGCCTGCAAGGCCTTGTGCCTACTTCCAGCCTCCAGGCACCAATGTTACTGATACCTGTGACATTTGGTGGTGTTATGCTTCAAGGGGATGAAGTCGCACCTTCTACCCAGGGTTATGGAGCTCAGCGCAGGGTAAGATTTCAGGCTTCACCCCAGGCTTAAGGCGTGAAAATAGAACAATTATCATACACAACAATGTGTATTTCACCCATTCACAGTATCAGGAAAGGCCTGCAAGGCCTTGGGCCTACTTCCAGCCTCCAGGCACCAATGTTACTGATACCTGTGACATTCGGTGGTGTTAAGCTTCAAGGGGATGAAGTCACACCTTTTACCCAGGGTTATGGAGCTCAGCGCAGGGTAAGATTTCAGGTTATCCCCCCTGGCTGGAGGTGTTAAAGCAAAACACTTCACATGCCCAATACATTGTATTTCACCCCTTCACAGTATCAGGAAAAGGCCTGCAAGGCCTTGGGCCTACTTCCAGCCTCCAGGCACCGATTTTACTGATACCTGTGACATTTGGTGGTGTTAAGCTTCAAGGGGATGAAGTCACACTTTCTACCCAGGGTTATGGAGCTCAGCGCAGGGTAAGAATTCAGGTTATCCCCCTGGCTGGAGGTGTTAAAGCAAAACACTTCACATGCCCATTAAACTCTATTTCACCCCTTCACAGTATCAGGAAAGGCCTGCAAGGCCTTGGGCCTACTTCCAGCCCCCAGGCACCAATGTACTGATACCTGTGACATTTGGTGGTGTTAAGCTTCAAGGGGATGAAGTCACACTTTCTACCCAGGGTTATGGAGCTCAGTGCAGGGTAAGATTTTAGGTTATCCCCCTGGCTGGAGGTGTTTAAGCAAAACACCTCACATGCCCAGTACAGTGTATTTCACCCTTTCCCAGTATCAGGAAAGGCCTGCAAGGCCTTGTGCCTACTTCCAGCCTCCAGGCACCAATTTTACTGATACCTGTGACATTTGGTGGTGTTAATCTTCAAGGGGATGAAGTTGCACCTTCTACCCAGGGTTATGGAGCTCCGCGCAGGGTAAGATTTCAGTGTATCCCCCTGGCTTGAGGTGTTAAAGCCAAACACTTCACATGCCCATTAAAGTCTATTTCACCCCTTGACAGTATCAGGAAAAGGCCTGCAAGGCCTTGGGCCTACTTCCAGCCTCCAGGCACCAATTATACTGATACCTGTGACATTTGGAGGTGTTAAGCTTCAAGGGGAAGAAGTCACACCTTCTACCCAGGGTTATGGAGCTCAGCGCATGGTAAGATTTCAAGTTTCACCCCTGGCTGGAGGTGTTAAAGCCAAACACTCCACATGCCCAATAAAGTCTATTTCACCCATTCACAGTATCAGGAAAAGCCTGCAAGGCCTTGGGCCTTCTTCCAGCCCCCAGGCACCAATTTTACAGATACCTGTGACATTTGGTGGTGTGAAGCTTCAAGGGGATGAAGTCACACTTTCTACCCAGGGTTATGGAGCTCAGTGCAGGGTAAGAATTCAGTTTATCCCCCTGGCTGGAGGTGTTAAAGCAAAACACGCCACATGCCCAATAAAGTCTATTTCACGCCTTCACAGTATCAGGAAAGGCCTGCAAGGCCTTGGGCCTACATCTATTCTCCAGGCACCAATTGTACTGATACCTGTGACATTTGGTGTTGTTCAACTTCAAGGGGATGAAGTCACACCTTCTACCCAGGGTTATGGAGCTCAGCGCAGGGTAAGATTTCAGCTTTTCACCCCTAGATGGATGTGTTGAAGCAAAACACTTCTCATGACCAATAAAGTCTATTTCAACCCTTCACAGTATCAGGAAAGGCCTGCAAGGCCTTGGGCCTACTTCCAGCCTCCAGGCACCTGTTTTTGTGATACTTGTGACATTTGGAGGTTTTCAGCTTCAAGGGGATGAAGTCACACCTTCTACCCAGGGTTATGGAGCTCAGCGCAGGGTAAGATTTCAGGTTATCCCCCTGGCTTGAGGTGTTAAAGCGAAACACTACACATGCCAAGTAAAGTCTATTTCACCCCTTCACAGTATCAGGAAAAGCCTGCAAGGCCTTGGGCCTACTTCCAGCCTCCAGGCACCAATTTTACTGATGCCTGTGACATTTGGTGGTGTTGAGCTTCAAGGGGATGAAGTCACACCTTTTACCCAGGGTTATGGAGCGCAGCGCAGGGTAAGATTTCAGGTTATCGCCCTGGCTTGAGGTGTTAAAGCAAAACACTTCACATGCCCAATAAAGTCTAGTTCACCCCTTTCACAGTATCAGGAAAGGCCTGCAAGGCCTTGGGCCTACTTCCAGCCTACAGGCACCAATTTTACTGATACCTGTGACATTTGGAGGTGTTAAGCTTCAAGGGGAAGAGGTCACACCTTCTACCCAGGGTTATGGAGCTCAGTGCAGGGTAAGAATTCAGGTTATACCCCTGGCTGGAGGTGTTAAAGCAAAACACTTCACATGCCCAATAAATTGTATTTCACCCCTTCACAGTATCAGGAAAGGCCTGCAAGGCCTTGGGCCTAGTTCCAGCCCCCAAGCACCAATGTTACTGACACCTGTGACATTTGGTGGTGTTAAGCTTTAAGGGTAAGAAGTCACACTTTCTACCCAGGGTTATGGAGCTCAGCACAGGGTAAGATTTTAGGTTATCCCCCTGGCTGGAGGTGTTTAAGCAAAACACCTCACATGCCCAGTACAGTGTATTTCACCCTTTCCCAGTATCAGGATAGTCCTGCAAGGCCTTGTGCCTACTTCCAGCCTCCAGGCACCAATGTTACTGATACCTGTGACATGTGGTGGTGTTAAGCTTTAAGGGGATGAAGTCACACCTTTTACCCAGGGTTATGGAGCTCAGTGCAGGGTAAGAATTCAGGTAATCCCCCTTGTTGGAGGTGTTAAAGCAAAACACTCCACATGCCCAATAAAGTCTATTTCACCCCTTCACAGTATCAGGAAAGGCCTGCAAGGCCTTGTGCCTACTTCCAGCCTCCAGGCACCAATGTTACTGATACCTGTGACATTTGGTGGTGTTAAGCTTCAAGGGGATGAAGTCACACCTTCTACCCAGGGTTATGGAGCTCAGCGCAGGGTAAGATTTCAGGTTATCGCCCTGGCTGGAGGTGTTAAAGCAAATCACTTCACATGCCCAAGAAAGTCTATTTCACACCTTCACGGTATCAGGAAAGGCCTGCAAGGCCTTTTGCCTACTTCCAGCCTCCAGGCACCAATGTTACTGATATCTGTGACATTTGGTGGTGTTAAGCTTCAAGGGGAAGAAGTCACAACTTCAACCCAGGGATATGGAGCTCAGCGCAGGGTAAGATTTCAGTTTATCCCCTTGGCTTGAGGTGTTAAAGCCAAACACTTTATATGCCCTTTAACGTCTATTTCACCCCTTCACAGTATCAGGAAAAGGCCTGCAAGGCCTTGTGCCTACTTCCAGCCTCCAGGCACCAATGTTACTGGTACCTGTGACATGTGGTGGTGTTAAGCTTCAAGGGGATAAAGTCACACCTTCTACCCAGGGTTATGGTGCTCAGCGCAGGGTAAAATTTCAGGTTATCGCCCGGGCTCGAGTTGCTAAAGCAAAACACTTCACATGCCCAATAAAGTCTATTTCACCCCTTTCACAGTATCAGGAAAGGCATGCAAGGCCTTGGGCCTACTTCCAGCCCCCAGTTACCAATGTTACTGATACCTGTGACAGTTGGTGGTGTTAAGCTTCAAGGGGAAGAAGTCACACCTTCTACCCAGGGATATGGAGCTCAGCGCAGGGTAAGATTTCAGTTTATCCCCTTGGCTTGAGGTGTTAAAGCCAAACACTTTATATGCCCTTTAAAGTCTATTTCACCCCTTCACAGTATCAGGAAAAGGCCTGTAAGGCCTTGTGCCTACTTCCAGCCTCCAGGCACCAATGTTACTGGTACCTGTGACATGTGGTGGTGTTAAGCTTCAAGGGGATGAAGTCACACCTTCTACCCAGGGTTATGGAGCTCAGCGCAGGTTAAGATTTCAGGTTATCGCCCGGGCTCGAGTTGCTAAAGCAAAACACTTCACATGCCCAATAAAGTCTATTTCACCCCTTTCACAGTATCAGGAAAGGCATGCAAGGCCTTGGGCCTACTTCCAGCCCCCAGTTACCAATGTTACTGATACCTGTGACAGTTGGTGGTGTTAAGCTTCAAGGGGAAGAAGTCACACCTTCTACCCAGGGTTATGGAGCTCAGCGCAGGGTAAGATTTCAGGTTATCCCCCTGGCTGGAGGTGTTAAAGCAAAACACTCTACATGCCCAATAAAGCCTATTTCACCCCTTCACAGTATCAGGAAAGGCCTGCAAGGCCTTGGGCCTACTTCCAGCCTCCAGGCACCAATGTTACTGATACCTGTGACATTTGGTGGTGTTAAGCTTCAAGGGGAAGAAGTCACACTTTCTACCCAGGGTTATGGAGCTCAGAGCAGGGTAAGATTTTAGGTAACCCCCCTGGCTGGAGGTGTTTAAGCAAAACACCTCACATGCCCAGTACAGTGTATTTCACCCTTTCCCAGTATCAGGAAAGGCCTGCAACGCCTTGTGCCTACTTCCAGCCTCCGGGCACCAATGTTACTGATACCTGTGACATTTATTAGTGTTAAGCTTCAAGGGGATGAAGTCACACTTTCTACCCAGGGTTATGGAGCTCAGCACAGGGTAAGATTTTAGGTTATCCCCCTGGCTGGAGGTGTTTAAGCAAAACACCTCACATGCCCAGTACAGTGTATTTCACCCTTTCCCAGTATCAGGATAGTCCTGCAAGGCCTTGTGCCTACTTCCAGCCTCCAGGCACCAATGTTACTGATACCTGTGACATGTGGTGGTGTTAATCTTCAAGGGGATGAAGTCACACCTTTTACCCAGGGTTATGGAGCTCAGTGCAGGGTAAGAAATCAGGTAATCGCCCTGGCTGGAGGTGTTCAAGCAAAACACTTCACACGCCCAATAAAGAGTATTTCACCCCTTCACAGTATCAGGAAAGGCCTGCAAGGCCTTGGGCCTACTTCCAGCCTCCAGGCACCAATGTTACTGATACCTGTGACATTTGGTGGTGTTAAGCTTCAAGGGGATGAAGTCACACCTTTTACCCAGGGTTATGGAGCTCAGTGCAGGGTAAGAATTCAGGTAATCCCCCTGGCTGGAGGTGTTAAAGCAAAACACTCTACATGCCCAATAAAGTCTATTTCACCCCTTCACAGTATCAGGAAAGGCCTGCAAGGCCTTGGGCCTACTTCCAGCCCCCAGGCACAAATGTTACTGATACCTGTGACATTTGGTGGTGTTAAGCTTCAAGGGGAAGAAGTCACACCTTCTACCCAGGGTTATTCAGCTCAGCGCAGGGTAAGATTTTAGGTTATCCCCCTGGCTGGAGGTGTTAAAGCAAAACACTTCACATGCCCAATAAATTGTATTTCACCCCTTTACAGTATCAGGAAAGGCCTGCAAGGCCTTGGGCCTACTTCCAGCCTCCATGCACCAATTTTACTGATACCTGTGACATTTGGTGTTGTTAAGCTTCAAGGGGATTAAGTCACACCTTCTACCCAGGGTTATGGAGCTCAGCACAGGGTACCATTTTAGGTTATCCCCCTGGCTGGAGGTGTTAAAACAAAACACTTCACATGCCCAATAAATTGTATTTCACCTCTTCACAGTATCAGGAAAGGCCTGCAAGGCCTTGGGCCTACTTCCAGCTTCCAGGCACCAATGTTACTGATACCTGTGACATTTGGTGGTGTTAAGCTTCAAGGGGATGAAGTCACACCTTCTACCCAGGGTTATGGAGCTCAGCGCAGGGTAAGATTTTAGGTTATCCCCCTGGCTGGAGGTGTTTAAGCAAAACACCTCACATGCCCAGTACAGTGTATTTCACCCTTTCCCAGTATCAGTAAAGGCCTGCAAGGCCTTGTGCCTACTTCCAGCCTCCAGGCACCAATGTTACTGATACCTGTGACATTTGGTGGTGTTAAGCTTCAAGGGGATGAAGTCGCACCTTCTACCCATGGTTATGGAGCTCCGCGCAGGGTAAGATTTCAGGCTTCACCCCAGGCTTAAGGCGAGAAAATAGAACAATTACCATACACAACAATGTGTATTTCACCCATTCGCAGTATCAGGAAAGGCCTGCAAGGCCTTGGGCCTACTTCCAGCCTCCAGGCACCAATGTTACTGATACCTGTGACATTTGGTGGTGTTAAGCTTCATGGGGAAGAAGTCACACCTTCTACCCAGTGTTATGGAGCTCAGTGCAGGGTAAGATTTCAGGTTATCCCCCCTGGCTGGAGGTGTTAAAGCAAAACACTTCACATGCCCATTAAATTGTATTTCACCCCTTCACAGTATCAGGAAATGCCTGCAAGGCCTTGGGCCTACTTCCAGCCTCCAGGCACCAATTTTACTGATACCTGTGACATTTGGTGGTGTTAAGCTTCAAGGGGATGAAGTCACACCTTCTACCCAGGGTTATGGAGCTCAGCGCAGGGTAAGATTTTAGGTTATCCCCCTGGCTGGAGGTGTTAAAACAAAACACTGCACATGCCCAATAAATTGTATTTCACCCCTTCACAGTATCAGGAAAGGCCTGCAAGGCCTTGGGCCTACTTCCAGCCCCCAGGCACCAATGTTACTGATACCTGTGACATTTGGTGGTGTTAGGCTTCAAGGGGATGAAGTCACACCTTCTACCCAGGGTTATGGAGCTCAGCGCAGGGTAAGAATTTAGGTTATCCCCCTGGCTGGAGGTGTTTAAGCAAAACACCTCACATGCCCAGTACAGTGTATTTCACCCTTTCCCAGTATCAGTAAAGGCCTGCAAGGCCTTGTGCCTACTTCCAGCCTCCAGGCACCAATGTTACTGATACCTGTGACATTTGGTGGTGTTAAGCTTCAAGGGGATGAAGTCGCACCTTCTACCCAGGGTTATGGAGCTCCACGCAGGGTAAGATTTCAGGCTTCACCCCAGGCTTAAGGCGTGAAAATAGAACAATTACCATACACAACAATGTGTATTTCACCCATTCACAGTATCAGGAAAGGCATGCAAGGCCTTGGGCCTACTTCCAGCCTCCAGTCACCAATGTTACTGACACCTGTGACATTTGGTGGTGTTAAGCTTCAAGGGGATGAAGTCATACCTTTTACCCAGGGTTATGGAGCTCAGCACAGGGTAAGATTTCAGGTTATCACCCTGGCTTGAGGTGTTAAAGCAAAACACTTCACATTCCCAATAAAGTCTATTTCACCCCTTTCACAGTATCAGGAAAGGCCTGCAAGGCCTTGGGCCTACTTCCAGCCCCCAGGCACCAATGTTACTGACACCTGTGACATTTGGTGGTGTTAAGCTTCAAGGGGAAGAAGTCACACCTTCTACCCAGGGTTATGGAGCTCAGCGCTGGGTAAGATTTCAGGTTATCCCCCTGGCTGGAGGTGTTAAAGCAAAACACTCCACATGCCCAATAAAGTCTATTTCACCCCTTCACAGTATCAGGAAAGGCCTGCAAGGCCTTGGGCCTACTTCCAGCCTCCAGGCACGAATTTTACAGATACCTGTGACATTTGGTGGTGTTAAGCTTCAAGGGGAAGAAGTCACACCTTCTACCCAGGGTTATGGAGCTTAGCGCAGGGTAAGATTTCAGGTTATCCCCCTGGCTGGAGGTGTTAAAGCAAAACACTCCACATGCCCAATAAAGTCTATTTCACCCCTTCACAGTATCAGGAAAGGCCTGCAAGGCCTTGGGCCTAGTTCCAGCCCCCAAGCACCAATGTTACTGACACCTGTGACATTTGGTGTTGTTAAGCTTCAAGGGGATGAAGTCACACCTTTTACCCAGGGTTATGGAGCTCAGCGCAGGGTAAGATTTCAGGCTTCACCCCAGGCTTAAGGCGTGAACATAGAACAATTACCATACACAACAATGTGTATTTCACCCATTCACAGTATCAGGAAAGGCCTGCAAGGCCTTGTGCCTACTTCCAGCCTCCAGGCACCAATGTTACTGATACCTGTGACATTTGGTGGTGTTATGCTTCAAGGGGATGAAGTCGCACCTTCTACCCAGGGTTATGGAGCTCAGCGCAGGGTAAGATTTCAGGCTTCACCCCAGGCTTAAGGCGTGAAAATAGAACAATTACCATACACAACAATGTGTATTTCACCCATTCACAGTATCAGGAAAGGCCTGCAAGGCCTTGGGCCTACTTCCAGCCTCCAGGCACCAATGTTACTGATACCTGTGACATTCGGTGGTGTTAAGCTTCAAGGGGATGAAGTCAAACCTTTTACCCAGGGTTATGGAGCTCAGCGCAGGGTAAGATTTCAGGTTATCGCCCTGGCTTGAGGTGTTAAAGCAAAACACTTCACATGCCCAATAAAGTCTAGTTCACCCCTTTCAGAGTATCAGGAAAGGCCTGCAAGGCCTTGGGCCTACTTCCAGCCTCCAGGCACCAATTGTACTGATACCTGTGACATGTGGTGGTGTTAAGCTTCAAGGGGACGAAGTCACACCTTTTACCCAGGGTTATGGAGCTCAGCGCAGGGTAAGATTTCAGGTTATCCCCCCTGGCTGGAGGTGTTAAAGCAAAACACTTCACATGCCCAATACATTGTATTTCACCCCTTCACAGTATCAGGAAAAGGCCTGCAAGGCCTTGGGCCTACTTCCAGCCTCCAGGCACCGATTTTACTGATACCTGTGACATTTGGTGGTGTTAAGCTTCAAGGGGATGAAGTCACACTTTCTACCCAGGGTTATGGAGCTCAGCGCAGGGTAAGAATTCAGGTTATCCCCCTGGCTGGAGGTGTTAAAGCAAAACACTTCACATGCCCATTAAACTCTATTTCACCCCTTCACAGTATCAGGAAAGGCCTGCAAGGCCTTGTGCCTACTTCCAGCCCCCAGGCACCAATGTTACTGATGCCTGTGACATTTGGTGGTGTTAAGCTTCAAGGGGATGAAGTCGCACCTTTTACCCAGGGTTAGGGAGCTCAGCGCAGGGTAAGATTTCAGGTTATCCCCCTGGCTTGAGGTGTTAAAGCAAAACACTTCACATGCCCAATAAAGTCTATTTCACCCCTTCACAGTATCAGGAAAGGCCTGCAAGGCCTTGGGCCTACTTCCAGCCCCCAGGCACCAATGTACTGATACCTGTGACATTTGGTGGTGTTAAGCTTCAAGGGGATGAAGTCACACTTTCTACCCAGGGTTATGGAGCTCAGTGCAGGGTAAGATTTTAGGTTATCCCCCTGGCTGGAGGTGTTTAAGCAAAACACCTCACATGCCCAGTACAGTGTATTTCACCCTTTCCCAGTATCAGGAAAGGCCTGCAAGGCCTTGTGCCTACTTCCAGCCTCCAGGCACCAATTTTACTGATACCTGTGACATTTGGTGGTGTTAATCTTCAAGGGGATGAAGTTGCACCTTCTACCCAGGGTTATGGAGCTCCGCGCAGGGTAAGATTTCAGTGTATCCCCCTGGCTTGAGGTGTTAAAGCCAAACACTTCACATGCCCATTAAAGTCTATTTCACCCCTTGACAGTATCAGGAAAACGCCTGCAAGGCCTTGGGCCTACTTCCAGCCTCCAGGCACCAATTATACTGATACCTGTGACATTTGGAGGTGTTAAGCTTCAAGGGGAAGAAGTCACACCTTCTACCCAGGGTTATGGAGCTCAGCGCATGGTAAGATTTCAAGTTTCACCCCTGGCTGGAGGTGTTAAAGCCAAACACTCCACATGCCCAATAAAGTCTATTTCACCCATTCACAGTATCAGGAAAAGCCTGCAAGGCCTTGGGCCTTCTTCCAGCCCCCAGGCACCAATTTTACAGATACCTGTGACATTTGGTGGTGTGAAGCTTCAAGGGGATGAAGTCACACTTTCTACCCAGGGTTATGGAGCTCAGTGCAGGGTAAGAATTCAGTTTATCCCCCTGGCTGGAGGTGTTAAAGCAAAACACGCCACATGCCCAATAAAGTCTATTTCACGCCTTCACAGTATCAGGAAAGGCCTGCAAGGCCTTGGGCCTACATCTATTCTCCAGGCACCAATTGTACTGATACCTGTGACATTTGGTGTTGTTCAACTTCAAGGGGATGAAGTCACACCTTCTACCCAGGGTTATGGAGCTCAGCGCAGGGTAAGATTTCAGCTTTTCACCCCTAGATGGATGTGTTGAAGCAAAACACTTCTCATGACCAATAAAGTCTATTTCAACCCTTCACAGTATCAGGAAAGGCCTGCAAGGCCTTGGGCCTACTTCCAGCCTCCAGGCACCTGTTTTTGTGATACTTGTGACATTTGGAGGTTTTCAGCTTCAAGGGGATGAAGTCACACCTTCTACCCAGGGTTATGGAGCTCAGCGCAGGGTAAGATTTCAGGTTATCCCCCTGGCTTGAGGTGTTAAAGCGAAACACTACACATGCCAAGTAAAGTCTATTTCACCCCTTCTCAGTATCAGGAAAAGCCTGCAAGGCCTTGGGCCTACTTCCAGCCTCCAGGCACCAATTTTACTGATGCCTGTGACATTTGGTGGTGTTGAGCTTCAAGGGGATGAAGTCACACCTTTTACCCAGGGTTATGGAGCGCAGCGCAGGGTAAGATTTCAGGTTATCGCCCTGGCTTGAGGTGTTAAAGCAAAACACTTCACATGCCCAATAAAGTCTAGTTCACCCCTTTCACAGTATCAGGAAAGGCCTGCAAGGCCTTGGGCCTACTTCCAGCCTACAGGCACCAATTTTACTGATACCTGTGACATTTGGAGGTGTTAAGCTTCAAGGGGAAGAGGTCACACCTTCTACCCAGGGTTATGGAGCTCAGTGCAGGGTAAGAATTCAGGTTATACCCCTGGCTGGAGGTGTTAAAGCAAAACACTTCACATGCCCAATAAATTGTATTTCACCCCTTCACAGTATCAGGAAAGGCCTGCAAGGCCTTGGGCCTAGTTCCAGCCCCCAAGCACCAATGTTACTGACACCTGTGACATTTGGTGGTGTTAAGCTTTAAGGGTAAGAAGTCACACTTTCTACCCAGGGTTATGGAGCTCAGCACAGGGTAAGATTTTAGGTTATCCCCCTGGCTGGAGGTGTTTAAGCAAAACACCTCACATGCCCAGTACAGTGTATTTCACCCTTTCCCAGTATCAGGATAGTCCTGCAAGGCCTTGTGCCTACTTCCAGCCTCCAGGCACCAATGTTACTGATACCTGTGACATGTGGTGGTGTTAAGCTTCAAGGGGATGAAGTCACACCTTTTACCCAGGGTTATGGAGCTCAGTGCAGGGTAAGAATTCAGGTAATCCCCCTGGCTGGAGGTGTTAAAGCAAAACACTCCACATGCCCAATAAAGTCTATTTCACCCCTTCACAGTATCAGGAAAGGCCTGCAAGGCCTTGTGCCTACTTCCAGCCTCCAGGCACCAATGTTACTGATACCTGTGACATTTGGTGGTGTTAAGCTTCAAGGGGATGAAGTCACACCTTCTACCCAGGGTTATGGAGCTCAGCGCAGGGTAAGATTTCAGGTTATCGCCCTGGCTGGAGGTGTTAAAGCAAATCACTTCACATGCCCAAGAAAGTCTATTTCACACCTTCACGGTATCAGGAAAGGCCTGCAAGGCCTTTTGCCTACTTCCAGCCTCCAGGCACCAATGTTACTGATATCTGTGACATTTGGTGGTGTTAAGCTTCAAGGGGAAGAAGTCACAACTTCAACCCAGGGATATGGAGCTCAGCGCAGGGTAAGATTTCAGTTTATCCCCTTGGCTTGAGGTGTTAAAGCCAAACACTTTATATGCCCTTTAACGTCTATTTCACCCCTTCACAGTATCAGGAAAAGGCCTGCAAGGCCTTGTGCCTACTTCCAGCCTCCAGGCACCAATTTTACTGGTACCTGTGACATGTGGTGGTGTTAAGCTTCAAGGGGATAAAGTCACACCTTCTACCCAGGGTTATGGTGCTCAGCGCAGGGTAAAATTTCAGGTTATCGCCCGGGCTCGAGTTGCTAAAGCAAAACACTTCACATGCCCAATAAAGTCTATTTCACCCCTTTCACAGTATCAGGAAAGGCATGCAAGGCCTTGGGCCTACTTCCAGCCCCCAGTTACCAATGTTACTGATACCTGTGACAGTTGGTGGTGTTAAGCTTCAAGGGGAAGAAGTCACACCTTCTACCCAGGGATATGGAGCTCAGCGCAGGGTAAGATTTCAGTTTATCCCCTTGGCTTGAGGTGTTAAAGCCAAACACTTTATATGCCCTTTAAAGTCTATTTCACCCCTTCACAGTATCAGGAAAAGGCCTGTAAGGCCTTGTGCCTACTTCCAGCCTCCAGGCACCAATGTTACTGGTACCTGTGACATGTGGTGGTGTTAAGCTTCAAGGGGATGAAGTCACACCTTCTACCCAGGGTTATGGAGCTCAGCGCAGGTTAAGATTTCAGGTTATCGCCCGGGCTCGAGTTGCTAAAGCAAAACACTTCACATGCCCAATAAAGTCTATTTCACCCCTTTCACAGTATCAGGAAAGGCATGCAAGGCCTTGGGCCTACTTCCAGCCCCCAGTTACCAATGTTACTGATACCTGTGACAGTTGGTGGTGTTAAGCTTCAAGGGGAAGAAGTCACACCTTCTACCCAGGGTTATGGAGCTCAGCGCAGGGTAAGATTTCAGGTTATCCCCCTGGCTGGAGGTGTTAAAGCAAAACACTCTACATGCCCAATAAAGCCTATTTCACCCCTTCACAGTATCAGGAAAGGCCTGCAAGGCCTTGGGCCTACTTCCAGCCTCCAGGCACCAATGTTACTGATACCTGTGACATTTGGTGGTGTTAAGCTTCAAGGGGAAGAAGTCACACTTTCTACCCAGGGTTATGGAGCTCAGAGCAGGGTAAGATTTTAGGTAACCCCCCTGGCTGGAGGTGTTTAAGCAAAACACCTCACATGCCCAGTACAGTGTATTTCACCCTTTCCCAGTATCAGGAAAGGCCTGCAACGCCTTGTGCCTACTTCCAGCCTCCGGGCACCAATGTTACTGATACCTGTGACATTTGGTAGTGTTAAGCTTCAAGGGGATGAAGTCACACTTTCTACCCAGGGTTATGGAGCTCAGCACAGGGTAAGATTTTAGGTTTGCTGGAGGTGTTTAAGCAAAACACCTCACATGCCCAGTACAGTGTATTTCACCCTTTCCCAGTATCAGGATAGTCCTGCAAGGCCTTGTGCCTACTTCCAGCCTCCAGGCACCAATGTTACTGATACCTGTGACATGTGGTGGTGTTAATCTTCAAGGGGATGAAGTCACACCTTTTACCCAGGGTTATGGAGCTCAGTGCAGGGTAAGAAATCAGGTAATCGCCCTGGCTGGAGGTGTTCAAGCAAAACACTTCACACGCCCAATAAAGAGTATTTCACCCCTTCACAGTATCAGGAAAGGCCTGCAAGGCCTTGGGCCTACTTCCAGCCTCCAGGCACCAATGTTACTGATACCTGTGACATTTGGTGGTGTTAAGCTTCAAGGGGATGAAGTCACACCTTTTACCCAGGGTTATGGAGCTCAGTGCAGGGTAAGAATTCAGGTAATCCCCCTGGCTGGAGGTGTTAAAGCAAAACACTCTACATGCCCAATAAAGTCTATTTCACCCCTTCACAGTATCAGGAAAGGCCTGCAAGGCCTTGGGCCTACTTCCAGCCCCCAGGCACAAATGTTACTGATACCTGTGACATTTGGTGGTGTTAAGCTTCAAGGGGAAGAAGTCACACCTTCTACCCAGGGTTATTCAGCTCAGCGCAGGGTAAGATTTTAGGTTATCCCCCTGGCTGGAGGTGTTAAAGCAAAACACTTCACATGCCCAATAAATTGTATTTCACCCCTTTACAGTATCAGGAAAGGCCTGCAAGGCCTTGGGCCTACTTCCAGCCTCCATGCACCAATTTTACTGATACCTGTGACATTTGGTGTTGTTAAGCTTCAAGGGGATTAAGTCACACCTTCTACCCAGGGTTATGGAGCTCAGCACAGGGTACCATTTTAGGTTAACCCCCTGGCTGGAGGTGTTAAAACAAAACACTTCACATGCCCAATAAATTGTATTTCACCTCTTCACAGTATCAGGAAAGGCCTGCAAGGCCTTGGGCCTACTTCCAGCTTCCAGGCACCAATGTTACTGATACCTGTGACATTTGGTGGTGTTAAGCTTCAAGGGGATGAAGTCACACCTTCTACCCAGGGTTATGGAGCTCAGCGCAGGGTAAGATTTTAGGTTATCCCCCTGGCTGGAGGTGTTTAAGCAAAACACCTCACATGCCCAGTACAGTGTATTTCACCCTTTCCCAGTATCAGTAAAGGCCTGCAAGGCCTTGTGCCTACTTCCAGCCTCCAGGCACCAATGTTACTGATACCTGTGACATTTGGTGGTGTTAAGCTTCAAGGGGATGAAGTCGCACCTTCTACCCATGGTTATGGAGCTCCGCGCAGGGTAAGATTTCAGGCTTCACCCCAGGCTTAAGGCGTGAAAATAGAACAATTACCATACACAACAATGTGTATTTCACCCATTCGCAGTATCAGGAAAGGCCTGCAAGGCCTTGGGCCTACTTCCAGCCTCCAGGCACCAATGTTACTGATACCTGTGACATTTGGTGGTGTTAAGCTTCATGGGGAAGAAGTCACACCTTCTACCCAGTGTTATGGAGCTCAGTGCAGGGTAAGATTTCAGGTTATCCCCCCTGGCTGGAGGTGTTAAAGCAAAACACTTCACATGCCCATTAAATTGTATTTCACCCCTTCACAGTATCAGGAAATGCCTGCAAGGCCTTGGGCCTACTTCCAGCCTCCAGGCACCAATTTTACTGATACCTGTGACATTTGGTGGTGTTAAGCTTCAAGGGGATGAAGTCACACCTTCTACCCAGGGTTATGGAGCTCAGCGCAGGGTAAGATTTTAGGTTATCCCCCTGGCTGGAGGTGTTAAAACAAAACACTGCACATGCCCAATAAATTGTATTTCACCCCTTCACAGTATCAGGAAAGGCCTGCAAGGCCTTGGGCCTACTTCCAGCCCCCAGGCACCAATGTTACTGATACCTGTGACATTTGGTGGTGTTAGGCTTCAAGGGGATGAAGTCACACCTTCTACCCAGGGTTATGGAGCTCAGCGCAGGGTAAGAATTTAGGTTATCCCCCTGGCTGGAGGTGTTTAAGCAAAACACCTCACATGCCCAGTACAGTGTATTTCACCCTTTCCCAGTATCAGTAAAGGCCTGCAAGGCCTTGTGCCTACTTCCAGCCTCCAGGCACCAATGTTACTGATACCTGTGACATTTGGTGGTGTTAAGCTTCAAGGGGATGAAGTCGCACCTTCTACCCAGGGTTATGGAGCTCCACGCAGGGTAAGATTTCAGGCTTCACCCCAGGCTTAAGGCGTGAAAATAGAACAATTACCATACACAACAATGTGTATTTCACCCATTCACAGTATCAGGAAAGGCATGCAAGGCCTTGGGCCTACTTCCAGCCTCCAGTCACCAATGTTACTGACACCTGTGACATTTGGTGGTGTTAAGCTTCAAGGGGATGAAGTCATACCTTTTACCCAGGGTTATGGAGCTCAGCACAGGGTAAGATTTCAGGTTATCACCCTGGCTTGAGGTGTTAAAGCAAAACACTTCACATTCCCAATAAAGTCTATTTCACCCCTTTCACAGTATCAGGAAAGGCCTGCAAGGCCTTGGGCCTACTTCCAGCCCCCAGGCACCAATGTTACTGACACCTGTGACATTTGGTGGTGTTAAGCTTCAAGGGGAAGAAGTCACACCTTCTACCCAGGGTTATGGAGCTCAGCGCTGGGTAAGATTTCAGGTTATCCCCCTGGCTGGAGGTGTTAAAGCAAAACACTCCACATGCCCAATAAAGTCTATTTCACCCCTTCACAGTATCAGGAAAGGCCTGCAAGGCCTTGGGCCTACTTCCAGCCTCCAGGCACGAATTTTACAGATACCTGTGACATTTGGTGGTGTTAAGCTTCAAGGGGAAGAAGTCACACCTTCTACCCAGGGTTATGGAGCTTAGCGCAGGGTAAGATTTCAGGTTATCCCCCTGGCTGGAGGTGTTAAAGCAAAACACTCCACATGCCCAATAAAGTCTATTTCACCCCTTCACAGTATCAGGAAAGGCCTGCAAGGCCTTGGGCCTAGTTCCAGCCCCCAAGCACCAATGTTACTGACACCTGTGACATTTGGTGTTGTTAAGCTTCAAGGGGATGAAGTCACACCTTTTACCCAGGGTTATGGAGCTCAGCGCAGGGTAAGATTTCAGGCTTCACCCCAGGCTTAAGGCGTGAACATAGAACAATTACCATACACAACAATGTGTATTTCACCCATTCACAGTATCAGGAAAGGCCTGCAAGGCCTTGTGCCTACTTCCAGCCTCCAGGCACCAATGTTACTGATACCTGTGACATTTGGTGGTGTTATGCTTCAAGGGGATGAAGTCGCACCTTCTACCCAGGGTTATGGAGCTCAGCGCAGGGTAAGATTTCAGGCTTCACCCCAGGCTTAAGGCGCGAAAATAGAACAATTACCATACACAACAATGTGTATTTCACCCATTCACAGTATCAGGAAAGGCCTGCAAGGCCTTGGGCCTACTTCCAGCCTCCAGGCACCAATGTTACTGATACCTGTGACATTCGGTGGTGTTAAGCTTCAAGGGGATGAAGTCAAACCTTTTACCCAGGGTTATGGAGCTCAGCGCAGGGTAAGATTTCAGGTTATCGCCCTGGCTTGAGGTGTTAAAGCAAAACACTTCACATGCCCAATAAAGTCTAGTTCACCCCTTTCAGAGTATCAGGAAAGGCCTGCAAGGCCTTGGGCCTACTTCCAGCCTCCAGGCACCAATTGTACTGATACCTGTGACATGTGGTGGTGTTAAGCTTCAAGGGGACGAAGTCACACCTTTTACCCAGGGTTATGGAGCTCAGCGCAGGGTAAGATTTCAGGTTATCCCCCCTGGCTGGAGGTGTTAAAGCAAAACACTTAACATGCCCAATACATTGTATTTCACCCCTTCACAGTATCAGGAAAAGGCCTGCAAGGCCTTGGGCCTACTTCCAGCCTCCAGGCACCGATTTTACTGATACCTGTGACATTTGGTGGTGTTAAGCTTCAAGGGGATGAAGTCACACTTTCTACCCAGGGTTATGGAGCTCAGCGCAGGGTAAGAATTCAGGTTATCCCCCCTGGCTGGAGGTGTTAAAGCAAAACACTTCACATGCCCATTAAATTGTATTTCACCCCTTCACAGTATCAGGAAATGCCTGCAAGGCCTTGGGCCTACTTCCAGCCTCCAGGCACCAATTTTACTGATACCTGTGACATTTGGTGGTGTTAAGCTTCAAGGGGATGAAGTCACACCTTCTACCCAGGGTTATGGAGCTCAGCGCAGGGTAAGATTTTAGGTTATCCCCCTGGCTGGAGGTGTTAAAACAAAACACTGCACATGCCCAATAAATTGTATTTCACCCCTTCACAGTATCAGGAAAGGCCTGCAAGGCCTTGGGCCTACTTCCAGCCCCCAGGCACCAATGTTACTGATACCTGTGACATTTGGTGGTGTTAGGCTTCAAGGGGATGAAGTCACACCTTCTACCCAGGGTTATGGAGCTCAGCGCAGGGTAAGAATTTAGGTTATCCCCCTGGCTGGAGGTGTTTAAGCAAAACACCTCACATGCCCAGTACAGTGTATTTCACCCTTTCCCAGTATCAGTAAAGGCCTGCAAGGCCTTGTGCCTACTTCCAGCCTCCAGGCACCAATGTTACTGATACCTGTGACATTTGGTGGTGTTAAGCTTCAAGGGGATGAAGTCGCACCTTCTACCCAGGGTTATGGAGCTCCACGCAGGGTAAGATTTCAGGCTTCACCCCAGGCTTAAGGCGTGAAAATAGAACAATTACCATACACAACAATGTGTATTTCACCCATTCACAGTATCAGGAAAGGCATGCAAGGCCTTGGGCCTACTTCCAGCCTCCAGTCACCAATGTTACTGACACCTGTGACATTTGGTGGTGTTAAGCTTCAAGGGGATGAAGTCATACCTTTTACCCAGGGTTATGGAGCTCAGCACAGGGTAAGATTTCAGGTTATCACCCTGGCTTGAGGTGTTAAAGCAAAACACTTCACATTCCCAATAAAGTCTATTTCACCCCTTTCACAGTATCAGGAAAGGCCTGCAAGGCCTTGGGCCTACTTCCAGCCCCCAGGCACCAATGTTACTGACACCTGTGACATTTGGTGGTGTTAAGCTTCAAGGGGAAGAAGTCACACCTTCTACCCAGGGTTATGGAGCTCAGCGCTGGGTAAGATTTCAGGTTATCCCCCTGGCTGGAGGTGTTAAAGCAAAACACTCCACATGCCCAATAAAGTCTATTTCACCCCTTCACAGTATCAGGAAAGGCCTGCAAGGCCTTGGGCCTACTTCCAGCCTCCAGGCACGAATTTTACAGATACCTGTGACATTTGGTGGTGTTAAGCTTCAAGGGGAAGAAGTCACACCTTCTACCCAGGGTTATGGAGCTTAGCGCAGGGTAAGATTTCAGGTTATCCCCCTGGCTGGAGGTGTTAAAGCCAAACACTCCACATGCCCAATAAAGTCTATTTCACCCCTTCACAGTATCAGGAAAGGCCTGCAAGGCCTTGGGCCTAGTTCCAGCCCCCAAGCACCAATGTTACTGACACCTGTGACATTTGGTGTTGTTAAGCTTCAAGGGGATGAAGTCACACCTTTTACCCAGGGTTATGGAGCTCAGCGCAGGGTAAGATTTCAGGCTTCACCCCAGGCTTAAGGCGTGAACATAGAACAATTACCATACACAACAATGTGTATTTCACCCATTCACAGTATCAGGAAAGGCCTGCAAGGCCTTGTGCCTACTTCCAGCCTCCAGGCACCAATGTTACTGATACCTGTGACATTTGGTGGTGTTATGCTTCAAGGGGATGAAGTCGCACCTTCTACCCAGGGTTATGGAGCTCAGCGCAGGGTAAGATTTCAGGCTTCACCCCAGGCTTAAGGCGTGAAAATAGAACAATTACCATACACAACAATGTGTATTTCACCCATTCACAGTATCAGGAAAGGCCTGCAAGGCCTTGGGCCTACTTCCAGCCTCCAGGCACCAATGTTACTGATACCTGTGACATTCGGTGGTGTTAAGCTTCAAGGGGATGAAGTCAAACCTTTTACCCAGGGTTATGGAGCTCAGCGCAGGGTAAGATTTCAGGTTATCGCCCTGGCTTGAGGTGTTAAAGCAAAACACTTCACATGCCCAATAAAGTCTAGTTCACCCCTTTCAGAGTATCAGGAAAGGCCTGCAAGGCCTTGGGCCTACTTCCAGCCTCCAGGCACCAATTGTACTGATACCTGTGACATGTGGTGGTGTTAAGCTTCAAGGGGACGAAGTCACACCTTTTACCCAGGGTTATGGAGCTCAGCGCAGGGTAAGATTTCAGGTTATCCCCCCTGGCTGGAGGTGTTAAAGCAAAACACTTCACATGCCCAATACATTGTATTTCACCCCTTCACAGTATCAGGAAAAGGCCTGCAAGGCCTTGGGCCTACTTCCAGCCTCCAGGCACCGATTTTACTGATACCTGTGACATTTGGTGGTGTTAAGCTTCAAGGGGATGAAGTCACACTTTCTACCCAGGGTTATGGAGCTCAGCGCAGGGTAAGAATTCAGGTTATCCCCCTGGCTGGAGGTGTTAAAGCAAAACACTTCACATGCCCATTAAACTCTATTTCACCCCTTCACAGTATCAGGAAAGGCCTGCAAGGCCTTGTGCCTACTTCCAGCCCCCAGGCACCAATGTTACTGATGCCTGTGACATTTGGTGGTGTTAAGCTTCAAGGGGATGAAGTCGCACCTTTTACCCAGGGTTAGGGAGCTCAGCGCAGGGTAAGATTTCAGGTTATCCCCCTGGCTTGAGGTGTTAAAGCAAAACACTTCACATGCCCAATAAAGTCTATTTCACCCCTTCACAGTATCAGGAAAGGCCTGCAAGGCCTTGGGCCTACTTCCAGCCCCCAGGCACCAATGTACTGATACCTGTGACATTTGGTGGTGTTAAGCTTCAAGGGGATGAAGTCACACTTTCTACCCAGGGTTATGGAGCTCAGTGCAGGGTAAGATTTTAGGTTATCCCCCTGGCTGGAGGTGTTTAAGCAAAACACCTCACATGCCCAGTACAGTGTATTTCACCCTTTCCCAGTATCAGGAAAGGCCTGCAAGGCCTTGTGCCTACTTCCAGCCTCCAGGCACCAATTTTACTGATACCTGTGACATTTGGTGGTGTTAATCTTCAAGGGGATGAAGTTGCACCTTCTACCCAGGGTTATGGAGCTCCGCGCAGGGTAAGATTTCAGTGTATCCCCCTGGCTTGAGGTGTTAAAGCCAAACACTTCACATGCCCATTAAAGTCTATTTCACCCCTTGACAGTATCAGGAAAACGCCTGCAAGGCCTTGGGCCTACTTCCAGCCTCCAGGCACCAATTATACTGATACCTGTGACATTTGGAGGTGTTAAGCTTCAAGGGGAAGAAGTCACACCTTCTACCCAGGGTTATGGAGCTCAGCGCATGGTAAGATTTCAAGTTTCACCCCTGGCTGGAGGTGTTAAAGCCAAACACTCCACATGCCCAATAAAGTCTATTTCACCCATTCACAGTATCAGGAAAAGCCTGCAAGGCCTTGGGCCTTCTTCCAGCCCCCAGGCACCAATTTTACAGATACCTGTGACATTTGGTGGTGTGAAGCTTCAAGGGGATGAAGTCACACTTTCTACCCAGGGTTATGGAGCTCAGTGCAGGGTAAGAATTCAGTTTATCCCCCTGGCTGGAGGTGTTAAAGCAAAACACGCCACATGCCCAATAAAGTCTATTTCACGCCTTCACAGTATCAGGAAAGGCCTGCAAGGCCTTGGGCCTACATCTATTCTCCAGGCACCAATTGTACTGATACCTGTGACATTTGGTGTTGTTCAACTTCAAGGGGATGAAGTCACACCTTCTACCCAGGGTTATGGAGCTCAGCGCAGGGTAAGATTTCAGCTTTTCACCCCTAGCTGGATGTGTTGAAGCAAAACACTTCTCATGCCCAATAAAGTCTATTTCAACCCTTCACAGTATCAGGAAAGGCCTGCAAGGCCTTGGGCCTACTTCCAGCCTCCAGGCACCTGTTTTTGTGATACTTGTGACATTTGGAGGTTTTCAGCTTCAAGGGGATGAAGTCACACCTTCTACCCAGGGTTATGGAGCTCAGCGCAGGGTAAGATTTCAGGTTATCCCCCTGGCTTGAGGTGTTAAAGCGAAACACTACACATGCCAAGTAAAGTCTATTTCACCCCTTCACAGTATCAGGAAAAGCCTGCAAGGCCTTGGGCCTACTTCCAGCCTCCAGGCACCAATTTTACTGATGCCTGTGACATTTGGTGGTGTTGAGCTTCAAGGGGATGAAGTCACACCTTTTACCCAGGGTTATGGAGCGCAGTGCAGGGTAAGATTTCAGGTTATCGCCCTGGCTTGAGGTGTTAAAGCAAAACACTTCACATGCCCAATAAAGTCTAGTTCACCCCTTTCACAGTATCAGGGAAGGCCTGCAAGGCCTTGGGCCTAGTTCCAGCCCCCAAGCACCAATGTTACTGACACCTGTGACATTTGGTGGTGTTAAGCTTTAAGGGTAAGAAGTCACACTTTCTACCCAGGGTTATGGAGCTCAGCACAGGGTAAGATTTTAGGTTATCCCCCTGGCTGGAGGTGTTTAAGCAAAACACCTCACATGCCCAGTACAGTGTATTTCACCCTTTCCCAGTATCAGGATAGTCCTGCAAGGCCTTGTGCCTACTTCCAGCCTCCAGGCACCAATGTTACTGATACCTGTGACATGTGGTGGTGTTAAGCTTCAAGGGGATGAAGTCACACCTTTTACCCAGGGTTATGGAGCTCAGTGCAGGGTAAGAATTCAGGTAATCCCCCTGGCTGGAGGTGTTAAAGCAAAACACTCCACATGCCCAATAAAGTCTATTTCACCCCTTCACAGTATCAGGAAAGGCCTGCAAGGCCTTGTGCCTACCTCCAGCCTCCAGGCACCAATGTTACTGATACCTGTGACATTTGGTGGTGTTAAGCTTCAAGGGGATGAAGTCACACCTTCTACCCAGGGTTATGGAGCTCAGCGCAGGGTAAGATTTCAGGTTATCCCCCTGGCTGGAGGTGTTAAAGCAAATCACTTCACATGCCCAAGAAAGTCTATTTCACACCTTCACGGTATCAGGAAAGGCCTGCAAGGCCTTTTGCCTACTTCCAGCCTCCAGGCACCAATGTTACTGATATCTGTGACATTTGGTGGTGTTAAGCTTCAAGGGGAAGAAGTCACAACTTCAACCCAGGGATATGGAGCTCAGCGCAGGGTAAGATTTCAGTTTATCTCCTTGGCTTGAGGTGTTAAAGCCAAACACTTTATATGCCCTTTAACGTCTATTTCACCCCTTCACAGTATCAGGAAAAGGCCTGCAAGGCCTTGTGCCTACTTCCAGCCTCCAGGCACCAATGTTACTGGTACCTGTGACATGTGGTGGTGTTAAGCTTCAAGGGGATAAAGTCACACCTTCTACCCAGGGTTATGGTGCTCAGCGCAGGGTAAAATTTCAGGTTATCGCCCGGGCTCGAGTTGCTAAAGCAAAACACTTCACATGCCCAATAAAGTCTATTTCACCCCTTTCACAGTATCAGGAAAGGCATGCAAGGCCTTGGGCCTACTTCCAGCCCCCAGTTACCAATGTTACTGATACCTGTGACAGTTGGTGGTGTTAAGCTTCAAGGGGAAGAAGTCACACCTTCTACCCAGGGATATGGAGCTCAGCGCAGGGTAAGATTTCAGTTTATCCCCTTGGCTTGAGGTGTTAAAGCCAAACACTTTATATGCCCTTTAAAGTCTATTTCACCCCTTCACAGTATCAGGAAAAGGCCTGTAAGGCCTTGTGCCTACTTCCAGCCTCCAGGCACCAATGTTACTGGTACCTGTGACATGTGGTGGTGTTAAGCTTCAAGGGGATGAAGTCACACCTTCTACCCAGGGTTATGGAGCTCAGCGCAGGTTAGGATTTCAGGTTATCGCCCGGGCTCGAGTTGCTAAAGCAAAACACTTCACATGCCCAATAAAGTCTATTTCACCCCTTTCACAGTATCAGGAAAGGCATGCAAGGCCTTGGGCCTACTTCCAGCCCCCAGTTACCAATGTTACTGATACCTGTGACAGTTGGTGGTGTTAAGCTTCAAGGGGAAGAAGTCACACCTTCTACCCAGGGTTATGGAGCTCAGCGCAGGGTAAGATTTCAGGTTATCCCCCTGGCTGGAGGTGTTAAAGCAAAACACTCTACATGCCCAATAAAGCCTATTTCACCCCTTCACAGTATCAGGAAAGGCCTGCAAGGCCTTGGGCCTACTTCCAGCCTCCAGGCACCAATGTTACTGATACCTGTGACATTTGGTGGTGTTAAGCTTCAAGGGGAAGAAGTCACACTTTCTACCCAGGGTTATGGAGCTCAGAGCAGGGTAAGATTTTAGGTAACCCCCCTGGCTGGAGGTGTTTAAGCAAAACACCTCACATGCCCAGTACAGTGTATTTCACCCTTTCCCAGTATCAGGAAAGGCCTGCAACGCCTTGTGCCTACTTCCAGCCTCCGGGCACCAATGTTACTGATACCTGTGACATTTGGTAGTGTTAAGCTTCAAGGGGATGAAGTCACACTTTCTACCCAGGGTTATGGAGCTCAGCACAGGGTAAGATTTTAGGTTATCCCCCTGGCTGGAGGTGTTTAAGCAAAACACCTCACATGCCCAGTACAGTGTATTTCACCCTTTCCCAGTATCAGGATAGTCCTGCAAGGCCTTGTGCCTACTTCCAGCCTCCAGGCACCAATGTTACTGATACCTGTGACATGTGGTGGTGTTAATCTTCAAGGGGATGAAGTCACACCTTTTACCCAGGGTTATGGAGCTCAGTGCAGGGTAAGAAATCAGGTAATCGCCCTGGCTGGAGGTGTTCAAGCAAAACACTTCACACGCCCAATAAAGAGTATTTCACCCCTTCACAGTATCAGGAAAGGCCTGCAAGGCCTTGGGCCTACTTCCAGCCTCCAGGCACCAATGTTACTGATACCTGTGACATTTGGTGGTGTTAAGCTTCAAGGAGATGAAGTCACACCTTTTACCCAGGGTTATGGAGCTCAGTGCAGGGTAAGAATTCAGGTAATCCCCCTGGCTGGAGGTGTTAAAGCAAAACACTCTACATGCCCAATAAAGTCTATTTCACCCCTTCACAGTATCAGGAAAGGCCTGCAAGGCCTTGGGCCTACTTCCAGCCCCCAGGCACAAATGTTACTGATACCTGTGACATTTGGTGGTGTTAAGCTTCAAGGGGAAGAAGTCACACCTTCTACCCAGGGTTATTCAGCTCAGCGCAGGGTAAGATTTTAGGTTATCCCCCTGGCTGGAGGTGTTAAAGCAAAACACTTCACATGCCCAATAAATTGTATTTCACCCCTTTACAGTATCAGGAAAGGCCTGCAAGGCCTTGGGCCTACTTCCAGCCTCCATGCACCAATTTTACTGATACCTGTGACATTTGGTGTTGTTAAGCTTCAAGGGGATTAAGTCACACCTTCTACCCAGGGTTATGGAGCTCAGCACAGGGTACCATTTTAGGTTATCCCCCTGGCTGGAGGTGTTAAAACAAAACACTTCACATGCCCAATAAATTGTATTTCACCTCTTCACAGTATCAGGAAAGGCCTGCAACGCCTTGGGCCTACTTCCAGCTTCCAGGCACCAATGTTACTGATACCTGTGACATTTGGTGGTGTTAAGCTTCAAGGGGATGAAGTCACACCTTCTACCCAGGGTTATGGAGCTCAGCGCAGGGTAAGATTTTAGGTTATCCCCCTGGCTGGAGGTGTTTAAGCAAAACACCTCACATGCCCAGTACAGTGTATTTCACCCTTTCCCAGTATCAGTAAAGGCCTGCAAGGCCTTGTGCCTACTTCCAGCCTCCAGGCACCAATGTTACTGATACCTGTGACATTTTGTGGTGTTAAGCTTCAAGGGGATGAAGTCGCACCTTCTACCCATGGTTATGGAGCTCCGCGCAGGGTAAGATTTCAGGCTTCACCCCAGGCTTAAGGCGTGAAAATAGAACAATTACCATACACAACAATGTGTATTTCACCCATTCGCAGTATCAGGAAAGGCCTGCAACGCCTTGGGCCTACTTCCAGCCTCCAGGCACCAATGTTACTGATACCTGTGACATGTGGTGGTGTTAAGCTTCAAGGGGATGAAGTCACACCTTCTACCCAGGGTTATGGAGCTCAGCGCAGGTTAGGATTTCAGGTTATCGCCCGGGCTCGAGTTGCTAAAGCAAAACACTTCACATGCCCAATAAAGTCTATTTCACCCCTTTCACAGTATCAGGAAAGGCATGCAAGGCCTTGGGCCTACTTCCAGCCCCCAGTTACCAATGTTACTGATACCTGTGACAGTTGGTGGTGTTAAGCTTCAAGGGGAAGAAGTCACACCTTCTACCCAGGGTTATGGAGCTCAGCGCAGGGTAAGATTTCAGGTTATCCCCCTGGCTGGAGGTGTTAAAGCAAAACACTCTACATGCCCAATAAAGCCTATTTCACCCCTTCACAGTATCAGGAAAGGCCTGCAAGGCCTTGGGCCTACTTCCAGCCTCCAGGCACCAATGTTACTGATACCTGTGACATTTGGTGGTGTTAAGCTTCAAGGGGAAGAAGTCACACTTTCTACCCAGGGTTATGGAGCTCAGAGCAGGGTAAGATTTTAGGTAACCCCCCTGGCTGGAGGTGTTTAAGCAAAACACCTCACATGCCCAGTACAGTGTATTTCACCCTTTCCCAGTATCAGGAAAGGCCTGCAACGCCTTGTGCCTACTTCCAGCCTCCGGGCACCAATGTTACTGATACCTGTGACATTTGGTAGTGTTAAGCTTCAAGGGGATGAAGTCACACTTTCTACCCAGGGTTATGGAGCTCAGCACAGGGTAAGATTTTAGGTTATCCCCCTGGCTGGAGGTGTTTAAGCAAAACACCTCACATGCCCAGTACAGTGTATTTCACCCTTTCCCAGTATCAGGATAGTCCTGCAAGGCCTTGTGCCTACTTCCAGCCTCCAGGCACCAATGTTACTGATACCTGTGACATGTGGTGGTGTTAATCTTCAAGGGGATGAAGTCACACCTTTTACCCAGGGTTATGGAGCTCAGTGCAGGGTAAGAAATCAGGTAATCGCCCTGGCTGGAGGTGTTCAAGCAAAACACTTCACACGCCCAATAAAGAGTATTTCACCCCTTCACAGTATCAGGAAAGGCCTGCAAGGCCTTGGGCCTACTTCCAGCCTCCAGGCACCAATGTTACTGATACCTGTGACATTTGGTGGTGTTAAGCTTCAAGGGGATGAAGTCACACCTTTTACCCAGGGTTATGGAGCTCAGTGCAGGGTAAGAATTCAGGTAATCCCCCTGGCTGGAGGTGTTAAAGCAAAACACTCTACATGCCCAATAAAGTCTATTTCACCCCTTCACAGTATCAGGAAAGGCCTGCAAGGCCTTGGGCCTACTTCCAGCCCCCAGGCACAAATGTTACTGATACCTGTGACATTTGGTGGTGTTAAGCTTCAAGGGGAAGAAGTCACACCTTCTACCCAGGGTTATTCAGCTCAGCGCAGGGTAAGATTTTAGGTTATCCCCCTGGCTGGAGGTGTTAAAGCAAAACACTTCACATGCCCAATAAATTGTATTTCACCCCTTTACAGTATCAGGAAAGGCCTGCAAGGCCTTGGGCCTACTTCCAGCCTCCATGCACCAATTTTACTGATACCTGTGACATTTGGTGTTGTTAAGCTTCAAGGGGATTAAGTCACACCTTCTACCCAGGGTTATGGAGCTCAGCACAGGGTACCATTTTAGGTTATCCCCCTGGCTGGAGGTGTTAAAACAAAACACTTCACATGCCCAATAAATTGTATTTCACCTCTTCACAGTATCAGGAAAGGCCTGCAAGGCCTTGGGCCTACTTCCAGCTTCCAGGCACCAATGTTACTGATACCTGTGACATTTGGTGGTGTTAAGCTTCAAGGGGATGAAGTCACACCTTCTACCCAGGGTTATGGAGCTCAGCGCAGGGTAAGATTTTAGGTTATCCCCCTGGCTGGAGGTGTTTAAGCAAAACACCTCACATGCCCAGTACAGTGTATTTCACCCTTTCCCAGTATCAGTAAAGGCCTGCAAGGCCTTGTGCCTACTTCCAGCCTCCAGGCACCAATGTTACTGATACCTGTGACATTTTGTGGTGTTAAGCTTCAAGGGGATGAAGTCGCACCTTCTACCCATGGTTATGGAGCTCCGCGCAGGGTAAGATTTCAGGCTTCACCCCAGGCTTAAGGCGTGAAAATAGAACAATTGCCATACACAACAATGTGTATTTCACCCATTCGCAGTATCAGGAAAGGCCTGCAACGCCTTGGGCCTACTTCCAGCCTCCAGGCACCAATGTTACTGATACCTGTGACATTTGGTGGTGTTAAGCTTCAAGGGGAAGAAGTCACACCTTCTACCCAGTGTTATGGAGCTCAGTGCAGGGTAAGATTTCAGGTTATCCCCCCTGGCTGGAGGTGTTAAAGCAAAACACTTCACATGCCCATTAAATTGTATTTCACCCCTTCACAGTATCAGGAAAAGCCTGCAAGGCCTTGGGCCTACTTCCAGCCTCCAGGCACCAATTTTACTGATACCTGTGACATTTGGTGGTGTTAGGCTTCAAGGGGATGAAGTCACACCTTCTACCCAGGGTTATGGAGCTCAGCGCAGGGTAAGAATTTAGGTTATCCCCCTGGCTGGAGGTGTTTAAGCAAAACACCTCACATGCCCAGTACAGTGTATTTCACCCTTTCCCAGTATCAGTAAAGGCCTGCAAGGCCTTGTGCCTACTTCCAGCCTCCAGGCACCAATGTTACTGATACCTGTGACATTTGGTGGTGTTAAGCTTCAAGGGGATGAAGTCGCACCTTCTAGCCAGGGTTATGGAGCTCCACGCAGGGTAAGATTTCAGGCTTCACCCCAGGCTTAAGGCGTGAAAATAGAACAATTACCATACACAACAATGTGTATTTCACCCATTCACAGTATCAGGAAAGGCATGCAAGGCCTTGGGCCTACTTCCAGCCTCCAGTCACCAATGTTACTGACACCTGTGACATTTGGTGGTGTTAAGCTTCAAGGGGATGAAGTCATACCTTTTACCCAGGGTTATGGAGCTCAGCGCAGGGTAAGATTTCAGGTTATCACCCTGGCTTGAGGTGTTAAAGCAAAACACTTCACATTCCCAATAAAGTCTATTTCACCCCTTTCACAGTATCAGGAAAGGCCTGCAAGGCCTTGGGCCTACTTCCAGCCCCCAGGCACCAATGTTACTGACACCTGTGACATTTGGTGGTGTTAAGCTTCAAGGGGAAGAAGTCACACCTTCTACCCAGGGTTATGGAGCTCAGCGCTGGGTAAGATTTCAGGTTATCCCCCTGGCTGGAGGTGTTAAAGCAAAACACTCCACATGCCCAATAAAGTCTATTTCACCCCTTCACAGTATCAGGAAAGGCCTGCAAGGCCTTGGGCCTACTTCCAGCCTCCAGGCACGAATTTTACAGATACCTGTGACATTTGGTGGTGTTAAGCTTCAAGGGGAAGAAGTCACACCTTCTACCCAGGGTTATGGAGCTTAGCGCAGGGTAAGATTTCAGGTTATCCCCCTGGCTGGAGGTGTTAAAGCAAAACACTCCACATGCCCAATAAAGTCTATTTCACCCCTTCACAGTATCAGGAAAGGCCTGCAAGGCCTTGGGCCTAGTTCCAGCCCCCAAGCACCAATGTTACTGACACCTGTGACATTTGGTGTTGTTAAGCTTCAAGGGGATGAAGTCACACCTTTTACCCAGGGTTATGGAGCTCAGCGCAGGGTAAGATTTCAGGCTTCACCCCAGGCTTAAGGCGTGAACATAGAACAATTACCATACACAACAATGTGTATTTCACCCATTCACAGTATCAGGAAAGGCCTGCAAGGCCTTGGGCCTAGTTCCAGCCCCCAAGCACCAATGTTACTGATACCTGTGACATTTGGTGGTGTTATGCTTCAAGGGGATGAAGTCGCACCTTCTACCCAGGGTTATGGAGCTCAGCCCAGGGTAAGATTTCAGGCTTCACCCCAGGCTTAAGGCGTGAAAATAGAACAATTACCATACACAACAATGTGTATTTCACCCATTCACAGTATCAGGAAAGGCCTGCAAGGCCTTGGGCCTACTTCCAGCCTCCAGGCACCAATGTTACTGATACCTGTGACATTCGGTGGTGTTAAGCTTCAAGGGGATGAAGTCACACCTTTTACCCAGGGTTATGGAGCTCAGCGCAGGGTAAGATTTCAGGTTATCGCCCTGGCTTGAGGTGTTAAAGCAAAACACTTCACATGCCCAATAAAGTCTAGTTCACCCCTTTCAGAGTATCAGGAAAGGCCTGCAAGGCCTTGGGCCTACTTCCAGCCTCCAGGCACCAATTGTACTGATACCTGTGACATGTGGTGGTGTTAAGCTTCAAGGGGACGAAGTCACACCTTTTACCCAGGGTTATGGAGCTCAGCGCAGGGTAAGATTTCAGGTTATCCCCCCTGGCTGGAGGTGTTAAAGCAAAACACTTCACATGCCCAATACATTGTATTTCACCCCTTCACAGTATCAGGAAAAGGCCTGCAAGGCCTTGGGCCTACTTCCAGCCACCGATTTTACTGATACCTGTGACATTTGGTGGTGTTAAGCTTCAAGGGGATGAAGTCACACTTTCTACCCAGGGTTATGGAGCTCAGCGCAGGGTAAGAATTCAGGTTATCCCCCTGGCTGGAGGTGTTAAAGCAAAACACTTCACATGCCCATTAAACTCTATTTCACCCCTTCACAGTATCAGGAAAGGCCTGCAAGGCCTTGTGCCTACTTCCAGCCCCCAGGCACCAATGTTACTGATGCCTGTGACATTTGGTGGTGTTAAGCTTCAAGGGGATGAAGTCGCACCTTTTACCCAGGGTTATGGAGCTCAGCGCAGGGTAAGATTTCAGGTTATCCCCCTGGCTTGAGGTGTTAAAGCAAAACACTTCACTTGCCCAATAAAGTCTATTTCACCCCTTCACAGTATCAGGAAAGGCCTGCAAGGCCTTGTGCCTACTTCCAGCCTCCAGGCACCAATTTTACTGATACCTGTGACATTTGGTGGTGTTAATCTTCAAGGGGATGAAGTTGCACCTTCTACCCAGGGTTATGGAGCTCCGCGCAGGGTAAGATTTCAGTGTATCCCCCTGGCTTGAGGTGTTAAAGCCAAACACTTCACATGCCCATTAAAGTCTATTTCACCCCTTGACAGTATCAGGAAAAGGCCTGCAAGGCCTTGGGCCTACTTCCAGCCTCCAGGCACCAATTATACTGATACCTGTGACATTTGGAGGTGTTAAGCTTCAAGGGGAAGAAGTCACACCTTCTACCCAGGGTTATGGAGCTCAGCGCATGGTAAGATTTCAAGTTTCACCCCTGGCTGGAGGTGTTAAAGCCAAACACTCCACATGCCCAATAAAGTCTATTTCACCCATTCACAGTATCAGGAAAAGCCTGCAAGGCCTTGGGCCTTCTTCCAGCCCCCAGGCACCAATTTTACAGATACCTGTGACATTTGGTGGTGTGAAGCTTCAAGGGGATGAAGTCACACTTTCTACCCAGGGTTATGGAGCTCAGTGCAGGGTAAGAATTCAGTTTATCCCCCTGGCTGGAGGTGTTAAAGCAAAACACGCCACATGCCCAATAAAGTCTATTTCACGCCTTCACAGTATCAGGAAAGGCCTGCAAGGCCTTGGGCCTACATCTATTCTCGAGGCACCAATTGTACTGATACCTGTGACATTTGGTGTTGTTCAACTTCAAGGGGATGAAGTCACACCTTCTACCCAGGGTTATGGAGCTCAGCGCAGGGTAAGATTTCAGCTTTTCACCCCTAGCTGGATGTGTTGAAGCAAAACACTTCTCATGCCCAATAAAGTCTATTTCAACCCTTCACAGTATCAGGAAAGGCCTGCAAGGCCTTGGGCCTACTTCCAGCCTCCAGGCACCTGTTTTTGTGATACTTGTGACATTTGGAGGTTTTCAGCTTCAAGGGGATGAAGTCACACCTTCTACCCAGGGTTATGGAGCTCAGCGCAGGGTGAGATTTCAGGTTATCCCCCTGGCTTGAGGTGTTAAAGCGAAACACTACACATGCCAAGTAAAGTCTATTTCACCCCTTCACAGTATCAGGAAAAGCCTGCAAGGCCTTGGGCCTACTTCCAGCCTCCAGGCACCAATTTTACTGATGCCTGTGACATTTGGTGGTGTTGAGCTTCAAGGGGATGAAGTCACACCTTTTACCCAGGGTTATGGAGCGCAGCGCAGGGTAAGATTTCAGGTTATCGCCCTGGCTTGAGGTGTTAAAGCAAAACACTTCACATGCCCAATAAAGTCTAGTTCACCCCTTTCACAGTATCAGGAAAGGCCTGCAAGGCCTTGGGCCTACTTCCAGCCTACAGGCACCAATTTTACTGATACCTGTGACATTTGGAGGTGTTAAGCTTCAAGGGGAAGAGGTCACACCTTCTACCCAGGGTTATGGAGCTCAGTGCAGGGTAAGAATTCAGGTTATACCCCTGGCTGGAGGTGTTAAAGCAAAACACTTCACATGCCCAATAAATTGTATTTCACCCCTTCACAGTATCAGGAAAGGCCTGCAAGGCCTTGGGCCTAGTTCCAGCCCCCAAGCACCAATGTTACTGACACCTGTGACATTTGGTGGTGTTAAGCTTTAAGGGTAAGAAGTCACACGTTCTACCCAGGGTTATGGAGCTCAGCACAGGGTAAGACTTTAGGTTATCCCCCTGGCTGGAGGTGTTTAAGCAAAACACCTCACATGCCCAGTACAGTGTATTTCACCCTTTCTCAGTATCAGGATAGTCCTGCAAGGCCTTGTGCCTACTTCCAGCCTCCAGGCACCAATGTTACTGATACCTGTGACATGTGGTGGTGTTAAGCTTCAAGGGGATAAAGTCACACCTTCTACCCAGGGTTATGGTGCTCAGCGCAGGGTAAAATTTCAGGTTATCGCCCGGGCTCGAGTTGCTAAAGCAAAACACTTCACATGCCCAATAAAGTCTATTTCACCCCTTTCACAGTATCAGGAAAGGCATGCAAGGCCTTGGGCCTACTTCCAGTCCCCAGTTACCAATGTTACTGATACCTGTGACAGTTGGTGGTGTTAAGCTTCAAGGGGAAGAAGTCACACCTTCTACCCAGGGATATGGAGCTCAGCGCAGGGTAAGATTTCAGTTTATCCCCTTGGCTTGAGGTGTTAAAGCCAAACACTTTATATGCCCTTTAAAGTCTATTTCACCCCTTCACAGTATCAGGAAAAGGCCTGTAAGGCCTTGTGCCTACTTCCAGCCTCCAGGCACCAATGTTACTGGTACCTGTGACATGTGGTGGTGTTAAGCTTCAAGGGGATGAAGTCACACCTTCTACCCAGGGTTATGGAGCTCAGCGCAGGTTAAGATTTCAGGTTATCGCCCGGGCTCGAGTTGCTAAAGCAAAACACTTCACATGCCCAATAAAGTCTATTTCACCCCTTTCACAGTATCAGGAAAGGCATGCAAGGCCTTGGGCCTACTTCCAGCCCCCAGTTACCAATGTTACTGATACCTGTGACAGTTGGTGGTGTTAAGCTTCAAGGGGAAGAAGTCACACCTTCTACCCAGGGTTATGGAGCTCAGCGCAGGGTAAGATTTCAGGTTATCCCCCTGGCTGGAGGTGTTAAAGCAAAACACTCTACATGCCCAATAAAGCCTATTTCACCCCTTCACAGTATCAGGAAAGGCCTGCAAGGCCTTGGGCCTACTTCCAGCCTCCAGGCACCAATGTTACTGATACCTGTGACATTTGGTGGTGTTAAGCTTCAAGGGGAAGAAGTCACACTTTCTACCCAGGGTTATGGAGCTCAGAGCAGGGTAAGATTTTAGGTAACCCCCCTGGCTGGAGGTGTTTAAGCAAAACACCTCACATGCCCAGTACAGTGTATTTCACCCTTTCCCAGTATCAGGAAAGGCCTGCAACGCCTTGTGCCTACTTCCAGCCTCCGGGCACCAATGTTACTGATACCTGTGACATTTGGTAGTGTTAAGCTTAAGCTTCAAGGGGATGAAGTCACACTTTCTACCCAGGGTTATGGAGCTCAGCACAGGGTAAGATTTTAGGTTATCCCCCTGGCTGGAGGTGTTTAAGCAAAACACCTCACATGCCCAGTACAGTGTATTTCACCCTTTCCCAGTATCAGGATAGTCCTGCAAGGCCTTGTGCCTACTTCCAGCCTCCAGGCACCAATGTTACTGACACCTGTGACATTTGGTGGTGTTAAGCTTCAAGGGGAAGAAGTCACACCTTCTACCCAGGGTTATGGAGCTCAGCGCTGGGTAAGATTTCAGGTTATCCCCCTTGCTGGAGGTGTTAAAGCAAAACACTCCACATGCCCAATAAAGTCTATTTCACCCCTTCACAGTATCAGGAAAGGCCTGCAAGGCCTTGGGCCTACTTCCAGCCTCCAGGCACGAATTTTACAGATACCTGTGACATTTGGTGGTGTTAAGCTTCAAGGGGAAGAAGTCACACCTTCTACCCAGGGTTATGGAGCTTAGCGCAGGGTAAGATTTCAGGTTATCCCCCTGGCTGGAGGTGTTAAAGCAAAACACTCCACATGCCCAATAAAGTCTATTTCACCCCTTCACAGTATCAGGAAAGGCCTGCAAGGCCTTGGGCCTAGTTCCAGCCCCCAAGCACCAATGTTACTGACACCTGTGACATTTGGTGTTGTTAAGCTTCAAGGGGATGAAGTCACACCTTTTACCCAGGGTTATGGAGCTCAGCGCAGGGTAAGATTTCAGGCTTCACCCCAGGCTTAAGGCGTGAACATAGAACAATTACCATACACAACAATGTGTATTTCACCCATTCACAGTATCAGGAAAGGCCTGCAAGGCCTTGGGCCTAGTTCCAGCCCCCAAGCACCAATGTTACTGATACCTGTGACATTTGGTGGTGTTATGCTTCAAGGGGATGAAGTCGCACCTTCTACCCAGGGTTATGGAGCTCAGCCCAGGGTAAGATTTCAGGCTTCACCCCAGGCTTAAGGCGTGAAAATAGAACAATTACCATACACAACAATGTGTATTTCACCCATTCACAGTATCAGGAAAGGCCTGCAAGGCCTTGGGCCTACTTCCAGCCTCCAGGCACCAATGTTACTGATACCTGTGACATTCGGTGGTGTTAAGCTTCAAGGGGATGAAGTCACACCTTTTACCCAGGGTTATGGAGCTCAGCGCAGGGTAAGATTTCAGGTTATCGCCCTGGCTTGAGGTGTTAAAGCAAAACACTTCACATGCCCAATAAAGTCTAGTTCACCCCTTTCAGAGTATCAGGAAAGGCCTGCAAGGCCTTGGGCCTACTTCCAGCCTCCAGGCACCAATTGTACTGATACCTGTGACATGTGGTGGTGTTAAGCTTCAAGGGGACGAAGTCACACCTTTTACCCAGGGTTATGGAGCTCAGCGCAGGGTAAGATTTCAGGTTATCCCCCCTGGCTGGAGGTGTTAAAGCAAAACACTTCACATGCCCAATACATTGTATTTCACCCCTTCACAGTATCAGGAAAAGGCCTGCAAGGCCTTGGGCCTACTTCCAGCCACCGATTTTACTGATACCTGTGACATTTGGTGGTGTTAAGCTTCAAGGGGATGAAGTCACACTTTCTACCCAGGGTTATGGAGCTCAGCGCAGGGTAAGAATTCAGGTTATCCCCCTGGCTGGAGGTGTTAAAGCAAAACACTTCACATGCCCATTAAACTCTATTTCACCCCTTCACAGTATCAGGAAAGGCCTGCAAGGCCTTGTGCCTACTTCCAGCCCCCAGGCACCAATGTTACTGATGCCTGTGACATTTGGTGGTGTTAAGCTTCAAGGGGATGAAGTCGCACCTTTTACCCAGGGTTATGGAGCTCAGCGCAGGGTAAGATTTCAGGTTATCCCCCTGGCTTGAGGTGTTAAAGCAAAACACTTCACATGCCCAATAAAGTCTATTTCACCCCTTCACAGTATCAGGAAAGGCCTGCAAGGCCTTGGGCCTACTTCCAGCCCCCAGGCACCAATGTACTGATACCTGTGACATTTGGTGGTGTTAAGCTTCAAGGGGATGAAGTCACACTTTCTACCCAGGGTTATGGAGCTCAGTGCAGGGTAAGATTTTAGGTTATCCCCCTGGCTGGAGGTGTTTAAGCAAAACACCTCACATGCCCAGTACAGTGTATTTCACCCTTTCCCAGTATCAGGAAAGGCCTGCAAGGCCTTGTGCCTACTTCCAGCCTCCAGGCACCAATTTTACTGATACCTGTGACATTTGGTGGTGTTAATCTTCAAGGGGATGAAGTTGCACCTTCTACCCAGGGTTATGGAGCTCCGCGCAGGGTAAGATTTCAGTGTATCCCCCTGGCTTGAGGTGTTAAAGCCAAACACTTCACATGCCCATTAAAGTCTATTTCACCCCTTGACAGTATCAGGAAAAGGCCTGCAAGGCCTTGGGCCTACTTCCAGCCTCCAGGCACCAATTATACTGATACCTGTGACATTTGGAGGTGTTAAGCTTCAAGGGGAAGAAGTCACACCTTCTACCCAGGGTTATGGAGCTCAGCGCATGGTAAGATTTCAAGTTTCACCCCTGGCTGGAGGTGTTAAAGCCAAACACTCCACATGCCCAATAAAGTCTATTTCACCCATTCACAGTATCAGGAAAAGCCTGCAAGGCCTTGGGCCTTCTTCCAGCCCCCAGGCACCAATTTTACAGATACCTGTGACATTTGGTGGTGTGAAGCTTCAAGGGGATGAAGTCACACTTTCTACCCAGGGTTATGGAGCTCAGTGCAGGGTAAGAATTCAGTTTATCCCCCTGGCTGGAGGTGTTAAAGCAAAACACGCCACATGCCCAATAAAGTCTATTTCACGCCTTCACAGTATCAGGAAAGGCCTGCAAGGCCTTGGGCCTACATCTATTCTCGAGGCACCAATTGTACTGATACCTGTGACATTTGGTGTTGTTCAACTTCAAGGGGATGAAGTCACACCTTCTACCCAGGGTTATGGAGCTCAGCGCAGGGTAAGATTTCAGCTTTTCACCCCTAGCTGGATGTGTTGAAGCAAAACACTTCTCATGCCCAATAAAGTCTATTTCAACCCTTCACAGTATCAGGAAAGGCCTGCAAGGCCTTGGGCCTACTTCCAGCCTCCAGGCACCTGTTTTTGTGATACTTGTGACATTTGGAGGTTTTCAGCTTCAAGGGGATGAAGTCACACCTTCTACCCAGGGTTATGGAGCTCAGCGCAGGGTGAGATTTCAGGTTATCCCCCTGGCTTGAGGTGTTAAAGCGAAACACTACACATGCCAAGTAAAGTCTATTTCACCCCTTCACAGTATCAGGAAAAGCCTGCAAGGCCTTGGGCCTACTTCCAGCCTCCAGGCACCAATTTTACTGATGCCTGTGACATTTGGTGGTGTTGAGCTTCAAGGGGATGAAGTCACACCTTTTACCCAGGGTTATGGAGCGCAGCGCAGGGTAAGATTTCAGGTTATCGCCCTGGCTTGAGGTGTTAAAGCAAAACACTTCACATGCCCAATAAAGTCTAGTTCACCCCTTTCACAGTATCAGGAAAGGCCTGCAAGGCCTTGGGCCTACTTCCAGCCTACAGGCACCAATTTTACTGATACCTGTGACATTTGGAGGTGTTAAGCTTCAAGGGGAAGAGGTCACACCTTCTACCCAGGGTTATGGAGCTCAGTGCAGGGTAAGAATTCAGGTTATACCCCTGGCTGGAGGTGTTAAAGCAAAACACTTCACATGCCCAATAAATTGTATTTCACCCCTTCACAGTATCAGGAAAGGCCTGCAAGGCCTTGGGCCTAGTTCCAGCCCCCAAGCACCAATGTTACTGACACCTGTGACATTTGGTGGTGTTAAGCTTTAAGGGTAAGAAGTCACACATTCTACCCAGGGTTATGGAGCTCAGCACAGGGTAAGACTTTAGGTTATCCCCCTGGCTGGAGGTGTTTAAGCAAAACACCTCACATGCCCAGTACAGTGTATTTCACCCTTTCTCAGTATCAGGATAGTCCTGCAAGGCCTTGTGCCTACTTCCAGCCTCCAGGCACCAATGTTACTGATACCTGTGACATGTGGTGGTGTTAAGCTTCAAGGGGATAAAGTCACACCTTCTACCCAGGGTTATGGTGCTCAGCGCAGGGTAAAATTTCAGGTTATCGCCCGGGCTCGAGTTGCTAAAGCAAAACACTTCACATGCCCAATAAAGTCTATTTCACCCCTTTCACAGTATCAGGAAAGGCATGCAAGGCCTTGGGCCTACTTCCAGTCCCCAGTTACCAATGTTACTGATACCTGTGACAGTTGGTGGTGTTAAGCTTCAAGGGGAAGAAGTCACACCTTCTACCCAGGGATATGGAGCTCAGCGCAGGGTAAGATTTCAGTTTATCCCCTTGGCTTGAGGTGTTAAAGCCAAACACTTTATATGCCCTTTAAAGTCTATTTCACCCCTTCACAGTATCAGGAAAAGGCCTGTAAGGCCTTGTGCCTACTTCCAGCCTCCAGGCACCAATGTTACTGGTACCTGTGACATGTGGTGGTGTTAAGCTTCAAGGGGATGAAGTCACACCTTCTACCCAGGGTTATGGAGCTCAGCGCAGGTTAAGATTTCAGGTTATCGCCCGGGCTCGAGTTGCTAAAGCAAAACACTTCACATGCCCAATAAAGTCTATTTCACCCCTTTCACAGTATCAGGAAAGGCATGCAAGGCCTTGGGCCTACTTCCAGCCCCCAGTTACCAATGTTACTGATACCTGTGACAGTTGGTGGTGTTAAGCTTCAAGGGGAAGAAGTCACACCTTCTACCCAGGGTTATGGAGCTCAGCGCAGGGTAAGATTTCAGGTTATCCCCCTGGCTGGAGGTGTTAAAGCAAAACACTCTACATGCCCAATAAAGCCCATTTCACCCCTTCACAGTATCAGGAAAGGCCTGCAAGGCCTTGGGCCTACTTCCAGCCTCCAGGCACCAATGTTACTGATACCTGTGACATTTGGTGGTGTTAAGCTTCAAGGGGAAGAAGTCACACTTTCTACCCAGGGTTATGGAGCTCAGAGCAGGGTAAGATTTTAGGTAACCCCCCTGGCTGGAGGTGTTTAAACAAAACACCTCACATGCCCAGTACAGTGTATTTCACCCTTTCCCAGTATCAGGAAAGGCCTGCAACGCCTTGTGCCTACTTCCAGCCTCCGGGCACCAATGTTACTGATACCTGTGACATTTGGTAGTGTTAAGCTTAAGCTTCAAGGGGATGAAGTCACACTTTCTACCCAGGGTTATGGAGCTCAGCACAGGGTAAGATTTTAGGTTATCCCCCTGGCTGGAGGTGTTTAAGCAAAACACCTCACATGCCCAGTACAGTGTATTTCACCCTTTCCCAGTATCAGGATAGTCCTGCAAGGCCTTGTGCCTACTTCCAGCCTCCAGGCACCAATGTTACTGATACCTGTGACATGTGGTGGTGTTAATCTTCAAGGGGATGAAGTCACACCTTTTACCCAGGGTTATGGAGCTCAGTGCAGGGTAAGAAATCAGGTAATCGCCCTGGCTGGAGGTGTTCAAGCAAAACACTTCACACGCCCAATAAAGAGTATTTCACCCCTTCACAGTATCAGGAAAGGCCTGCAAGGCCTTGGGCCTACTTCCAGCCTCCAGGCACCAATGTTACTGATACCTGTGACATTTGGTGGTGTTAAGCTTCAAGGGGATGAAGTCACACCTTTTACCCAGGGTTATGGAGCTCAGTGCAGGGTAAGAATTCAGGTAATCCCCCTGGCTGGAGGTGTTAAAGCAAAACACTCTACATGCCCAATAAAGTCTATTTCACCCCTTCACAGTATCAGGAAAGGCCTGCAAGGCCTTGGGCCTACTTCCAGCCCCCAGGCACAAATGTTACTGATACCTGTGACATTTGGTGGTGTTAAGCTTCAAGGGGAAGAAGTCACACCTTCTACCCAGGGTTATTCAGCTCAGCGCAGGGTAAGATTTTAGGTTATCCCCCTGGCTGGAGGTGTTAAAGCAAAACACTTCACATGCCCAATAAATTGTATTTCACCCCTTTACAGTATCAGGAAAGGCCTGCAAGGCCTTGGGCCTACTTCCAGCCTCCATGCACCAATTTTACTGATACCTGTGACATTTGGTGTTGTTAAGCTTCAAGGGGATTAAGTCACACCTTCTACCCAGGGTTATGGAGCTCAGCACAGGGTACCATTTTAGGTTATCCCCCTGGCTGGAGGTGTTAAAACAAAACACTTCACATGCCCAATAAATTGTATTTCACCTCTTCACAGTATCAGGAAAGGCCTGCAAGGCCTTGGGCCTACTTCCAGCTTCCAGGCACCAATGTTACTGATACCTGTGACATTTGGTGGTGTTAAGCTTCAAGGGGATGAAGTCACACCTTCTACCCAGGGTTATGGAGCTCAGCGCAGGGTAAGATTTTAGGTTATCCCCCTGGCTGGAGGTGTTTAAGCAAAACACCTCACATGCCCAGTACAGTGTATTTCACCCTTTCCCAGTATCAGTAAAGGCCTGCAAGGCCTTGTGCCTACTTCCAGCCTCCAGGCACCAATGTTACTGATACCTGTGACATTTGGTGGTGTTAAGCTTCAAGGGGATGAAGTTGCACCTTCTACCCATGGTTATGGAGCTCCGCGCAGGGTAAGATTTCAGGCTTCACCCCAGGCTTAAGGCGTGAAAATAGAACAATTACCATACACAACAATGTGTATTTCACCCATTCGCAGTATCAGGAAAGGCCTGCAAGGCCTTGGGCCTACTTCCAGCTTCCAGGCACCAATGTTACTGATACCTGTGACATTTGGTGGTGTTAAGCTTCAAGGGGATGAAGTAGCACCTTCTACCCATGGTTATGGAGCTCCGCGCAGGGTAAGATTTCAGGCTTCACCCCAGGCTTAAGGCGTGAAAATAGAACAATTACCATACACAACAATGTGTATTTCACCCATTCACAGTATCAGGAAAGGCATGCAAGGCCTTGGGCCTACTTCCAGCCTCCAGTCACCAATGTTACTGACACCTGTGACATTTGGTGGTGTTAAGCTTCAAGGGGATGAAGTCATACCTTTTACCCAGGGTTATGGAGCTCAGCGCAGGGTAAGATTTCAGGTTATCACCCTGGCTTGAGGTGTTAAAGCAAAACACTTCACATTCCCAATAAAGTCTATTTCACCCCTTTCACAGTATCAGGAAAGGCCTGCAAGGCCTTGGGCCTACTTCCAGCCCCCAGGCACCAATGTTACTGACACCTGTGACATTTGGTGGTGTTAAGCTTCAAGGGGAAGAAGTCACACCTTCTACCCAGGGTTATGGAGCTCAGCGCTGGGTAAGATTTCAGGTTATCCCCCTGGCTGGAGGTGTTAAAGCAAAACACTCCACATGCCCAATAAAGTCTATTTCACCCCTTCACAGTATCAGGAAAGGCCTGCAAGGCCTTGGGCCTACTTCCAGCCTCCAGGCACGAATTTTACAGATACCTGTGACATTTGGTGGTGTTAAGCTTCAAGGGGAAGAAGTCACACCTTCTACCCAGGGTTATGTAGCTTAGCGCAGGGTAAGATTTCAGGTTATCCCCCTGGCTGGAGGTGTTAAAGCAAAACACTCCACATGCCCAATAAAGTCTATTTCACCCCTTCACAGTATCAGGAAAGGCCTGCAAGGCCTTGGGCCTAGTTCCAGCCCCCAAGCACCAATGTTACTGACACCTGTGACATTTGGTGTTGTTAAGCTTCAAGGGGATGAAGTCACACCTTTTACCCAGGGTTATGGAGCTCACCGCAGGGTAAGATTTCAGGCTTCACCCCAGGCTTAAGGCGTGAACATAGAACAATTACCATACACAACAATGTGTATTTCACCCATTCACAGTATCAGGAAAGGCCTGCAAGGCCTTGTGCCTACTTCCAGCCTCCAGGCACCAATGTTACTGATACCTGTGACATTTGGTGGTGTTATGCTTCAAGGGGATGAAGTCGCACCTTCTACCCAGGGTTATGGAGCTCAGCGCAGGGTAAGATTTCAGGCTTCACCCCAGGCTTAAGGCGTGAAAATAGAACAATTACCATACACAACAATGTGTATTTCACCCATTCACAGTATCAGGAAAGGCCTGCAAGGCCTTGGGCCTACTTCCAGCCTCCAGGCACCAATGTTACTGATACCTGTGACATTCGGTGGTGTTAAGCTTCAAGGGGATGAAGTCACACCTTTTACCCAGGGTTATGGAGCTCAGCGCAGGGTAAGATTTCAGGTTATCGCCCTGGCTTGAGGTGTTAAAGCAAAACACTTCACATGCCCAATAAAGTCTAGTTCACCCCTTTCAGAGTATCAGGAAAGGCCTGCAAGGCCTTGGGCCTACTTCCAGCCTCCAGGCACCAATTGTACTGATACCTGTGACATGTGGTGGTGTTAAGCTTCAAGGGGACGAAGTCACACCTTTTACCCAGGGTTATGGAGCTCAGCGCAGGGTAAGATTTCAGGTTATCCCCCCTGGCTGGAGGTGTTAAAGCAAAACACTTCACATGCCCAATACATTGTATTTCACCCCTTCCCAGTATCAGGAAAAGGCCTGCAAGGCCTTGGGCCTACTTCCAGCCTCCAGGCACCGATTTTACTGATACCTGTGACATTTGGTGGTGTTAAGCTTCAAGGGGATGAAGTCACACTTTCTACCCAGGGTTATGGAGCTCAGCGCAGGGTAAGAATTCAGGTTATCCCCCTGGCTGGAGGTGTTAAAGCAAAACACTTCACATGCCCATTAAACTCTATTTCACCCCTTCACAGTATCAGGAAAGGCCTGCAAGGCCTTGTGCCTACTTCCAGCCCCCAGGCACCAATGTTACTGATGCCTGTGACATTTGGTGGTGTTAAGCTTCAAGGGGATGAAGTCGCACCTTTTACCCAGGGTTAGGGAGCTCAGCGCAGGGTAAGATTTCAGGTTATCCCCCTGGCTTGAGGTGTTAAAGCAAAACACTTCACATGCCCAATAAAGTCTATTTCACCCCTTCACAGTATCAGGAAAGGCCTGCAAGGCCTTGGGCCTACTTCCAGCCCCCAGGCACCAATGTACTGATACCTGTGACATTTGGTGGTGTTAAGCTTCAAGGGGATGAAGTCACACTTTCTACCCAGGGTTATGGAGCTCAGTGCAGGGTAAGATTTTAGGTTATCCCCCTGGCTTGAGGTGTTAAAGCCAAACACTTCACATGCCCATTAAAGTCTATTTCACCCCTTGACAGTATCAGGAAAAGGCCTGCAAGGCCTTGGGCCTACTTCCAGCCTCCAGGCACCAATTATACTGATACCTGTGACATTTGGAGGTGTTAAGCTTCAAGGGGAAGAAGTCACACCTTCTACCCAGGGTTATGGAGCTCAGCGCATGGTAAGATTTCAAGTTTCACCCCTGGCTGGAGGTGTTAAAGCCAAACACTCCACATGCCCAATAAAGTCTATTTCACCCATTCACAGTATCAGGAAAAGCCTGCAAGGCCTTGGGCCTTCTTCCAGCCCCCAGGCACCAATTTTACAGATACCTGTGACATTTGGTGGTGTGAAGCTTCAAGGGGATGAAGTCACACTTACTACCCAGGGTTATGGAGCTCAGTGCAGGGTAAGAATTCAGTTTATCCCCCTGGCTGGAGGTGTTAAAGCAAAACACGCCACATGCCCAATAAAGTCTATTTCACGCCTTCACAGTATCAGGAAAGGCCTGCAAGGCCTTGGGCCTACATCTATTCTCCAGGCACCAATTGTACTGATACCTGTGACATTTGGTGTTGTTCAACTTCAAGGGGATGAAGTCACACCTTCTACCCAGGGTTATGGAGCTCAGCGCAGGGTAAGATTTCAGCTTTTCACCCCTAGCTGGATGTGTTGAAGCAAAACACTTCTCATGCCCAATAAAGTCTATTTCAACCCTTCACAGTATCAGGAAAGGCCTGCAAGGCCTTGGGCCTACTTCCAGCCTCCAGGCACCTGTTTTTGTGATACTTGTGACATTTGGAGGTTTTCAGCTTCAAGGGGATGAAGTCACACCTTCTACCCAGGGTTATGGAGCTCAGCGCAGGGTAAGATTTCAGGTTATCCCCCTGGCTTGAGGTGTTAAAGCGAAACACTACACATGCCAAGTAAAGTCTATTTCACCCCTTCACAGTATCAGGAAAAGCCTGCAAGGCCTTGGGCCTACTTCCAGCCTCCAGGCACCAATTTTACTGATGCCTGTGACATTTGGTGGTGTTGAGCTTCAAGGGGATGAAGTCACACCTTTTACCCAGGGTTATGGAGCGCAGCGCAGGGTAAGATTTCAGGTTATCGCCCTGGCTTGAGGTGTTAAAGCAAAACACTTCACATGCCCAATAAAGTCTAGTTCACCCCTTTCACAGTATCAGGAAAGGCCTGCAAGGCCTTGGGCCTACTTCCAGCCTACAGGCACCAATTTTACTGATACCTGTGACATTTGGAGGTGTTAAGCTTCAAGGGGAAGAGGTCACACCTTCTACCCAGGGTTATGGAGCTCAGTGCAGGGTAAGAATTCAGGTTATACCCCTGGCTGGAGGTGTTAAAGCAAAACACTTCACATGCCCAATAAATTGTATTTCACCCCTTCACAGTATCAGGAAAGGCCTGCAAGGCCTTGGGCCTAGTTCCAGCCCCCAAGCACCAATGTTACTGACACCTGTGACATTTGGTGGTGTTAAGCTTTAAGGGTAAGAAGTCACACTTTCTACCCAGGGTTATGGAGCTCAGCACAGGGTAAGATTTTAGGTTATCCCCCTGGCTGGAGGTGTTTAAGCAAAACACCTCACATGCCCAGTACAGTGTATTTCACCCTTTCCCAGTATCAGGATAGTCCTGCAAGGCCTTGTGCCTACTTCCAGCCTCCAGGCACCAATGTTACTGATACCTGTGACATTTGGTGGTGTTAAGCTTCAAGGGGATGAAGTCACACCTTCTACCCAGGGTTATGGAGCTCAGCGCAGGGTAAGATTTCAGGTTATCCCCCTGGCTGGAGGTGTTAAAGCAAATCACTTCACATGCCCAAGAAAGTCTATTTCACACCTTCACGGTATCAGGAAAGGCCTGCAAGGCCTTTTGCCTACTTCCAGCCTCCAGGCACCAATGTTACTGATATCTGTGACATTTGGTGGTGTTAAGCTTCAAGGGGAAGAAGTCACAACTTCAACCCAGGGATATGGAGCTCAGCGCAGGGTAAGATTTCAGTTTATCCCCTTGGCTTGAGGTGTTAAAGCCAAACACTTTATATGCCCTTTAACGTCTATTTCACCCCTTCACAGTATCAGGAAAAGGCCTGCAAGGCCTTGTGCCTACTTCCAGCCTCCAGGCACCAATGTTACTGGTACCTGTGACATGTGGTGGTGTTAAGCTTCAAGGGGATAAAGTCACACCTTCTACCCAGGGTTATGGTGCTCAGCGCAGGGTAAAATTTCAGGTTATCGCCCGGGCTCGAGTTGCTAAAGCAAAACACTTCACATGCCCAATAAAGTCTATTTCACCCCTTTCACAGTATCAGGAAAGGCATGCAAGGCCTTGGGCCTACTTCCAGCCCCCAGTTACCAATGTTACTGATACCTGTGACAGTTGGTGGTGTTAAGCTTCAAGGGGAAGAAGTCACACCTTCTACCCAGGGATATGGAGCTCAGCGCAGGGTAAGATTTCAGTTTATCCCCTTGGCTTGAGGTGTTAAAGCCAAACGCTTTATATGCCCTTTAAAGTCTATTTCACCCCTTCACAGTATCAGGAAAAGGCCTGTAAGGCCTTGTGCCTACTTCCAGCCTCCAGGCACCAATGTTACTGGTACCTGTGACATGTGGTGGTGTTAAGCTTCAAGGGGATGAAGTCACACCTTCTACCCAGGGTTATGGAGCTCAGCGCAGGTTAAGATTTCAGGTTATCGCCCGGGCTCGAGTTGCTAAAGCAAAACACTTCACATGCCCAATAAAGTCTATTTCACCCCTTTCACAGTATCAGGAAAGGCATGCAAGGCCTTGGGCCTACTTCCAGCCCCCAGTTACCAATGTTACTGATACCTGTGACAGTTGGTGGTGTTAAGCTTCAAGGGGAAGAAGTCACACCTTCTACCCAGGGTTATGGAGCTCAGCGCAGGGTAAGATTTCAGGTTATCCCCCTGGCTGGAGGTGTTAAAGCAAAACACTCTACATGCCCAATAAAGCCTATTTCACCCCTTCACAGTATCAGGAAAGGCCTGCAAGGCCTTGGGCCTACTTCCAGCCTCCAGGCACCAATGTTACTGATACCTGTGACATTTGGTGGTGTTAAGCTTCAAGGGGAAGAAGTCACACTTTCTACCCAGGGTTATGGAGCTCAGAGCAGGGTAAGATTTTAGGTAACCCCCCTGGCTGGAGGTGTTTAAGCAAAACACCTCACATGCCCAGTACAGTGTATTACACCCTTTCCCAGTATCAGGAAAGGCCTGCAACGCCTTGTGCCTACTTCCAGCCTCCGGGCACCAATGTTACTGATACCTGTGACATTTGGTAGTGTTAAGCTTCAAGGGGATGAAGTCACACTTTCTACCCAGGGTTATGGAGCTCAGCACAGGGTAAGATTTTAGGTTATCCCCCTGGCTGGAGGTGTTTAAGCAAAACACCTCACATGCCCAGTACAGTGTATTTCACCCTTTCCCAGTATCAGGATAGTCCTGCAAGGCCTTGTGCCTACTTCCAGCCTCCAGGCACCAATGTTACTGATACCTGTGACATGTGGTGGTGTTAATCTTCAAGGGGATGAAGTCACACCTTTTACCCAGGGTTATGGAGCTCAGTGCAGGGTAAGAAATCAGGTAATCGCCCTTGCTGGAGGTGTTCAAGCAAAACACTTCACACGCCCAATAAAGAGTATTTCACCCCTTCACAGTATCAGGAAAGGCCTGCAAGGCCTTGGGACTACTTCAAGCCTCCAGGCACCAATGTTACTGATACCTGTGACATTTGGTGGTGTTAAGCTTCAAGGGGATGAAGTCACACCTTTTACCCAGGGTTATGGAGCTCAGTGCAGGGTAAGAATTCAGGTAATCCCCCTGGCTGGAGGTGTTAAAGCAAAACACTCTACATGCCCAATAAAGTCTATTTCACCCCTTCACAGTATCAGGAAAGGCCTGCAAGGCCTTGGGCCTACTTCCAGCCCCCAGGCACAAATGTTACTGATACCTGTGACATTTGGTGGTGTTAAGCTTCAAGGGGAAGAAGTCACACCTTCTACCCAGGGTTATTCAGCTCAGCGCAGGGTACGATTTTAGGTTATCCCCCTGGCTGGAGGTGTTAAAGCAAAACACTTCACATGCCCAATAAATTGTATTTCACCCCTTTACAGTATCAGGAAAGGCCTGCAAGGCCTTGGGCCTACTTCCAGCCTCCATGCACCAATTTTACTGATACCTGTGACATTTGGTGTTGTTAAGCTTCAAGGGGATTAAGTCACACCTTCTACCCAGGGTTATGGAGCTCAGCACAGGGTACCATTTTAGGTTATCCCCCTGGCTGGAGGTGTTAAAACAAAACACTTCACATGCCCAATAAATTGTATTTCACCTCTTCACAGTATCAGGAAAGGCCTGCAAGGCCTTGGGCCTACTTCCAGCTTCCAGGCACCAATGTTACTGATACCTGTGACATTTGGTGGTGTTAAGCTTCAAGGGGATGAAGTCACACCTTCTACCCAGGGTTATGGAGCTCAGCGCAGGGTAAGATTTTAGGTTATCCCCCTGGCTGGAGGTGTTTAAGCAAAACACCTCACATGCCCAGTACAGTGTATTTCACCCTTTCCCAGTATCAGTAAAGGCCTGCAAGGCCTTGTGCCTACTTCCAGCCTCCAGGCACCAATGTTACTGATACCTGTGACATTTGGTGGTGTTAAGCTTCAAGGGGATGAAGTCGCACCTTCTACCCATGGTTATGGAGCTCCGCGCAGGGTAAGATTTCAGGCTTCACCCCAGGCTTAAGGCGTGAAAATAGAACAATTACCATACACAACAATGTGTATTTCACCCATTCGCAGTATCAGGAAAGGCCTGCAAGGCCTTGGGCCTACTTCCAGCCTCCAGGCACCAATGTTACTGATACCTGTGACATTTGGTGGTGTTAAGCTTCAAGGGGAAGAAGTCACACCTTCTACCCAGTGTTATGGAGCTCAGTGCAGGGTAAGATTTCAGGTTATCCCCCCTGGCTGGAGGTGTTAAAGCAAAACACTTCACATGCCCATTAAATTGTATTTCACCCCTTCACAGTATCAGGAAAAGCCTGCAAGGCCTTGGGCCTACTTCCAGCCTCCAGGCACCAATTTTACTGATACCTGTGACATTTGGTGGTGTTAAGCTTCAAGGGGATGAAGTCACACCTTCTACCCAGGGTTATGGAGCTCAGCGCAGGGTAAGATTTTAGGTTATCCCCCTGGCTGGAGGTGTTAAAACAAAACACTGCACATGCCCAATAAATTGTATTTCACCCCTTCACAGTATCAGGAAAGGCCTGCAAGGCCTTGGGCCTACTTCCAGCCCCCAGGCACCAATGTTACTGATACCTGTGACATTTGGTGGTGTTAGGCTTCAAGGGGATGAAGTCACACCTTCTACCCAGGGTTATGGAGCTCAGCGCAGGGTAAGAATTTAGGTTATCCCCCTGGCTGGAGGTGTTTAAGCAAAACACCTCACATGCCCAGTACAGTGTATTTCACCCTTTCCCAGTATCAGTAAAGGCCTGCAAGGCCTTGTGCCTACTTCCAGCCTCCAGGCACCAATGTTACTGATACCTGTGACATTTGGTGGTGTTAAGCTTCAAGGGGATGAAGTCGCACCTTCTACCCAGGGTTATGGAGCTCCACGCAGGGTAAGATTTCAGGCTTCACCCCAGGCTTAAGGCGTGAAAATAGAACAATTACCATACACAACAATGTGTATTTCACCCATTCACAGTATCAGGAAAGGCATGCAAGGCCTTGGGCCTACTTCCAGCCTCCAGTCACCAATGTTACTGACACCTGTGACATTTGGTGGTGTTAAGCTTCAAGGGGATGAAGTCATACCTTTTACCCAGGGTTATGGAGCTCAGCGCAGGGTAAGATTTCAGGTTATCACCCTGGCTTGAGGTGTTAAAGCAAAACACTTCACATTCCCAATAAAGTCTATTTCACCCCTTTCACAGTATCAGGAAAGGCCTGCAAGGCCTTGGGCCTACTTCCAGCCCCCAGGCACCAATGTTACTGACACCTGTGACATTTGGTGGTGTTAAGCTTCAAGGGGAAGAAGTCACACCTTCTACCCAGGGTTATGGAGCTCAGCGCTGGGTAAGATTTCAGGTTATCCCCCTGGCTGGAGGTGTTAAAGCAAAACACTCCACATGCCCAATAAAGTCTATTTCACCCCTTCACAGTATCAGGAAAGGCCTGCAAGGCCTTGGGCCTACTTCCAGCCTCCAGGCACGAATTTTACAGATACCTGTGACATTTGGTGGTGTTAAGCTTCAAGGGGAAGAAGTCACACCTTCTACCCAGGGTTATGGAGCTTAGCGCAGGGTAAGATTTCAGGTTATCCCCCTGGCTGGAGGTGTTAAAGCAAAACACTCCACATGCCCAATAAAGTCTATTTCACCCCTTCACAGTATCAGGAAAGGCCTGCAAGGCCTTGGGCCTAGTTCCAGCCCCCAAGCACCAATGTTACTGACACCTGTGACATTTGGTGTTGTTAAGCTTCAAGGGGATGAAGTCACACCTTTTACCCAGGGTTATGGAGCTCAGCGCAGGGTAAGATTTCAGGCTTCACCCCAGGCTTAAGGCGTGAACATAGAACAATTACCATACACAACAATGTGTATTTCACCCATTCACAGTATCAGGAAAGGCCTGCAAGGCCTTGTGCCTACTTCCAGCCTCCAGGCACCAATGTTACTGATACCTGTGACATTTGGTGGTGTTATGCTTCAAGGGGATGAAGTCGCACCTTCTACCCAGGGTTATGGAGCTCAGCGCAGGGTAAGATTTCAGGCTTCACCCCAGGCTTAAGGCGTGAAAATAGAACAATTACCATACACAACAATGTGTATTTCACCCATTCACAGTATCAGGAAAGGCCTGCAAGGCCTTGGGCCTACTTCCAGCCTCCAGGCACCAATGTTACTGATACCTGTGACATTCGGTGGTGTTAAGCTTCAAGGGGATGAAGTCACACCTTTTACCCAGGGTTATGGAGCTCAGCGCAGGGTAAGATTTCAGGTTATCGCCCTGGCTTGAGGTGTTAAAGCAAAACACTTCACATGCCCAATAAAGTCTAGTTCACCCCTTTCAGAGTATCAGGAAAGGCCTGCAAGGCCTTGGGCCTACTTCCAGCCTCCAGGCACCAATTGTACTGATACCTGTGACATGTGGTGGTGTTAAGCTTCAAGGGGACGAAGTCACACCTTTTACCCAGGGTTATGGAGCTCAGCGCAGGGTAAGATTTCAGGTTATCCCCCCTGGCTAGAGGTGTTAAAGCAAAACACTTCACATGCCCAATACATTGTATTTCACCCCTTCACAGTATCAGGAAAAGGCCTGCAAGGCCTTGGGCCTACTTCCAGCCTCCAGGCACCGATTTTACTGATACCTGTGACATTTGGTGGTGTTAAGCTTCAAGGGGATGAAGTCACATTTTCTACCCAGGGTTATGGAGCTCAGCGCAGGGTAAGAATTCAGGTTATCCCCCTGGCTGGAGGTGTTAAAGCAAAACACTTCACATGCCCATTAAACTCTATTTCACCCCTTCACAGTATCAGGAAAGGCCTGCAAGGCCTTGTGCCTACTTCCAGCCCCCAGGCACCAATGTTACTGATGCCTGTGACATTTGGTGGTGTTAAGCTTCAAGGGGAAGAAGTCGCACCTTTTACCCAGGGTTATGGAGCTCAGCGCAGGGTAAGATTTCAGGTTATCCCCCTGGCTTGAGGTGTTAAAGCAAAACACTTCACATGCCCAATAAAGTCTATTTCACCCCTTCACAGTATCAGGAAAGGCCTGCAAGGCCTTGGGCCTACTTCCAGCCCCCAGGCACCAATGTACTGATACCTGTGACATTTGGTGGTGTTAAGCTTCAAGGGGATGAAGTCACACTTTCTACCCAGGGTTATGGAGCTCAGTGCAGGGTAAGATTTTAGGTTATCCCCCTGGCTGGAGGTGTTTAAGCAAAACACCTCACATGCCCAGTACAGTGTATTTCACCCTTTCCCAGTATCAGGAAAGGCCTGCAAGGCCTTGTGCCTACTTCCAGCCTCCAGGCACCAATTTTACTGATACCTGTGACATTTGGTGGTGTTAATCTTCAAGGGGATGAAGTTGCACCTTCTACCCAGGGTTATGGAGCTTCGCGCAGGGTAAGATTTCAGTGTATCCCCCTGGCTTGAGGTGTTAAAGCCAAACACTTCACATGCCCATTAAAGTCTATTTCACCCCTTGACAGTATCAGGAAAAGGCCTGCAAGGCCTTGGGCCTACTTCCAGCCTCCAGGCACCAATTATACTGATATCTGTGACATTTGGAGGTGTTAAGCTTCAAGGGGAAGAAGTCACACCTTCTACCCAGGGTTATGGAGCTCAGCGCATGGTAAGATTTCAAATTTCACCCCTGGCTGGAGGTGTTAAAGCCAAACACTCCACATGCCCAATAAAGTCTATTTCACCCATTCACAGTATCAGGAAAAGCCTGCAAGGCCTTGGGCCTTCTTCCAGCCCCCAGGCACCAATTTTACAGATACCTGTGACATTTGGTGGTGTGAAGCTTCAAGGGGATGAAGTCACACTTTCTACCCAGGGTTATGGACCTCAGTGCAGGGTAAGAATTCAGTTTATCCCCCTGGCTGGAGGTGTTAAAGCAAAACACGCCACATGCCCAATAAAGTCTATTTCACGCCTTCACAGTATCAGGAAAGGCCTGCAAGGCCTTGGGCCTACATCTATTCTCCAGGCACCAATTGTACTGATACCTGTGACATTTGGTGTTGTTCAACTTCAAGGGGATGAAGTCACACCTTCTACCCAGGGTTATGGAGCTCAGCGCAGGGTAAGATTTCAGCTTTTCACCCCTAGCTGGATGTGTTGAAGCAAAACACTTCTCATGCCCAATAAAGTCTATTTCAACCCTTCACAGTATCAGGAAAGGCCTGCAAGGCCTTGGGCCTACTTCCAGCCTCCAGGCACCTGTTTTTGTGATACTTGTGACATTTGGAGGTTTTCAGCTTCAAGGGGATGAAGTCACACCTTCTACCCAGGGTTATGGAGCTCAGCGCAGGGTAAGATTTCAGGTTATCCCCCTGGCTTGAGGTGTTAAAGCGAAACACTACACATGCCAAGTAAAGTCTATTTCACCCCTTCACAGTATCAGGAAAAGCCTGCAAGGCCTTGGGCCTACTTCCAGCCTCCAGGCACCAATTTAACTGATGCCTGTGACATTTGGTGGTGTTGAGCTTCAAGGGGATGAAGTCACACCTTTTACCCAGGGTTATGGAGCGCAGCGCAGGGTAAGATTTCAGGTTATCGCCCTGGCTTGAGGTGTTAAAGCAAAACACTTCACATGCCCAATAAAGTCTAGTTCACCCCTTTCACAGTATCAGGAAAGGCCTGCAAGGCCTTGGGCCTACTTCCAGCCTACAGGCACCAATTTTACTGATACCTGTGACATTTGGAGGTGTTAAGCTTCAAGGGGAAGAGGTCACACCTTCTACCCAGGGTTATGGAGCTCAGTGCAGGGTAAGAATTCAGGTTATCCCCCTGGCTGGAGGTGTTTAAGCAAAACACCTCACATGCCCAGTACAGTGTATTTCACCCTTTCCCAGTATCAGGATAGTCCTGCAAGGCCTTGTGCCTACTTCCAGCCTCCAGGCACCAATGTTACTGATACCTGTGACATGTGGTGGTGTTAAGCTTCAAGGGGATGAAGTCACACCTTTTACCCAGGGTTATGGAGCTCAGTGCAGGGTAAGAATTCAGGTAATCCCCCTGGCTGGAGGTGTTAAAGCAAAACACTCCACATGCCCAATAAAGTCTATTTCACCCCTTCACAGTATCAGGAAAGGCCTGCAAGGCCTTGTGCCTACTTCCAGCCTCCAGGCACCAATGTTACTGATACCTGTGACATTTGGTGGTGTTAAGCTTCAAGGGGATGAAGTCACACCTTCTACCCAGGGTTATGGAGCTCAGCGCAGGGTAAGATTTCAGGTTATCCCCCTGGCTGGAGGTGTTAAAGCAAATCACTTCACATGCCCAAGAAAGTCTATTTCACACCTTCACGGTATCAGGAAAGGCCTGCAAGGCCTTTTGCCTACTTCCAGCCTCCAGGCACCAATGTTACTGATATCTGTGACATTTGGTGGTGTTAAGCTTCAAGGGGAAGAAGTCACAACTTCAACCCAGGGATATGGAGCTCAGCGCAGGGTAAGATTTCAGTTTATCCCCTTGGCTTGAGGTGTTAAAGCCAAACACTTTATATGCCCTTTAACGTCTATTTCACCCCTTCACAGTATCAGGAAAAGGCCTGCAAGGCCTTGTGCCTACTTCCAGCCCCCAGGCACCAATGTTACTGGTACCTGTGACATGTGGTGGTGTTAAGCTTCAAGGGGATAAAGTCACACCTTCTACCCAGGGTTATGGTGCTCAGCGCAGGGTAAAATTTCAGGTTATCGCCCGGGCTCGAGTTGCTAAAGCAAAACACTTCACATGCCCAATAAAGTCTATTTCACCCCTTTCACAGTATCAGGAAAGGCATGCAAGGCCTTGGGCCTACTTCCAGCCCCCAGTTACCAATGTTACTGATACCTGTGACAGTTGGTGGTGTTAAGCTTCAAGGGGAAGAAGTCACACCTTCTACCCAGGGATATGGAGCTCAGCGCAGGGTAAGATTTCAGTTTATCCCCTTGGCTTGAGGTGTTAAAGCCAAACACTTTATATGCCCTTTAAAGTCTATTTCACCCCTTCACAGTATCAGGAAAAGGCCTGTAAGGCCTTGTGCCTACTTCCAGCCTCCAGGCACCAATGTTACTGGTACCTGTGACATGTGGTGGTGTTAAGCTTCAAGGGGATGAAGTCACACCTTCTACCCAGGGTTATGGAGCTCAGCGCAGGTTAAGATTTCAGGTTATCGCCCGGGCTCGAGTTGCTAAAGCAAAACACTTCACATGCCCAATAAAGTCTATTTCACCCCTTTCACAGTATCAGGAAAGGCATGCAAGGCCTTGGGCCTACTTCCAGCCCCCAGTTACCAATGTTACTGATACCTGTGACAGTTGGTGGTGTTAAGCTTCAAGGGGAAGAAGTCACACCTTCTACCCAGGGTTATGGAGCTCAGCGCAGGGTAAGATTTCAGGTTATCCCCCTGGCTGGTGGTGTTAAAGCAAAACACTCTACATGCCCAATAAAGCCTATTTCACCCCTTCACAGTATCAGGAAAGGCCTGCAAGGCCTTGGGCCTACTTCCAGCCTCCAGGCACCAATGTTACTGATACCTGTGACATTTGGTGGTGTTAAGCTTCAAGGGGAAGAAGTCACACTTTCTACCCAGGGTTATGGAGCTCAGAGCAGGGTAAGATTTTAGGTAACCCCCCTGGCTGGAGGTGTTTAAGCAAAACACCTCACATGCCCAGTACAGTGTATTTCACCCTTTCCCAGTATCAGGAAAGGCCTGCAACGCCTTGTGCCTACTTCCAGCCTCCGGGCACCAATGTTACTGATACCTGTGACATTTGGTAGTGTTAAGCTTCAAGGGGATGAAGTCACACTTTCTACCCAGGGTTATGGAGCTCAGCACAGGGTAAGATTTTAGGTTATCCCCCTGGCTGGAGGTGTTTAAGCAAAACACCTCACATGCCCAGTACAGTGTATTTCACCCTTTCCCAGTATCAGGATAGTCCTGCAAGGCCTTGTGCCTACTTCCAGCCTCCAGGCACCAATGTTACTGATACCTGTGACATGTGGTGGTGTTAATCTTCAAGGGGATGAAGTCACACCTTTTACCCAGGGTTATGGAGCTCAGTGCAGGGTAAGAAATCAGGTAATCGCCCTGGCTGGAGGTGTTCAAGCAAAACACTTCACACGCCCAATAAAGAGTATTTCACCCCTTCACAGTATCAGGAAAGGCCTGCAAGGCCTTGGGCCTACTTCCAGCCTCCAGGCACCAATGTTACTGATACCTGTGACATTTGGTGGTGTTAAGCTTCAAGGGGATGAAGTCACACCTTTTACCCAGGGTTATGGAGCTCAGTGCAGGGTAAGAATTCAGGTAATCCCCCTGGCTGGAGGTGTTAAAGCAAAACACTCTACATGCCCAATAAAGTCTATTTCACCCCTTCACAGTATCAGGAAAGGCCTGCAAGGCCTTGGGCCTACTTCCAGCCTCCATGCACCAATTTTACTGATACCTGTGACATTTGGTGTTGTTAAGCTTCAAGGGGATTAAGTCACACCTTCTACCCAGGGTTATGGAGCTCAGCACAGGGTACCATTTTAGGTTATCCCCCTGGCTGGAGGTGTTAAAACAAAACACTTCACATGCCCAATAAATTGTATTTCACCTCTTCACAGTATCAGGAAAGGCCTGCAAGGCCTTGGGCCTACTTCCAGCTTCCAGGCACCAATGTTACTGATACCTGTGACATTTGGTGGTGTTAAGCTTCAAGGGGATGAAGTCACACCTTCTACCCAGGGTTATGGAGCTCAGCGCAGGGTAAGATTTTAGGTTATCCCCCTGGCTGGAGGTGTTTAAGCAAAACACCTCACATGCCCAGTACAGTGTATTTCACCCTTTCCCAGTATCAGTAAAGGCCTGCAAGGCCTTGTGCCTACTTCCAGCCTCCAGGCACCAATGTTACTGATACCTGTGACATTTGGTGGTGTTAAGCTTCAAGGGGATGAAGTCGCACCTTCTACCCATGGTTATGGAGCTCCGCGCAGGGTAAGATTTCAGGCTTCACCCCAGGCTTAAGGCGTGAAAATAGAACAATTACCATACACAACAATGTGTATTTCACCCATTCGCAGTATCAGGAAAGGCCTGCAAGGCCTTGGGCCTACTTCCAGCCTCCAGGCACCAATGTTACTGATACCTGTGACATTTGGTGGTGTTAAGCTTCAAGGGGAAGAAGTCACACCTTCTACCCAGTGTTATGGAGCTCAGTGCAGGGTAAGATTTCAGGTTATCCCCCCTGGCTGGAGGTGTTAAAGCAAAACACTTCACATGCCCATTAAATTGTATTTCACCCCTTCACAGTATCAGGAAAAGCCTGCAAGGCCTTGGGCCTACTTCCAGCCTCCAGGCACCAATTTTACTGATACCTGTGACATTTGGTGGTGTTAAGCTTCAAGGGGATGAAGTCACACCTTCTACCCAGGGTTATGGAGCTCAGCGCAGGGTAAGATTTTAGGTTATCCCCCTGGCTGGAGGTGTTAAAACAAAACACTGCACATGCCCAATAAATTGTATTTCACCCCTTCACAGTATCAGGAAAGGCCTGCAAGGCCTTGGGCCTACTTCCAGCCCCCAGGCACCAATGTTACTGATACCTGTGACATTTGGTGGTGTTAGGCTTCAAGGGGATGAAGTCACACCTTCTACCCAGGGTTATGGAGCTCAGCGCAGGGTAAGAATTTAGGTTATCCCCCTGGCTGGAGGTGTTTAAGCAAAACACCTCACATGCCCAGTACAGTGTATTTCACCCTTTCCCAGTATCAGTAAAGGCCTGCAAGGCCTTGTGCCTACTTCCAGCCTCCAGGCACCAATGTTACTGATACCTGTGACATTTGGTGGTGTTAAGCTTCAAGGGGATGAAGTCGCACCTTCTACCCAGGGTTATGGAGCTCCACGCAGGGTAAGATTTCAGGCTTCACCCCAGGCTTAAGGCGTGAAAATAGAACAATTACCATACACAACAATGTGTATTTCACCCATTCACAGTATCAGGAAAGGCATGCAAGGCCTTGGGCCTACTTCCAGCCTCCAGTCACCAATGTTACTGACACCTGTGACATTTGGTGGTGTTAAGCTTCAAGGGGATGAAGTCATACCTTTTACCCAGGGTTATGGAGCTCAGCGCAGGGTAAGATTTCAGGTTATCACCCTGGCTTGAGGTGTTAAAGCAAAACACTTCACATTCCCAATAAAGTCTATTTCACCCCTTTCACAGTATCAGGAAAGGCCTGCAAGGCCTTGGGCCTACTTCCAGCCCCCAGGCACCAATGTTACTGACACCTGTGACATTTGGTGGTGTTAAGCTTCAAGGGGAAGAAGTCACACCTTCTACCCAGGGTTATGGAGCTCAGCGCTGGGTAAGATTTCAGGTTATCCCCCTGGCTGGAGGTGTTAAAGCAAAACACTCCACATGCCCAATAAAGTCTATTTCACCCCTTCACAGTATCAGGAAAGGCCTGCAAGGCCTTGGGCCTACTTCCAGCCTCCAGGCACGAATTTTACAGATACCTGTGACATTTGGTGGTGTTAAGCTTCAAGGGGAAGAAGTCACACCTTCTACCCAGGGTTATGGAGCTTAGCGCAGGGTAAGATTTCAGGTTATCCCCCTGGCTGGAGGTGTTAAAGCAAAACACTCCACATGCCCAATAAAGTCTATTTCACCCCTTCACAGTATCAGGAAAGGCCTGCAAGGCCTTGGGCCTAGTTCCAGCCCCCAAGCACCAATGTTACTGACACCTGTGACATTTGGTGTTGTTAAGCTTCAAGGGGATGAAGTCACACCTTTTACCCAGGGTTATGGAGCTCAGCGCAGGGTAAGATTTCAGGCTTCACCCCAGGCTTAAGGCGTGAACATAGAACAATTACCATACACAACAATGTGTATTTCACCCATTCACAGTATCAGGAAAGGCCTGCAAGGCCTTGTGCCTACTTCCAGCCTCCAGGCACCAATGTTACTGATACCTGTGACATTTGGTGGTGTTATGCTTCAAGGGGATGAAGTCGCACCTTCTACCCAGGGTTATGGAGCTCAGCGCAGGGTAAGATTTCAGGCTTCACCCCAGGCTTAAGGCGTGAAAATAGAACAATTACCATACACAACAATGTGTATTTCACCCATTCACAGTATCAGGAAAGGCCTGCAAGGCCTTGGGCCTACTTCCAGCCTCCAGGCACCAATGTTACTGATACCTGTGACATTCGGTGGTGTTAAGCTTCAAGGGGATGAAGTCACACCTTTTACCCAGGGTTATGGAGCTCAGCGCAGGGTAAGATTTCAGGTTATCGCCCTGGCTTGAGGTGTTAAAGCAAAACACTTCACATGCCCAATAAAGTCTAGTTCACCCCTTTCAGAGTATCAGGAAAGGCCTGCAAGGCCTTGGGCCTACTTCCAGCCTCCAGGCACCAATTGTACTGATACCTGTGACATGTGGTGGTGTTAAGCTTCAAGGGGACGAAGTCACACCTTTTACCCAGGGTTATGGAGCTCAGCGCAGGGTAAGATTTCAGGTTATCCCCCCTGGCTGGAGGTGTTAAAGCAAAACACTTCACATGCCCAATACATTGTATTTCACCCCTTCACAGTATCAGGAAAAGGCCTGCAAGGCCTTGGGCCTACTTCCAGCCTCCAGGCACCGATTTTACTGATACCTGTGACATTTGGTGGTGTTAAGCTTCAAGGGGATGAAGTCACACTTTCTACCCAGGGTTATGGAGCTCAGCGCAGGGTAAGAATTCAGGTTATCCCCCTGGCTGGAGGTGTTAAAGCAAAACACTTCACATGCCCATTAAACTCTATTTCACCCCTTCACAGTATCAGGAAAGGCCTGCAAGGCCTTGTGCCTACTTCCAGCCCCCAGGCACCAATGTTACTGATGCCTGTGACATTTGGTGGTGTTAAGCTTCAAGGGGATGAAGTCGCACCTTTTACCCAGGGTTAGGGAGCTCAGCGCAGGGTAAGATTTCAGGTTATCCCCCTGGCTTGAGGTGTTAAAGCAAAACACTTCACATGCCCAATAAAGTCTATTTCACCCCTTCACAGTATCAGGAAAGGCCTGCAAGGCCTTGGGCCTACTTCCAGCCCCCAGGCACCAATGTACTGATACCTGTGACATTTGGTGGTGTTAAGCTTCAAGGGGATGAAGTCACACTTTCTACCCAGGGTTATGGAGCTCAGTGCAGGGTAAGATTTTAGGTTATCCCCCTGGCTGGAGGTGTTTAAGCAAAACACCTCACATGCCCAGTACAGTGTATTTCACCCTTTCCCAGTATCAGGAAAGGCCTGCAAGGCCTTGTGCCTACTTCCAGCCTCCAGGCACCAATTTTACTGATACCTGTGACATTTGGTGGTGTTAATCTTCAAGGGGATGAAGTTGCACCTTCTACCCAGGGTTATGGAGCTCCGCGCAGGGTAAGATTTCAGTGTATCCCCCTGGCTTGAGGTGTTAAAGCCAAACACTTCACATGCCCATTAAAGTCTATTTCACCCCTTGACAGTATCAGGAAAAGGCCTGCAAGGCCTTGGGCCTACTTCCAGCCTCCAGGCACCAATTATACTGATACCTGTGACATTTGGAGGTGTTAAGCTTCAAGGGGAAGAAGTCACACCTTCTACCCAGGGTTATGGAGCTCAGCGCATGGTAAGATTTCAAGTTTCACCCCTGGCTGGAGGTGTTAAAGCCAAACACTCCACATGCCCAATAAAGTCTATTTCACCCATTCACAGTATCAGGAAAAGCCTGCAAGGCCTTGGGCCTTCTTCCAGCCCCCAGGCACCAATTTTACAGATACCTGTGACATTTGGTGGTGTGAAGCTTCAAGGGGATGAAGTCACACTTTCTACCCAGGGTTATGGAGCTCAGTGCAGGGTAAGAATTCAGTTTATCCCCCTGGCTGGAGGTGTTAAAGCAAAACACGCCACATGCCCAATAAAGTCTATTTCACGCCTTCACAGTATCAGGAAAGGCCTGCAAGGCCTTGGGCCTACATCTATTCTCCAGGCACCAATTGTACTGATACCTGTGACATTTGGTGTTGTTCAACTTCAAGGGGATGAAGTCACACCTTCTACCCAGGGTTATGGAGCTCAGCGCAGGGTAAGATTTCAGCTTTTCACCCCTAGCTGGATGTGTTGAAGCAAAACACTTCTCATGCCCAATAAAGTCTATTTCAACCCTTCACAGTATCAGGAAAGGCCTGCAAGGCCTTGGGCCTACTTCCAGCCTCCAGGCACCTGTTTTTGTGATACTTGTGACATTTGGAGGTTTTCAGCTTCAAGGGGATGAAGTCACACCTTCTACCCAGGGTTATGGAGCTCAGCGCAGGGTAAGATTTCAGGTTATCCCCCTGGCTTGAGGTGTTAAAGCGAAACACTACACATGCCAAGTAAAGTCTATTTCACCCCTTCACAGTATCAGGAAAAGCCTGCAAGGCCTTGGGCCTACTTCCAGCCTCCAGGCACCAATTTTACTGATGCCTGTGACATTTGGTGGTGTTGAGCTTCAAGGGGATGAAGTCACACCTTTTACCCAGGGTTATGGAGCGCAGCGCAGGGTAAGATTTCAGGTTATCGCCCTGGCTTGAGGTGTTAAAGCAAAACACTTCACATGCCCAATAAAGTCTAGTTCACCCCTTTCACAGTATCAGGAAAGGCCTGCAAGGCCTTGGGCCTACTTCCAGCCTACAGGCACCAATTTTACTGATACCTGTGACATTTGGAGGTGTTAAGCTTCAAGGGGAAGAGGTCACACCTTCTACCCAGGGTTATGGAGCTCAGTGCAGGGTAAGAATTCAGGTTATACCCCTGGCTGGAGGTGTTAAAGCAAAACACTTCACATGCCCAATAAATTGTATTTCACCCCTTCACAGTATCAGGAAAGGCCTGCAAGGCCTTGGGCCTAGTTCCAGCCCCCAAGCACCAATGTTACTGACACCTGTGACATTTGGTGGTGTTAAGCTTTAAAGGTAAGAAGTCACACTTTCTACCCAGGGTTATGGAGCTCAGCACAGGGTAAGATTTTAGGTTATCCCCCTGGCTGGAGGTGTTTAAGCAAAACACCTCACATGCCCAGTACAGTGTATTTCACCCTTTCCCAGTATCAGGATAGTCCTGCAAGGCCTTGTGCCTACTTCCAGCCTCCAGACACCAATGTTACTGATACCTGTGACATGTGGTGGTGTTAAGCTTCAAGGGGATGAAGTCACACCTTTTACCCAGGGTTATGGAGCTCAGTGCAGGGTAAGAATTCAGGTAATCCCCCTGGCTGGAGGTGTTAAAGCAAAACACTCCACATGCCCAATAAAGTCTATTTCACCCCTTCACAGTATCAGGAAAGGCCTGCAAGGCCTTGTGCCTACTTCCAGCCTCCAGGCACCAATGTTACTGATACCTGTGACATTTGGTGGTGTTAAGCTTCAAGGGGATGAAGTCACACCTTCTACCCAGGGTTATGGAGCTCAGCGCAGGGTAAGATTTCAGGTTATCCCCCTGGCTGGAGGTGTTAAAGCAAATCACTTCACATGCCCAAGAAAGTCTATTTCACACCTTCACGGTATCAGGAAAGGCCTGCAAGGCCTTTTGCCTACTTCCAGCCTCCAGGCACCAATGTTACTGATATCTGTGACATTTGGTGGTGTTAAGCTTCAAGGGGAAGAAGTCACAACTTCAACCCAGGGATATGGAGCTCAGCGCAGGGTAAGATTTCAGTTTATCCCCTTGGCTTGAGGTGTTAAAGCCAAACACTTTATATGCCCTTTAACGTCTATTTCACCCCTTCACAGTATCAGGAAAAGGCCTGCAAGGCCTTGTGCCTACTTCCAGCCTCCAGGCACCAATGTTACTGGTACCTGTGACATGTGGTGGTGTTAAGCTTCAAGGGGATAAAGTCACACCTTCTACCCAGGGTTATGGTGCTCAGCGCAGGGTAAAATTTCAGGTTATCGCCCGGGCTCGAGTTGCTAAAGCAAAACACTTCACATGCCCAATAAAGTCTATTTCACCCCTTTCACAGTATCAGGAAAGGCATGCAAGGCCTTGGGCCTACTTCCAGCCCCCAGTTACCAATGTTACTGATACCTGTGACAGTTGGTGGTGTTAAGCTTCAAGGGGAAGAAGTCACACCTTCTACCCAGGGATATGGAGCTCAGCGCAGGGTAAGATTTCAGTTTATCCCCTTGGCTTGAGGTGTTAAAGCCAAACACTTTATATGCCCTTTAAAGTCTATTTCACCCCTTCACAGTATCAGGAAAAGGCCTGTAAGGCCTTGTGCCTACTTCCAGCCTCCAGGCACCAATGTTACTGGTACCTGTGACATGTGGTGGTGTTAAGCTTCAAGGGGATGAAGTCACACCTTCTACCCAGGGTTATGGAGCTCAGCGCAGGTTAAGATTTCAGGTTATCGCCCGGGCTCGAGTTGCTAAAGCAAAACACTTCACATGCCCAATAAAGTCTATTTCACCCCTTTCACAGTATCAGGAAAGGCATGCAAGGCCTTGGGCCTACTTCCAGCCCCCAGTTACCAATGTTACTGATACCTGTGACAGTTGGTGGTGTTAAGCTTCAAGGGGAAGAAGTCACACCTTCTACCCAGGGTTATGGAGCTCAGCGCAGGGTAAGATTTCAGGTTATCCCCCTGGCTGGAGGTGTTAAAGCAAAACACTCTACATGCCCAATAAAGCCTATTTCACCCCTTCACAGTATCAGGAAAGGCCTGCAAGGCCTTGGGCCTACTTCCAGCCTCCAGGCACCAATGTTACTGATACCTGTGACATTTGGTGGTTTTAAGCTTCAAGGGGAAGAAGTCACACTTTCTACCCAGGGTTATGGAGCTCAGAGCAGGGTAAGATTTTAGGTAACCCCCCTGGCTGGAGGTGTTTAAGCAAAACACCTCACATGCCCAGTACAGTGTATTTCACCCTTTCCCAGTATCAGGAAAGGCCTGCAACGCCTTGTGCCTACTTCCAGCCTCCGGGCACCAATGTTACTGATACCTGTAACATTTGGTAGTGTTAAGCTTCAAGGGGATGAAGTCACACTTTCTACCCAGGGTTATGGAGCTCAGCACAGGGTAAGATTTTAGGTTATCCCCCTGGCTGGAGGTGTTTAAGCAAAACACCTCACATGCCCAGTACAGTGTATTTCACCCTTTCCCAGTATCAGGATAGTCCTGCAAGGCCTTGTGCCTACTTCCAGCCCCCAGGCACCAATGTTACTGATACCTGTGACATGTGGTGGTGTTAATCTTCAAGGGGATAAAGTCACACCTTTTACCCAGGGTTATGGAGCTCAGTGCAGGGTAAGAAATCAGGTAATCGCCCTGGCTGGAGGTGTTCAAGCAAAACACTTCACACGCCCAATAAAGAGTATTTCACCCCTTCACAGTATCAGGAAAGGCCTGCAAGGACTTGGGCCTACTTCCAGCCTCCAGGCACCAATGTTACTGATACCTGTGACATTTGGTGGTGTTAAGCTTCAAGGGGATGAAGTCACACCTTTTACCCAGGGTTATGGAGCTCAGTGCAGGGTAAGAATTCAGGTAATCCCCCTGGCTGGAGGTGTTAAAGCAAAACACTCTACATGCCCAATAAAGTCTATTTCACCACTTCACAGTATCAGGAAAGGCCTGCAAGGCCTTGGGCCTACTTCCAGCCCCCAGGCACAAATGTTACTGATACCTGTGACATTTGGTGGTGTTAAGCTTCAAGGGGAAGAAGTCACACCTTCTACCCAGGGTTATTCAGCTCAGCGCAGGGTAAGATTTTAGGTTATCCCCCTGGCTGGAGGTGTTAAAGCAAAACACTTCACATGCCCAATAAATTGTATTTCACCCCTTTACAGTATCAGGAAAGGCCTGCAAGGCCTTGGGCCTACTTCCAGCCTCCATGCACCAATTTTACTGATACCTGTGACATTTGGTGTTGTTAAGCTTCAAGGGGATTAAGTCACACCTTCTACCCAGGGTTATGGAGCTCAGCACAGGGTACCATTTTAGGTTATCCCCCTGGCTGGAGGTGTTAAAACAAAACACTTCACATGCCCAATAAATTGTATTTCACCTCTTCACAGTATCAGGAAAGGCCTGCAAGGCCTTGGGCCTACTTCCAGCTTCCAGGCACCAATGTTACTGATACCTGTGACATTTGGTGGTGTTAAGCTTCAAGGGGATGAAGTCACACCTTCTACCCAGGGTTATGGAGCTCAGCGCAGGGTAAGATTTTAGGTTATCCCCCTGGCTGGAGGTGTTTAAGCAAAACACCTCACATGCCCAGTACAGTGTATTTCACCCTTTCCCAGTATCAGTAAAGGCCTGCAAGGCCTTGTGCCTACTTCCAGCCTCCAGGCACCAATGTTACTGATACCTGTGACATTTGGTGGTGTTAAGTTTCAAGGGGATGAAGTCGCACCTTCTACCCATGGTTATGGAGCTCCGCGCAGGGTAAGATTTCAGGCTTCACCCCAGGCTTAAGGCGTGAAAATAGAACAATTACCATACACAACAATGTGTATTTCACCCATTCGCAGTATCAGGAAAGGCCTGCAAGGCCTTGGGCCTACTTCCAGCCTCCAGGCACCAATGTTACTGATACCTGTGACATTTGGTGGTGTTAAGCTTCAAGGGGAAGAAGTCACACCTTCTACCCAGTGTTATGGAGCTCAGTGCAGGGTAAGTGTGAGAAGTTGGCCTGATGTGCAGTGTTCACTATTCTAGTGATCACTATATATCAGTCCAAACAACCCTTATTGATGATTGGTTGTAAGTCAACCTTATAGACCAGCTATCCTAGTAGCATGGATACGAGCAGTCTAAGGCTAAGACTCTAGAGGGCGTGTTAAGCCAGCTGTTTTACCATCACATTACCCCTTGAACACCCAGTGAAAGGACACCACACAAGTGTTATGAAAATAAACAATGTATTTATTAGAATCACAACAACCCTGTACTCTTTATGAGGACAGGGTGCTAAGCACACAACAAAACTCTTATGAAAATACTTAAGTTAGCACGTTATACACAAATGCCCGAGGGGCACGAAAAACCATATATTCTAAAAGTGGAATGCGAAATTACTAGCAGGTAAGTACAGTACTAATAGGCTTTGGAATCGCTAGGACTTGACTAGGGAATCGTTAGATTACTTCTAGGAGACCTAGGGGACTCGGATGCAGAGTGTGCACTCTCACGCGGGATGCGGGACAAAGTCTATGGAGGCTAGTAAAGGCAAAGTTAGTGTTTACGGGCGAACCCGACCTGGTAGGGAGAAAACGACAGTGGATCCTGACCCTTGGATAGTGAGGCTATGCTGGGACACCGAAGTGCCGAAGTTACCTAGCCCAGGGGCTGCAGCTGCATAGGTCTGAAAAGACGTCGGGGATCTCGTTGCCGGACCAGGAGCCTGGAAGGAAGAAGTTGCTGGCAGGCGACCAGTGAAGAAAAGTTCGATGGATCCAAGCCTGGATCAAGGAAGAAGAAAACCTGAAAGCAGAGGGGACCAAGTTCTTGAATCACTAGCCAGTGATTAAGTGGGCACCAGGATGGCACCGGCGAAGTCACCGCAGTCAGGTGAGTGGGCGCTGCTGGGCTCTGCAGTCTCTCGGACCAGGAGGCGTTGTCGGCGACCAGGATGGAGGTGCGAGCTGTCCCACAAAGGATGAAGCTGTCGGCGTCGAAGTCACCCAGGATTGGGCAACAAGCCTTGGCTAATTCAAGCCCACGCGGTGGACTCAAAATGGCGTCTTGAGTGGACCAGGAGGGTCCGGGGTACTTCTCCGATGGAGGGAAGCAAGGGTCAGTCTGGAGCAACCAGACCAGCAGCAGAAATGTCGTCGGGCATCGTCAGGAAGGCCACAAGCCAGCGGGCTAGTAGCCAAACAACGCGGTGAGCAGTAAAAAGCAGAAGGGCCCCACGCAGATCGTGGAGATGCTGGGGGGCTGCTCTTCGGTGCTGAAGCTGCTCAGGGTGGGGGCTTCTCGGACCCCAAAGCACTCACCAGGAATTCACTTGGCGGGCTTGCTGTTCAGAAGTCGTGCAGTCTTGAAGATGGCCGGTCCCTCGAGGTCTCGTCACACCCACGAATCTCAGCGTGACTGATGATGTAGGTAGAGGTCAGAGGTGCCAGGGAAGCCAGTTCTCGTCGAGCTGGGCAGTCGGATTCCGGAGGAAGGACGTGCAGCAGACCGCAGTGTTCTTAGATGGTGCCTGCGGATGCAGGGTGACTACTCCTTAGTCACAAGGGAGAAATCTTAGGAAGAAGTCTTGAGTTCCTTTCGTAGAAAGTAGTTTCAGGATTCAAAGATGATCTGATTTGGAAGGGGGCCAGTCTCTACCTTTATCTGGGAAAAGGGGGCTGGCACGCGACTAGGTCCTGCCCTATGGGTGGGACCAGGAGGGGGGTGGTTACACCCACTTCCTTGGCGGGCTTTCCCCAGGCCAGGGGCTGGAGTGCCCCTGGAACTGGTTTCAGCCGGCCTATGCACAGTGAGCACCGGGGTGTCACTGGCAGTCACCTTCCTCTAAAGCCCTGCCTACCTACAATACACAAAACCCTGTCTGGGACGGTGCTGGCACCGCCCCTGGCAGGAAACCCTTTGTCCTTATCTCCTGCTCTGGGAGGACTCCCAGCAGCAGGAGGGCAGACTTGTGTCTCGGTGGCAGCATCCATTTTGTGGATGCTAAGGCTCTGTCTGACTTTTAACCGGGTTATAGGTTACATGCATGTCGTGTCCCTCTAGAAGGGTGGAATGCTAACCCCGTCGCCAGAATTGGCGAGGGGTTAGTATTCCAATTCGTATGACACCTTACTCGACATGTTTTGATAAAGCGATACCAGAGTTGGCACTTAACCGAGAGGATTATAATGCACTTAAGAGTATATGGTATGCGATATCATGGAAAACGGCTAAGGGATAGATCCCGAAAGCCGCAGACAGGCTCAGCTCATGCCAGAGCACCATCTCACACGATTCCAAGCACTCTGCCTTCAGGATTGTTAAGGCCTGCCATAGGAGTGACTGATAGGAGATCTGTGTGTCCATTTTAGGGTTAGATATAGGTATACTATATCTAAAGCAAAGGGTGAGTACACCACCTTGCCCCAGCTGTCGTGCAGCCAGTTGTGTCAGTTTTAGTTAGTCAATCCAGGGGTGGCATAATACATGCTTCAGCCCCTGGGAGACTTCTGGGTGCACCTCAGCCCTGGGTACAGGGACTTGGAGAGGGCCCAGTGCCAATTCAGTACCTGAGTACAATTTGGATAGAGAGAACAGCTAGGCTGTGGGTCTGATTAGCAGGCCCACAGCCAGGGAAAGTCGTAAACCAGTGCAGCAAAAAGCAAAAATCTGGGTGATCATAGGATTGCAGACCCTACTCTCCTACATGACCCCCCCCAAACTTTGGGACAATAAACTAACCTTGACCAGGTGAGTCTTCTTGCTCTAAGTGGAAATACCTGGAGAGCCCATCAGCATTGCTGTGATCAGTCCCAGGTCTATGCTCCACTGTAAAATCCATCCCCTGTAGGGAAATGGACCACCTAAGCAGTTTGGGGTTTTCACCCTTCATCTGATTTAGCCACAAGAGGGGCTTATGGTCTGTCTGAATGGTGAAGTGAGTGCCAAACAAGTAGGCCCTCAGCTTCTTCAGGGCCCAGACCACAGCAAAGGCCTCCCTCTCAATAGCTGACCAATTTTTCTCTCTGGGTGTCAACCTTCTACTAATGAAAGCAATAGGCTGATCATTACCATCAAAATTCAGTTGAGACAGAACAGCTCCCACACCCAACTCAGAAGCATCTGTTTGGACAATGAATGGCTTGGAGTAATCTGGACTCTTGAGGATAGGTGCTGTGCACATGGCCTGCTTTAGGTCATTGAATGCTTTCTGACAGCTTGCTGTCCACTGAACTTTCTTTGGCATCTTTTTGCTTGTCAGGTCATTAAGGGGGGTCACTATGGACCCATAATTTCTGACAAACTTCCTATAGTACCCAGTCAGGCCCAAGAAAGCTCGAACCTGAGTCTGGGTGATTGGAGGAGCCCAGTCCTTGATGGCCTGTATCTTACTCTCCAGTGGCTGAACCTGGCCTCCACCCACAAGGTGGCCCAGGTATACAACCTGTGTCTGCCCTATCTGGCACTTTGTGGCCTTGATAGTGAGGCCTGCCTTTTGCAGGGCCTCTAACACTTTCCTCAGGTGGACCAGGTGATCCTCCCAGGTGGAGCTAAAGACAGCAATATCGTCCAGATATGCTGCACAGAAGTCATCCAGCCCAGTGAGGACTTGATTCACCAACCTTTGGAAGGTGGCAGGTGCATTTTTCAGTCCAAAGGGCATTACCACAAATTGATAATGCCCTCCAGGGGTAGAAAATGCTGTCTTGGGTTTGGCCTCCTCAGCTAACCTGATTTGCCAATACCCAGCTGTCAAATCAAATGTGCTTAAGAAGTTGGCAGAAGCCAATTTATCAATAAGCTCATCTGCTCTTGGTATTGGGTGGGCATCAGTCTTAGTGACTGCATTGAGGCCTCTGTAGTCTACGCAAAACCTCATCTCTCTCTTACCACCCTGGGTGTGAGGCTTTGGCACTAGAACTACTGGGCTAGCCCAAGGGCTATCTGAGGGCTCAATGACTCCCAGTTCCAACATTTTCTGCACTTCAGTTTTGATGCAGTCTCTAACATGATCAGGCTGTCTGTAGATTTTACTCTTGACAGGCAGACTGTCTCCAGTGTCAACATCATGGGTGCACCAATCAGTTTGGCTGGGTGTCAGAGAGAACATATGTCTGAAGGATTGCAGAACTTGCCTGCAATCCTGTTGCTGATGTTCAGTGAGGCTGCCACAAAAGACAACACCATCAACTGATCCATCATCAGGATTCTGAGTGAGCAGGTCTGGGAGAGGGTCACTCTCTTCCTCCTGCCCCTCATCTGTGGCCATGAGCAAGCTCATGTCCTTCCTGTCAACATATGCCTTGAGCCTGTTAACATGGAGCACTCTGAGAGGGCTCCTGGGAGTTCCAAGGTCCACCAAGTAGGTAACCTCTCCCTTTTGCTCAATAATGGTGTGGGGCCCAGACCATTTGTCTTTCAGAGCTGCTGGGGCCACTGGCTCCAGCACCCACACCTTCTGTCCTGGCTGGTACACAGTCAGAACAGCCTTTTGGTCATGCCAAGCTTTTTGAAGTTCTTGGCTGGCCTCAAGGTTTTTGGATGCCTTTTCCATATACTCAGCCATCCTGGAGCGGAGACCAAGTACATAGTCCACTATGTTGGTTGCAGGCTTTTTGAGAGGTCTCTCCCATCCTTCCTTCACCAAACACAGGGGTCCTCTTACAGGATGCCCATACAGAAGCTCAAAAGGGCTGTAGCCAACCCCCTTCTGTGGGACCTCTCTGTAAGCAAACAAAAGGCAGGGGATCAGGACATCCCATCTTCTCCTAAGAGGTTCAGGTAGTCCATGAATCATCCCTTTTAGGGTCCTGTTGAATCTCTCAACAAGCCCATTGCATTGTGGATGATAGGGTGTGGTGAACTTGTAGTTCACACCACACTCTTTCCACATAGCAGTCAGATATCCTGACATGAAGTTTGTACCTCTGTCAGAAACGACCTCCTTTGGAAAACCCACTCTGGAGAACACTCCAACTAGGGCTCTTGCCACCACAGGGGCTGTGGTGGTCCTCAGGGGAATAGCTTCAGGATACCTGGTGGCATGGTCCACCACCACCAGTATAAACTTGTGCCCTGATGCTGTCTGGGGTTCCATTGGACCAACAATGTCAATCCCCACTCTTTCAAAGGGAACCCCCACCACAGGTAGTGGTATGAGGGGGGCCTTTGTTGTGCCACCTGACTTACCACTGGCTTGGCAAGTGACACATGAGCGACAAAACTCCTTGGTATTCTCATTCATATGGGGCCAGTGAAAGTGTGAGACAAGCCTGTCCCAAGTCTTTGTCTGACCTAAATGACCTGCAAGGGGAATCTCATGGGCCAAGGTGAGAAGGAAACCTCTCAGAGACAAGGGGATGACCAGCCTCCTGGTCGCACCAGGCTTGGGGTCTCTTGACTCAGAGTACAGGAGTCCATCTTCCCAGTATACCCTGTGGGCACCTATGGCATTCCCTGCAGCCTCAGCAGCAGCCTGCTGTCTGAGGGGTTCAAGGGAAGGGCAGCTCAACTGTTCCTTCCCCAGGTCTGCTCTGGAGGGTCCCCCTGAGCCCAGAAACTCAACTTGATCAAGTTCAAGCTCTTTAGGCTCAGTTTCCCTCAGTTCTCTCAGATCAGCCTCCTCAGAGACTTGATCCTCAACCTGGGGCAAGGGGGAAGGCAAGGCCTTACCCTTACTGCTCTTCTTCTTGGAAGGTGTCTGGTCCATAATTTCAGGATCCAGCACCTGTTCAGTGGGGCATCTTCTGGCCTGTGACCTAGTCACAGCAAGCACATGTGCTGGCAAGCCTAACATCTCCATGTGAGTCCTCTGCTCCACTTCTGACCATTGTGATGACTCCAAATCATTGCCCAACAAACAATCAACTGGGAGGTCTGAACTGACTACAACTTTCTTCTGTCCCTTCACTCCACCCCAGGAGAAAGCCACAATTGCCACACTATGACTAGTAGTGACATTGCTGGCATTGGTCACCAGGAAATCAGTACCTGGCATGATCTGTCCAGGGTCCACAAAGTTAGGTGTCACCATGGTGACACTGGCACAAGTGTCCCTATAGGCCTGAGCCATTTTGCCATTGATTAAAGGTGTCTGCCTGTATTTGCCCAAGGTATTGGGACTTATTTCAGGGGACATATCCACATCCCCTGTACAGACAAGGACAGCCTGAGTGAGTGTGCCAACTAGGTTGTCAGACCCCTCAGTACCCAAGGTTAACCCAACTAATGCCTTGGGAGGTACACTACCACTACTGACTGTACTAGGGGGTGCAGTTGCTTTAGGAGCTGTAGTGGCAGGAGTTTGTCCTCCTCTTTTGGTGCACTCACTAAACCAGTGAGATTTACTTTTACAGTACTGGCACCACCTTTTTGACTGGCCTTCTTGAGTCTTCTTCTTCTGGGAAGCCTGACCCCCACCCTCTTTGGTTTGTTGGGGACCTGGTGAAGACTTCTGGTCATTTTGCTCATTCTTAACATTACCCTTCTGGTCTGCTTTCTTCTGACCACCCTGGTTCTGGTTCTGGTTCTGCTTGATCCTTGTCCTGACCCATTTGTCTGCCTTCTTTCCCAATTCTTGGGGAGAGGTCAGATCTGAATCAACAAGGTGCTGGTGCAGCAACTGGTTCTGACAATTGTTTAAAATTTGTTCTCTCATCATTAGATTATACAATCCTGTGTAATCTGTAACCTTGCTACCCAGCAACCAGCCCTCCAAAGCCTTAGTGGCACAATCCACGAAATCAGACCAGTCCTGAGACTGAGTTTTCTGGGTGTCTCTGAACAGCAACCTGTACTGCTCAGTGGTTAAATCAAACCCATCAACCAGTGTATTCTTCAGGACCTGGTAATTGTTAGCATCCTCCACTCTTGTAGTGAGGAGCTTATCTCTACCTTTACCATCAAAGGAGAGCCACAGTATAGCTGCCCACTGACTCTGGGGAATGCACTGCACAGTGCAGGCCCTCTCCAGAGCAGCCATCCATTTCTGGATGTCATCCCCTTGCTTAAAGGGGGGCACTATTTTAGTCAGGTGTTTAGTATCTAAACCCTTCTCTCTATCTCTTGGGAGATTGCTGCCACCAGTGGGTGCTAACCCACTTATCTCCTGCTCTCTAGCAAAGGCAAGCTTCTCTTTGGCCAGGGCAAGTTCTTCCCTTTCAATCCTCAGTTCAGCTTGTCTCATCCTAGCTTCATGCTCCCTTCTCTGAGGGGAAGTGAATCTCCTCTGTGGAGGATTCCTTCTCCCCTGAGAAGAGGCATTAGAGTGCAGAGATCTATTGGAGTCCCTAGAAAGAGATCTATCTCTCCTAACTCCAAGGTTAGGCCCACTTCGGGTTAGTACTGGGGGGCCCCCAGATCCTAGCCCAAGTAAGTCTAAGTTGGTCCTAGTTAGCCTTCTGACTACCTCAAGACCTTTGTCTACCTCATCCCCAGAGAGTTCCTCTTGATCCTCCTCCTCAACTGCAGTAGCAATGTTGGGGAGATCTGGATCCCCAGAGGTTCCCTCTAAGGCTGGCATATTCCCATCTAGCTGAGAAAGCTTTCTCGCATCATAAGTCTCTAAGAGGCCTATTAAAAAGGGAATAGTGGGGTTAGACCCCTGCTTCAGTTTCCTGGAGACACAGATTTGTCTCATCTCCTGGAAACTGAGAGCTGCATATCTTGAAGTGACCTGTGGAGGGTCAACACTGACCAGGGGAGTCTCAGTAGAGTCCCCCTGAGTCGACATGCTTTTCTAGTGAGGTGTAAGTGGTGCACTTACCTACACTATATGTTTGCCTACTGATCCCTTGCTAGAGTTGTAGTTTAGGGTGTGCTAGGCCCTAGGAGCTACAACAGCTGGTTCAGTAGAACTCAGAGTATTCTAAGCTAAGTTATATGTACCTTTAGTACTTATGTGATCTTTCACAAGATATTCTTAGGGCATGTGTGGTAAAACAACAGCAAGCTCAAATCCCACCCGCTGCTCACCAATGTGAGAAGTTGGCCTGATGTGCAGTGTTCACTATTCTAGTGATCACTATATATCAGTCCAAACAACCCTTATTGATGATTGGTTGTAAGTCAACCTTATAGACCAGCTATCCTAGTAGCATGGATACGAGCAGTCTAAGGCTAAGACTCTAGAGGGCGTGTTAAGCCAGCTGTTTTACCATCACATTACCCCTTGAACACCCAGTGAAAGGACACCACACAAGTGTTATGAAAATAAACAATGTATTTATTAGAATCACAACAACCCTGTACTCTTTATGAGGACAGGGTGCTAAGCACACAACAAAACTCTTATGAAAATACTTAAGTTAGCACGTTATACACAAATGCCCGAGGGGCACGAAAAACCATATATTCTAAAAGTGGAATGCGAAATTACTAGCAGGTAAGTACAGTACTAATAGGCTTTGGAATCGCTAGGACTTGACTAGGGAATCGTTAGATTACTTCTAGGAGACCTAGGGGACTCGGATGCAGAGTGTGCACTCTCACGCGGGATGCGGGACAAAGTCTATGGAGGCTAGTAAAGGCAAAGTTAGTGTTTACGGGCGAACCCGACCTGGTAGGGAGAAAACAACAGTGGATCCTGACCCTTGGATAGTGAGGCTATGCTGGGACACCGAAGTGCCGAAGTTACCTAGCCCAGGGGCTGCAGCTGCATAGGTCTGAAAAGACGTCGGGGATCTCGTTGCCGGACCAGGAGCCTGGAAGGAAGAAGTTGCTGGCAGGCGACCAGTGAAGAAAAGTTCGATGGATCCAAGCCTGGATCAAGGAAGAAGAAAACCTGAAAGCAGAGGGGACCAAGTTCTTGAATCACTAGCCAGTGATTAAGTGGGCACCAGGATGGCACCGGCGAAGTCACCGCAGTCAGGTGAGTGGGCGCTGCTGGGCTCTGCAGTCTCTCGGACCAGGAGGCGTTGTCGGCGACCAGGATGGAGGTGCGAGCTGTCCCACGAAGGATGAAGCTGTCGGCGTCGAAGTCACCCAGGATTGGGCAACAAGCCTTGGCTAATTCAAGCCCACGCGGTGGACTCAAAATGGCGTCTTGAGTGGACCAGGAGGGTCCGGGGTACTTCTCCGATGGAGGGAAGCAAGGGCCAGTCTGGAGCAACCAGACCAGCAGCAGAAATGTCGTCGGGCGTCGTCAGGAAGGCCACAAGCCAGCGGGCTAGTAGCCAAACAACGCGGTGAGCAGTAAAAAGCAGAAGGGCCCCACGCAGATCGTGGAGATGCTGGGGGGCTGCTCTTCGGTGCTGGAGCTGCTCAGGGTGGGGGCTTCTCGGACCCCAAAGCACTCACCAGGAATTCACTTGGCGGGCTTGCTGTTCAGAAGTCGTGCAGTCTTGAAGATGGCCGGTCCCTCGAGGTCTCGTCACACCCACGAATCTCAGCGTGACTGATGATGTAGGTAGAGGTCAGAGGTGCCAGGGAAGCCGGTTCTCGTCGAGCTGGGCAGTCGGATTCCGGAGGAAGGACGTACAGCAGACCGCAGTGTTCTTAGATGGTGCCTGCGGATGCAGGGTGACTACTCCTTAGTCACAAGGGAGAAATCTTAGGAAGAAGTCTTGAGTTCCTTTCGTAGAAAGTAGTTTCAGGATTCAAAGATGATCTGATTTGGAAGGGGGCCAGTCTCTACCTTTATCTGGGAAAAGGGGGCTGGCACGCGACTAGGTCCTGCCCTATGGGTGGGACCAGGAGGGGGGTGGTTACACCCACTTCCTTGGCGGGCTTTCCCCAGGCCAGGGGCTGGAGTGCCCCTGGAACTGGTTTCAGCCGGCCTATGCACAGTGAGCACCGGGGTGTCACTGGCAGTCACCTTCCTCTAAAGCCCTGCCTACCTACAATACACAAAACCCTGTCTGGGACGGTGCTGGCACCGCCCCTGGCAGGAAACCCTTTGTCCTTATCTCCTGCTCTGGGAGGACTCCCAGCAGCAGGAGGGCAGACTTGTGTCTCGGTGGCAGCATCCATTTTGTGGATGCTAAGGCTCTGTCTGACTTTTAACCGGGTTATAGGTTACATGCATGTCGTGTCCCTCTAGAAGGGTGGAATGCTAACCCCGTCGCCAGAATTGGCGAGGGGTTAGTATTCCAATTCGTATGACACCTTACTCGACATGTTTTGATAAAGCGATACCAGAGTTGGCACTTAACCGCGAGGATTATAATGCACTTAAGAGTATATGGTATGCGATATCATGGAAAACGGCTAAGGGATAGATCCCAAAAGCCGCAGACAGGCTCAGCTCATGCCAGAGCACCATCTCACACGATTCCAAGCACTCTGCCTTCAGGATTGTTAAGGCCTGCCATAGGAGTGACTGATAGGAGATCTGTGTGTCCATTTTAGGGTTAGATATAGGTATACTATATCTAAAGCAAAGGGTGAGTACACCACCTTGCCCCAGCTGTCGTGCAGCCAGTTGTGTCAGTTTTAGTTAGTCAATCCAGGGGTGGCATAATACATGCTTCAGCCCCTGGGAGACTTCTGGGTGCACCTCAGCCCTGGGTACAGGGACTTGGAGAGGGCCCAGTGCCAATTCAGTACCTGAGTACAATTTGGATAGAGAGAACAGCTAGGCTGTGGGTCTGATTAGCAGGCCCACAGCCAGGGAAAGTCGTAAACCAGTGCAGCAAAAAGCAAAAATCTGGGTGATCATAGGATTGCAGACCCTACTCTCCTACAGTAAGATTTCAGGTTATCCCCCCTGGCTGGAGGTGTTAAAGCAAAACACTTCACATGCCCATTAAATTGTATTTCACCCCTTCACAGTATCAGGAAAAGCCTGCAAGGCCTTGGGCCTACTTCCAGCCTCCAGGCACCAATTTTACTGATACCTGTGACATTTGGTGGTGTTAAGCTTCAAGGGGATGAAGTCACACCTTCTACCCAGGGTTATGGAGCTCAGCGCAGGGTAAGATTTTAGGTTATCCCCCTGGCTGGAGGTGTTAAAACAAAACACTGCACATGCCCAATAAATTGTATTTCACCCCTTAACAGTATCAGGAAAGGCCTGCAAGGCCTTGGGCCTACTTCCAGCCCCCAGGCACCAATGTTACTGATACCTGTGACATTTGGTGGTGTTAGGCTTCAAGGGGATGAAGTCACACCTTCTACCCAGGGTTATGGAGCTCAGCGCAGGGTAAGAATTTAGGTTATCCCCCTGGCTGGAGGTGTTTAAGCAAAACACCTCACATGCCCAGTACAGTGTATTTCACCCTTTCCCAGTATCAGTAAAGGCCTGCAAGGCCTTGTGCCTACTTCCAGCCTCCAGGCACCAATGTTACTGATACCTGTGACATTTGGTGGTGTTAAGCTTCAAGGGGATGAAGTCGCACCTTCTACCCAGGGTTATGGAGCTCCACGCAGGGTAAGATTTCAGGCTTCACCCCAGGCTTAAGGCGTGAAAATAGAACAATTACCATACACAACAATGTGTATTTCACCCATTCACAGTATCAGGAAAGGCATGCAAGGCCTTGGGCCTACTTCCAGCCTCCAGTCACCAATGTTACTGACACCTGTGACATTTGGTGGTGTTAAGCTTCAAGGGGATGAAGTCATACCTTTTACCCAGGGTTATGGAGCTCAGCGCAGGGTAAGATGTCAGGTTATCACCCTGGCTTGAGGTGTTAAAGCAAAACACTTCACATTCCCAATAAAGTCTATTTCACCCCTTCACAGTATCAGGAAAGGCCTGCAAGGCATTGGGCCTACTTCCAGCCTCCAGGCACGAATTTTACAGATACCTGTGACATTTGGTGGTGTTAAGCTTCAAGGGGAAGAAGTCACACCTTCTACCCAGGGTTATGGAGCTTAGCGCAGGGTAAGATTTCAGGTTATCCCCCTGGCTGGAGGTGTTAAAGCAAAACACTCCACATGCCCAATAAAGTCTATTTCACCCCTTCACAGTATCAGGAAAGGCCTGCAAGGCCTTGGGCCTAGTTCCAGCCCCCAAGCACCAATGTTACTGACACCTGTGACATTTGGTGTTGTTAAGCTTCAAGGGGATGAAGTCACACCTTTTACCCAGGGTTATGGAGCTCAGCGCAGGGTAAGATTTCAGGCTTCACCCCAGGCTTAAGGCGTGAACATAGAACAATTACCATACACAACAATGTGTATTTCACCCATTCACAGTATCAGGAAAGGCCTGCAAGGCCTTGTGCCTACTTCCAGCCTCCAGGCACCAATGTTACTGATACCTGTGACATTTGGTGGTGTTATGCTTCAAGGGGATGAAGTCGCACCTTCTACCCAGGGTTATGGAGCTCAGCGCAGGGTAAGATTTCAGGCTTCACCCCAGGCTTAAGGCGTGAAAATAGAACAATTACCATACACAACAATGTGTATTTCACCCATTCACAGTATCAGGAAAGGCCTGCAAGGCCTTGGGCCTACTTCCAGCCTCCAGGCACCAATGTTACTGATACCTGTGACATTTGGTGGTGTTAAGCTTCAAGGGGATGAAGTCACACCTTTTACCCAGGGTTATGGAGCTCAGCGCAGGGTAAGATTTCAGGTTATCGCCCTGGCTTGAGGTGTTAAAGCAAAACACTTCACATGCCCAATAAAGTCTAGTTCACCCCTTTCAGAGTATCAGGAAAGGCCTGCAAGGCCTTGGGCCTACTTCCAGCCTCCAGGCACCAATTGTACTGATACCTGTGACATGTGGTGGTGTTAAGCTTCAAGGGGACGAAGTCACACCTTTTACCCAGGGTTATGGAGCTCAGCGCAGGGTAAGATTTCAGGTTATCCCCCCTGGCTGGAGGTGTTAAAGCAAAACAATTCACATGCCCAATACATTGTATTTCACCCCTTCACAGTATCAGGAAAAGGCCTGCAAGGCCTTGGGCCTACTTCCAGCCTCCAGGCACCGATTTTACTGATACCTGTGACATTTGGTGGTGTTAAGCTTCAAGGGGATGAAGTCACACTTTCTACCCAGGGTTATGGAGCTCAGCGCAGGGTAAGAATTCAGGTTATCCCCCTGGCTGGAGGTGTTAAAGCAAAACACTTCACATGCCCATTAAACTCTATTTCACCCCTTCACAGTATCAGGAAAGGCCTGCAAGGCCTTGTGCCTACTTCCAGCCCCCAGGCACCAATGTTACTGATGCCTGTGACATTTGGTGGTGTTAAGCTTCAAGGGGATGAAGTCGCACCTTTTACCCAGGGTTAGGGAGCTCAGCGCAGGGTAAGATTTCAGGTTATCCCCCTGGCTTGAGGTGTTAAAGCAAAACACTTCACATGCCCAATAAAGTCTATTTCACCCCTTCACAGTATCAGGAAAGGCCTGCAAGGCCTTGGGCCTACTTCCAGCCCCCAGGCACCAATGTACTGATACCTGTGACATTTGGTGGTGTTAAGCTTCAAGGGGATGAAGTCACACTTTCTACCCAGGGTTATGGAGCTCAGTGCATGGTAAGATTTTAGGTTATCCCCCTGGCTGGAGGTGTTTAAGCAAAACACCTCACATGCCCAGTACAGTGTATTTCACCCTTTCCCAGTATCAGGAAAGGCCTGCAAGGCCTTGTGCCTACTTCCAGCCTCCAGGCACCAATTTTACTGATACCTGTGACATTTGGTGGTGTTAATCTTCAAGGGGATGAAGTTGCACCTTCTACCCAGGGTTATGGAGCTCCGCGCAGGGTAAGATTTCAGTGTATCCCCCTGGCTTGAGGTGTTAAAGCCAAACACTTCACATGCCCATTAAAGTCTATTTCACCCCTTGACAGTATCAGGAAAAGGCCTGCAAGGCCTTGGGCCTACTTCCAGCCTCCAGGCACCAATTATACTGATACCTGTGACATTTGGAGGTGTTAAGCTTCAAGGGGAAGAAGTCACACCTTCTACCCAGGGTTATGGAGCTCAGCGCATGGTAAGATTTCAAGTTTCACCCCTGGATGGAGGTGTTAAAGCCAAACACTCCACATGCCCAATAAAGTCTATTTCACCCATTCACAGTATCAGGAAAAGCCTGCAAGGCCTTGGGCCTTCTTCCAGCCCCCAGGCACCAATTTTACAGATACCTGTGACATTTGGTGGTGTGAAGCTTCAAGGGGATGAAGTCACACTTTCTACCCAGGGTTATGGAGCTCAGTGCAGGGTAAGAATTCAGTTTATCCCCCTGGCTGGAGGTGTTAAAGCAAAACACGCCACATGCCCAATAAAGTCTATTTCACGCCTTCACAGTATCAGGAAAGGCCTGCAAGGCCTTGGGCCTACATCTATTCTCCAGGCACCAATTGTACTGATACCTGTGACATTTGGTGTTGTTCAACTTCAAGGCGATGAAGTCACACCTTCTACCCAGGGTTATGGAGCTCAGCGCAGGGTAAGATTTCAGCTTTTCACCCCTAGCTGGATGTGTTGAAGCAAAACACTTCTCATGCCCAATAAAGTCTATTTCAACCCTTCACAGTATCAGGAAAGGCCTGCAAGGCCTTGGGCCTACTTCCAGCCTCCAGGCACCTGTTTTTGTGATACTTGTGACATTTGGAGGTTTTCAGCTTCAAGGGGATGAAGTCACACCTTCTACCCAGGGTTATGGAGCTCAGCGCAGGGTAAGATTTCAGGTTATCCCCCTGGCTTGAGGTGTTAAAGCGAAACACTACACATGCCAAGTAAAGTCTATTTCACCCCTTCACAGTATCAGGAAAAGCCTGCAAGGCCTTGGGCCTACTTCCAGCCTCCAGGCACCAATTTTACTGATGCCTGTGACATTTGGTGGTGTTGAGCTTCAAGGGGATGAAGTCACACCTTTTACCCAGGGTTATGGAGCGCAGCGCAGGGTAAGATTTCAGGTTATCGCCCTGGCTGGAGGTGTTAAAGCAAAACACTTCACATGCCCAATAAAGTCTAGTTCACCCCTTTCACAGTATCAGGAAAGGCCTGCAAGGCCTTGGGCCTACTTCCAGCCTACAGGCACCAATTTTACTGATACCTGTGACATTTGGAGGTGTTAAGCTTCAAGGGGAAGAGGTCACACCTTCTACCCAGGGTTATGGAGCTCAGTGCAGGGTAAGAATTCAGGTTATACCCCTGGCTGGAGGTGTTAAAGCAAAACACTTCACATGCCCAATAAATTGTATTTCACCCCTTCACAGTATCAGGAAAGGCCTGCAAGGCCTTGGGCCTAGTTCCAGCCCCCAAGCACCAATGTTACTGACACCTGTGACATTTGGTGGTGTTAAGCTTTAAGGGTAAGAAGTCACACTTTCTACCCAGGGTTATGGAGCTCAGCACAGGGTAAGATTTTAGGTTATCCCCCTGGCTGGAGGTGTTTAAGCAAAACACCTCACATGCCCAGTACAGTGTATTTCACCCTTTCCCAGTATCAGGATAGTCCTGCAAGGCCTTGTGCCTACTTCCAGCCTCCAGGCACCAATGTTACTGATACCTGTGACATGTGGTGGTGTTAAGCTTCAAGGGGATGAAGTCACACCTTTTACCCAGGGTTATGGAGCTCAGTGCAGGGTAAGAATTCAGGTAATCCCCCTGGCTGGAGGTGTTAAAGCAAAACACTCCACATGCCCAATAAAGTCTATTTCACCCCTTCACAGTATCAGGAAAGGCCTGCAAGGCCTTGTGCCTACTTCCAGCCTCCAGGCACCAATGTTACTGATACCTGTGACATTTGGTGGTGTTAAGCTTCAAGGGGATGAAGTCACACCTTCTACCCAGGGTTATGGAGCTCAGCGCAGGGTAAGATTTCAGGTTATCCCCCTGGCTGGAGGTGTTAAAGCAAATCACTTCACATGCCCAAGAAAGTCTATTTCACACCTTCACGGTATCAGGAAAGGCCTGCAAGGCCTTGTGCCTACTTCCAGCCTCCAGGCACCAATGTTACTGATACCTGTGACATTTGGTGGTGTTAAGCTTCAAGGGGATGAAGTCACACCTTCTACCCAGGGTTATGGTGCTCAGCGCAGGGTAAAATTTCAGGTTATCGCCCGGGCTCGAGTTGCTAAAGCAAAACACTTCACATGCCCAATAAAGTCTATTTCACCCCTTTCACAGTATCAGGAAAGGCATGCAAGGCCTTGGGCCTACTTCCAGCCCCCAGTTACCAATGTTACTGATACCTGTGACAGTTGGTGGTGTTAAGCTTCAAGGGGAAGAAGTCACACCTTCTACCCAGGGATATGGAGCTCAGCGCAGGGTAAGATTTCAGTTTATCCCCTTGGCTTGAGGTGTTAAAGCCAAACACTTTATATGCCCTTTAAAGTCTATTTCACCCCTTCACAGTATCAGGAAAAGGCCTGTAAGGCCTTGTGCCTACTTCCAGCCTCCAGGCACCAATGTTACTGGTACCTGTGACATGTGGTGGTGTTAAGCTTCAAGGGGATGAAGTCACACCTTCTACCCAGGGTTATGGAGCTCAGCGCAGGTTAAGATTTCAGGTTATCGCCCGGGCTCGAGTTGCTAAAGCAAAACACTTCACATGCCCAATAAAGTCTATTTCACCCCTTTCACAGTATCAGGAAAGGCATGCAAGGCCTTGGGCCTACTTCCAGCCCCCAGTTACCAATGTTACTGATACCTGTGACAGTTGGTGGTGTTAAGCTTCAAGGGGAAGAAGTCACACCTTCTACCCAGGGTTATGGAGCTCAGCGCAGGGTAAGATTTCAGGTTATCCCCCTGGCTGGAGGTGTTAAAGCAAAACACTCTACATGCCCAATAAAGCCTATTTCACCCCTTCACAGTCTCAGGAAAGGCCTGCAAGGCCTTGGGCCTACTTCCAGCCTCCAGGCACCAATGTTACTGATACCTGTGACATTTGGTGGTGTTAAGCTTCAAGGGGAAGAAGTCACACTTTCTACCCAGGGTTATGGAGCTCAGAGCAGGGTAAGATTTTAGGTAACCCCCCTGGCTGGAGGTGTTTAAGCAAAACACCTCACATGCCCAGTACAGTGTATTTCACCCTTTCCCAGTATCAGGAAAGGCCTGCAACGCCTTGTGCCTACTTCCAGCCTCCGGGCACCAATGTTACTGATACCTGTGACATTTGGTAGTGTTAAGCTTCAAGGGGATGAAGTCACACTTTCTACCCAGGGTTATGGAGCTCAGCACAGGGTAAGATTTTAGGTTATCCCCCTGGCTGGAGGTGTTTAAGCAAAACACCTCACATGCCCAGTACAGTGTATTTCACCCTTTCCCAGTATCAGGATAGTCCTGCTAGGCCTTGTGCCTACTTCCAGCCTCCAGGCACCAATGTTACTGATACCTGTGACATGTGGTGGTGTTAATCTTCAAGGGGATGAAGTCACACCTTTTACCCAGGGTTATGGAGCTCAGTGCAGGGTAAGAAATCAGGTAATCGCCCTGGCTGGAGGTGTTCAAGCAAAACACTTCACACGCCCAATAAAGAGTATTTCACCCCTTCACAGTATCAGGAAAGGCCTGCAAGGCCTTGGGCCTACTTCCAGCCTCCAGGCACCAATGTTACTGATACCTGTGACATTTGGTGGTGTTAAGCTTCAAGGGGATGAAGTCACACCTTTTACCCAGGGTTATGGAGCTCAGTGCAGGGTAAGAATTCAGGTAATCCCCCTGGCTGGAGGTGTTAAAGCAAAACACTCTACATGCCCAATAAAGTCTATTTCACCCCTTCACAGTATCAGGAAAGGCCTTCAAGGCCTTGGGCCTACTTCCAGCCCCCAGGCACAAATGTTACTGATACCTGTGACATTTGGTGGTGTTAAGCTTCAAGGGGAAGAAGTCACACCTTCTACCCAGGGTTATTCAGCTCAGCGCAGGGTAAGATTTTAGGTTATCCCCCTGGCTGGAGGTGTTAAAGCAAAACACTTCACATGCCCAATAAATTGTATTTCACCCCTTTACAGTATCAGGAAAGGCCTGCAAGGCCTTGGGCCTACTTCCAGCCTCCATGCACCAATTTTACTGATACCTGTGACATTTGGTGTTGTTAAGCTTCAAGGGGATTAAGTCACACCTTCTACCCAGGGTTATGGAGCTCAGCACAGGGTACCATTTTAGGTTATCCCCCTGGCTGGAGGTGTTAAAACAAAACACTTCACATGCCCAATAAATTGTATTTCACCTCTTCACAGTATCAGGAAAGGCCTGCAAGGCCTTGGGCCTACTTCCAGCTTCCAGGCACCAATGTTACTGATACCTGTGACATTTGGTGGTGTTAAGCTTCAAGGGGATGAAGTCACACCTTCTACCCAAGGTTATGGAGCTCAGCGCAGGGTAAGATTTTAGGTTATCCCCCTGGCTGGAGGTGTTTAAGCAAAACACCTCACATGCCCAGTACAGTGTATTTCACCCTTTCCCAGTATCAGTAAAGGCCTGCAAGGCCTTGTGCCTACTTCCAGCCTCCAGGCACCAATGTTACTGATACCTGTGACATTTGGTGGTGTTAAGCTTCAAGGGGATGAAGTCGCACCTTCTACCCATGGTTATGGAGCTCCGCGCAGGGTAAGATTTCAGGCTTCACCCCAGGCTTAAGGCGTGAAAATAGAACAATTACCATACACAACAATGTGTATTTCACCCATTCGCAGTATCAGGAAAGGCCTGCAAGGCCTTGGGCCTACTTCCAGCCTCCAGGCACCAATGTTACTGATACCTGTGACATTTGGTGGTGTTAAGCTTCAAGGGGAAGAAGTCACACCTTCTACCCAGTGTTATGGAGCTCAGCGCAGGGTAAGATTTTAGGTTATCCCCCTGGCTGGAGGTGGTAAAACAAAACACTGCACATGCCCAATAAATTGTATTTCACCCCTTCACAGTATCAGGAAAGGCCTGCAAGGCCTTGGGCCTACTTCCAGCCTCCAGGCACATATTTTAATGATACCTGTGACATTTGGTGGTGTTAAGCTTCAAGGGGATGAAGTCACACCTTCTACCCAGGGTTATGGAGCTCAGCGCAGGGTAAGATTTTAGGTTATCCCCCTGGCTGGAGGTGTTAAAACAAAACACTGCACATGCCCAATAAATTGTATTTCACCCCTTCACAGTATCAGGAAAGGCCTGCAAGGCCTTGGGCCTACTTCCAGCCCCCAGGCACCAATGTTACTGATACCTGTGACATTTGGTGGTGTTAGGCTTCAAGGGGATGAAGTCACACCTTCTACCCAGGGTTATGGAGCTCAGCGCAGGGTAAGAATTTAGGTTATCCCCCTGGCTGGAGGTGTTTAAGCAAAACACCTCACATGCCCAGTACAGTGTATTTCACCCTTTCCCAGTATCAGTAAAGGCCTGCAAGGCCTTGTGCCTACTTCCAGCCTCCAGGCACCAATGTTACTGATACCTGTGACATTTGGTGGTGTTAAGCTTCAAGGGGATGAAGTCGCACCTTCTACCCAGGGTTATGGAGCTCCACGCAGGGTAAGATTTCAGGCTTCACCCCAGGCTTAAGGCGTGAAAATAGAACAATTACCATACACAACAATGTGTATTTCACCCATTCACAGTATCAGGAAAGGCATGCAAGGCCTTGGGCCTACTTCCAGCCTCCAGTCACCAATGTTACTGACACCTGTGACATTTGGTGGTGTTAAGCTTCAAGGGGATGAAGTCATACCTTTTACCCAGGGTTATGGAGCTCAGCGCAGGGTAAGATTTCAGGTTATCACCCTGGCTTGAGGTGTTAAAGCAAAACACTTCACATTCCCAATAAAGTCTATTTCACCCCTTTCACAGTATCAGGAAAGGCCTGCAAGGCCTTGGGCCTACTTCCAGCCCCCAGGCACCAATGTTACTGACACCTGTGACATTTGGTGGTGTTAAGCTTCAAGGGGAAGAAGTCACACCTTCTACCCAGGGTTATGGAGCTCAGCGCTGGGTAAGATTTCAGGTTATCCCCCTGGCTGGAGGTGTTAAAGCAAAACACTCCACATGCCCAATAAAGTCTATTTCACCCCTTCACAGTATCAGGAAAGGCCTGCAAGGCCTTGGGCCTACTTCCAGCCTCCAGGCACGAATTTTACAGATACCTGTGACATTTGGTGGTGTTAAGCTTCAAGGGGAAGAAGTCACACCTTCTACCCAGGGTTATGGAGCTTAGCGCAGGGTAAGATTTCAGGTTATCCCCCTGGCTGGAGGTGTTAAAGCAAAACACTCCACATGCCCAATAAAGTCTATTTCACCCCTTCACAGTATCAGGAAAGGCCTGCAAGGCCTTGTGCCTAGTTCCAGCCCCCAAGCACCAATGTTACTGACACCAGTGACATTTGGTGTTGTTAAGCTTCAAGGGGATGAAGTCACACCTTTTACCCAGGGTTATGGAGCTCAGCGCAGGGTAAGATTTCAGGCTTCACCCCAGGCTTAAGGCGTGAACATAGAACAATTACCATACACAACAATGTGTATTTCACCCATTCACAGTATCAGGAAAGGCCTGCAAGGCCTTGTGCCTACTTCCAGCCTCCAGGCACCAATGTTACTGATACCTGTGACATTTGGTGGTGTTATGCTTCAAGGGGATGAAGTTGCACCTTCTACCCAGGGTTATGGAGCTCAGCGCAGGGTAAGATTTCAGGCTTCACCCCAGGCTTAAGGCGTGAAAATAGAACAATTACCATACACAACAATGTGTATTTCACCCATTCACAGTATCAGGAAAGGCCTGCAAGGCCTTGGGCCTACTTCCAGCCTCCAGGCACCAATGTTACTGATACCTGTGACATTCGGTGGTGTTAAGCTTCAAGGGGATGAAGTCACACCTTTTACCCAGGGTTATGGAGCTCAGTGCAGGGTAAGATTTCAGGTTATCGCCCTGGCTTGAGGTGTTAAAGCAAAACACTTCACATGCCCAATAAAGTCTAGTTCACCCCTTTCAGAGTATCAGGAAAGGCCTGCAAGGCATTGGGCCTACTTCCAGCATCCAGGCACCAATTGTACTGGTACCTGTGACATGTGGTGGTGTTAAGCTTCAAGGGGACGAAGTCACACCTTTTACCCAGGGTTATGGAGCTCAGCGCAGGGTAAGATTTCAGGTTATCCCCCCTGGCTGGAGGTGTTAAAGCAAAACACTTCACATGCCCAATACATTGTATTTCACCCCTTCACAGTATCAGGAAACGGCCTGCAAGGCCTTGGGCCTACTTCCAGCCTCCAGGCACCGATTTTACTGATACCTGTGACATTTGGTGGTGTTAAGCTTCAAGGGGATGAAGTCACATTTTCTACCCAGGGTTATGGAGCTCAGCGCAGGGTAAGAATTCAGGTTATACCCCTGGCTGGAGGTGTTAAAGCAAAACACTTCACATGCCCATTAAACTCTATTTCACACCTTCACAGTATCAGGAAAGGCCTGCAAGGCCTTGTGCCTACTTCCAGCCCCCAGGCACCAATGTTACTGATGCCTGTGACATTTGGGGTGTTAAGCTTCAAGGGGATGAAGTCGCACCTTTTACCCAGGGTTATGGAGCTCAGCGCAGGGTAAGATTTCAGGTTATCCCCCTGGCTTGAGGTGTTAAAGCAAAACACTTCACATGCCCAATAAAGTCTATTTCACCCCTTCACAGTATCAGGAAAGGCCTGCAAGGCCTTGGGCCTACTTCCAGCCCCCAGGCACCAATGTACTGATACCTGTGACATTTGGTGGTGTTAAGCTTCAAGGGGATGAAGTCACACTTTCTACCCAGGGTTATGGAGCTCAGTGCAGGGTAAGATTTTAGGTTATCCCCCTGGCTGGAGGTGTTTAAGCAAAACACCTCACATGCCCAGTACAGTGTATTTCACCCTTTCCCAGTATCAGGAAAGGCCTGCAAGGCCTTGTGCCTACTTCCAGCCTCCAGGCACCAATTTTACTGATACCTGTGACATTTGGTGGTGTTAATCTTCAAGGGGATGAAGTTGCACCTTCTACCCAGGGTTATGGAGCTCCGCGCAGGGTAAGATTTCAGTGTATCCCCCTGGCTTGAGGTGTTAAAGCCAAACACTTCACATGCCCATTAAAGTCTATTTCACCCCTTGACAGTATCAGGAAAAGGCCTGCAAGGCCTTGGGCCTACTTCCAGCCTCCAGGCACCAATTATACTGATACCTGTGACATTTGGAGGTGTTAAGCTTCAAGGGGAAGAAGTCACACCTTCTACCCAGGGTTATGGAGCTCAGCGCATGGTAAGATTTCAAGTTTCACCCCTGGCTGGAGGTGTTAAAGCCAAACACTCCACATGCCCAATAAAGTCTATTTCACCCATTCACAGTATCAGGAAAAGCCTGCAAGGCCTTGGGCCTTCTTCCAGCCCCCAGGCACCAATTTTACAGATACCTGTGACATTTGGTGGTGTGAAGCTTCAAGGGGATGAAGTCACACTTTCTACCCAGGGTTATGGAGCTCAGTGCAGGGTAAGAATTCAGTTTATCCCCCTGGCTGGAGGTGTTAAAGCAAAACACGCCACATGCCCAATAAAGTCTATTTCACGCCTTCACAGTATCAGGAAAGGCCTGCAAGGCCTTGGGCCTACATCTATTCTCCAGGCACCAATTGTACTGATACCTGTGACATTTGGTGTTGTTCAACTTCAAGGGGATGAAGTCACACCTTCTACCCAGGGTTATGGAGCTCAGCGCAGGGTAAGATTTCAGCTTTTCACCCCTAGCTGGATGTGTTGAAGCAAAACACTTCTCATGCCCAATAAAGTCTATTTCAACCCTTCACAGTATCAGGAAACGCCTGCAAGGCCTTGGGCCTACTTCCAGCCTCCAGGCACCTGTTTTTGTGATACTTGTGACATTTGGAGGTTTTCAGCTTCAAGGGGATGAAGTCACACCTTCTACCCAGGGTTATGGAGCTCAGCGCAGGGTAAGATTTCAGGTTATCCCCCTGGCTTGAGGTGTTAAAGCGAAACACTACACATGCCAAGTAAAGTCTATTTCACCCCTTCACAGTATCAGGAAAAGCCTGCAAGGCCTTGGGCCTACTTCCAGCCTCCAGGCACCAATTTTACTGATGCCTGTGACATTTGGTGGTGTTGAGCTTCAAGGGGATGAAGTCACACCTTTTACCCAGGGTTATGGAGCGCAGCGCAGGGTAAGATTTCAGGTTATCGCCCTGGCTTGAGGTGTTAAAGCAAAACACTTCACATGCCCAATAAAGTCTAGTTCACCCCTTTCACAGTATCAGGAAAGGCCTGCAAGGCCTTGGGCCTACTTCCAGCCTACAGGCACCAATTTTACTGATACCTGTGACATTTGGAGGTGTTAAGCTTCAAGGGGAAGAGGTCACACCTTCTACCCAGTGTTATGGAGCTCAGTGCAGGGTAAGAATTCAGGTTATACCCCTGGCTGGAGGTGTTAAAGCAAAACACTTCACATGCCCAATAAATTGTATTTCACCCCTTCACAGTATCAGGAAAGGCCTGCAAGGCCTTGGGCCTAGTTCCAGCCCCCAAGCACCAATGTTACTGACACCTGTGACATTTGGTGGTGTTAAGCTTTAAGGGTAAGAAGTCACACTTTCTACCCAGGGTTATGGAGCTCAGCACAGGGTAAGATTTTAGGTTATCCCCCTGGCTGGAGGTGTTTAAGCAAAACACCTCACATGCCCAGTACAGTGTATTTCACCCTTTCCCAGTATCAGGATAGTCATGCAAGGCCTTGTGCCTACTTCCAGCCTCCAGGCACCAATGTTACTGATACCTGTGACATGTGGTGGTGTTAAGCTTCAAGGGGATGAAGTCACACCTTTTACCCAGGGTTATGGAGCTCAGTGCAGGGTAAGAATTCAGGTAATCCCCCTGGCTGGAGGTGTTAAAGCAAAACACTCCACATGCCCAATAAAGTCTATTTCACCCCTTCGCAGTATCAGGAAAGGCCTGCAAGGCCTTGTGCCTACTTCCAGCCTCCAGGCACCAATGTTACTGATACCTGTGACATTTGGTGGTGTTAAGCTTCAAGGGGATGAAGTCACACCTTCTACCCAGGGTTATGGAGCTCAGCGCAGGGTAAGATTTCAGGTTATCCCCCTGGCTGGAGGTGTTAAAGCAAATCACTTCACATGCCCAAGAAAGTCTATTTCACACCTTCACAGTATCAGGAAAAGCCTGCAAGGCCTTGGGCCTTCTTCCAGCCCCCAGGCACCAATTTTACAGATACCTGTGACATTTGGTGGTGTGAAGCTTCAAGGGGATGAAGTCACACTTTCTACCCAGGGTTATGGAGCTCAGTGCAGGGTAAGAATTCAGTTTATCCCCCTGGCTGGAGGTGTTAAAGCAAAACACGCCACATGCCCAATAAAGTCTATTTCACGCCTTCACAGTATCAGGAAAGGCCTGCAAGGCCTTGGGCCTACATCTATTCTCCAGGCACCAATTGTACTGATACCTGTGACATTTGGTGTTGTTCAACTTCAAGGGGATGAAGTCACACCTTCTACCCAGGGTTATGGAGCTCAGCGCAGGGTAAGATTTCAGCTTTTCACCCCTAGCTGGATGTGTTGAAGCAAAACACTTCTCATGCCCAATAAAGTCTATTTCAACCCTTCACAGTATCAGGAAACGCCTGCAAGGCCTTGGGCCTACTTCCAGCCTCCAGGCACCTGTTTTTGTGATACTTGTGACATTTGGAGGTTTTCAGCTTCAAGGGGATGAAGTCACACCTTCTACCCAGGGTTATGGAGCTCAGCGCAGGGTAAGATTTCAGGTTATCCCCCTGGCTTGAGGTGTTAAAGCGAAACACTACACATGCCAAGTAAAGTCTATTTCACCCCTTCACAGTATCAGGAAAAGCCTGCAAGGCCTTGGGCCTACTTCCAGCCTCCAGGCACCAATTTTACTGATGCCTGTGACATTTGGTGGTGTTGAGCTTCAAGGGGATGAAGTCACACCTTTTACCCAGGGTTATGGAGCGCAGCGCAGGGTAAGATTTCAGGTTATCGCCCTGGCTTGAGGTGTTAAAGCAAAACACTTCACATGCCCAATAAAGTCTAGTTCACCCCTTTCACAGTATCAGGAAAGGCCTGCAAGGCCTTGGGCCTACTTCCAGCCTACAGGCACCAATTTTACTGATACCTGTGACATTTGGAGGTGTTAAGCTTCAAGGGGAAGAGGTCACACCTTCTACCCAGGGTTATGGAGCTCAGTGCAGGGTAAGAATTCAGGTTATACCCCTGGCTGGAGGTGTTAAAGCAAAACACTTCACATGCCCAATAAATTGTATTTCACCCCTTCACAGTATCAGGAAAGGCCTGCAAGGCCTTGGGCCTAGTTCCAGCCCCCAAGCACCAATGTTACTGACACCTGTGACATTTGGTGGTGTTAAGCTTTAAGGGTAAGAAGTCACACTTTCTACCCAGGGTTATGGAGCTCAGCACAGGGTAAGATTTTAGGTTATCCCCCTGGCTGGAGGTGTTTAAGCAAAACACCTCACATGCCCAGTACAGTGTATTTCACCCTTTCCCAGTATCAGGATAGTCATGCAAGGCCTTGTGCCTACTTCCAGCCTCCAGGCACCAATGTTACTGATACCTGTGACATGTGGTGGTGTTAAGCTTCAAGGGGATGAAGTCACACCTTTTACCCAGGGTTATGGAGCTCAGTGCAGGGTAAGAATTCAGGTAATCCCCCTGGCTGGAGGTGTTAAAGCAAAACACTCCACATGCCCAATAAAGTCTATTTCACCCCTTCGCAGTATCAGGAAAGGCCTGCAAGGCCTTGTGCCTACTTCCAGCCTCCAGGCACCAATGTTACTGATACCTGTGACATTTGGTGGTGTTAAGCTTCAAGGGGATGAAGTCACACCTTCTACCCAGGGTTATGGAGCTCAGCGCAGGGTAAGATTTCAGGTTATCCCCCTGGCTGGAGGTGTTAAAGCAAATCACTTCACATGCCCAAGAAAGTCTATTTCACACCTTCACGGTATCAGGAAAGGCCTGCAAGGCCTTTTGCCTACTTCCAGCCTCCAGGCACCATTGTTACTGATATCTGTGACATTTGGTGGTGTTAAGCTTCAAGGGGAAGAAGTCACAACTTCAACCCAGGGATATGGAGCTCAGCGCAGGGTAAGATTTCAGTTTATCCCCTTGGCTTGAGGTGTTAAAGCCAAACACTTTATATGCCCTTTAACGTCTATTTCACCCCTTCACAGTATCAGGAAATGGCCTGCAAGGCCTTGTGCCTACTTCCAGCCCCCAGGCACCAATGTTACTGGTACCTGTGACATGTGGTGGTGTTAAGCTTCAAGGGGATAAAGTCACACCTTCTACCCAGGGTTATGGTGCTCAGCGCAGGGTAAAATTTCAGGTTATCGCCCGGGCTCGAGTTGCTAAAGCAAAACACTTCACATGCCCAATAAAGTCTATTTCACCCCTTTCACAGTATCAGGAAAGGCATGCAAGGCCTTGGGCCTACTTCCAGCCCCCAGTTACCAATTGTTAGACCTGGCACCTTGGCGTGAGTTTCCCTTCCACTTTTTTGCTGTTGTGCCTCAAATGTTTTGCTGGTGTCTGCTACTCAGGGCACTGCGCCACGGCCAACCCGTGCCGCAGTGCAAGTGCTCCCTACTGTAAAGTGTACATGTGATTGATGTCCCTGATTGGTTCATTGGATTTACTGTTAGTCCCTAGTAAAGTGCACCAGGAGTGCCAGGGCTTGTGAATGCCAATACTGCTAGTGGGCCTGCAGCGCTGGTTGCGCCACCCACAGAAGCAGCCATAAAATGTGTCTAGGGTCTGCCATTGCAGAACCTGCGTGCAGTCTGGTACTGTCACCCTGGCTGGGCAAGTGCACACACTTGCCAGCCCCTAAACCTTCCCTTAAACTTCATATTAGTCACCCCTATTTTAGGCCAGAGGGCAGGGTGCATTGTAAGTGTAAGGTAGAACATGCCCTGATGTGTGTGGCATGTTCTAATAGTGAATTACTGCCAAATTCGTTTTTCACTATTGTAAGGCTACCTGTTCCCTTCTAGGCCAGATGGGCTGCTGGAATTATTACACTCTATAATCCCAGCAGGCTCAGGGAACATGGTAGAAATTCGTGTTTAGTATGCCTGAACTCAGAATAATAAAATACTTCTTTTAGTAAAGTTTATTTTAATATCCTGTGTTTGCAAATGCTACTTTTAGAAAGTTAGCATTTGCTTGCCTAACCATTTCAGCCCGCCTCTGCTTGGATGTGGATCTGACTGTCTGGTGTGTGTGAGTGACAGGGCTGGGAGTTGACAGGTAGTGAATAGCCAGATGACACCTTAGTGGGTGGTGGGAGTTTCCCCTGAATGATGCATCAGGCTGTGCTCTGCCACCACAATGCTGGCTCCGCCCTCCTGGGGAGCGACTGATGACTCAGCCTGCACCTGGCCCAGGAAGGACCGAAGCTTGTCAACAAAGTGCTCAGGCCACTCCTGCCCTCTCAATGCCGGCTCCGCCCCCCTGGGGAGCGGCTGATGTGCCTGCCCTCACACTGAATACAGAAGCCAGAAGTACCCACAACAAGTACTCAGAGACTGGAGCAGTTATGCAGAGGCCCCCCTGGCTTGCTAGAACAAAAGAAACTGGGTATAAAAGTAGGAGCCCTGCTCCTTGTAAATTAGATCCTGTTTGTGCTACAAGAGAAACTCTGCCCGAAGAGAAGGACCTGGAAGGACTACAAGGAGGAGTGCTGACTCTGGCCTGTGTCTGGTGCCTTGCTGCCAAAGGAGAGGAAGAGAAAAGACTACAAGAGACTTTTGCTTTATTTTGAACTTTGTGCCAAACTCTGCTGAAAGATCTCCAAGGGCTTGCTGTTGAACTTGCCCCCTGACCAGCGCTCCAGGAACAGTGAGCGCTAACCCCTGACCAAGGCATCTGCTGTGTGTGCTGCTCATCGCTGCAGCGCTGATTGAGGAGGACGAGGGCATCTACCCTCCTGCACACCGTGACCGTGAGTTCAGCCAGCCGCCCTAGCACCGTGAGGCCCAGCCGCCGCTGGCCCGAGCACCGCGACGGCGTCTGCCTTTCGCCCCACGAGAACAAAGTAACGGAGGACCCGTCCGGTCCGAGCATCGAGGTCTACTGGGCAAGCGCCGTAGACTCCCCCGCAAAGACGGACTGCCGCCCTTCTGTCCTCCCCCGCTATCAGCGTCCTGTCTGACTGCCCCGCTGAAAGGGCATCACCGCGACCGGCACTTTGGCTGGGTACGTCCCGCACTTGGGGACCGTACTGCCACTGCGCCACACCCAGCCGCCGCCGTCAGGACTGAAGAGGAGACTGAGCGAAGGACCTGAGACCCCATCGAGCACCGCCGCCCCGGGTGACCCGTGACCTGCTGCCTCGAGCCGCAGCCCGCCTCACCTGTCAAGGAAGCAACGCGACGTGGGACAGCTCCCCCCTGCAGCCGTCCCCTTCAAAGATCACCACCAGAAGTTCAAGGTACTGTCTTTTGCCCTTCGCGGTGCGAGCGTCCTGCAATCCGAGCTCGCACCGCGCTGACTGATCTCCGGCACCCCGGGAGCCTCGCAGCTGCTGGCTGCTGGCAGCGCGAGCCGCCCCTGAATCAGAGGCTCGCTCTGCTCTTGGCCCCCGAGGCCCCGCCTGACGCCGTCTGAGGCCCGCGGCCCCTCTCCCCGAGTCGAGCCCCGCCGGGTGACTCATTTCTGGAGCTGGGACAGCGGAAAGCGCCTTGAAGCGCTCAAAGACACTTGAACCTTCGTAAAGCTGGGCAGAAGGCCCGAAAGAGTGCGTTTAAGAACTGTGACTATTGATAAAGATAACTGGAACCTGCATACAAGAAAGTAACTAAGACTGTATTTACAAGCCTGCTTGAGATTTATATAAAGAACATATATTTTTACAAATACAGTTTGGTGTCATTGTGTGGTGGGTTGGTGGTGATGGTGTAATATTGCAAATGTTTAACCCTACATGCCCCAGAGATTAGCCTAAGACTGCTTAAGCCACACTACCTAGAGGGTAAGCAGAGGTTGTCTTGAAGGTAACCCTCAGCCCTGACGAGGAAGAGAGAGGCCCTGATTGTCGCCAGTGTTGCACTGCGCCAACCAGAGACTCCCCCTTCCTACATTGGTGGCAGCGGTGGGATTCGCGAATTTACATTTGCAGTGTTTTACCTTAGCTACTGACCATTGCATAGTGATTACAGTCCAGTAACTTAGCCACAGACTTTTGGATTTTTTAATTTTGCTAAAGAAGAAGATCCCTAGTGTTGCAAACATGCCTGGCACAAACAGCATTGATGGAGGAGAGTCCATAGCCTCTAGTGCGCAGGGGCTAGAATGGGATGCATCAAAGCTGGATGACTACACAAAGAAGCAGTTGAGTTATTTTTGCAGGAAACTCAAGGTTCCACACGCAGGATGCAGAAACAAACCTGAGTTCTACAAGGCCATGAGAGCCTGGCTTGAATCTAGGAAGGCACCTGAGGATCAGAATGCACCTGTGGATCCTGTGAGTCTGGAAAAACCAGACAGCGTTCTTAGCTTTGGCAGAGGCCTGTCGCCAGAGGAGCTGGCAGACAGACAGGCAACCAGGGATCATGAGATAAAGATGGCAGAATTGAATTTAAAGGGCCAAATGGAGCTTGAAAGCAAAAGGATGGCCCTGGAAGAGCGAAAACTCCAGTTGGAGTATGATGTGAAAATGAGGGAGATGAGTCTAAAAGAGAAAACCTTGGATCATCCTCCCTCTGGTGGCAGCGCAATGCCGGTGCAGGTAGAGTCAAGAGTGCACATCCCCAAAGATGTAGTTAAAGAGTTCTTTAAGGGGGATGACATAGGACAGTGGTTTAGGGCATATGAGGTAGCCATGCTTTCCCACCGGGTCCCTGAGAGGGATTGGGGAGCGGGGTTATGGGGAAGGTTCCTTAGCGAAGGGCGGGACACCCTGCTAGATTTGCCCACTGAAGACCAGAGATCCTATCCCCCTATGAAAGAAGCTTTAATGACCAGGTATGGGCTTACCCCTGAAATGTATAGACAGAAGTTTAGAGGGTGTAATAAGCGGCCTGGGAATACGTATGTGGAATTTGTGACTTTTTTTTGCAGAGCACTGGATGGTTGGGTGAAGGGTAACAAAGTGAATGATTTTCAGGGTCTCTTTGATTTAATTGCATGGGAGCACTTGTCTGATCAATGTTTTCCTGAGTTACGCCAGCACCTGATTGATAGCAAGCTGTCCAATCCGAGGAAGCTTGCTGAGGAGGCGGACCGCTGGCTCAGCACCAGGGTCCACAAGGGTCCAGTGGGAGACTCCGCCAAGGGTGGGCAGGGTCCCCAGCAGAAGAGTGGGGGGGACAAGGGAAAACAGAAAGGGTTCCAAAAAGGCCCCCAAAGTAATCCCCAAGGGGACCAGCAAAAAGGTTCTCAGCCTCCCCCACCCCCTAAGCAGAATGGGGCCCCGACAGGTCGACCTGTTCCAAAGGGGCCCTTCAATTGTTACAAATGTGGTGACCCGGGGCACATAGCCAGTGACCCCAAGTGTCGCCTGTTTGGAAAACCAGCACCCACTGGGGCTCCGCCCCGACAAGTGACCAGTGTTCACTTAGGAGAAGAAGTGATGGCCCCGGGGGGTGGAGATCCTGTTCAGATGACCCTAGTCTCACTAGGAGACAGTGAGATGGTCCCTACAAGCTACCTGCCCTCTAACACTAAAAAATATGGGCAGGTGGTTACCATCAATGGTAAGAAAGCTGAGGCTCTTAGAGACACAGGAGCCAGTGTGACTGCAGTGAGGCATCACCTGGTGTCTCAGGAGCAGGTTGTACCCCATGCCTACTGTAGGGTTGTCAACGCTGACAATTCAGAGAGTCAGTGTCCGATGGCTCAAGTTCCCTTCGAGTGGGGGGGGGTCTCTGGTACTCTGCAGGTCTGTGTGAGGAAAGCCATGCCTGTTGACTGTTTGCTAGGGAACGACTTGGAGGACTCCCCTTGGGAAAAGGTGGAGAAAACGACTCACCTGAAGATGGTGGGTCTACCTGACTGGGCGTGCATGACCACCCGGTCAATGGCAGCCAGTAGGGGTGATCAAGAGGTCCTGGGGCCTGACGGAGAGGCCCAGGAACCGGCCTTAGGGAGAAGGCGCAGGGTGCGCGGGAAACCGGCCCCTGAAGTTCCCACGGTCCAGGAGGAAGCAGACCTTGAGGGGGATGCCCTGGAGCCTACTGGGGAACAGATTGCCGAACTGGGGGACCTGCCTGAGCTGACCCATTGGCAGCAAGAAGGAGGCCCCTCCAGGGAGGAATTCTGCAGGGAGCAGAAAGAATGCCCTTCTCTCGTGGGTATGCGGCAGCAGGCTGCAGACCAGGCCAATGGTGTTCGGGCCAAAACACATTATGTGTACTGGGAGAATGACCTCCTGTACTCAGAGCCCAAGGCTGCTGAACCTGGGTCAGCCCGTGTGCTGGTGGTACCCCAGAAGTTCAGAGCCTTCCTACTGGGACTGGCTCATGATGTGCCTTTAGCAGGACATTTGGGGATGGACAAGACCTATGACAGGCTTGTCACCCACTTCTACTGGCCCCAAATGCACAAGAGCTCAGATGCTCATTGTAGGACCTGTCCAACTTGCCAGGCAAGTGGGAAGAGCGGAGGGAAGAACAAGGCTCCCCTCCAACCCTTCCCGGTGGTCAGTACGCCATTCCAACGAGTGGGTATTGATATTGTTGGGCCTCTGGACCCCAAGACAGCCATGGGCAACAGGTTCATCCTGGTCTTGGTGGATCATGCCACCCGGTACCCTGAAGCCATCCCTCTGAGGACAGTGACGGCCCCCGTGGTGGGGCGTGCACTAATGGGAATTTTCTCCAGAGTGGGGTTCCCTCTAGAGGTGGTGAGCGACAGGGGGACCAACTTTATATCCAAGTATATGAAGTCCCTTTGGCAAGAGTGTGGTGTAACCTACAAGTTCCTGGGTAACTAATATGTATATGTAGTGGACACTCTGCACACCTGTTTAAAGGTATTAGTTTCACTTAATTATTTCAATTAATTGTTTGTTCTCTTTATGGTGCTGTCGCCTAATCTGACAGGCTCACGTCAGTAACAAAATGTAAACACAAACAGGTACTGTTTGGAAGCGACGCACTATTCACACGCCCCCTGGGGGTGCTCTATATCCAACAGTATTTCGTGATTTTACCAGATTTGGAAGACATTTTCAAACAACTCATGGTGTCAATTCATTCAACTAAAATCATATACACATGTCTGTGATGCACGAAAATACAAACAAACTGAATGAGAAACGTTGTAAATTTAATTGCGTGTTTTTCTTTTTTCTTATGCTTGGTTCTTCGGTCAGATGATACATTACATCATGTACATCCCATCCTCCTGTTCAGTTAGTCCCAATGCATTTCGGTATGATTATACCTTCATCAGGGGAATACTGCAATCAGAATCAATACAATAACAATAATCAAAATTAGGAATGGGGGAGCCCCAGTATCCACCTCATGTACATGTAAACTATTGTGCAAGTTTGTCATAACAAGTACCACCGTAGCTGAACCCTCACTGCCATGTGCTAGAAATAAACATGCTGGTAAACCCTCACCTACAAGTGCCTGAAAAATAAATAAATAACGTGGGTTGTCCGATATGCATGCACCGTGTGCTCAATGTATCAAGTACCTGACTCTGCGCACTGATAGATTCGAATCCTCGAGAAGAAAGTGTTCCTAAATAAATAAATCAATAATTACTTCCTGTGTAATCCTTCACAAGGAACTTCTGCCAAGAAACCAAATCGTCCAGACAACAACCTCCGCCTACCTTAATCGTAGTGTATTCTGCCGTCTACTGATAATTAACCTTGGTCCGCTTTATCGCTGTCTCACAATCTGCAATAAATGTATAACCGTCACTATGTTTCCTCCATGTAGTGTGACTGAATGTCTACCCCTGGCTGCTGCCCCCTTCCCATCCGTGTACCTGCCATGTAGAAACCGCTCTCCTCTGCTCTTCGTGTCGCGTTCTCCGGCAGTTACCCCTTCACCTTCTTTAAAGGAAAACCGGCGTTTCCGTGTTAACACTAAAAACGGACTAGTGTTCTAACTCTTACTGCGGGCGCCATTACTGTCTGAACTAGAGAGTCTATCTCGAGTGAGTGTAAAAACTCCTGGTGGTCCAGTGAACAACAATACCCTGAATGAAAAATAAAACATGAATGAAAAATAAAACGCGAAGTGCTATAAAGATGTTGACAAAAACGTGCTGTGAGGCTGAACTGGGTAAATACTGATTTTGACAAAGTTGCTAACATATTTCCAATAGCAATAATAATTATAAAGCTTGCTGATGCCGTTTTCAATACAAATACACATTTACAAGAAACACATAAATTCAATCTTGTCATTAAGCCCCTCCGGTTCCAGCGTATTCAAATGGCGAATCCAGTATGTCTCCCTTTGTGACAATTGGCGATTGGTATCAGCATGTACCTCCTGATTAATACTTTCTAGAACAGTAAAACGTAATTGTGGAATTGTATGTTGTCTCTCCTTCCAATGCATGGCCAGATTGGATTTGGGGTTACTGGTTCTTATGAGACTTTTGTGTTCTGTCACGCGGACCTTAACCTTTCTGGTGGTCTTCCCTACATATACTAGCCCGCATGGGCATTTGATGGCGTAGACTACCATACTGGTATTACAATCCGACGTGTGCCTCAGTTGTATGTGCTTGCCTGTCTTAGGGTGTGTAAAAACATCCCCTACCATTACATTTCCACAATGTCCACAATTGTGGCACTTTACCATGCCTCTATGTCGGACATCCGTCCTTCTTGTCTGAGATTGTTTTAAAATCTCCTTAATGTTTTTGGACCTCGTGTGTGCAAACATAGGTTTGTCAAAGAACACATTTTTGAAATCAGTCTCTTGTTCTATGACTTCCCATCTTGTCAGGATGCTTTTCTTAATATGTCTACTTGATGTGGAGTGTTTGATGACAAATACCTCCCTCTTCAGTGGTTGTCTAACTGCTTTCGTGAGCAATTGCTGTCTGTCTTTCTGACTGGCTTTATCTTTGGCCTGTTGTAATAATGCTTCAGGATATCCTCTCTCTTTGTATGCCTGGGCCATGACTTCCATCTCATATGTGCCTTGTTCTTCCTGTGAACAAATTCTCCTGGCTCGTAGGAACTGCGAATAAGGTAGGTGGTTTTTCAAGGAAAAAGTGTGAAAACTGCTGTAGTGCAGTGCAATGTTACGGTCAGTGGATTTTTTGTACAGCCTTGTCTGTAAACCATCTCCTTTGCTCTCTATGAGTATGTCCAAGTAATTGATAGATGTACTGTCAATTGAGTAAGTGATCTTGATGTGATCATGACAAATATTTAATGCAGTTAACTGGTTCACCAGTGCTTCCTGATTACCGTCCCACACCATTAAAATGTCATCTATATACCTGACATAGAGTCTGAGATGTTCTGACCATTGGGAGTTTTGCAGGATGTTGTCATTTTCATATTTTGCCATAAAGATATTTGCAAAAGTGGGTGCTCCCGTGAAACCCATGCTGGTACCTGTCCTCTGAAGGTAAAAACTGTCCTGCCATCTGAAATACCCATGATACAAACAGAAGTGCAGTAACTCAAGTAGAAACACATTGGTACCTTCTTCATAATCATGGCGTAGTAACATCCATTCTACTGCCTCTATGCCCTCCTGGTGAGGGATGGAGGTGTATAGGGCTGCTATGTCAACCGTGCATAATAGCACTTTGTCTGCCGGTGTAATCTTCACATCCCTGATTCTTTTCAAACACTCTGTGGTGTCCTGGATATACGTGCCCCATTGTTGAACCAGTGGTTGTAGATAGTAATCTAAAAACTTGCCTAATGGTTCGTGCAGGGACCCACATCCGGCCACAATTGGCCTGAACGGTGGGTCCTCAGGGTTCTTGTGCATTTTGGGCACCATGTAGATGTACGGTCTCTTGGGATATTGAACAGTCAAAAACCGTCGTGTTTGCTCATCTATCCATCCCATCTCTTGTGCTCTATCTAAGATAGTGTTCAAAATGTTTTGGAATCGGACTGTGGGATCAGAGTCCAATTTGATGTATGTGTCCTCATCGTTAACATGCTGATCAACCTTTGCCAAGTAGTGTGCCTGGTTGAGAACAACCAGCGCTCCCCCTTTGTCTGCGGGTACAATCTTTAAACTATCATTCTGTGCTAATTTGACCAGAGTTTGATGTTCTTGTCTGGTCAAGTTGTTTTGTCTGCTCTTAGTGTTTGAAATTTTGTCAATATCTTTCCTCACCAAGGTTTCAAATAGGTCCAAGGTTTTATGTGAAAATGGGGCCATAAACGTGCTCTTAGGTCTGAATACCTGCGTTTTTTCTGGTGCGGTGGTGCTCGCAGTCTCTGGGTTAATCGTGTGAAAAAACCACCTTAACCGGAGTTTCCTCATGAATTTAAATAATGAAACTTCCGTTTCCAGTTTGTTGGTAGAGTAAGTTGGAACAAAGGACATGCCTTTGTTTAAAACACGTTGTTCAATCGCATTAAGTGAATAGTCTGAGATGTTCATCACTAGTGCTTCTTGTTTCTCAACCTTTTTTGTTGAACCTTGTCCCCTCCTTGTCCGTTTTGTTTGGACTGTGCCTGTTCCGTAGGTGGATGATTGGAGGTTTTGCCCCCTTCTAAAAAAGACGGCCCTGGTGTGATGCTGGAACCCCCCTCTGCTCCTCTCTCAGCACTATCACTAGAAGTTGCTACCAACGGTGTGCGAGTTGGTAAGATATCTTGATCAGTTGCCACACTCTCTTCTGAGCAGTGGGCCTGAGGTTTTTTATAGGCTCTTCTCTGGGCATATTGGTCTGCCCAGGAGTAGACCTCATCCAACTTATAATCGATTGTGTCTCGCTTAAACTTGCGCAGTTTCCGTTCATGTACTTCCCTAGTATGTTCTTCTAGCTGATCTTGGATGTTCTTAAGAGTGGTGGCCAATTCTTCCTCTGATAACCTTGTTGATAGTTCAGTCTGCAACTCTTGTATCTCCGTGTCTAGTTCTTTCAAGATATTCGACAACTCTTCCACTATGAGCAAAATCAAGTCTAAAGAGCACTTGTTAAGTATGGCATACCACTTTAACATGAATGGCTTGTTGAATTTAAAAAGAAGTGGTCTAAGGGATATACGCAATCCGCGTGGAATACGCTTAACCTTATGATATTGGATTAGCGTAGTGGCATGAAGCCTTTGGTTAATTTGTTTCCTTAATGTGTATTGTAGTTGCTTTATCATTTGTGGGGTGGACCCTGGTTTTCCCTGAAATTCTCTAACATCTTTTATCAATGCATACACACTCTCTGCTTCATTATCTGTGTAGGCCTTAACATCTGCCTGATTTGCTGTGAGATGTGAAATTTCTTCAAAATCCATAGTGGGTGGGTGGGTGCTGAGTGCCAAGAATGAGCCCCTGGGTAACTAATATGTATATGTAGTGGACACTCTGCACACCTGTTTAAAGGTATTAGTTTCACTTAATTATTTCAATTAATTGTTTGTTCTCTTTATGGTGCTGTCGCCTAATCTGACAGGCTCACGTCAGTAACAAAATGTAAACACAAACAGGTACTGTTTGGAAGCGACGCACTATTCACACGCCCCCTGGGGGTGCTCTATATCCAACAGTATTTCGTGATTTTACCAGATTTGGAAGACATTTTCAAACAACTCATGGTGTCAATTCATTCAACTAAAATCATATACACATGTCTGTGATGCACGAAAATACAAACAAACTGAATGAGAAACGTTGTAAATTTAATTGCGTGTTTTTCTTTTTTCTTATGCTTGGTTCTTCGGTCAGATGATACATTACATCATGTACATCCCATCCTCCTGTACGGTGGTACTTGTTATGACAAACTTGCACAATAGTTTACATGTACATGAGGTGGATACTGGGGCTCCCCCATTCCTAATTTTGATTATTGTTATTGTATTGATTCTGATTGCAGTATTCCCCTGATGAAGGTATAATCATACCGAAATGCATTGGGACTAACTGAACAGGAGGATGGGATGTACATGATGTAATGTATCATCTGACCGAAGAACCAAGCATAAGAAAAAAGAAAAACACGCAATTAAATTTACAACGTTTCTCATTCAGTTTGTTTGTATTTTCGTGCATCACAGACATGTGTATATGATTTTAGTTGAATGAATTGACACCATGAGTTGTTTGAAAATGTCTTCCAAATCTGGTAAAATCACGAAATACTGTTGGATATAGAGCACCCCCAGGGGGCGTGTGAATAGTGCGTCGCTTCCAAACAGTACCTGTTTGTGTTTACATTTTGTTACTGACGTGAGCCTGTCAGATTAGGCGACAGCACCATAAAGAGAACAAACAATTAATTGAAATAATTAAGTGAAACTAATACCTTTAAACAGGTGTGCAGAGTGTCCACTACATATACATATTAGTTACCCAGGGGCTCATTCTTGGCACTCAGCACCCACCCACCCACTATGGATTTTGAAGAAATTTCCCCTCTCACAGCAAATCAGGCAGATGTTAAGGCCTACACAGATAATGAAGCAGAGAGTGTGTATGCATTGATAAAAGATGTTAGAGAATTTCAGGGAAAACCAGGGTCCACCCCACAAATGATAAAGCAACTACAATACACATTAAGGAAACAAATTAACCAAAGGCGTCATGCCACTACGCTAATCCAATATCATAAGGTTAAGCGTATTCCACGCGGATTGCGTATATCCCTTAGACCACTTCTTTTTAAATTCAACAAGCCATTCATGTTAAAGTGGTATGCCATACTTAACAAGTGCTCTTTAGACTTGATTTTGCTCATAGTGGAAGAGTTGTCGAATATCTTGAAAGAACTAGACACGGAGATACAAGAGTTGCAGACTGAACTATCAACAAGGTTATCAGAGGAAGAATTGGCCACCACTCTTAAGAACATCCAAGATCAGCTAGAAGAACATACTAGGGAAGTACATGAACGGAAACTGCGCAAGTTTAAGCGAGACACAATCGATTATAAGTTGGATGAGGTCTACTCCTGGGCAGACCAATATGCCCAGAGAAGAGCCTATAAAAAACCTCAGGCCCACTCCTCAGAAGAGAGTGTGGCAACTGATCAAGATATCTTACCAACTCGCACACCGTTGGTAGCAACTTCTAGTGATAGTGCTGAGAGAGGAGCAGAGGGGGGTTCCAGCATCACACCAGGGCCGTCTTTTTTAGAAGGGGGCAAAACCTCCAATCATCCACCTACGGAACAGGCACAGTCCAAACAAAACGGACAAGGAGGGGACAAGGTTCAACAAAAAAGGTTGAGAAACAAGAAGCACTAGTGATGAACATCTCAGACTATTCACTTAATGCGATTGAACAACGTGTTTTAAACAAAGGCATGTCCTTTGTTCCAACTTACTCTACCAACAAACTGGAAACGGAAGTTTCATTATTTAAATTCATGAGGAAACTCCGGTTAAGGTGGTTTTTTCACACGATTAACCCAGAGACTGCGAGCACCACCGCACCAGAAAAAACGCAGGTATTCAGACCTAAGAGCACGTTTATGGCCCCATTTTCACATAAAACCTTGGACCTATTTGAAACCTTGGTGAGGAAAGATATTGACAAAATTTCAAACACTAAGAGCAGACAAAACAACTTGACCAGACAAGAACATCAAACTCTGGTCAAATTAGCACAGAATGATAGTTTAAAGATTGTACCCGCAGACAAAGGGGGAGCGCTGGTTGTTCTCAACCAGGCACACTACTTGGCAAAGGTTGATCAGCATGTTAACGATGAGGACACATACATCAAATTGGACTCTGATCCCACAGTCCGATTCCAAAACATTTTGAACACTATCTTAGATAGAGCACAAGAGATGGGATGGATAGATGAGCAAACACGACGGTTTTTGACTGTTCAATATCCCAAGAGACCGTACATCTACATGGTGCCCAAAATGCACAAGAACCCTGAGGACCCACCGTTCAGGCCAATTGTGGCCGGATGTGGGTCCCTGCACGAACCATTAGGCAAGTTTTTAGATTACTATCTACAACCACTGGTTCAACAATGGGGCACGTATATCCAGGACACCACAGAGTGTTTGAAAAGAATCAGGGATGTGAAGATTACACCGGCAGACAAAGTGCTATTATGCACGGTTGACATAGCAGCCCTATACACCTCCATCCCTCACCAGGAGGGCATAGAGGCAGTAGAATGGATGTTACTACGCCATGATTATGAAGAAGGTACCAATGTGTTTCTACTTGAGTTACTGCACTTCTGTTTGTATCATGGGTATTTCAGATGGCAGGACAGTTTTTACCTTCAGAGGACAGGTACCAGCATGGGTTTCACGGGAGCACCCACTTTTGCAAATATCTTTATGGCAAAATATGAAAATGACAACATCCTGCAAAACTCCCAATGGTCAGAACATCTCAGACTCTATGTCAGGTATATAGATGACATTTTAATGGTGTGGGACGGTAATCAGGAAGCACTGGTGAACCAGTTAACTGCATTAAATATTTGTCATGATCACATCAAGATCACTTACTCAATTGACAGTACATCTATCAATTACTTGGACATACTCATAGAGAGCAAAGGAGATGGTTTACAGACAAGGCTGTACAAAAAATCCACTGACCGTAACAGTGCACTGCACTACAGCAGTTTTCACACTTTTTCCTTGAAAAACCACCTACCTTATTCGCAGTTCCTACGAGCCAGGAGAATTTGTTCACAGGAAGAACAAGGCACATATGAGATGGAAGTCATGGCCCAGGCATACAAAGAGAGAGGATATCCTGAAGCATTATTACAACAGGCCAAAGATAAAGCCAGTCAGAAAGACAGACAGCAATTGCTCACGAAAGCAGTTAGACAACCACTGAAGAGGGAGGTATTTGTCATCAAACACTCCACATCAAGTAGACATATTAAGAAAAGCATCCTGACAAGATGGGAAGTCATAGAACAAGAGACTGATTTCAAAAATGTGTTCTTTGACAAACCTATGTTTGCACACACGAGGTCCAAAAACATTAAGGAGATTTTAAAACAATCTCAGACAAGAAGGACGGATGTCCGACATAGAGGCATGGTAAAGTGCCACAATTGTGGACATTGTGGAAATGTAATGGTAGGGGATGTTTTTACACACCCTAAGACAGGCAAGCACATACAACTGAGGCACACGTCGGATTGTAATACCAGTATGGTAGTCTACGCCATCAAATGCCCATGCGGGCTAGTATATGTAGGGAAGACCACCAGAAAGGTTAAGGTCCGCGTGACAGAACACAAAAGTCTCATAAGAACCAGTAACCCCAAATCCAATCTGGCCATGCATTGGAAGGAGAGACAACATACAATTCCACAATTACGTTTTACTGTTCTAGAAAGTATTAATCAGGAGGTACATGCTGATACCAATCGCCAATTGTCACAAAGGGAGACATACTGGATTCGCCATTTGAATACGCTGGAACCGGAGGGGCTTAATGACAAGATTGAATTTATGTGTTTCTTGTAAATGTGTATTTGTATTGAAAACGGCATCAGCAAGCTTTATAATTATTATTGCTATTGGAAATATGTTAGCAACTTTGTCAAAATCAGTATTTACCCAGTTCAGCCTCACAGCACGTTTTTGTCAACATCTTTATAGCACTTCGCGTTTTATTTTTCATTCATGTTTTATTTTTCATTCAGGGTATTGTTGTTCACTGGACCACCAGGAGTTTTTACACTCACTCGAGATAGACTCTCTAGTTCAGACAGTAATGGCGCCCGCAGTAAGAGTTAGAACACTAGTCCGTTTTTAGTGTTAACACGGAAACGCCGGTTTTCCTTTAAAGAAGGTGAAGGGGTAACTGCCGGAGAACGCGACACGAAGAGCAGAGGAGAGCGGTTTCTACATGGCAGGTACACGGATGGGAAGGGGGCAGCAGCCAGGGGTAGACATTCAGTCACACTACATGGAGGAAACATAGTGACGGTTATACATTTATTGCAGATTGTGAGACAGCGATAAAGCGGACCAAGGTTAATTATCAGTAGACGGCAGAATACACTACGATTAAGGTAGGCGGAGGTTGTTGTCTGGACGATTTGGTTTCTTGGCAGAAGTTCCTTGTGAAGGATTACACAGGAAGTAATTATTGATTTATTTATTTAGGAACACTTTCTTCTCGAGGATTCGAATCTATCAGTGCGCAGAGTCAGGTACTTGATACATTGAGCACACGGTGCATGCATATCGGACAACCCACGTTATTTATTTATTTTTCAGGCACTTGTAGGTGAGGGTTTACCAGCATGTTTATTTCTAGCACATGGCAGTGAGGGTTCAGCTACGGTGGTACTTGTTATGACAAACTTGCACAATAGTTTACATGTACATGAGGTGGATACTGGGGCTCCCCCATTCCTAATTTTGATTATTGTTATTGTATTGATTCTGATTGCAGTATTCCCCTGATGAAGGTATAATCATACCGAAATGCATTGGGACTAACTGAACAGGAGGATGGGATGTACATGATGTAATGTATCATCTGACCGAAGAACCAAGCATAAGAAAAAAGAAAAACACGCAATTAAATTTACAACGTTTCTCATTCAGTTTGTTTGTATTTTCGTGCATCACAGACATGTGTATATGATTTTAGTTGAATGAATTGACACCATGAGTTGTTTGAAAATGTCTTCCAAATCTGGTAAAATCACGAAATACTGTTGGATATAGAGCACCCCCAGGGGGCGTGTGAATAGTGCGTCGCTTCCAAACAGTACCTGTTTGTGTTTACAGTAACCTACAAGTTCACCACACCTTACCATCCCCAAGGAAATGGGTTGGTTGAAAGATTCAACCGAACCCTGAAGGGCATGATCATGGGCCTGGAAGGTCCAATGAGGCGTAAGTGGGACGTCCTCTTACCATGCCTACTCTTTGCATACCGCGAGGTGCCACAGAAGTCTCTAGGGTTCAGCCCCTTTGAGCTGCTGTATGGTCACCCCGTGAGAGGACCACTGAGTTTGGTAAAGGAAGGCTGGGAGCAATCTCCCAGGAAACCTCCCCAGAGTGTATATAGCTACATGCTGGCCTTCAGAAACCAAACCAGGCGCTTCAGACAACTTGCTGAGGCAAATCTGGAAGCTAGCCAGGAGGAGATGAAGCGGTGGTACGACCAGAATGCCACTCTGGTAGAGCTTCAGCCTGGACAAGAGGTGTATGTCTTGGCCCCAGTGGAACCCTGTGCACTTCAGGATAAGTGGACAGGCCCATTTGAGGTTGTGGAGCGCAAGAGCTCAGTGACATACTTGGTGGACATGAAGACGCCCAGGAATCCTTTAAGGGTCTTACATGTCAACCGCCTCAAGCCCCACTTGAAAAGGTCCGAAGTGGGCATGCTGTTGGCCACTGATGATGGAATGGAAGAGGAGTCTGAGCCTCTTCCTGACCTCTTAGTGGCCTGTGAGAAGGATGGGTCAGTGGATGGAGTTAACCTCTCACCCACCCTGACCCCTGAGCAACAGGAAGACTGCCGCCAATTGCTGGGGCAGTTTCCAGACCTGTTCTCCCTGGTTCCTAGTGTCACAGATTGGTGCGTCCATGATGTGAACACAGGAGACAGCTTACCTGTGAAGCATAAGGCTTACAGGGTAACTGACAGGGTCAGGGCCTGCATCAAGGAGGAGGTCTCCAAGATGCTTGCTCTTAGGGTGGTTGAGTCTTCCAGCAGTCCTTGGTCCAGCCCCGTGGTCTTGGTCCCAAAGGCTGCTGCGCCGGGAGCCACACCTGAACTCCGGTTCTGTGTGGACTACAGAGGACTCAATTCAGTCACCAAGACTGACGCGCACCCTATCCCCCGAGCTGATGAGCTCATTGATCGGCTAGGGGCTGCCCGGTTCCTCAGCACGTTTGACTTAACGTCTGGGTACTGGCAGATCGCCTTGACCGATGGGGCAAAGGAGAGGTCAGCATTCTCCACACCAGATGGGCATTTCCAGTTCCGGGTTATGCCATTTGGGATGAAGAATGCCCCTGCCACCTTTCAGAGGTTGGTCAACCAGGTGTTGGTTGGGCTGGATGAGTTCAGTGCCGCCTACCTGGATGACATCGCAGTGTTCAGTGGCACCTGGCCAGAACACCTGCGACACCTCTGGGAAGTGTTGATGGCGCTGCGCAAGGCAGGCCTCACAATCAAGGCAAGCAAGTGCCAGATTGGGCAGGGTTCAGTGGTGTACTTGGGACACCAAGTGGGGAGTGGCAAGGTGGCACCCTTGCAACCCAAAATTGAGACCATCCTGGCTTGGGAACCCCCCAAGACCCAGACTGCAGTGAGAGCCTTCCTGGGGCTCACTGGGTATTACAGGAGGTTTGTCAAAGGCTATGGCACTATTGTGACCCCCTTGACAGAGCTGACTTCTAAGAAGCAGCCCAGGAATGTGATTTGGACTGACACCTGTCAGAAGGCTTTTGACACCCTGAAGACTGCCATGTGCACGGCGCCCGTGCTCCTGGCTCCTGATTTCTCCAAGGAATTCATAGTGCAAACAGACGCTTCAGAGCATGGTGTAGGGGCTGTTCTCTCACAGATGACTGAGGAGGGCTGGGACCAACCCGTAGCCTTCATCAGTAGGAGGTTACTTCCACGGGAAAGTAGGTGGAGTGCAATAGAGCGAGAAGCATTTGCTGTGGTCTGGGCGCTGAAGAAGCTAAGACCCTACTTGTTTGGGTCTCACTTCCGGGTTCAGACGGACCACAGGCCCCTCAGATGGGTGATGCAAATGAGGGGTGAAAACCCAAAACTGTTGAGGTGGTCCATCTCCCTACAGGGTATGGACTTCACGGTGGAACACCGCCCTGGCACAGATCACGCCAACGCTGATGGTCTGTCCAGATTCTTCCGCCTTAGTGATGAGGAACTCCCTGGGGAAGGGTAGTTCTCCCCACATTTCAGCTGGAGGGGACACGTGTTAGACCTGGCACCTTGGCGTGAGTTTCCCTTCCACTTTTTTGCTGTTGTGCCTCAAATGTTTTGCTGGTGTCTGCTACTCAGGGCACTGCGCCACGGCCAACCCGTGCCGCAGTGCAAGTGCTCCCTACTGTAAAGTGTACATGTGATTGATGTCCCTGATTGGTTCATTGGATTTACTGTTAGTCCCTAGTAAAGTGCACCAGGAGTGCCAGGGCTTGTGAATGCCAATACTGCTAGTGGGCCTGCAGCGCTGGTTGCGCCACCCACAGAAGCAGCCATAAAATGTGTCTAGGGTCTGCCATTGCAGAACCTGCGTGCAGTCTGGTACTGTCACCCTGGCTGGGCAAGTGCACACACTTGCCAGCCCCTAAACCTTCCCTTAAACTTCATATTAGTCACCCCTATGGTAGGCCAGAGGGCAGGGTGCATTGTAAGTGTAAGGTAGAACATGCCCTGATGTGTGTGGCATGTTCTAATAGTGAATTACTGCCAAATTCGTTTTTCACTATTGTAAGGCTACCTGTTCCCTTCTAGGCCAGATGGGCTGCTGGAATTATTACACTCTATAATCCCAGCAGGCTCAGGGAACATGGTAGAAATTCGTGTTTAGTATGCCTGAACTCAGAATAATAAAATACTTCTTTTAGTAAAGTTTATTTTAATATCCTGTGTTTGCAAATGCTACTTTTAGAAAGTTAGCATTTGCTTGCCTAACCATTTCAGCCCGCCTCTGCTTGGATGTGGATCTGACTGTCTGGTGTGTGTGAGTGACAGGGCTGGGAGTTGACAGGTAGTGAATAGCCAGATGACACCTTAGTGGGTGGTGGGAGTTTCCCCTGAATGATGCATCAGGCTGTGCTCTGCCACCACAATGCTGGCTCCGCCCTCCTGGGGAGCGACTGATGACTCAGCCTGCACCTGGCCCAGGAAGGACCGAAGCTTGTCAACAAAGTGCTCAGGCCACTCCTGCCCTCTCAATGCCGGCTCCGCCCCCCTGGGGAGCGGCTGATGTGCCTGCCCTCACACTGAATACAGAAGCCAGAAGTACCCACAACAAGTACTCAGAGACTGGAGCAGTTATGCAGAGGCCCCCCTGGCTTGCTAGAACAAAAGAAACTGGGTATAAAAGTAGGAGCCCTGCTCCTTGTAAATTAGATCCTGTTTGTGCTACAAGAGAAACTCTGCCCGAAGAGAAGGACCTGGAAGGACTACAAGGAGGAGTGCTGACTCTGGCCTGTGTCTGGTGCCTTGCTGCCAAAGGAGAGGAAGAGAAAAGACTACAAGAGACTTTTGCTTAATTTTGAACTTTGTGCCAAACTCTGCTGAAAGATCTCCAAGGGCTTGCTGTTGAACTTGCCCCCTGACCAGCGCTCCAGGAACAGTGAGCGCTAACCCCTGACCAAGGCATCTGCTGTGTGTGCTGCTCATCGCTGCAGCGCTGATTGAGGAGGACGAGGGCATCTACCCTCCTGCACACCGTGACCGTGAGTTCAGCCAGCCGCCCTAGCACCGTGAGGCCCAGCCGCCGCTGGCCCGAGCACCGCGACGGCGTCTGCCTTTCGCCCCACGAGAACAAAGTAACGGAGGACCCGTCCGGTCCGAGCATCGAGGTCTACTGGGCAAGCGCCGTAGACTCCCCCGCAAAGACGGACTGCCGCCCTTCTGTCCTCCCCCGCTATCAGCGTCCTGTCTGACTGCCCCGCTGAAAGGGCATCACCGCGACCGGCACTTTGGCTGGGTACGTCCCGCACTTGGGGACCGTACTGCCACTGCGCCACACCCAGCCGCCGCCGTCAGGACTGAAGAGGAGACTGAGCGAAGGACCTGAGACCCCATCGAGCACCGCCGCCCCGGGTGACCCGTGACCTGCTGCCTCGAGCCGCAGCCCGCCTCGCCCGTCAAGGAAGCAACGCGACGTGGGACAGCTCCCCCCTGCAGCCGTCCCCTTCAAAGAGCACCACCAGAAGTTCAAGGTACTGTCTTTTGCCCTTCGCGGTGCGAGCGTCCTGCAATCCGAGCTCGCACCGCGCTGACTGATCTCCGGCACCCCGGGAGCCTCGCAGCTGCTGGCTGCTGGCAGCGCGAGCCGCCCCTGAATCAGAGGCTCGCTCTGCTCTTGGCCCCCGAGGCCCCGCCTGACGCCGTCTGAGGCCCCTCTCCCCGAGTCGAGCCCCGCCGGGTGACTCATTTCTGGAGCTGGGACAGCGGAAAGCGCCTTGAAGCGCTCAAAGACACTTGAACCTTCGTAAAGCTGGGCAGAAGGCCCGAAAGAGTGCGTTTAAGAACTGTGACTATTGATAAAGATAACTGGAACCTGCATACAAGAAAGTAACTAAGACTGTATTTACAAGCCTGCTTGAGATTTATATAAAGAACATATATTTTTACAAATACAGTTTGGTGTCATTGTGTGGTGGGTTGGTGGTGATGGTGTAATATTGCAAATGTTTAACCCTACATGCCCCAGAGATTAGCCTAAGACTGCTTAAGCCACACTACCTAGAGGGTAAGCAGAGGTTGTCTTGAAGGTAACCCTCAGCCCTGACGAGGAAGAGAGAGGCCCTGATTGTCGCCAGTGTTGCACTGCGCCAACCAGAGACTCCCCCTTCCTACACCAATGTTACTGATACCTGTGACAGTTGGTGGTGTTAAGCTTCAAGGGGAAGAAGTCACACCTTCTACCCAGGGATATGGAGCTCAGCGCAGGGTAAGATTTCAGTTTATCCCCTTGGCTTGAGGTGTTAAAGCCAAACACTTTATATGCCCTTTAAAGTCTATTTCACCCCTTCACAGTATCAGGAAAAGGCCTGTAAGGCCTTGTGCCTACTTCCAGCCTCCAGGCACCAATGTTACTGGTACCTGTGACATGTGGTGGTGTTAAGCTTCAAGGGGATGAAGTCACACCTTCTACCCAGGGTTATGGAGCTCAGCGCAGGTTAAGATTTCAGGTTATCGCCCGGGCTCGAGTTGCTAAAGCAAAACACTTCACATGCCCAATAAAGTCTATTTCACCCCTTTCACAGTATCAGGAAAGGCATGCAAGGCCTTGGGCCTACTTCCAGCCCCCAGTTACCAATGTTACTGATACCTGTGACAGTTGGTGGTGTTAAGCTTCAAGGGGAAGAAGTCACACCTTCTACCCAGGGTTATGGAGCTCAGCGCAGGGTAAGATTTCAGGTTATCCCCCTGGCTGGTGGTGTTAAAGCAAAACACTCTACATGCCCAATAAAGCCTATTTCACCCCTTCACAGTATCAGGAAAGGCCTGCAAGGCCTTGGGCCTACTTCCAGCCTCCAGGCACCAATGTTACTGATACCTGTGACATTTGGTGGTGTTAAGCTTCAAGGGGAAGAAGTCACACTTTCTACCCAGGGTTATGGAGCTCAGAGCAGGGTAAGATTTTAGGTAACCCCCTGGCTGGAGGTGTTTAAGCAAAACACCTCACATGCCCAGTACAGTGTATTTCACCCTTTCCCAGTATCAGGAAAGGCCTGCAACGCCTTGTGCCTACTTCCAGCCTCCGGGCACCAATGTTACTGATACCTGTGACATTTGGTAGTGTTAAGCTTCAAGGGGATGAAGTCACACTTTCTACCCAGGGTTATGGAGCTCAGCACAGGGTAAGATTTTAGGTTATCCCCCTGGCTGGAGGTGTTTAAGCAAAACACCTCACATGCCCAGTACAGTGTATTTCACCCTTTCCCAGTATCAGGATAGTCCTGCAAGGCCTTGTGCCTACTTCCAGCCTCCAGGCACCAATGTTACTGATATCTGTGACATGTGGTGGTGTTAATCTTCAAGGGGATGAAGTCACACCTTTTACCCAGGGTTATGGAGCTCAGTGCAGGGTAAGAAATCAGGTAATCGCCCTGGCTGGAGGTGTTCAAGCAAAACACTTCACACGCCCAATAAAGAGTATTTCACCCCTTCACAGTATCAGGAAAGGCCTGCAAGGCCTTGGGCCTACTTCCAGCCTCCAGGCACCAATGTTACTGATACCTGTGACATTTGGTGGTGTTAAGCTTCAAGGGGATGAAGTCACACCTTTTACCCAGGGTTATGGAGCTCAGTGCAGGGTAAGAATTCAGGTAATCCCCCTGGCTGGAGGTGTTAAAGCAAAACACTCTACATGCCCAATAAAGTCTATTTCACCCCTTCACAGTATCAGGAAAGGCCTGCAAGGCCTTGGGCCTACTTCCAGCCCCCAGGCACAAATGTTACTGATACCTGTGACATTTGGTGGTGTTAAGCTTCAAGGGGAAGAAGTCACACCTTCTACCCAGGGTTATTCAGCTCAGCGCAGGGTAAGATTTTAGGTTATCCCCCTGGCTGGAGGTGTTAAAGCAAAACACTTCACATGCCCAATAAATTGTATTTCACCCCTTTACAGTATCAGGAAAGGCCTGCAAGGCCTTGGGCCTACTTCCAGCCTCCATGCACCAATTTTACTGATACCTGTGACATTTGGTGTTGTTAAGCTTCAAGGGGATTAAGTCACACCTTCTACCCAGGGTTATGGAGCTCAGCACAGGGTACCATTTTAGGTTATCCCCCTGGCTGGAGGTGTTAAAACAAAACACTTCACATGCCCAATAAATTGTATTTCACCTCTTCACAGTATCAGGAAAGGCCTGCAAGGCCTTGGGCCTACTTCCAGCTTCCAGGCACCAATGTTACTGATACCTGTGACATTTGGTGGTGTTAAGCTTCAAGGGGATGAAGTCACACCTTCTACCCAGGGTTATGGAGCTCAGCGCAGGGTAAGATTTTAGGTTATCCCCCTGGCTGGAGGTGTTTAAGCAAAACACCTCACATGCCCAGTACAGTGTATTTCACCCTTTCCCAGTATCAGTAAAGGCCTGCAAGGTCTTGTGCCTACTTCCAGCCTCCAGGCACCAATGTTACTGATACCTGTGACATTTGGTGGTGTTAAGCTTCAAGGGGATGAAGTCGCACCTTCTACCCATGGTTATGGAGCTCCGCGCAGGGTAAGATTTCAGGCTTCACCCCAGGCTTAAGGCGTGAAAATAGAACAATTACCATACACAACAATGTGTATTTCACCCATTCGCAGTATCAGGAAAGGCCTGCAAGGCCTTGGGCCTACTTCCAGCCTCCAGGCACCAATGTTACTGATACCTGTGACATTTGGTGGTGTTAAGCTTCAAGGGGAAGAAGTCACACCTTCTACCCAGTGTTATGGAGCTCAGTGCAGGGTAAGATTTCAGGTTATCCCCCCTGGCTGGAGGTGTTAAAGCAAAACACTTCACATGCCCATTAAATTGTATTTCACCCCTTCACAGTATCAGGAAAAGCCTGCAAGGCCTTGGGCCTACTTCCAGCCTCCAGGCACCAATTTTACTGATACCTGTGACATTTGGTGGTGTTAAGCTTCAAGGGGATGAAGTCACACCTTCTACCCAGGGTTATGGAGCTCAGCGCAGGGTAAGATTTTAGGTTATCCCCCTGGCTGGAGGTGTTAAAACAAAACACTGCACATGCCCAATAAATTGTATTTCACCCCTTCACAGTATCAGGAAAGGCCTGCAAGGCCTTGGGCCTACTTCCAGCCCCCAGGCACCAATGTTACTGATACCTGTGACATTTGGTGGTGTTAGGCTTCAAGGGGATGAAGTCACACCTTCTACCCAGGGTTATGGAGCTCAGCGCAGGGTAAGAATTTAGGTTATCCCCCTGGCTGGAGGTGTTTAAGCAAAACACCTCACATGCCCAGTACAGTGTATTTCACCCTTTCCCAGTATCAGTAAAGGCCTGCAAGGCCTTGTGCCTACTTCCAGCCTCCAGGCACCAATGTTACTGATACCTGTGACATTTGGTGGTGTTAAGCTTCAAGGGGATGAAGTCGCACCTTCTACCCAGGGTTATGGAGCTCCACGCAGGGTAAGATTTCAGGCTTCACCCCAGGCTTAAGGCGTGAAAATAGAACAATTACCATACACAACAATGTGTATTTCACCCATTCACAGTATCAGGAAAGGCATGCAAGGCCTTGGGCCTACTTCCAGCCTCCAGTCACCAATGTTACTGACACCTGTGACATTTGGTGGTGTTAAGCTTCAAGGGGATGAAGTCATACCTTTTACCCAGGGTTATGGAGCTCAGCGCAGGGTAAGATTTCAGGTTATCACCCTGGCTTGAGGTGTTAAAGCAAAACACTTCACATTCCCAATAAAGTCTATTTCACCCCTTTCACAGTATCAGGAAAGGCCTGCAAGGCCTTGGGCCTACTTCCAGCCCCCAGGCACCAATGTTACTGACACCTGTGACATTTGGTGGTGTTAAGCTTCAAGGGGAAGAAGTCACACCTTCTACCCAGGGTTATGGAGCTCAGCGCTGGGTAAGATTTCAGGTTATCCCCCTGGCTGGAGGTGTTAAAGCAAAACACTCCACATGCCCAATAAAGTCTATTTCACCCCTTCACAGTATCAGGAAAGGCCTGCAAGGCCTTGGGCCTACTTCCAGCCTCCAGGCACGAATTTTACAGATACCTGTGACATTTGGTGGTGTTAAGCTTCAAGGGGAAGAAGTCACACCTTCTACCCAGGGTTATGGAGCTTAGCGCAGGGTAAGATTTCAGGTTATCCCCCTGGCTGGAGGTGTTAAAGCAAAACACTCCACATGCCCAATAAAGTCTATTTCACCCCTTCACAGTATCAGGAAAAGCCTGCAAGGCCTTGGGCCTAGTTCCAGCCCCCAAGCACCAATGTTACTGACACCTGTGACATTTGGTGTTGTTAAGCTTCAAGGGGATGAAGTCACACCTTTTACCCAGGGTTATGGAGCTCAGCGCAGGGTAAGATTTCAGGCTTCACCCCAGGCTTAAGGCGTGAACATAGAACAATTACCATACACAACAATGTGTATTTCACCCATTCACAGTATCAGGAAAGGCCTGCAAGGCCTTGAGCCTACTTCCAGCCTCCAGGCACCAATGTTACTGATACCTGTGACATTTGGTGGTGTTATGCTTCAAGGGGATGAAGTCGCACCTTCTACCCAGGGTTATGGAGCTCAGCGCAGGGTAAGATTTCAGGCTTCACCCCAGGCTTAAGGCGTGAAAATAGAACAATTACCATACACAACAATGTGTATTTCACCCATTCACAGTATCAGGAAAGGCCTGCAAGGCCTTGGGCCTACTTCCAGCCTCCAGGCACCAATGTTACTGATACCTGTGACATTCGGTGGTGTTAAGCTTCAAGGGGATGAAGTCACACCTTTTACCCAGGGTTATGGAGCTCAGCGCAGGGTAAGATTTCAGGTTATCGCCCTGGCTTGAGGTGTTAAAGCAAAACACTTCACATGCCCAATAAAGTCTAGTTCACCCCTTTCAGAGTATCAGGAAAGGCCTGCAAGGCCTTGGGCCTACTTCCAGCCTCCAGGCACCAATTGTACTGATACCTGTGACATGTGGTGGTGTTAAGCTTCAAGGGGACGAAGTCACACCTTTTACCCAGGGTTATGGAGCTCAGCGCAGGGTAAGATTTCAGGTTATCCCCCCTGGCTGGAGGTGTTAAAGCAAAACACTTCACATGCCCAATACATTGTATTTCACCCCTTCACAGTATCAGGAAAAGGCCTGCAAGGCCTTGGGCCTACTTCCAGCCTCCAGGCACCGATTTTACTGATACCTGTGACATTTGGTGGTGTTAATCTTCAAGGGGATGAAGTCACACTTTCTACCCAGGGTTATGGAGCTCAGCGCAGGGTAAGAATTCAGGTTATCCCCCTGGCTGGAGGTGTTAAAGCAAAACACTTCACATGCCCATTAAACTCTATTTCACCCCTTCACAGTATCAGGAAAGGCCTGCAAGGCCTTGTGCCTACTTCCAGCCCCCAGGCACCAATGTTACTGATGCCTGTGACATTTGGTGGTGTTAAGCTTCAAGGGGATGAAGTCGCACCTTTTACCCAGGGTTAGGGAGCTCAGCGCAGGGTAAGATTTCAGGTTATCCCCCTGGCTTGAGGTGTTAAAGCAAAACACTTCACATGCCCAATAAAGTCTATTTCACCCCTTCACAGTATCAGGAAAGGCCTGCAAGGCCTTGGGCCTACTTCCAGCCCCCAGGCACCAATGTACTGATACCTGTGACATTTGGTGGTGTTAAGCTTCAAGGGGATGAAGTCACACTTTCTACCCAGGGTTATGGAGCTCAGTGCAGGGTAAGATTTTAGGTTATCCCCCTGGCTGGAGGTGTTTAAGCAAAACACCTCACATGCCCAGTACAGTGTATTTCACCCTTTCCCAGTATCAGGAAAGGCCTGCAAGGCCTTGTGCCTACTTCCAGCCTCCAGGCACCAATTTTACTGATACCTGTGACATTTGGTGGTGTTAATCTTCAAGGGGATGAAGTTGCACCTTCTACCCAGGGTTATGGAGCTCCGCGCAGGGTAAGATTTCAGTGTATCCCCCTGGCTTGAGGTGTTAAAGCCAAACACTTCACATGCCCATTAAAGTCTATTTCACCCCTTCACAGTATCAGGAAAAGGCCTGCAAGGCCTTGGGCCTACTTCCAGCCTCCAGGCACCAATTATACTGATACCTGTGACATTTGGAGGTGTTAAGCTTCAAGGGGAAGAAGTCACACCTTCTACCCAGGGTTATGGAGCTCAGCGCATGGTAAGATTTCAAGTTTCACCCCTGGCTGGAGGTGTTAAAGCCAAACACTCCACATGCCCAATAAAGTCTATTTCACCCATTCACAGTATCAGGAAAAGCCTGCAAGGCCTTGGGCCTTCTTCCAGCCCCCAGGCACCAATTTTACAGATACCTGTGACATTTGGTGGTGTGAAGCTTCAAGGGGATGAAGTCACACTTTCTACCCAGGGTTATGGAGCTCAGTGCAGGGTAAGAATTCAGTTTATCCCCCTGGCTGGAGGTGTTAAAGCAAAACACTTCACATGCCCAATAAAGTCTATTTCACGCCTTCACAGTATCAGGAAAGGCCTGCAAGGCCTTGGGCCTACATCTATTCTCCAGGCACCAATTGTACTGATACCTGTGACATTTGGTGTTGTTCAACTTCAAGGGGATGAAGTCACACCTTCTACCCAGGGTTATGGAGCTCAGCGCAGGGTAAGATTTCAGCTTTTCACCCCTAGCTGGATGTGTTGAAGCAAAACACTTCTCATGCCCAATAAAGTCTATTTCAACCCTTCACAGTATCAGGAAAGGCCTGCAAGGCCTTGGGCCTACTTCCAGCCTCCAGGCAGCTGTTTTTGTGATACTTGTGACATTTGGAGGTTTTCAGCTTCAAGGGGATGAAGTCACACCTTCTACCCAGGGTTATGGAGCTCAGCGCAGGGTAAGATTTCAGGTTATCCCCCTGGCTTGAGGTGTTAAAGCGAAACACTACACATGCCAAGTAAAGTCTATTTCACCCCTTCACAGTATCAGGAAAAGCCTGCAAGGCCTTGGGCCTACTTCCAGCCTCCAGGCACCAATTTTACTGATACCTGTGACATTTGGTGGTGTTGAGCTTCAAGGGGATGAAGTCACACCTTTTACCCAGGGTTATGGAGCGCAGCGCAGGGTAAGATTTCAGGTTATCGCCCTGGCTTGAGGTGTTAAAGCAAAACACTTCACATGCCCAATAAAGTCTAGTTCACCCCTTTCACAGTATCAGGAAAGGCCTGCAAGGCCTTGTGCCTACTTCCAGCCTCCAGGCACCAATGTTACTGATTCCTGTGACATTTGGTGGTGTTAAGCTTCAAGGGGATGAAGTCGCACCTTCTACCCATGGTTATGGAGCTCCGCGCAGGGTAAGATTTCAGGCTTCACCCCAGGCTTAAGGCGTGAAAATAGAACAATTACCATACACAACAATGTGTATTTCACCCATTCGCAGTATCAGGAAAGGCCTGCAAGGCCTTGGGCCTACTTCCAGCCTCCAGGCTCCAATGTTACTGATACCTGTGACATTTGGTGGTGTTAAGCTTCAAGGGGAAGAAGTCACACCTTCTACCCAGTGTTATGGAGCTCAGTGCAGGGTAAGATTTCAGGTTATCCCCCCTGGCTGGAGGTGTTAAAGCAAAACACTTCACATGCCCATTAAATTGTATTTCACCCCTTCACAGTATCAGGAAAAGCCTGCAAGGCCTTGGGCCTACTTCCAGCCTCCAGGCACCAATTTTACTGATACCTGTGACATTTGGTGGTGTTAAGCTTCAAGGGGATGAAGTCACACCTTCTACCCAGGGTTATGGAGCTCAGCGCAGGGTAAGATTTTAGGTTATCCCCCTGGCTGGAGGTGTTAAAACAAAACACTGCACATGCCCAATAAATTGTATTTCACCCCTTCACAGTATCAGGAAAGGCCTGCAAGGCCTTGGGCCTACTTCCAGCCCCCAGGCACCAATGTTACTGATACCTGTGACATTTGGTGGTGTTAGGCTTCAAGGGGATGAAGTCACACCTTCTACCCAGGGTTATGGAGCTCAGCGCAGGGTAAGAATTTAGGTTATCCCCCTGGCTGGAGGTGTTTAAGCAAAACACCTCACATGCCCAGTACAGTGTATTTCACCCTTTCCCAGTATCAGTAAAGGCCTGCAAGGCCTTGTGCCTACTTCCAGCCTCCAGGCACCAATGTTACTGATACCTGTGACATTTGGTGGTGTTAAGTTTTCAAGGGGATGAAGTCGCACCTTCTACCCAGGGTTATGGAGCTCCACGCAGGGTAAGATTTCAGGCTTCACCCCAGGCTTAAGGCGTGAAAATAGAACAATTACCATACACAACAATGTGTATTTCACCCATTCACAGTATCAGGAAAGGCATGCAAGGCCTTGGGCCTACTTCCAGCCTCCAGTCACCAATGTTACAGATACCTGTGACATTTGGTGGTGTTAAGCTTCAAGGGGAAGAAGTCACACCTTCTACCCAGGGTTATGGAGCTTAGCGCAGGGTAAGATTTCAGGTTATCCCCCTGGCTGGAGGTGTTAAAGCAAAACACTCCACATGCCCAATAAAGTCTATTTCACCCCTTCACAGTATCAGGAAAGGCCTGCAAGGCCTTGGGCCTAGTTCCAGCCCCCAAGCACCAATGTTACTGACTCCTGTGACATTTGGTGTTGTTAAGCTTCAAGGGGATGAAGTCACACCTTTTACCCAGGGTTATGGAGCTCAGCGTAGGGTAAGATTTCAGGCTTCACCCCAGGCTTAAGGCGTGAACATAGAACAATTACCATACACAACAATGTGTATTTCACCCATTCACAGTATCAGGAAAGGCCTGCAAGGCCTTGTGCCTACTTCCAGCCTCCAGGCACCAATGTTACTGATACCTGTGACATTTGGTGGTGTTATGCTTCAAGGGGATGAAGTCGCACCTTCTACCCAGGGTTATGGAGCTCAGCGCAGGGTAAGATTTCAGGCTTCACCCCAGGCTTAAGGCGTGAAAATAGAACAATTACCATACACAACAATGTGTATTTCACCCATTCACAGTATCAGGAAAGGCCTGCAAGGCCTTGGGCCTACTTCCAGCCTCCAGGCACCAATGTTACTGATACCTGTGACATTCGGTGGTGTTAAGCTTCAAGGGGATGAAGTCACACCTTTTACCCAGGGTTATGGAGCTCAGCGCAGGGTAAGATTTCAGGTTATCGCCCTGGCTTGAGGTGTTAAAGCAAAACACTTCACATGCCCAATAAAGTCTAGTTCACCCCTTTCAGAGTATCAGGAAAGGCCTGCAAGGCCTTGGGCCTACTTCCAGCCTCCAGGCACCAATTGTACTGATACCTGTGACATGTGGTGGTGTTAAGCTTCAAGGGGACGAAGTCACACCTTTTACCCAGGGTTATGGAGCTCAGCGCAGGGTAAGATTTCAGGTTATCCCCCCTGGCTGGAGGTGTTAAAGCAAAACACTTCACATGCCCAATACATTGTATTTCACCCCTTCACAGTATCAGGAAAAGGCCTGCAAGGCCTTGGGCCTACTTCCAGCCTCCAGGCACCGATTTTACTGATACCTGTGACATTTGGTGGTGTTAAGCTTCAAGGGGATGAAGTCACACTTTCTACCCAGGGTTATGGAGCTCAGCGCAGGGTAAGAATTCAGGTTATCCCCCTGGCTGGAGGTGTTAAAGCAAAACACTTCACATGCCCATTAAACTCTATTTCACCCCTTCACAGTATCAGGAAAGGCCTGCAAGGCCTTGTGCCTACTTCCAGCCCCCAGGCACCAATGTTACTGATGCCTGTGACATTTGGTGGTGTTAAGCTTCAAGGGGATGAAGTCGCACCTTTTACCCAGGGTTATGGAGCTCAGCGCAGGGTAAGATTTCAGGTTATCCCCCTGGCTTGAGGTGTTAAAGCAAAACACTTCACATGCCCAATAAAGTCTATTTCACCCCTTCACAGTATCAGGAAAGGCCTGCAAGGCCTTGGGCCTACTTCCAGCCCCCAGGCACCAATGTACTGATACCTGTGACATTTGGTGGTGTTAAGCTTCAAGGGGATGAAGTCACACTTTCTACCCAGGGTTATGGAGCTCAGTGCAGGGTAAGATTTTAGGTTATCCCCCTGGCTGGAGGTGTTTAAGCAAAACACCTCACATGCCCAGTACAGTGTATTTCACCCTTTCCCAGTATCAGGAAAGGCCTGCAAGGCCTTGTGCCTACTTCCAGCCTCCAGGCACCAATTTTACTGATACCTGTGACATTTGGTGGTGTTAATCTTCAAGGGGATGAAGTTGCACCTTCTACCCAGGGTTATGGAGCTCCGCGCAGGGTAAGATTTCAGTGTATCCCCCTGGCTTGAGGTGTTAAAGCCAAACACTTCACATGCCCATTAAAGTCTATTTCACCCTTCACAGTATCAGGAAAAGGCCTGCAAGGCCTTGGGCCTACTTCCAGCCTCCAGGCACCAATTATACTGATACCTGTGACATTTGGAGGTGTTAAGCTTCAAGGGGAAGAAGTCACACCTTCTACCCAGGGTTATGGAGCTCAGAGCATTGGTAAGATTTCAAGTTTCACCCCTGGCTGGAGGTGTTAAAGCCAAACACTCCACATGCCCAATAAAGTCTATTTCACCCATTCACAGTATCAGGAAAAGCCTGCAAGGCCTTGGGCCTTCTTCCAGCCCCCAGGCACCAATTTTACAGATACCTGTGACATTTGGTGGTGTGAAGCTTCAAGGGGATGAAGTCACACTTTCTACCCAGGGTTATGGAGCTCAGTGCAGGGTAAGAATTCCGTTTATCCCCCTGGCTGGAGGTGTTAAAGCAAAACACGCCACATGCCCAATAAAGTCTATTTCACGCCTTCACAGTATCAGGAAAGGCCTGCAAGGCCTTGGGCCTACATCTATTCTCCAGGCACCAATTGTACTGATACCTGTGACATTTGGTGTTGTTCAACTTCAAGGGGATGAAGTCACACCTTCTACCCAGGGTTATGGAGCTCAGCGCAGGGTAAGATTTCAGCTTTTCACCCCTAGCTGGATGTGTTGAAGCAAAACACTTCTCATGCCCAATAAAGTCTATTTCAACCCTTCACAGTATCAGGAAAGGCCTGCAAGGCCTTGGGCCTACTTCCAGCCTCCAGGCACCTGTTTTTGTGATACTTGTGACATTTGGAGGTTTTCAGCTTCAAGGGGATGAAGTCACACCTTCTACCCAGGGTTATGGAGCTCAGCGCAGGGTAAGATTTCAGGTTATCCCTCTGGCTTGAGGTGTTAAAGCGAAACACTACACATGCCAAGTAAAGTCTATTTCACCCCTTCACAGTATCAGGAAAAGCCTGCAAGGCCTTGGGCCTACTTCCAGCCTCCAGGCACCAATTTTACTGATGCCTGTGACATTTGGTGGTGTTGAGCTTCAAGGGGATGAAGTCACACCTTTTACCCAGGGTTATGGAGCGCAGCGCAGGGTAAGATTTCAGGTTATCGCCCTGGCTTGAGGTGTTAAAGCAAAACACTTCACATGCCCAATAAAGTCTAGTTCACCCCTTTCACAGTATCAGGAAAGGCCTGCAAGGCCTTGGGCCTACTTCCAGCCTACAGGCACCAATTTTACTGATACCTGTGACATTTGGAGGTGTTAAGCTTCAAGGGGAAGAGGTCACACCTTCTACCCAGGGTTATGGAGCTCAGTGCAGGGTAAGAATTCAGGTTATACCCCTGGCTGGAGGTGTTAAAGCAAAACACTTCACATGCCCAATAAATTGTATTTCACCCCTTCACAGTATCAGGAAAGGCCTGCAAGGCCTTGGGCCTAGTTCCAGCCCCCAAGCACCAATGTTACTGACACCTGTGACATTTGGTGGTGTTAAGCTTTAAGGGTAAGAAGTCACACTTTCTACCCAGGGTTATGGAGCTCAGCACAGGGTAAGATTTTAGGTTATCCCCCTGGCTGGAGGTGTTTAAGCAAAACACCTCACATGCCCAGTACAGTGTATTTCACCCTTTCCCAGTATCAGGATAGTCCTGCAAGGCCTTGTGCCTACTTCCAGCCTCCAGGCACCAATGTTACTGATACCTGTGACATGTGGTGGTGTTAAGCTTCAAGGGGATGAAGTCACACCTTTTACCCAGGGTTATGGAGCTCAGTGCAGGGTAAGAATTCAGGTAATCCCCCTGGCTGGAGGTGTTAAAGCAAAACACTCCACATGCCCAATAAAGTCTATTTCACCCCTTCACAGTATCAGGAAAGGCCTGCAAGGCCTTGTGCCTACTTCCAGCCTCCAGGCACCAATGTTACTGATACCTGTGACATTTGGTGGTGTTATGCTTCAAGGGGATGAAGTCGCACCTTCTACCCAGGGTTATGGAGCTCAGCGCACGGTAAGATTTCAGGCTTCACCCCAGGCTTAAGGCGTGAAAATAGAACAATTACCATACACAACAATGTGTATTTCACCCATTCACAGTATCAGGAAAGGCCTGCAAGGCCTTGGGCCTACTTCTAGCCTCCAGGCACCAATGTTACTGATACCTGTGACATTCGGTGGTGTTAAGCTTCAAGGGGATGAAGTCACACCTTTTACCCAGGGTTATGGAGCTCAGCGCAGGGTAAGATTTCAGGTTATCGCCCTGGCTTGAGGTGTTAAAGCAAAACACTTCACATGCCCAATAAAGTCTAGTTCACCCCTTTCAGAGTATCAGGAAAGGCCTGCAAGGCCTTGGGCCTACTTCCAGCCTCCAGGCACCAATTGTACTGATACCTGTGACATGTGGTGGTGTTAAGCTTCAAGGGGACGAAGTCACACCTTTTACCCAGGGTTATGGAGCTCAGCGCAGGGTAAGATTTCAGGTTATCCCCCCTGGCTGGAGGTGTTAAAGCAAAACACTTCACATGCCCAATACATTGTATTTCACCCCTTCACAGTATCAGGAAAAGGCCTGCAAGGCCGTTGGGCCTACTTCCAGCCTCCAGGCACCGATTTTACTGATACCTGTGACATTTGGTGGTGTTAAGCTTCAAGGGGATGAAGTCACACTTTCTACCCAGGGTTATGGAGCTCAGCGCAGGGTAAGAATTCAGGTTATCCCCCTGGCTGGAGGTGTTAAAGCAAAACACTTCACATGCCCATTAAACTCTATTTCACCCCTTCACAGTATCAGGAAAGGCCTGCAAGGCCTTGTGCCTACTTCCAGCCCCCAGGCACCAATGTTACTGATGCCTGTGACATTTGGTGGTGTTAAGCTTCAAGGGGATGAAGTCGCACCTTTTACCCAGGGTTATGGAGCTCAGCGCAGGGTAAGATTCCAGGTTATCCCCCTGGCTTGAGGTGTTAAAGCAAAACACTTCACATGCCCAATAAAGTCTATTTCACCCCTTCACAGTATCAGGAAAGGCCTGCAAGGCCTTGGGCCTACTTCCAGCCCCCAGGCACCAATGTACTGATACCTGTGACATTTGGTGGTGTTAAGCTTCAAGGGGATGAAGTCACACTTTCTACCCAGGGTTATGGAGCTCAGTGCAGGGTAAGATTTTAGGTTATCCCCCTGGCTGGAGGTGTTTAAGCAAAACACCTCACATGCCCAGTACAGTGTATTTCACCCTTTCCCAGTATCAGGAAAGGCCTGCAAGGCCTTGGGCCTACTTCCAGCCTCCAGGCACGAATTTTACAGATACCTGTGACATTTGGTGGTGTTAAGCTTCGAGGGGAAGAAGTCACACCTTCTACCCAGGGTTATGGAGCTTAGCGCAGGGTAAGATTTCAGGTTATCCCCCTGGCTGGAGGTGTTAAAGCAAAACACTCCACATGCCCAATAAAGTCTATTTCACCCCTTCACAGTATCAGGAAAGGCCTGCAAGGCCTTGGGCCTAGTTCCAGCCCCCAAGCACCAATGTTACTGACACCTGTGACATTTGGTGTTGTTAAGCTTCAAGGGGATGAAGTCACACCTTTTACCCAGGGTTATGGAGCTCAGCGCAGGGTAAGATTTCAGGCTTCACCCCAGGCTTAAGGCGTGAACATAGAACAATTACCATACACAACAATGTGTATTTCACCCATTCACAGTATCAGGAAAGGCCTGCAAGGCCTTGTGCCTACTTCCAGCCTCCAGGCACCAATGTTACTGATACCTGTGACATTTGGTGGTGTTATGCTTCAAGGGGATGAAGTCACACCTTCTACCCAGGGTTATGGAGCTCAGCGCAGGGTAAGATTTCAGGCTTCACCCCAGGCTTAAGGCGTGAAAATAGAACAATTACCATACACAACAATGTGTATTTCACCCATTCACAGTATCAGGAAAGGCCTGCAAGGCCTTGGGTCTACTTCCAGCCTCCAGGCACCAATGTTACTGATACCTGTGACATTCGGTGGTGTTAAGCTTCAAGGGGATGAAGTCACACCTTTTACCCAGGGTTATGGAGCTCAGCGCAGGGTAAGATTTCAGGTTATCGCCCTGGCTTGAGGTGTTAAAGCAAAACACTTCACATGCCCAATAAAGTCTAGTTCACCCCTTTCAGAGTATCAGGAAAGGCCTGCAAGGCCTTGGGCCTACTTCCAGCCTCCAGGCACCAACTGTACTGATACCTGTGACATGTGGTGGTGTTAAGCTTCAAGGTAACGAAGTCACACCTTTTACCCAGGGTTATGGAGCTCAGCGCAGGGTAAGATTTCAGGTTATCCCCCCTGGCTGGAGGTGTTAAAGCAAAACACTTCACATGCCCAATACATTGTATTTCACCCCTTCACAGTATCAGGAAAAGGCCTGCAAGGCCTTGGGCCTACTTCCAGCCTCCAGGCACCGATTCTACTGATACCTGTGACATTTGGTGGTGTTAAGCTTCAAGGGGATGAAGTCACACTTTCTACCCAGGGTTATGGAGCTCAGCGCAGGGTAAGAATTCAGGTTATCCCCCTGGCTGGAGGTGTTAAAGCAAAACACTTCACATGCCCATTAAACTCTATTTCACCCCTTCACAGTATCAGGAAAGGCCTGCAAGGCCTTGTGCCTACTTCCAGCCCCCAGGCACCAATGTTACTGATGCCTGTGACATTTGGTGGTGTTAAGCTTCAAGGGGATGAAGTCGCACCTTTTACCCAGGGTTATGGAGCTCAGCGCAGGGTAAGATTTCAGGTTATCCCCCTGGCTTGAGGTGTTAAAGCAAAACACTTCACATGCCCAATAAAGTCTATTTCACCCCTTCACAGTATCAGGAAAGGCCTGCAAGGCCTTGGGCCTACTTCCAGCCCCCAGGCACCAATGTACTGATACCTGTGACATTTGGTGGTGTTAAGCTTCAAGGGGATGAAGTCACACTTTCTACCCAGGGTTATGGAGCTCAGTGCAGGGTAAGATTTTAGGTTATCCCCCTGGCTGGAGGTGTTTAAGCAAAACACCTCACATGCCCAGTACAGTGTATTTCACCCTTTCCCAGTATCAGGAAAGGCCTGCAAGGCCTTGTGCCTACTTCCAGCCTCCAGGCACCAATTTTACTGATACCTGTGACATTTGGTGGTGTTAATCTTCAAGGGGATGAAGTTGCACCTTCTACCCAGGGTTATGGAGCTCCGCGCAGGGTAAGATTTCAGTGTATCCCCCTGGCTTGAGGTGTTAAAGCCAAACACTTCACATGCCCATTAAAGTCTATTTCACCCCTTGACAGTATCAGGAAAAGGCCTGCAAGGCCTTGGGCCTACTTCCAGCCTCCAGGCACCAATTATACTGATACCTGTGACATTTGGAGGTGTTAAGCTTCAAGGGGAACAAGTCACACCTTCTACCCAGGGTTATGGAGCTCAGCGCATGGTAAGATTTCAAGTTTCACCCCTGGCTGGAGGTGTTAAAGCCAAACACTCCACATGCCCAATAAAGTCTATTTCACCCATTCACAGTATCAGGAAAAGCCTGCAAGGCCTTGGGCCTTCTTCCAGCCCCCAGGCACCAATTCTACAGATACCTGTGACATTTGGTGGTGTGAAGCTTCAAAGGGATGAAGTCACACTTTCTACCCAGGGTTATGGAGCTCAGTGCAGGGTAAGAATTCAGTTTATCCCCCTGGCTGGAGGTGTTAAAGCAAAACACGCCACATGCCCAATAAAGTCTATTTCACGCCTTCACAGTATCAGGAAAGGCCTGCAAGGCCTTGGGCCTACATCTATTCTCCAGGCACCAATTGTACTGATACCTGTGACATTTGGTGTTGTTCAACTTCAAGGGGATGAAGTCACACCTTCTACCCAGGGTTATGGAGCTCAGCGCAGGGTAAGATTTCAGCTTTTCACCCCTAGCTGGATGTGTTGAAGCAAAACACTTCTCATGCCCAATAAAGTCTATTTCAACCCTTCACAGTATCAGGAAAGGCCTGCAAGGCCTTGGGCCTACTTCCATCCTCCAGGCACCTGTTTTTGTGATACTTGTGACATTTGGAGGTTTTCAGCTTCAAGGGGATGAAGTCACACCTTCTACCCAGGGTTATGGAGCTCAGCGCAGGGTAAGATTTCAGGTTATCCCCCTGGCTTGAGGTGTTAAAGCGAAACACTACACATGCCAAGTAAAGTCTATTTCACCCCTTCACAGTATCAGGAAAAGCCTGCAAGGCCTTGGGCCTACTTCCAGCCTCCAGGCACCAATTTTACTGATGCCTGTGACATTTGGTGGTGTTGAGCTTCAAGGGGATGAAGTCACACCATTTACCCAGGGTTATGGAGCGCAGCGCAGGGTAAGATTTCAGGTTATCGCCCTGGCTTGAGGTGTTAAAGCAAAACACTTCACATGCCCAATAAAGTCTAGTTCACCCCTTTCACAGTATCAGGAAAGGCCTGCAAGGCCTTGGGCCTACTTCCAGCCTACAGGCACCAATTTTACTGATACCTGTGACATTTGGAGGTGTTAAGCTTCAAGGGGAAGAGGTCACACCTTCTACCCAGGGTTATGGAGCTCAGTGCAGGGTAAGAATTCAGGTTATACCCCTGGCTGGAGGTGTTAAAGCAAAACACTTCACATGCCCAATAAATTGTATTTCACCCCTTCACAGTATCAGGAAAGGCCTGCAAGGCCTTGGGCCTAGTTCCAGCCCCCAAGCACCAATGTTACTGACACCTGTGACATTTGGTGGTGTTAAGCTTTAAGGGTAAGAAGTCACACTTTCTACCCAGGGTTATGGAGCTCAGCACAGGGTAAGATTTTAGGTTATCCCCCTGGCTGGAGGTGTTTAAGCAAAACACCTCACATGCCCAGTACAGTGTATTTCACCCTTTCCCAGTATCAGGATAGTCCTGCAAGGCCTTGTGCCTACTTCCAGCCTCCAGGCACCAATGTTACTGATACCTGTGACATGTGGTGGTGTTAAGCTTCAAGGGGATGAAGTCACACCTTTTACCCAGGGTTATGGAGCTCAGTGCAGGGTAAGAATTCAGGTAATCCCCCTGGCTGGAGGTGTTAAAGCAAAACACTCCACATGCCCAATAAAGTCTATTTCACCCCTTCACAGTATCAGGAAAGGCCTGCAAGGCCTTGTGCCTACTTCCAGCCTCCAGGCACCAATGTTACTGATACCTGTGACATTTGGTGGTGTTAAGCTTCAAGGGGATGAAGTCACACCTTCTACCCAGGGTTATGGAGCTCAGCGCAGGGTAAGATTTCAGGTTTTCCCCCTGGCTGGAGGTGTTAAAGCAAATCACTTCACATGCCCAAGAAAGTCTATTTCACACCTTCACGGTATCAGGAAAGGCCTGCAAGGCCTTTTGCCTACTTCCAGCCTCCAGGCACCAATGTTACTGATATCTGTGACATTTGGTGGTGTTAAGCTTCAAGGGGAAGACGTCACAACTTCAACCCAGGGATATGGAGCTCAGCGCAGGGTAAGATTTCAGTTTATCCCCTTGGCTTGAGGTGTTAAAGCCAAACACTTTATATGCCCTTTAACGTCTATTTCACCCCTTCACAGTATCAGGAAAAGGCCTGCAAGGCCTTGTGCCTACTTCCAGCCTCCAGGCACCAATGTTACTGGTACCTGTGACATGTGGTGGTGTTAAGCTTCAAGGGGATAAAGTCACACCTTCTACCCAGGGTTATGGTGCTCAGCGCAGGGTAAAATTTCAGGTTATCGCCCGGGCTCGAGTTGCTAAAGCAAAACACTTCACATGCCCAATAAAGTCTATTTCACCCCTTTCACAGTATCAGGAAAGGCATGCAAGGCCTTGGGCCTACTTCCAGCCCCCAGTTACCAATGTTACTGATACCTGTGACAGTTGGTGGTGTTAAGCTTCAAGGGGAAGAAGTCACACCTTCTACCCAGGGATATGGAGCTCAGCGCAGGGTAAGATTTCAGTTTATCCCCTTGGCTTGAGGTGTTAAAGCCAAACACTTTATATGCCCTTTAAAGTCTATTTCACCCCTTCACAGTATCAGGAAAAGGCCTGTAAGGCCTTGTGCCTACTTCCAACCTCCAGGCACCAATGTTACTGGTACCTGTGACATGTGGTGGTGTTAAGCTTCAAGGGGATGAAGTCACACCTTCTACCCAGGGTTATGGAGCTCAGCGCAGGTTAAGATTTCAGGTTATCGCCCGGGCTCGAGTTGCTAAAGCAAAACACTTCACATGCCCAATAAAGTCTATTTCACCCCTTTCACAGTATCAGGAAAGGCATGCAAGGCCTTGGGCCTACTTCCAGCCCCCAGTTACCAATGTTACTGATACCTGTGACAGTTGGTGGTGTTAAGCTTCAAGGGGAAGAAGTCACACCTTCTACCCAGGGTTATGGAGCTCAGCGCAGGGTAAGATTTCAGGTTATCCCCCTGGCTGGAGGTGTTAAAGCAAAACACTCTACATGCCCAATAAAGCCTATTTCACCCCTTCACAGTATCAGGAAAGGCCTGCAAGGCCTTGGGCCTACTTCCAGCCTCCAGGCACCAATGTTACTGATACCTGTGACATTTGGTGGTGTTAAGCTTCAAGGGGAAGAAGTCACACTTTCTACCCAGGGTTATGGAGCTCAGAGCAGGGTAAGATTTTAGGTAACCCCCCTGGCTGGAGGTGTTTAAGCAAAACACCTCACATGCCCAGTACAGTGTATTTCACCCTTTCCCAGTATCAGGAAAGGCCTGCAACGCCTTGTGCCTACTTCCAGCCTCCGGGCACCAATGTTACTGATACCTGTGACATTTGGTAGTGTTAAGCTTCAAGGGGATGAAGTCACACTTTCTACCCAGGGTTATGGAGCTCAGCACAGGGTAAGATTTTAGGTTATCCCCCTGGCTGGAGGTGTTTAAGCAAAACACCTCACATGCCCAGTACAGTGTATTTCACCCTTTCCCAGTATCAGGATAGTCCTGCAAGACCTTGTGCCTACTTCCAGCCTCCAGGCACCAATGTTACTGATACCTGTGACATGTGGTGGTGTTAATCTTCAAGGGGATGAAGTCACACCTTTTACCCAGGGTTATGGAGCTCAGTGCAGGGTAAGAAATCAGGTAATCGCCCTGGCTGGAGGTGTTCAAGCAAAACACTTCACACGCCCAATAAAGAGTATTTCACCCCTTCACAGTATCAGGAAAGGCCTGCAAGGCCTTGGGCCTACTTCCAGCCTCGAGGCGCAAATGTTACTGATACCTGTGACATTTGGTGGTGTTAAGCTTCAAGGGGATGAAGTCACACCTTCTACCCAGGGTTATGGAGCTCAGCGCAGGGTAAGATTTTAGGTTATCCCCCTGGCTGGAGGTGTTTAAGCAAAACACCTCACATGCCCAGTACAGTGTATTTCACCCTTTCCCAGTATCAGTAAAGGCCTGCAAGGCCTTGTGCCTACTTCCACCCTCCAGGCACCAATGTTACTGATACCTGTGACATTTGGTGGTGTTAAGCTTCAAGGGGATGAAGTCGCACCTTCTACCCATGGTTATGGAGCTCCGCGCAGGGTAAGATTTCAGGCTTCACCCCAGGCTTAAGGCGTGAAAATAGAACAATTACCATACACAACAATGTGTATTTCACCCATTCGCAGTATCAGGAAAGGCCTGCAAGGCCTTGGGCCTACTTCCAGCCCCCAGGCACAAATGTTACTGATACCTGTGACATTTGGTGGTGTTCAGCTTCAAGGGGAAGAAGTCACACCTTCTACCCAGGGTTATTCAGCTCAGCGCAGGGTAAGATTTTAGGTTATCCCCCTGGCTGGAGGTGTTAAAGCAAAACACTTCACATGCCCAATAAATTGTATTTCACCCCTTTACAGTATCAGGAAAGGCCTGCAAGGCCTTGGGCCTACTTCCAGCCTCCATGCACCAATTTTACTGATACCTGTGACATTTGGTGTTGTTAAGCTTCAAGGGGATTAAGTCACACCTTCTACCCAGGGTTATGGAGCTCAGCACATGGTTCCATTTTAGGTTATCCCCCTGGCTGGAGGTGTTAAAACAAAACACTTCACATGCCCAATAAATTGTATTTCACCTCTTCACAGTATCAGGAAAGGCCTGCAAGGCCTTGGGCCTACTTCCAGCTTCCAGGCACCAATGTTACTGATACCTGTGACATTTGGTGGTGTTAAGCTTCAAGGGGATGAAGTCACACCTTCTACCCAGGGTTATGGAGCTCAGTGCAGGGTAAGATTTTAGGTTATCCCCCTGGCTGGAGGTGTTTAAGCAAAACACCTCACATGCCCAGTACAGTGTATTTCACCCTTTCCCAGTATCAGTAAAGGCCTGCAAGGCCTTGTGCCTACTTCCACCCTCCAGGCACCAATGTTACTGATACCTGTGACATTTGGTGGTGTTAAGCTTCAAGGGGATGAAGTCGCACCTTCTACCCATGGTTATGGAGCTCCGCGCAGGGTAAGATTTCAGGCTTCACCCCAGGCTTAAGGCGTGAAAATAGAACAATTACCATATACAACAATGTGTATTTCACCCATTCGCAGTATCAGGAAAGGCCTGCAAGGCCTTGGGCCTACTTCCAGCCTCCAGGCACCAATGTTACTGATACCTGTGACATTTGGTGGTGTTAAGCTTCAAGGGGAAGAAGTCACACCTTCTACCCAGTGTTATGGAGCTCAGTGCAGGGTAAGATTTCAGGTTATCCCCCCTGGCTGGAGGTGTTAAAGCAAAACACTTCACATGCCCATTAAATTGTATTTCACCCCTTCACAGTATCAGGAAAAGCCTGCAAGGCCTTGGGCCTACTTCCAGCCTCCAGGCACCAATTTTACTGATACCTGTGACATTTGGTGGTGTTAAGCTTCAAGGGGATGAAGTCACACCTTCTACCCAGGGTTATGGAGCTCAGCGCAGGGTAAGATTTTAGGTTATCCCCCTGGCTGGAGGTGTTAAAACAAAACACTGCACATGCCCAATAAATTGTATTTCACCCCTTCACAGTATCAGGAAAGGCCTGAAAGGCCTTGGGCCTACTTCCAGCCCCCAGGCACCAATGTTACTGATACCTGTGACATTTGGTGGTGTTAGGCTTCAAGGGGAGGAAGTCACACCTTCTACCCAGGGTTATGGAGCTCAGCGCAGGGTAAGATTTTAGGTTATCCCCCTGGCTGGAGGTGTTTAAGCAAAACACCTCACATGCCCAGTACAGTGTATTTCACCCTTTCCCAGTATCAGTAAAGGCCTGCAAGGCCTTGGGCCTAGTTCCAGCCCCCAAGCACCAATGTTACTGACACCTGTGACATTTGGTGGTGTTAAGCTTCAAGGGGAAGAAGTCACACCTTCTACCCAGGGTTATGGAGCTCAGCGCTGGGTAAGATTTCAGGTTATCCCCCTGGCTGGAGGTGTTAAAGCAAAACACTCCACATGCCCAATAAAGTCTATTTCACCCCTTCACAGTATCAGGAAAGGCCTGCAAGGCCTTGGGCCTACTTCCAGCCTCCAGGCACGAATTTTACAGATTCCTGTGACATTTGGTGGTGTTAAGCTTCAAGGGGAAGAAGTCACACCTTCTACCCAGGGTTATGGAGCTTAGCGCAGGGTAAGATTTCAGGTTATCCCCCTGGCTGGAGGTGTTAAAGCAAAACACTCCACATGCCCAATAAAGTCTATTTCACCCCTTCACAGTATCAGGAAAGGCCTGCAAGGCCTTGGGCCTAGTTCCAGCCCCCAAGCACCAATGTTACTGACACCTGTGACATTTGGTGTTGTTAAGCTTCAAGGGGATGAAGTCACACCTTTTACCCAGGGTTATGGAGCTCAGCGCAGGGTAAGATTTCAGGCTTCACCCCAGGCTTAAGGCGTGAACATAGAACAATTACCATACACAACAATGTGTATTTCACCCATTCACAGTATCAGGAAAGGCCTGCAAGGCCTTGTGCCTACTTCCAGCCTCCAGGCACCAATGTTACTGATACCTGTGACATTTGGTGGTGTTATGCTTCAAGGGGATGAAGTCGCACCTTCTACCCAGGGTTATGGAGCTCAGCGCAGGGTAAGATTTCAGGCTTCACCCCAGGCTTAAGGCGTGAAAATAGAACAATTACCATACACAACAATGTGTATTTCACCCATTCACAGTATCAGGAAAGGCCTGCAAGGCCTTGGGCCTACTTCCAGCCTCCAGGCACCAATGTTACTGATACCTGTGACATTCGGTGGTGTTAAGCTTCAAGGGGATGAAGTCACACCTTTTACCCAGGGTTATGGAGCTCAGCGCAGGGTAAGATTTCAGGTTATCGCCCTGGCTTGAGGTGTTAAAGCAAAACACTTCACATGCCCAATAAAGTCTAGTTCACCCCTTTCAGAGTATCAGGAAAGGCCTGCAAGGCCTTGGGCCTACTTCCAGCCTCCAGGCACCAATTGTACTGATACCTGTGACATGTGGTGGTGTTAAGCTTCAAGGGGACGAAGTCACACCTTTTACCCAGGGTTATGGAGCTCAGCGCAGGGTAAGATTTCAGGTTATCCCCCCTGGCTGGAGGTGTTAAAGCAAAACACTTCACATGCCCAATACATTGTATTTCACCCCTTCACAGTATCAGGAAAAGGCCTGCAAGGCCTTGGGCCTACTTCCAGCCTCCAGGCACCGATTTTACTGATACCTGTGACATTTGGTGGTGTTAAGCTTCAAGGGGATGAAGTCACACTTTCTACCCAGGGTTATGGAGCTCAGCGCAGGGTAAGAATTCAGGTTATCCCCCTGGCTGGAGGTGTTAAAGCAAAACACTTCACATGCCCATTAAACTCTATTTCACCCCTTCACAGTATCAGGAAAGGCCTGCAAGGCCTTGTGCCTACTTCCAGCCCCCAGGCACCAATGTTACTGATGCCTGTGACATTTGGTGGTGTTAAGCTTCAAGGGGATGAAGTCGCACCTTTTACCCAGGGTTATGGAGCTCAGCGCAGGGTAAGATTTCAGGTTATCCCCCTGGCTTGAGGTGTTAAAGCAAAACACTTCACATGCCCAATAAAGTCTATTTCACCCCTTCACAGTATCAGGAAAGGCCTGCAAGGCCTTGGGCCTACTTCCAGCCCCCAGGCACCAATGTACTGATACCTGTGACATTTGGTGGTGTTAAGCTTCAAGGGGATGAAGTCACACTTTCTACCCAGGGTTATGGAGCTCAGTGCAGGGTAAGATTTTAGGTTATCCCCCTGGCTGGAGGTGTTTAAGCAAAACACCTCACATGCCCAGTACAGTGTATTTCACCCTTTCCCAGTATCAGGAAAGGCCTGCAAGGCCTTGTGCCTACTTCCAGCCTCCAGGCACCAATTTTACTGATACCTGTGACATTTGGTGGTGTTAATCTTCAAGGGGATGAAGTTGCACCTTCTACCCAGGGTTATGGAGCTCCGCGCAGGGTAAGATTTCAGTGTATCCCCCTGGCTTGAGGTGTTAAAGCCAAACACTTCACATGCCCATTAAAGTCTATTTCACCCCTTGACAGTATCAGGAAAAGGCCTGCAAGGCCTTGGGCCTACTTCCAGCCTCCAGGCACCAATTATACTGATACCTGTGACATTTGGAGGTGTTAAGCTTCAAGGGGAAGAAGTCACACCTTCTACCCAGGGTTATGGAGCTCAGCGCATGGTAAGATTTCAAGTTTCACCCCTGGCTGGAGGTGTTAAAGCCAAACACTCCACATGCCCAATAAAGTCTATTTCACCCATTCACAGTATCAGGAAAAGCCTGCAAGGCCTTGGGCCTTCTTCCAGCCCCCAGGCACCAATTTTACAGATACCTGTGACATTTGGTGGTGTGAAGCTTCAAGGGGATGACGTCACACTTTCTACCCAGGGTTATGGAGCTCAGTGCAGGGTAAGAATTCAGTTTATCCCCCTGGCTGGAGGTGTTAAAGCAAAACACGCCACATGCCCAATAAAGTCGATTTCACGCCTTCACAGTATCAGGAAAGGCCTGCAAGGCCTTGGGCCTACATCTATTCTCCAGGCACCAATTGTACTGATACCTGTGACATTTGGTGTTGTTCAACTTCAAGGGGATGAAGTCACACCTTCTACCCAGGGTTATGGAGCTCAGCGCAGGGTAAGATTTCAGCTTTTCACCCCTAGCTGGATGTGTTGAAGCAAAACACTTCTCATGCCCAATAAAGTCTATTTCAACCCTTCACAGTATCAGGAAAGGCCTGCAAGGCCTTGGGCCTACTTCCAGCCTCCAGGCACCTGTTTTTGTGATACTTGTGACATTTGGAGGTTTTCAGCTTCAAGGGGATGAAGTCACACCTTCTACCCAGGGTTATGGAGCTCAGCGCAGGGTAAGATTTCAGGTTATCCCCCTGGCTTGAGGTGTTAAAGCGAAACACTACACATGCCAAGTAAAGTCTATTTCACCCCTTCACAGTATCAGGAAAAGCCTGCAAGGCCTTGGGCCTACTTCCAGCCTCCAGGCACCAATTTTACTGATGCCTGTGACATTTGGTGGTGTTGAGCTTCAAGGGGATGAAGTCACACCTTTTACCCAGGGTTATGGAGCGCAGCGCAGGGTAAGATTTCAGGTTATCGCCCTGGCTTGAGGTGTTAAAGCAAAACACTTCACATGCCCAATAAAGTCTAGTTCACCCCTTTCACAGTATCAGGAAAGGCCTGCAAGGCCTTGGGCCTACTTCCAGCCTACAGGCACCAATTTTACTGATACCTGTGACATTTGGAGGTGTTAAGCTTCAAGGGGAAGAGGTCACACCTTCTACCCAGGGTTATGGAGCTCAGTGCAGGGTAAGAATTCAGGTTATACCCCTGGCTGGAGGTGTTAAAGCAAAACACTTCACATGCCCAATAAATTGTATTTCACCCCTTCACAGTATCAGGAAAGGCCTGCAAGGCCTTGGGCCTAGTTCCAGCCCCCAAGCACCAATGTTACTGACACCTGTGACATTTGGTGGCGTTAAGCTTTAAGGGTAAGAAGTCACACTTTCTACCCAGGGTTATGGAGCTCAGCACAGGGTAAGATTTTAGGTTACCCCCCTGGCTGGAGGTGTTAAAGCAAATCACTTCACATGCCCAAGAAAGTCTATTTCACACCTTCACGGTATCAGGAAAGGCCTGCAAGGCCTTTTGCCTACTTCCAGCCTCCAGGCACCAATGTTACTGATATCTGTGACATTTGGTGGTGTTAAGCTTCAAGGGGAAGAAGTCACAACTTCAACCCAGGGATATGGAGCTCAGCGCAGGGTAAGATTTCAGTTTATCCCCTTGGCTTGAGGTGTTAAAGCCAAACACTTTATATGCCCTTTAACGTCTATTTCACCCCTTCACAGTATCAGGAAAAGGCCTGCAAGGCCTTGTGCCTACTTCCAGCCTCCAGGCACCAATGTTACTGGTACCTGTGACATGTGGTGGTGTTAAGCTTCAAGGGGATAAAGTCACACCTACCCAGGGTTATGGTGCTCAGCGCAGGGTAAAATTTCAGGTTATCCCCCGGGCTCGAGTTGCTAAAGCAAAACACTTCACATGCCCAATAAAGTCTATTTCACCCCTTTCACAGTATCAGGAAAGGCATGCAAGGCCTTGGGCCTACTTCCAGCCCCCAGTTACCAATGTTACTGATACCTGTGACAGTTGGTGGTGTTAAGCTTCAAGGGGAAGAAGTCACACCTTCTACCCAGGGATATGGAGCTCAGCGCAGGGTAAGATTTCAGTTTATCCCCTTGGCTTGAGGTGTTAAAGCCAAACACTTTATATGCCCTTTAAAGTCTATTTCACCCCTTCACAGTATCAGGAAAAGGCCTGTAAGGCCTTGTGCCTACTTCCAGCCTCCAGGCACCAATGTTACTGGTACCTGTGACATGTGGTGGTGTTAAGCTTCAAGGGGATGAAGTCACACCTTCTACCCAGGGTTATGGAGCTCAGCGCAGGTTAAGATTTCAGGTTATCGCCCGGGCTCGAGTTGCTAAAGCAAAACACTTCACATGCCCAATTAAGTCTATTTCACCCCTTTCACAGTATCAGGAAAGGCATGCAAGGCCTTGGGCCTACTTCCAGCCCCCAGTTACCAATGTTACTGATACCTGTGACAGTTGGTGGTGTTAAGCTTCAAGGGGAAGAAGTCACACCTTCTACCCAGGGTTATGGAGCTCAGCGCAGGGTAAGATTTCAGGTTATCCCCCTGGCTGGAGGTGTTAAAGCAAAACACTCTACATGCCCAATAAAGCCTATTTCACCCCTTCACAGTATCAGGAAAGGCATGCAAGGCCTTGGGCCTACTTCCAGCCTCCAGGCACCAATGTTACTGATACCTGTGACATTTGGTGGTGTTAAGCTTCAAAGGGAAGAAGTCACACTTTCTACCCAGGGTTATGGAGCTCAGAGCAGGGTAAGATTTTAGGTAACCCCCCTGGCTGGAGGTGTTTAAGCAAAACACCTCACATGCCCAGTACAGTGTATTTCACCCTTTCCCAGTATCAGGAAAGGCCTGCAACGCCTTGTGCCTACTTCCAGCCTCCGGGCACCAATGTTACTGATACCTGTGACATTTGGTAGTGTTAAGCTTCAAGGGGATGAAGTCACACTTTCTACCCAGGGTTATGGAGCTCAGCACAGGGTAAGATTTTAGGTTATCCCCCTGGCTGGAGGTGTTTAAGCAAAACACCTCACATGCCCAGTACAGTGTATTTCACCCTTTCCCAGTATCAGGATAGTCCTGCAAGGCCTTGTGCCTACTTCCAGCCTCCAGGCACCAATGTTACTGATACCTGTGACATGTGGTGGTGTTAATCTTCAAGGGGATGAAGTCACACCTTTTACCCAGGGTTATGGAGCTCAGTGCAGGGTAAGAAATCAGGTAATCGCCCTGGCTGGAGGTGTTCAAGCAAAACACTTCACACGCCCAATAAAGAGTATTTCACCCCTTCACAGTATCAGGAAAGGCCTGCAAGGCCTTGGGCCTACTTCCAGCCTCCAGGCACCAATGTTACTGATACCTGTGACATTTGGTGGTGTTAAGCTTCAAGGGGATGAAGTCACACCTTTTACCCAGGGTTATGGAGCTCAATGCAGGGTAAGAATTCAGGTAATCCCCCTGGCTGGAGGTGTTAAAGCAAAACACTCTACATGCCCAATACAGTCTATTTCACCCCTTCACAGTATCAGGAAAGGCCTGCAAGGCCTTGGGCCTACTTCCAGCCCCCAGGCACAAATGTTACTGATACCTGTGACATTTGGTGGTGTTAAGCTTCAAGGGGAAGAAGTCACACCATCTACCCAGGGTTATTCAGCTCAGCGCAGGGTAAGATTTTAGGTTATCCCCCTGGCTGGAGGTGTTAAAGCAAAACACTTCACATGCCCAATAAATTGTATTTCACCCCTTTACAGTATCAGGAAAGGCCTGCAAGGCCTTGGGCCTACTTCCAGCCTCCATGCACCAATTTTACTGATACCTGTGACATTTGGTGTTGTTAAGCTTCAAGGGGATTAAGTCACACCTTCTACCCAGGGTTATGGAGCTCAGCACAGGGTACCATTTTAGGTTATCCCCCTGGCTGGAGGTGTTAAAACAAAACACTTCACATGCCCAATAAATTGTATTTCACCTCTTCACAGTATCAGGAAAGGCCTGCAAGGCCTTGGGCCTACTTCCAGCTTCCAGGCACCAATGTTACTGATACCTGTGACATTTGGTGGTGTTAAGCTTCAAGGGGATGAAGTCACACCTTCTACCCAGGGTTATGGAGCTCAGCGCAGGGTAAGATTTTAGGTTATCCCCCTGGCTGGAGGTGTTTAAGCAAAACACCTCGCATGCCCAGTACAGTGTATTTCACCCTTTCCCAGTATCAGTAAAGGCCTGCAAGGCCTTGTGCCTACTTCCAGCCTCCAGGCACCAATGTTACTGATACCTGTGACATTTGGTGGTGTTAAGCTTCAAGGGGATGAAGTCGCACCTTCTACCCATGGTTATGGAGCTCCGCGCAGGGTAAGATTTCAGGCTTCACCCCAGGCTTAAGGCGTGAAAATAGAACAATTACCATACACAACAATGTGTATTTCACCCATTCGCAGTATCAGGAAAGGCCTGCAAGGCCTTGGGCCTACTTCCAGCCTCCAGGCACCAATGTTACCTATACCTGTGACATTTGGTGGTGTTAAGCTTCAAGGGGAAGAAGTCACACCTTCTACCCAGTGTTATGGAGCTCAGTGCAGGGTAAGATTTCAGGTTATCCCCCCTGGCTGGAGGTGTTAAAGCAAAACACTTCACATGCCCATTAAATTGTATTTCACCCCTTCACAGTATCAGGAAAAGCCTGCAAGGCCTTGGGCCTACTTCCAGCCTCCAGGCACCAATTTTACTGATACCTGTGACATTTGGTGGTGTTAAGCTTCAAGGGGATGAAGTCACACCTTCTACCCAGGGTTATGGAGCTCAGCGCAGGGTAAGATTTTAGGTTATCCCCCTGGCTGGAGGTGATAAAACAAAACACTGCACATGCCCAATAAATTGTATTTCACCCCTTCACAGTATCAGGAAAGGCCTGCAAGGCCTTGGGCCTACTTCCAGCCCCCAGGCACCAATGTTACTGATACCTGTGACATTTGGTGGTGTTAGGCTTCAAGGGGATGAAGTCACACCTTCTACCCAGGGTTATGGAGCTTAGCGCAGGGTAAGATTTTAGGTTATCCCCCTGGCTGGAGGTGTTTAAGCAAAACACCTCACATGCCCAGTACAGTGTATTTCACCCTTTCCCAGTATCAGTAAAGGCCTGCAAGGCCTTGTGCCTACTTCCAGCCTCCAGGCACCAATGTTACTGATACCTGTGACATTTGGTGGTGTTAAGCTTCAAGGGGATGAAGTCGCACCTTCTACCCAGGGTTATGGAGCTCCACGCAGGGTAAGATTTCAGGCTTCACCCCAGGCTTAAGGCGTGAAAATAGAACAATTACCATACACAACAATGTGTATTTCACCCATTCACAGTATCAGGAAAGGCATGCAAGGCCTTGGGCCTACTTCCAGCCTCCAGTCACCAATGTTACTGACACCTGTGACATTTGGTGGTGTTAAGCTTCAAGGGGATGAAGTCATACCTTTTACCCAGGGTTATGGAGCTCAGCGCAGGGTAAGATTTCAGGTTATCACCCTGGCTTGAGGTGTTAAAGCAAAACACTTCACATTCCCAATAAAGTCTATTTCACCCCTTTCACAGTATCAGGAAAGGCCTGCAAGGCCTTGGGCCTACTTCCAGCCCCCAGGCACCAATGTTACTGACACCTGTGACATTTGGTGGTGTTAAGCTTCAAGGGGAAGAAGTCACACCTTCTACCCAGGGTTATGGAGCTCAGCGCTGGGTAAGATTTCAGGTTATCCCCCTGGCTGGAGGTGTTAAAGCAAAACACTCCACATGCCCAATAAAGTCTATTTCACCCCTTCACAGTATCAGGAAAGGCCTGCAAGGCCTTGGGCCTACTTCCAGCCTCCAGGCACGAATTTTACAGATACCTGTGACATTTGGTGGTGTTAAGCTTCAAGGGGAAGAAGTCACACCTTCTACCCAGGGTTATGGAGCTTAGCGCAGGGTAAGATTTCAGGTTATCCCCCTGGCTGGAGGTGTTAAAGCAAAACACTCCACATGCCCAATAAAGTCTATTTCACCCCTTCACAGTATCAGGAAAGGCCTGCAAGGCCTTGGGCCTAGTTCCAGCCCCCAAGCACCAATGTTACTGACACCTGTGACATTTGGTGTTGTTAAGCTTCAAGGGGATGAAGTCACACCTTTTACCCAGGGTTATGGAGCTCAGCGCAGGGTAAGATTTCAGGCTTCACCCCAGGCTTAAGGCGTGATCATAGAACAATTACCGTACACAACAATGTGTATTTCACCCATTCACAGTATCAGGAAAGGCCTGCAAGGCCTTGTGCCTACTTCCAGCCTCCAGGCACCAATGTTACTGATACCTGTGACATTTGGTGGTGTTATGCTTCAAGGGGATGAAGTCGCACCTTCTACCCAGGGTTATGGAGCTCAGCGCAGGGTAAGATTTCAGGCTTCACCCCAGGCTTAAGGCGTGAAAATAGAACAATTACCATACACAACAATGTGTATTTCACCCATTCACAGTATCAGGAAAGGCCTGCAAGGCCTTGGGCCTACTTCCAGCCTCCAGGCACCAATGTTACTGATACCTGTGACATTCGGTGGTGTTAAGCTTCAAGGGGATGAAGTCACACCTTTTACCCAGGGTTATGGAGCTCAGCGCAGGGTAAGATTTCAGGTTATCGCCCTGGCTTGAGGTGTTAAAGCAAAACACTTCACATGCCCAATAAAGTCTAGTTCACCCCTTTCAGAGTATCAGGAAAGGCCTGCAAGGCCTTGGGCCTACTTCTAGCCTCCAGGCACCAATTGTACTGATACCTGTGACATGTGGTGGTGTTAAGCTTCAAGGGGACGAAGTCACACCTTTTACCCAGGGTTATGGAGCTCAGCGCAGGGTAAGATTTCAGGTTATCCCCCCTGGCTGGAGGTGTTAAAGCAAAACACTTCACATGCCCAATACATTGTATTTCACCCCTTCACAGTATCAGGAAAAGGCCTGCAAGGCCTTGGGCCTACTTCCAGCCTCCAGGCACCGATTTTACTGATACCTGTGACATTTGGTGGTGTTAAGCTTCAAGGGGATGAAGTCACACTTTCTACCCAGGGTTATGGAGCTCAGCGCAGGGTAAGAATTCAGGTTATCCCCCTGGCTGGAGGTGTTAAAGCAAAACACTTCACATGCCCATTAAACTCTATTTCACCCCTTCACAGTATCAGGAAAGGCCTGCAAGGCCTTGTGCCTACTTCCAGCCCCCAGGCACCAATGTTACTGATGCCTGTGACATTTGGTGGTGTTAAGCTTCAAGGGGATGAAGTCGCACCTTTTACCCAGGGTTATGGAGCTCAGCGCAGGGTAAGATTTCAGGTTATCCCCCTGGCTTGAGGTGTTAAAGCAAAACACTTCACATGCCCAATAAAGTCTATTTCACCCCTTCACAGTATCAGGAAAGGCCTGCAAGGCCTTGGGCCGACCTCCAGCCCCCAGGCACCAATGTACTGATACCTGTGACATTTGGTGGTGTTAAGCTTCAAGGGGATGAAGTCACACTTTCTACCCAGGGTTATGGAGCTCAGTGCAGGGTAAGATTTTAGGTTATCCCCCTGGCTGGAGGTGTTTAAGCAAAACACCTCACATGCCCAGTACAGTGTATTTCACCCTTTCCCAGTATCAGGAAAGGCCTGCAAGGCCTTGTGCCTACTTCCAGCCTCCATGCACCAATGTTACTGATGCCTGTGACATTTGGTGGTGTTAAGCTTCAAGGGGATGAAGTCGCACCTTTTACCCAGGGTTATGGAGCTCCGCGCAGGGTAAGATTTCAGTGTATCCCCCTGGCTTGAGGTGTTAAAGCCAAACACTTCACATGCCCATTAAAGTCTATTTCACCCCTTGACAGTATCAGGAAAAGGCCTGCAAGGCCTTGGGCCTACTTCCAGCCTCCAGGCACCAATTATACTGATACCTGTGACATTTGGAGGTGTTAAGCTTCAAGGGGAAGAAGTCACACCTTCTACCCAGGGTTATGGAGCTCAGCGCATGGTAAGATTTCAAGTTTCACCCCTGGCTGGAGGTGTTAAAGCCAAACACTCCACATGCCCAATAAAGTCTATTTCACCCATTCACAGTATCAGGAAAAGCCTGCAAGGCCTTGGGCCTTCTTCCAGCCCCCAGGCACCAATTTTACAGATACCTGTGACATTTGGTGGTGTGAAGCTTCAAGGGGATGAAGTCACACTTTCTACCCAGGGTTATGGAGCTCAGTGCAGGGTAAGAATTCAGTTTATCCCCCTGGCTGGAGGTGTTAAAGCAAAACACGCCACATGCCCAATAAAGTCTATTTCACGCCTTCACAGTATCAGGAAAGGCCTGCAAGGCCTTGGGCCTACATCTATTCTCCAGGCACCAATTGTACTGATACCTGTGACATTTGGTGTTGTTCAACTTCAAGGGGATGAAGTCACACCTTCTACCCAGGGTTATGGAGCTCAGCGCAGGGTAAGATTTCAGCTTTTCACCCCTAGCTGGATGTGTTGAAGCAAAACACTTCTCATGCCCAATAAAGTCTATTTCAACCCTTCACAGTATCAGGAAAGGCCTGCAAGGCCTTGGGCCTACTTCCAGCCTCCAGGCACCTGTTTTTGTGATACTTGTGACATTTGGAGGTTTTCAGCTTCAAGGGGATGAAGTCACACCTTCTACCCAGGGTTATGGAGCTCGGCGCAGGGTAAGATTTCAGGTTATCCCCCTGGCTTGAGGTGTTAAAGCGAAACACTACACATGCCAAGTAAAGTCTATTTCATCCCTTCACAGTATCAGGAAAAGCCTGCAAGGCCTTGGGCCTACTTCCAGCCTCCAGGCACCAATTTTACTGATGCCTGTGACATTTGGTGGTGTTGAGCTTCAAGGGGATGAAGTCACACCTTTTACCCAGGGTTATGGAGCGCAGCGCAGGGTAAGATTTCAGGTTATCGCCCTGGCTTGAGGTGTTAAAGCAAAACACTTCACATGCCCAATAAAGTCTAGTTCACCCCTTTCACAGTATCAGGAAAGGCCTGCAAGGCCTTGGGCCTACTTCCAGCCTACAGGCACCAATTTTACTGATACCTGTGACATTTGGAGGTGTTAAGCTTCAAGGGGAAGAGGTCACACCTTCTACCCAGGGTTATGGAGCTCAGTGCAGGGTAAGAATTCAGGTTATACCCCTGGCTGGAGGTGTTAAAGCAAAACACTTCACATGCCCAATAAATTGTATTTCACCCCTTCACAGTATCAGGAAAGGCCTGCAAGGCCTTGGGCCTAGTTCCAGCCCCCAAGCACCAATGTTACTGACACCTGTGACATTTGGTGGTGTTAAGCTTTAGGGTAAGAAGTCACACTTTCTACCCAGGGTTATGGAGCTCAGCACAGGGTAAGATTTTAGGTTATCCCCCTGGCTGGAGGTGTTTAAGCAAAACACCTCACATGCCCAGTACAGTGTATTTCACCCTTTCCCAGTATCAGGATAGTCCTGCAAGGCCTTGTGCCTACTTCCAGCCTCCAGGCACCAATGTTACTGATACCTGTGACATGTGGTGGTGTTAAGCTTCAAGGGGATGAAGTCACACCTTTTACCCAGGGTTATGGAGCTCAGTGCAGGGTAAGAATTCAGGTAATCCCCCTGGCTGGAGGTGTTGAAGCAAAACACTCCACATGCCCAATAAAGTCTATTTCACCCCTTCACAGTATCAGGAAAGGCCTGCAAGGCCTTGTGCCTACTTCCAGCCTCCAGGCACCAATGTTACTGATACCTGTGACATTTGGTGGTGTTAAGCTTCAAGGGGATGAAGTCACACCTTCTACCCAGGGTTATGGAGCTCAGCGCAGGGTAAGATTTCAGGTTATCCCCCTGGCTGGAGGTGTTAAAGCAAATCACTTCACATGCCCAAGAAAGTCTATTTCACACCTTCACGGTATCAGGAAAGGCCTGCAAGGCCTTTTGCCTACTTCCAGCCTCCAGGCACCAATGTTACTGATATCTGTGACATTTGGTGGTGTTAAGCTTCAAGGGGAAGAAGTCACAACTTCAACCCAGGGATATGGAGCTCAGCGCAGGGTAAGATTTCAGTTTATCCCCTTGGCTTGAGGTGTTAAAGCCAAACACTTTATATGCCCTTTAACGTCTATTTCACCCCTTCACAGTATCAGGAAAAGGCCTGCAAGGCCTTGTGCCTACTTCCAGCCTCCAGGCACCAATGTTACTGGTACCTGTGACATGTGGTGGTGTTAAGCTTCAAGGGGATAAAGTCACACCTTCTACCCAGGGTTATGGTGCTCAGCGCAGGGTAAAATTTCAGGTTATCGCCCGGGCTCGAGTTGCTAAAGCAAAACACTTCACATGCCCAATAAAGTCTATTTCACCCCTTTCACAGTATCAGGAAAGGCATGCAAGGCCTTGGGCCTACTTCCAGCCCCCAGTTACCAATGTTACTGATACCTGTGACAGTTGGTGGTGTTAAGCTTCAAGGGGAAGAAGTCACACCTTCTACCCAGGGATATGGAGCTCAGCGCAGGGTAAGATTTCAGTTTATCCCCTTGGCTTGAGGTGTTAAAGCCAAACACTTTATATGCCCTTTAAAGTCTATTTCACCCCTTCACAGTATCAGGAAAAGGCCTGTAAGGCCTTGTGCCTACTTCCAGCCTCCAGGCACCAATGTTACTGGTACCTGTGACATGTGGTGGTGTTAAGCTTCAAGGGGATGAAGTCACACCTTCTACCCAGGGTTATGGAGCTCAGCGCAGGTTAAGATTTCAGGTTATCGCCCGGGCTCGAGTTGCTAAAGCAAAACACTTCACATGCCCAATAAAGTCTATTTCACCCCTTTCACAGTATCAGGAAAGGCATGCAAGGCCTTGGGCCTACTTCCAGCCCCCAGTTACCAATGTTACTGATACCTGTGACAGTTGGTGGTGTTAAGCTTCAAGGGGAAGAAGTCACACCTTCTACCCAGGGTTATGGAGCTCAGCGCAGGGTAAGATTTCAGGTTATCCCCCTGGCTGGAGGTGTTAAAGCAAAACACTCTACATGCCCAATAAAGCCTATTTCACCCCTTCACAGTATCAGGAAAGGCCTGCAAGGCCTTGGGCCTACTTCCAGCCTCCAGGCACCAATGTTACTGATACCTGTGACATTTGGTGGTGTTAAGCTTCAAGGGGAAGAAGTCACACTTTCTACCCAGGGTTATGGAGCTCAGAGCAGGGTAAGATTTTAGGTAACCCCCCTGGCTGGAGGTGTTTAAGCAAAACACCTCACATGCCCAGTACAGTGTATTTCACCCTTTCCCAGTATCAGGAATGGCCTGCAACGCCTTGTGCCTACTTCCAGCCTCCGGGCACCAATGTTACTGATACCTGTGACATTTGGTAGTGTTAAGCTTCAAGGGGATGAAGTCACACTTTCTACCCAGGGTTATGGAGCTCAGCACAGGGTAAGATTTTAGGTTATCCCCCTGGCTGGAGGTGTTTAAGCAAAACACCTCACATGCCCAGTACAGTGTATTTCACCCTTTCCCAGTATCATGATAGTCCTGCAAGGCCTTGTGCCTACTTCCAGCCTCCAGGCACCAATGTTACTGATACCTGTGACATGTGTTGGTGTTAATCTTCAAGGGGATGAAGTCACACCTTTTACCCAGGGTTATGGAGCTCAGTGCAGGGTAAGAAATCAGGTAATCGCCCTGGCTGGAGGTGTTCAAGCAAAACACTTCACACGCTCAATAAAGAGTATTTCACCCCTTCACAGTATCAGGAAAGGCCTGCAAGGCCTTGGGCCTACTTCCAGCCTCCAGGCACCAATGTTACTGATACCTGTGACATTTGGTGGTGTTAAGCTTCAAGGGGATGAAGTCACACCTTTTACCCAGGGTTATGGAGCTCAGTGCAGGGGAAGAATTCAGGTAATCCCCCTGGCTTGAGGTGTTAAAGCAAAACACTCTACATGCCCAATAAAGTCTATTTCACCCCTTCACAGTATCAGGAAAGGCCTGCAAGGCCTTGGGCCTACTTCCAGCCCCCAGGCACAAATGTTACTGATACCTGTGACATTTGGTGGTGTTAAGCTTCAAGGGGAAGAAGTCACACCTTCTACCCAGGGTTATTCAGCTCAGCGCAGGGTAAGATTTTAGGTTATCCCCCTGGCTGGAGGTGTTAAAGCAAAACACTTCACATGCCCAATAAATTGTATTTCACCCCTTTACAGTATCAGGAAAGGCCTGCAAGGCCTTGGGCCTACTTCCAGCCTCCATGCACCAATTTTACTGATACCTGTGACATTTGGTGTTGTTAAGCTTCAAGGGGATTAAGTCACACCTTCTACCCAGGGTTATGGAGCTCAGCACAGGGTACCATTTTAGGTTATCCCCCTGGCTGGAGGTGTTAAAACAAAACACTTCACATGCCCAATAAATTGTATTTCACCTCTTCACAGTATCAGGAAAGGCCGGCAAGGCCTTGGGCCTACTTCCAGCTTCCAGGCACCAATGTTACTGATACCTGTGACATTTGGTGGTGTTAAGCTTCAAGGGGATGAAGTCACACCTTCTACCCAGGGTTATGGAGCTCAGCGCAGGGTAAGATTTTAGGTTATCCCCCTGGCTGGAGGTGTTTAAGCAAAACACCTCACATGCCCAGTACAGTGTATTTCACCCTTTCCCAGTATCAGTAAAGGCCTGCAAGGCCTTGTGCCTACTTCCAGCCTCCAGGCACCAATGTTACTGATACCTGTGACATTTGGTGGTGTTAAGCTTCAAGGGGATGAAGTCGCACCTTCTACCCATGGTTATGGAGCTCCGCGCAGGGTAAGATTTCAGGCTTCACCCCAGGCTTAAGGCGTGAAAATAGAACAATTACCATACACAACAATGTGTATTTCACCCATTCGCAGTATCAGGAAAGGCCTGCAAGGCCTTGGGCCTACTTCCAGCCTCCAGGCACCAATGTTACTGATACCTGTGACATTTGGTGGTGTTAAGCTTCAAGGGGAAGAAGTCACACCTTCTACCCAGTGTTATGGAGCTCAGTGCAGGGTAAGATTTCAGGTTATCCCCCCTGGCTGGAGGTGTTTAAGCAAAACACCTCACATGCCCAGTACAGTGTATTTCATCCTTTCCCAGTATCAGTAAAGGCCTGCAAGGCCTTGGGCCTAGTTCCAGCCCCCAAGCACCAATGTTACTGACACCTGTGACCTTTGGTGGTGTTAAGCTTCAAGGGGAAGAAGTCACACCTTCTACCCAGGGTTATGGAGCTCAGCGCTGGGTAAGATTTCAGGTTATCCCCCTGGCTGGAGGTGTTAAAGCAAAACACTCCACATGCCCAATAAAGTCTATTTCACCCCTTCACAGTATCAGGAAAGGCCTGCAAGGCCTTGGGCCTACTTCCAGCCTCCAGGCACGAATTTTACAGATACCTGTGACATTTGGTGGTGTTAAGCTTCAAGGGGAAGAAGTCACACCTTCTACCCAGGGTTATGGAGCTTAGCGCAGGGTAAGATTTCAGGTTATCCCCCTGGCTGGAGGTGTTAAAGCAAAACACTCCACATGCCCAATAAAGTCTATTTCACCCCTTCACAGTATCAGGAAAGGCCTGCAAGGCCTTGGGCCTAGTTCCAGCCCCCAAGCACCAATGTTACTGACACCTGTGACATTTGGTGTTGTTAAGCTTCAAGGGGATGAAGTCACACCTTTTACCCAGGGTTATGGAGCTCAGCGCAGGGTAAGATTTCAGGCTTCACCCCAGGCTTAAGGCGTGAACATAGAACAATTACCATACACAACAATGTGTATTTCACCCATTCACAGTATCAGGAAAGGCCTGCAAGGCCTTGTGCCTACTTCCAGCCTCCAGGCACCAATGTTACTGATACCTGTGACATTTGGTGGTGTTATGCTTCAAGGGGATGAAGTCGCACCTTCTACCCAGGGTTATGGAGCTCAGCGCAGGGTAAGATTTCAGGCTTCACCCCAGGCTTAAGGCGTGAAAATAGAACAATTACCATACACAACAATGTGTATTTCACCCATTCACAGTATCAGGAAAGGCCTGCAAGGCCTTGGGCCTACTTCCAGCCTCCAGGCACCAATGTTACTGATACCTGTGACATTCGGTGGTGTTAAGCTTCAAGGGGATGAAGTCACACCTTTTACCCAGGGTTATGGAGCTCAGCGCAGGGTAAGATTTCAGGTTATCGCCCTGGCTTGAGGTGTTAAAGCAAAACACTTCACATGCCCAATAAAGTCTAGTTCACCCCTTTCAGAGTATCAGGAAAGGCCTGCAAGGCCTTGGGCCTACTTCCAGCCTCCAGGCACCAATTGTACTGATACCTGTGACATGTGGTGGTGTTAAGCTTCAAGGGGACGAAGTCACACCTTTTACCCAGGGTTATGGAGCTCAGCGCAGGGTAAGATTTCAGGTTATCCCCCCTGGCTGGAGGTGTTAAAGCAAAACACTTCACATGCCCAATACATTGTATTTCACCCCTTCACAGTATCAGGAAAAGGCCTGCAAGGCCTTGGGCCTACTTCCAGCCTCCAGGCACCGATTTTACTGATACCTGTGACATTTGGTGGTGTTAAGCTTCAAGGGGATGAAGTCACACTTTCTACCCAGGGTTATGGAGCTCAGCGCAGGGTAAGAATTCAGGTTATCCCCCTGGCTGGAGGTGTTAAAGCAAAACACTTCACATGCCCATTAAACTCTATTTCACCCCTTCACAGTATCAGGAAAGGCCTGCAAGGCCTTGTGCCTACTTCCAGCCCCCAGGCACCAATGTTACTGATGCCTGTGACATTTGGTGGTGTTAAGCTTCAAGGGGATGAAGTCGCACCTTTTACCCAGGGTTATGGAGCTCAGCGCAGGGTAAGATTTCAGGTTATCCCCCTGGCTTGAGGTGTTAAAGCAAAACACTTCACATGCCCAATAAAGTCTATTTCACCCCTTCACAGTATCAGGAAAGGCCTGCAAGGCCTTGGGCCTACTTCCAGCCCCCAGGCACCAATGTACTGATACCTGTGACATTTGGTGGTGTTAAGCTTCAAGGGGATGAAGTCACACTTTCTACCCAGGGTTATGGAGCTCAGTGCAGGGTAAGATTTTAGGTTATCCCCCTGGCTGGAGGCGTTTAAGCAAAACACCTCACATGCCCAGTACAGTGTATTTCACCCTTTCCCAGTATCAGGAAAGGCCTGCAAGGCCTTGTGCCTACTTCCAGCCTCCAGGCACCAATTTTACTGATACCTGTGACATTTGGTGGTGTTAATCTTCAAGGGGATGAAGTTGCACCTTCTACCCAGGGTTATGGAGCTCCGCGCAGGGTAAGATTTCAGTGTATCCCCCTGGCTTGAGGTGTTAAAGCCAAACACTTCACATGCCCATTAAAGTCTATTTCACCCCTTGACAGTATCAGGAAAAGGCCTGCAAGGCCTTGGGCCTACTTCCAGCCTCCAGGCACCAATTATACTGATACCTTTGACATTTGGAGGTGTTAAGCTTCAAGGGGAAGAAGTCACACCTTCTACCCAGGGTTATGGAGCTCAGCGCATGGTAAGATTTCAAGTTTCACCCCTGGCTGGAGGTGTTAAAGCCAAACACTCCACATGCCCAATAAAGTCTATTTCACCCATTCACAGTATCAGGAAAAGCCTGCAAGGCCTTGGGCCTTCTTCCAGCCCCCAGGCACCAATTTTACAGATACCTGTGACATTTGGTGGTGTGAAGCTTCAAGGGGATGAAGTCACACTTTCTACCCAGGGTTATGGAGCTCAGTGCAGGGTAAGAATTCAGTTTATCCCCCTGGCTGGAGGTGTTAAAGCAAAACACGCCACATGCCCAATAAAGTCTATTTCACGCCTTCACAGTATCAGGAAAGGCCTGCAAGGCCTTGGGCCTACATCTATTCTCCAGGCACCAATTGTACTGATACCTGTGACATTTGGTGTTGTTCAACTTCAAGGGGATGAAGTCACACCTTCTACCCAGGGTTATGGAGCTCAGCGCAGGGTAAGATTTCAGCTTTTCACCCCTAGCTGGATGTGTTGAAGCAAAACACTTCTCATGCCCAATAAAGTCTATTTCAACCCTTCACAGTATCAGGAAAGGCCTGCAAGGCCTTGGGCCTACTTCCAGCCTCCAGGCACCTGTTTTTGTGATACTTGTGACATTTGGAGGTTTTCAGCTTCAAGGGGATGAAGTCACACCTTCTACCCAGGGTTATGGAGCTCAGCGCAGGGTAAGATTTCAGGTTATCCCCCTGGCTTGAGGTGTTAAAGCGAAACACTACACATACCAAGTAAAGTCTATTTCACCCCTTCACAGTATCAGGAAAAGCCTGCAAGGCCTTGGGCCTACTTCCAGCCTCCAGGCACCAATTTTACTGATGCCTGTGACATGTGGTGGTGTTGAGCTTCAAGGGGATGAAGTCACACCTTTTACCCAGGGTTATGGAGCGCAGCGCAGGGTAAGATTTCAGGTTATCGCCCTGGCTTGAGGTGTTAAAGCAAAACACTTCACATGCCCAATAAAGTCTAGTTCACCCCTTTCACAGTATCAGGAAAGGCCTGCAAGGCCTTGGGCCTACTTCCAGCCTACAGGCACCACTTTTACTGATACCTGTGACATTTGGAGGTGTTAAGCTTCAAGGGGAAGAGGTGACACCTTCTACCCAGGGTTATGGAGCTCAGTGCAGGGTAAGAATTCAGGTTATACCCCTGGCTGGAGGTGTTAAAGCAAAACACTTCACATGCCCAATAAATTGTATTTCACCCCTTCACAGTATCAGGAAAGGCCTGCAAGGCCTTGGGCCTAGTTCCAGCCCCCAAGCACCAATGTTACTGACACCTGTGACATTTGGTGGTGTTAAGCTTTAAGGGTAAGAAGTCACACTTTCTACCCAGGGTTATGGAGCTCAGCACAGGGTAAGATTTTAGGTTATCCCCCTGGCTGGAGGTGTTTAAGCAAAACACTCCACATGCCCAGTACAGTGTATTTCACCCCTTCACAAAATCAGGAAAGGCCTGCAAGGCCTTGTGCCTACTTCCAGCCTCCAGGCACCAATGTTACTGATACCTGTGACATTTGGTGGTGTTAAGCTTCAAGGGGATGAAGTCACACCTTCTACCCAGGGTTATGGAGCTCAGGGCAGGGTAAGATTTCAGGTTATCCCCCTGGCTGGAGGTGTTAAAGCAAATCACTTCACATGCCCAAGAAAGTCTATTTCACACCTTCACGGTATCAGGAAAGGCCTGCAAGGCCTTTTGCCTACTTCCAGCCTCCAGGCACCAATGTTACTGATATCTGTGACATTTGGTGGTGTTAAGCTTCAAGGGGAAGAAGTCACAACTTCAACCCAGGGATATGGAGCTCAGCGCAGGGTAAGATTTCAGTTTATCCCCTTGGCTTGAGGTGTTAAAGCCAAACACTTTATATGCCCTTTAACGTCTATTTCACCCCTTCACAGTATCAGGAAAAGGCCTGCAAGGCCTTGTGCCTACTTCCAGCCTCCTGTGGTATATAAATAAATAATACCGGATCTATTTTTGGATGAATGAATGAATAACAGATAGCTCAATAAAATAAGAGTCAAGATTCGAGGTAGTAGGAGTTTCTGCAGGTTTATTACAGCATAAGGACAGGATCAGGACAACCTGCATAGGAACAGAGGTGACAGGGCCCAGCAGGACAACTGGGGCCCAGCAGCTGCCGGGGCTTGATCTGGGATGAGCGCGCTAACTTTTAATAATAATACATTGACTTATATACATAGCGCAAACACATAGCATTACATTGCAGTAGGCGTAACAGTGGGTGGAGCAGAAGGCGTGACGCGTAGCAGTCGCGAGAGATAACAGTAAAAAGAGGTGTAACTGGGAGTATACATGGACATGTGATGCAAACGTAGCAGAATATGTCATGAATGGGCGGAAACATTGGAGGGGGCTACCTAAGGAGCCTGGACCTCTAACCTAATGGTGCGCGAAAACTGGCAATGACGTGTTACTAGGAGAAGCTGGGGGCTACGAACTCTGTGCTAGGAGCAGAGACTAGAGTCTGGAGGGTCGGAGCGACATGTACCTAAACCCTATCTGGTATCTGATGTTTAGGGAACATGTTGATATAAACTAGAAGTCATGAGGGGAAAAGCTAACTTGATTCTAAGACTGGACCATGCATTATTCTACATGAAATGCGTGATGAAGAATACTAAATGACCATTAAATACAGTATTTCTCTAACGTGGAGACGTGAAGGCTAGACAATGACGGAAACTATTGATGCAGTTCAGTAGCTCAGGAATGCAGAGAAGAAGGACTGAACTGATAGCTGGAATCATAACATACTCTTGGCAGACTCAGAGGCAGAGCCAAGCTGCACCGGGCACTGCGAGGCAGGAAGTAAGTGAAGGGTCGAGGATACAGGTGGGGGCTGTATCGCTCCTCAGCGAGGCTTTCAGGAGACAGGAGCTGAATCTGTGGTCCGGGCCCTGTTGAGGCCTAGAAACGGGGACTTTATAATGAAATAACGTGCACACTGAGAAACGTGGCAACATAACTTTACATAGGCCTGATATTCGTAGTATTCACGAGGACTGGAAAATGACATACCAGAGGTGGACACAACTGTAATTGCGTCATTAATCAGACATGGGGAATAACATATGCATATTGGTCATGCACACATAACATATGTTGGATGAGGCGTAGGGACACAGAACATGGCAAAATTTACTTTTCCACATTCCCTCCTTGTCACTACGTTTCCATCAGGAAACATCAATATTCATGATACCGTCTATCATTTCATACAGTACCATTTGCTCGTCTCGAATTGTCTTGGAACGGGATTTAGAACGGGGCTTGGGACTAGGAATACAAGAGGTAGCACACATGCTGCAAATCGCAGGGCCACATTGTATACAGAGGCAGCAGCTAAATATGATCGTTACTGCAATACCTAGAAAGGACAGGACTTTCCATCCCCATGCGGAAATTATATTCCAGAACCAACCGGACCATGTCCAGGTGCCTGGATCTTGGTGTAACAGATGGGCAATTTTATGGAGTCTGGTTATAGCTGAATAAACAGACGGCGCGTTATTTGGAATGAAAATGCAGCAACTAGATCCGATGACTCTACAGGCCCCGCCCCTATCGGCCAGTATGACGTCAAGGACGAGACGATTTTGCAAAACGACAAATCTCATAGCAGATTGTTCTTCAGTTAGGTTACCTAGAGCAGAGGCAGTCTCATTTACTACAGCTTCAAGGGTTCTGGTTAACCTACGGATCAGTTTACTATTCTGGACAGGTCCTACAAAGAAGAAGAAACCTTTATTGAAATCTGTATACTGTTCTAGAGTAGTTTCAGTATAATCGACAATTGGGGACTCCCTTCTATGTCTAATGTGTACTAGATGTGTGTTTCTGTGATAATCAGATGGGGCTAGGAAAACAGGTGGCAGTAGGAAGGCAATGTAACAGGTTCCCTCCCAATCGAGGGGCAGACGGACATATGCAGTTTGACCACAAATAAAATAAGAATGGCGTGAAGCTTTAAAAACAGATTTCCCACTGTCACTATACTGGATAACAGTAGTACAGTCACTATGACCTACATGTATGGAACCATAACTACGGACACATAATTCGCCTTTGACAGGTAGTACTGAAATAGCAGGTAAGTCTGGAGTAGTATCAGACTGAACATTCAGGACCATAAAATTCGACGAATAATTACCTAAATTATATACTTCATTTTCTAGATCTAAACCTGTTCTGTGGGGGAGACCTTGCTTGTCTGGAAAACATGTACTGTTAAGAAAAGACATATCTGTTGAGGATGACGTTAACGTGGACCATGCTCCACACGAACCATTGTGTGAAAATGGATAAGGAAAGAGTGGCAGAACTCCCTTTGGTGTCTGGAAAGGGGGGAGTCGACCACACACCCAACAATTAGTGGCATTGCTGGTCTGGTGTGAGTAATGTAACATACGGATAAATGTGTTATTACGCATAGCGAGGCGGTAAGAATATTCGTGAGGAGGCAGATCACTAAACGTGTGCTCTACTGTAGTATTAGCAGACATATTTACATGAGGAACTGGAAAATACAAATAGAATGCATAGCTGGTGCAGGAAATCATAATGCTGATGAATAATATGAAACTCAGAAAAACAATACATCGGTTTGCGTTTAGACTGACTCTCTCACTATGGGGGTCTATTTTATACATGTCAGAAACAATCTAACCGTTTCACCTAGGGGAGGACTTATACAATCAAACTGACTGACTTATTTTACTAGACCTGAGCTTTAACTTATACTCCTGTTGCGGAGTTTTCTCTAACAAGGGAGGGGTTGTAATAATGTCTTGTGCGGGACAGTCCTTTAAAACAATGTTCTGGCAGTCCTTCAAATCCTGGGAAATGTTTTTAGAAACAGATTTCAATCCTTTAAAAAGTTTAATATGAGAAAGGTGGATCCATCCTTTTCTGCCTTCCAACTTGACGGCAGTACGGGTGGTCAAGAGGACCTGACGTGGCTCCTTCCAACGTGGTTCCAGCGGACTTGATCTGTCGAAATTTCTGATCATCACCAAGGAGCCTGGAACGATCTCGTGCGGTGCCACCTCGGTATTGTCTGGAAAAGCGGCAGCAACCTGTGAACGACATGAGTTGAGGGCAGACATCAAGGAAGCTAGGTAATCTGTCAGCATATTACATGAAACATCGGTAATACTTCGGGGTCTAGGAGTACCCCACATGTTAGGGGGGCGGCCGAATACGACCTCATACGGGGACAGACCTGATCTGGAATGTGCGACCATGCGCATATAAAACAGAGCGACTGGCAGAGCTACTAGCCAGTCCACACCTTTTTCTTTACAGACTTTAGCAATGCGGATTTTCAGAGTCTGATTATGTCTCTCTACGAGACCGGCTGCTTCAGGATGGCGTACACAATGAAACTTCCACTGGTACCCTAACAACAGGGAAACGTGCTTCATTAACTCTGAGGAGAATGGCTGACCGTTATCAGAATATACGACTCTAGGGAGTCCGTATCTAGGGAAAAACTCACGAACCAACTGCTTGGCAGTGGTCGCGGCTGTGTAATCTGGAACTGGATATGCTTCTGTCCACCTGGACAAAGCGCATACAACTACAAGGACATACTTGAAACCTCGACATCGCTCCATCTGAATATAATCCATCTGGAGGACCTCAAAAGGGTGGTCAGGGGGCTGGAAACCACCTTGTTCCACCGGGACACTTTTACCTGGATTAAACTGACAACATATCATACAGGTACGGACTTTCTGCTTGGCTGCAGCTCGTAAATGCTTGTTGAACCAAATGTTCTGGATACTGTCTAACATAGCTTTTTCTCCTAAATGTGCTGGACTATGTGCGGTATTGATAATGACTTGAACCATAGAATCGGGGAGAAACCATGTGGCTCTACCCTTCGTTAACCATCCTTGATCTGTCTGAACCCCTCCTTGTTCAGACCATTTCTTGATTTCATCGGGAGTAGCATGTAACTGTATATCTATGACGTCTTGTGTAGGGTCCTTAACTGTCATGCATGTAATCGGATCTGGAGTATGTGTCAGGTTAACTGGAATGTCTGGAGTCTGTGCTGTAAGCTTGGCTGTGCGATCTGCTAGATCATTACCTTGGGAAATAATGTCTGTAACTTTCGTATGTGCTTTGCATTTCATGATAGCAATAGATGTCGGTAAATGTATGGCATCTAACAGGGCTTGAATAAGGAGACCATGCTGAATCTTGGTTCCATGAGAAGTCATGAAACCTCTCTCCTGCCAGAGCACTCCGAAGTCGTGTACAACTCCGAATGCGTAACGTGAATCTGTGTAAACATTAACTTTCAGGTTCTTGGCATGTATACAGGCTTGTGTCAGAGCGACTAGCTCTGCTGCTTGAGCGGACAGGGTATCAATACGGTGTGTTTCAATAACTTCAGTGTCAGTAGTCACTGCATACGCGGCGACTAGTTCTCCTGTACTAGTTCTCATACATGAACCATCCACATAAAGTGTCAGGTCGGGATCTGGTAACGGAATGTCTGTCAGGTCTTGTCTTGGCTTTGTCGTAATATTGACTACTTCCACACAATCATGTGGGTCTGGATTTGAATTAACTGATGGTAACAGTGTAGCAGGATTCAGAACGTTGCAGCGTCTGATTTCTATGTGTGGCTGGAACAGTGTCAATTCATAACCTGTTAAACGTGCAATTGTCAAGTGCTGTGTTTGTGTTCGGTTTAAAAGAACTTCCACGGAATGTGGGACTTGTACTGTCAGGGAATGCCCTAAAACTATGGAATCACTTTGTCTGATAGCTAGTGCTGTGGCTGCAACTGACTTGAGGCACGCAGGCAACGCCTGGGCGACTGGATCTAATGTGCTCGAAAAATAAGCACAGGGCTTGTATTGACCTGCTTGATCTTGTGTGAGAACAGATAATGCTGTACCTTCCCGTTCAGTAACGAAAAGTGTAAAAGGCTTACTGTAGTTCGGTGTAGCTAGAACTGGAGCTTGACATAGGGCTTTCTTTAACTCGTTGAAACTAAGTGTATGGTCAGATGTCCAAGGGAGGACAGTCGATACGGCTGCCTCCTGTGTCGTTAACTGTATCAGTGGCTTGGCTAGAAATGCATACTGGGGAATCCATTGTCTACAATAAGAAGTAAGGCCGATAAAGGCACGTACCTCCTTCTGGGTTCTGGGCTGGGGAAGACTCGCTATTAACTGGATACGGTCGGGTGTCAACTGCCTACCCCTCTTGGACAGTAAGTGTCCTAAGTATACCACTTGCTGGACACAGAATTGAAGCTTCGAAGGTGACACCTTGTGCCCCATCTCGGCTAGGAAATACAAGACTGTAAGTGATGCTCGCTCGCAAGCACGTTCAGAACGGGCTGTGATCAGGAGATCATCGACATACTGGAGTAGGGCAGTGTCAGTTGGCATGTGAATGTTGTCTAGTTGTCTCTTGAGTGCTTGACTGTAAATACTAGGGCTTTCTGTGAAACCTTGAGGAGCGCGTGTAAACATATAGCTCCTTCCATTTAAACAAAATCCGAAAAGAAACTGGCTGTCTGGATGAATTGGAACACTAAAAAATGCATTCTTGAGGTCAATGACAGTGAAAAACATGGCTTCGGAATCAATGGCTGTTAACAGGGAAGAGATGTCTGGAACAACTGGGTACTGAGGAATAATATATTTATTAAGTTCTCGTAAATCAATCACTAATCGATATACTGGGGGTGCATTTGGATCAGTACGTTTCATGACTGGAATGATCGGAGAATTGCATACATTGGAGTCAGTTTCTACAACTACTCCTTGAGCCATGAGCTCGTCAATAATTTTGGACAAGGCTGCTACAGCCTCAGGTGGCAATCTGTACTGTCTGATTCGGGGTAACACTACACCTGGTTTGAGAGTCACACGATGGGGTGTGATTTGCATGTAACCTACATCAGTTGGACCTTGCGCCCATAAGTGCTGCGGAACATTAGACAATCTTGAATCAAAATCTCGTAATACATAGTGACCCTTAAAGTCACGTAGGAACAGACGTATTCCCTCTGGGGAACAGCAAATAACTGCACCTAATTCTTTCAGTGTCTTAATGCCTAACAGATTTTCTGGACATGACTTAGTAAGTAACAGATCAGTAGTACGGGACAATGGACCTACTTCTAGAGTGACTGGCTTAGATATCTCATTAACTATTGGCTTTCCTGAAAATCCAAGGGAAACATTTCTTGAGCCTGAGAGCGGAGCCCCTGGAACTTCGGCGTGACTAATTGTGGTCCTACTTGCCCCTGTATCGATCAAAAACTTTCTGTCTTTCCCTAATACTTGACTGTGAACATAGGGACCTTCTTGATCTACAGGTATCTCGATGAGAGGCAAGCCTACCTCCCTCTCTAGGCTGTTTCATGAATATGACTGGTACTCTGGATACTCTGTCTGAGCATACTGGTACATCTGCGATGTAACGTGCTGTGTTGCAGCAATAGGCTGCGGTGCGGGAACTGTCTGTTGTGCATTCTGTGACTGAGGAATCTGTGAAACTTGTTCTTGTCTAGGCGGACGTGGTCTTTCTTTAGTCTTACCAGTAGCTATATTATGTTTCAGAACTGCACACTCGTTTATAAAATGACCTGGCTGTTTACAATAATTGCAGTTCCCTTTAACGGGAGCTGCAGGATGACTGGCTTGATTCGGACCCCTCTTCTGACTGTCTTGAGGAACAGATTGTGCAACTAGCACTTTCATTTTCGTGTCTTTCATACGTTTTCTCTCGTGTTCTTGCTCTTCCCTAATTCTATTCTGGTGGTACTGGAGCATCTGGAGCATCTGGGACGGAGTATTTGCTTGCCAGGTGCTTTCGACTTTCAAAACTCGATTTTTAATTTGTGGACTTGAATTCTCGACTAATTTGGTAACAAAAAGGTGAGGGTATGACTCACTACTTGTCTTGAGACCACTGTTGATACTGAAACATTTTTCAAATCTAGAATAAAAATCACTAATATCTTCATCTTGTTTCTGTTTACAGGCTGAGATTGCATCCCAGTCTTCCTTCCTTGTTGTCAATAATCTAGGTAAAACTTGAATCAATAATTCTGGTAATTCTTTACATTTATCTCCAAGACCAGTACCTGGTACTCGTGCCTTGTCTTCAGCTTCTAGAGCTGCCCAATCGATCTTTTTCTCTCCCACCTCCCATTCCTTTTCTTTTAATTTTTCATATACCCCTGCGGGTAACAGGACCTTTAACATTTTAATGATATCTGGGTAAGTGTATTCTCCCATACGGAGCATGTCTTTTAATTCTCTATGGAACCCCGCTGGATCTTTGTCATGACAGGGAATTAATTTCTTCATTTCAAGAAGTTCCATCTTTGAAATCGGAGTGTATACAAACACTCGTTGCATTACGCCACCCGCCCCTTGGACTGGGTGGACTTCTCGTAACGGATTCTGTCTGTCTATGTAGAATGATTTACTTTCTGGGGGTGAGACATGAACAAAATGCGGGTTCAGAAACGTTCTATATTTGTGGCGCTGTTCTAGAATGACACTAATTAAATCGGTACCCAGACCTCTCCATCTATACTGGAGTAACTCGTTCAGGACATCGTGTAACGGGCCTGGATCAGAATGTTGACCCTCATACAGAGTAATGAGGTGCTGGATCATATACATACCCACCAGTCGTTGCTCGGCTGGGGGCAGTTTCAGAAACATTTGTGCCACTATTTCGTCTGGAAAAGTGGTAGAATCAGTAATCCATCGGACTGCTGATCGGGCTAGTTCTTGTTCATGCATAGTACTTAATTCACTGTAACCGACTCGTGATTTCAGAATGTGATCGGTAGCTTGAAATACTTGTTCTAGAGAACCTTGTTCTGGTGCTGGATGATGAAAAATAGCTAGACGTAAATGGCGATCTGGAAATCTGGATTTTCCTACATACGCTATTCTGGCGGAATTCTCGTCTTCCTCTTCAGGATCAGAGATACTTTCTTTCTCGCTTACTTGTGCGGCTTTACGCTGTTCGTGTATCTTTACTATCTCTTTACGGATTTTCTTGTACATACTCTCCATAGCACCGACGGTCTTGTGCTTACCCTCGGCTATATTATCACTCCACCTTGTCAGGATTCTCATTTCGGCGGAATCTTTAGACGGGTAATCTTGTTCTCTTATTAGACAATTGATCAGGAACTTTAATATCATGAGCTGGATCTCGGCTTTCCTTTGAGACATAATCTCGCCAATACTTTCTGGATCATCCCCTGTACGGATGAAACGATATATTCTGTCTAGATCTTCTTTCATATTCGGTAAGGTGACTAGATACTCGGTCACTCTCCTTACACGTAAGGAATATAAAACCATATTGTATTCGCCTGGAACTGGATCATAGACACATTCGGTAAGGGTTTGCCTGATTTCTGTAACAGACTGATGTTTGGGCGTACGCTGTAATGCTTGAGCATGTAATTCGAGTAATGTTGAACGCTTGTGTGGCGGCGGGGTTTGAGGAAGACCTCCTCCTGCGGCCCCTAGACTAGAATCGTCGACTGACATTCTTCGTCCTGGCAGAGTCGGTAATTGTAACGTGGGCTGGACTTGTATGGCGGACTGGACCGGGGGTACCGTTAAGGGCACCCCGGGGTCTGGAGGAGCGGGAAGTGCCTGATTTACAGGGACTGGCGGAGCGCGAACAGGATTTGCATATTCTGGGACTGTGTCGTCCAGATAGGACGAAATAAAAATATCAGCTGCGGTCGGTTTGTGACGTAGCTTGGTCGGAACTAATGGTGGCGGGAAATTACTAGATGCCTCTGGGGTCGCTTTTGGGACACCTTCGGCAAGAAGAGGATACATACCCTTAATGAGGGCATGCCTCTGTCTGTCTGACTGTTCGGCTTTGACTTGTTCACCTATCTCGATTAATTCTCTTTCTTGGGCTCGTTCCTGGGATTCTCTACTTAACTCTGACTTTCTGACTTCCTTTTCAGTTCTTCTATGCGCTTCTTTACGCCATAACTCGATGGCATCTTTCTGTGACTGTCTGGCTTTCTTTTTCCATAATGCTTCTTCTACTCGCATGATACATTCGGCATCCCATGTACCCGATACGGGCCATCTATACTTTTCTTCTAACTGTTTGGTATACTCTACCCATAAATCTAGATACATTATGGCGCTTATGCCATGTTTCTGATACATAAAATGACCTGGACTGTCCCTGGGCGGGACAGGAACCGCTTCCTCTAACAGACCCTTTCTAGTTTTTAACTGACGTAACTTGGAAAAGAGCGGCATGACTGAACTGTAATCTGGACACAATACAATACACAATGAAAACACAAAATCACATCACACTCATACCACAACATTAAAATACATAAAGAACATTATAAATAACAGTTCGAACAGAATATTACCTGAAATACTGAGAACAGAAATACAAGAATTTTCTCGAGAACGGAACAGACTAGAGTTACTGGATGCACTGCTATAACAGTACGGAACATACCGGTCCCATAAAGGAACGCATCAAGACCCGTATCCACCTAGGTGAACACTTCGTTTGTGAGTCTGGGCACCACCAACCCACGGACCAGGAGTCAATTTAGATTGGTCCTGTCTAGATACTACCCCAGCAATGGTACTCACCGGGCAGCACGGAACGGAAGGCCTCGGACTGGACTGGATTTCTACGACGACGAACTTCGGACTTCAGTTACGGGTGGGCCTCCGGATACCTCGGACCTTGGACTCTCGGCTTGGGCTCTGGTCGGGACTCGCCGCGTTCCTCCACCGTCTCGTTCGGATGCTGGACCGCCTCCTCCGTCTCCTCCGTGGGCCTGAGGGATACTTGGAGCAGAAATATCTGCCAGTGCACGGTATGGTTCCGTCACGACTGCAGAGGGTCAGGGGGTCGGCGTGGCTTCACCGACGCGTGGGGAAAGGGCAAGTCCCTGTTCGGGCGCCATTATGTGGTATATAAATAAATAATACCGGATCTATTTTTGGATGAATGAATGAATAACAGATAGCTCAATAAAATAAGAGTCAAGATTCGAGGTAGTAGGAGTTTCTGCAGGTTTATTACAGCATAAGGACAGGATCAGGACAACCTGCATAGGAACAGAGGTGACAGGGCCCAGCAGGACAACTGGGGCCCAGCAGCTGCCGGGGCTTGATCTGGGATGAGCGCGCTAACTTTTAATAATAATACATTGACTTATATACATAGCGCAAACACATAGCATTACATTGCAGTAGGCGTAACAGTGGGTGGAGCAGAAGGCGTGACGCGTAGCAGTCGCGAGAGATAACAGTAAAAAGAGGTGTAACTGGGAGTATACATGGACATGTGATGCAAACGTAACAGAATATGTCATGAATGGGCGGAAACATTGGAGGGGGCTACCTAAGGAGCCGGGACCTCTAACCTAATGGTGCGCGAAAACTGGCAATGACGTGTTACTAGGAGAAGCTGGGGGCTACGAACTCTGTGCTAGGAGCAGAGACTAGAGTCTGGAGGGTCGGAGCGACATGTACCTAAACCCTATCTGGTATCTGATGTTTAGGGAACATGTTGATATAAACTAGAAGTCATGAGGGGAAAAGCTAACTTGATTCTAAGACTGGACCATGCATTATTCTACATGAAATGCGTGATGAAGAATACTAAATGACCATTAAATACAGTATTTCTCTAACGTGGAGACGTGAAGGCTAGACAATGACGGAAACTATTGATGCAGTTCAGTAGCTCAGGAATGCAGAGAAGAAGGACTGAACTGATAGCTGGAATCATAACATACTCTTGGCAGACTCAGAGGCAGAGCCAAGCTGCACCGGGCACTGCGAGGCAGGAAGTAAGTGAAGGGTCGAGGATACAGGTGGGGGCTGTATCGCTCCTCAGCGAGGCTTTCAGGAGACAGGAGCTGAATCTGTGGTCCGGGCCCTGTTGAGGCCTAGAAACGGGGACTTTATAATGAAATAACGTGCACACTGAGAAACGTGGCAACATAACTTTACATAGGCCTGATATTCGTAGTATTCACGAGGACTGGAAAATGACATACCAGAGGTGGACACAACTGTAATTGCGTCATTAATCAGACATGGGGAATAACATATGCATATTGGTCATGCACACATAACATATGTTGGATGAGGCGTAGGGACACAGAACATGGCAAAATTTACTTTTCCACACTCCAGGCACCAATGTTACTGGTACCTGTGACATGTGGTGGTGTTAAGCTTCAAGGGGATAAAGTCACACCTTCTACCCAGGGTTATGGTGCTCAGCGCAGGGTAAAATTTCAGGTTATCGCCCGGGCTCGAGTTGCTAAAGCAAAACACTTCACATGCCCAATAAAGTCTATTTCACCCCTTTCACAGTATCAGGAAAGGCATGCAAGGCCTTGGGCCTACTTCCAGCCCCCAGTTACCAATGTTAATGATACCTGTGACAGTTGGTGGTGTTAAGCTTCAAGGGGAAGAAGTCACACCTTCTACCCAGGGATATGGAGCTCAGCGCAGGGTAAGATTTCAGTTTATCCCCTTGGCTTGAGGTGTTAAAGCCAAACACTTTATATGCCCTTTAAAGTCTATTTCACCCCTTCACAGTATCAGGAAAAGGCCTGTAAGGCCTTGTGCCTACTTCCAGCCTCCAGGCACCAATGTTACTGGTACCTGTGACATGTGGTGGTGTTAAGCTTCAAGGGGATGAAGTCACACCTTCTACCCAGGGTTATGGAGCTCAGCGCAGGTTAAGATTTCAGGTTATCGCCCGGGCTCGAGTTGCTAAAGCAAAACACTTCACATGCCCAATAAAGTCTATTTCACCCCTTTCACAGTATCAGGAAAGGCATGCAAGGCCTTGGGCCTACTTCCAGCCCCCAGTTACCAATGTTACTGATACCTGTGACAGTTGGTGGTGTTAAGCTTCAAGGGGAAGAAGTCACACCTTCTACCCAGGGTTATGGAGCTCAGCGCAGGGTAAGATTTCAGGTTATCCCCCTGGCTGGAGGTGTTAAAGCAAAACACTCTACATGCCCAATAAAGCCTATTTCACCCCTTCACAGTATCAGGAAAGGCCTGCAAGGCCTTGGGCCTACTTCCAGCCTCCAGGCACCAATGTTACTGATACCTGTGACATTTGGTGGTGTTAAGCTTCAAGGGGAAGAAGTCACACTTTCTACCCAGGGTTATGGAGCTCAGAGCAGGGTAAGATTTTAGGTAACCCCCCTGGCTGGAGGTGTTTAAGCAAAACACCTCACATGCCCAGTACAGTGTATTTCACCCTTTCCCAGTATCAGGAAAGGCCTGCAACGCCTTGTGCCTACTTCCAGCCTCCGGGCACCAATGTTACTGATACCTGTGACATTTGGTAGTGTTAAGCTTCGAGGGGATGAAGTCACACTTTCTACCCAGGGTTATGGAGCTCAGCACAGGGTAAGATTTTAGGTTATCCCCCTGGCTGGAGGTGTTTAAGCAAAACACCTCACATGCCCAGTACAGTGTATTTCACCCTTTCCCAGTATCAGGATAGTCCTGCAAGGCCTTGTGCCTACTTCCAGCCTCCAGGCACCAATGTTACTGATACCTGTGACATGTGGTGGTGTTAATCTTCAAGGGGATGAAGTCACACCTTTTACCCAGGGTTATGGAGCTCAGTGCAGGGTAAGAAATCAGGTAATCGCCCTGGCTGGAGGTGTTCAAGCAAAACACTTCACACGCCCAATAAAGAGTATTTCACCCCTTCACAGTATCAGGAAAGGCCTGCAAGGCCTTGGGCCTACTTCCAGCCTCCAGGCACCAATGTTACTGATACCTGTGACATTTGGTGGTGTTAAGCTTCAAGGGGATGAAGTCACACCTTTTACCCAGGGTTATGGAGCTCAGTGCAGGGTAAGAATTCAGGTAATCCCCCTGGCTGGAGGTGTTAAAGCAAAACACTCTACATGCCCAATAAAGTCTATTTCACCCCTTCACAGTATCAGGAAAGGCCTGCAAGGCCTTGGGCCTACTTCCAGCCCCCAGGCACAAATGTTACTGATACCTGTGACATTTGGTGGTGTTAAGCTTCAAGGGGAAGAAGTCACACCTTCTACCCAGGGTTATTCAGCTCAGCGCAGGGTAAGATTTTAGGTTATCCCCCTGGCTGGAGGTGTTAAAGCAAAACACTTCACATGCCCAATAAATTGTATTTCACCCCTTTACAGTATCAGGAAAGGCCTGCAAGGCCTTGGGCCTACTTCCAGCCTCCATGCACCAATTTTACTGATACCTGTGACATTTGGTGGTGTTAAGCTTCAAGGGGATGAAGTCACAACTTCTACCCAGGGTTATGGAGCTCAGCGCAGGGTAAGATTTTAGGTTATCCCCCTGGCTGGAGGTGTTTAAGCAAAACACCTCACATGCCCAGTACAGTGTATTTCACCCTTTCCCAGTATCAGTAAAGGCCTGCAAGGCCTTGTGCCTACTTCCAGCCTCCAGGCACCAATGTTACTGATACCTGTGACATTTGGTGGTGTTAAGCTTCAAGGGGATGAAGTCGCATCTTCTACCCATGGTTATGGAGCTCCGCGCAGGGTAAGATTTCAGGTTATCCCCCCTGGCTGGAGGTGTTAAAGCAAAACACTTCACATGCCCATTAAATTGTATTTCACCCCTTCACAGTATCAGGAAAAGCCTGCAAGGCCTTGGGCCTACTTCCAGCCTCCAGGCACCAATTTTACTGATACCTGTGACATTTGGTGGTGTTAAGCTTCAAGGGGATGAAGTCACACCTTCTACCCAGGGTTATGGAGCTCAGCGCAGGGTAAGATTTTAGGTTATCCCCCTGGCTGGAGGTGTTAAAACAAAACACTGCACATGCCCAATAAATTGTATTTCACCCCTTCACAGTATCAGGAAAGGCCTGCAAGGCCTTGGGCCTACTTCCAGCCCCCAGGCACCAATGTTACTGATACCTGTGACATTTGGTGGTGTTAGGCTTCAAGGGGATGAAGTCACACCTTCTACCCAGGGTTATGGAGCTCAGCGCAGGGTAAGATTTTAGGTTATCCCCCTGGCTGGAGGTGTTTAAGCAAAACACCTCACATGCCCAGTACAGTGTATTTCACCCTTTCCCAGTATCAGTAAAGGCCTGCAAGGCCTTGTGCCTACTTCCAGCCTCCAGGCACCAATGTTACTGATACCTGTGACATTTGGTGGTGTTAAGCTTCAAGGGGATGAAGTCGCACCTTCTACCCAGGGTTATGGAGCTCCACGCAGGGTAAGATTTCAGGCTTCACCCCAGGCTTAAGGCGTGAAAATAGAACAATTACCATACACAACAATGTGTATTTCACCCATTCACAGTATCAGGAAAGGCATGCAAGGCCTTGGGCCTACTTACAGCCTCCAGTCACCAATGTTACTGACACCTGTGACATTTGGTGGTGTTAAGCTTCAAGGGGATGAAGTCATACCTTTTACCCAGGGTTATGGAGCTCAGCGCAGGGTAAGATTTCAGGTTATCACCCTGGCTTGAGGTGTTAAAGCAAAACACTTCACATTCCCAATAAAGTCTATTTCACCCCTTTCACAGTATCAGGAAAGGCCTGCAAGGCCTTGGGCCTACTTCCAGCCCCCAGGCACCAATGTTACTGACACCTGTGACATTTGGTGGTGTTAAGCTTCAAGGGGAAGAAGTCACACCTTCTACCCAGGGTTATGGAGCTCAGCGCTGGGTAAGATTTCAGGTTATCCCCCTGGCTGGAGGTGTTAAAGCAAAACACTCCACATGCCCAATAAAGTCTATTTCACCCCTTCACAGTATCAGGAAAGGCCTGCAAGGCCTTGGGCCTACTTCCAGCCTCCAGGCACGAATTTTACAGATACCTGTGACATTTGGTGGTGTTAAGCTTCGAGGGGAAGAAGTCACACCTTCTACCCAGGGTTATGGAGCTTAGCGCAGGGTAAGATTTCAGGTTATCCCCCTGGCTGGAGGTGTTAAAGCAAAACACTCCACATGCCCAATAAAGTCTATTTCACCCCTTCACAGTATCAGGAAAGGCCTGCAAGGCCTTGGGCCTAGTTCCAGCCCCCAAGCACCAATGTTACTGACACCTGTGACATTTGGTGTTGTTAAGCTTCAAGGGGATGAAGTCACACCTTTTACCCAGGGTTATGGAGCTCAGCGCAGGGTAAGATTTCAGGCTTCACCCCAGGCTTAAGGCGTGAACATAGAACAATTACCATACACAACAATGTGTATTTCACCCATTCACAGTATCAGGAAAGGCCTGCAAGGCCTTGTGCCTACTTCCAGCCTCCAGGCACCAATGTTACTGATACCTGTGACATTTGGTGGTGTTATGCTTCAAGGGGATGAAGTCACACCTTCTACCCAGGGTTATGGAGCTCAGCGCAGGGTAAGATTTCAGGCTTCACCCCAGGCTTAAGGCGTGAAAATAGAACAATTACCATACACAACAATGTGTATTTCACCCATTCACAGTATCAGGAAAGGCCTGCAAGGCCTTGGGCCTACTTCCAGCCTCCAGGCACCAACTGTACTGATACCTGTGACATGTGGTGGTGTTAAGCTTCAAGGGGACGAAGTCACACCTTTTACCCAGGGTTATGGAGCTCAGCGCAGGGTAAGATTTCAGGTTATCCCCCCTGGCTGGAGGTGTTAAAGCAAAACACTTCACATGCCCAATACATTGTATTTCACCCCTTCACAGTATCAGGAAAAGGCCTGCAAGGCCTTGGGCCTACTTCCAGCCTCCAGGCACCGATTCTACTGATACCTGTGACATTTGGTGGTGTTAAGCTTCAAGGGGATGAAGTCACACTTTCTACCCAGGGTTATGGAGCTCAGCGCAGGGTAAGAATTCAGGTTATCCCCCTGGCTTGAGGTGTTAAAGCAAAACACTTCACATGCCCAATAAAGTCTATTTCACCCCTTCACAGTATCAGGAAAGGCCTGCAAGGCCTTGGGCCTACTTCCAGCCCCCAGGCACCAATGTACTGATACCTGTGACATTTGGTGGTGTTAAGCTTCAAGGGGATGAAGTCACACTTTCTACCCAGGGTTATGGAGCTCAGTGCAGGGTAAGATTTTAGGTTATCCCCCTGGCTGGAGGTGTTTAAGCAAAACACCTCACATGCCCAGTACAGTGTATTTCACCCTTTCCCAGTATCAGGAAAGGCCTGCAAGGCCTTGTGCCTACTTCCAGCCTCCAGGCACCAATTTTACTGATACCTGTGACATTTGGTGGTGTTAATCTTCAAGGGGATGAAGTTGCACCTTCTACCCAGGGTTATGGAGCTCCGCGCAGGGTAAGATTTCAGTGTATCCCCCTGGCTTGAGGTGTTAAAGACAAACACTTCACATGCCCATTAAAGTCTATTTCACCCCTTGACAGTATCAGGAAAAGGCCTGCAAGGCCTTGGGCCTACTTCCAGCCTCCAGGCACCAATTATACTGATACCTGTGACATTTGGAGGTGTTAAGCTTCAAGGGGAACAAGTCACACCTTCTACCCAGGGTTATGGAGCTCAGCGCATGGTAAGATTTCAAGTTTCACCCCTGGCTGGAGGTGTTAAAGCCAAACACTCCACATGCCCAATAAAGTCTATTTCACCCATTCACAGTATCAGGAAAAGCCTGCAAGGCCTTGGGCCTTCTTCCAGCCCCCAGGCACCAATTTTACAGATACCTGTGACATTTGGTGGTGTGAAGCTTCAAAGGGATGAAGTCACACTTTCTACCCAGGGTTATGGAGCTCAGTGCAGGGTAAGAATTCAGTTTATCCCCCTGGCTGGAGGTGTTAAAGCAAAACACGCCACATGCCCAATAAAGTCTATTTCACGCCTTCACAGTATCAGGAAAGGCCTGCAAGGCCTTGGGCCTACATCTATTCTCCAGGCACCAATTGTACTGATACCTGTGACATTTGGTGTTGTTCAACTTCAAGGGGATGAAGTCACACCTTCTACCCAGGGTTATGGAGCTCAGCGCAGGGTAAGATTTCAGCTTTTCACCCCTAGCTGGATGTGTTGAAGCAAAACACTTCTCATGCCCAATAAAGTCTATTTCAACCCTTCACAGTATCAGGAAAGGCCTGCAAGGCCTTGGGCCTACTTCCAGCCTCCAGGCACCTGTTTTTGTGATACTTGTGACATTTGGAGGTTTTCAGCTTCAAGGGGATGAAGTCACACCTTCTACCCAGGGTTATGGAGCTCAGCGCAGGGTAAGATTTCAGGTTATCCCCCTGGCTTGAGGTGTTAAAGCGAAACACTACACATGCCAAGTAAAGTCTATTTCACCCCTTCACAGTATCAGGAAAAGCCTGCAAGGCCTTGGGCCTACTTCCAGCCTCCAGGCACCAATTTTACTGATGCCTGTGACATTTGGTGGTGTTGAGCTTCAAGGGGATGAAGTCACACCATTTACCCAGGGTTATGGAGCGCAGCGCAGGGTAAGATTTCAGGTTATCGCCCTGGCTTGAGGTGTTAAAGCAAAACACTTCACATGCCCAATAAAGTCTAGTTCACCCCTTTCACAGTATCAGGAAAGGCCTGCAAGGCCTTGGGCCTACTTCCAGCCTACAGGCACCAATTTTACTGATACCTGTGACATTTGGAGGTGTTAAGCTTCAAGGGGAAGAGGTCACACCTTCTACCCAGGGTTATGGAGCTCAGTGCAGGGTAAGAATTCAGGTTATACCCCTGGCTGGAGGTGTTAAAGCAAAACACTTCACATGCCCAATAAATTGTATTTCACCCCTTCACAGTATCAGGAAAGGCCTGCAAGGCCTTGGGCCTAGTTCCAGCCCCCAAGCACCAATGTTACTGACACCTGTGACATTTGGTGGTGTTAAGCTTTAAGGGTAAGAAGTCACACTTTCTACCCAGGGTTATGGAGCTCAGCACAGGGTAAGATTTTAGGTTATCCCCCTGGCTGGAGGTGTTTAAGCAAAACACCTCACATGCCCAGTACAGTGTATTTCACCCTTTCCCAGTATCAGGATAGTCCTGCAAGGCCTTGTGCCTACTTCCAGCCTCCAGGCACCAATGTTACTGATACCTGTGACATGTGGTGGTGTTAAGCTTCAAGGGGATGAAGTCACACCTTTTACCCAGGGTTATGGAGCTCAGTGCAGGGTAAGAATTCAGGTAATCCCCCTGGCTGGAGGTGTTAAAGCAAAACACTCCACATGCCCAATAAAGTCTATTTCACCCCTTCACAGTATCAGGAAAGGCCTGCAAGGCCTTGTGCCTACTTCCAGCCTCCAGGCACCAATGTTACTGATACCTGTGACATTTGGTGGTGTTAAGCTTCAAGGGGATGAAGTCACACCTTCTACCCAGGGTTATGGAGCTCAGCGCAGGGTAAGATTTCAGGTTATCCCCCTGGCTGGAGGTGTTAAAGCAAATCACTTCACATGCCCAAGAAAGTCTATTTCACACCTTCACGGTATCAGGAAAGGCCTGCAAGGCCTTTTGCCTACTTCCAGCCTCCAGGCACCAATGTTACTGATATCTGTGACATTTGGTGGTGTTAAGCTTCAAGGGGAAGAAGTCACAACTTCAACCCAGGGATATGGAGCTCAGCGCAGGGTAAGATTTCAGTTTATCCCCTTGGCTTGAGGTGTTAAAGCCAAACACTTTATATGCCCTTTAACGTCTATTTCACCCCTTCACAGTATCAGGAAAAGGCCTGCAAGGCCTTGTGCCTACTTCCAGCCTCCAGGCACCAATGTTACTGGTACCTGTGACATGTGGTGGTGTTAAGCTTCAAGGGGATAAAGTCACACCTTCTACCCAGGGTTATGGTGCTCAGCGCAGGGTAAAATTTCAGGTTATCGCCCGGGCTCGAGTTGCTAAAGCAAAACACTTCACATGCCCAATAAAGTCTATTTCACCCCTTTCACAGTATCAGGAAAGGCATGCAAGGCCTTGGGCCTACTTCCAGCCCCCAGTTACCAATGTTACTGATACCTGTGACAGTTGGTGGTGTTAAGCTTCAAGGGGAAGAAGTCACACCTTCTACCCAGGGATATGGAGCTCAGCGCAGGGTAAGATTTCAGTTTATCCCCTTGGCTTGAGGTGTTAAAGCCAAACACTTTATATGCCCTTTAAAGTCTATTTCACCCCTTCACAGTATCAGGAAAAGGCCTGTAAGGCCTTGTGCCTACTTCCAGCCTCCAGGCACCAATGTTACTGGTACCTGTGACATGTGGTGGTGTTAAGCTTCAAGGGGATGAAGTCACACCTTCTACCCAGGGTTATGGAGCTCAGCGCAGGTTAAGATTTCAGGTTATCGCCCGGGCTCGAGTTGCTAAAGCAAAACACTTCACATGCCCAATAAAGTCTATTTCACCCCTTTCACAGTATCAGGAAAGGCATGCAAGGCCTTGGGCCTACTTCCAGCCCCCAGTTACCAATGTTACTGATACCTGTGACAGTTGGTGGTGTTAAGCTTCAAGGGGAAGAAGTCACACCTTCTACCCAGGGTTATGGAGCTCAGCGCAGGGTAAGATTTCAGGTTATCCCCCTGGCTGGAGGTGTTAAAGCAAAACACTCTACATGCCCAATAAAGCCTATTTCACCCCTTCACAGTATCAGGAAAGGCCTGCAAGGCCTTGGGCCTACTTCCAGCCTCCAGGCACCAATGTTACTGATACCTGTGACATTTGGTGGTGTTAAGCTTCAAGGGGAAGAAGTCACACTTTCTACCCAGGGTTATGGAGCTCAGAGCAGGGTAAGATTTTAGGTAACCCCCCTGGCTGGAGGTGTTTAAGCAAAACACCTCACATGCCCAGTACAGTGTATTTCACCCTTTCCCAGTATCAGGAAAGGCCTGCAACGCCTTGTGCCTACTTCCAGCCTCCGGGCACCAATGTTACTGATACCTGTGACATTTGGTAGTGTTAAGCTTCAAGGGGATGAAGTCACACTTTCTACCCAGGGTTATGGAGCTCAGCACAGGGTAAGATTTTAGGTTATCCCCCTGGCTGGAGGTGTTTAAGCAAAACACCTCACATGCCCAGTACAGTGTATTTCACCCTTTCCCAGTATCAGGATAGTCCTGCAAGGCCTTGTGCCTACTTCCAGCCTCCAGGCACCAATGTTACTGATACCTGTGACATGTGGTGGTGTTAATCTTCAAGGGGATGAAGTCACACCTTTTACCCAGGGTTATGGAGCTCAGTGCAGGGTAAGAAATCAGGTAATCGCCCTGGCTGGAGGTGTTCAAGCAAAACACTTCACACGCCCAATAAAGAGTATTTCACCCCTTCACAGTATCAGGAAAGGCCTGCAAGGCCTTGGGCCTACTTCCAGCCTCCAGGCACCAATGTTACTGATACCTGTGACATTTGGTGGTGTTAAGCTTCAAGGGGATGAAGTCACACCTTTTACCCAGGGTTATGGAGCTCAGTGCAGGGGAAGAATTCAGGTAATCCCCCTGGCTGGAGGTGTTAAAGCAAAACACTCTACATGCCCAATAAAGTCTATTTCACCCCTTCACAGTATCAGGAAAGGCCTGCAAGGCCTTGGGCCTACTTCCAGCCCCCAGGCACAAATGTTACTGATACCTGTGACATTTGGTGGTGTTAAGCTTCAAGGGGAAGAAGTCACACCTTCTACCCAGGGTTATTCAGCTCAGCGCAGGGTAAGATTTTAGGTTATCCCCCTGGCTGGAGGTGTTAAAGCAAAACACTTCACATGCCCAATAAATTGTATTTCACCCCTTTACAGTATCAGGAAAGGCCTGCAAGGCCTTGGGCCTACTTCCAGCCTCCATGCACCAATTTTACTGATACCTGTGACATTTGGTGTTGTTAAGCTTCAAGGGGATTAAGTCACACCTTCTACCCAGGGTTATGGAGCTCAGCACAGGGTACCATTTTAGGTTATCCCCCTGGCTGGAGGTGTTAAAACAAAACACTTCACATGCCCAATAAATTGTATTTCACCTCTTCACAGTATCAGGAAAGGCCTGCAAGGCCTTGGGCCTACTTCCAGCTTCCAGGCACCAATGTTACTGATACCTGTGACATTTGGTGGTGTTAAGCTTCAAGGGGATGAAGTCACACCTTCTACCCAGGGTTATGGAGCTCAGCGCAGGGTAAGATTTTAGGTTATCCCCCTGGCTGGAGGTGTTTAAGCAAAACACCTCACATGCCCAGTACAGTGTATTTCACCCTTTCCCAGTATCAGTAAAGGCCTGCAAGGCCTTGTGCCTACTTCCACCCTCCAGGCACCAATGTTACTGATACCTGTGACATTTGGTGGTGTTAAGCTTCAAGGGGATGAAGTCGCACCTTCTACCCATGGTTATGGAGCTCCGCGCAGGGTAAGATTTCAGGCTTCACCCCAGGCTTAAGGCGTGAAAATAGAACAATTACCATACACAACAATGTGTATTTCACCCATTCGCAGTATCAGGAAAGGCCTGCAAGGCCTTGGGCCTACTTCCAGCCTCCAGGCACCAATGTTACTGATACCTGTGACATTTGGTGGTGTTAAGCTTCAAGGGGAAGAAGTCACACCTTCTACCCAGTGTTATGGAGCTCAGTGCAGGGTAAGATTTCAGGTTATCCCCCCTGGCTGGAGGTGTTAAAGCAAAACACTTCACATGCCCATTAAATTGTATTTCACCCCTTCACAGTATCAGGAAAAGCCTGCAAGGCCTTGGGCCTACTTCCGGCCTCCAGGCACCAATTTTACTGATACCTGTGACATTTGGTGGTGTTAAGCTTCAAGGGGATGAAGTCACACCTTCTACCCAGGGTTATGGAGCTCAGCGCAGGGTAAGATTTTAGGTTATCCCCCTGGCTGGAGGTGTTAAAACAAAACACTGCACATGCCCAATAAATTGTATTTCACCCCTTCACAGTATCAGGAAAGGCCTGCAAGGCCTTGGGCCTACTTCCAGCCCCCAGGCACCAATGTTACTGATACCTGTGACATTTGGTGGTGTTAGGCTTCAAGGGGAGGAAGTCACACCTTCTACCCAGGGTTATGGAGCTCAGCGCAGGGTAAGATTTTAGGTTATCCCCCTGGCTGGAGGTGTTTAAGCAAAACACCTCACATGCCCAGTACAGTGTATTTCACCCTTTCCCAGTATCAGTAAAGGCCTGCAAGGCCTTGGGCCTAGTTCCAGCCCCCAAGCACCAATGTTACTGACACCTGTGACATTTGGTGGTGTTAAGCTTCAAGGGGAAGAAGTCACACCTTCTACCCAGGGTTATGGAGCTCAGCGCTGGGTAAGATTTCAGGTTATCCCCCTGGCTGGAGGTGTTAAAGCAAAACACTCCACATGCCCAATAAAGTCTATTTCACCCCTTCACAGTATCAGGAAAGGCCTGCAAGGCCTTGGGCCTACTTCCAGCCTCCAGGCACGAATTTTACAGATACCTGTGACATTTGGTGGTGTTAAGCTTCAAGGGGAAGAAGTCACACCTTCTACCCAGGGTTATGGAGCTTAGCGCAGGGTAAGATTTCAGGTTATCCCCCTGGCTGGAGGTGTTAAAGCAAAACACTCCACATGCCCAATAAAGTCTATTTCACCCCTTCACAGTATCAGGAAAGGCCTGCAAGGCCTTGGGCCTAGTTCCAGCCCCCAAGCACCAATGTTACTGACACCTGTGACATTTGGTGTTGTTAAGCTTCAAGGGGATGAAGTCACACCTTTTACCCAGGGTTATGGAGCTCAGCGCAGGGTAAGATTTCAGGCTTCACCCCAGGCTTAAGGCGTGAACATAGAACAATTACCATACACAACAATGTGTATTTCACCCATTCACAGTATCAGGAAAGGCCTGCAAGGCCTTGTGCCTACTTCCAGCCTCCAGGCACCAATGTTACTGATACCTGTGACATTTGGTGGTGTTATGCTTCAAGGGGATGAAGTCGCACCTTCTACCCAGGGTTATGGAGCTCAGCGCAGGGTAAGATTTCAGGCTTCACCCCAGGCTTAAGGCGTGAAAATAGAACAATTACCATACACAACAATGTGTATTTCACCCATTCACAGTATCAGGAAAGGCCTGCAAGGCCTTGGGCCTACTTCCAGCCTCCAGGCACCAATGTTACTGATACCTGTGACATTCGGTGGTGTTAAGCTTCATGGGGATGAAGTCACACCTTTTACCCAGGGTTATGGAGCTCAGCGCAGGGTAAGATTTCAGGTTATCGCCCTGGCTTGAGGTGTTAAAGCAAAACACTTCACATGCCCAATAAAGTCTAGTTCACCCCTTTCAGAGTATCAGGAAAGGCCTGCAAGGCCTTGGGCCTACTTCCAGCCTCCAGGCACCAATTGTACTGATACCTGTGACATGTGGTGGTGTTAAGCTTCAAGGGGACGAAGTCACACCTTTTACCCAGGGTTATGGAGCTCAGCGCAGGGTAAGATTTCAGGTTATCCCCCCTGGCTGGAGGTGTTAAAGCAAAACACTTCACATGCCCAATACATTGTATTTCACCCCTTCACAGTATCAGGAAAAGGCCTGCAAGGCCTTAGGCCTACTTCCAGCCTCCAGGCACCGATTTTACTGATACCTGTGACATTTGGTGGTGTTAAGCTTCAAGGGGATGAAGTCACACTTTCTACCCAGGGTTATGGAGCTCAGCGCAGGGTAAGAATTCAGGTTATCCCCCTGGCTGGAGGTGTTAAAGCAAAACACTTCACATGCCCATTAAACTCTATTTCACCCCTTCACAGTATCAGGAAAGGCCTGCAAGGCCTTGTGCCTACTTCCAGCCCCCAGGCACCAATGTTACTGATGCCTGTGACATTTGGTGGTGTTAAGCTTCAAGGGGATGAAGTCGCACCTTTTACCCAGGGTTATGGAGCTCAGCGCAGGGTAAGATTTCAGGTTATCCCCCTGGCTTGAGGTGTTAAAGCAAAACACTTCACATGCCCAATAAAGTCTATTTCACCCCTTCACAGTATCAGGAAAGGCCTGCAAGGCCTTGGGCCTACTTCCAGCCCCCAGGCACCAATGTACTGATACCTGTGACATTTGGTGGTGTTAAGCTTCAAGGGGATGAAGTCACACTTTCTACCCAGGGTTATGGAGCTCAGTGCAGGGTAAGATTTTAGGTTATCCCCCTGGCTGGAGGTGTTTAAGCAAAACACCTCACATGCCCAGTACAGTGTATTTCACCCTTTCCCAGTATCAGGAAAGGCCTGCAAGGCCTTGTGCCTACTTCCAGCCTCCAGGCACCAATTTTACTGATACCTGTGACATTTGGAGGTGTTAATCTTCAAGGGGATGAAGTTGCACCTTCTACCCAGGGTTATGGAGCTCCGCGCAGGGTAAGATTTCAGTGTATCCCCCTGGCTTGAGGTGTTAAAGCCAAACACTTCACATGCCCATTAAAGTCTATTTCACCCCTTGACAGTATCAGGAAAAGGCCTGCAAGGCCTTGGGCCTACTTCCAGCCTCCAGGCACCAATTATACTGATACCTGTGACATTTGGAGGTGTTAAGCTTCAAGGGGAAGAAGTCACACCTTCTACCCAGGGTTATGGAGCTCAGCGCATGGTAAGATTTCAAGTTTCACCCCTGGCTGGAGGTGTTAAAGCCAAACACTCCACATGCCCAATAAAGTCTATTTCACCCATTCACAGTATCAGGAAAAGCCTGCAAGGCCTTGGGCCTTCTTCCAGCCCCCAGGCACCAATTTTACAGATACCTGTGACATTTGGTGGTGTGAAGCTTCAAGGGGATGAAGTCACACTTTCTACCCAGGGTTATGGAGCTCAGTGCAGGGTAAGAATTCAGTTTATCCCCCTGGCTGGAGGTGTTAAAGCAAAACACGCCACATGCCCAATAAAGTCTATTTCACGCCTTCACAGTATCAGGAAAGGCCTGCAAGGCCTTGGGCCTACATCTATTCTCCAGGCACCAATTGTACTGATACCTGTGACATTTGGTGTTGTTCAACTTCAAGGGGATGAAGTCACACCTTCTACCCAGGGTTATGGAGCTCAGCGCAGGGTAAGAGTTCAGCTTTTCACCCCTAGCTGGATGTGTTGAAGCAAAACACTTCTCATGCCCAATAAAGTCTATTTCAACCCTTCACAGTATCAGGAAAGGCCTGCAAGGCCTTGGGCCTACTTCCAGCCTCCAGGCACCTGTTTTTGTGATACTTGTGACATTTGGAGGTTTTCAGCTTCAAGGGGATGAAGTCACACCTTCTACCCAGGGTTATGGAGCTCAGCGCAGGGTAAGATTTCAGGTTATCCCCCTGGCTTGAGGTGTTAAAGCGAAACACTACACATGCCAAGTAAAGTCTATTTCACCCCTTCACAGTATCAGGAAAAGCCTGCAAGGCCTTGGGCCTACTTCCAGCCTCCAGGCACCAATTTTACTGATGCCTGTGACATTTGGTGGTGTTGAGCTTCAAGGGGATGAAGTCACACCTTTTACCCAGGGTTATGGAGCGCAGCGCAGGGTAAGATTTCAGGTTATCGCCCTGGCTTGAGGTGTTAAAGCAAAACACTTCACATGCCCAATAAAGTCTAGTTCACCCCTTTCACAGTATCAGGAAAGGCCTGCAAGGCCTTGGGCCTACTTCCAGCCTACAGGCACCAATTTTACTGATACCTGTGACATTTGGAGGTGTTAAGCTTCAAGGGGAAGAGGTCACACCTTCTACCCAGGGTTATGGAGCTCAGTGCAGGGTAAGAATTCAGGTTATACCCCTGGCTGGAGGTGTTAAAGCAAAACACTTCACATGCCCAATAAATTGTATTTCACCCCTTCACAGTATCAGGAAAGGCCTGCAAGGCCTTGGGCCTAGTTCCAGCCCCCAAGCACCAATGTTACTGACACCTGTGACATTTGGTGGTGTTAAGCTTTAAGGGTAAGAAGTCACACTTTCTACCCAGGGTTATGGAGCTCAGCACAGGGTAAGATTTTAGGTTACCCCCCTGGCTGGAGGTGTTTAAGCAAAACACTCCACATGCCCAGTACAGTGTATTTCACCCCTTCACAGTATCAGGAAAGGCCTGCAAGGCCTTGTGCCTACTTCCAGCCTCCAGGCACCAATGTTACTGATACCTGTGACATTTGGTGGTGTTAAGCTTCAAGGGGATGAAGTCACACCTTCTACCCAGGGTTATGGAGCTCAGCGCAGGGTAAGATTTCAGGTTATCCCCCTGGCTGGAGGTGTTAAAGCAAATCACTTCACATGCACAAGAAAGTCTATTTCACACCTTCACGGTATCAGGAAAGGCCTGCAAGGCCTTTTGCCTACTTCCAGCCTCCAGGCACCAATGTTACTGATATCTGTGACATTTGGTGGTGTTAAGCTTCAAGGGGAAGAAGTCACAACTTCAACCCAGGGATATGGAGCTCAGCGCAGGGTAAGATTTCAGTTTATCCCCTTGGCTTGAGGTGTTAAAGCCAAACACTTTATATGCCCTTTAACGTCTATTTCACCCCTTCACAGTATCAGGAAAAGGCCTGCAAGGCCTTGTGCCTACTTCCAGCCTCCAGGCACCAATGTTACTGGTACCTGTGACATGTGGTGGTGTTAAGCTTCAAGGGGATAAAGTCACACCTTCTACCCAGGGTTATGGTGCTCAGCGCAGGGTAAAATTTCAGGTTATCCCCCGGGCTCGAGTTGCTAAAGCAAAACACTTCACATGCCCAATAAAGTCTATTTCACCCCTTTCACAGTATCAGGAAAGGCATGCAAGGCCTTGGGCCTACTTCCAGCCCCCAGTTACCAATGTTACTGATACCTGTGACAGTTGGTGGTGTTAAGCTTCAAGGGGAAGAAGTCACACCTTCTACCCAGGGATATGGAGCTCAGCGCAGGGTAAGATTTCAGTTTATCCCCTTGGCTTGAGGTGTTAAAGCCAAACACTTTATATGCCCTTTAAAGTCTATTTCACCCCTTCACAGTATCAGGAAAAGGCCTGTAAGGCCTTGTGCCTACTTCCAGCCTCCAGGCACCAATGTTACTGGTACCTGTGACATGTGGTGGTGTTAAGCTTCAAGGGGATGAAGTCACACCTTCTACCCAGGGTTATGGAGCTCAGCGCAGGTTAAGATTTCAGGTTATCGCCCGGGCTCGAGTTGCTAAAGCAAAACACTTCACATGCCCAATAAAGTCTATTTCACCCCTTTCACAGTATCAGGAAAGGCATGCAAGGCCTTGGGCCTACTTCCAGCCCCCAGTTACCAATGTTACTGATACCTGTGACAGTTGGTGGTGTTAAGCTTCAAGGGGAAGAAGTCACACCTTCTACCCAGGGTTATGGAGCTCAGCGCAGGGTAAGATTTCAGGTTATCCCCCTGGCTGGAGGTGTTAAAGCAAAACACTCTACATGCCCAATAAAGCCTATTTCACCCCTTCACAGTATCAGGAAAGGCCTGCAAGGCCTTGGGCCTACTTCCAGCCTCCAGGCACCAATGTTACTGATACCTGTGACATTTGGTGGTGTTAAGCTTCAAGGGGAAGAAGTCACACTTTCTACCCAGGGTTATGGAGCTCAGAGCAGGGTAAGATTTTAGGTAACCCCCCTGGCTGGAGGTGTTTAAGCAAAACACCTCACATGCCCAGTACAGTGTATTTCACCCTTTCCCAGTATCAGGAAAGGCCTGCAACGCCTTGTGCCTACTTCCAGCCTCCGGGCACCAATGTTACTGATACCTGTGACATTTGGTAGTGTTAAGCTTCAAGGGGATGAAGTCACACTTTCTACCCAGGGTTATGGAGCTCAGCACAGGGTAAGATTTTAGGTTATCCCCCTGGCTGGAGGTGTTTAAGCAAAACACCTCACATGCCCAGTACAGTGTATTTCACCCTTTCCCAGTATCAGGATAGTCCTGCAAGGCCTTGTGCCTACTTCCAGCCTCCAGGCACCAATGTTACTGATACCTGTGACATGTGGTGGTGTTAATCTTCAAGGGGATGAAGTCACACCTTTTACCCAGGGTTATGGAGCTCAGTGCAGGGTAAGAAATCAGGTAATCGCCCTGGCTGGAGGTGTTCAAGCAAAACACTTCACACGCCCAATAAAGAGTATTTCACCCCTTCACAGTATCAGGAAAGGCCTGCAAGGCCTTGGGCCTACTTCCAGCCTCCAGGCACCAATGTTACTGATACCTGTGACATTTGGTGGTGTTAAGCTTCAAGGGGATGAAGTCACACCTTTTACCCAGGGTTATGGAGCTCAGTGCAGGGTAAGAATTCAGGTAATCCCCCTGGCTGGAGGTGTTAAAGCAAAACACTCTACATGCCCAATAAAGTCTATTTCACCCCTTCACAGTATCAGGAAAGGCCTGCAAGGCCTTGGGCCTACTTCCAGCCCCCAGGCACAAATGTTACTGATACCTGTGACATTTGGTGGTGTTAAGCTTCAAGGGGAAGAAGTCACACCTTCTACCCAGGGTTATTCAGCTCAGCGCAGGGTAAGATTTTAGGTTATCCCCCTGGCTGGAGGTGTTAAAGCAAAACACTTCACATGCCCAATAAATTGTATTTCACCCCTTTACAGTATCAGGAAAGGCCTGCAAGGCCTTGGGCCTACTTCCAGCCTCCATGCACCAATTTTACTGATACCTGTGACATTTGGTGTTGTTAAGCTTCAAGGGGATTAAGTCACACCTTCTACCCAGGGTTATGGAGCTCAGCACAGGGTACCATTTTAGGTTATCCCCCTGGCTGGAGGTGTTAAAACAAAACACTTCACATGCCCAATAAATTGTATTTCACCTCTTCACAGTATCAGGAAAGGCCTGCAAGGCCTTGGGCCTACTTCCAGCTTCCAGGCACCAATGTTACTGATACCTGTGACATTTGGTGGTGTTAAGCTTCAAGGGGATGAAGTCACACCTTCTACCCAGGGTTATGGAGCTCAGCGCAGGGTAAGATTTTAGGTTATCCCCCTGGCTGGAGGTGTTTAAGCAAAACACCTCACATGCCCAGTACAGTGTATTTCACCCTTTCCCAGTATCAGTAAAGGCCTGCAAGGCCTTGTGCCTACTTCCAGCCTCCAGGCACCAATGTTACTGATACCTGTGACATTTGGTGGTGTTAAGCTTCAAGGGGATGAAGTCGCACCTTCTACCCATGGTTATGGAGCTCCGCGCAGGGTAAGATTTCAGGCTTCACCCCAGGCTTAAGGCGTGAAAATAGAACAATTACCATACACAACAATGTGTATTTCACCCATTCGCAGTATCAGGAAAGGCCTGCAAGGCCTTGGGCCTACTTCCAGCCTCCAGGCACCAATGTTACTGATACCTGTGACATTTGGTGGTGTTAAGCTTCAAGGGGAAGAAGTCACACCTTCTACCCAGTGTTATGGAGCTCAGTGCAGGGTAAGATTTCAGGTTATCCCCCCTGGCTGGAGGTGTTAAAGCAAAACACTTCACATGCCCATTAAATTGCATTTCACCCCTTCACAGTATCAGGAAAATCCTGCAAGGCCTTGGGCCTACTTCCAGCCTCCAGGCACCAATTTTACTGATACCTGTGACATTTGGTGGTGTTAAGCTTCAAGGGGATGAAGTCACACCTTCTACCCAGGGTTATGGAGCTCAGCGCAGGGTAAGATTTTAGGTTATCCCCCTGGCTGGAGGTGTTAAAACAAAACACTGCACATGCCCAATAAATTGTATTTCACCCCTTCACAGTATCAGGAAAGGCCTGCAAGGCCTTGGGCCTACTTCCAACCCACAGGCACCAATGTTACTGATACCTGTGACATTTGGTGGTGTTAGGCTTCAAGGGGATGAAGTCACACCTTCTACCCAGGGTTATGGAGCTCAGCGCAGGGTAAGATTTTAGGTTATCCCCCTGGCTGGAGGTGTTTAAGCAAAACACCTCACATGCCCAGTACAGTGTATTTCACCCTTTCCCAGTATCAGTAAAGGCCTGCAAGGCCTTGTGCCTACTTCCAGCCTCCAGGCACCAATGTTACTGATACCTGTGACATTTGGTGGTGTTAAGCTTCAAGGGGATGAAGTCGCACCTTCTACCCAGGGTTATGGAGCTCCACGCAGGGTAAGATTTCAGGCTTCACCCCAGGCTTAAGGCGTGAAAATAGAACAATTACCATACACAACAATGTGTATTTCACCCATTCACAGTATCAGGAAAGGCATGCAAGGCCTTGGGCCTACTTCCAGCCTCCAGTCACCAATGTTACTGACACCTGTGACATTTGGTGGTGTTAAGCTTCAAGGGGATGAAGTCATACCTTTTACCCAGGGTTATGGAGCTCAGCGCAGGGTAAGATTTCAGGTTATCACCCTGGCTTGAGGTGTTAAAGCAAAACACTTCACATTCCCAATAAAGTCTATTTCACCCCTTTCACAGTATCAGGAAAGGCCTGCAAGGCCTTGGGCCTACTTCCAGCCCCCAGGCACCAATGTTACTGACACCTGTGACATTTGGTGGTGTTAAGCTTCAAGGGAAAGAAGTCACACCTTCTACCCAGGGTTATGGAGCTCAGCGCTGGGTAAGATTTCAGGTTATCCCCCTGGCTGGAGGTGTTAAAGCAAAACACTCCACATGCCCAATAAAGTCTATTTCACCCCTTCACAGTATCAGGAAAGGCTGCAAGGCCTTGGGCCTAGTTCCAGCCTCCAGGCACGACACGAATTTTACAGATACCTGTGACATTTGGTGGTGTTAAGCTTCAAGGGGAAGAAGTCACACCTTCTACCCAGGGTTATGGAGCTTAGCGCAGGGTAAGATTTCAGGTTATCCCCCTGGCTGGAGGTGTTAAAGCAAAACACTCCACATGCCCAATAAAGTCTATTTCACCCCTTCACAGTATCAGGAAAGGCTGCAAGGCCTTGGGCCTAGTTCCAGCCCCCAAGCACCAATGTTACTGACACCTGTGACATTTGGTGTTGTTAAGCTTCAAGGGGATGAAGTCACACCTTTTACCCAGGGTTATGGAGCTCAGCGCAGGGTAAGATTTCAGGCTTCACCCCAGGCTTAAGGCGTGAACATAGAACAATTACCATACACAACAATGTGTATTTCACCCATTCACAGTATCAGGAAAGGCCTGCAAGGCCTTGTGCCTACTTCCAGCCTCCAGGCACCAATGTTACTGATACCTGTGACATTTGGTGGTGTTATGCTTCAAGGGGATGAAGTCGCACCTTCTACCCAGGGTTATGGAGCTCAGCGCAGGGTAAGATTTCAGGCTTCACCCCAGACTTAAGGCGTGAAAATAGAACAATTACCATACACAACAATGTGTATTTCCCCCATTCACAGTATCAGGAAAGGCCTGCAAGGCCTTGGGCCTACTTCCAGCCTCCAGGCACCAATGTTACTGATACCTGTGACATTTGGTGGTGTTAAGCTTCAAGGGGATGAAGTCACACCTTCTACCCAGGGTTATGGAGCTCAGCGCAGGGTAAGATTTTAGGTTATCCCCCTGGCTGGAGGTGTTTAAGCAAAACACCTCACATGCCCAGTACAGTGTATTTCACCCTTTCCCAGTATCAGTAAAGGCCTGCAAGGCCTTGTGCCTACTTCCAGCCTCCAGGCACCAATGTTACTGATACCTGTGACATTTGGTGGTGTTAAGCTTCAAGGGGATGAAGTCGCACCTTCTACCCATGGTTATGGAGCTCCGCGCAGGGTAAGATTTCAGGCTTCACCCCAGGCTTAAGGCGTGAAAATAGAACAATTACCATACACAACAATGTGTATTTCACCCATTCGCAGTATCAGGAAAGGCCTGCAAGGCCTTGGGCCTACTTCCAGCCTCCAGGCACCAATGTTACTGATACCTGTGACATTTGGTGGTGTTAAGCTTCAAGGGGAAGAAGTCACACCTTCTACCCAGTGTTATGGAGCTCAGTGCAGGGTAAGATTTCAGGTTATCCCCCCTGGCTGGAGGTGTTAAAGCAAAACACTTCACATGCCCATTAAATTGTATTTCACCCCTTCACAGTATCAGGAAAATCCTGCAAGGCCTTGGGCCTACTTCCAGCCTCCAGGCACCAATTTTACTGATACCTGTGACATTTGGTGGTGTTAAGCTTCAAGGGGATGAAGTCACACCTTCTACCCAGGGTTATGGAGCTCAGCGCAGGGTAAGATTTTAGGTTATCCCCCTGGCTGGAGGTGTTAAAACAAAACACTGCACATGCCCAATAAATTGTATTTCACCCCTTCACAGTATCAGGAAAGGCCTGCAAGGCCTTGGGCCTACTTCCAACCCACAGGCACCAATGTTACTGATACCTGTGACATTTGGTGGTGTTAGGCTTCAAGGGGATGAAGTCACACCTTCTACCCAGGGTTATGGAGCTCAGCGCAGGGTAAGATTTTAGGTTATCCCCCTGGCTGGAGGTGTTTAAGCAAAACACCTCACATGCCCAGTACAGTGTATTTCACCCTTTCCCAGTATCAGTAAAGGCCTGCAAGGCCTTGTGCCTACTTCCAGCCTCCAGGCACCAATGTTACTGATACCTGTGACATTTGGTGGTGTTAAGCTTCAAGGGGATGAAGTCGCACCTTCTACCCAGGGTTATGGAGCTCCACGCAGGGTAAGATTTCAGGCTTCACCCCAGGCTTAAGGCGTGAAAATAGAACAATTACCATACACAACAATGTGTATTTCACCCATTCACAGTATCAGGAAAGGCATGCAAGGCCTTGGGCCTACTTCCAGCCTCCAGTCACCAATGTTACTGACACCTGTGACATTTGGTGGTGTTAAGCTTCAAGGGGATGAAGTCATACCTTTTACCCAGGGTTATGGAGCTCAGCGCAGGGTAAGATTTCAGGTTATCACCCTGGCTTGAGGTGTTAAAGCAAAACACTTCACATTCCCAATAAAGTCTATTTCACCCCTTTCACAGTATCAGGAAAGGCCTGCAAGGCCTTGGGCCTACTTCCAGCCCCCAGGCACCAATGTTACTGACACCTGTGACATTTGGTGGTGTTAAGCTTCAAGGGAAAGAAGTCACACCTTCTACCCAGGGTTATGGAGCTCAGCGCTGGGTAAGATTTCAGGTTATCCCCCTGGCTGGAGGTGTTAAAGCAAAACACTCCACATGCCCAATAAAGTCTATTTCACCCCTTCACAGTATCAGGAAAGGCTGCAAGGCCTTGGGCCTAGTTCCAGCCTCCAGGCACGACACGAATTTTACAGATACCTGTGACATTTGGTGGTGTTAAGCTTCAAGGGGAAGAAGTCACACCTTCTACCCAGGGTTATGGAGCTTAGCGCAGGGTAAGATTTCAGGTTATCCCCCTGGCTGGAGGTGTTAAAGCAAAACACTCCACATGCCCAATAAAGTCTATTTCACCCCTTCACAGTATCAGGAAAGGCTGCAAGGCCTTGGGCCTAGTTCCAGCCCCCAAGCACCAATGTTACTGACACCTGTGACATTTGGTGTTGTTAAGCTTCAAGGGGATGAAGTCACACCTTTTACCCAGGGTTATGGAGCTCAGCGCAGGGTAAGATTTCAGGCTTCACCCCAGGCTTAAGGCGTGAACATAGAACAATTACCATACACAACAATGTGTATTTCACCCATTCACAGTATCAGGAAAGGCCTGCAAGGCCTTGTGCCTACTTCCAGCCTCCAGGCACCAATGTTACTGATACCTGTGACATTTGGTGGTGTTATGCTTCAAGGGGATGAAGTCGCACCTTCTACCCAGGGTTATGGAGCTCAGCGCAGGGTAAGATTTCAGGCTTCACCCCAGACTTAAGGCGTGAAAATAGAACAATTACCATACACAACAATGTGTATTTCCCCCATTCACAGTATCAGGAAAGGCCTGCAAGGCCTTGGGCCTACTTCCAGCCTCCAGGCACCAATGTTACTGATACCTGTGACATTCGGTGGTGTTAAGCTTCAAGGGGATGAAGTCACACCTTTTACCCAGGGTTATGGAGCTCAGCGCAGGGTAAGATTTCAGGTTATCGCCCTGGCTTGAGGTGTTAAAGCAAAACACTTCACATGCCCAATAAAGTCTAGTTCACCCCTTTCAGAGTATCAGGAAAGGCCTGCAAGGCCTTGGGCCTACTTCCAGCCTCCAGGCACCAATTGTACTGATACCTGTGACATGTGGTGGTATTAAGCTTCAAGGGGACGAAGTCACACCTTTTACCCAGGGTTATGGAGCTCAGCGCAGGGTAAGATTTCAGGTTATCCCCCCTGGCTGGAGGTGTTAAAGCAAAACACTTCACATGCCCAATACATTGTATTTCACCCCTTCACAGTATCAGGAAAAGGCCTGCAAGGCCTTGGGCCTACTTCCAGCCTCCAGGCACCGATTTTACTGATACCTGTGACATTTGGTGGTGTTAAGCTTCAAGGGGATGAAGTCACACTTTCTACCCAGGGTTATGGAGCTCAGCGCAGGGTAAGAATTCAGGTTATCCCCCTGGCTGGAGGTGTTAAAGCAAAACACTTCACATGCCCATTAAACTCTATTTCACCCCTTCACAGTATCAGGAAAGGCCTGCAAGGCCTTGTGCCTACTTCCAGCCCCCAGGCACCAATGTTACTGATGCCTGTGACATTTGGTGGTGTTAAGCTTCAAGGGGATGAAGTCGCACCTTTTACCCAGGGTTATGGAGCTCAGCGCAGGGTAAGATTTCAGGTTATCCCCCTGGCTTGAGGTGTTAAAGCAAAACACTTCACATGCCCAATAAAGTCTATTTCACCCCTTCCCGGTATCAGGAAAGGCCTGCAAGGCCTTGGGCCTACTTCCAGCCCCCAGGCACCAATGTACTGATACCTGTGACATTTGGTGGTGTTAAGCTTCAAGGGGATGAAGTCACACTTTCTACCCAGGTTTATGGAGCTCAGTGCAGGGTAAGATTTTAGGTTATCCCCCTGGCTGGAGGTGTTTAAGCAAAACACCTCACATGCCCAGTACAGTGTATTTCACCCTTTCCCAGTATCAGGAAAGGCCTGCAAGGCCTTGTGCCTACTTCCAGCCTCCAGGCACCAATTTTACTGATACCTGTGACATTTGGTGGTGTTAATCTTCAAGGGGATGAAGTTGCACCTTCTACCCAGGGTTATGGAGCTCCGCGCAGGGTAAGATTTCAGTGTATCCCCCTGGCTTGAGGTGTTAAAGCCAAACACTTCACATGCCCATTAAAGTCTATTTCACCCCTTGACAGTATCAGGAAAAGGCCTGCAAGGCCTTGGGCCTACTTCCAGCCTCCAGGCACCAATTATACTGATACCTGTGACATTTGGAGGTGTTAAGCTTCAAGGGGAAGAAGTCACACCTTCTACCCAGGGTTATGGAGCTCAGCGCATGGTAAGATTTCAAGTTTCACCCCTGGCTGGAGGTGTTAAAGCCAAACACTCCACATGCCCAATAAAGTCTATTTCACCCATTCACAGTATCAGGAAAAGCCTGCAAGGCCTTGGGCCTTCTTCCAGCCCCCAGGCACCAATTTTACAGATACCTGTGACATTTGGTGGTGTGAAGCTTCAAGGGGATGAAGTCACACTTTCTACCCAGGGTTATGGAGCTCAGTGCAGGGTAAGAATTCAGTTTATCCCCCTGGCTGGAGGTGTTAAAGCAAAACACGCCACATGCCCAATAAAGTCTATTTCACGCCTTCACAGTATCAGGAAAGGCCTGCAAGGCCTTGGGCCTACATCTATTCTCCAGGCACCAATTGTACTGATACCTGTGACATTTGGTGTTGTTCAACTTCAAGGGGGTGAAGTCACACCTTCTACCCAGGGTTATGGAGCTCAGCGCAGGGTAAGATTTCAGCTTTTCACCCCTAGCTGGATGTGTTGAAGCAAAACACTTCTCATGCCCAATAAAGTCTATTTCAACCCTTCACAGTATCAGGAAAGGCCTGCAAGGCCTTGGGCCTACTTCCAGCCTCCAGGCACCTGTTTTTGTGATACTTGTGACATTTGGAGGTTTTCAGCTTCAAGGGGATGAAGTCACACCTTCTACCCAGGGTTATGGAGCTCAGCGCAGGGTAAGATTTCAGGTTATCCCCCGGGCTTGAGGTGTTAAAGCGAAACACTACACATGCCAAGTAAAGTCTATTTCACCCCTTCACAGTATCAGGAAAAGCCTGCAAGGCCTTGGGCCTACTTCCAGCCTCCAGGCACCAATTTTACTGATGCCTGTGACATTTGGTGGTGTTGAGCTTCAAGGGGATGAAGTCACACCTTTTACCCAGGGTTATGGAGCGCAGCGCAGGGTAAGATTTCAGGTTATTGCCCTGGCTTGAGGTGTTAAAGCAAAACACTTCACATGCCCAATAAAGTCTAGTTCACCCCTTTCACAGTATCAGGAAAGGCCTGCAAGGCCTTGGGCCTACTTCCAGCCTACAGGCACCAATTTTACTGATACCTGTGACATTTGGAGGTGTTAAGCTTCAAGGGGAAGAGGTCACACCTTCTACCCAGGGTTATGGAGCTCAGTGCAGGGTAAGAATTCAGGTTATACCCCTGGCTGGAGGTGTTAAAGCAAAACACTTCACATGCCCAATACATTGTATTTCACCCCTTCACAGTATCAGGAAAGGCCTGCAAGGCCTTGGGCCTAGTTCCAGCCCCCAAGCACCAATGTTACTGACACCTGTGACATTTGGTGGTGTTAAGCTTTAAGGGTAAGAAGTCACACTTTCTACCCAGGGTTATGGAGCTCAGCACAGGGTAAGGTTTTAGGTTATCCCCCTGGCTGGAGGTGTTTAAGCAAAACACCTCACATGCCCAGTACAGTGTATTTCACCCTTTCCCAGTATCAGGATAGTCCTGCAAGGCCTTGTGCCTACTTCCAGCCTCCAGGCACCAATGTTACTGATACCTGTGACATGTGGTGGTGTTAAGCTTCAAGGGGATGAAGTCACACCTTTTACCCAGGGTTATGGAGCTCAGTGCAGGGTAAGAATTCAGGTAATCCCCCTGGCTGGAGGTGTTAAAGCAAAACACTCCACATGCCCAATAAAGTCTATTTCACCCCTTCACAGTATCAGGAAAGGCCTGCAAGGCCTTGTGCCTACTTCCAGCCTCCAGGCACCAATGTTACTGATACCTGTGACATTTGGTGGTGTTAAGCTTCAAGGGGATGAAGTCACACCTTCTACCCAGGGTTATGGAGCTCAGCGCAGGGTAAGATTTCAGGTTATCCCCCTGGCTGGAGGTGTTAAAGCAAATCACTTCACATGCCCAAGAAAGTCTATTTCACACCTTCACGGTATCAGGAAAGGCCTGCAAGGCCTTTTGCCTACTTCCAGCCTCCAGGCACCAATGTTACTGATATCTGTGACATTTGGTGGTGTTAAGCTTCAAGGGGAAGAAGTCACAACTTCAACCCAGGGATATGGAGCTCAGCGCAGGGTAAGATTTCAGGTTATCGCCCGGGCTCGAGTTGCTAAAGCAAAACACTTCACATGCCCAATAAAGTCTATTTCACCCCTTTCACAGTATCAGGAAAGGCATGCAAGGCCTTGGGCCTACTTCCAGCCCCCAGTTACCAATGTTACTGATACCTGTGACAGTTGGTGGTGTTAAGCTTCAAGGGGAAGAAGTCACACCTTCTACCCAGGGATATGGAGCTCAGCGCAGGGTAAGATTTCAGTTTATCCCCTTGGCTTGAGGTGTTAAAGCCAAACACTTTATATGCCCTTTAACGTCTATTTCACCCCTTCACAGTATCAGGAAAAGGCCTGCAAGGCCTTGTGCCTACTTCCAGCCTCCAGGCACCAATGTTACTGGTACCTGTGACATGTGGTGGTGTTAAGCTTCAAGGGGATAAAGTCACACCTTCTACCCAGGGTTATGGTGCTCAGCGCAGGGTAAAATTTCAGGTTATCGCCCGGGCTCGAGTTGCTAAAGCAAAACACTTCACATGCCCAATAAAGTCTATTTCACCCCTTTCACAGTATCAGGAAAGGCATGCAAGGCCTTGGGCCTACTTCCAGCCCCCAGTTACCAATGTTACTGATACCTGTGACAGTTGGTGGTGTTAAGCTTCAAGGGGAAGAAGTCACACCTTCTACCCAGGGATATGGAGCTCAGCGCAGGGTAAGATTTCAGTTTATCCCCTTGGCTTGAGGTGTTAAAGCCAAACACTTTATATGCCCTTTAAAGTCTATTTCACCCCTTCACAGTATCAGGAAAAGGCCTGTAAGGCCTTGTGCCTACTTCCAGCCTCCAGGCACCAATGTTACTGGTACCTGTGACATGTGGTGGTGTTAAGCTTCAAGGGGATGAAGTCACACCTTCTACCCAGGGTTATGGAGCTCAGCGCAGGTTAAGATTTCAGGTTATCGCCCGGGCTCGAGTTGCTAAAGCAAAACACTTCACATGCCCAATAAAGTCTATTTCACCCCTTTCACAGTATCAGGAAAGGCATGCAAGGCCTTGGGCCTACTTCCAGCCCCCAGTTACCAATGTTACTGATACCTGTGACAGTTGGTGGTGTTAAGCTTCAAGGGGAAGAAGTCACACCTTCTACCCAGGGTTATGGAGCTCAGCGCAGGGTAAGAAATCAGGTAATCGCCCTGGCTGGAGGTGTTCAAGCAAAACACTTCACACGCCCAATAAAGAGTATTTCACCCCTTCACAGTATCAGGAAAGGCCTGCAAGGCCTTGGGCCTACTTCCAGCCTCCAGGCACCAATGTTACTGATACCTGTGACATTTGGTGGTGTTAAGCTTCAAGGGGATGAAGTCACACCTTTTACCCAGGGTTATGGAGCGCAGTGCAGGGTAAGAATTCAGGTAATCCCCTTGGCTGGAGGTGTTAAAGGAAAAACACTCTACATGCCCAATAAAGTCTATTTCACCCCTTCACAGTATCAGGAAAGGCCTGCAAGGCTTTGGGCCTACTTCCAGCCCCCAGGCACAAATGTTACTGATACCTGTGACATTTGGTGGTGTTAAGCTTTAAGGGGAAGAAGTCACACCTTCTACCCAGGGTTATTCAGCTCAGCGCAGGGTAAGATTTTAGGTTATCCCCCTGGCTGGAGGTGTTAAAGCAAAACACTTCACATGCCCAATAAATTGTATTTCACCCCTTTACAGTATCAGGAAAGGCCTGCAAGGCCTTGGGCCTACTTCCAGCCTCCATGCACCAATTTTACTGATACCTGTGACATTTGGTGTTGTTAAGCTTCAAGGGGATTAAGTCACACCTTCTACCCAGGGTTATGGAGCTCAGCACAGGGTACCATTTTAGGTTATCCCCCTGGCTGGAGGTGTTAAAACAAAACACTTCACATGCCCAATAAATTGTATTTCACCTCTTCACAGTATCAGGAAAGGCCTGCAAGGCCTTGGGCCTACTTCCAGCTTCCAGGCACCAATGTTACTGATACCTGTGACATTTGGTGGTGTTAAGCTTCAAGGGGATGAAGTCACACCTTCTACCCAGGGTTATGGAGCTCAGCGCACGGTAAGATTTTAGGTTATCCCCCTGGCTGGAGGTGTTTAAGCAAAACACCTCACATGCCCAGTACAGTGTATTTCACCCTTTCCCAGTATCAGTAAAGGCCTGCAAGGCCTTGTGCCTACTTCCAGCCTCCAGGCACCAATGTTACTGAAACCTGTGACATTTGGTGGTGTTAAGCTTCAAGGGGATGAAGTCGCACCTTCTACCCATGGTTATGGAGCTCCGCGCAGGGTAAGATTTCAGGCTTCACCCCAGGCTTAAGGCGTGAAAATAGAACAATTACCATACACAACAATGTGTATTTCACCCATTCGCAGTATCAGGAAAGGCCTGCAAGGCCTTGGGCCTACTTCCAGCCTCCAGGCACCATTGTTACTGATACCTGTGACATTTGGTGGTGTTAAGCTTCAAGGGGAAGAAGTCACACCTTCTACCCAGTGTTATGGAGCTCAGTGCAGGGTAAGATTTCAGGTTATCCCCCCTGGCTGGAGGTGTTAAAGCAAAACACTTCACATGCCCATTAAATTGTATTTCACCCCTTCACAGTATCAGGAAAAGCCTGCAAGGCCTTGGGCCTACTTCCAGCCTCCAGGCACCAATTTTACTGATACCTGTGCCATTTGGTGGTGTTAAGCTTCAAGGGGATGAAGTCACACCTTCTACCCAGGGTTATGGAGCTCAGCGCAGGGTAAGATTTTAGGTTATCCCCCTGGCTGGAGGTGTTAAAACAAAACACTGCACATGCCCAATAAATTGTATTTCACCCCTTCACAGTATCAGGAAAGGCCTGCAAGGCCTTGGGCCTACTTCCAGCCCCCAGGCACCAATGTTACTGATACCTGTGACATTTGGTGGTGTTAGGCTTCAAGGGGATGAAGTCACACCTTCTACCCAGGGTTATGGAGCTCAGCGCAGGGTAAGATTTTAGGTTATCCCCCTGGCTGGAGGTGTTTAAGCAAAACACCTCACATGCCCAGTACAGTGTATTTCACCCTTTCCCAGTATCAGTAAAGGCCTGCAAGGCCTTGTGCCTACTTCCAGCCTCCAGGCACCAATGTTACTGATACCTGTGACATTTGGTGGTGTTAAGCTTCAAGGGGATGAAGTCGCACCTTCTACCCAGGGTTATGGAGCTCCACGCAGGGTAAGATTTCAGGCTTCACCCCAGGCTTAAGGCGTGAAAATAGAACAATTACCATACACAACAATGTGTATTTCACCCATTCACAGTATCAGGAAAGGCATGCAAGGCCTTGGGCCTACTTCCAGCCTCCAGTCACCAATGTTACTGACACCTGTGACATTTGGTGGTGTTAAGCTTCAAGGGGATGAAGTCATACCTTTTACCCAGGGTTATGGAGCTCAGCGCAGGGTAAGATTTCAGGTTATCACCCTGGCTTGAGGTGTTAAAGCAAAACACTTCACATTCCCAATAAAGTCTATTTCACCCCTTTCACAGTATCAGGAAAGGCCTGCAAGGCCTTGGGCCTACTTCCAGCCGCCAGGCACCAATGTTACTGACACCTGTGACATTTGGTGGTGTTAAGCTTCAAGGGGAAGAAGTCACACCTTCTACCCAGGGTTATGGAGCTCAGCGCTGGGTAAGATTTCAGGTTATCCCCCTGGCTGGAGGTGTTAAAGCAAAACACTCCACATGCCCAATAAAGTCTATTTCACCCCTTCACAGTATCAGGAAAGGCCTGCAAGGCCTTGGGCCTACTTCCAGCCTCCAGGCACGAATTTTACAGATACCTGTGACATTTGGTGGTGTTAAGCTTCAAGGGGAAGAAGTCACACCTTCTACCCAGGGTTATGGAGCTTAGCGCAGGGTAAGATTTCAGGTTATCCCCCTGGCTGGAGGTGTTAAAGCAAAACACTCCACATGCCCAATAAAGTCTATTTCACCCCTTCACAGTATCAGGAAAGGCCTGCAAGGCCTTGGGCCTAGTTCCAGCCCCCAAGCACCAATGTTACTGACACCTGTGAAATTTGGTGTTGTTAAGCTTCAAGGGGATGAAGTCACACCTTCTACCCAGGGTTATGGAGCTCAGCGCAGGGTAAGATTTCAGGCTTCACCCCAAGCTTAAGGCGTGAAAATAGAACAATTACCATACACAACAATGTGTATTTCACCCATTCACAGTATCAGGAAAGGCCTGCAAGGCCTTGGGCCTACTTCCAGCCTCCAGGCACCAATGTTACTGATACCTGTGACATTCGGTGGTGTTAAGCTTCAAGGGGATGAAGTCACACCTTTTACCCAGGGTTATGGAGCTCAGCGCAGGGTAAGATTTCAGGTTATCGCCCTGGCTTGAGGTGTTAAAGCAAAACACTTCACATGCCCAATAAAGTCTAGTTCACCCCTTTCAGAGTATCAGGAAAGGCCTGCAAGGCCTTGGGCCTACTTCCAGCCTCCAGGCACCAATTGTACTGATACCTGTGACATGTGGTGGTGTTAAGCTTCAAGGGGACGAAGTCACACCTTTTACCCAGGGTTATGGAGCTCAGCGCAGGGTAAGATTTCAGGTTATCCCCCCTGGCTGGAGGTGTTAAAGCAAAACACTTCACATGCCCAATACATTGTATTTCACCCCTTCACAGTATCAGGATAAGGCCTGCAAGGCCTTGGGCCTACTTCCAGCCTCCAGGCACCGATTTTACTGATACCTGTGACATTTGGTGGTGTTAAGCTTCAAGGGGATGAAGTCACACTTTCTACCCAGGGTTATGGAGCTCAGCGCAGGGTAAGAATTCAGGTTATCCCCCTGGCTGGAGGTGTTAAAGCAAAACACTTCACATGCCCATTAAACTCTATTTCACCCCTTCACAGTATCAGGAAAGGCCTGCAAGGCCTTGTGCCTACTTCCAGCCCCCAGGCACCAATGTTACTGATGCCTGTGACATTTGGTGGTGTTAAGCTTCAAGGGGATGAAGTCGCACCTTTTACCCAGGGTTATGGAGCTCAGCGCAGGGTAAGATTTCAGGTTATCCCCCTGGCTTGAGGTGTTAAAGCAAAACACTTCACATGCCCAATAAAGTCTATTTCACCCCTTCACAGTATCAGGAAAGGCCTGCAAGGCCTTGGGCCTACTTCCAGCCCCCAGGCACCAATGTACTGATACCTGTGACATTTGGTGGTGTTAAGCTTCAAGGGGATGAAGTCACACTTTCTACCCAGGGTTATGGAGCTCAGTGCAGGGTAAGATTTTAGGTTATCCCCCTGGCTGGAGGTGTTTAAGCAAAACACCTCACATGCCCAGTACAGTGTATTTCACCCTTTCCCAGTATCAGGAAAGGCCTGCAAGGCCTTGTGCCTACTTCCAGCCTCCAGGCACCAATTTTACTGATACCTGTGACATTTGGTGGTGTTAATCTTCAAGGGGATGAAGTTGCACCTTCTACCCAGGGTTATGGAGCTCCGCGCAGGGTAAGATTTCAGTGTATCCCCCTGGCTTGAGGTGTTAAAGCCAAACACTTCACATGCCCATTAAAGTCTATTTCACCCCTTGACAGTATCAGGAAAAGGCCTGCAAGGCCTTGGGCCTACTTCCAGCCTCCAGGCACCAATTATACTGATACCTGTGACATTTGGAGGTGTTAAGCTTCAAGGGGAAGAAGTCACACCTTCTACCCAGGGTTATGGAGCTCAGCGCATGGTAAGATTTCAAGTTTCACCCCTGGCTGGAGGTGTTAAAGCCAAACACTCCACATGCCCAATAAAGTCTATTTCACCCATTCACAGTATCAGGGAAAGCCTGCAAGGCCTTGGGCCTACTTCCAGCCCCCAGGCACCAATTTTACAGATACCTGTGACATTTGGTGGTGTGAAACTTCAAGGGGATGAAGTCACACTTTCTACCCAGGGTTATGGAGCTCAGTGCAGGGTAAGAATTCAGTTTATCCCCCTGGCTGGAGGTGTTAAAGCAAAACACGCCACATGCCCAATAAAGTCTATTTCACGCCTTCACAGTATCAGGAAAGGCCTGCAAGGCCTTGGGCCTACACCTATTCTCCAGGCACCAATTGTACTGATACCTGTGACATTTGGTGTTGTTCAACTTCAAGGGGATGAAGTCACACCTACTACACAGGGTTATGGAGCTCAGCGCAGGGTAAGATTTCAGCTTTTCACCCCTAGCTGGATGTGTTGAAGCAAAACACTTCTCATGCCCAATAAAGTCTATTTCAACCCTTCACAGTATCAGGAAAGGCCTGCAAGGCCTTGGGCCTACTTCCAGCCTCCAGGCACCTGTTTTTGTGATACTTGTGACATTTGGAGGTTTTCATCTTCAAGGGGATGAAGTCACACCTTCTACCCAGGGTTATGGAGCTCAGCGCAGGGTAAGATTTCAGGTTATCCCCCTGGCTTGAGGTGTTAAAGCGAAACACTACACATGCCAAGTAAAGTCTATTTCACCCCTTCACAGTATCAGGAAAAGCCTGCAAGGCCTTGGGCCTACTTCCAGCCTCCAGGCACCAATTTTACTGATGCCTGTGACATTTGGTGGTGTTGAGCTTCAAGGGGATGTAGTCACACCTTTTACCCAGGGTTATGGAGCGCAGCGCAGGGTAAGAATTCAGGTTATCCCCCTGGCTGGAGGTGTTAAAGCAAAACACTTCACATGCCCAATAAAGTCTATTTCACCCCTTCACAGTATCAGGAAAGGCCTGCAAGGCCTTGGGCCTACTTCCAGCTTCCAGGCACCAATGTTACTGATACCTGTGACATTTGGTGGTGTTAAGCTTCAAGGGGATGAAGTCACACCTTCTACCCAGGGTTATGGAGCTCAGCGCAGGGTAAGATTTTAGGTTATCCCCCTGGCTGGAGGTGTTTAAGCAAAACACCTCACATGCCCAGTACAGTGTATTTCACCCTTTCCCAGTATCAGTAAAGGCCTGCAAGGCCTTGTGCCTACTTCCAGCCTCCAGGCACCAATGTTACTGATACCTGTGACATTTGGTGGTGTTAAGCTTCAAGGGGATGAAGTCGCACCTTCTACCCATGGTTATGGAGCTCCGCGCAGGGTAAGATTTCAGGCTTCGCCCCAGGCTTAAGGCGTGAAAATAGAACAATTACCATACACAACAATGTGTATTTCACCCATTCACAGTATCAGGAAAGGCCTGCAAGGCCTTGGGCCTACTTCCAGCCTCCAGGCACCAATGTTACTGATACCTGTGACATTTGGTGGTGCTAAGCTTCAAGGGGAAGAAGTCACACCTTCTACCCAGTGTTATGGAGCTCAGTGCAGGGTAAGATTTCAGGTTATCCCCCCTGGCTGGAGGTGTTAAAGCAAAACACTTCACATGCCCATTAAATTGGATTTCACCCCTTCACAGTATCAGGAAAAGCCTGCAAGGCCTTGGGCCTACTTCCAGCCTCCAGGCACCAATTTTACTGATACCTGTGACATTTGGTGGTGTTAAGCTTCAAGGGGATGAAGTCATACCTTTTACCCAGGGTTATGGAGCTCAGCGCAGGGTAAGATTTCAGGTTATCGCCCTGGCTTGAGGTGTTAAAGCAAAACACTTCACATTCCCAATAAAGTCTATTTCACCCCTTTCACAGTATCAGGAAAGGCCTGCAAGGCCTTGGGCCTACTTCCAGCCCCCAGGCACCAATGTTACTGGCACCTGTGACATTTGGTGGTGTTAAGCTTCAAGGGGATGAAGTCACACCTTCTACCCAGGGTTATGGAGCCCAGCGCAGGGTAAGATTTTAGGTTATCCCCCTGTCTGGAGGTGTTAAAACAAAACACTGCACATGCCCAACAAATTGTATTTCACGCCTTCACAGTATCAGGAAAGGCCTGCAAGGCCTTGGGCCTACTTCCAGCCCCCAGGCACCAATGTTACTGATACCTGTGACATTTGGTGGTGTTAGGCTTCAAGGGGATGAAGTCACACCTTCTACCCAGGGTTATGGAGCTCAGCGCAGGGTAAGATTTTAGGTTATCCCCCTGGCTGGAGGTGTTTAAGCAAAACACCTCACATGCCCAGTACAGTGTATTTCACCCTTTCCCAGTATCAGTAAAGGCCTGCAAGGCCTTGTGCCTACTTCCAGCCTCCAGGCACCAATGTTACTGATACCTGTGACATTTGGTGGTGTTAAGCTTCAAGGGGATGAAGTCGCACCTTCTACCCAGGGTTATGGAGCTCCACGCAGGGTAAGATTTCAGGCTTCACCCCAGGCTTAAGGCGTGAAAATAGAACAATTACCATACACAACAATGTGTATTTCACCCATTCACAGTATCAGGAAAGGCATGCAAGGCCTTGGGCCTACTTCCAGCCTCCAGTCACCAATGTTACTGACACCTGTGACATTTGGTGGTGTTAAGCTTCAAGGGGATGAAGTCATACCTTTTACCCAGGGTTATGGAGCTCAGCGCAGGGTAAGATTTCAGGTTATCACCCTGGCTTGAGGTGTTAAAGCAAACCACTTCACATTCCCAATAAAGTCTATTTCACCCCTTTCACAGTATCAGGAAAGGCCTGCAAGGCCTTGGGCCTACTTCCAGCCCCCAGGCACCAATGTTACTGACACCTGTGACATTTGGTGGTGTTAAGCTTCAAGGGGAAGAAGTCACACCTTCTACCCAGGGTTATGGAGCTCAGCGCTGGGTAAGATTTCAGGTTATCTCCCTGGCTGGAGGTGTTAAAGCAAAACACTCCACATGCCCAATAAAGTCTATTTCACCCCTTCACAGTATCAGGAAAGGCCTGCAAGGCCTTGGGCCTAGTTCCAGCCCCCAAGCACCAATGTTACTGACACCTGTGACATGTGGTGTTGTTAAGCTTCAAGGGGATGAAGTCACACCTTTTACCCAGGGTTATGGAGCTCAGCGCGGGGTAAGATTTTAGGTTATCCCCCTGGCTGGAGGTGTTTAAGCAAAACACCTAACATGCCCAGTACAGTGTATTTCACACTTTCCCAGTATCAGTAAAGGCCTGCAAGGCCTTGTGCCTACTTCCAGCCTCCAGGCACCAATGTTACTGATACCTGTGACATTTGGTGGTGTTAAGCTTCAAGGGGATGAAGTGCACCTTCTACCCAGGGTTATGGAGCTCCGCGCAGGGTAAGATTTCAGGCTTCACCCCAGGCTTAAGGCGTGAACATAGAACAATTACCATACACAACAATGTGTATTTCACCCATTCACAGTATCAGGAAAGGCCTGCAAGGCCTTGGGCCGACTTCCAGCCTCCAGGCACCAATGTTACTGATACCTGTGACATTTGGTGGTGTTAAGCTTCAAGGGGATGAAGTCACACCTTCTACCCAGGGTTATGGAGCTCAGCGCAGGGTAAGATTTCAGGTTATCGCCCTGGCTTGAGGTGTTAAAGCAAAACACTTCACATGCCCAATAAAGTCTATTTCACTGCTTTCACAGTATCAGGAAAGGCCTGCAAGGCCTTGGGCCTACTTCCAGCCTCCAGGCACCAATTTTCCTGACACCTGTGACATTTGGAGTTGTTAAGCTTCAAGGGGAAGAAGTCACACCTTCTACCCAGGGTTATGGAGCTCAGTGCAGGGTAAGAATTCAGGTTATACCCCTGGCTCGAGGTGTTAAAGCAAAACACTTCACATGCCCAATAAATTGTATTTCACCCCTTCACAGTATCAGGAAAGGCCTGCAAGGCCTTGGGCCTACTTGCAGCCCCCAGGCACCAATGTTACTGACACCTGTGACATTTGGTGGTGTTAAGCTTCAAGGGGAAGAAGTCACACCTTCTACCCAGGGTTATGGAGCTCAGCGCTGGGTAAGATTTCAGGTTATCCCCCTGGCTGGAGGTGTTAAAGCAAAACACTTCACATGCCCATTAAACTCTATTTCACCCCTTCAAAGTATCAGGAAAGGCCTGCAAGGCCTTGTGCCTACTTCCAGCCCCCAGGCACCAATGTTACTGATGCCTGTGACATTTGGTGGTGTTAAGCTTCAAGGGGATGAAGTCACACCTTCTACCCAGGGTTATGGAGCTCAGCGCAGGGTAAGATTTTAGGTTATCCCCCTGGCTGGAGGTGTTTAAGCAAAACACCTCACATGCCCAATAAATTGTATTTCACCCCTTCACAGTATCAGGAAAGGCCTGCAAGGCCTTGTGCCTACTTCCAGCCTCCAGGCACCAATGTTACTGATACCTGTGACATTTGGTGGTGTTAAGCTTCAAGGGGATGAAATCGCACCTTCTACCCAGGGTTATGGAGCTCCACGCAGGGTAAGATTTCAGGCTTCACCCCAGGCTTAAGGCGTGAAAATAGAACAATTACCATACACAACAATGTGTATTTCACCCATTCACAGTATCAGGAAAGGCCTGCAAGGCCTTGGGCCTACTTCCAGCCCCCAGGCACCAATGTTACTCATACCTGTGACATGTGGTGGTGTTACGCTTCAAGGGGATGAAGTCACACCTTTTACCCAGGGTTATGGAGCTCAGCGCAGGGTAAGATTTCAGGTTATCACCCTGGCTTGAGGTGTTAAAGCAAAACACTTCACATGCCCAATAAAGTCTATTTCACCCCTTTCACAGTATCAGGAAAGGCATGCAAGGCCTTGGGCCTACTTCCAGCCTCCAGGCACCAATTTTACTGTTACCTGTGATATTTGGAGGTGTTAAGCTTCAAGGGGATTACGTCACACCTTCTACCCAGGGTTATGGAGCTCAGTGCAGGGTAAGAATTCAGGTTATCCCCCTGGCTGGAGGTGTTAAAGCAAAACCATTCACATGCCCAATACATTGTATTTTACCCCTTCACAGTATCAGGAAAGGCCTGCAAGGCCTTGGGCCTACTTCCAGCCCCCAGGCACCAATGTTACTGATACCTGTGACATGTGGGCGGTGTTAAGCTTCAAGGGGATGAAGTCACACCTTTTACCCAGGGTTATGGAGCTCAGCGCAGGGTAAGATTTCAGGTTATCCCCCTGGCTTGAGGTGTTAAAGCAAAACACTTCACATGCCCAATAAAGTCTATTTCACCCCTTCACAGTATCAGGAAAGGCCTGCAAGGCCGTGGGCCTACTTCGAGCCTCCAGGCACCAATTTTACTGATACCTGTGACATTTGGAGGTGTTAAGCTTCAAGGGGATGAAGTCACACCATCTACCCAGGGTTATGGAGCTCAGTGCAGGGTAAGAATTCAGGCTATCCCCCTGGCTGGAGGTGTTTAAGCAAAACACCTCACATGCCCAGTACAGTGTATTTCACCCTTTCCCAGTATCAGGAAAGGCCTGCAAGGCCTTGTGCCTACTTCCAGCCACCAGGCACCAATGTTACTGATACCTGTGACATTTGGTGGTGTTAAGCTTCAAGGGGAAGAAGTCACACTTTCTACCCAGGGTTATGGAGCTCAGTGCAGGGTAAGAATTCAGGTTATCCCCCTGGCTGGAGGTGTATAAGCAAAACACCTCACATGCCCAGTACAGTGTATTTCACCCTTTCCCAGTATCAGAAAGGCCTGCAAGGCCTTGGGCCTACTTCCAGCCTCCAGGCACCAATGTTACTGATACCTGTGACATTTGGTGGTGTTAAGCTTCAAGGGGAAGACGTCACATCTTCAACCCAGGGTTATGGAGCTCAGTGCAGGGTAAGAATGCAGGTTATCCCCCTTGCTGGAGGTGTTAAAGCAAAACACTCCACATGCCCAATAAAGTCTATTTCACCCCTTCACAGTATCAGGAAAAGACTGCAAGGTCTTGGGCCTACTTCCAGCCCCCAGGCACCAATTTTACTGATACCTGTGACATGTAGTGGTGTTAAGCTTCAAGGGGATGAAGTCACACTTTCTACCCAGGGTTATGGAGCTCAGCGCAGGGTAAGAATTCAGGTTATCCCCCTGGCTGGAGGTGTTAAAGCAAATCACTTCACATGCCCATTAAAGTCTATTTCACCCCTTCACAGTATCAGGAAAGGCATGCAAGGCCTTGGGCCTACTTCCAGCCTCCAGGCACCAATTTTACTGATACCTGTGACATTTGGAGGTGTTAAGCTTCAAGGGGATGAAGTCACACCTTCTACCCAGGGTTATGGAGCTCCGCGCAGGGTAAGATTTCAGGCTTCTCCCCAGGCTGGAGGCGTGAAAATAGAACAATTACCATACACAGCAATGTGTATTTCACCCATTCACAGTATCAGGAAAGGCCTGCAAGGCCTTGGGCCTACTTCCAGCCTCCAGGCACCAATGTTACTGATGCCTGTGACATTTGGTGGTGTTAAGCTTCAAGGGGAAGAAGTCACACCTTCTACCCAGGGTTATGGAGCTCAGCGCAGGGTAAGATTTCAGGTTATCGCCCGGGCTTGAGTTGCTAAAGCAAAACACTTCACATGCCTAATAAAGTCTATTTCACCCCTTCACAGTATCAGGAAAGGCCTGCAAGGCCTTGGGCCTACTTCCAGCCTCCAGGCACCAATGTTACTGATACCTGTGACATTTGGTGGTGTTAAGCTTCAAGGGGATGAAGTCACACTTTCTACCCAGGGTTATGGAGCTCAGCGCAGGGTAAGATTTTAGGTTATCCCCTGGCTGGAGGTGTTTAAGCAAAACACCTCACATGCCCAGTACAGTGTATTTCACCTTTTCCCAGTATCAGGAAAGGCCTGCAAGGCCTTGGGCCAACTTCCAGCCTCCAGGCACCAATATTACTGATACCTGTGACATTTGGTGGTGTTAAGCTTCAAGGGGATGAAGTCACACCTTTTACCCAGGGTTATGGAGCTCAGTGCAGGGTAAGAATTCAGGTAATCCCCCTGGCTGGAGGTGTTAAAGCAAAACACTCTACATGCCCAATAAAGTCTATTTCACCCCTTCACAGTATCAGGAAAGGCCTGCAAGGCCTTGGGCCTACTTCCAGCCCCCAGGCACAAATGTTACTGATACCTGTGACATTTGGTGGTGTTAAGCTTCAAGGGGAAGAAGTCACACCTTCTACCCAGGGTTATTCAGCTCAGCGCAGGGTAAGATTTTAGGTTATCCCCCTGGCTGGAGGTGTTAAAGCAAAACACTTCACATGCCCAATAAATTGTATTTCACCCCTTTACAGTATCAGGAAAGGCCTGCAAGGCCTTGGGCCTACTTCCAGCCTCCTTGCACCAATTTTACTGATACCTGTGACATTTGGTGTTGTTAAGCTTCAAGGGGATTAAGTCACACCTTCTACCCAGGGTTATGTAGCTCAGCACAGGGTACCATTTTAGGTTATCCCCCTGGCTGGAGATGTTAAAACAAAACACTTCACATGCCCAATAAATTGTATTTCACCTCTTCACAGTATCAGGAAAGGCCTGCAAGGCCTTGGGCCTACTTCCAGCTTCCAGGCACCAATGTTACTGATACCTGTGACATTTGGTGGTGTTAAGCTTCAAGGGGATGAAGTCACACCTTCTACCCAGGGTTATGGAGCTCAGCGCAGGGTAAGATTTTAGGTTATCCCCCTGGCTGGAGGTGTTTAAGCAAAACACCTCACATGCCCAGTACAGTGTATTTCACCCTTTCCCAGTATCAGTAAAGGCCTGCAAGGCCTTGTGCCTACTTCCAGCCTCCAGGCACCAATGTTACTGATACCTGTGACATTTGGTGGTGTTAAGCTTCAAGGGGATGAAGTCGCACCTTCTACCCATGGTTATGGAGCTCCGCGCAGGGTAAGATTTCAGGCTTCACCCCAGGCTTAAGGCGTGAAAATAGAACAATTACCATACACAACAATGTGTATTTCACCCATTCACAGTATCAGGAAAGGCCTGCAAGGCCTTGGGCCGACTTCCAGCCTCCAGGCACCAATGTTACTGATACCTGTGACATTTGGTGGTGTTAAGCTTCAAGGGGATGAAGTCACACCTTCTACCCAGGGTTATGGAGCTCAGCGCAGGGTAAGATTTCAGGTTATCGCCCTGGCTTGAGGTGTTAAAGCAAAACACTTCACATGCCCAATAAAGTCTATTTCACTGCTTTCACAGTATCAGGAAAGGCCTGCAAGGCCTTGGGCCTACTTCCAGCCTCCAGGCACCAATTTTCCTGATACCTGTGACATTTGGAGTTGTTAAGCTTCAAGGGGAAGAAGTCACACCTTCTACCCAGGGTTATGGAGCTCAGTGCAGGGTAAGAATTCAGGTTATACCCCTGGCTCGAGGTGTTAAAGCAAAACACTTCACATGCCCAATAAATTGTATTTCACCCCTTCACAGTATCAGGAAAGGCCTGCAAGGCCTTGGGCCTACTTGCAGCCCCCAGGCACCAATGTTACTGACACCTGTGACATTTGGTGGTGTTAAGCTTCAAGGGGAAGAAGTCACACCTTCTACCCAGGGTTATGGAGCTCAGCGCTGGGTAAGATTTCAGGTTATCCCCCTGGCTGGAGGTGTTAAAGCAAAACACTTCACATGCCCATTAAACTCTATTTCACCCCTTCAAAGTATCAGGAAAGGCCTGCAAGGCCTTGTGCCTACTTCCAGCCCCCAGGCACCAATGTTACTGATGCCTGTGACATTTGGTGGTGTTAAGCTTCAAGGGGATGAAGTCACACCTTCTACCCAGGGTTATGGAGCTCAGCGCAGGGTAAGATTTTAGGTTATCCCCCTGGCTGGAGGTGTTTAAGCAAAACACCTCACATGCCCAATAAATTGTATTTCACCCCTTCACAGTATCAGGAAAGGCCTGCAAGGCCTTGTGCCTACTTCCAGCCTCCAGGCACCAATGTTACTGATACCTGTGACATTTGGTGGTGTTAAGCTTCAAGGGGATGAAATCGCACCTTCTACCCAGGGTTATGGAGCTCCACGCAGGGTAAGATTTCAGGCTTCACCCCAGGCTTAAGGCGTGAAAATAGAACAATTACCATACACAACAATGTGTATTTCACCCATTCACAGTATCAGGAAAGGCCTGCAAGGCCTTGGGCCTACTTCCAGCCCCCAGGCACCAATGTTACTCATACCTGTGACATGTGGTGGTGTTACGCTTCAAGGGGATGAAGTCACACCTTTTACCCAGGGTTATGGAGCTCAGCGCAGGGTAAGATTTCAGGTTATCACCCTGGCTTGAGGTGTTAAAGCAAAACACTTCACATGCCCAATAAAGTCTATTTCACCCCTTTCACAGTATCAGGAAAGGCATGCAAGGCCTTGGGCCTACTTCCAGCCTCCAGGCACCAATTTTACTGTTACCTGTGATATTTGGAGGTGTTAAGCTTCAAGGGGATTACGTCACACCTTCTACCCAGGGTTATGGAGCTCAGTGCAGGGTAAGAATTCAGGTTATCCCCCTGGCTGGAGGTGTTAAAGCAAAACCATTCACATGCCCAATACATTGTATTTTACCCCTTCACAGTATCAGGAAAGGCCTGCAAGGCCTTGGGCCTACTTCCAGCCCCCAGGCACCAATGTTACTGATACCTGTGACATGTGGGCGGTGTTAAGCTTCAAGGGGATGAAGTCACACCTTTTACCCAGGGTTATGGAGCTCAGCGCAGGGTAAGATTTCAGGTTATCCCCCTGGCTTGAGGTGTTAAAGCAAAACACTTCACATGCCCAATAAAGTCTATTTCACCCCTTCACAGTATCAGGAAAGGCCTGCAAGGCCGTGGGCCTACTTCGAGCCTCCAGGCACCAATTTTACTGATACCTGTGACATTTGGAGGTGTTAAGCTTCAAGGGGATGAAGTCACACCATCTACCCAGGGTTATGGAGCTCAGTGCAGGGTAAGAATTCAGGCTATCCCCCTGGCTGGAGGTGTTTAAGCAAAACACCTCACATGCCCAGTACAGTGTATTTCACCCTTTCCCAGTATCAGGAAAGGCCTGCAAGGCCTTGTGCCTACTTCCAGCCACCAGGCACCAATGTTACTGATACCTGTGACATTTGGTGGTGTTAAGCTTCAAGGGGAAGAAGTCACACTTTCTACCCAGGGTTATGGAGCTCAGTGCAGGGTAAGAATTCAGGTTATCCCCCTGGCTGGAGGTGTATAAGCAAAACACCTCACATGCCCAGTACAGTGTATTTCACCCTTTCCCAGTATCAGAAAGGCCTGCAAGGCCTTGGGCCTACTTCCAGCCTCCAGGCACCAATGTTACTGATACCTGTGACATTTGGTGGTGTTAAGCTTCAAGGGGAAGACGTCACATCTTCAACCCAGGGTTATGGAGCTCAGTGCAGGGTAAGAATGCAGGTTATCCCCCTTGCTGGAGGTGTTAAAGCAAAACACTCCACATGCCCAATAAAGTCTATTTCACCCCTTCACAGTATCAGGAAAAGACTGCAAGGTCTTGGGCCTACTTCCAGCCCCCAGGCACCAATTTTACTGATACCTGTGACATGTAGTGGTGTTAAGCTTCAAGGGGATGAAGTCACACTTTCTACCCAGGGTTATGGAGCTCAGCGCAGGGTAAGAATTCAGGTTATCCCCCTGGCTGGAGGTGTTAAAGCAAATCACTTCACATGCCCATTAAAGTCTATTTCACCCCTTCACAGTATCAGGAAAGGCATGCAAGGCCTTGGGCCTACTTCCAGCCTCCAGGCACCAATTTTACTGATACCTGTGACATTTGGAGGTGTTAAGCTTCAAGGGGATGAAGTCACACCTTCTACCCAGGGTTATGGAGCTCCGCGCAGGGTAAGATTTCAGGCTTCTCCCCAGGCTGGAGGCGTGAAAATAGAACAATTACCATACACAGCAATGTGTATTTCACCCATTCACAGTATCAGGAAAGGCCTGCAAGGCCTTGGGCCTACTTCCAGCCTCCAGGCACCAATGTTACTGATGCCTGTGACATTTGGTGGTGTTAAGCTTCAAGGGGAAGAAGTCACACCTTCTACCCAGGGTTATGGAGCTCAGCGCAGGGTAAGATTTCAGGTTATCGCCCGGGCTTGAGTTGCTAAAGCAAAACACTTCACATGCCTAATAAAGTCTATTTCACCCCTTCACAGTATCAGGAAAGGCCTGCAAGGCCTTGGGCCTACTTCCAGCCTCCAGGCACCAATGTTACTGATACCTGTGACATTTGGTGGTGTTAAGCTTCAAGGGGATGAAGTCACACTTTCTACCCAGGGTTATGGAGCTCAGCGCAGGGTAAGATTTTAGGTTATCCCCTGGCTGGAGGTGTTTAAGCAAAACACCTCACATGCCCAGTACAGTGTATTTCACCTTTTCCCAGTATCAGGAAAGGCCTGCAAGGCCTTGGGCCAACTTCCAGCCTCCAGGCACCAATATTACTGATACCTGTGACATTTGGTGGTGTTAAGCTTCAAGGGGATGAAGTCACACCTTTTACCCAGGGTTATGGAGCTCAGTGCAGGGTAAGAATTCAGGTAATCCCCCTGGCTGGAGGTGTTAAAGCAAAACACTCTACATGCCCAATAAAGTCTATTTCACCCCTTCACAGTATCAGGAAAGGCCTGCAAGGCCTTGGGCCTACTTCCAGCCCCCAGGCACAAATGTTACTGATACCTGTGACATTTGGTGGTGTTAAGCTTCAAGGGGAAGAAGTCACACCTTCTACCCAGGGTTATTCAGCTCAGCGCAGGGTAAGATTTTAGGTTATCCCCCTGGCTGGAGGTGTTAAAGCAAAACACTTCACATGCCCAATAAATTGTATTTCACCCCTTTACAGTATCAGGAAAGGCCTGCAAGGCCTTGGGCCTACTTCCAGCCTCCTTGCACCAATTTTACTGATACCTGTGACATTTGGTGTTGTTAAGCTTCAAGGGGATTAAGTCACACCTTCTACCCAGGGTTATGTAGCTCAGCACAGGGTACCATTTTAGGTTATCCCCCTGGCTGGAGGTGTTAAAACAAAACACTTCACATGCCCAATAAATTGTATTTCACCTCTTCACAGTATCAGGAAAGGCCTGCAAGGCCTTGGGCCTACTTCCAGCTTCCAGGCACCAATGTTACTGATACCTGTGACATTTGGTGGTGTTAAGCTTCAAGGGAATGAAGTCACACCTTCTACCCAGGGTTATGGAGCTCAGCGCAGGGTAAGATTTTAGGTTATCCCCCTGGCTGGAGGTGTTTAAGCAAAACACCTCACATGCCCAGTACAGTGTATTTCACCCTTTCCCAGTATCAGTAAAGGCCTGCAAGGCCTTGTGCCTACTTCCAGCCTCCAGGCACCAATGTTACTGATACCTGTGACATTTGGTGGTGTTAAGCTTCAAGGGGATGAAGTCGCACCTTCTACCCATGGTTATGGAGCTCCGCGCAGGGTAAGATTTCAGGCTTCACCCCAGGCTTAAGGCGTGAAAATAGAACAATTACCATACACAACAATGTGTATTTCACCCATTCGCAGTATCAGGAAAGGCCTGCAAGGCCTTGGGCCTACTTCCAGCCTCCAGGCACCAATGTTACTGATACCTGTGACATTTGGTGGTGTTAAGCTTCAAGGGGAAGAAGTCACACCTTCTACCCAGTGTTATGGAGCTCAGTGCAGGGTAAGATTTCAGGTTATCCCCCCTGGCTGGAGGTGTTAAAGCAAAACACTTCACATGCCCATTAAATTGTATTTCACCCCTTCACAGTATCAGGAAAGGCCTGCAAGGCCTTGGGCCTACTTCCAGCCTCCAGGCACCAATTTTACTGATACCTGTGACATTTGGTGGTGTTAAGCTTCAAGGGGAAGAAGTCACACCTTCTACCCAGGGTTATGGAGCTTAGCGCAGGGTAAGATTTCAGGTTATCCCCCTGGCTGGAGGTGTTAAAGCAAAACACTCCACATGCCCAATAAAGTCTATTTCACCCCTTCACAGTATCAGGAAAGGCCTGCAAGGCCTTGGGCCTAGTTCCAGCCCCCAAGCACCAATGTTACTGACACCTGTGACATTTGGTGTTGTTAAGCTTCAAGGGGATGAAGTCACACCTTTTACCCAGGGTTATGGAGCTCAGCGCAGGGTAAGATTTCAGGCTTCACCCCAGGCTTAAGGCGTGAACATAGAACAATTACCATACACAACAATGTGTATTTCACCCATTCACAGTATCAGGAAAGGCCTGCAAGGCCTTGGGCCTACTTCCAGCCTCCAGGCACCAATGTTACTGATACCTGTGACATTCGGTGGTGTTAAGCTTCAAGGGGATGAAGTCACACCTTTTACCCAGGGTTATGGAGCTCAGCGCAGGGTAAGATTTCAGGTTATAGCCCTGGCTTGAGGTGTTAAAGCAAAACACTTCACATGCCCAATAAAGTCTAGTTCACCCCTTTCAGAGTATCAGGAAAGGCCTGCAAGGCCTTGGGCCTACTTCCAGCCTCCAGGCACCAATTGTACTGATACCTGTGACATGTGGTGGTGTTAAGCTTCAAGGGGACGAAGTCACACCTTTTACCCAGGGTTATGGAGCTCAGCGCAGGGTAAGAATTCAGGTTATCCCCCCTGGCTGGAGGTGTTAAAGCAAAACACTTCACATGCCCAATACATTGTATTTCACCCCTTCACAGTATCAGGAAAAGGCCTGCAAGGCCTTGGGCCTACTTCCAGCCTCCAGGCACCGATTTTACTGATACCTGTGACATTTGGTGGTGTTAAGCTTCAAGGGGATGAAGTCACACTTTCTACCCAGGGTTATGGAGCTCAGCGCAGGGTAAGAATTCAGGTTATCCCCCTGGCTGGAGGTGTTAAAGCAAAACACTTCACATGCCCAATACATTGTATTTCACCCCTTCACAGTATCAGGAAAAGGCCTGCAAGGCCTTGGGCCTACTTCCAGCCTCCAGGCACCGATTTTACTGATACCTGTGACATTTGGTGGTGTTAAGCTTCAAGGGGATGAAGTCACACTTTCTACCCAGGGTTATGGAGCTCAGCGCAGGGTAAGAATTCAGGTTATCCCCCTGGCTGGAGGTGTTAAAGCAAAACACTTCACATGCCCATTAAACTCTATTTCACCCCTTCACAGTATCAGGAAAGGCCTGCAAGGCCTTGTGCCTACTTCCAGCCCCCAGGCACCAATGTTACTGATGCCTGTGACATTTGGTGGTGTTAAGCTTCAAGGGGATGAAGTCGCACCTTTTACCCAGGGTTATGGAGCTCAGCGCAGGGTAAGATTTCAGGTTATCCCCCTGGCTTGAGGTGTTAAAGCAAAACACTTCACATGCCCAATAAAGTCTATTTCACCCCTTCACAGTATCAGGAAAGGCCTGCAAGGCCTTGGGCCTACTTCCAGCCCCCAGGCACCAATGTACTGATACCTGTGACATTTGGTGGTGTTAAGCTTCAAGGGGATGAAGTCACACTTTCTACCCAGGGTTATGGAGCTCAGTGCAGGGTAAGATTTTAGGTTATCCCCCTGGCTGGAGGTGTTTAAGCAAAACACCTCACATGCCCAGTACAGTGTATTTCACCCTTTCCCAGTATCAGGAAAGGCCTGCAAGGCCTTGTGCCTACTTCCAGCCTCCAGGCACCAATTTTACTGATACCTGTGACATTTGGTGGTGTTAATCTTCAAGGGGATGAAGTTGCACCTTCTACCCAGGGTTATGGAGCTCCGCGCAGGGTAAGATTTCAGTGTATCCCCCTGGCTTGAGGTGTTAAAGCCAAACACTTCACATGCCCATTAAAGTCTATTTCACCCCTTGACAGTATCAGGAAAAGGCCTGCAAGGCCTTGGGCCTACTTCCAGCCTCCAGGCACCAATTATACTGATACCTGTGACATTTGGAGGTGTTAAGCTTCAAGGGGAAGAAGTCACACCTTCTACCCAGGGTTATGGAGCTCAGCGCATGGTAAGATTTCAAGTTTCACCCCTGGCTGGAGGTGTTAAAGCCAAACACTCCACATGCCCAATAAAGTCTATTTCACCCATTCACAGTATCAGGAAAAGCCTGCAAGGCCTTGGGCCTTCTTCCAGCCCCCAGGCACCAATTTTACAGATACCTGTGACATTTGGTGGTGTGAAGCTTCAAGGGGACGAAGTCACACTTTCTACCCAGGGTTATGGAGCTCAGTGCAGGGTAAGAATTCAGTTTATCCCCCTGGTTGGAGGTGTTAAAGCAAAACACGCCACATGCCCAATAAAGTCTATTTCACGCCTTCACAGTATCAGGAAAGGCCTGCAAGGCCTTGGGCCTACATCTATTCTCCAGGCACCAATTGTACTGATACCTGTGACATTTGGTGTTGTTCAACTTCAAGGGGATGAAGTCACACCTTCTACCCAGGGTTATGGAGCTCAGCGCAGGGTAAGATTTCAGCTTTTCACCCCTAGCTGGATGTGTTGAAGCAAAACACTTCTCATGCCCAATAAAGTCTATTTCAACCCTTCACAGTATCAGGAAAGGCCTGCAAGGCCTTGGGCCTACTTCCAGCCTCCAGGCACCTGTTTTTGTGATACTTGTGACATTTGGAGGTTTTCAGCTTCAAGGGGATGAAGTCACACCTTCTACCCAGGGTTATGGAGCTCAGCGCAGGGTAAGATTTCAGGTTATCCCCCTGGCTTGAGGTGTTAAAGCGAAACACTACACATGCCAAGTAAAGTCTATTTCACCCCTTCACAGTATCAGGAAAAGCCTGCAAGGCCTTGGGCCTACTTCCAGCCTCCAGGCACCAATTTTACTGATGCCTGTGACATTTGGTGGTGTTGAGCTTCAAGGGGATGAAGTCACACCTTTTACCCAGGGTTATGGAGCGCAGCGCAGGGTAAGATTTCAGGTTATCGCCCTGGCTTGAGGTGTTAAAGCAAAACACTTCACATGCCCAATAAAGTCTAGTTCACCCCTTTCACAGTATCAGGAAAGGCCTGCAAGGCCTTGGGCCTACTTCCAGCCTACAGGCACCAATTTTACTGATACCTGTGACATTTGGAGGTGTTAAGCTTCAAGGGGAAGAGGTCACACCTTCTACCCAGGGTTATGGAGCTCAGTGCAGGGTAAGAATTCAGGTTATACCCCTGGCTGGAGGTGTTAAAGCAAAACACTTCACATGCCCAATAAATTGTATTTCACCCCTTCACAGTATCAGGAAAGGCCTGCAAGGCCTTGGGCCTAGTTCCAGTCCCCAAGCACCAATGTTACTGACACCTGTGACATTTGGTGGTGTTAAGCTTTAAGGGTAAGAAGTCACACTTTCTACCCAGGGTTATGGAGCTCAGCACAGGGTAAGATTTTAGGTTATCCCCCTGGCTGGAGGTGTTTAAGCAAAACACCTCACATGCCCAGTACAGTGTATTTCACCCTTTCCCAGTATCAGGATAGTCCTGCAAGGCCTTGTGCCTACTTCCAGCCTCCAGGCACCAATGTTACTGATACCTGTGACATGTGGTGGTGTTAAAGCTTCAAGGGGATGAAGTCACACCTTTTACCCAGGGTTATGGAGCTCAGTGCAGGGTAAGAATTCAGGTAATCCCCCTGGCTGGAGGTGTTAAAGCAAAACACTCCACATGCCCAATAAAGTCTATTTCACCCCTTCACAGTATCAGGAAAGGCCTGCAAGGCCTTGTGCCTACTTCCAGCCTCCAGGCACCAATGTTACTGATACCTGTGACATTTGGTGGTGTTAAGCTTCAAGGGGATGAAGTCACACCTTCTACCCAGGGTTATGGAGCTCAGCGCAGGGTAAGATTTCAGGTTATCCCCCTGGCTGGAGGTGTTAAAGCAAATAACTTCACATGCCCAAGAAAGTCTATTTCACACCTTCATGGTATCAGGAAAGGCCTGCAAGGCCTTTTGCCTACTTCCAGCCTCCAGGCACCAATGTTACTGATATCTGTGACATTTGGTGGTGTTAAGCTTCAAGGGGAAGAAGTCACAACTTCAACCCAGGGATATGGAGCTCAGCGCAGGGTAAGATTTCAGTTTATCCCCTTGGCTTGAGGTGTTAAAGCCAAACACTTTATATGCCCTTTAACGTCTATTTCACCCCTTCACAGTATCAGGAAAAGGCCTGCAAGGCCTTGTGCCTACTTCCAGCCTCCAGGCACCAATGTTACTGGTTCCTGTGACATGTGGTGGTGTTAAGCTTCAAGGGGATAAAGTCACACCTTCTACCCAGGGTTATGGTGCTCAGCGCAGGGTAAAATTTCAGGTTATCGCCCGGGCTCGAGTTGCTAAAGCAAAACACTTCACATGCCCAATAAAGTCTATTTCACCCCTTTCACAGTATCAGGAAAGGCATGCAAGGCCTTGGGCCTACTTCCAGCCCCCAGTTACCAATGTTACTGATACCTGTGACAGTTGGTGGTGTTAAGCTTCAAGGGGAAGAAGTCACACCTTCTACCCAGGGATATGGAGCTCAGCGCAGGGTAAGATTTCAGTTTATCCCCTTGGCTTGAGGTGTTAAAGCCAAACACTTTATATGCCCTTTAAAGTCTATTTCACCCCTTCACAGTATCAGGAAAAGGCCTGTAAGGCCTTGTGCCTACTTCCAGCCTCCAGGCACCAATGTTACTGGTACCTGTGACATGTGGTGGTGTTAAGCTTCAAGGGGATGAAGTCACACCTTCTACCCAGGGTTATGGAGCTCAGCGCAGGTTAAGATTTCAGGTTATCGCCCGGGCTCGAGTTGCTAAAGCAAAACACTTCACATGCCCAATAAAGTCTATTTCACCCCTTTCACAGTATCAGGAAAGGCATGCAAGGCCTTGGGCCTACTTCCAGCCCCCAGTTACCAATGTTACTGATACCTGTGACAGTTGGTGGTGTTAAGCTTCAAGGGGAAGAAGTCACACCTTCTACCCAGGGTTATGGAGCTCAGCGCAGGGTAAGATTTCAGGTTATCCCCCTGGCTGGAGGTGTTAAAGCAAAACACTCTACATGCCCAATAAAGCCTATTTCACCCCTTCACAGTATCAGGAAAGGCCTGCAAGGCCTTGGGCCTACTTCCAGCCTCCAGGCACCAATGTTACTGATACCTGTGACATTTGGTGGTGTTAAGCTTCAAGGGGAAGAAGTCACACTTTCTACCCAGGGTTATGGAGCTCAGAGCAGGGTAAGATTTTAGGTAACCCCCCTGGCTGGAGGTGTTTAAGCAAAACACCTCACATGCCCAGTACAGTGTATTTCACCCTTTCCCAGTATCAGGATTAGGCCTGCAACGCCTTGTGCCTACTTCCAGCCTCCGGGCACCAATGTTACTGATACCTGTGACATTTGGTAGTGTTAAGCTTCAAGGGGATGAAGTCACACTTTCTACCCAGGGTTATGGAGCTCAGCACAGGGTAAGATTTTAGGTTATCCCCCTGGCTGGAGGTGTTTAAGCAAAACACCTCACATGCCCAGTACAGTGTATTTCACCCTTTCCCAGTATCAGGATAGTCCTGCAAGGCCTTGTGCCTACTTCCAGCCTCCAGGCACCAATGTTACTGATACCTGTGACATGTGGTGGTGTTAATCTTCAAGGGGATGAAGTCACACCTTTTACCCAGGGTTATGGAGCTCAGTGCAGGGTAAGAAATCAGGTAATCGCCCTGGCTGGAGGTGTTCAAGCAAAACACTTCACACGCCCAATAAAGAGTATTTCACCCCTTCACAGTATCAGGAAAGGCCTGCAAGGCCTTGGGCCTACTTCCAGCCTCCAGGCACCAATGTTACTGATACCTGTGACATTTGGTGGTGTTAAGCTTCAAGGGGATGAAGTCACACCTTTTACCCAGGGTTATGGAGCTCAGTGCAGGGTAAGAATTCAGGTAATCCCCCTGGCTGGAGGTGTTAAAGCAAAACACTCTACATGCCCAATAAAGTCTATTTCACCCCTTCACAGTATCAGGAAAGGCCTGCAAGGCCTTGGGCCTACTTCCAGCCCCCAGGCACAAATGTTACTGATACCTGTGACATTTGGTGGTGTTAAGCTTCAAGGGGAAGAAGTCACACCTTCTACCCAGGGTTATTCAGCTCAGCGCAGGGTAAGATTTTAGGTTATCCCCCTGGCTGGAGGTGTTAAAGCAAAACACTTCACATGCCCAATAAATTGTATTTCACCCCTTTACAGTATCAGGAAAGGCCTGCAAGGCCTTGGGCCTACTTCCAGCCTCCATGCACCAATTTTACTGATACCTGTGACATTTGGTGTTGTTAAGCTTCAAGGGGATTAAGTCACACCTTCTACCCAGGGTTATGGAGCTCAGCACAGGGTACCATTTTAGGTTATCCCCCTGGCTGGAGGTGTTAAAACAAAACACTTCACATGCCCAATAAATTGTATTTCACCTCTTCACAGTATCAGGAAAGGCCTGCAAGGCCTTGGGCCTACTTCCAGCTTCCAGGCACCAATGTTACTGATACCTGTGACATTTGGTGGTGTTAAGCTTCAAGGGGATGAAGTCACACCTTCTACCCAGGGTTATGGAGCTCAGCGCAGGGTAAGATTTTAGGTTATCCCCCTGGCTGGAGGTGTTTAAGCAAAACACCTCACATGCCCAGTACAGTGTATTTCACCCTTTCCCAGTATCAGAAAAGGCCTGCAAGGCCTTGTGCCTACTTCCAGCCTCCAGGCACCAATGTTACTGATACCTGTGACATTTGGTGGTGTTAAGCTTCAAGGGGATGAAGTCGCACCTTCTACCCATGGTTATGGAGCTCCGCGCAGGGTAAGATTTCAGGCTTCACCCCAGGCTTAAGGCGTGAAAATAGAACAATTACCATACACAACAATGTGTATTTCACCCATTCGCAGTATCAGGAAAGGCCTGCAAGGCCTTGGGCCTACTTCCAGCCTCCAGGCACCAATGTTACTGATACCTGTGACATTTGGTGGTGTTAATCTTCAAGGGGAAGAAGTCACACCTTCTACCCAGTGTTATGGAGCTCAGTGCAGGGTAAGATTTCAGGTTATCCCCCCTGGCTGGAGGTGTTAAAGCAAAACACTTCACATGCCCATTAAATTGTATTTCACCCCTTCACAGTATCAGGAAAAGCCTGCAAGGCCTTGGGCCTACTTCCAGCCTCCAGGCACCAATTTTACTGATACCTGTGACATTTGGTGGTGTTAAGCTTCAAGGGGAAGAAGTCACACCTTCTACCCAGGGTTATGGAGCTTAGCGCAGGGTAAGATTTCAGGTTATCCCCCTGGCTGGAGGTGTTAAAGCAAAACACTCCACATGCCCAATAAAGTCTATTTCACCCCTTCACAGTATCAGGAAAGGCCTGCAAGGCCTTGGGCCTAGTTCCAGCCCCCAAGCACCAATGTTACTGACACCTGTGACATTTGGTGTTGTTAAGCTTCAAGGGGATGAAGTCACACCTTTTACCCAGGGTTATGGAGCTCAGCGCAGGGTAAGATTTCAGGCTTCACCCCAGGCTTAAGGCGTGAACATAGAACAATTACCATACACAACAATGTGTATTTCACCCATTCACAGTATCAGGAAAGGCCTGCAAGGCCTTGTGCCTACTTCCAGCCTCCAGGCACCAATGTTACTGATACCTGTGACATTTGGTGGTGTTATGCTTCAAGGGGATGAAGACGCACCTTCTACCCAGGGTTATGGAGCTCAGCGCAGGGTAAGATTTCAGGCTTCACCCCAGGCTTAAGGCGTGAAAATAGAACAATTACCATACACAACAATGTGTATTTCACCCATTCACAGTATCAGGAAAGGCCTGCGAGGCTTGGGCCTACTTCCAGCCTCCAGGCACCAATTGTACTGATACCTGTGACATGTGGTGGTGTTAAGCTTCAAGGGGACGAAGTCACACCTTTTACCCAGGGTTATGGAGCTCAGCGCAGGGTAAGATTTCAGGTTATCCCCCCTGGCTGGAGGTGTTAAAGCAAAACACTTCACATGCCCAATACATTGTATTTCACCCCTTCACAGTATCAGGAAAAGGCCTGCAAGGCCTTGGGCCTACTTCCAGCCTCCAGGCACCGATTTTACTGATACCTGTGACATTTGGTGGTGTTAAGCTTCAAGGGGATGAAGTCACACTTTCTACCCAGGGTTATGGAGCTCAGCGCAGGGTAAGAATTCAGGTTATCCCCCTGGCTGGAGGTGTTAAAGCAAAACACTTCACATGCCCATTAAACTCTATTTCACCCCTTCACAGTATCAGGAAAGGCCTGCAAGGCCTTGTGCCTACTTCCAGCCCCCAGGCACCAATGTTACTGATGCCTGTGACATTTGGTGGTGTTAAGCTTCAAGGGGATGAAGTCGCACCTTTTACCCAGGGTTATGGAGCTCAGCGCAGGGTAAGATTTCAGGTTATCCCCCTGGCTTGAGGTGTTAAAGCAAAACACTTCACATGCCCAATAAAGTCTATTTCACCCCTTCACAGTATCAGGAAAGGCCTGCAAGGCCTTGGGCCTACTTCCAGCCCCCAGGCACCAATGTACTGATACCTGTGACATTTGGTGGTGTTAAGCTTCAAGGGGATGAAGTCACACTTTCTACCCAGGGTTATGGAGCTCAGTGCAGGGTAAGATTTTAGGTTATCCCCCTGGCTGGAGGTGTTTAAGCAAAACACCTCACATGCCCAGTACAGTGTATTTCACCCTTTCCCAGTATCAGGAAAGGCCTGCAAGGCCTTGTGCCTACTTCCAGCCTCCAGGCACCAATTTTACTGATACCTGTGACATTTGGTGGTGTTAAGCTTCAAGGGGAAGAAGTCACACCTTCTACCCAGGGTTATGGAGCTTAGCGCAGGGTAAGATTTCAGGTTATCCCCCTGGCTGGAGGTGTTAAAGCAAAACACTCCACATGCCCAATAAAGTCTATTTCACCCCTTCACAGTATCAGGAAAGGCCTGCAAGGCCTTGGGCCTAGTTCCAGCCCCCAAGCACCAATGTTACTGACACCTGTGACATTTGGTGTTGTTAAGCTTCAAGGGGATGAAGTCACACCTTTTACCCAGGGTTATGGAGCTCAGCGCAGGGTAAGATTTCAGGCTTCACCCCAGGCTTAAGGCGTGAACATAGAACAATTACCATACACAACAATGTGTATTTCACCCATTCACAGTATCAGGAAAGGCCTGCAAGGCCTTGTGCCTACTTCCAGCCTCCAGGCACCAATGTTACTGATACCTGTGACATTTGGTGGTGTTATGCTTCAAGGGGATGAAGACGCACCTTCTACCCAGGGTTATGGAGCTCAGCGCAGGGTAAGATTTCAGGCTTCACCCCAGGCTTAAGGCGTGAAAATAGAACAATTACCATACACAACAATGTGTATTTCACCCATTCACAGTATCAGGAAAGGCCTGCAAGGCTTGGGCCTACTTCCAGCCTCCAGGCACCAATTGTACTGATACCTGTGACATGTGGTGGTGTTAAGCTTCAAGGGGACGAAGTCACACCTTTTACCCAGGGTTATGGAGCTCAGCGCAGGGTAAGATTTCAGGTTATCCCCCCTGGCTGGAGGTGTTAAAGCAAAACACTTCACATGCCCAATACATTGTATTTCACCCCTTCACAGTATCAGGAAAAGGCCTGCAAGGCCTTGGGCCTACTTCCAGCCTCCAGGCACCGATTTTACTGATACCTGTGACATTTGGTGGTGTTAAGCTTCAAGGGGATGAAGTCACACTTTCTACCCAGGGTTATGGAGCTCAGCGCAGGGTAAGAATTCAGGTTATCCCCCTGGCTGGAGGTGTTAAAGCAAAACACTTCACATGCCCATTAAACTCTATTTCACCCCTTCACAGTATCAGGAAAGGCCTGCAAGGCCTTGTGCCTACTTCCAGCCCCCAGGCACCAATGTTACTGATGCCTGTGACATTTGGTGGTGTTAAGCTTCAAGGGGATGAAGTCGCACCTTTTACCCAGGGTTATGGAGCTCAGCGCAGGGTAAGATTTCAGGTTATCCCCCTGGCTTGAGGTGTTAAAGCAAAACACTTCACATGCCCAATAAAGTCTATTTCACCCCTTCACAGTATCAGGAAAGGCCTGCAAGGCCTTGGGCCTACTTCCAGCCCCCAGGCACCAATGTACTGATACCTGTGACATTTGGTGGTGTTAAGCTTCAAGGGGATGAAGTCACACTTTCTACCCAGGGTTATGGAGCTCAGTGCAGGGTAAGATTTTAGGTTATCCCCCTGGCTGGAGGTGTTTAAGCAAAACACCTCACATGCCCAGTACAGTGTATTTCACCCTTTCCCAGTATCAGGAAAGGCCTGCAAGGCCTTGTGCCTACTTCCAGCCTCCAGGCACCAATTTTACTGATACCTGTGACATTTGGTGGTGTTAATCTTCAAGGGGATGAAGTTGCACCTTCTACCCAGGGTTATGGAGCTCCGCGCAGGGTAAGATTTCAGTGTATCCCCCTGGCTTGAGGTGTTAAAGCCAAACACTTCACATGCCCATTAAAGTCTATTTCACCCCTTGACAGTATCAGGAAAAGGCCTGCAAGGCCTTGGGCCTACTTCCAGCCTCCAGGCACCAATTATACTGATACCTTTGACATTTGGAGGTGTTAAGCTTCAAGGGGAAGAAGTCACACCTTCTACCCAGGGTTATGGAGCTCAGCGCATGGTAAGATTTCAAGTTTCACCCCTGGCTGGAGGTGTTAAAGCCAAACACTCCACATGCCCAATAAAGTCTATTTCACCCATTCACAGTATCAGGAAAAGCCTGCAAGGCCTTGGGCCTACTTCCAGCCCCCAGGCACCAATTTTACAGATACCTGTGACATTTGGTGGTGTGAAGCTTCAAGGGGATGAAGTCACACTTTCTACCCAGGGTTATGGAGCTCAGTGCAGGGTAAGAATTCAGTTTATCCCCCTGGCTGGAGGTGTTAAAGCAAAACACGCCACATGCCCAATAAAGTCTATTTCACGCCTTCACAGTATCAGGAAAGGCCTGCAAGGCCTTGGGCCTACATCTATTCTCCTGGCACCAATTGTACTGATACCTGTGACATTTGGTGTTGTTCAACTTCAAGGGGATGAAGTCACACCTTCTACCCAGGGTTATGGAGCTCAGCGCAGGGTAAGATTTCAGCTTTTCACCCCTAGCTGGATGTGTTGAAGCAAAACACTTCTCATGCCCAATAAAGTCTATTTCAACCCTTCACAGTATCAGGAAAGGCCTGCAAGGCCTTGGGCCTACTTCCAGCCTCCAGGCACCTGTTTTTGTGATACTTGTGACATTTGGAGGTTTTCAGCTTCAAGGGGATGAAGTCACACCTTCTACCCAGGGTTATGGAGCTCAGCGCAGGGTAAGATTTCAGGTTATCCCCCTGGCTTGAGGTGTTAAAGCGAAACACTACACATGCCAAGTAAAGTCTATTTCACCCCTTCACAGTATCAGGAAAAGCCTGCAAGGCCTTGGGCCTACTTCCAGCCTCCAGGCACCAATTTTACTGATGCCTGTGACATTTGGTGGTGTTGAGCTTCAAGGGGATGAAGTCACACCTTTTACCCAGGGTTATGGAGCGCAGCGCAGGGTAAGATTTCAGGTTATCGCCCTGGCTTGAGGTGTTAAAGCAAAACACTTCACATGCCCAATAAAGTCTAGTTCACCCCTTTCACAGTATCAGGAAAGGCCTGCAAGGCCTTGGGCCTACTTCCAGCCTACAGGCACCAATTTTACTGATACCTGTGACATTTGGAGGTGTTAAGCTTCAAGGGGAAGAGGTCACACCTTCTACCCAGGGTTATGGAGCTCAGTGCAGGGTAAGAATTCAGGTTATACCCCTGGCTGGAGGTGTTAAAGCAAAACACTTCACATGCCCAATAAATTGTATTTCACCCCTTCACAGTATCAGGAAAGGCCTGCAAGGCCTTGGGCCTAGTTCCAGCCCCCAAGCACCAATGTTACTGACACCTGTGACATTTGGTGGTGTTAAGCTTCAAGGGTAAGAAGTCACACTTTCTACCCAGGGTTATGGAGCTCAGCACAGGGTAAGATTTTAGGTTATCCCCCTGGCTGGAGGTGTTTAAGCAAAACACCTCACATGCCCAGTACAGTTTATTTCACCCTTTCCCAGTATCAGGATAGTCCTGCAAGGCCTTGTGCCTACTTCCAGCCTCCAGGCACCAATGTTACTGATACCTGTGACATGTGGTGGTGTTAAGCTTCAAGGGGATGAAGTCACACCTTTTACCCAGGGTTATGGAGCTCAGTGCAGGGTAAGAATTCAGGTAATCCCCCTGGCTGGAGGTGTTAAAGCAAAACACTCCACATGCCCAATAAAGTCTATTTCACCCCTTCACAGTATCAGGAAAGGCCTGCAAGGCCTTGGGCCTAGTTCCAGCCCCCAAGCACCAATGTTACTGACACCTGTGACATTTGGTGGTGTTAAGCTTCAAGGGTAAGAAGTCACACTTTCTACCCAGGGTTATGGAGCTCAGCACAGGGTAAGATTTTAGGTTATCCCCCTGGCTGGAGGTGTTTAAGCAAAACACCTCACATGCCCAGTACAGTTTATTTCACCCTTTCCCAGTATCAGGATAGTCCTGCAAGGCCTTGTGCCTACTTCCAGCCTCCAGGCACCAATGTTACTGATACCTGTGACATGTGGTGGTGTTAAGCTTCAAGGGGATGAAGTCACACCTTTTACCCAGGGTTATGGAGCTCAGTGCAGGGTAAGAATTCAGGTAATCCCCCTGGCTGGAGGTGTTAAAGCAAAACACTCCACATGCCCAATAAAGTCTATTTCACCCCTTCACAGTATCAGGAAAGGCCTGCAAGGCCTTGTGCCTACTTCCAGCCTCCAGGCACCAATGTTACTGATACCTGTGACATTTGGTGGTGTTAAGCTTCAAGGGGATGAAGTCACACTTTCTACCCAGGGTTATGGAGCTCAGCGTGGGGTAAGATTGTAGGTTATCCCCTGGCTGGAGGTGTTTAAGCAAAACACCTCACATGCCCAGTACAGTGTATTTAACCCTTTCCCAGTATCAGGAAAGGCCTGCAATGCCTTGTGCCTACTTCCAGCCTCCAGGCACCAAAGTTACTGATACCTGTGACATTTGGTGGTGTTAAGCTTCAAGGGGAAGAAGTCACACCCTCTACCCAGGGTTATGGAGCTCAGTGCAGGGTAAGAATTCAGGTTATCCCCCTGGCTGGAGGTGTTAAAGCAAAACACTTCACATGCCCAATAAAGTCTATTTCACCCCTTCACAGTATCAGGAAAGGCCTGCAAGGCCTTGGGCCTACTTCCAGCTTCCAGGCACCAATGTTACTGATACCTGTGACATTTGGTGGTGTTAAGCTTCAAGGGGATGAAGTCACACCTTCTACCCAGGGTTATGGAGCTCAGCGCAGGGTAAGATTTTAGGTTATCCCCCTGGCTGGAGGTGTTTAAGCAAAACACCTCACATGCCCAGTACAGTGTATTTCACCCTTTCCCAGTATCAGTAAAGGCCTGCAAGGCCTTGTGCCTACTTCCAGCCTCCAGGCACCAATGTTACTGATACCTGTGACATTTGGTGGTGTTAAGCTTCAAGGGGATGAAGTCGCACCTTCTACCCATGGTTATGGAGCTCCGCGCAGGGTAAGATTTCAGGCTTCGCCCCAGGCTTAAGGCGTGAAAATAGAACAATTACCATACACAACAATGTGTATTTCACCCATTCGCAGTATCAGGAAAGGCCTGCAAGGCCTTGGGCCTACTTCCAGCCTCCAGGCACCAATGTTACTGATACCTGTGACATTTGGTGGTGCTAAGCTTCAAGGGGAAGTAGTCACACCTTCTACCCAGTGTTATGGAGCTCAGTGCAGGGTAAGATTTCAGGTTATCCCCCCTGGCTGGAGGTGTTAAAGCAAAACACTTCACATGCCCATTAAATTGTATTTCACCCCTTCACAGTATCAGGAAAAGCCTGCAAGGCCTTGGGCCTACTTCCAGCCTCCAGGCACCAATTTTACTGATACCTGTGACATTTGGTGGTGTTAAGCTTCAAGGGGATGAAGTCATACCTTTTACCCAGGGTTATGGAGCTCAGCGCAGGGTAAGATTTCAGGTTATCGCCCTGGCTTGAGGTGTTAAAGCAAAACACTTCACATTCCCAATAAAGTCTATTTCACCCCTTTCACAGTATCAGGAAAGGCCTGCAAGGCCTTGGGCCTACTTCCAGCCCCCAGGCACCAATGTTACTGGCACCTGTGACATTTGGTGGTGTTAAGCTTCAAGGGGATGAAGTCACACCTTCTACCCAGGGTAATGGAGCTCAGCGCAGGGTAAGATTTTAGGTTATCCCCCTGTCTGGAGGTGTTAAAACAAAACACTGCACATGCCCAACAAATTGTATTTCACCCCTTCACAGTATCAGGAAAGGCCTGCAAGGCCTTGGGCCTACTTCCAGCCCCCAGGCACCAATGTTACTGATACCTGTGACATTTGGTGGTGTTAGGCTTCAAGGGGATGAAGTCACACCTTCTACCCAGGGTTATGGAGCTCAGCGCAGGGTAAGATTTTAGGTTATCCCCCTGGCAGGAGGTGTTTAAGCAAAACACCTCACATGCCCAGTACAGTGTATTTCACCCTTTCCCAGTATCAGTAAAGGCCTGCAAGGCCTTGTGCCTACTTCCAGCCTCCAGGCACCAATGTTACTGATACCTATGACATTTGGTGGTGTTAAGCTTCAAGGGGATGAAGTCGCACCTTCTACCCAGGGTTATGGAGCTCCACGCAGGGTAAGATTTCAGGCTTCACCCCAGGCTTAAGGCGTGAAAATAGAACAATTACCATACACAACAATGTGTATTTCACCCATTCACAGTATCAGGAAAGGCACGCAAGGCCTTGGGCCTACTTCCAGCCTCCAGTCACCAATGTTACTGACACCTGTGACATTTGGTGGTGTTAAGCTTCAAGGGGATGAAGTCATACCTTTTACCCAGGGTTATGGAGCTCAGCGCAGGGTAAGATTTCAGGTTATCACCCTGGCTTGAGGTGTTAAAGCAAAACACTTCACATTCCCAATAAAGTCTATTTCACCCCTTTCACAGTATCAGGAAAGGCCTGCAAGGCCTTGGGCCTACTTCCAGCCCCCAGGCACCAATATTACTGACACCTGTGACATTTGGTGGTGTTAAGCTTCAAGGGGAAGAAGTCACACCTTCTACCCAGGGTTATGGAGCTCAGCGCTGGGTAAGATTTCAGGTTATCCCCCTGGCTGGAGGTGTTAAAGCAAAACACTCCACATGCCCAATAAAGTCTATTTCACCCCTTCACAGTATCAGGAAAGGCCTGCAAGGCCTTGGGCCTAGTTCCAGCCCCCAAGCACCAATGTTACTGACACCTGTGACATTTGGTGTTGTTAAGCTTCAAGGGGATGAAGTCACACCTTTTACCCAGGGTTATGGAGCTCAGCGCAGGGTAAGATTTTAGGTTATCCCCCTGGCTGGAGGTGTTTAAGCAAAACACCTAACATGCCCAGTACAGTGTATTTCACACTTTCCCAGTATCAGTAAAGGCCTGCAAGGCCTTGTGCCTACTTCCAGCCTCCAGGCACCAATGTTACTGATACCTGTGACATTTGGTGGTGTTAAGCTTCAAGGGGATGAAGTGCACCTTCTACCCAGGGTTATGGAGCTCCGCGCAGGGTAAGATTTCAGGCTTCACCCCAGGCTTAAGGCGTGAACATAGAACAATTACCATACACAACAATGTGTATTTCACCCATTCACAGTATCAGGAAAGGCCTGCAAGGCCTTGGGCCTACTTCCAGCCTCCAGGCACCAATTATACTGATACCTGTGACATTTGGAGGTGTTAAGCTTCAAGGGGAAGAAGTCACACCTTCTACCCAGGGTTATGGAGCTCAGCGCATGGTAAGATTTCAAGTTTCACCCCTGGCTGGAGGTGTTAAAGCCAAACACTCCACATGCCCAATAAAGTCTATTTCACCCATTCACAGTATCAGGAAAAGCCTGCAAGGCCTTGGGCCTACTTCCAGCCCCCAGGCACCAATTTTACAGATACCTGTGACATTTGGTGGTGTGAAGCTTCAAGGGGATGAAGTCACACTTTCTACCCAGGGTTATGGAGCTCAGTGCAGGGTAAGAATTCAGTTTATCCCCCTGGCTGGAGGTGTTAAAGCAAAACACGCCACATGCCCAATAAAGTCTATTTCACGCCTTCACAGTATCAGGAAAGGCCTGCAAGGCCTTGGGCCTACATCTATTCTCCAGGCACCAATTGTACTGATACCTGTGACATTTGGTGTTGTTCAACTTCAAGGGGATGAAGTCACACCTTCTACCCAGGGTTATGGAGCTCAGCGCAGGGTAAGATTTCAGCTTTTCACCCCTAGCTGGATGTGTTGAAGCAAAACACTTCTCATGCCCAATAAAGTCTATTTCAACCCTTCACAGTATCAGGAAAGGCCTGCAAGGCCTTGGGCCTACTTCCAGCCTCCAGGCACCTGTTTTTGTGATACTTGTGACATTTGGAGGTTTTCAGCTTCAAGGGGATGAAGTCACACCTTCTACCCAGGGTTATGGAGCTCAGCGCAGGGTAAGATTTCAGGTTATCCCCCTGGCTTGAGGTGTTAAAGCGAAACACTACACATGCCAAGTAAAGTCTATTTCACCCCTTCACAGTATCAGGAAAAGCCTGCAAGGCCTTGGGCCTACTTCCAGCCTCCAGGCACCAATTTTACTGATGCCTGTGACATTTGGTGGTGTTGAGCTTCAAGGGGATGAAGTCACACCTTTTACCCAGGGTTATGGAGCGCAGCGCAGGGTAAGATTTCAGGTTATCGCCCTGGCTTGAGGTGTTAAAGCAAAACACTTCACATGCCCAATAAAGTCTAGTTCACCCCTTTCACAGTATCAGGAAAGGACTGCAAGGCCTTGGGCCTACTTCCAGCCTACAGGCACCAATTTTACTGATACCTGTGACATTTGGAGGTGTTAAGCTTCAAGGGGAAGAGGTCACACCTTATACCCAGGGTTATGGAGCTCAGTGCAGGGTAAGAATTCAGGTTATACCCCTGGCTGGAGGTGTTAAAGCAAAACACTTCACATGCCCAATAAATTGTATTTCACCCCTTCACAGTATCAGGAAAGGCCTGCAAGGCCTTGGGCCTAGTTCCAGCCCCCAAGCACCAATGTTACTGACACCTGTGACATTTGGTGGTGTTAAGCTTCAAGGGTAAGAAGTCACACTTTCTACCCAGGGTTATGGAGCTCAGCACAGGGTAAGATTTTAGGTTATCCCCCTGGCTGGAGGTGTTTAAGCAAAACACCTCACATGCCCAGTACAGTTTATTTCACCCTTTCCCAGTATCAGGATAGTCCTGCAAGGCCTTGTGCCTACTTCCAGCCTCCAGGCACCAATGTTACTGATACCTGTGACATGTGGTGGTGTTAAGCTTCAAGGGGATGAAGTCACACCTTTTACCCAGGGTTATGGAGCTCAGTGCAGGGTAAGAATTCAGGTAATCCCCCTGGCTGGAGGTGTTAAAGCAAAACACTCCACATGCCCAATAAAGTCTATTTCACCCCTTCACAGTATCAGGAAAGGCCTGCAAGGCCTTGTGCCTACTTCCAGCCTCCAGGCACCAATGTTACTGATACCTGTGACATTTGGTGGTGTTAAGCTTCAAGGGGATGAAGTCACACTTTCTACCCAGGGTTATGGAGCTCAGCGCGGGGTAAGATTGTAGGTTATCCCCTGGCTGGAGGTGTTTAAGCAAAACACCTCACATGCCCAGTACAGTGTATTTAACCCTTTCCCAGTATCAGGAAAGGCCTGCAATGCCTTGTGCCTACTTCCAGCCTCCAGGCACCAAAGTTACTGATACCTGTGACATTTGGTGGTGTTAGGCTTCAAGGGGATGAAGTCACACCTTCTACCCAGGGTTATGGAGCTCAGCGCAGGGTAAGATTTTAGGTTATCCCCCTGGCTGGAGGTGTTTAAGCAAAACACCTCACATGCCCAGTACAGTGTATTTCACCCTTTCCCAGTATCAGTAAAGGCCTGCAAGGCCTTGTGCCTACTTCCAGCCTCCAGGCACCAATGTTACTGATACCTGTGACATTTGGTGGTGTTAAGCTTCAAGGGGATGAAGTCGCACCTTCTACCCATGGTTATGGAGCTCCGCGCAGGGTAAGATTTCAGGCTTCGCCCCAGGCTTAAGGCGTGAAAATAGAACAATTACCATACACAACAATGTGTATTTCACCCATTCGCAGTATCAGGAAAGGCCTGCAAGGCCTTGGGCCTACTTCCAGCCTCCAGGCACCAATGTTACTGATACCTGTGACATTTGGTGGTGCTAAGCTTCAAGGGGAAGAAGTCACACCTTCTACCCAGTGTTATGGAGCTCAGTGCAGGGTAAGATTTCAGGTTATCCCCCCTGGCTGGAGGTGTTAAAGCAAAACACTTCACATGCCCATTAAATTGTATTTCACCCCTTCACAGTATCAGGAAAAGCCTGCAAGGCCTTGGGCCTACTTCCAGCCTCCAGGCACCAATTTTACTGATACCTGTGACATTTGGTGGTGTTAAGCTTCAAGGGGATGAAGTCATACCTTTTACCCAGGGTTATGGAGCTCAGCGCAGGGTAAGATTTCAGGTTATCGCCCTGGCTTGAGGTGTTAAAGCAAAACACTTCACATTCCCAATAAAGTCTATTTCACCCCTTTCACAGTATCAGGAAAGGCCTGCAAGGCCTTGGGCCTACTTCCAGCCCCCAGGCACCAATGTTACTGGCACCTGTGACATTTGGTGGTGTTAAGCTTCAAGGGGATGAAGTCACACCTTCTACCCAGGGTTATGGAGCTCAGCGCAGGGTAAGAATTTAGGTTATCCCCCTGGCTGGAGGTGTTTAAGCAAAACACCTCACATGCCCAGTACAGTGTATTTCACCCTTTCCCAGTATCAGGAAAGGCCTGCAAGGCCTTGGGCCTACTTCCAGCCCCCAGGCACCAATGTTACTGATACCTGTGACATTTGGTGGTGTTAGGCTTCAAGGGGATGAAGTCACACCTTCTACCCAGGGTTATGGAGCTCAGCGCAGGGTAAGATTTTAGGTTATCCCCCTGGCTGGAGGTGTTTAAGCAAAACACCTCACATGCCCAGTACAGTGTATTTCACCCTTTCCCAGTATCAGTAAAGGCCTGCAAGGCCTTGTGCCTACTTCCAGCCTCCAGGCACCAATGTTACTGATACCTGTGACATTTGGTGGTGTTAAGCATCAAGGGGATGAAGTCGCACCTTCTACCCAGGGTTATGGAGCTCCACGCAGGGTAAGATTTCAGGCTTCACCCCAGGCTTAAGGCGTGAAAATAGAACAATTACCATACACAACAATGTGTATTTCACCCATTCACAGTATCAGGAAAGGCATGCAAGGCCTTGGGCCTACTTCCAGCCTCCAGTCACCAATGTTACTGACACCTGTGACATTTGGTGGTGTTAAGCTTCAAGGGGATGAAGTCATACCTTTTACCCAGGGTTATGGAGCTCAGCGCAGGGTAGGATTTCAGGTTATCACCCTGGCTTGAGGTGTTAAAGCAAAACACTTCACATTCCCAATAAAGTCTATTTCACCCCTTTCACAGTATCAGGAAAGGCCTGCAAGGCCTTGGGCCTACTTCCAGCCCCCAGGCACCAATGTTACTGACACCTGTGACATTTGGTGGTGTTAAGCTTCAAGGGGAAGAAGTCACACCTTCTACCCAGGGTTATGGAGCTCAGCGCTGGGTAAGATTTCAGGTTATCCCCCTGGCTGGAGGTGTTAAAGCAAAACACTCCACATGCCCAATAAAGTCTATTTCACCCCTTCACAGTATCAGGAAAGGCCTGCAAGGCCTTGGGCCTAGTTCCAGCCCCCAAGCACCAATGTTACTGACACCTGTGACATTTGGTGTTGTTAAGCTTCAAGGGGATGAAGTCACACCTTTTACCCAGGGTTATGGAGCTCAGCGCAGGGTAAGATTTTAGGTTATCCCCCTGGCTGGAGGTGTTTAAGCAAAACACCTAACATGCCCAGTACAGTGTATTTCACACTTTCCCAGTATCAGTAAAGGCCTGCAAGGCCTTGTGCCTACTTCCAGCCTCCAGGCACCAATGTTACTGATACCTGTGACATTTGGTGGTGTTAAGCTTCAAGGGGATGAAGTGCACCTTCTACCCAGGGTTATGGAGCTCCGCGCAGGGTAAGATTTCAGGCTTCACCCCAGGCTTAAGGCGTGAACATAGAACAATTACCATACACAACAATGTGTATTTCACCCATTCACAGTATCAGGAAAGGCCTGCAAGGCCTTGGGCCTACTTCCAGCCTCCAGGCACCAATGTTACTGATACCTGTGACATTTGGTGGTGTTAAGCTTCAAGGGGATGAAGTCACACCTTCTACCCAGGGTTATGGAGCTCAGCGCAGGGTAAGATTTCAGGTTATCGCCCTGGCTTGAGGTGTTAAAGCAAAACACTTCACATGCCCAATAAAGTCTATTTCACTGCTTTCACAGTATCAGGAAAGGCCTGCAAGGCCTTGGGCCTACTTCCAGCCTCCAGGCACCAATTTTCCTGATACCTGTGACATTTGGAGTTGTTAAGCTTCAAGGGGAAGAAGTCACACCTTCTACCCAGGGTTATGGAGCTCAGTGCAGGGTAAGAATTCAGGTTATACCCCTGGCTCGAGGTGTTAAAGCAAAACACTTCACATGCCCAATAAATTGTATTTCACCCCTTCACAGTATCAGGAAAGGCCTGCAAGGCCTTGGGCCTACTTGCAGCCCCCAGGCACCAATGTTACTGACACCTGTGACATTTGGTGGTGTTAAGCTTCAAGGGGAAGAAGTCACACCTTCTACCCAGGGTTATGGAGCTCAGCGCTGGGTAAGATTTCAGGTTATCCCCCTGGCTGGAGGTGTTAAAGCAAAACACTTCACATGCCCATTAAACTCTATTTCACCCCTTCAAAGTATCAGGAAAGGCCTGCAAGGCCTTGTGCCTACTTCCAGCCCCCAGGCACCAATGTTACTGATGCCTGTGACATTTGGTGGTGTTAAGCTTCAAGGGGATGAAGTCACACCTTCTACCCAGGGTTATGGAGCTCAGCGCAGGGTAAGATTTTAGGTTATCCCCCTGGCTGGAGGTGTTTAAGCAAAACACCTCACATGCCCAATAAATTGTATTTCACCCCTTCACAGTATCAGGAAAGGCCTGCAAGGCCTTGTGCCTACTTCCAGCCTCCAGGCACCAATGTTACTGATACCTGTGACATTTGGTGGTGTTAAGCTTCAAGGGGATGAAGTCGCACCTTCTACCCAGGGTTATGGAGCTCCACGCAGGGTAAGATTTCAGGCTTCACCCCAGGCTTAAGGCGTGAAAATAGAACAATTACCATACACAACAATGTGTATTTCACCCATTCACAGTATCAGGAAAGGCCTGCAAGGCCTTGGGCCTACTTCCAGCCCCCAGGCACCAATGTTACTCATACCTGTGACATGTGGTGGTGTTACGCTTCAAGGGGATGAAGTCACACCTTTTACCCAGGGTTATGGAGCTCAGCGCAGGGTAAGATTTCAGGTTATCACCCTGGCTTGAGGTGTTAAAGCAAAACACTTCACATGCCCAATAAAGTCTATTTCACCCCTTTCACAGTATCAGGAAAGGCATGCAAGGCCTTGGGCCTACTTCCAGCCTCCAGGCACCAATTTTACTGTTACCTGTGACATTTGGAGGTGTTAAGCTTCAAGGGGATTACGTCACACCTTCTACCCAGGGTTATGGAGCTCAGTGCAGGGTAAGAATTCAGGTTATCACCCTGGCTGGAGGTGTTAAAGCAAAACCATTCACATGCCCAATACATTGTATTTTACCCCTTCACAGTATCAGGAAAGGCCTGCAAGGCCTTGGGCCTACTTCCAGCCCCCAGGCACCAATGTTACTGATACCTGTGACATGTGGGCGGTGTTAAGCTTCAAGGGGATGAAGTCACACCTTTTACCCAGGGTTATGGAGCTCAGCGCAGGGTAAGATTTCAGGTTATCCCCCTGGCTTGAGGTGTTAAAGCAAAACACTTCACATGCCCAATAAAGTCTATTTCACCACTTCACAGTATCAGGAAAGGCCTGCAAGGCCGTGGGCCTACTTCGAGCCTCCAGGCACCAATTTTACTGATACCTGTGACATTTGGAGGTGTTAAGCTTCAAGGGGATGAAGTCACACCATCTACCCAGGGTTATGGAGCTCAGTGCAGGGTAAGAATTCAGGCTATCCCCCTGGCTGGAGGTGTTTAAGCAAAACACCTCACATGCCCAGTACAGTGTATTTCACCCTTTCCCAGTATCAGGAAAGGCCTACAAGGCCTTGTGCCTACTTCCACTCACTGCTCACTGGTTAGAGGCGGCAGACCCGTAAGCAGAGGATGGCCCGGGACCAGGGTTCGATTCCCGACGCGGCAGGGTCGTGGACCAAGGTCAGCGGGCTCGATAATTCTCGCCTCGGTGCCTACTCCAGTCAGGGACCACACTCGGCAACTCTGGGCATTAGCTTGCCTCATCTTCACAACGGCCCCCCAGACCGCCGGGGATGCTTGGTCGCACCTTAGAGATACCCATTAGGGACCATCTCTCAGGGTGAGCCAGGACGGGTTCCCCAGCGGTCGAAGCGCGGAGATACTCCTCCGGGAGTTGATTCTAGCGCTATATAAACCCACAATTAAATTAATTAAATTAAATTAAGCTTCAAGGGGAAGACGTCACATCTTCAACCCAGGGTTATGGAATGCAGGTTATCCCCCTTGCTGGAGGTGTTAAAGCAAAACACTCCACATGCCCAATAAAGTCTATTTCACCCCTTCACAGTATCAGGAAAAGACTGCAAGGTCTTGGGCCTACTTCCAGCCCCCAGGCACCAATTTTACTGATACCTGTGACATGTAGTGGTGTTAAGCTTCAAGGGGATGAAGTCACACTTTCTACCCAGGGTTATGGAGCTCAGCGCATGGTAAGAATTCAGGTTATCCCCCTGGCTGGAGGTGTTAAAGCAAATCACTTCACATGCCCATTAAAGTCTATTTCACCCCTTCACAGTATCAGGAAAGGCATGCAAGGCCTTGGGCCTACTTCCAGCCTCCAGGCACCAATTTTACTGATACCTGTGACATTTGGAGGTGTTAAGCTTCAAGGGGATGAAGTCACACCTTCTACCCAGGGTTATGGAGCTCCGCGCAGGGTAAGATTTCAGGCTTCACCCCATGCTGGAGGCGTGAAAATAGAACAATTACCATACACAGCAATGTGTATTTCACCCATTCACAGTATCAGGAAAGGCCTGCAAGGCCTTGGGCCTACTTCCAGCCTCCAGGCACCAATGTTACTGATACCTGTGACATTTGGTGGTGTTAAGCTTCAAGGGGAAGAAGTCACACCTTCTACCCAGGGTTATGGAGCTCAGCGCAGGGTAAGATTTCAGGTTATCCCCCTGGCTTTAGGTGTTAAAGCCAAACACACCACATGCCCAATAATGTCTATTTCACCCCTTCCCAGTATCAGGAAAGGCCTGCAAGGCCTTGGGCCTACTTCCAGCCTCCAGGCACCAATGTTACTGATACCTGTGACATGTGGTGGTGTTAAGCTTCAAGGGGATGAAGTCACACCTTCTACCCAGGGTTATGGAGCTCAGCGGAGGGTAAGAATTCAGGTTATACCCCTGGCTCGAGGTGTTAAAGCAAAACACTTCACATGCCCAATAAATTGTATTTCACCCCTTCACAGTATCAGGAAAGGCCTGCAAGGCCGTTTGCCTACTTCCAGCCTCCAGGCACCAATGTTACTGATACCTGTGACATGTGGTGGTGTTAAGCTTCAAGGGGATGAAGTCACACCTTCTACCCAGGGTTATGGAGCTCAGCGGAGGGTAAGAATTCAGGTTATACCCCTGGCTCGAGGTGTTAAAGCAAAACACTTCACATGCTGAGGTTCCGTGACGATTTGAACCCGTGTTTTCATCATTGTCGTAAATACATGATTTTGGTATCAGTGAACCGCAAATGATCCATTTAGTATATCCTGGTGTTTTCGCTATGCTACGAGCAAGAGCACTCCTGTTACAAACACATTTGTGATCTACCCGTGGCATCCATCTTAGAACACGGAAGCCATTTTGTATTCCTTGCCCTCACATAGTCAATGGACACGCAATGACCTCTTTTCATCTAAGGACACGTAGGCTTTAACCGGCGATTCACCTTGCTAGTGACACGTGCACCTTAGGCCAGCAACGCTGTGGCAGCATGACTCGGCAAGAGCTGCCTCCCCAGCCTGAGGCCAGTCCTGCTATACTGGTTCTTGTGTTCGTTGGCCTGATCATGATTAGGCGGCCGAAGCTGGTAGCCTTGCCCATTTACAACCCACAAACATCTCTTATCCTACTGTTCTATCTTCTGCACCTGGCTCTGCTCCTTTCCTTCTGGGCCTTTATTAGGGGGAGGTAACGAAATTTACGATGAGGCGGTCCGGGTCTTGAATGAGAAATTGACATGGGATTGTGATGGAATAGTGGGAACCCCTCATTCGTAATGTTTTGACATCAGATACTGTTGACGATTCCTGTGCAACGCCAAATATTTATTGTTTAAGATACGAATGTTTAGAACTGTGGTAACATGTAAAGAATTTGCCCTGAGCAGAATATTTAGTATTTAAGGAGTAATCCTCTTTGTACAAATTGAACAGGCTCCTAGACACTGCCCGTGTGCAGTTTCTGTGACTTCTGTGTCCCTGCAGTAATAAACCTTTGGTCTTTGACGCCACCATCGAGAAGCCCGTGTTTCTGTTTGTTTGTGCACCGAGACAGGTAGAACTCCGGGGTCTTCGGGTGTTATCCCTGACACCTCTGGACAGAACCAAAAAGTCCAGAACTCCAATTGGCGCCCAATGTGGGGCGACGTCATTCGGTACCGGTCCAAAAGCCTGAAGAGTTCGAGGAGCTTCGTGTGAAGATTTCAGAGGGAGGCGCCCCACTTCATCGATCCCGGCATATCGCAAAAGTGGCCCGACGTTCTCTTCCACGAGGGTTCCCGTTCAGACGGCTGCAGTGGTCCGTTGCCTTGACCGTCGCCCTGTCTTGGACCCGAGGTGCAGTCCTCAGTACGGCGAGACGTGACGGGTTTCTCCTTGGTGACGTCTTCAGTGCCTCAGTTAAGTATTCAGTGGTTGCTAGTTGGTTAAGGATTACTCCTGTTTGGATAATTCTCTTAGTTTTCGGTTTGGTTCAGTTCAGTAAGATTATATAATCATTCGGTTCAGTTCGGGTATCGATACATTTGTCAGTTCTGGTAGGCCTAAGTTTTTGGTTCGAGTGCGCATCTTTTCTGTTTGTGTTTTGTTTGTTTTGTGTTCCGGATTATAAAATGGTAAGTCGGAAAAATTGTATGTTGTCTTGTTTTAGTTGCAACAGTGATTCCCAGTTGGAGGACTCGTGTTTGGTTCCTCCGATTGGAACTCCCCTTTATGATCTATATTGCAAGTTTGGTGTGGGCCCTATCTCTTATAACGAGGTATGGATCCACTATACAGAGAAAGATGGTGTCCTTAGTTGGCCACTACATGGTAGTTTTGAACCTGAAGTTCTCGATAATCTAGAAAGAAGGTTGTTTAAGAAGAAAGCCCGGCCGGCAATGTTTGATTCTTTCCGTTATTGGCGAAAAGAATCTAAACAGAGAGAAAATAAAAAGTTGAAGAAAGAACAGAAAGAGCAAGAGTTGTCTTTAGAACAGTCTGCTAAGCAGCTGCAACTCAACGAGTCTGAGAAAGCGATGGAGGTGGCCAATAGAGAGCGTAATTTAGCGATAGACAAGTGCTATCCTGCTTTGCCCTCGAGTACGGCTAAGATAGTAGAGGACCCTGAAAAGGATCCCCTGTTGTCTTACTTGTTACGATCACCCCCACCGTATGCACAGGGTGCTACGGCTCCACCTATACCGAATGTTCAATTACCGGTTGCTGGACAACCTGTTCCCGCTCCCCTGAATCAAGTTCCTGTACCTCCTGTGGTCAATATTAATGTTCCTTTGACAGCCCCTCTTCCAGGGTTGCCGGCTTCTTTACCTATGCCTGTGTCGCTCACACCTGCTAGTTCACAAGCTATCTTGCCTGCTACTCCTACTGTTCCTGATCTATCTGTTCCAACTGCTACTCTATTTACTGCTTCTGCTAATATTATGACTCCACTTTCTGTTCGTCGGAGAATCACTGATTCTGTCTCTAATATTCTATCTCCCTTCTATAAGACTCTGATTAAGACTCCTACCTCTGACTCTGTGCAGAGACGTAGCCAGCTTCCCAGTACTGAAGAAAGAGGAATATTAGACTCCACTGCTCTTAGATGGGTTTCGAAAGTTGGAAGATATAATGTACAAGATGTATTAGATACATTTATGCAATGGAATGAACCGACACAACGATATGTGTTCGATGAAATGTGTTTCCTTCTACGTGAGGAATTGGAAGAGGATGACCCTGAATCAAACCTAGAAGAATTAATTAATGTTCAGAAAGAGTTTGCTGCAGGTATGATAGTCGGTCAAAATATAAAAGAAGCGATGGAACTGATTTTAAGTTATAGGAATGACCCATCCCTTCGTTCACCAAGAGAGTTAGGGAAACGTAGTACGAAACAAAATCGTCAATACCCAATGAGAGAGGTTCCACCAATTTGGCGTGAAGCTGTGCAAGCTAATGTAAACCTTGGTATTGCAGCCGCTCCAGCACAATTCCAGAGAGTATGGATACATATTCCATGGAAGCGAGCTGAAGTATTAGCAGTAAAACAGGCCTTGCCAGATCCGCGTAAAAATCCTGCAGGGTACTACAAAGAGTTGGCTCAAACAGTTGACGCTTGTGTATTGAATCTTGCTGACATAGATCTGCTATTTGGTAATGTAGTACCACAACCAATTTGGGCTAAAATTCGTAAAGAGAATCATCCAGTTGCCCTAGGTGGTGATTGGGCAGCTATAATTGCAGCGGATGGTCAACAAATAGGTGGTTCAAAACCTGAACCCTTAATTGCTAATTTGCCTGGTAGAATAATTGATTTAATGAAAACCTTGATGCCAGCATTGCGCGTTAACTGGGACAAATTGTCCGCGTGCAAACAAAAGAAAGACGAAAGCGTCTCCGACTTTTTCACAAGATTCGAGGAGACTTTCGTGGATCATAGTGGTCAGGATATGAGCACAGAAGGAGGTCAGAGATTATTTGTTGATAAATTTGTGTACAATCTGTTGCCAGAACTTAGTGGTAAATTAAAGAATTCTGAAAGTGCGTGGGCTGTCTCTACGACTGCGCAAATACTTGCGACTGCCCAGTACTATGAAAATAGGGATAAAGAAGAGAAGGAAAAAACAGATAAAAAGACGAAAGATCTAAAAACTAAAGTCCTTTTACAGCAAGCATATCCGCCTCGCACGAATCAGACTAACATGCAGCAAGGGTCATATCAAAGAACGGATTATAATTTTCAAAGGCCACAATACCAATGGAATCAATGTGCTTATTGCAAAATGAAAGGTCATTACAAAAATGAGTGTCCAGTTCGAACGCAAAATAATACTGCGGCAGCTCAGAGAGGTCGTGGTAGTTCTATGCAAAACTCTAGAGGTCGAGGACGAGGTACTATGCCTCCACAGACGAGTGATCGCCCTTCTAATTATTTCGACCAGCGAAATGGACAATCTGCCCAACAGAATAGGTCTCCACAGTATCATGTTGAAGACTATTATGAAGCTAGTGAGGAAGTTCAGCAAAGTGAGTACTAGGACAGCCATGGACAAAGAGAGGGAGTAGTATCAGTTCCAGTAGATCAGAGTGGGCCTTATGTCGCAGTAGCAACATCAGGTATAGTCGAACCGTTTCTGTTGGATACTGGTGCAGCAAAAAGTTCTATCATACATGCGAAACTCCCTGGCGCACCTTTGTCTGGCTTAACAAACGTTTCAGTAGGTTTTTCGGGCGCCCCTGTTCATAACCCTGTTTCTGGTCCTTTGTCTATTTCTGTTGGACCCCGTCAATTGAAAGCACCCTTGATTTTGACGACAGGTTGTAATGAAAATCTGCTTGGTTTAGACTTGTTAAAACGCCTGTACGCAACATTGTACTGTTCTCCAGCAGGAGTACAGCTTACGTTGGGTAAAAGAATAATCTCTCCGATGTACTTGTCGATGGATGCACTCCCACCAGAGCTGCGTTCACTCCCTGATACTCTTTGGGCGACTGGTCCTAATGATGTAGGTCTCTTGGAAATTCCACCCTATGTAGTAACTTTGAAAGCAAATGTCAAACTTCCACGAATTCCACAATACAGAATCTCTAGTGAAGGTGAGCGTGCGCTCCTACTGATAGTACAAGATCTGATTGAGAAAGACGTTATAGAAGAAACTAGAGGTAATGTCTGTAATAGTCCTGTACTGCCTATTTTGAAAAGAACTGACCCAACAAAACCTCCAGTATATAGGTTTGTAATTGATCTTAGAGAGGTTAATAAAATTGTGATCCCACAGTTTCCTGTAGTTCCAGACATTACTGCATTGTTAACGTTGATTCCTGCTACAGCAGCATGGTTTTCGGTTGTCGACTTGAAAAATGCCTTTTTCAGCATTCCGATAGCCGAGGAAAGCAGAGATATCTTCGGTTTCTCTCTAGGAGGACGAAGCTTCAGGTTTAAACGCGCTCCACAAGGTTATTGTGAAAGCCCATCCATTTACAGTCAAGCATTAAAAAGCCAGTTAGACTCATTTGTACTTCCTCCTGGTTCTGCTTTAATACAATATGTCGATGATCTTCTAGTGGCTGCTGATGACAAGGAAACTTGCAAAACAGCTACGATTTCTTTATTGCATCACTTGTCAGATTTGAATCACAAAGTGTCACCTTCAAAAATGCAATACTGCTGCCAAGAAGTGACCTACCTAGGTCATCTCTTGTCAAAGGAGGGAAGGAAGTTGACCCCAGAGAGAATAAAAGCAATTACACAGATGAATGTTCCTAGCACACAGAGAGAAGTACGTGCCTTTTTAGGTATTACCTCATATTGTAGGCAATGGATCCCAAATTTTTCTCTTTTAGCAAAACCATTGGTAGCCTTGACTGGGAAAGGTGTTCCGAGTCCGGTACCATGGTCTGCTGAATGTCAGCAGAGTTTTTCTGAATTGCGAAATGCACTGTGTTCAGCACCTGTATTGGGTACACCCGACTACAGTAAGCCATTCACGCTCTATGTCCACGAGAGAGAAGGTTGTGCATTGAGTGTTTTGACGCAGAAATTTGGTGATAAACAACGCCCTTGTGCATATTTTTCATCAACATTAGATCCGGTAGCTAGAGCGTTGCCTAGTTGCTTGAGAGCTACAGCCGCAGCTGCAGCCTCCATTCGACAATCTGCTGGTTTAGTAATGAACAACATGCTAGTGGTTATGGTTCCTCATGCTGTGGATACACTCATGAACCGAACCAAGACGCAGCACCTTACCAGTGCTAGATTATCAGGTTATGAACTGACACTGTTAGCTAGTCATATTCAGATCAAGAGATGCAATGTATTGAATCCAGCAACATTGTTGCCGACTAGCCAAGAGTCGAGTGATTCCGAACCACACGACTGTTGTTTTAAAACTGAGGAAGAAACAAAAGGACGAATTGATCTAAAAGACACTCCGTTATCAGATCCAGATGGAACGCTGTATGTTGATGGGTCTTGCTTCAAATTAGAGAATGGTGATGTGACTGCTGCTTATGCAGTAACGACCTTGAGTACGATTGTGGAGACTGCAAGAGTGAGTCAGAATTCTGCCCAGGCTGCAGAATTGATCGCGCTAACAAGAGCGTGCGTTTTAGCTAAGGGAAAGAGAGTGAATGTGTTCACAGATAGTCAGTACGCGTTCGGCGTGGCCCATAGTTTTGGCCGCTTGTGGAAAGAGAGAGGTTTCATTACGTCCCATGGGACTAAGATTCAACATGGTCAGCTAGTTAATGACTTATTGGAATCTCTAACCTTGCCGACTGAAGTTGCGATTGTGAAATGTAGTGCTCATAAAGCAATCACGGATGATGTTGGTCGTGGGAATGCTTTTGCTGATGAGACTGCAAAACAGACAGCTAGAAATATGATGAGTAGAATGTATGTTGCAACGTGTGCAAGATGGATTTCTGAGTCTGGAATGTGTGAAGACACAGTGGAAAGCGTGAAAGAAATTCAGAAAGAGGCGACTGAGGAGGAAAAGCTTGCATGGAGAGAGAGCACGGGTAAATTGGACTCGAGTGGGTGTTGGATTGATTTGTCGGAACAACAGCGTTGGATGTTGCCTGATGCGTATGTGCTTGCAATAGTAACGATGGCACATGGAGCAGCGCACATCAGCTCAAAAGGGATTTGTAAGATGTTGGCTCCAGTCTGGAAGAATGATGGGATTAGTAAGTGTGCAGAGAGAGTGGTGAGAAATTGTATGGTATGCTTGATGCATAATCCTGGCAAGGGAATCCCCACACCTACAGGTCACTTCGCTCCTCCTTCCTGCCCCTTTGAAGTAATTCAGTTAGACTTCATTCACATGGATCGTTGCAATAATCTGAAATACGTCCTAGTGGTAGTTTGTGCTTTCTCCAGATGGATCGAAGCATACCCACTGAAGGACAATACTGCCTTATCCACTGCCAAAATTCTTCTTAAAGAATACTTCCCCAGATACGGAATGCCACGGATTGTATGGTCAGATAACGGAAGTGAGTTCGTAGGGAAAGTTATGCAGAGTGTGTGTTCCGGTTTAGGAATAAAACAGAAGTTCCACAGTGCGAATCATCCCCAGTCCGCGGGTTTAGTCGAGGGTTACAATGGCACCCTTAAACTGAAACTTGCTAAGATACAAGCGTCCACGGGTTTGTCCTGGCCAGACGCATTGCCTTTGGCTTTGCTATCAACAAGAGCAACTGTACATTCTAGAGTAGGACTTAGTCCATATGAAATAGTTTTTGGTCGTCCTGCAAATGTTTGGGGGGTACCTAGACCAAAAGAATTCAAGCAGCTGGAATACCCAATGTTAATTGATTACCTTTTCAACTTGACTGCTAAATTGGTCTTATTCACCAACAGGTTTTCGATGCATTGCCAAAGCCACCGGAGAGTCCAGGCCATCAGCTGAAACCGGGTGACCAGGTGGTCATTAAAAATTTTGCAAGAACGAAAAATCTTCAGCCCAGATTCATTGGCCCTTTCCAAGTCTTACTAGCAACGAGAACTGCTATTCGTGTGGCCGGAAGGAAGAATTGGATCCATACGACACACGTCAAACGTGTGCCTCTGCCACTTCCTTACGACAACTGGGTAAAGAAAGGAATCGGTACCTCTGAAATGGAACAAGTCCCCAGGTTCATACCTTTCAGCGATGCAGAACTGATCACTGATTCACCAAATTCTGACTCTCCTCTTGAAACTGCTCTTTTGAACCCTGAACATTTGTCATCCGCACCCAACGAACATTTGCCATCTGCACCAAAAGAACATTTGTCATCTGAAAACGTGAACATTGCAACGTCGGCTGAAAATACACTGTTTCCTGATCAGACAGCTCCTGCAAAACTGAGATACAACTTACGTTCTCGCAATATGGACAAATAAAGCAGGAAACTGCCCATTTTACATGTTTGATTTTTGATACATTGCCTCCAGCCAGGAAGTTTGCTAATACTTTGTATTGTTTCTTTTTGTTTTAAAATTGCCTTGCCGTCTGGGTAGCCGTAGGGTCGTGGCTGTGTACCTAGTTGAATCTGCGGGGATCAGACACAAGGTCGATCTTTCTGCTAGTTCTGGGAACTCCCAGGGCTGATAGAGGCATTTTCATCTACGTACACATCATCAGTGGTCGCAAACGGTCGTAGAAGATGGAGCTTCCTGAGCTGCAACGAGAAAATGTAATTTATGTTCGCAGAAATAGACTGTACAGAATACTTCACAGCAAATGCTTTCTAATGCAATGTGCAGTAACATTTTTAATTGTTTTGATAACGTTGGTGGGTGGAATCATCTTTGGCGTACGTTTGATTTTTATGCCGGTAACTACAGTACCTCCCCTTGATCCTACTACTTCTACGGTTTCTTCTATGCATTCTTTTCACTCATTCCCTGAACACGAACAAGCTCGACGCTCAGAATTTATTAACAATACATTTGTACAGCTCTTGCATCAACACCAACTGGTAGTTAACACAACAGACTGCTGGGTGTGTGGCCTGATACCCCACACTATGGATAAAGGCATCCCCTATCTGGTCTTACCTTTTAGCTATAATGGATCATTTCAGGCCTTTCAAACCATTTTTTCCTATGCCCTTGAGACCTATCCTCCGCGTCCACCACGTTCCACTAAATACTATTCTGCCAATAAAGCTTTAGTTCAGGGAATCATTGACATGATTAAAGATGTCAATAATACCTTATCCTACCCTAGAGATGAATTACGGGTGTATTTGAGTTGGAATTCTACAGAGTATCGTCTTAGTTTGGGAGAAAGTAAACGTAAAAGCTCCACTCCAGTCTGGGTCGTGCCTCACCAAGGTCAAGTCTGTTTGCAAGGAAATGGGAGAAATCCGAGAGCTCAGCTAGGGAGGAGTGAGTGCGTTGAGACTTACGTATTTCCGTCTAACTCCTCCCCTGCCTTTCTGACTGCTAGGGGTACCTACTTCATCTGTCAGGACAGAGCATATACATGGCTGCCTGCTGACTTTTCAGGTTCATGTTATATTGCTCGATTGTTGCCTCCGACATACACTGCCTCTTCAGACTATCACAAGACCAGATTAGCAAGAGGTGTTTTCAGCAAGGAAGACACCGCTGGTTAGGAAGCTGGAGACTTTTTCAAAGGTTTCCTTCCGTTTTGGGGGCCTATGGCCAATAGTAGAAATTTACGTCAACTAACACGGGTAGTTGAATCTACTATTACAGAAACTGCAGGTGCCCTTAGTAACTTAACAGCTGAGCTTCAGGCGGATCGTCTCATGACATTACAGAACCGAATGGTTCTAGACGTGATACTTGCAGATCGAGGTGGGGAATGCAGAATGATCCAATCGAGCTGCTGTGTTTTTATTCCAAATAATGCTCCAACTGTCTATGAAGCGATCTCTAAGCTACACAAGATTTCCGACTCTATACACGTAGAAAAGGGAAACTGGTCCTTCATGGAGTGGTTTTGGACTCTGGTATCAGCGTGGGGATGGAAGGTTTTGAGGGTCATTGGTGTCATCCTAGTATTTCTGTTCTCGTGCTGCCTTATTATCCAATGTGGTCCCGCTCTGTGTAGTCTCTGTGCTGCAACCTGTTTCAGAAAACCACCTGCATTTGGAGAAAAGGTACGAGACAGGATGATGGTGCAACAACATGTCACTGACCTAATGAGCATAGAGTTAGACTCTGACATAGACTGAGTAATTGCCTATGTAAGGGCAAAAGGAGGGTCTGAGGTTCCGTGACGATTTGAACCCGTGTTTTCATCATTGTCGTAAATACATGATTTTGGTATCAGTGAACCGCAAATGATCCATTTAGTATATCCTGGTGTTTTCGCTATGCTACGAGCAAGAGCACTCCTGTTACAAACACATTTGTGATCTACCCGTGGCATCCATCTTAGAACACGGAAGCCATTTTGTATTCCTTGCCCTCACATAGTCAATGGACACGCAATGACCTCTTTTCATCTAAGGACACGTAGGCTTTAACCGGCGATTCACCTTGCTAGTGACACGTGCACCTTAGGCCAGCAACGCTGTGGCAGCATGACTCGGCAAGAGCTGCCTCCCCAGCCTGAGGCCAGTCCTGCTATACTGGTTCTTGTGTTCGTTGGCCTGATCATGATTAGGCGGCCGAAGCTGGTAGCCTTGCCCATTTACAACCCACAAACATCTCTTATCCTACTGTTCTATCTTCTGCACCTGGCTCTGCTCCTTTCCTTCTGGGCCTTTATTAGGGGGAGGTAACGAAATTTACGATGAGGCGGTCCGGGTCTTGAATGAGAAATTGACATGGGATTGTGATGGAATAGTGGGAACCCCTCATTCGTAATGTTTTGACATCAGATACTGTTGACGATTCCTGTGCAACGCCAAATATTTATTGTTTAAGATACGAATGTTTAGAACTGTGGTAACATGTAAAGAATTTGCCCTGAGCAGAATATTTAGTATTTAAGGAGTAATCCTCTTTGTACAAATTGAACAGGCTCCTAGACACTGCCCGTGTGCAGTTTCTGTGACTTCTGTGTCCCTGCAGTAATAAACCTTTGGTCTTTGACGCCACCATCGAGAAGCCCGTGTTTCTGTTTGTTTGTGCACCGAGACAGGTAGAACTCCGGGGTCTTCGGGTGTTATCCCTGACACCTCTGGACAGAACCAAAAAGTCCAGAACTCCAATGCCCAATAAATTGTATTTCACCCCTTCACAGTATCAGGAAAGGCCTGCAAGGCCGTGTGCCTACTTCCAGCCTCCAGGCACCAATGTTACTGATACCTGTAACATTTGGTGGCGTTAAGCTTCAAGGGGAAGAAGTCACACATTCTACCCAGTGTTATGGAGCTCAGTGCAGGGTAAGAATTCAGTGTATCCCCCTGGCTGGAGGTGTTAAAGCAAAACACGCCACATGCCCAATAAAGTCTATTTCACCCCTTCACAGTATCAGGAAAGGCCTGCAAGGCCTTGGGCCTACATCTATTCTCCAGGCACCAATTGTACTGATACCTGTGACATTTGGTGTTGTTCAACTTCAAGGGGATGACATCACACCTTCTACCCAGGGTTATGGAGCTCAGCGCAGGGTAAGATTTCAGCTTTTCACCCCTAGCTGGATGTGTTGAAGCAAAACACTTCTCATGCCCAATAAAGTCTATTTCAACCCTTCACAGTATCAGGAAAGGCCTGCAAGGCCTTGGGCCTACTTCCAGCCTCCAGGCACCTGTTTTTGTGATACTTGTGACATTTGGAGGTGTTCAGCTTCAAGGGGATGAAGTCACACCTTCTACCCATGGTTATGGAGCTCAGCGCAGGGTAAGATTTCAGGTTATCCCCCTGGCTTGAGGTGTTAAAGCGAACACTACACATGCCAAGTAAAGTCTATTTCACCCCTTCACAGTATCAGGAAAAGCCTGCAAGGCCTTGGGCCTACTTCCAGCCTCCAGGCACCAATTTTACTGATGCCTGTGACATTTGGTGGTGTTGAGCTTCAAGGGGATGAAGTCACACCTTTTACCCAGGGTTATGGAGCGCAGCGCAGGGTAAGATTTCAGGTTATCGCCCTGGCTTGAGGTGTTTAAGCAAAACACCTCACATGCCCAGTACAGTGTATTTCACCCTTTCCCAGTATCAGGAAAGGCCTGCAAGGCCTTGTGCCTACTTCCAGCCTCCAGGCACCAATGTTACTGATACCTGTGACATTTGGTGGTGTTAAGCTTCAAGGGGAAGAAGTCACACCTTCTACCCAGGGTTATGGAGCTCAGCGCAGGGTAAGATTTCAGGTTATCCCCCTGGCTTTAGGTGTTAAAGCCAAACACACCACATGCCCAATAATGTCTATTTCACCCCTTCCCAGTATCAGGAAAGGCCTGCAAGGCCTTGGGCCTACTTCCAGCCTCCAGGCACCAATGTTACTGATACCTATGACATGTGGTGGTGTTAAGCTTCAAGGGGATGAAGTCACACCTTTTACCCAGGGTTATGGAGCTCAGTGCAGGGTAAGAATTCAGGTAATCCCCCTGGCTGGAGGTGTTAAAGCACAACATTCCACATGCCCAATAAAGTCTATTTCACCCCTTCACAGTATCAGGAAAGGCCTGCAAGGCCTTGTGCCTACTTCCAGCCTCCAGGCACCAATGTTACTGACACCTGTGACATTTGGTGGTGTTAAGCTTCAAGGGGATGAAGTCACACTTTCTACCCAGGGTTATGGAGCTCAGCGCGGGGTAAGATTTTAGGTTATCCCCTGGCTGGAGGTGTTTAAGCAAAACACCTCACATGCCCAGTACAGTGTATTTCACCCTTTCCCAGTATCAGGAAAGGCCTGCAAGGCCTTGTGCCTACTTCCAGCCTCCAGGCACCAATGTTACTGATACCTGTGACATTTGGTGGTGTTAAGCTTCAAGGGGAAGAAGTCACACCTTCTACCCAGGGTTATGGAGCTCAGCGCAGGGTAAGATTTCAGGTTATCCCCCTGGCTTTAGGTGTTAAAGCCAAACACACCACATGCCCAATAATGTCTATTTCACCCCTTCCCAGTATCAGGAAAGGCCTGCAAGGCCTTGGGCCTACTTCCAGCCTCCAGGCACCAATGTTACTGATACCTGTGACATGTGGTGGTGTTAAGCTTCAAGGGGATGAAGTCACACCTTTTACCCAGGGTTATGGAGCTCAGTGCAGGGTAAGAATTCAGGTAATCCCCCTGGCTGGAGGTGTTAAAGCACAACATTCCACATGCCCAATAAAGTCTATTTCACCCCTTCACAGTATCAGGAAAGGCCTGCAAGGCCTTGTGCCTACTTCCAGCCTCCAGGCACCAATGTTACTGATACCTGTGACATGTGGTGGTGTTAAGCTTCAAGCGGATGAAGTCACACCTTTTACCCAGGGTTATGGAGCTTAGCGTAGGGTAAGATTTCAGGTTATCGCCCTGACTTGAGGTGTTAAAGCAAAACACTTCACATGCCCAATAAAGTCTATTTCACCCCTTCACAGTATCAGGAAAGGCCTGCAAGGCCTTGTGCCTACTTTCAGCCTCCAGGCACCAATGTTACTGATACCTGTGACATGTGGTGGTGTAAGCTTCAAGGGGATGAAGTCACACCTTTTACCCAGGGTTATGGAGCTCAGCGCAGGGTAAGATTTCAGGTTATCGCCCTGGCTTGAGGTGTTAACGCAAAACACTCCACATGCCAAATAAAGTCTATTTCACCCCTTCACAGTATCAGGAAAGGCCTGCAAGGCCTTGTGCCTACTTCCAGCCTCCAGGCACCAAAGTTACTGATACCTGTGACATTTGGTGGTGTTAAGCTTCAAGGAGAAGAAGTCACACCCTCTACCCAGGGTATGGAGCTCAGTGCAGGGTAAGATTTCAGGTTATCCCCCTGGCTGGAGGTGTTAAAGCAAAACACTTCACATGCCCAATAAAGTCTATTTCACCCCTTCACAGTATCAGGAAAGGCCTGCAAGGCCTTGGGCCTACTTCCAGCCTCCAGGCACCAATGTTACTGATACCTGTGACATGTGGTGGTGTTAAGCTTCAAGGGGATGAAGTCACACCTTTTACCCAGGGTTATGGAGCTCAGCGCAGGGTAAGATTTCAGGTTATCGCCCTTGCTTGAGGTGTTAAAGCAAAACACTTCACATGCCCAATAAAGTCTAGTTCACCCCTTCACAGTATCAGGAAAGGCCTGCAAGGCCTTGTGCCTACTTCCAGCCTCCAGGCACCAATGTTACTGATACCTGTGACATTTGGTGGTGTTAAGCTTCAAGGGGATGAAGTCGCACCTTCTACCCAGGGTTATGGAGCTCCACGCAGGGTAAGATTTCAGGCTTCACCCCAGGCTTAAGGCGTGAAAATAGAACAATTACCATACACAACAATGTGTATTTCACCCATTCACAGTATCAGGAAAGGCATGCAAGGCCTTGGGCCTACTTCCAGCCTCCAGTCACCAATGTTACTGACACCTGTGACATTTGGTGGTGTTAAGCTTCAAGGGGATGAAGTCATACCTTTTACCCAGGGTTATGGAGCTCAGCGCAGGGTAAGATTTCAGGTTATCCCCCTGGCTTGAGGTGTTAAAGCAAAACACTTCACATGCCCAATAAAGTCTATTTCACCCCTTCACAGTATCAGGAAAGGCCTGCAAGGCCTTGGGCCTACTTCCAGCCCCCAGGCACCAATGTACTGATACCTGTGACATTTGGTGGTGTTAAGCTTCAAGGGGATGAAGTCACACTTTCTACCCAGGGTTATGGAGCTCAGTGCAGGGTAAGATTTTAGGTTATCCCCCTGGCTGGAGGTGTTTAAGCAAAACACCTCACATGCCCAGTACAGTGTATTTCACCCTTTCCCAGTATCAGGAAAGGCCTGCAAGGCCTTGTGCCTACTTCCAGCCTCCAGGCACCAATTTTACTGATACCTGTGACATTTGGTGGTGTTAATCTTCAAGGGGATGAAGTTGCACCTTCTACCCAGGGTTATGGAGCTCCGCGCAGGGTAAGATTTCAGTGTATCCCCCTGGCTTGAGGTGTTAAAGCCAAACACTTCACATGCCCATTAAAGTCTATTTCACCCCTTGACAGTATCAGGAAAAGGCCTGCAAGGCCTTGGGCCTACTTCCAGCCTCCAGGCACCAATTATACTGATACCTGTGACATTTGGAGGTGTTAAGCTTCAAGGGGAAGAAGTCACACCTTCTACCCAGGGTTATGGAGCTCAGCGCATGGTAAGATTTCAAGTTTCACCCCTGGCTGGAGGTGTTAAAGCCAAACACTCCACATGCCCAATAAAGTCTATTTCACCCATTCACAGTATCAGGAAAAGCCTGCAAGGCCTTGGGCCTACTTCCAGCCCCCAGGCACCAATTTTACAGATACCTGTGACATTTGGTGGTGTGAAGCTTCAAGGGGATGAAGTCACACTTTCTACCCAGGGTTATGGAGCTCAGTGCAGGGTAAGAATTCAGTTTCTCCCCCTGGCTGGAGGTGTTAAAGCAAAACACGCCACATGCCCAATAAAGTCTATTTCACGCCTTCACAGTATCAGGAAAGGCCTGCAAGGCCTTGGGCCTACATCTATTCTCCAGGCACCAATTGTACTGATACCTGTGACATTTGGTGTTGTTCAACTTCAAGGGGATAAAGTCACACCTTCTACCCAGGGTTATGGAGCTCAGCGCAGGGTAAGATTTCAGCTTTTCACCCCTAGCTGGATGTGTTGAAGCAAAACACTTCTCATGCCCAATAAAGTCTATTTCAACCCTTCACAGTATCAGGAAAGGCCTGCAAGGTCTTGGGCCTACTTCCAGCCTCCAGGCACCTGTTTTTGTGATACTTGTGACATTTGGAGGTTTTCAGCTTCAAGGGGATGAAGTCACACCTTCTACCCAGGGTTATGGAGCTCAGCGCAGGGTAAGATTTCAGGTTATCCCCCTGGCTTGAGGTGTTAAAGCGAAACACTACACATGCCAAGTAAAGTCTATTTCACCCCTTCACAGTATCAGGAAAAGCCTGCAAGGCCTTGGGCCTACTTCCAGCCTCCAGGCACCAATTTTACTGATGCCTGTGACATTTGGTGGTGTTGAGCTTCAAGGGGATGAAGTCACACCTTTTACCCAGGGTTATGGAGCGCAGCGCAGGGTAAGATTTCAGGTTATCGCCCTGGCTTGAGGTGTTAAAGCAAAACACTTCACATGCCCAATAAAGTCTAGTTCACCCCTTTCACAGTATCAGGAAAGGCCTGCAAGGCCTTGGGCCTACTTCCAGCCTACAGGCACCAATTTTACTGATACCTGTGACATTTGGAGGTGTTAAGCTTCAAGGGGAAGAGGTCACACCTTCTACCCAGGGTTATGGAGCTCAGTGCAGGGTAAGAATTCAGGTTATACCCCTGGCTGGAGGTGTTAAAGCAAAACACTTCACATGCCCAATAAATTGTATTTCACCCCTTCACAGTATCAGGAAAGGCCTGCAAGGCCTTGGGCCTAGTTCCAGCCCCCAAGCACCAATGTTACTGACACCTGTGACATTTGGTGGTGTTAAGCTTCAAGGGTAAGAAGTCATACTTTCTACCCAGGGTTATGGAGCTCAGCACAGGGTAAGATTTTAGGTTATCCCCCTGGCTGGAGGTGTTTAAGCAAAACACCTCACATGCCCAGTACAGTTTATTTCACCCTTTCCCAGTATCAGGATAGTCCTGCAAGGCCTTGTGCCTACTTCCAGCCTCCAGGCACCAATGTTACTGATACCTGTGACATGTGGTGGTGTTAAGCTTCAAGGGGATGAAGTCACACCTTTTACCCAGGGTTATGGAGCTCAGTGCAGGGTAAGAATTCAGGTAATCCCCCTGGCTGGAGGTGTTAAAGCAAAACACTCCACATGCCCAATAAAGTCTATTTCACCCCTTCACAGTATCAGGAAAGGCCTGCAAGGCCTTGTGCCTACTTCCAGCCTCCAGGCACCAATGTTACTGATACCTGTGACATTTGGTGGTGTTAAGCTTCAAGGGGATGAAGTCACACTTTCTACCCAGGGTTATGGAGCTCAGCGCGGGGTAAGATTGTAGGTTATCCCCTGGCTGGAGGTGTTTAAGCAAAACACCTCACATGCCCAGTACAGTGTATTTAACCCTTTCCCAGTATCAGGAAAGGCCTGCAATGCCTTGTGCCTACTTCCAGCCTCCAGGCACCAAAGTTACTGATACCTGTCTCATTTGGTGGTGTTAAGCTTCAAGAGGAAGAAGTCACACCCTCTACCCAGGGTTATGGAGCACAGTGCAGGGTAAGAATTCAGGTTATCCCCCTGGCTGGAGGTGTTAAAGCAAAACACTTCACATGCCCAATAAAGTCTATTTCACCCCTTCACAGTATCAGGAAAGGCCTGCAAGGCCTTGTGCCTACTTCCAGCCTCCAGGCACCAATGTTACTGATGCCTGTGACATTTGGTGGTGTTAAGCTTCAAGGGGAAGAAGTCACACCTTTTACCCTGGGTTATGGAGCTCAGCGCAGGGTAAGATTTCAGGTTATCCCCCTGGCTTGAGGTGTTAAAGCAAAACACTTCACATGCCCAATACATTGTATTTCACCCCTTCACAGTATCAGGAAAAGGCCTGCAAGGCCTTGGGCCTACTTCCAGCCTCCAGGCACCGATTTTACTGATACCTGTGACATTTGGTGGTGTTAAGCTTCAAGGGGATGAAGTCACACTTTCTACCCAGGGTTATGGAGCTCAGCGCAGGGTAAGAATTCAGGTTATCCCCCTGGCTGGAGGTGTTAAAGCAAAACACTTCACATGCCCATTAAACTCTATTTCACCCCTTCACAGTATCAGGAAAGGCCTGCAAGGCCTTGTGCCTACTTCCAGCCCCCAGGCACCAATGTTACTGATGCCTGTGACATTTGGTGGTGTTAAGCTTCAAGGGGATGAAGTCGCACCTTTTACCCAGGGTTATGGAGCTCAGCGCAGGGTAAGATTTCAGGTTATCCCCCTGGCTTGAGGTGTTAAAGCAAAACACTTCACATGCCCAATAAAGTCTATTTCACCCCTTCACAGTATCAGGAAAGGCCTGCAAGGCCTTGGGCCTACTTCCAGCCCCCAGGCACCAATGTACTGATACCTGTGACATTTGGTGGTGTTAAGCTTCAAGGGGATGAAGTCACACTTTCTACCCAGGGTTATGGAGCTCAGTGCAGGGTAAGATTTTAGGTTATCCCCCTGGCTGGAGGTGTTTAAGCAAAACACCTCACATGCCCAGTACAGTGTATTTCACCCTTTCCCAGTATCAGGAAAGGCCTGCAAGGCCTTGTGCCTACTTCCAGCCTCCAGGCACCAATTTTACTGATACCTGTGACATTTGGTGGTGTTAATCTTCAAGGGGATGAAGTTGCACCTTCTACCCAGGGTTATGGAGCTCCGCGCAGGGTAAGATTTCAGTGTATCCCCCTGGCTTGAGGTGTTAAAGCCAAACACTTCACATGCCCATTAAAGTCTATTTCACCCCTTGACAGTATCAGGAAAAGGCCTGCAAGGCCTTGGGCCTACTTCCAGCCTCCAGGCACCAATTATACTGATACCTGTGACATTTGGAGGTGTTAAGCTTCAAGGGGAAGAAGTCACACCTTCTACCCAGGGTTATGGAGCTCAGCGCATGGTAAGATTTCAAGTTTCACCCCTGGCTGGAGGTGTTAAAGCCAAACACTCCACATGCCCAATAAAGTCTATTTCACCCATTCACAGTATCAGGAAAAGCCTGCAAGGCCTTGGGCCTACTTCCAGCCCCCAGGCACCAATTTTACAGATACCTGTGACATTTGGTGGTGTGAAGCTTCAAGGGGATGAAGTCACACTTTCTACCCAGGGTTATGGAGCTCAGTGCAGGGTAAGAATTCAGTTTATCCCCCTGGCTGGAGGTGTTAAAGCAAAACACGCCACATGCCCAATAAAGTCTATTTCACGCCTTCACAGTATCAGGAAAGGCCTGCAAGGCCTTGGGCCTACATCTATTCTCCAGGCACCAATTGTACTGATACCTGTGACATTTGGTGTTGTTCAACTTCAAGGGGATAAAGTCACACCTTCTACCCAGGGTTATGGAGCTCAGCGCAGGGTAAGATTTCAGCTTTTCACCCCTAGCTGGATGTGTTGAAGCAAAACACTTCTCATGCCCAATAAAGTCTATTTCAACCCTTCACAGTATCAGGAAAGGCCTGCAAGGTCTTGGGCCTACTTCCAGCCTCCAGGCACCTGTTTTTGTGATACTTGTGACATTTGGAGGTTTTCAGCTTCAAGGGGATGAAGTCACACCTTCTACCCAGGGTTATGGAGCTCAGCGCAGGGTAAGATTTCAGGTTATCCCCCTGGCTTGAGGTGTTAAAGCGAAACACTACACATGCCAAGTAAAGTCTATTTCACCCCTTCACAGTATCAGGAAAAGCCTGCAAGGCCTTGGGCCTACTTCCAGCCTCCAGGCACCAATTTTACTGATGCCTGTGACATTTGGTGGTGTTGAGCTTCAAGGGGATGAAGTCACACCTTTTACCCAGGGTTATGGAGCGCAGCGCAGGGTAAGATTTCAGGTTATCGCCCTGGCTTGAGGTGTTAAAGCAAAACACTTCACATGCCCAATAAAGTCTAGTTCACCCCTTTCACAGTATCAGGAAAGGCCTGCAAGGCCTTGGGCCTACTTCCAGCCTACAGGCACCAATTTTACTGATACCTGTGACATTTGGAGGTGTTAAGCTTCAAGGGGAAGAGGTCACACCTTCTACCCAGGGTTATGGAGCTCAGTGCAGGGTAAGAATTCAGGTTATACCCCTGGCTGGAGGTGTTAAAGCAAAACACTTCACATGCCCAATAAATTGTATTTCACCCCTTCACAGTATCAGGAAAGGCCTGCAAGGCCTTGGGCCTAGTTCCAGCCCCCAAGCACCAATGTTACTGACACCTGTGACATTTGGTGGTGTTAAGCTTCAAGGGTAAGAAGTCATACTTTCTACCCAGGGTTATGGAGCTCAGCACAGGGTAAGATTTTAGGTTATCCCCCTGGCTGGAGGTGTTTAAGCAAAACACCTCACATGCCCAGTACAGTTTATTTCACCCTTTCCCAGTATCAGGATAGTCCTGCAAGGCCTTGTGCCTACTTCCAGCCTCCAGGCACCAATGTTACTGATACCTGTGACATGTGGTGGTGTTAAGCTTCAAGGGGATGAAGTCACACCTTTTACCCAGGGTTATGGAGCTCAGTGCAGGGTAAGAATTCAGGTAATCCCCCTGGCTGGAGGTGTTAAAGCAAAACACTCCACATGCCCAATAAAGTCTATTTCACCCCTTCACAGTATCAGGAAAGGCCTGCAAGGCCTTGTGCCTACTTCCAGCCTCCAGGCACCAATGTTACTGATACCTGTGACATTTGGTGGTGTTAAGCTTCAAGGGGATGAAGTCACACTTTCTACCCAGGGTTATGGAGCTCAGCGCGGGGTAAGATTGTAGGTTATCCCCTGGCTGGAGGTGTTTAAGCAAAACACCTCACATGCCCAGTACAGTGTATTTAACCCTTTCCCAGTATCAGGAAAGGCCTGCAATGCCTTGTGCCTACTTCCAGCCTCCAGGCACCAAAGTTACTGATACCTGTGACATTTGGTGGTGTTAAGCTTCAAGAGGAAGAAGTCACACCCTCTACCCAGGGTTATGGAGCTCAGTGCAGGGTAAGAATTCAGGTTATCCCCCTGGCTGGAGGTGTTAAAGCAAAACACTTCACATGCCCAATAAAGTCTATTTCACCCCTTCACAGTATCAGGAAAGGCCTGCAAGGCCTTGGGCCTACTTCCAGCTTCCAGGCACCAATGTTACTGATACCTGTGACATTTGGTGGTGTTAAGCTTCAAGGGGATGAAGTCACACCTTCTACCCAGGGTTATGGAGCTCAGCGCAGGGTAAGATTTTAGGTTATCCCCCTGGCTGGAGGTGTTTAAGCAAAACACCTCACATGCCCAGTACAGTGTATTTCACCCTTTCCCAGTATCAGTAAAGGCCTGCAAGGCCTTGTGCCTACTTCCAGCCTCCAGGCACCAATGTTACTGATACCTGTGACATTTGGTGGTGTTAAGCTTCAAGGGGATGAAGTCGCACCTTCTACCCATGGTTATGGAGCTCCGCGCAGGGTAAGATTTCAGGCTTCGCCCCAGGCTTAAGGCGTGAAAATAGAACAATTACCATACACAACAATGTGTATTTCACCCATTCGCAGTATCAGGAAAGGCCTGCAAGGCCTTGGGCCTACTTCCAGCCTCCAGGCACCAATGTTACTGATACCTGTGACATTTGGTGGTGCTAAGCTTCAAGGGGAAGAAGTCACACCTTCTACCCAGTGTTATGGAGCTCAGTGCAGGGTAAGATTTCAGGTTATCCCCCCTGGCTGGAGGTGTTAAAGCAAAACACTTCACATGCCCATTAAATTGTATTTCACCCCTTCACAGTATCAGGAAAAGCCTGCAAGGCCTTGGGCCTACTTCCAGCCTCCAGGCACCAATTTTACTGATACCTGTGACATTTGGTGGTGTTAAGCTTCAAGGGGATGAAGTCATACCTTTTACCCAGGGTTATGGAGCTCAGCGCAGGGTAAGATTTCAGGTTATCGCCCTGGCTTGAGGTGTTAAAGCAAAACACTTCACATTCCCAATAAAGTCTATTTCACCCCTTTCACAGTATCAGGAAAGGCCTGCAAGGCCTTGGGCCTACTTCCAGCCCCCAGGCACCAATGTTACTGGCACCTGTGACATTTGGTGGTGTTAAGCTTCAAGGGGATGAAGTCACACCTTCTACCCAGGGTTATGGAGCTCAGCGCAGGGTAAGATTTTAGGTTATCCCCCTGGCTGGAGGTGTTAAAACAAAACACTGCACATGCCCAACAAATTGTATTTCACCCCTTCACAGTATCAGGAAAGGCCTGCAAGGCCTTGGGCCTACTTCCAGCCCCCAGGCACCAATGTTACTGATACCTGTGACATTTGGTGGTGTTAGGCTTCAAGGGGATGAAGTCACACCTTCTACCCAGGGTTATGGAGCTCAGCGCAGGGTAAGATTTTAGGTTATCCCCCTGGCTGGAGGTGTTAAAGCAAAACACTCCACATGCCCAATAAAGTCTATTTCACCCCTTCACAGTATCAGGAAAGGCCTGAAAGGCCTTGGGCCTAGTTCCAGCCCCCAAGCACCAATGTTACTGACACCTGTGACATTTGGTGTTGTTAAGCTTCAAGGGGATGAAGTCACACCTTTTACCCAGGGTTATGGAGCTCAGCGCAGGGTAAGATTTTAGGTTATCCCCCTGGCTGGAGGTGTTTAAGCAAAACACCTAACATGCCCAGTACAGTGTATTTCACACTTTCCCAGTATCAGTAAAGGCCTGCAAGGCCTTGTGCCTACTTCCAGCCTCCAGGCACCAATGTTACTGATACCTGTGACATTTGGTGGTGTTAAGCTTCAAGGGGATGAAGTGCACCTTCTACCCAGGGTTATGGAGCTCCGCGCAGGGTAAGATTTCAGGCTTCACCCCAGGCTTAAGGCGTGAACATAGAACAATTACCATACACAACAATGTGTATTTCACCCCTTCACAGTATCAGGAAAGGCCTGCAAGGCCTTGGGCCTACTTGCAGCCCCCAGGCACCAATGTTACTGACACCTGTGACATTTGGTGGTGTTAAGCTTCAAGGGGAAGAAGTCACACCTTCTACCCAGGGTTATGGAGCTCAGCGCTGGGTAAGATTTCAGGTTATCCCCCTGGCTGGAGGTGTTAAAGCAAAACACTTCACATGCCCATTAAACTCTATTTCACCCCTTCAAAGTATCAGGAAAGGCCTGCAAGGCCTTGTGCCTACTTCCAGCCCCCAGGCACCAATGTTACTGATGCCTGTGACATTTGGTGGTGTTAAGCTTCAAGGGGATGAAGTCACACCTTCTACCCAGGGTTATGGAGCTCAGCGCAGGGTAAGATTTTAGGTTATCCCCCTGGCTGGAGGTGTTTAAGCAAAACACCTCACATGCCCAATAAATTGTATTTCACCCCTTCACAGTATCAGGAAAGGCCTGCAAGGCCTTGGGCCTACTTCCAGCCCCCAGGCACCAATGTTACTCATACCTGTGACATGTGGTGGTGTTACGCTTCAAGGGGATGAAGTCACACCTTTTACCCAGGGTTATGGAGCTCAGCGCAGGGTAAGAATTCAGGTTATCCCCCTGGCTGGAGGTGTTAAAGCAAAACCATTCACATGCCCAATACATTGTATTTTACCCCTTCACAGTATCAGGAAAGGCCTGCAAGGCCTTGGGCCTACTTCCAGCCCCCAGGCACCAATGTTACTGATACCTGTGACATGTGGGCGGTGTTAAGCTTCAAGGGGATGAAGTCACACCTTTTACCCAGGGTTATGGAGCTCAGCGCAGGGTAAGATTTCAGGTTATCCCCCTGGCTTGAGGTGTTAAAGCAAAACACTTCACATGCCCAATAAAGTCTATTTCACCCCTTCACAGTATCAGGAAAGGCCTGCAAGGCCGTGGGCCTACTTCGAGCCTCCAGGAACCAATTTTACTGATACCTGTGACATTTGGTGGTGTTAAGCTTCAAGGGGATGAAGTCACACTTTCTACCCAGGGTTATGGAGCTCAGCGCGGGGTAAGATTGTAGGTTATCCCCTGGCTGGAGGTGTTTAAGCAAAACACCTCACATGCCCAGTACAGTGTATTTAACCCTTTCCCAGTATCAGGAAAGGCCTGCAATGCCTTGTGCCTACTTCCAGCCTCCAGGCACCAAAGTTACTGATACCTGTGACCTTTGGTGGTGTTAAGCTTCAAGAGGAAGAAGTCACACCCTCTACCCAGGGTTATGGAGCTCAGTGCAGGGTAAGAATTCAGGTTATCCCCCTGGCTGGAGGTGTTAAAGCAAAACACTTCACATGCCCAATAAAGTCTATTTCACCCCTTCACAGTATCAGGAAAGGCCTGCAAGGCCTTGGGCCTACTTCCAGCTTCCAGGCACCAATGTTACTGATACCTGTGACATTTGGTGGTGTTAAGCTTCAAGGGGATGAAGTCACACCTTCTACCCAGGGTTATGGAGCTCAGCGCAGGGTAAGATTTTAGGTTATCCCCCTGGCTGGAGGTGTTTAAGCAAAACACCTCACATGCCCAGTACAGTGTATTTCACCCTTTCCCAGTATCAGTAAAGGCCTGCAAGGCCTTGTGCCTACTTCCAGCCTCCAGGCACCAATGTTACTGATACCTGTGACATTTGGTGGTGTTAAGCTTCAAGGGGATGAAGTCGCACCTTCTACCCATGGTTATGGAGCTCCGCGCAGGGTAAGATTTCAGGCTTCGCCCCAGGCTTAAGGCGTGAAAATAGAACAATTACCATACACAACAATGTGTATTTCACCCATTCGCAGTATCAGGAAAGGCCTGCAAGGCCTTGGGCCTACTTCCAGCCTCCAGGCACCAATGTTACTGATACCTGTGACATTTGGTGGTGCTAAGCTTCAAGGGGAAGAAGTCACACCTTCTACCCAGTGTTATGGAGCTCAGTGCAGGGTAAGATTTCAGGTTATCCCCCCTGGCTGGAGGTGTTAAAGCAAAACACTTCACATGCCCATTAAATTGTATTTCACCCCTTCACAGTATCAGGAAAAGCCTGCAAGGCCTTGGGCCTACTTCCAGCCTCCAGGCACCAATTTTACTGATACCTGTGACATTTGGTGGTGTTAAGCTTCAAGGGGATGAAGTCATACCTTTTACCCAGGGTTATGGAGCTCAGCGCAGGGTAAGATTTCAGGTTATCGCCCTGGCTTGAGGTGTTAAAGCAAAACACTTCACATTCCCAATAAAGTCTATTTCACCCCTTTCACAGTATCAGGAAAGGCCTGCAAGGCCTTGGGCCTACTTCCAGCCCCCAGGCACCAATGTTACTGGCACCTGTGACATTTGGTGGTGTTAAGCTTCAAGGGGATGAAGTCACACCTTCTACCCAGGGTTATGGAGCTCAGCGCAGGGTAAGATTTTAGGTTATCCCCCTGGCTGGAGGTGTTAAAACAAAACACTGCACATGCCCAACAAATTGTATTTCACCCCTTCACAGTATCAGGAAAGGCCTGCAAGGCCTTGGGCCTACTTCCAGCCCCCAGGCACCAATGTTACTGATACCTGTGACATTTGGTGGTGTTAGGCTTCAAGGGGATGAAGTCACACCTTCTACCCAGGGTTATGGAGCTCAGCGCAGGGTAAGATTTTAGGTTATCCCCCTGGCTGGAGGTGTTAAAGCAAAACACTCCACATGCCCAATAAAGTCTATTTCACCCCTTCACAGTATCAGGAAAGGCCTGAAAGGCCTTGGGCCTAGTTCCAGCCCCCAAGCACCAATGTTACTGACACCTGTGACATTTGGTGTTGTTAAGCTTCAAGGGGATGAAGTCACACCTTTTACCCAGGGTTATGGAGCTCAGCGCAGGGTAAGATTTTAGGTTATCCCCCTGGCTGGAGGTGTTTAAGCAAAACACCTAACATGCCCAGTACAGTGTATTTCACACTTTCCCAGTATCAGTAAAGGCCTGCAAGGCCTTGTGCCTACTTCCAGCCTCCAGGCACCAATGTTACTGATACCTGTGACATTTGGTGGTGTTAAGCTTCAAGGGGATGAAGTGCACCTTCTACCCAGGGTTATGGAGCTCCGCGCAGGGTAAGATTTCAGGCTTCACCCCAGGCTTAAGGCGTGAACATAGAACAATTACCATACACAACAATGTGTATTTCACCCCTTCACAGTATCAGGAAAGGCCTGCAAGGCCTTGGGCCTACTTGCAGCCCCCAGGCACCAATGTTACTGACACCTGTGACATTTGGTGGTGTTAAGCTTCAAGGGGAAGAAGTCACACCTTCTACCCAGGGTTATGGAGCTCAGCGCTGGGTAAGATTTCAGGTTATCCCCCTGGCTGGAGGTGTTAAAGCAAAACACTTCACATGCCCATTAAACTCTATTTCACCCCTTCAAAGTATCAGGAAAGGCCTGCAAGGCCTTGTGCCTACTTCCAGCCCCCAGGCACCAATGTTACTGATGCCTGTGACATTTGGTGGTGTTAAGCTTCAAGGGGATGAAGTCACACCTTCTACCCAGGGTTATGGAGCTCAGCGCAGGGTAAGATTTTAGGTTATCCCCCTGGCTGGAGGTGTTTAAGCAAAACACCTCACATGCCCAATAAATTGTATTTCACCCCTTCACAGTATCAGGAAAGGCCTGCAAGGCCTTGTGCCTACTTCCAGCCTCCAGGCACCAATGTTACTGATACCTGTGACATTTGGTGATGTTAAGCTTCAAGGGGATGAAGTCGCACCTTCTACCCAGGGTTATGGAGCTCCACGCAGGGTAAGATTTCAGGCTTCACCCCAGGCTTAAGGCGTGAAAATAGAACAATTACCATACACAACAATGTGTATTTCACCCATTCACAGTATCAGGAAAGGCCTGCAAGGCCTTGGGCCTACTTCCAGCCCCCAGGCACCAATGTTACTCATACCTGTGACATGTGGTGGTGTTACGCTTCAAGGGGATGAAGTCACACCTTTTACCCAGGGTTATGGAGCTCAGCGCAGGGTAAGAATTCAGGTTATCCCCCTGGCTGGAGGTGTTAAAGCAAAACCATTCACATGCCCAATACATTGTATTTTACCCCTTCACAGTATCAGGAAAGGCCTGCAAGGCCTTGGGCCTACTTCCAGCCCCCAGGCACCAATGTTACTGATACCTGTGACATGTGGGCGGTGTTAAGCTTCAAGGGGATGAAGTCACACCTTTTACCCAGGGTTATGGAGCTCAGCGCAGGGTAAGATTTCAGGTTATCCCCCTGGCTTGAGGTGTTAAAGCAAAACACTTCACATGCCCAATAAAGTCTATTTCACCCCTTCACAGTATCAGGAAAGGCCTGCAAGGCCGTGGGCCTACTTCGAGCCTCCAGGAACCAATTTTACTGATACCTGTGACATTTGGAGGTGTTAAGCTTCAAGGGGATGAAGTCACACCATCTACCCAGGGTTATGGAGCTCAGTGCAGGGTAAGAATTCAGGCTATCCCCCTGGCTGGAGGTGTTTAAGCAAAACACCTCACATGCCCAGTACAGTGTATTTCACCCTTTCCCAGTATCAGGAAAGGCCTGCAAGGCCTTGTGCCTACTTCCAGCCACCAGGCACCAATGTTACTGATACCTGTGACATTTGGTGGTGTTAAGCTTCAAGGGGAAGAAGTCACACTTTCTACCCAGGGTTATGGAGCTCAGTGCAGGGTAAGAATTCAGGTTATCCCCCTGGCTGGAGGTGTATAAGCAAAACACCTCACATGCCCAGTACAGTGTATTTCACCCTTTCCCAGTATCAGAAAGGCCTGCAAGGCCTTGGGCCTACTTCCAGCCTCCAGGCACCAATGTTACTGATACCTGTGACATTTGGTGGTGTTAAGCTTCAAGGGGAAGACGTCACATCTTCAACCCAGGGTTATGGAGCTCAGTGCAGGGTAAGAATGCAGGTTATCCCCCTTGCTGGAGGTGTTAAAGCAAAACACTCCACATGCCCAATAAAGTCTATTTCACCCCTTCACAGTATCAGGAAAAGACTGCAAGGTCTTGGGCCTACTTCCAGCCCCCAGGCACCAATTTTACTGATACCTGTGACATGTAGTGGTGTTAAGCTTCAAGGGGATGAAGTCACACTTTCTACCCAGGGTTATGGAGCTCAGCGCAGGGTAAGAATTCAGGTTATCCCCCTGGCTGGAGGTGTTAAAGCAAATCACTTCACATGCCCATTAAAGTCTATTTCACCCCTTCACAGTATCAGGAAAGGCATGCAAGGCCTTGGGCCTACTTCCAGCCTCCAGGCACCAATTTTACTGATACCTGTGACATTTGGAGGAGTTAAGCTTCAAGGGGATGAAGTCACACCTTCTACCCAGGGTTATGGAGCTCCGCGCAGGGTAAGATTTCAGGCTTCACCCCAGGCTGGAGGCGTGAAAATAGAACAATTACCATACACAGCAATGTGTATTTCACCCATTCACAGTATCAGGAAAGGCCTGCAAGGCCTTGGGCCTACTTCCAGCCTCCAGGCACCAATGTTACTGATACCTGTGACATTTGGTGGTGTTAAGCTTCAAGGGGAAGAAGTCACACCTTCTACCCAGGGTTATGGAGCTCAGCGCAGGGTAAGATTTCAGGTTATCCCCCTGGCTTTAGGTGTTAAAGCCAAACACACCACATGCCCAATAATGTCTATTTCACCCCTTCCCAGTATCAGGAAAGGCCTGCAAGGCCTTGGGCCTACTTCCAGCCTCCAGGCACCAATGTTACTGATACCTGTGACATGTGGTGGTGTTAAGCTTCAAGGGGATGAAGTCACACCTTCTACCCAGGGTTATGGAGCTCAGCGGAGGGTAAGAATTCAGGTTATACCCCTGGCTCGAGGTGTTAAAGCAAAACACTTCACATGCCCAATAAATTGTATTTCACCCCTTCACAGTATCAGGAAAGGCCTGCAAGGCCGTGTGCCTACTTCCAGCCTCCAGGCACCAATGTTACTGATACCTGTAACATTTGGTGGTGTTAAGCTTCAAGGGGAAGAAGTCACACATTCTACCCAGTGTTATGGAGCTCAGTGCAGGGTAAGAATTCAGTGTATCCCCCTGGCTGGAGGTGTTAAAGCAAAACACGCCACATGCCCAATAAAGTCTATTTCACCACTTCACAGTATCAGGAAAGGCCTGCAAGGCCTTGGGCCTACATCTATTCTCCAGGCACCAATTGTACTGATACCTGTGACATTTGTTGTTGTTCAACTTCAAGGGGATGACGTCACACCTTCTACCCAGGGTTATGGAGCTCAGCGTAGGGTAAGATTTCAGCTTTTCACCCCTAGCTGGATGTGTTGAAGCAAAACACTTCTCATGCCCAATAAAGTCTATTTCAACCCTTCACAGTATCAGGAAAGGCCTGCAAGGCCTTGGGCCTACTTCCAGCCTCCAGGCACCTGTTTTTGTGATACTTGTGACATTTGGAGGTGTTCAGCTTCAAGGGGATGAAGTCACACCTTCTACCCAGGGTTATGGAGCTCAGCGCAGGGTAAGATTTCAGGTTATCCCCCTGGCTTGAGGTGTTAAAGCGAAACACTACACATGCCAAGTAAAGTCTATTTCACCCCTTCACAGTATCAGGAAAAGCCTGCAAGGCCTTGGGCCTACTTCCAGCCTCCAGGCACCAATTTTACTGATGCCTGTGACATTTGGTGGTGTTGAGCTTCAAGGGGATGAAGTCACACCTTTTACCCAGGGTTATGGAGCGCAGCGCAGGGTAAGATTTCAGGTTATCGCCCTGGCTTGAGGTGTTTAAGCAAAACACCTCACATGCCCAGTACAGTGTATTTCACCCTTTCCCAGTATCGGGAAAGGCCTGCAAGGCCTTGTGCCTACTTCCAGCCTCCAGGCACCAATGTTACTGATACCTGTGACATTTGGTGGTGTTAAGCTTCAAGGGGAAGAAGTCACACCTTCTACCCAGGGTTATGGAGCTCAGCGCAGGGTAAGATTTCAGGTTATCCCCCTGGCTTTAGGTGTTAAAGCCAAACACACCACATGCCCAATAATGTCTATTTCACCCCTTCCCAGTATCAGGAAAGGCCTGCAAGGCCTTGGGCCTACTTCCAGCCTCCAGGCACCAATGTTACTGATACCTGTGACATGTGGTGGTGTTAAGCTTCAAGGGGATGAAGTCACACCTTTTACCCAGGGTTATGGAGCTCAGTGCAGGGTAAGAATTCAGGTAATCCCCCTGGCTGGAGGTGTTAAAGCACAACATTCCACATGCCCAATAAAGTCTATTTCACCCCTTCACAGTATCAGGAAAGGCCTGCAAGGCCTTGTGCCTACTTCCAGCCTCCAGGCACCAATGTTACTGACACCTGTGACATTTGGTGGTGTTAAGCTTCAAGGGGATGAAGTCACACTTTCTACCCAGGGTTATGGAGCTCAGCGCGGGGTAAGATTTTAGGTTATCCCCTGGCTGGAGGTGTTTAAGCAAAACACCTCACATGCCCAGTACAGTGTATTTCACCCTTTCCCAGTATCAGGAAAGGCCTGCAAGGCCTTGTGCCTACTTCCAGCCTCCAGGCACCAATGTTACTGATACCTGTGACATTTGGTGGTGTTAAGCTTCAAGGGGAAGAAGTCACACCTTCTACCCAGGGTTATGGAGCTCAGCGCAGGGTAAGATTTCAGGTTATCCCCCTGGCTTTAGGTGTTAAAGCCAAACACACCACATGCCCAATAATGTCTATTTCACCCCTTCCCAGTATCAGGAAAGGCCTGCAAGGCCTTGGGCCTACTTCCAGCCTCCAGGCACCAATGTTACTGATACCTGTGACATGTGGTGGTGTTAAGCTTCAAGGGGATGCAGTCACACCTTTTACCCAGGGTTATGGAGCTCAGTGCAGGGTAAGAATTCAGGTAATCCCCCTGGCTGGAGGTGTTAAAGCACAACATTCCACATGCCCAATAAAGTCTATTTCACCCCTTCACAGTATCAGGAAAGGCCTGCAAGGTCTTGTGCCTACTTCCAGCCTCCAGGCACCAATGTTACTGATACCTGTGACATGTGGTGGTGTTAAGCTTCAAGCGGATGAAGTCACACCTTTTACCCAGGGTTATGGAGCTTAGCGTAGGGTAAGATTTCAGGTTATCGCCCTGGCTTGAGGTGTTAAAGCAAAACACTTCACATGCCCAATAAAGTCTATTTCACCCCTTCACAGTATCAGGAAAGGCCTGCAAGGCCTTGTGCCTACTTTCAGCCTCCAGGCACCAATGTTACTGATACCTGTGACATGTGGTGGTGTAAGCTTCAAGGGGATGAAGTCACACCTTTTACCCAGGGTTATGGAGCTCAGCGCAGGGTAAGATTTCAGGTTATCGCCCTGGCTTGAGGTGTTAACGCAAAACACTCCACATGCCAAATAAAGTCTATTTCACCCCTTCACAGTATCAGGAAAGGCCTGCAAGGCCTTGTGCCTACTTCCAGCCTCCAGGCACCAAAGTTACTGATACCTGTGACATTTGGTGGTGTTAAGCTTCAAGGAGAAGAAGTCACACCCTCTACCCAGGGTATGGAGCTCAGTGCAGGGTAAGATTTCAGGTTATCCCCCTGGCTGGAGGTGTTAAAGCAAAACACTTCACATGCCCAATAAAGTCTATTTCACCCCTTCACAGTATCAGGAAAGGCCTGCAAGGCCTTGGGCCTACTTCCAGCCTCCAGGCACCAATGTTACTGATACCTGTGACATGTGGTGGTGTTAAGCTTCAAGGGGATGAAGTCACACCTTTTACCCAGGGTTATGGAGCTCAGCGCAGGGTAAGATTTCAGGTTATCGCCCTTGCTTGAGGTGTTAAAGCAAAACACTTCACATGCCCAATAAAGTCTAGTTCACCCCTTCACAGTATCAGGAAAGGCCTGCAAGGCCTTGTGCCTACTTCCAGCCTCCAGGCACCAATGTTACTGATACCTGTGACATTTGGTGGTGTTAGGCTTCAAGGGGATGAAGTCGCACCTTCTACCCAGGGTTATGGAGCTCCACGCAGGGCAAGATTTCAGGCTTCACCCCAGGCTTAAGGCGTGAAAATAGAACAATTACCATACACAACAATGTGTATTTCACCCATTCACAGTATCAGGAAAGGCATGCAAGGCCTTGGGCCTACTTCCAGCCTCCAGTCACCAATGTTACTGACACCTGTGACATTTGGTGGTGTTAAGCTTCAAGGGGATGAAGTCATACCTTTTATCCAGGGTTATGGAGCTCAGCGCAGGGTAAGATTTCAGGTTATCCCCCTGGCTGGAGGTGTTAAAGCAAAACACTCCACATGCCCAATAAAGTCTATTTCACCCCTTCACAGTATCAGGAAAGGCCTGCAAGGCCTTGGGCCTAGTTCCAGCCCCAAGCACCAATGTTACTGACACCTGTGACATTTGGTGTTGTTAAGCTTCAAGGGGATGAAGTCACACCTTTTACCCAGGGTTATGGAGCTCAGCGCAGGGTAAGATTTCAGGCTTCACCCCAGGCTTGAGGCGTGAACATAGAACAATTACCATACACAACAATGTGTATTTCACCCATTCACAGTATCAGGAAAGGCCTGCAAGGCCTTGTGCCTACTTCCAGCCTCCAGGCACCAAGGTTACTGATACCTGTGACATTTGGTGGTGTTATGCTTCAAGGGGATGAAGTCGCACCTTCTACCCAGGGTTATGGAGCTCAGCGCAGGGTAAGATTTCAGGCTTCACCCCAGGCTTAAGGCGTGAAAATAGAACAATTACCATACACAACAATGTGTATTTCACCCATTCACAGTATCAGGAAAGGCCTGCAAGGCCTTGGGCCTACTTCCAGCCTCCAGGCACCAATGTTACTGATACCTGTGACATTCGGTGGTGTTAAGCTTCAAGGGGATGAAGTCACACCTTTTACCCAGGGTTATGGAGCTCAGCGCAGGGTAAGATTTCAGGTTATCGCCCTGGCTTGAGGTGTTAAAGCAAAACACTTCACATGCCCAATAAAGTCTAGTTCACCCCTTTCACAGTATCAGGAAAGGCCTGCAAGGCCTTGGGCCTACTTCCAGCCTCCAGGCACCAATTGTACTGATACCTGTGACATGTGGTGGTGTTAAGCTTCAAGGGGACGAAGTCACACCTTTTACCCAGGGTTATGGAGCTCAGCGCAGGGTAAGATTTCAGGTTATCCCCCCTGGCTGGAGGTGTTAAAGCAAAACACTTCACATGCCCAATACATTGTATTTCACCCCTTCACAGTATCAGGAAAAGGCCTGCAAGGCCTTGGGCCTACTTCCAGCCTCCAGGCACCGATTTTACTGATACCTGTGACATTTGGTGGTGTTAAGCTTCAAGGGGATGAAGTCACACTTTCTACCCAGGGTTATGGAGCTCAGCGCAGGGTAAGAATTCAGGTTATCCCCCTGGCTGGAGGTGTTAAAGCAAAACACTTCACATGCCCATTAAACTCTATTTCACCCCTTCAGAGTATCAGGAAAGGCCTGCAAGGCCTTGTGCCTACTTCCAGCCCCCAGGCACCAATGTTACTGATGCCTGTGACATTTGGTGGTGTTAAGTTTCAAGGGGATGAAGTCGAACCTTTTACCCAGGGTTATGGAGCTCAGCGCAGGGTAAGATTTCAGGTTATCCCCCTGGCTTGAGGTGTTAAAGCAAAACACTTCACATGCCCAATAAAGTCTATTTCACCCCTTCACAGTATCAGGAAAGGCCTGCAAGGCCTTGGGCTTACTTCCAGCCCCCAGGCACCAATGTACTGATACCTGTGACATTTGGTGGTGTTAAGCTTCAAGGGGATGAAGTCACACTTTCTACCCAGGGTTATGGAGCTCAGTGCAGGGTAAGATTTTAGGTTATCCCCCTGGCTGGAGGTGTCTAAGCAAAACACCTCACATGCCCAGTACAGTGTATTTCACCCTTTCCCAGTATCAGGAAAGGCCTGCAAGGCCTTGTGCCTACTTCCAGCCTCCAGGCACCAATTTTACTGATACCTGTGACATTTGGTGGTGTTAATCTTCAAGGGGATGAAGTTGCACCTTCTACCCAGGGTTATGGAGCTCCGCGCAGGGTAAGATTTCAGTGTATCCCCCTGGCTTGAGGTGTTAAAGCCAAACACTTCACGTGCCCATTAAAGTCTATTTCACCCCTTGACAGTATCAGGAAAAGGCCTGCAAGGCCTTGGGCCTACTTCCAGCCTCCAGGCACCAATTATACTGATACCTGTGACATTTGGAGGTGTTAAGCTTCAAGGGGAAGAAGTCACACCTTCTACCCAGGGTTATGGAGCTCAGCGCATGGTAAGATTTCAAGTTTCACCCCTGGCTGGAGGTGTTAAAGCCAAACACTCCACATGCCCAATAAAGTCTATTTCACCCATTCACAGTATCAGGAAAAGCCTGCAAGGCCTTGGGCCTTCTTCCAGCCCCCAGGCACCAATTTTACAGATACCTGTGACATTTGGTGGTGTGAAGCTTCAAGGGGATGAAGTCACACTTTCTACCCAGGGTTATGGAGCTCAGTGCAGGGTAAGAATTCAGTTTATCCCCCTGGCTGGAGGTGTTAAAGCAAAACACGCCACATGCCCAATAAAGTCTATTTCACGCCTTCACAGTATCAGGAAAGGCCTGCAAGGCCTTGGGCCTACATCTATTCTCCAGGCACCAATTGTACTGATACCTGTGACATTTGGTGTTGTTCAACTTCAAGGGGATGAAGTCACACCTTCTACCCAGGGTTATGGAGCTCAGCGCAGGGTAAGATTTCAGCTTTTCACCCCTAGCTGGATGTGTTGAAGCAAAACACTTCTCATGCCCAATAAAGTCTATTTCAACCCTTCACAGTATCAGGAAAGGCCTGCAAGGCCTTGGGCCTACTTCCAGCCTCCTGGCACCTGTTTTTGTGATACTTGTGACATTTGGAGGTTTTCAGCTTCAAGGGGATGAAGTCACACCTTCTACCCAGGGTTATGGAGCTCAGCGCAGGGTAAGATTTCAGGTTATCCCCCTGGCTTGAGGTGTTAAAGCGAAACACTACACATGCCAAGTAAAGTCTATTTCACCCCTTCACAGTATCAGGAAAAGCCTGCAAGGCCTTGGGCCTACTTCCAGCCTCCAGGCACCAATTTTACTGATGCCTGTGACATTTGGTGGTGTTGAGCTTCAAGGGGATGAAGTCACACCTTTTACCCAGGGTTATGGAGCGCAGCGCAGGGTAAGATTTCAGGTTATCGCCCTGGCTTGAGGTGTTAAAGCAAAACACTTCACATGCCCAATAAAGTCTAGTTCACCCCTTTCACAGTATCAGGAAAGGCCTGCAAGGCCTTGGGCCTACTTCCAGCCTACAGGCACCAATTTTACTGATACCTGTGACATTTGGAGGTGTTAAGCTTCAAGGGGAAGAGGTCACACCTTCTACCCAGGGTTATGGAGCTCAGTGCAGGGTAAGAATTCAGGTTATACCCCTGGCTGGAGGTGTTAAAGCAAAACACTTCACATGCCCAATAAATTGTATTTCACCCCTTCACAGTATCAGGAAAGGCCTGCAAGGCCTTGGGCCTAGTTCCAGCCCCCAAGCACCAATGTTACTGACACCTGTGACATTTGGTGGTGTTAAGCTTTAAGGGTAAGAAGTCACACTTTCTACCCAGGGTTATGGAGCTCAGCACAGGGTAAGATTTTAGGTTATCCCCCTGGCTGGAGGTGTTTAAGCAAAACACCTCACATGCCCAGTACAGTGTATTTCACCCTTTCCCAGTATCAGGATAGTCCTGCAAGGCCTTGTGCCTACTTCCAGCCTCCAGGCACCAATGTTACTGATACCTGTGACATGTGGTGGTGTTAAGCTTCAAGGGGATGAAGTCACACCTTTTACCCAGGGTTATGGAGCTCAGTGCAGGGTTAGAATTCAGGTAATCCCCCTGGCTGGAGGTGTTAAAGCAAAACACTCCACATGCCCAATAAAGTCTATTTCACCCCTTCACAGTATCAGGAAAGGCCTGCAAGGCCTTGTGCCTACTTCCAGCCTCCAGGCACCAATGTTACTGATACCTGTGACATTTGGTGGTGTTAAGCTTCAAGGGGATGAAGTCACACTTCTACCCAGGGTTATGGAGCTCAGCGCAGGGTAAGATTTCAGGTTATCCCCCTGGCTGGAGGTGTTAAAGCAAATCACTTCACATGCCCAAGAAAGTCTATTTCACACCTTCACGGTATCAGGAAAGGCCTGCAAGGCCTTTTGCCTACTTCCAGCCCCCAGGCACCAATGTTACTGACACCTGTGACATTTGGTGGTGTTAAGCTTCAAGGGGAAGAAGTCACAACTTCAACCCAGGGATATGGAGCTCAGCGCAGGGTAAGATTTCAGTTTATCCCCTTGGCTTGAGGTGTTAAAGCCAAACACTTGATATGCCCTTTAACGTCTATTTCACCCCTTCACAGTATCAGGAAAAGGCCTGCAAGGCCTTGTGCCTACTTCCAGCCTCCAGGCACCAATGTTACTGGTACCTGTGACATGTGGTGGTGTTAAGCTTCAAGGGGATAAAGTCACACCTTCTACCCAGGGTTATGGTGCTCAGCGCAGGGTAAAATTTCAGGTTATCGCCCGGGCTCGAGTTGCTAAAGCAAAACACTTCACATGCCCAATAAAGTCTATTTCACCCCTTTCACAGTATCAGGAAAGGCATGCAAGGCCTTGGGCCTACTTCCAGCCCCCAGTTACCAATGTTACTGATACCTGTGACAGTTGGTGGTGTTAAGCTTCAAGGGGAAGAAGTCACACCTTCTACCCAGGGATATGGAGCTCAGCGCAGGGTAAGATTTCAGTTTATCCCCTTGGCTTGAGGTGTTAAAGCCAAACACTTTATATGCCCTTTAAAGTCTAATTCACCCCTTCACAGTATCAGGAAAAGGCCTGTAAGGCCTTGTGCCTACTTCCAGCCTCCAGGCACCAATGTTACTGGTACCTGTGACATGTGGTGGTGTTAAGCTTCAAGGGGATGAAGTCACACCTTCTACCCAGGGTTATGGAGCTCAGCGCAGGTTAAGATTTCAGGTTATCGCCCGGGCTCGAGTTGCTAAAGCAAAACACTTCACATGCCCAATAAAGTCTATTTCACCCCTTTCACAGTATCAGGAAAGGCATGCAAGGCCTTGGGCCTACTTCCAGCCCCCAGTTACCAATGTTACTGATACCTGTGACAGTTGGTGGTGTTAAGCTTCAAGGGGAAGAAGTCACACCTTCTACCCAGGGTTATGGAGCTCAGCGCAGGGTAAGATTTCAGGTTATCCCCCTGGCTGGAGGTGTTAAAGCAAAACACTCTACATGCCCAATAAAGCCTATTTCACCCCTTCACAGTATCAGGAAAGGCCTGCAAGGCCTTGGGGCTACTTCCAGCCTCCAGGCACCAATGTTACTGATACCTGTGACATTTGGTGGTGTTAAGCTTCAAGGGGAAGAAGTCACACTTTCTACCCAGGGTTATGGAGCTCAGAGCAGGGTAAGATTTTAGGTAACCCCCCTGGCTGGAGGTGTTTAAGCAAAACACCTCACATGCCCAGTACAGTGTATTTCACCCTTTCCCAGTATCAGGAAAGGCCTGCAACGCCTTGTGCCTACTTCCAGCCTCCGGGCACCAATGTTACTGATACCTGTGACATTTGGTAGTGTTAAGCTTCAAGGGGATGAAGTCACACTTTCTACCCAGGGTTATGGAGCTCAGCACAGGGTAAGATTTTAGGTTATCCCCCTGGCTGGAGGTGTTTAAGCAAAACACCTCACATGCCCAGTACAGTGTATTTCACCCTTTCCCAGTATCAGGATAGTCCTGCAAGGCCTTGTGCCTACTTCCAGCCTCCAGGCACCAATGTTACTGATACCTGTGACATGTGGTGGTGTTAATCTTCAAGGGGATGAAGTCACACCTTTTACCCAGGGTTATGGAGCTCAGTGCAGGGTAAGAAATCAGGTAATCCCCCTGGCTGGAGGTGTTCAAGCAAAACACTTCACACGCCCAATAAAGAGTATTTCACCCCTTCACAGTATCAGGAAAGGCCTGCAAGGCCTTGGGCCTACTTCCAGCCTCCAGGCACCAATGTTACTGATACCTGTGACATTTGGTGGTGTTAAGCTTCAAGGGGATGAAGTCACACCTTTTACCCAGGGTTATGGAGCTCAGTGCAGGGTAAGAATTCAGGTAATCCCCCTGGCTGGAGGTGTTAAAGCAAAACACTCTACATGCCCAATAAAGTCTATTTCACCCCTTCACAGTATCAGGAAAGGCCTGCAAGGCCTTGGGCCTACTTCCAGCCCCCAGGCACAAATGTTACTGATACCTGTGACATTTGGTGGTGTTAAGCTTCAAGGGGAAGAAGTCACACCTTCTACCCAGGGTTATTCAGCTCAGCGCAGGGTAAGATTTTAGGTTATCCCCCTGGCTGGAGGTGTTAAAGCAAAACACTTCACATGCCCAATAAATTGTATTTCACCCCTTTACAGTATCAGGAAAGGCCTGCAAGGCCTTGGGCCTACTTCCAGCCTCCATGCACCAATTTTACTGATACCTGTGACATTTTGTGTTGTTAAGCTTCAAGGGGATTAAGTCACACCTTCTACCCAGGGTTATGGAGCTCAGCACAGGGTACCATTTTAGGTTATCCCCCCTGGCTGGAGGTGTTAAAGCAAAACACTTCACATGCCCATTAAATTGTATTTCACCCCTTCACAGTATCAGGAAAAGCCTGCAAGGCCTTGGGCCTACTTCCAGCCTCCAGGCACCAATTTTACTGATACCTGTGACATTTGGTGGTGTTAAGCTTCAAGGGGATGAAGTCACACCTTCTACCCAGGGTTATGGAGCTCAGCGCAGGGTAAGATTTTAGGTTATCCCCCTGGCTGGAGGTGTTAAAACAAAACACTGCACATGCCCAATAAATTGTATTTCACCCCTTCACAGTATCAGGAAAGGCCTGCAAGGCCTTGGGCCTACTTCCAGCCCCCAGGCACCAATGTTACTGATACCTGTGACATTTGGTGGTGTTAGGCTTCAAGGGGATGAAGTCACACCTTCTACCCAGGGTAATGGAGCTCAGCGCAGGGTAAGATTTTAGGTTATCCCCCTGGCTGGAGGTGTTTAAGCAAAACACCTCACATGCCCAGTACAGTGTATTTCACCCTTTCCCAGTATCAGTAAAGGCCTGCAAGGCCTTGTGCCTACTTCCAGCCTCCAGGCACCAATGTTACTGATACCTGTGACATTTGGTGGTGTTAAGCTTCAAGGGGATGAAGTCGCACCTTCTACCCAGGGTTATGGAGCTCCACGCAGGGTAAGATTTCAGGCTTCACCCCAGGCTTAAGGCGTGAAAATAGAACAATTACCATACACAACAATGTGTATTTCACCCATTCACAGTATCAGGAAAGGCATGCAAGGCCTTGGGCCTACTTCCAGCCTCCAGTCACTAATGTTACTGACACCTGTGACATTTGGTGGTGTTAAGCTTCAAGGGGATGAAGTCATACCTTTTACCCAGGGTTATGGAGCTCAGCGCAGGGTAAGATTTCAGGTTATCACCCTGGCTTGAGGTGTTAAAGCAAAACACTTCACATTCCCAATAAAGTCTATTTCACCCCTTTCACAGTATCAGGAAAGGCCTGCAAGGCCTTGGGCCTACTTCCAGCCCCCAGGCACCAATGTTACTGACACCTGTGACATTTGGTGGTGTTAAGCTTCAAGGGGAAGAAGTCACACCTTCTACCCAGGGTTATGGAGCTCAGCGCTGGGTAAGATTTCAGGTTATCCCCCTGGCTGGAGGTGTTAAAGCAAAACACTCCACATGCCCAATAAAGTCTATTTCACCCCTTCACAGTATCAGGAAAGGCCTGCAAGGCCTTGGGCCTACTTCCAGCCTCCAGGCACGAATTTTACAGATACCTGTGACATTTGGTGGTGTTAAGCTTCAAGGGGAAGAAGTCACACCTTCTACCCAGGGTTATGGAGCTTAGCGCAGGGTAAGATTTCAGGTTATCCCCCTGGCTGGAGGTGTTAAAGCAAAACACTCCACATGCCCAATAAAGTCTATTTCACCCCTTCACAGTATCAGGAAAGGCCTGCAAGGCCTTGGGCCTAGTTCCAGCCCCCAAGCACCAATGTTACTGACACCTGTGACATTTGGTGTTGTTAAGCTTCAAGGGGATGAAGTCACACCTTTTACCCAGGGTTATGGAGCTCAGCGCAGGGTAAGATTTCAGGCTTCACTCCAGGCTTAAGGCGTGAACATAGAACAATTACCATACACAACAATGTGTATTTCACCCATTCACAGTATCAGGAAAGGCCTGCAAGGCCTTGTGCCTACTTCCAGCCTCCAGGCACCAATGTTACTGATACCTGTGACATTTGGTGGTGTTATGCTTCAAGGGGATGAAGTCGCACCTTCTACCCAGGGTTATGGAGCTCAGCGCAGGGTAAGATTTCAGGCTTCACCCCAGGCTTAAGGCGTGAAAATAGAACAATTACCATACACAACAATGTGTATTTCACCCATTCACAGTATCAGGAAAGGCCTGCAAGGCCTTGGGCCTACTTCCAGCCTCCAGGCACCAATGTTACTGATACCTGTGACATTCGGTGGTGTTAAGCTTCAAGGGGATGAAGTCACACCTTTTACCCAGGGTTATGGAGCTCAGCGCAGGGTAAGATTTCAGGTTATCGCCCTGGCTTGAGGTGTTAAAGCAAAACACTTCACATGCCCAATAAAGTCTAGTTCACCCCTTTCAGAGTATCAGGAAAGGCCTGCAAGGCCTTGTGCCTACTTCCAGCCCCCAGGCACCAATGTTACTGATGCCTGTGACATTTGGTGGTGTTAAGCTTCAAGGGGATGAAGTCGCACCTTTTACCCAGGGTTATGGAGCTCAGCGCAGGGTAAGATTTCAGGTTATCCCCCTGGCTTGAGGTGTTAAAGCAAAACACTTCACATGCCCAATAAAGTCTATTTCACCCCTTCACAGTATCAGGAAAGGCCTGCAAGGCCTTGGGCCTACTTCCAGCCCCCAGGCACCAATGTACTGATACCTGTGACATTTGGTGGTGTTAAGCTTCAAGGGGATGAAGTCACACTTTCTACCCAGGGTTATGGAGCTCAGTGCAGGGTAAGATTTTAGGTTATCCCCCTGGCTGGAGGTGTTTAAGCAAAACACCTCACATGCCCAGTACAGTGTATTTCACCCTTTCCCAGTATCAGGAAAGGCCTGCAAGGCCTTGTGCCTACTTCCAGCCTCCAGGCACCAATTTTACTGATACCTGTGACATTTGGTGGTGTTAATCTTCAAGGGGATGAAGTTGCACCTTCTACCCAGGGTTATGGAGCTCCGCGCAGGGTAAGATTTCAGTGTATCCCCCTGGCTTGAGGTGTTAAAGCCAAACACTTCACATGCCCATTAAAGTCTATTTCACCCCTTGACAGTATCAGGAAAAGGCCTGCAAGGCCTTGGGCCTACTTCCAGCCTCCAGGCACCAATTATACTGATACCTGTGACATTTGGAGGTGTTAAGCTTCAAGGGGAAGAAGTCACACCTTCTACCCAGGGTTATGGAGCTCAGCGCATGATAAGATTTCAAGTTTCACCCCTGGCTGGAGGTGTTAAAGCCAAACACTCCACATGCCCAATAAAGTCTATTTCACCCATTCACAGTATCAGGAAAAGCCTGCAAGGCCTTGGGCCTTCTTCCAGCCCCCAGGCACCAATTTTACAGATACCTGTGACATTTGGTGGTGTGAAGCTTCAAGGGGATGAAGTCACACTTTCTACCCAGGGTTATGGAGCTCAGTGCAGGGTAAGAATTCAGTTTATCCCCCTGGCTGGAGGTGTTAAAGCAAAACACGCCACATGCCCAATAAAGTCTATTTCACGCCTTCACAGTATCAGGAAAGGCCTGCAAGGCCTTGGGCCTACATCTATTCTCCAGGCACCAATTGTACTGATACCTGTGACATTTGGTGTTGTTCAACTTCAAGGGGATGAAGTCACACCTTCTACCCAGGGTTATGGAGCTCAGCGCAGGGTAAGATTTCAGCTTTTCACCCCTAGCTGGATGTGTTGAAGCAAAACACTTCTCATGCCCAATAAAGTCTATTTCAACCCTTCACAGTATCAGGAAAGGCCTGCAAGGCCTTGGGCCTACTTCCAGCCTCCAGGCACCTGTTTTTGTGATACTTGTGACATTTGGAGGTTTTCAGCTTCAAGGGGATGAAGTCACACCTTCTACCCAGGGTTATGGAGCTCAGCGCAGGGTAAGATTTCAGGTTATCCCCCTGGCTTGAGGTGTTAAAGCGAAACACTACACATGCCAAGTAAAGTCTATTTCACCCCTTCACAGTATCAGGAAAAGCCTGCAAGGCCTTGGGCCTGCTTCCAGCCTCCAGGCACCAATTTTACTGATGCCTGTGACATTTGGTGGTGTTGAGCTTCAAGGGGATGAAGTCACACCTTTTACCCAGGGTTATGGAGCGCAGCGCAGGGTAAGATTTCAGGTTATCGCCCTGGCTTGAGGTGTTAAAGCAAAACACTTCACATGCCCAATAAAGTCTAGTTCACCCCTTTCACAGTATCAGGAAAGGCCTGCAAGGCCTTGGGCCTACTTCCAGCCTACAGGCACCAATTTTACTGATACCTGTGACATTTGGAGGTGTTAAGCTTCAAGGGGAAGAGGTCACACCTTCTACCCAGGGTTATGGAGCTCAGTGCAGGGTAAGAATTCAGGTTATACCCCTGGCTGGAGGTGTTAAAGCAAAACACTTCACATGCCCAATAAATTGTATTTCACCCCTTCACAGTATCAGGAAAGGCCTGCAAGGCCTTGGGCCTAGTTCCAGCCCCCAAGCACCAATGTTACTGACACCTGTGACATTTGGTGGTGTTAAGCTTTAAGGGTAAGAAGTCACACTTTCTACCCAGGGTTATGGAGCTCAGCACAGGGTAAGATTTTAGGTTATCCCCCTGGCTGGAGGTGTTTAAGCAAAACACCTCACATGCCCAGTACAGTGTATTTCACCCTTTCCCAGTATCAGGATAGTCCTGCAAGGCCTTGTGCCTACTTCCAGCCTCCAGGCACCAATGTTACTGATACCTGTGACATGTGGTGGTGTTAAGCTTCAAGGGGATGAAGTCACACCTTTTACCCAGGGTTATGGAGCTCAGTGCAGGGTAAGAATTCAGGTAATCCCCCTGGCTGGAGGTGTTAAAGCAAAACACTCCACATGCCCAATAAAGTCTATTTCACCCCTTCACAGTATCAGGAAAGGCCTGCAAGGCCTTGTGCCTACTTCCAGCCTCCAGGCACCAATGTTACTGATACCTGTGACATTTGGTGGTGTTAAGCTTCAAGGGGATGAAGTCACACCTTCTACCCAGGGTTATGGAGCTCAGCGCAGGGTAAGATTTCAGGTTATCCCCCTGGCTGGAGGTGTTAAAGCAAATCACTTCACATGCCCAAGAAAGTCTATTTCACACCTTCACGGTATCAGGAAAGGCCTGCAAGGCCTTTTGCCTACTTCCAGCCTCCAGGCACCAATGTTACTGATATCTGTGACATTTGGTGGTGTTAAGCTTCAAGGGGAAGAAGTCACAACTTCAACCCAGGGATATGGAGCTCAGCGCAGGGTAAGATTTCAGTTTATCCCCTTGGCTTGAGGTGTTAAAGCCAAACACTTTATATGCCCTTTAACGTCTATTTCACCCCTTCACAGTATCAGGAAAAGGCCTGCAAGGCCTTGTGCCTACTTCCAGCCTCCAGGCAACAATGTTACTGGTACCTGTGACATGTGGTGGTGTTAAGCTTCAAGGGGATAAAGTCACACCTTCTACCCAGGGTTATGGTGCTCAGCGCAGGGTAAAATTTCAGGTTATCGCCCGGGCTCGAGTTGCTAAAGCAAAACACTTCACATGCCCAATAAAGTCTATTTCACCCCTTTCACAGTATCAGGAAAGGCATGCAAGGCCTTGGGCCTACTTCCAGCCCCCAGTTACCAATGTTACTGATACCTGTGACAGTTGGTGGTGTTAAGCTTCAAGGGGAAGAAGTCACACCTTCTACCCAGGGATATGGAGCTCAGCGCAGGGTAAGATTTCAGTTTATCCCCTTGGCTTGAGGTGTTAAAGCCAAACACTTTATATGCCCTTTAAAGTCTATTTCACCCCTTCACAGTATCAGGAAAAGGCCTGTAAGGCCTTGTGCCTACTTCCAGCCTCCAAGCACCAATGTTACTGGTACCTGTGACATGTGGTGGTGTTAAGCTTCAAGGGGATGAAGTCACACCTTCTACCCAGGGTTATGGAGCTCAGCGCAGGTTAAGATTTCAGGTTATCGCCCGGGCTCGAGTTGCTAAAGCAAAACACTTCACATGCCCAATAAAGTCTATTTCACCCCTTTCACAGTATCAGGAAAGGCATGCAAGGCCTTGGGCCTACTTCCAGCCCCCAGTTACCAATGTTACTGATACCTGTGACAGTTGGTGGTGTTAAGCTTCAAGGGGAAGAAGTCACACCTTCTACCCAGGGTTATGGAGCTCAGCGCAGGGTAAGATTTCAGGTTATCCCCCTGGCTGGAGGTGTTAAAGAAAAAAAACACTATACATGCCCAATAAAGCCTATTTCACCCCTTCACAGTATCAGGAAAGGCCTGCAAGGCCTTGGGCCTACTTCCAGCCTCCAGGCACCAATGTTACTGATACATGTGACATTTGGTGGTGTTAAGCTTCAAGGGGAAGAAGTCACACTTTCTACCCAGGGTTATGGAGCTCAGAGCAGGGTAAGATTTTAGGTAACCCCCCTGGCTGGAGGTGTTTAAGCAAAACACCTCACATGCCCAGTACAGTGTATTTCACCCTTTCCCAGTATCAGGAAAGGCCTGCAACGCCTTGTGCCTACTTCCAGCCTCCGGGCACCAATGTTACTGATACCTGTGACATTTGGTAGTGTTAAGCTTCAAGGGGATGAAGTCACACTTTCTACCCAGGGTTATGGAGCTCAGCACAGGGTAAGATTTTAGGTTATCCCCCTGGCTGGAGGTGTTTAAGCAAAACACCTCACATGCCCAGTACAGTGTATTTCACCCTTTCCCAGTATCAGGATAGTCCTGCAAGGCCTTGTGCCTACTTCCAGCCTCCAGGCACCAATGTTACTGATACCTGTGACATGTGGTGGTGTTAATCTTCAAGGGGATGAAGTCACACCTTTTACCCAGGGTTATGGAGCTCAGTGCAGGGTAAGAAATCAGGTAATCCCCCTGGCTGGAGGTGTTCAAGCAAAACACTTCACACGCCCAATAAAGAGTATTTCACCCCTTCACAGTATCAGGAAAGGCCTGCAAGGCCGTGGGCCTACTTCCAGCCTCCAGGCACCAATGTTACTGATACCTGTGACATTTGGTGGTGTTAAGCTTCAAGGGGATGAAGTCACACCTTTTACCCAGGGTTATGGAGCTCAGTGCAGGGTAAGAATTCAGGTAATCCCCCTGGCTGGAGGTGTTAAAGCAAAATACTCCACATGCCCAATAAAGTCTATTTCACCCCTTCACAGTATCAGGAAAGGCCTGCAAGGCCTTGGGCCTACTTCCAGCCCCCAGGCACAAATGTTACTGATACCTGTGACATTTGGTGGTGTTAAGCTTCAAGGGGAAGAAGTCACACCTTCTACCCAGGGTTATTCAGCTCAGCGCAGGGTAAGATTTTAGGTTATCCCCCTGGCTGGAGGTGTTAAAGCAAAACACTTCACATGCCCAATAAATTGTATTTCACCCCTTTACAGTATCAGGAAAGGCCTGCAAGGCCTTGGGCCTACTTCCAGCCTCCATGCACCAATTTTACTGATACCTGTGACATTTGGTGTTGTTAAGCTTCAAGGGGATTAAGTCACACCTTCTACCCAGGGTTATGGAGCTCAGCACAGGGTACCATTTTAGGTTATCCCCCTGGCTGGAGGTGTTAAAACAAAACACTTCACATGCCCAATAAATTGTATTTCACCTCTTCACAGTATCAGGAAAGACCTGCAAGGCCTTGGGCCTACTTCCAGCTTCCAGGCACCAATGTTACTGATACCTGTGACATTTGGTGGTGTTAAGCTTCAAGGGGATGAAGTCACACCTTCTACCCAGGGTTATGGAGCTCAGCGCAGGGTAAGATTTTATGTTATCCCCCTGGCTGGAGGTGTTTAAGCAAAACACCTCACATGCCCAGTACAGTGTATTTCACCCTTTCCCAGTATCAGTAAAGGCCTGCAAGGCCTTGTGCCTACTTCCAGCCTCCAGGCACCAATGTTACTGATACCTGTGACATTTGGTGGTGTTAAGCTTCAAGGGGATGAAGTCGCACCTTCTACCCATGGTTATGGAGCTCCGCGCAGGGTAAGATTTCAGGCTTCACCCCAGGCTTAAGGCGTGAAAATAGAACAATTACCATACACAACAATGTGTATTTCACCCATTCGCAGTATCAGGAAAGGCCTGCAAGGCCTTGGGCCTACTTCCAGCCTCCAGGCACCAATGTTACTGATACCTGTGACATTTGGTGGTGTTAAGCTTCAAGGGGAAGAAGTCACACCTTCTACCCAGTGTTATGGAGCTCAGTGCAGGGTAAGATTTCAGGTTGTCCCCCCTGGCTGGAGGTGTTAAAGCAAAACACTTCACATGCCCATTAAATTGTATTTCACCCCTTCACAGCATCAGGAAAAGCCTGCAAGGCCTTGGGCCTACTTCCAGCCTCCAGGCACCAATTTTACTGATACCTGTGACATTTGGTGGTGTTAAGCTTCAAGGGGATGAAGTCACACCTTTTACCCAGGGTTATGGAGCTCAGTGCAGGGTAAGAATTCAGGTAATCCCCCTGGCTGGAGGTGTTAAAGCAAAACACTCCACATGCCCAATAAAGTCTATTTCACCCCTTCACAGTATCAGGAAAGGCCTGCAAGGCCTTGTGCCTACTTCCAGCCTCCAGGCACCAATGTTACTGATACCTGTGACATTTGGTGGTGTTAAGCTTCAAGGGGATGAAGTCACACCTTCTACCCAGGGTTATGGAGCTCAGCGCAGGGTAAGATTTCAGGTTATCCCCCTGGCTGGAGGTGTTAAAGCAAATCACTTCACATGCCCAAGAAAGTCTATTTCACACCTTCACGGTATCAGGAAAGGCCTGCAAGGCCTTTTGCCTACTTCCAGCCTCCAGGCACCAATGTTACTGATATCTGTGACATTTGGTGGTGTTAAGCTTCAAGGGGAAGAAGTCACAACTTCAACCCAGGGATATGGAGCTCAGCGCAGGGTAAGATTTCAGTTTATCCCCTTGGCTTGAGGTGTTAAAGCCAAACACTTTATATGCCCTTTAACGTCTATTTCACCCCTTCACAGTATCAGGAAAAGGCCTGCAAGGCCTTGTGCCTACTTCCAGCCTCCAGGCAACAATGTTACTGGTACCTGTGACATGTGGTGGTGTTAAGCTTCAAGGGGATAAAGTCACACCTTCTACCCAGGGTTATGGTGCTCAGCGCAGGGTAAAATTTCAGGTTATCACCCGGGCTCGAGTTGCTAAAGCAAAACACTTCACATGCCCAATAAAGTCTATTTCACCCCTTTCACAGTATCAGGAAAGGCATGCAAGGCCTTGGGCCTACTTCCAGCCCCCAGTTACCAATGTTACTGATACCTGTGACAGTTGGTGGTGTTAAGCTTCAAGGGGAAGAAGTCACACCTTCTACCCAGGGATATGGAGCTCAGCGCAGGGTAAGATTTCAGTTTATCCCCTTGGCTTGAGGTGTTAAAGCCAAACACTTTATATGCCCTTTAAAGTCTATTTCACCCCTTCACAGTATCAGGAAAAGGCCTGTAAGGCCTTGTGCCTACTTCCAGCCTCCAGGCACCAATGTTACTGGTACCTGTGACATGTGGTGGTGTTAAGCTTCAAGGGGATGAAGTCACACCTTCTACCCAGGGTTATGGAGCTCAGCGCAGGTTAAGATTTCAGGTTATCGCCCGGGCTCGAGTTGCTAAAGCAAAACACTTCACATGCCCAATAAAGTCTATTTCACCCCTTTCACAGTATCAGGAAAGGCATGCAAGGCCTTGGGCCTACTTCCAGCCCCCAGTTACCAATGTTACTGATACCTGTGACAGTTGGTGGTGTTAAGCTTCAAGGGGAAGAAGTCACACCTTCTACCCAGGGTTATGGAGCTCAGCGCAGGGTAAGATTTCAGGTTATCCCCCTGGCTGGAGGTGTTAAAGCAAAACACTCTACATGCCCAATAAAGCCTATTTCACCCCTTCACAGTATCAGGAAAGGCCTGCAAGGCCTTGGGCCTACTTCCAGCCTCCAGGCACCAATGTTACTGATACCTGTGACATTTGGTGGTGTTAAGCTTCAAGGGGAAGAAGTCACACTTTCTACCCAGGGTTATGGAGCTCAGAGCAGGGTAAGATTTTAGTTAACCCCCCTGGCTGGAGGTGTTTAAGCAAAACACCTCACATGCCCAGTACAGTGTATTTCACCCTTTCCCAGTATCAGGAAAGGCCTGCAACGCCTTGTGCCTACTTCCAGCCTCCGGGCACCAATGTTACTGATACCTGTGACATTTGGTAGTGTTAAGCTTCAAGGGGATGAAGTCACACTTTCTACCCAGGGTTATGGAGCTCAGCACAGGGTAAGATTTTAGGTTATCCCCCTGGCTGGAGGTGTTTAAGCAAAACACCTCACATGCCCAGTACAGTGTATTTCACCCTTTCCCAGTATCAGGATAGTCCTGCAAGGCCTTGTGCCTACTTCCAGCCTCCAGGCACCAATGTTACTGATACCTGTGACATGTGGTGGTGTTAATCTTCAAGGGGATGAAGTCACACCTTTTACCCAGGGTTATGGAGCTCAGTGCAGGGTAAGAAATCAGGTAATCCCCCTGGCTGGAGGTGTTCAAGCAAAACACTTCACACGCCCAATAAAGAGTATTTCACCCCTTCACAGTATCAGGAAAGGCCTGCAAGGCCGTGGGCCTACTTCCAGCCTCCAGGCACCAATGTTACTGATACCTGTGACATTTGGTGGTGTTAAGCTTCAAGGGGATGAAGTCACACCTTTTACCCAGGGTTATGGAGCTCAGTGCAGGGTAAGAATTCAGGTAATCCCCCTGGCTGGAGGTGTTAAAGCAAAACACTCCACATGCCCAATAAAGTCTATTTCACCCCTTCACAGTATCAGGAAAGGCCTGCAAGGCCTTGGGCCTACTTCCAGCCCCCAGGCACAAATGTTACTGATACCTGTGACATTTGGTGGTGTTAAGCTTCAAGGGGAAGAAGTCACACCTTCTACCCAGGGTTATTCAGCTCAGCGCAGGGTAAGATTTTAGGTTATCCCCCTGGCTGGAGGTGTTAAAGCAAAACACTTCACATGCCCAATAAATTGTATTTCACCCCTTTACAGTATCAGGAAAGGCCTGCAAGGCCTTGGGCCTACTTCCAGCCTCCATGCACCAATTTTACTGATACCTGTGACATTTGGTGTTGTTAAGCTTCAAGGGGATTAAGTCACACCTTCTACCCAGGGTTATGGAGCTCAGCACAGGGTACCATTTTAGGTTATCCCCCTGGCTGGAGGTGTTAAAACAAAACACTTCACATGCCCAATAAATTGTATTTCACCTCTTCACAGTATCAGGAAAGGCCTGCAAGGCCTTGGGCCTACTTCCAGCTTCCAGGCACCAATGTTACTGATACCTGTGACATTTGGTGGTGTTAAGCTTCAAGGGGATGAAGTCACACCTTCTACCCAGGGTTATGGAGCTCAGCGCAGGGTAAGATTTTATGTTATCCCCCTGGCTGGAGGTGTTTAAGCAAAACACCTCACATGCCCAGTACAGTGTATTTCACCCTTTCCCAGTATCAGTAAAGGCCTGCAAGGCCTTGTGCCTACTTCCAGCCTCCAGGCACCAATGTTACTGATACCTGTGACATTTGGTGGTGTTAAGCTTCAAGGGGATGAAGTCGCACCTTCTACCCATGGTTATGGAGCTCCGCGCAGGGTAAGATTTCAGGCTTCACCCCAGGCTTAAGGCGTGAAAATAGAACAATTACCATACACAACAATGTGTATTTCACCCATTCGCAGTATCAGGAAAGGCCTGCAAGGCCTTGGGCCTACTTCCAGCCTCCAGGCACCAATGTTACTGATACCTGTGACATTTGGTGGTGTTAAGCTTCAAGGGGAAGAAGTCACACCTTCTACCCAGTGTTATGGAGCTCAGTGCAGGGTAAGATTTCAGGTTGTCCCCCCTGGCTGGAGGTGTTAAAGCAAAACACTTCACATGCCCATTAAATTGTATTTCACCCCTTCACAGCATCAGGAAAAGCCTGCAAGGCCTTGGGCCTACTTCCAGCCTCCAGGCACCAATTTTACTGATACCTGTGACATTTGGTGGTGTTAAGCTTCAAGGGGATGAAGTCACACCTTCTACCCAGGGTTATGGAGCTCAGCGCAGGGTAAGATTTTAGGTTATCCCCCTGGCTGGAGGTGTTAAAACAAAACACTGCACATGCCCAATAAATTGTATTTCACCCCTTCACAGTATCAGGAAAGGCCTGCAAGGCCTTGGGCCTACTTCCAGCCCCCAGGCACCAATGTTACTGATACCTGTGACATTTGGTGGTGTTAGGCTTCAAGGGGATGAAGTCACACCTTCTACCCAGGGTTATGGAGCTCAGCGCAGGGTAAGATTTTAGGTTATCCCCCTGGCTGGAGGTGTTTAAGCTAAACACCTCACATGCCCAGTACAGTGTATTTCACCCTTTCCCAGTATCAGTAAAGGCCTGCAAGGCCTTGTGCCTACTTCCAGCCTCCAGGCACCAATGTTACTGATACCTGTGACATTTGGTGGTGTTAAGCTTCAAGGGGATGAAGGCGCACCTTCTACCCAGGGTTATGGAGCTCTACGCAGGGTAAGATTTCAGGCTTCACCCCAGGCTTAAGGCGTGAAAATAGAACAATTACCATACACAACAATGTGTATTTCACCCATTCACAGTATCAGGAAAGGCATGCAAGGCCTTGGGCCTACTTCCAGCCTCCAGTCACCAATGTTACTGACACCTGTGACATTTGGTGGTGTTAAGCTTCAAGGGGATGAAGTCATACCTTTTACCCAGGGTTATGGAGCTCAGCGCAGGGTAAGATTTCAGGTTATCACCCTGGCTTGAGGTGTTAAAGCAAAACACTTCACATTCCCAATAAAGTCTATTTCACCCCTTTCACAGTATCAGGAAAGGCCTGCAAGGCCTTGGGCCTACTTCCAGCCCCCAGGCACCAATGTTACTGACACCTGTGACATTTGGTGGTGTTAAGCTTCAAGGGGAAGAAGTCACACCTTCTACCCAGGGTTATGGAGCTCAGCGCTGGGTAAGATTTCAGGTTATCCCCCTGGCTGGAGGTGTTAAAGCAAAACACTCCACATGCCCAATAAAGTCTATTTCACCCCTTCACAGTATCAGGAAAGGCCTGCAAGGCCTTGGGCCTACTTCCAGCCTCCAGGCACGAATTTTACAGATACCTGTGACATTTGGTGGTGTTAAGCTTCAAGGGGAAGAAGTCACACCTTCTACCCAGGGTTATGGAGCTTAGCGCAGGGTAAGATTTCAGGTTATCCCCCTGGCTGGAGGTGTTAAAGCAAAACACTCCACATGCCCAATAAAGTCTATTTCACCCCTTCACAGTATCAGGAAAGGCCTGCAAGGCCTTGGGCCTAGTTCCAGCCCCCAAGCACCAATGTTACTGACACCTGTGACATTTGGTGTTGTTAAGCTTCAAGGGGATGAAGTCACACCTTTTACCCAGGGTTATGGAGCTCAGCGCAGGGTAAGATTTCAGGCTTCACCCCAGGCTTAAGGCGTGAACATAGAACAATTACCATACACAACAATGTGTATTTCACCCATTCACAGTATCAGGAAAGGCCTGCAAGGCCTTGTGCCTACTTCCAGGCTCCAGGCACCAATGTTACTGATACCTGTGACATTTGGTGGTGTTATGCTTCAAGGGGATGAAGTCGCACCTTCTACCCAGGGTTATGGAGCTCAGCGCAGGGTAAGATTTCAGGCTTCACCCCAGGCTTAAGGCGTGAAAATAGAACAATTACCATACACAACAATGTGTATTTCACCCATTCACAGTATCAGGAAAGGCCTGCAAGGCCCTGGGCCTACTTCCAGCCTCCAGGCACCAATGTTACTGATACCTGTGACATTCGGTGGTGTTAAGCTTCAAGGGGATGAAGTCACACCTTTTACCCAGGGTTATGGAGCTCAGCGCAGGGTAAGATTTCAGGTTATCGCCCTGGCTTGAGGTGTTAAAGCAAAACACTTCACATGCCCAATAAAGTCTAGTTCACCCCTTTCAGAGTATCAGGAAAGGCCTGCAAGGCCTTGTGCCTACTTCCAGCCCCCAGGCACCAATGTTACTGATGCCTGTGACATTTGGTGGTGTTAAGCTTCAAGGGGATGAAGTCGCACCTTTTACCCAGGGTTATGGAGCTCAGCGCAGGGTAAGATTTCAGGTTATCCCCCTGGCTTGAGGTGTTAAAGCAAAACACTTCACATGCCCAATAAAGTCTATTTCACCCCTTCACAGTATCAGGAAAGGCCTGCAAGGCCTTGGGCCTACTTCCAGCCCCCAGGCACCAATGTACTGATACCTGTGACATTTGGTGGTGTTAAGCTTCAAGGGGATGAAGTCACACTTTCTACCCAGGGTTATGGAGCTCAGTGCAGGGTAAGATTTTAGGTTATCCCCCTGGCTGGAGGTGTTTAAGCAAAACACCTCACATGCCCAGTACAGTGTATTTCACCCTTTCCCAGTATCAGGAAAGGCCTGCAAGGCCTTGTGCCTACTTCCAGCCTCCAGGCACCAATTTTACTGATACCTGTGACATTTGGTGGTGTTAATCTTCAAGGGGATGAAGTTGCACCTTCTACCCAGGGTTATGGAGCTCCGCGCAGGGTAAGATTTCAGTGTATCCCCCTGGCTTGAGGTGTTAAAGCCAAACACTTCACATGCCCATTAAAGTCTATTTCACCCCTTGACAGTATCAGGAAAAGGCCTGCAAGGCCTTGGGCCTACTTCCAGCCTCCAGGCACCAATTATACTGATACCTGTGACATTTGGAGGTGTTAAGCTTCAAGGGGAAGAAGTCACACCTTCTACCCAGGGTTATTGAGCTCAGCGCATGGTAAGATTTCAAGTTTCACCCCTGGCTGGAGGTGTTAAAGCCAAACACTCCACATGCCCAATAAAGTCTATTTCACCCATTCACAGTATCAGGAAAAGCCTGCAAGGCCTTGGGCCTTCTTCCAGCCCCCAGGCACCAATTTTACAGATACCTGTGACATTTGGTGGTGTGAAGCTTCAAGGGGATGAAGTCACACTTTCTACCCAGGGTTATGGAGCTCAGTGCAGGGTAAGAATTCAGTTTATCCCCCTGGCTGGAGGTGTTAAAGCAAAACACGCCACATGCCCAATAAAGTCTATTTCACGCCTTCACAGTATCAGGAAAGGCCTGCAAGGCCTTGGGCCTACATCTATTCTCCAGGCACCAATTGTACTGATACCTGTGACATTTGGTGTTGTTCAACTTCAAGGGGATGAAGTCACACCTTCTACCCAGGGTTATGGAGCTCAGCGCAGGGTAAGATTTCAGCTTTTCACCCCTAGCTGGATGTGTTGAAGCAAAACACTTCTCATGCCCAATAAAGTCTATTTCAACCCTTCACAGTATCAGGAAAGGCCTGCAAGGCCTTGGGCCTACTTCCAGCCTCCAGGCACCTGTTTTTGTGATACTTGTGACATTTGGAGGTTTTCAGCTTCAAGGGGATGAAGTCACACCTTCTACCCAGGGTTATGGAGCTCAGCGCAGGGTAAGATTTCAGGTTATCCCCCTGGCTTGAGGTGTTAAAGCGAAACACTACACATGCCAAGTAAAGTCTATTTCACCCCTTCACAGTATCAGGAAAAGCCTGCAAGGCCTTGGGCCTACTTCCAGCCTCCAGGCACCAATTTTACTGATGCCTGTGACATTTGGTGGTGTTGAGCTTCAAGGGGATGAAGTCACACCTTTTACCCAGGGTTATGGAGCGCAGCGCAGGGTAAGATTTCAGGTTATCGCCCTGGCTTGAGGTGTTAAAGCAAAACACTTCACATGCCCAATAAAGTCTAGTTCACCCCTTTCACAGTATCAGGAAAGGCCTGCAAGGCCTTGGGCCTACTTCCAGCCTACAGGCACCAATTTTACTGATACCTGTGACATTTGGAGGTGTTAAGCTTCAAGGGGAAGAGGTCACACCTTCTACCCAGGGTTATGGAGCTCAGTGCAGGGTAAGAATTCAGGTTATACCCCTGGCTGGAGGTGTTAAAGCAAAACACTTCACATGCCCAATAAATTGTATTTCACCCCTTCACAGTATCAGGAAAGGCCTGCAAGGCCTTGGGCCTAGTTCCAGCCCCCAAGCACCAATGTTACTGACACCTGTGACATTTGGTGGTGTTAAGCTTTAAGGGTAAGAAGTCACACTTTCTACCCAGGGTTATGGAGCTCAGCACAGGGTAAGATTTTAGGTTATCCCCCTGGCTGGAGGTGTTTAAGCAAAACACCTCACATGCCCAGTACAGTGTATTTCACCCTTTCCCAGTATCAGGATAGTCCTGCAAGGCCTTGTGCCTACTTCCAGCCTCCAGGCACCAATGTTACTGATACCTGTGACATGTGGTGGTGTTAAGCTTCAAGGGGATGAAGTCACACCTTTTACCCAGGGTTATGGAGCTCAGTGCAGGGTAAGAATTCAGGTAATCCCCCTGGCTGGAGGTGTTAAAGCAAAACACTCCACATGCCCAATAAAGTCTATTTCACCCCTTCACAGTATCAGGAAAGGCCTGCAAGGCCTTGTGCCTACTTCCAGCCTCCAGGCACCAATGTTACTGATACCTGTGACATTTGGTGGTGTTAAGCTTCAAGGGGATGAAGTCACACCTTCTACCCAGGGTTATGGAGCTCAGCGCAGGGTAAGATTTCAGGTTATCCCCCTGGCTGGAGGTGTTAAAGCAAATCACTTCACATGCCCAGTACAGTGTATTTCACCCTTTCCCAGTATCAGGAAAGGCCTGCAAGGCCTTGTGCCTACTTCCAGCCTCCAGGCACCAATTTTACTGATACCTGTGACATTTGGTGGTGTTAATCTTCAAGGGGATGAAGTTGCACCTTCTACCCAGGGTTATGGAGCTCCGCGCAGGGTAAGATTTCAGTGTATCCCCCTGGCTTGAGGTGTTAAAGCCAAACACTTCACATGCCCATTAAAGTCTATTTCACCCCTTGACAGTATCAGGAAAAGGCCTGCAAGGCCTTGGGCCTACTTCCAGCCTCCAGGCACCAATTATACTGATACCTGTGACATTTGGAGGTGTTAAGCTTCAAGTGGAAGAAGTCACACCTTCTACCCAGGGTTATGGAGCTCAGCGCATGGTAAGATTTCAAGTTTCACCCCTGGCTGGAGGTGTTAAAGCCAAACACTCCACATGCCCAATAAAGTCTATTTCACCCATTCACAGTATCAGGAAAAGCCTGCAAGGCCTTGGGCCTTCTTCCAGCCCCCAGGCACCAATTTTACAGATACCTGTGACATTTGGTGGTGTGAAGCTTCAAGGGGATGAAGTCACACTTTCTACCCAGGGTTATGGAGCTCAGTGCAGGGTAAGAATTCAGTTTATCCCCCTGGCTGGAGGTGTTAAAGCAAAACACGCCACATGCCCAATAAAGTCTATTTCACGCCTTCACAGTATCAGGAAAGGCCTGCAAGGCCTTGGGCCTACATCTATTCTCCAGGCACCAATTGTACTGATACCTGTGACATTTGGTGTTGTTCAACTTCAAGGGGATGAAGTCACACCTTCTACCCAGGGTTATGGAGCTCAGCGCAGGGTAAGATTTCAGCTTTTCACCCCTAGCTGGATGTGTTGAAGCAAAACACTTCTCATGCCCAATAAAGTCTATTTCAACCCTTCACAGTATCAGGAAAGGCCTGCAAGGCCTTGGGCCTACTTCCAGCCTCCAGGCACCTGTTTTTGTGATACTTGTGACATTTGGAGGTTTTCAGCTTCAAGGGGATAAAGTCACACCTTCTACCCAGGGTTATGGAGCTCAGCGCAGGGTAAGATTTCAGGTTATCCCCCTGGCTTGAGGTGTTAAAGCGAAACACTACACATGCCAAGTAAAGTCTATTTCACCCCTTCACAGTATCAGGAAAAGCCTGCAAGGCCTTGGGCCTACTTCCAGCCTCCAGGCACCAATTTTACTGATGCCTGTGACATTTGGTGGTGTTGAGCTTCAAGGGGATGAAGTCACACCTTTTACCCAGGGTTATGGAGCGCAGCGCAGGGTAAGATTTCAGGTTATCGCCCTGGCTTGAGGTGTTAAAGCAAAACACTTCACATGCCCAATAAAGTCTAGTTCACCCCTTTCACAGTATCAGGAAAGGCCTGCAAGGCCTTGGGCCTACTTCCAGCCTACAGGCACCAATTTTACTGATACCTGTGACATTTGGAGGTGTTAAGCTTCAAGGGGAAGAGGTCACACCTTCTACCCAGGGTTATGGAGCTCAGTGCAGGGTAAGAATTCAGGTTATACCCCTGGCTGGAGGTGTTAAAGCAAAACACTTCACATGCCCAATAAAGTCTAGTTCACCCCTTTCACAGTATCAGGAAAGGCCTGCAAGGCCTTGGGCCTAGTTCCAGCCCCCAAGCACCAATGTTACTGACACCTGTGACATTTGGTGGTGTTAAGCTTTAAGGGTAAGAAGTCACACTTTCTACCCAGGGTTATGGAGCTCAGCACAGGGTAAGATTTTAGGTTATCCCCCTGGCTGGAGGTGTTTAAGCAAAACACCTCACATGCCCAGTACAGTGTATTTCACCCTTTCCCAGTATCAGGATAGTCCTGCAAGGCCTTGTGCCTACTTCCAGCCTCCAGGCACCAATGTTACTGATACCTGTGACATGTGGTGGTGTTAAGCTTCAAGGGGATGAAGTCACACCTTTTACCCAGGGTTATGGAGCTCAGTGCAGGGTAAGAATTCAGGTAATCCCCCTGGCTGGAGGTGTTAAAGCAAAACACTCCACATGCCCAATAAAGTCTATTTCACCCCTTCACAGTATCAGGAAAGGCCTGCAAGGCCTTGTGCCTACTTCCAGCCTCCAGGCACCAATGTTACTGATACCTGTGACATTTGGTGGTGTTAAGCTTCAAGGGGATGAAGTCACACCTTCTACCCAGGGTTATGGAGCTCAGCGCAGGATAAGATTTCAGGTTATCCCCCTGGCTGGAGGTGTTAAAGCAAATCACTTCACATGCCCAAGAAAGTCTATTTCACACCTTCACGGTATCAGGAAAGGCCTGCAAGGCCTTTTGCCTACTTCCAGCCTCCAGGCACCAATGTTACTGATATCTGTGACATTTGGTGGTGTTAAGCTTCAAGGGGAAGAAGTCACAACTTCAACCCAGGGATATGGAGCTCAGCGCAGGGTAAGATTTCAGTTTATCCCCTTGGCTTGAGGTGTTAAAGCCAAACACTTTATATGCCCTTTAACGTCTATTTCACCCCTTCACAGTATCAGGAAAAGGCCTGCAAGGCCTTGTGCCTACTTCCAGCCTCCAGGCAACAATGTTACTGGTACCTGTGACATGTGGTGGTGTTAAGCTTCAAGGGGATAAAGTCACACCTTCTACCCAGGGTTATGGTGCTCAGCGCAGGGTAAAATTTCAGGTTATCGCCCGGGCTCGAGTTGCTAAAGCAAAACACTTCACATGCCCAATAAAGTCTATTTCACCCCTTTCACAGTATCAGGAAAGGCATGCAAGGCCTTGGGCCTACTTCCAGCCCCCAGTTACCAATGTTACTGATACCTGTGACAGTTGGTGGTGTTAAGCTTCAAGGGGAAGAAGTCACACCTTCTACCCAGGGATATGGAGCTCAGCGCAGGGTAAGATTTCAGTTTATCCCCTTGGCTTGAGGTGTTAAAGCCAAACACTTTATATGCCCTTTAAAGTCTATTTCACCCCTTCACAGTATCAGGAAAAGGCCTGTAAGGCCTTGTGCCTACTTCCAGCCTCCAGGCACCAATGTTACTGGTACCTGTGACATGTGGTGGTGTTAAGCTTCAAGGGGATGAAGTCACACCTTCTACCCAGGGTTATGGAGCTCAGCGCAGGTTAAGATTTCAGGTTATCGCCCGGGCTCGAGTTGCTAAAGCAAAACACTTCACATGCCCAATAAAGTCTATTTCACCCCTTTCACAGTATCAGGAAAGGCATGCAAGGCCTTGGGCCTACTTCCAGCCCCCAGTTACCAATGTTACTGATACCTGTGACAGTTGGTGGTGTTAAGCTTCAAGGGGAAGAAGTCACACCTTCTACCCAGGGTTATGGAGCTCAGCGCAGGGTAAGATTTCAGGTTATCCCCCTGGCTGGAGGTGTTAAAGCAAAACACTCTACATGCCCAATAAAGCCTATTTCACCCCTTCACAGTATCAGGAAAGGCCTGCAAGGCCTTGGGCCTACTTCCAGCCTCCAGGCACCAATGTTACTGATACCTGTGACATTTGGTGGTGTTAAGCTTCAAGGGGAAGAAGTCACACTTTCTACCCAGGGTTATGGAGCTCAGAGCAGGGTAAGATTTTAGGTAACCCCCCTGGCTGGAGGTGTTTAAGCAAAACACCTCACATGCCCAGTACAGTGTATTTCACCCTTTCCCAGTATCAGGAAAGGCCTGCAACGCCTTGTGCCTACTTCCAGCCTCCGGGCACCAATGTTACTGATACCTGTGACATTTGGTAGTGTTAAGCTTCAAGGGGATGAAGTCACACTTTCTACCCAGGGTTATGGAGCTCAGCACAGGGTAAGATTTTAGGTTATCCCCCTGGCTGGAGGTGTTTAAGCAAAACACCTCACATGCCCAGTACAGTGTATTTCACCCTTTCCCAGTATCAGGATAGTCCTGCAAGGCCTTGTGCCTACTTCCAGCCTCCAGGCACCAATGTTACTGATACCTGTGACATGTGGTGGTGTTAATCTTCAAGGGGATGAAGTCACACCTTTTACCCAGGGTTATGGAGCTCAGTGCAGGGTAAGAAATCAGGTAATCCCCCTGGCTGGAGGTGTTCAAGCAAAACACTTCACACGCCCAATAAAGAGTATTTCACCCCTTCACAGTATCAGGAAAGGCCTGCAAGGCCGTGGGCCTACTTCCAGCCTCCAGGCACCAATGTTACTGATACCTGTGACATTTGGTGGTGTTAAGCTTCAAGGGGATGAAGTCACACCTTTTACCCAGGGTTATGGAGCTCAGTGCAGGGTAAGAATTCAGGTAATCCCCCTGGCTGGAGGTGTTAAAGCAAAACACTCTACATGCCCAATAAAGTCTATTTCACCCCTTCACAGTATCAGGAAAGGCCTGCAAGGCCTTGGGCCTACTTCCAGCCCCCAGGCACAAATGTTACTGATACCTGTGACATTTGGTGGTGTTAAGCTTCAAGGGGAAGAAGTCACACCTTCTACCCAGGGTTATTCAGCTCAGCGCAGGGTAAGATTTTAGGTTATCCCCCTGGCTGGAGGTGTTAAAGCAAAACACTTCACATGCCCAATAAATTGTATTTCACCCCTTTACAGTATCAGGAAAGGCCTGCAAGGCCTTGGGCCTACTTCCAGCCTCCATGCACCAATTTTACTGATACCTGTGACATTTGGTGTTGTTAAGCTTCAAGGGGATTAAGTCACACCTTCTACCCAGGGTTATGGAGCTCAGCACAGGGTACCATTTTAGGTTATCCCCCTGGCTGGAGGTGTTAAAACAAAACACTTCACATGCCCAATAAATTGTATTTCACCTCTTCACAGTATCAGGAAAGGCCTGCAAGGCCTTGGGCCTACTTCCAGCTTCCAGGCACCAATGTTACTGATACCTGTGACATTTGGTGGTGTTAAGCTTCAAGGGGATGAAGTCACACCTTCTACCCAGGGTTATGGAGCTCAGCGCAGGGTAAGATTTTATGTTATCCCCCTGGCTGGAGGTGTTTAAGCAAAACACCTCACATGCCCAGTACAGTGTATTTCACCCTTTCCCAGTATCAGTAAAGGCCTGCAAGGCCTTGTGCCTACTTCCAGCCTCCAGGCACCAATGTTACTGATACCTGTGACATTTGGTGGTGTTAAGCTTCAAGGGGATGAAGTCGCACCTTCTACCCATGGTTATGGAGCTCCGCGCAGGGTAAGATTTCAGGCTTCACCCCAGGCTTAAGGCGTGAAAATAGAACAATTACCATACACAACAATGTGTATTTCACCCATTCGCAGTATCAGGAAAGGCCTGCAAGGCCTTGGGCCTACTTCCAGCCTCCAGGCACCAATGTTACTGATACCTGTGACATTTGGTGGTGTTAAGCTTCAAGGGGAAGAAGTCACACCTTCTACCCAGTGTTATGGAGCTCAGTGCAGGGTAAGATTTCAGGTTATCCCCCCTGGCTGGAGGTGTTAAAGCAAAACACTTCACATGCCCATTAAATTGTATTTCACCCCTTCACAGTATCAGGAAAAGCCTGCAAGGCCTTGGGCCTACTTCCAGCCTCCAGGCACCAATTTTACTGATACCTGTGACATTTGGTGGTAATAAGCTTCAAGGGGATGAAGTCACACCTTCTACCCAGGGTTATGGAGCTCAGCGCAGGGTAAGATTTTAGGTTATCCCCTGTCGTGTATTTCTATAGGTTCTGATTCGATCCCCCTATTCCTGACCCTATTCTGGTTAAACTTACTAGCTAGTTAACTAACAGTCAGCCCATGAGGCAAGAAAACCCCCATGATGCAGATACCGTTATCTGACGCAGTCACACTACGGCACAGGAACGTGTTATCTGATTAGGTCATAACGCTTGAGATCTAATTAGACAAGCGACATTCCTCCAGCCCCTGATAAGGCATACGACGTTCTCATAACAAATCAAACCTATGACAACCTGGATAATCCGTGCGGCCATTGTTTTGATTTCACAGAGAACTTTAGTAAAGAATGTGCTAACGAGCAAGTCGTATGACATCTTTATTGACGTACCTATGTCCATCCTTACGTCAATCTCGGCACCTTTAAGGTATAAATATTGCCGACCTTGCCCTATGCAAACACACGCGTGGTGACAAGACGGAGCAGCCATACTTGCCGAAGCCGAGAGCAGAAGCAGACCCCGCAGGCAGCAGCCCCGCCTTCCTGACGCGCTGAGAGACGCGCTGCTATCTCAAGCCGAGAGACCCAGCACCGGCGCTTCTGGGCAGCCCTCGCAGGCAGCCTGGAATATCGAGAGCAGAGAAAGAGATACCATTCCTCATTCATCCTAAATTCCAGGTACAGAACTGAATAACCCCTCCTAGAGAATTCTTTAGTTATTCACTTGGCAAAAACAAACTTAAACTAAACTGTAACTTTCTATTCCCGCCCACGCATTAGACTTAGGTCAGGTACACGGGGTAGGCGTATTTAGAAACACCAGTTGAGTACGTTTAGTCAAATGTATATGTGTATGTAAATATATTTTAATCATTTTAAACATCATATGGCTCAGAAACCATATCAATGTTTTTACAGTATTATTTTATACTATTGCTTCTAATGTATGCACTTTACTTAACTATAAGTATTGCAATAATATCGATCCATTTCTCTTGTACGAGAAAAGAGACTGATCAATAAATAACATCTTTTATTGAACACGCCCGTCTCTTCCTTTTCTCTACATTCTGATGAGACTAAGAATGCACGTACTGACTGAGTAAAATAATTGCCTTGTGCTCACACGACTCTCGAGATTGACTCTTGATTAGGGGAGAGCAAAGTTGTCATGTTCTATGGTTGTCAGAAACTAAATCCCTTCTTGTCTAATCAGGGGAGTTCATCCTTCCTTGAACATTCGAGAAAGTTTCTAGCGAACTCTGAGCTTAGCTGGCAAACCCAAAAATTAAGTCTAGTATCGACAGTAGTAGACCTAGTTAACGTCTGGCCTAGGCCTTTACTGCTGTAGGTACTATTCCAATGCGCAGAGCCTATTGGGAAAATAGGAGCTACACTACATGGCGCCCAACGCGTTTGGAAAGGGCGATAAAACTAACGTAAGACATTTAGAGTAACTCAGTCGTGCTTTCTCACTCAGACCCCTTTTCCCAAATACTCCAAAGACGTCTGGAGTGGGTGAAAGGTTATTATATCCTCCAAAACCTCGCAGGAGGGAACTCCTATGTATGGTTCTTGGTCTAGTCAACGTTGAAGGATAAAACAGTTCCAAAATATTGTGCACCTAATCTCTGTTTCCATAAAGAAACCTGATCTGCAAATAAAAATAATACCATCCTGTCAATAAAATGGGAGACAGTGATGGAGAAAGAGAGGCAATTAGATTAGCTACTGAAATAGCAGCAGCTGATACTACAGCACTCGATGCAGACCCGGATATAATACTCATCCAGGTCGCCAAAAGGAGAGCTATAACTCTAAAACTTATAGAAAATGGACTGACACCTAGAGGTGGTACAGTCATATTCGTAATCGAGGCACACGAATATCGGCAGACAGAGGTATACTATACATGTGTGGTAAATAAATAAATAATACCCTATTTTTGGATGAATGAATGAATAACAGATAGCTCAATAAATAAGAGTCAAGATTCGAGGTAGTAGGAGTTTCTGCAGGTTTATTACAGCATAAGGACAGGATCAGGACAACCTGCATAGGAATAGGATGACAGGGAAAAAGAGGCCCGGCAGCTGCCGGGGCTTGGTCTGGGATGAGCGCGCTAACATTCAATAACAAGACATTCATTTATATACATAGCGCAAACACATAGCATTACATTGCAGTAGGCGTAACAGTGGGTGGAGTAGAAGGCATGACGTGTAGCAGTCGCGAGAGATAACAGTAAAAAGAGGTGTAACTGGGAGTTTACTTAGACATGTGATGTAAAACGTAACAGAATATGTCATGAATGGGCGGACACATAGGAGGGGGCTACCTAAGGAGCCGGGACCTCTAACCTAATGGTGCGCGAAAACTAGCAATGACGTGTTACTAGGAGAAGCTGGGGGCTACGAACTCTGTGCTAGGAGCAGAGACTAGAGTCTGGAGGGTCGGAGCGACATGTACCTAAACCCTATCTGGTATCTAATGTTTAGGGAACATGTTGATATAAACTAGAAGTCATGAGGGGAGAGGCTAACTTGATTCTAAGACTGGACCATGCATTATTCTACATGAAATGCGTGATGAAGAATACTAAATGACCATTAAATACAGTATTTCTCTAACAGGGAGACGAGAAGGCTAGACAACGACGGAAACTATTGATGCAGTTCAGTAGCTTAGGAATGCAAAGGAGGAGGACTGAACTGATAGCAGGAACTATAACATACTTTTGGCAGACTCAGAGGCAGAGCCGGGGTGCACCGGGCAGTGCGGCGAGGCAGGAAGTAAGTGAAAGGTCGAGGATACAGGTGGGGGCTGTATCGCTCCTCAGCGAGGCTTTCAGGAGACAGGAGCTGAATCCAGGGTCCGGGCCCTTTTGAGGCCTAGAAACGGGGACTTTATAATGGAATAACGTGCACACTGAGAAACGTGGCAACATTAATTTACATAGGCCTGATATTCGTAGTATTCACGAGGACTGGAAACTAACATATTAGAGGTGGACACAACTGTAATTGCGTCATTAATCGGACATGGGGAATAACATATGCATATTGATCATGCACACATAACATATGATGGATGAGGCGTAGGGACACAGAACATGGCAAAATTTACTTTTCCACATTCCCTCCTTGTCACTACGTTTTCCATCAGGAAACATCAATATTCATGATACCGTCTATCATTTCATACAGTACCATTTGCTCGTCTCGAATTGTCTTGGAACGGGATTTAGAACGGGGCTTGGGACTAGGAATACAAGAGGTAGCACACATGCTGCAAATCGCAGGGCCACATTGTATACAGAGGCAGCAGCTAAATATGATCGCTACTGCAATACCTAGGAAGGACAGGACTTTCCATCCCCATGCGGAAATTATATTCCAGAACCAACCGGACCATGTCCAGGTGCCTGGATCTTGATGTAACAGATGGGCAATTTTATGGAGTCTGGTTATAGCTGAATAAACAGACGGCGCGTTATTTGGAATGAAAATGCAACAACTAGATCCGAGAATTCTACAGGCCCCGCCCCTATCGGCCAGTATGACGTCAAGGACGAGACGATTCTGTAAAACGACAATTCTCATAAAGGATTGTTCTTCAGTTAAGTTACCTAGAGCAGAGGCAGTCTCATCTACTACAGCTTCAAGGGTTCTTGTTAACCTACGAATTAACTTACTATTTACAACTGTACCTAAATAAGGGAAAACACCTTTATCTATATCAATGAATTGCTCTGCGGCGGTTTCAGTATAATCGACAATCGGGAGATTTCTCTTGTGTCTAGTGTGTACTAAGAAAGAATTCCTATGATAATCAGGTGGGGCTAGAAAAACAGGTGGCAGTAGGAAGGCAATGTAACAGGTTCCCTCCCAATCGAGGGGCAGACGGACATATGCAGTTTGACCACAAACAAAATAAGAATGACGTGAAGCTTTAAAAATAGGTTTCCTACTGTCACTATACTGGATAACAGTAGTACATTCACTATGACCTATATGTACAGAACCATAACTACGGACACATAATTCGCCTTTGACTGGTAGTACTGAAATAGCGGGTGAATCTGGAGTAGTATCAGACTGAACATTCAGAACCATGAAATTCGACGAATAATTTCCTATATTATATACTTCGTTTTCTAGATCTAAACCTGTTCTATGGGGGAAACCTTGCTTGTCTGGGAAACATGTACTATTAAGAAAAGACATATCTGTTGAGGATGACGTTAGCGTGGACCATGCTCCACACGAACCATTGTGTGAGAATGGATAAGGAAACAGTGGCAGAACTCCCTTCGGTGTCTGGAAAGGGGGGAGTCGACCACACACCCAACAATTAGTGGCATTGCTGGTCTGGTGTGAATAATGTAACATACGGATGAATGTGTTATTACGCATTGCAAGGCGGTATGAATATTCGTGAGGAGGCAGATCACTAAAAGTGTGTTCTACTGTAGCATGAGCAGACATATTTACATGAGGAACTGGTAAATACAGGAAAAAGGCGTAGCTGGTGCAGGAAATCATTATGCTGAGAAATAATATGAAACTCAGAAAAACGATACATTGTAGTGAACTTCGACTGACTCTCTCACTATGGGGGTCTATTTTATACATGTCAGAAACAGTCTAACCGTTTCACCTAGGGGAGGACTTATACAATCAAACTGGCTGACTTATTAGACCTGAGCTTTAACTTATACTCCTGTTGCAGAGTTTTCTCTACCAAGGGAGGGGTTGTAATAAAGTCTGGTGCGGGACAGTCCTTTAAAACAATGTTCTGGCAATCCTTCGAATCCTGGGAAATGTTCTTGGCAATATTTTTGAAGATCGGCTTTGGTCCTTTGAAAAGTTTTACATGAGAGAGGTGAACCCACCCCTTCCTGCCTTCTAACTTGACGGCAGTTCGGGTGGTCAAGAGGACTTGACGTGGCTCCTTCCAACGTGGTTCCAGCGGACTTGATCTGTCAAAGTTGCGGACGAGGACCATCGAACCTGGAACGATTTCATGCGGTGCCACCTCGGTATTGTCTGGAAATGCGGCGGCAACCTGTGAACGACATGAGTTGAGGGCAGACATCAAGGAAGCTAGGTAATCTGTCAGCATATTACATGAAACATCGGTAATACTTCGGGGTCTAGGAGTACCCCACATGTTAGGGGGGCGGCCGAATACGACCTCATACGGGGACAGACCTGATCTGGAATGTGCGACCATACGCATGTAAAACAGAGCGACTGGCAAAGCTACTAACCAGTCCACACCTTTGTCTTTACAGACTTTTGCTATACGGATTTTCAGAGTCTGATTATGTCTTTCGACTAGTCCAGCTGCTTCTGGATGGCGTACACAATGGAACTTCCACTGGTACCCTAACAACAGGGAAACGTGTTTCATGAGTTCGGATGAGAATGGCTGACCGTTATCAGAATATACGACTCTAGGGAGTCCGTATCTAGGGAAGAATTCACGAACCAGCTGCTTGGCAGTGGTCGCGGCTGTGTAATCTGGGACTGGATATGCTTCTGTCCACCTGGACAAAGCGCATACAACTACAAGGACATACTTGAAACCTCGACATCGCTCCATCTGAATATAATCCATCTGGAGGACCTCAAAAGGGTGGTCAGGGGGCTGGAAACCACCTTGTTCCACCGGGACACTTTTACCTGGATTAAACTGACAACATATCATACAGGTACGGACTTTCTGCTTGGCTGCAGCTCGTAAATGCTTGTTGAACCAAATGTTCTGGATACTGTCTAACATAGCTTTTTCTCCTAAATGTGCTGGACTATGTGCGGTATTGATAATGACTTGAACCATAGAATCGGGGAGAAACCATGTGGCTCTACCCTTCGTTAACCATCCTTGATCTGTCTGGACCCCTCCTTGTACAGACCATTTCTTGATTTCATCGGGAGTAGCATGTAACTGAATATCTATGACATCTTGTGTAGGGTCCTTAACTGTCATGCATGTAATCAGATCTGGAATATGTGTCTGTGTCTGATTAACTGGAATGTCTGGAGTCTGTGCTGTAAGCTTGGCTGTGCGGTCTGCTAAATCATTACCTTGGGAAATAATGTCAGTAACTTTCGTATGTGCTTTGCACTTCATGATAGCAATAGATGTCGGTAAATGTATGGCATCTAACAGAGCTTGAATAAGGAGACCATGCTGAATCTTGGTTCCATGAGAAGTCATAAAACCTCTCTCCTGCCAGAGCACTCCGAAGTCGTGTACAACTCCGAATGCGTAACGTGAATCTGTGTAAACATTAACCTTCAGGTTTTTGGCGTGTATACAGGCTTGTGTCAGAGCAACTAGCTCTGCTGCTTGAGCGGACAGGGTATCAATACGGTGTGTTTCAATAACTTCAGTGTCAGTAGTCACTGCATATGCGGCGACTAGTTCTCCTGTACTAGTTCTCATACATGAACCATCCACATAAAGTGTCAGGTCAGGATCTGGTAACGGAATGTCTGTCAGGTCTTGTCTTGGCTTTGTCGTAACGTTAACTACTTCCACACAGTCATGTGTGTCTGGATTTGAATTAACTGATGGTAACAGTGTAGCAGGATTCAGGACATTGCAGCGTCTAATTTCTATGTGTGGCTGGAACAGTGTCAATTCATAACCTGTTAAACGTGCAATTGTCAAGTGCTGAGTTTGTGTTCGGTTTAAAAGAACTTCTACTGAATGTGGAACTTGTACTGTCAGGGAATGTCCTAAAACTATGGAATCACTTTGTCTGATAGCTAGTGCTGTGGCTGCAACTGACTTGAGGCACGCAGGCAACGCCTGGGCGACTGGATCTAATGTGCTTGAAAAATAAGCACAGGGCTTGTATTGACCTGCTTGATCTTGTGTGAGAACAGATAATGCTGTACCTTCGCGTTCTGTAACGAAAAGTGTAAAAGGCTTACTGTAGTTCGGTGTAGCTAGAACTGGAGCTTGACATAGGGCTTTCTTTAACTCGTTGAAACTAAGTGTATGGTCAGATGTCCAAGGGAGGACAGTCGATACGGCTGCCTCCTGTGTCGTTAACTGTATCAGTGGCTTGGCTAGAAATGCATACTGGGGAATCCATTGTCTACAATAAGAAGTAAGGCCGATAAAAGCACGTACCTCCTTCTGGGTTCTGGGCTGGAGAAGATTCGCTATTAACTGGATACGGTCGGGTGTCAACTGCCTACCCCTCTTGGACAGCAAGTGTCCTAAGTATACCACTTGCTGGACACAGAATTGAAGCTTCGAAGGTGACACCTTGTGCCCCATCTCGGCTAGAAAATACAAAACTGTAAGTGATGCTCGCTCGCAGTCACGTTCAGAACGGGCTGTGATCAGTAGATCATCGACATACTGGAGCAGGGCAGTGTTAGTTGGCATGTGAATATTGTCTAGTTGTCTCTTGAGTGCTTGACTGTAAATACTAGGGCTTTCTGTGAAACCTTGAGGAGCGCGTGTAAACATATAGCTCCTTCCATTTAAACAAAATCCGAAAAGAAACTGGCTGTCTGGATGAATTGGAACACTAAAAAATGCATTCTTGAGGTCAATAACAGTGAAAAACATGGCTTCGGAATCAATGGCAGTTAACAGGGAAGAAATGTCTGGAACAACTGGATACTGAGGAATAATACATTTATTAAGCTCTCGTAAATCAATCACTAATCGATATACTGGGGGTGCATTTGGATCAGTACGTTTCATGACTGGAATGATCGGAGAATTGCATACATTGGAGTCAGTTTCTACAACTACTCCCTGAGCCATGAGCTCGTCAATAATTTTGGATAAAGCTGCTACAGCCTCAGGTGGCAATCTGTACTGCCTGATTCGGGGTAACACTACACCTGGTTTGAGAGTCACACGATAGGGTGTGATTTGCATGTAACCTACATCAGTTGGACCTTGCGCCCATAAATGCTGCGGAACATTAGACAATCTTGAATCAAAATCTCGTAATACATAGTGACCCTTAAAGTCACGTAGGAACAGACGTATTCCCTCTGGGGAACAGCAAATAACTGCACCTAATTCTTTCAATGTCTTAATACCTAATAGATTTTCTGGACATGACTTAGTAAGTAACAGATCAGTAGTACGGGACAATGGACCTACTTCTAGAGTAACTGGCTTTGATATTTCATTAACTATGGGTTTTCCTGAAAATCCAAGGGAAACATTTCTTGAGCCTGAGAGCGGAGCCCCTGGAACTTCGGCATGACTAATTGTGGTCCTACTTGCCCCTGTATCGATCAAAAACTTTCTGTCTTTCCCTAATACTTGACTATGAACATAGGGACCTTCTTGGTCTACAGGTATCTCGATGAGAGGCAAGCCTACCTCCCTCTCTAGGCTGTTTCATGAATATGACTGGTACTCTGGATACTCGGACTGTGCATACTGGTACATCTGCGATGTAACGTGCTGTGTTGCAGCAATAGGCTGCGGTACTGTAACTGTCTGTGGTGCATTCTGTGACTGAGGAATCTGTGAAACTTGTTCTTGTCTCGGCGGACGTGGTCTTTCTTTAGTCTTACCAGTAGCTATGTTGTGTTTCAGAACTGCACACTCGTTTATAAAATGACCTGGCTGTTTACAATAATTGCAGTTCCCTTTAACGGGAGCTGCAGGATGACTGGCTTGAATCGGACCCCTCTTCTGACTGTCTTGAGGAATAGATTGTGCAACTAGCACTTTCATTTTCGTGTCTTTCATACGTTTTCTTTCGTGTTCTTGCTCTTCTCTGATTCTATTCTGGTGATACTGAAGCATCTGGAGCATCTGGGACGGAGTATTTGCTTGCCAGGTGCTTTCGACTTTCAAAACTCGGTTTTTAATTTGTGGACTTGAATTCTCGACTAATTTGGTAACGAAAAGATGAGGGTATGACTCACTACTTGTCTTGAGACCACTATTAATACTGAAGCATTTCTCGAATCTAGAATAAAAATCACTAATGTCTTCATCTTGTTTCTGTTTACAGGCTGAGATTGCATCCCAGTCTTCTTTTCTCGTGGTCAATAATCTGGGTAGAACTTGAATCAATAATTCTGGTAATTCTTTACATTTATCTCCAAGACCGGTACCTGGTACTCGTGCCTTGTCTTCAGCTTCTAGAGCTGTCCAATCGATCTTTTTCTCTCCCACCTCCCATTCTTTTTCCTTTAACTTTTCATACACCCCTGCGGGTAGCAGGACCTTTAACATTTTAATGATATCTGGGTACGTGTATTCCCCCATACGGAGCATGTCTTTTAATTCTCTATGGAACCCTGCTGGATCTTTGTCATGACAGGGAATTAATTTTTTCATTTCGAGGAGTTCCATCTTTGAAATCGGAGTGTATACAAACACTCGTTGCATTTCGCCACCCGTCCCTTGGACTGGGTGGACTTCTCGTAACGGATTCTGTCTGTCTATGTAGAATGGTTTACTTTCTGGGGGTGAGACGTGAACAAAATGCGGGTTCAGGAACGTTCTATATTTGTGGCGCTGTTCTAGAATAACACTAATTAAATCGGTACCTAGACCTCTCCATCTGTACTGGAGTAACTCGTTCAGGATATCGTGTAACGGGCCTGGATCAGAGTGTTGACCCTCATACTGAATAATGAGGTGCTGGATCATATACATACCCACCAGTCGTTGCTCGGCTGGGGGCAGTTTCAGAAACATTTGTGCCACTATTTCGTCTGGAAAAGTGGTAGAATCAGTAATCCATCGGACTGCTGATCGGGCTAATTCTTGTTCATGCATGGTGCTTAACTCGCTATAACCGACTCGTGATTTCAGAATGTGATCGGTAGCTTGAAATGCTTGTTCTAGAGAACAAGGCTCTCGTTCTGGTGCTGGATGATGAAAAATAGACTTGGGTTCTAGACGTAAATGGCGATCTGGAAATCTGGATTTCCCTACATACGCTATTCTGGCGGGATTCTCGTCTTCCTCTTCAGGATCAGAGATACTTTCTTTCTCACTTACTTGTGCTGCTTTACGCTGTTCGTGTAACCTTACTATTTCTTTACGAATTTTCTTGTACATACTTTCCATGGCACTAATGGTCTTGTGCTTACCCTCGGCTATATTATCACTCCACCTTGTCAGGATTCTCATTTCGGCGGGATCTTTAGACGGGTAATCTTGTTCTCTTATTAGACAATTGATCAGGAACTTTAATATCATGAGCTGAATCTCGGCTTTCCTTTGAGACATGATCTCGCCAATACTTTCTGGATCATCCCCTGTACGGATGAAACGATATATTCTGTCTAGATCTTCTTTCATATTTGGTAAGGTGACTAGATACTCGGTCACCCTTCTTACGCGTACGGAATATAAAACCATATTATATTCGCCTGGAACTGGATCATAAACACATTCGGCAAGGGCTTGTCTGATTTCTGTAACAGACTTATTACTTTTAGGAGTACGCTGTGATGCTTGAGCATGTAATTCGAGTGCTGATAAACGTTTGTGTGGCGGCGGGGTTTGAGGAGGACCTCCTCCTGCGGCCCCTAGACTAGAATCGTCGACTGACATTCTTCGTGCTTGCAGAGTCGGTAATTGCAACGTGGGCTGAACTTGTATGGCAGGCTGACCCGGGGGTACCGTAACAGGTACTCCGGTGTCTGGAGGAACGGGAAGTGCCTGATTTACAGGGACTAGCGGAACGCGAACAGGATTTGCATATTCTGGAACTGTGTCGTCCAAATAGGACGAAATAAAAATATCAGCTGCGGTCGGTTTGTGACGTAGCTTGGTCGGAACTAATGGTGGCGGGAAATTACTGGGTGCCTCTGGGGTCGCTTTTGGCAAGCCTTCGGCAAGGAGAGGATACATACCCCTAATAAGGGCATGCCTCTGTCTGTCTGACTGTTCGGTTTTGACTTGTTCACCTATCTCGATTAATTCTCTTTCTTGGGCTCGTTCTTGGGATTCTCTACTTAACTCTGACTTTCTGACTTCCTTTTCCGTTCTTTTATGAGCTTCCTTACGCCATAACTCGATGGCATCTTTCTGTGACTGTCTGGCTTTCTTTTTCCATAATGCTTCTTCTACTCGCATGATACATTCGGCATCCCATGTACCCGATACGGGCCATCTATACTTTTCTTCTAACTGTTTGGTATACTCTACCCATAAATCTAGATACAATATGGCGCTTATGCCATGTTTCTGATACATAAAGTGACCTGGACTGTCCCTAGGCGGAACAGGAACTGCTGCTTCCAGCAGACCCTTTCTAGTTTTTAACTGACGTAACTTGGAAAAGAGCGGCATTCTAAACTTGAATCGGAACACAATACAATACACGAAAAACAATAACAATTGGGGAAACAATTCAGGCATACCACGACATTGGAAATACATTAAACAACATTATAAATAACAGTTCGAACAGAATACTACCTGAAAATACTGAAAACAGAACAGAATTCTCGAGAACGGAACAGACTAGAGTTACTGGATGCACTGCTGAAACAGTACGGAACATACCGGTCCCATAAAGGAACACATCAAGACCCGTATCCACCTAGGTGAACACTTCGTTTGTGAGCTTGGGTACCACCAACCCACGGACCAGAGTCAATTTAGACTGACCCTGTCTAGACACTACCCCAGCAATGGTACTCACCGGGCAGCACGGAACGGAAGGCCTCGGACGGGACTGGACTACGACGACGAACTTCGGACTTCGGACTTCAGTTACGGGTGGACCTCCGGATACCTCGGACCTTGGACTCTCGGCTTGGGCTCTGGTCGGGACTCGCCGCGTTCCTCCACCGTCTCGTTCGGATGCTGGACCGCCTCCTCCGTCTCCTCCGTGGGCCTGAGGGATACTTGAAGCAGAAATATCTGCCAGGTGCACGGTATGGTTCCGTCACGACTGCAGAGGGTCAGGGGGTCGGCGTGGCTTCACCGACGCGTGGGGAAAGGGCAAGTCCCTGTTCGGGCGCCATTATGTGGTAAATAAATAAATAATACCCTATTTTTGGATGAATGAATGAATAACAGATAGCTCAATAAATAAGAGTCAAGATTCGAGGTAGTAGGAGTTTCTGCAGGTTTATTACAGCATAAGGACAGGATCAGGACAACCTGCATAGGAATAGGATGACAGGGAAAAAGAGGCCCGGCAGCTGCCGGGGCTTGGTCTGGGATGAGCGCGCTAACATTCAATAACAAGACATTCATTTATATACATAGCGCAAACACATAGCATTACATTGCAGTAGGCGTAACAGTGGGTGGAGTAGAAGGCATGACGTGTAGCAGTCGCGAGAGATAACAGTAAAAAGAGGTGTAACTGGGAGTTTACTTAGACATGTGATGTAAAACGTAACAGAATATGTCATGAATGGGCGGACACATAGGAGGGGGCTACCTAAGGAGCCGGGACCTCTAACCTAATGGTGCGCGAAAACTAGCAATGACGTGTTACTAGGAGAAGCTGGGGGCTACGAACTCTGTGCTAGGAGCAGAGACTAGAGTCTGGAGGGTCGGAGCGACATGTACCTAAACCCTATCTGGTATCTAATGTTTAGGGAACATGTTGATATAAACTAGAAGTCATGAGGGGAGAGGCTAACTTGATTCTAAGACTGGACCATGCATTATTCTACATGAAATGCGTGATGAAGAATACTAAATGACCATTAAATACAGTATTTCTCTAACAGGGAGACGAGAAGGCTAGACAACGACGGAAACTATTGATGCAGTTCAGTAGCTTAGGAATGCAAAGGAGGAGGACTGAACTGATAGCAGGAACTATAACATACTTTTGGCAGACTCAGAGGCAGAGCCGGGGTGCACCGGGCAGTGCGGCGAGGCAGGAAGTAAGTGAAAGGTCGAGGATACAGGTGGGGGCTGTATCGCTCCTCAGCGAGGCTTTCAGGAGACAGGAGCTGAATCCAGGGTCCGGGCCCTTTTGAGGCCTAGAAACGGGGACTTTATAATGGAATAACGTGCACACTGAGAAACGTGGCAACATTAATTTACATAGGCCTGATATTCGTAGTATTCACGAGGACTGGAAACTAACATATTAGAGGTGGACACAACTGTAATTGCGTCATTAATCGGACATGGGGAATAACATATGCATATTGATCATGCACACATAACATATGATGGATGAGGCGTAGGGACACAGAACATGGCAAAATTTACTTTTCCACACATGGATACATTTTCCAGCAGCAAATGCTGTAACAAAGTACTTCCACTATTACAAAGTAGAGGAACCTCCTAATGAGTACACTCCTTTCGAGGAGGTGGAAGTACCACTCAAATTCCAAGAGCATTTGCTCTTATTTGATGGCGCCCTAAAACATAATAATCACATTACAAGGCTCGGTCCTTTAGGAAGACCAGGAGCAACGTGGCCGGTCTTAGCCGGATATACACCACATCCAGACATCGACGAGATGACTGCACCAGAGCTATTAATACAGCTAAAACAACTACTAAAAATTCACAGACAATTAGTTCAGTATGTAATGCGGACTTCAACAATTCAGCCAGCGATTAAAATTCCACAGCTGACCCCTCACCAGGGGAACACAAATAAAATCACACCACAGAACATCCAATCCTGCCTAGGTAAAGTTCCAGCTAAACGGGAACAGATACCATTCTGGTTGGCACAGAAAATCACCCAAATAGAGGCGGTGTTTCCTGACACCACCCCATTAGAAAAGCACAGGATTCTGACTATATGTCTCCCAATGGGAATCGCACCACACATTGAGGACTGTGACACTTGGGGTACGGTCTTTGCTTCAATCTACACAAAAACGCACGGTGTTCCATCAATTTCGGTGATACCAGATGTGCTAAAACAAATTCAAGATGAATACGGTCCAGAACCTGCTTTAACTCTTGGTATGAAATTACTGAAAGACTTCAAGCAAGTCTCGGCTATATTACTAGCCAACATAAAAGGTGAAGCAGCAAACGTGGCGATCCGCCAGAGGTTAAAAGAGACAGATATAGCAGACCAACCAGCTGAAATTGCCAGAATCATAGAAAAATCCTATGAAGAACTAGGCAGAGATAGTCTAGGTGGAATACCAGTAAAACCGCAACTGACTACAAGTCCAGAAAAAATATTTTTTAATAATAATTCACCAAAAAAGAACTGGGATGGAAATAAACAATCCAATCCTAAAGAAAAGAAATTCCAGTCCAGAGGAAGGTCTCCTAGGCGAAGAGAGAAATCTCCAAACCCGAGACAAAGGTCACCTCAGAGTGAACCCTCTGGGAATAGATATAACCTTAGAAATAGGGATAATATTAAAAAACCTGATAGATATCAAGACATTGATACACGTCCGTCTCAATCTTTTCAGAATTCCTCGCAGAAATCGGAAAGAAGAGGACGATCAGAAGAGCACGCCAAGTCCAAAGACAAGGAACCTGCTCAACTGAAAAAGAAATCACAATTTCCAAAAAAGAAGGTAGCCAGTATCAAGGTAGTTAACAATGCCGAGAATACTGAGGACACAACTGAAAAACGGAGAATGGGCTCAGACAATGCTAGACAGCGCAGCAGAGGTGAGCATAGCTCGCAAAGTCCTTATGAATCATCTGGAGACAGTGGACACGAATGAATACCTTCAAGTGGAAACTGCAGATACCAGAGTTAGCAAGCCCCACAAAATATACGAGATAACATTACGTATAGAGGGAGATAAGACTAGGAAAATAAGGGGACTATTTTGGGATAACCTATCCAAGGGCTATGACATCCTTCTAGCTGAAAAAGACTGGCCACCGGAGTTTGTCAGGGAGTGCCCTCATGGCGAAGAAGTAATTATGCCTGCCTTCTCGAATCAAATACCGATTCATAAAAAATATACACTTGCTAGAAAGTGGGCAGTGGCCTTAGCACCTGCTTTATATAAAAATCATGTAGGATGGGATGAGGATTCTCCTCCTCACAAAGTCCAGTTAAAATCACAACCTACTGCACAAAGGCAGTACCCAATTAAGCAAGAAGCTAAAAAACAAGTAAATGAAATACTAGATCAGCTAGAATACCAGGGGGTGATTGAAACTTGCACCTCACAAATGAACAATCCTTTGTTTCCGGTCTCCAAACCAGACAATTCGTACCGTCTAGTTTTGGATTACCGACACCTTAACACATGTTGCAAAACTTTTGCAGTGCAAAACTCACACAGTGCTGCACTAATGAATAACATAGTGCGCAAAAAATACAAAACAACCTTGGACATCTCCAATGGATTCTTTTGTCAAAACATAGCACCAGAGAGCAGATATTTAACTGCATTTTCAGTAAATGGCACTCAAAAACAATTCTGTCGGTTAGCCCAGGGGTACAAGAATAGCCCGGGGGTATTCTCAGCGAGAGTAACAGAATTACTACAACTATATGATGATGAAGCATTATCTTATGTCGATGACATTTACTTAACAGATGATGACTTGGAGACTCACTTGAAAAGAGTGAACACCATAATACTTGGTTTCGCTGCAGAGGGTTACAAATTCAACTTCAAAAAGTCCAGAATTGCCCATCTGACGGTCCTATTCTTAGGATATGAGTTATCAAGTGAAGGCAAAAGCCTGGCAGACAATTTCCTAGAGAAATGTGCCGTAATCCAAGCTCCTAAAACACTAAAAAACCTACAGTCAATTCTAGGCTTCCTAAATTTCGGAAGAACTTACATTGCAAATTACGCAGAAAGGGTCAAACCCCTTTACGATCTAATTAAACCAGACTTTAAAAGATCCAGTTGGACTCAAGCACACACAGAAATTTTGAGATCCTTACAAACAGACATGCTAATTAAAACAAAATTAGAAACCCGTGATAATACACGCAACCTTGTGATCCGAGTCATCCCAGGGAGATACGGATTCACATACCTAACCTCTAATGAGGGAGATAAGGTACCAATTGCATTCAAATCACATTTGTACACAAAAGCTGAACAGAGATTCAACAACAAAGGAAAAATTGTTCAAGCAGTTCAAACCGCAATAGCTAGAGAAAAAGACATAGCTGACGGTAGACATATCACAGTCAGAACAGCAGAATCAGCCTTTGAGGCATTAACAACACCGTGTAATTTACCAACAACAACATTGGATCCAGAATGGTTACAATGGGTAAATTCAATCACAACGGACAAAGTATATTACTTCTTTGATCCAGAACTAGAAGAATTAAAAAATCTAAAATATGAAAAAACGTATCCTCTGCCAATCGACATTCTGCCTCTACGACATTACGCCTGTGTAATCTATACAGACGGACATGCTCAACCCTCCGTTTGGGGAGAACAAGCATACAATCCCACATGTGAGATTACAAAAGAAGTGTGGCACGGAGGTAAACTAAGACCTCTATTAACAAAATCACACTCAGTAGAAACTAATTCAGAACTACAAACTGAAATAATAGCTTTGAAAATGGCGCTAGATAATGCGGATCGCGAATTCCCGACACTTATAGTGTCAGATTCATATTTCTGCGTCAAAGCATATAACAAGGATTTGCAGACATGGATTCAGAACGGTTACAAAGATGACACAGATGCACCAATAAAGCAGAGATTGCTCTGGGAACAGGTAGCTCTTTTGAAAAAAGAACTACCAAAGACTCACGTGACACACTCACTGAGTCATCAGCGTGATGGCGTTCACGTTGTAGGGAATTCATTGGCTGAAACAGCCGCAGCGGCAGCCAGTAAACCGGCTCCCGTAGATCGAAAAAAGCGTACATTAAAATACATTGACGGCGAAACATTGCTGGCAGTAAAAACGTCATCAAAAGGCGACTGCTCGGCGTTACCGATCAACTATCCACTCAATTACACATACATCATAGATGCAAACTCCATTCCTTTTGCTCGAATCCCTGGAGTGGGGGATAGAGTGATTCCAAACATGGACAGGAGAAACTTGTTAATCGCAGACGCACACATGGGCGAGGGTCTCAGACACCTTAAATTAAAAGATTCTCTGGAAGAATTACAATCACGGTACTGGTGGCCAGGCATGAGCCTGCACTACACCATGTTTGTAAAAAACTGCCCAAACTGCAACAGAGATCGCAGTGGGGAGAGAAGCAGTTTAATACCTCGTCGTATCAAGGCAGATAACATCACCAATAAAAAGAATGGCTTGCGATTAACATATACAGGCTAGTTCCCACTTATAATGTAGATCCACAGCACTCGGCTGACGTCCGGACTGTTATACAAGATTTGCGAGTCTAAATGGCATATACGCTAAGAGCATGCTACGTTCGACCATTTTTTTTTTTCCTTTTCTCAGGCAATCCAGCCTGGGGGGGGAAAGAATGGCCAAATGAGCACAGCCCAGCGGGAATCTTCTCACTTCCTTCCTGAGTGTATGGGATGGTGTAAAGAAAAAACCAAGACAGAAAGCAATCTATAATAGAAAGGATATTAGGTTCGGGAGCTGGGTGGGTCAAACATCTAATAAGTGTCCAACGTAGTCTAAATAACTTGCCAAGAAATTCTCTGAAGGGATTCAGTCCGTACGAATTATTATTCGGAACTAGGATGTTGATCTCTGACCTTGATAGTCAGACTTCAGTGGTAACAGAAAAAAGCTTTGATGTCAAAGACCGTTTGGCTATTTTGCAGGACTTAAACAAAACAAGAAAAGACCTGAGCAACATAGAGTTGAAATAACAGCTAACGACCACTGAAGAATCACCACCTGTCCCAGCAAGACCTGTCTGGATTCCAAAAGTCGGGGATCTAGTCAGGGAGAAGATCGCGGTAAAGAAGGAATTTGGGCCTTCTTACAGAAAAGCAGTTCCTGTATTGTCTGTCAACGGGACAAGATCAGTTGTACTACCGCCACTTGCTGGAAAAAAGGAGAACCGAGTTGTATCCATCGACCTGGTAAAACCACAACATGTGGCCGATAACCAACAGTAGGCCAAGTGGACTCCCAATAAGTAGCAGAACACCAAGGTTTGCTACCAGTACAGAGGTCCTATCAAAGAGGCTCATCACATTCGAAACGCCTACAGAAGAACAACAAGGACTATGCAACAATGCAATAGAACTTAGACCTCTGAAAACCCAAATAAAGACATTTAGCAGAGACACACCAATCTATACAGAAGTACCAAGTGAAAATGCGAGAAACAAAAATCCTGAACCAATTGGAACAATTGACAGAACTGCATCCGGTTACTTCATCAACTTCGATGATTCCTCTGACGGCTTCAGCGAACAAAAGACACAGCCATCATCAAAATCCTTTAAAGACAAAGCTAAGGAACTTTTGAAACAACTGAAAGAAACATATCTAGTTTCTCCGAGGATTGAATTTTGGGTGGGTTTTGGTGCATTTATCCTCATACTTTGGCTCATCATGGTATTTACCTTGGGACGCTTCATTGAGGGAAAATATGCTAAAATGGACACAGCAAGTCAGAACATCAACTTGGTCCTCAAACCACACACATCTTCACACGTCGAGAAAAGAGAACTTTCTTCAGAACTTTCTTCAGCCAACTTCACAGCAATTCCAATATCTGGTGGGGTAGCCTGGGACAACACTGACTATGAAATTTATGGTCCGGTCGAGATCCTGAAATATCCACACCAAATCAAGATCTCCTTGAGTGACTTTGCAAAACCAAACTCATTTGCTGATGATTGGGACTTTGAAAGTATAAACAATATGATGTCTGACTTAGTAATGTCTGCTAAATTTACAAAACATGATTATTTGCAGGGTTCTACAAATTATGACAGCATGTACTGCTATAACCATTATGGTAACCATTTCTTGCATAAATCTGCACAACCTAGAAATGTTTTAAATTTTAATCAATGGGAACATTGTGCTACACCTCCAAAAGGGAGCTCTAGAACCGTGTATGGCAAATATTCATATTTTTCAGGTTTTAACATAACTAATGCTGAAACATTTTATTACAAATTGTCAAACAAGACAGGGATGAAAACCATGATAACCAACACAAAATTGATATATTCAGATTCTTTCTTTGAAAAAATGAATACTTTTGGATTTGATTATTGGGACAAAAATGTTGATTTGAAAAGTGTTTGGGGTACAAAAGAATGGCAAGTACAGGGTATAGAAGCTTTGTTTAGAGCCTGCATGATCCCAGAACAAATGATATTTTTAAATGACACCGTTCAACAAACCACCTGTCTTGGCTTAGCCAAAATCAAAGATTTAAATAACCTGTCTATTCCAAAGCCAATAATGTTTAGCAATAACTCTGAAACAGATGAAGAAATAGACATAAACCATATACTTAACCAAAACAGAACACATCCTGATTGGAAACAATGGTTGATCTGGCCCACAGATACAAATAACTGTCAAGATAGATTCCTGAATAAAACACAGGGTTTCAAAATGACCAGGCCAGACCCTAGATATCCTCAAAGACATCACCCAGGGATAATAACAACCTACAGTGTGGGCAAATTATGCCTTCAATGGCTACAAACTTCCACACTGCCTGAAATTAAGCAACACCTAACTTTACTTACTGATGGTGCTGACTTGCGTGATTTCATAATGGGACCACGCAAACAGCGTCAAAAGCGTTTCATAGCAGCCTCTGTATATGCAGCATACAATGAGGCCTGGAAGGTTACTCAAATTGAGACAGCAGAGAGAATACGGGAAATTGACCGTATTAATTTGGAAAAATCACTTTCTGTAGTGGACAATGGGTTAATGACTCTGTCCTCCAGAATTTTTTCATTGGACAGCATTGTGTCTTCAGCAATCGATATATTATCGCAAGACTTACTGTTATTACAACATGGTCAGTCACAATTGCGTTCTATTGTACAGCTTGGCTGGACGTTACAAAATCTGCGTTCAGGCTATGTGCCTTGGCGTTTAATCAACACAACGTCACTATTTCAAATCTTTAACCTTACTGATAGACAGATCGGTATGGCGCAGAAGGGTGCTGATTATACAATCTTGAGCATTGAAAAACTAGAAAGATTACCGTTGACAATGTCAGAACGACCTGTCAGTGAATGGATAATCCACGGAATCATAAATATTCCAATCTCAACCTTCAGGTTTCAATACTGCCAAAAATATATACAGGCTGGCATGTACGAGAAATTGGGAAAGGGGTACCTTAAAACAACATGGAACCTGCCCTATTCACATGCATGTGTCAGTAACAAAGGACAGAAAGTGTTTCTTAGTGGCAACAATTGTGCTATGTCACTAAGCGGCACGCTTCTGTGTAACGGTATTAGTTTGCACGGAGCCTGTGAAGGGAATTCATACAACCTTTCATGTCACCAGCAAGGCGCACCTGCAACTGAAATAGAACCATTCTTTCAAAGACTCTATAATGGGAGTTACATTCTTATTGTAGACCGCAGATGCTGTAGTCTTATGCCCGGGACTCCTTATCTCGTCACTACGACGGCGAAGGTCAAGTGCTGTGGACGTTCTTTGTTTCCCAGCTCCTTTCCAGACAGGGAGGCAAGGGCATGGCCCGGTCTGAAAATTACTTCTATTCGAATAGACACTTTAAGCAGAATGAAAACAGTGCTTCTTCAGACGCCTACAAGGCTCACGTCATCTAAAGAAACGTATGATCTACAAGTCGCAAGGACGACTGCAGAGATACATACATTATTATCAACTAATTCCCCCGTACATTTCGCGGAAATTCTGAGCGAAATCTTAAATATTTCTGATACCACTGGGGTCTCAAAGGTATTTAAGACAGTATTTTCGATGGCATTAACACCATTCAAAGCCATACTGGGTATTTTTCCAGATTTCGTCCATTCGATTTTTGGCGGACTTCCCCTGATCCTAGGACTAATTGCAGGAATCCTATTCCTAGTCCTTATTTTTCGTTATGGCAACCCATGTCACAGAACAAACTCTCACGACAATGGAAGATACGATCCTAGCCATTGGATACCGGGACCGGATATCAAAAATCCTGGGACTCTCCCGGCTTAGAGACCTAAACATGACTTGGTTTCTATCATTTCGACCAATGTGGCAAAGGTGTGTTTTACCTGTACTAAGGTGTCTGCTATGCGGAGAAGAATGCGTGTTAGACACCTGTCTGACGCTACAATCGGATGCGCCGGTGGATGCAGATACACTGTTGGTTCCTACCAAGGTTCACGCACTGTGCTGCCCTCAAAGGCTGCCAATTCTGATGACGGCATTCCTGGAATCTTCACCACTGCGATTGAAGAGTAGTGAAGTTCAAGATGAAAGCAGCATCGAACAGGTACGACCTTCTGTCAGCAATGCAAATCAGAATGTCAATGGAGACAATCATGCGCATGAATGCATGGTTACCCCTATTTCCGACTTAGAGGAACTTTCCCATGAAGCTGTTGACAGTTTTTTCGAAAGCCTGAATGATATGATGTTCTCTCCGGAACAGAAATAGAGACTTTTGAGTAAACTCGCACACGGCGTTCCCTGAATTCGGCCTTCAACTTTAAAAATAAAGTCACATGAACAATTACAATCCAGTTCACGGACAGCAACTTTTTTCAGCAAGCCCCTAAAATATTTTTCTATATATTTTTTCCCGGGACACTGATTTTCTGCTTAAAGTAAGAGACTATTCCTAGAGAACTAAGATTTCTATTTTAGATACTTTATAGACTTTATAGACTTTAGCTGCCCGCTGGTATGTTCGCAATAGATTTTATGTGATGAAATGGTTTCGACTTTTTTTCTGTATAGCCATATTAAGAGCCATTTCATGTGTATTTCTCATATACCAACAAGCAATAATGCATAACAATGCGTGTTTACTTTTGCATTTAATTCATAGCTTAAGTGCATACAATATATATGACTGCAATTTTTCAGTATATTTGAAAATTTCGAAATGCATTTATGTATTTTGGGGTGGTAAGGTATACACTATACTCTATAGTATGTTGTACTATGTTATACTATGCATAGATTAGTAGATATGACCATAGTTAGCGTGGAGTGGGTGTCGTGTATTTCTATAGGTTCTGATTCGATCCCCCTATTCCTGACCCTATTCTGGTTAAACTTACTAGCTAGTTAACTAACAGTCAGCCCATGAGGCAAGAAAACCCCCATGATGCAGATACCGTTATCTGACGCAGTCACACTACGGCACAGGAACGTGTTATCTGATTAGGTCATAACGCTTGAGATCTAATTAGACAAGCGACATTCCTCCAGCCCCTGATAAGGCATACGACGTTCTCATAACAAATCAAACCTATGACAACCTGGATAATCCGTGCGGCCATTGTTTTGATTTCACAGAGAACTTTAGTAAAGAATGTGCTAACGAGCAAGTCGTATGACATCTTTATTGACGTACCTATGTCCATCCTTACGTCAATCTCGGCACCTTTAAGGTATAAATATTGCCGACCTTGCCCTATGCAAACACACGCGTGGTGACAAGACGGAGCAGCCATACTTGCCGAAGCCGAGAGCAGAAGCAGACCCCGCAGGCAGCAGCCCCGCCTTCCTGACGCGCTGAGAGACGCGCTGCTATCTCAAGCCGAGAGACCCAGCACCGGCGCTTCTGGGCAGCCCTCGCAGGCAGCCTGGAATATCGAGAGCAGAGAAAGAGATACCATTCCTCATTCATCCTAAATTCCAGGTACAGAACTGAATAACCCCTCCTAGAGAATTCTTTAGTTATTCACTTGGCAAAAACAAACTTAAACTAAACTGTAACTTTCTATTCCCGCCCACGCATTAGACTTAGGTCAGGTACACGGGGTAGGCGTATTTAGAAACACCAGTTGAGTACGTTTAGTCAAATGTATATGTGTATGTAAATATATTTTAATCATTTTAAACATCATATGGCTCAGAAACCATATCAATGTTTTTACAGTATTATTTTATACTATTGCTTCTAATGTATGCACTTTACTTAACTATAAGTATTGCAATAATATCGATCCATTTCTCTTGTACGAGAAAAGAGACTGATCAATAAATAACATCTTTTATTGAACACGCCCGTCTCTTCCTTTTCTCTACATTCTGATGAGACTAAGAATGCACGTACTGACTGAGTAAAATAATTGCCTTGTGCTCACACGACTCTCGAGATTGACTCTTGATTAGGGGAGAGCAAAATTGTCATGTTCTATGGTTGTCAGAAACTAAATCCCTTCTTGTCTAATCAGGGGAGTTCATCCTTCCTTGAACATTCGAGAAAGTTTCTAGCGAACTCTGAGCTTAGCTGGCAAACCCAAAAATTAAGTCTAGTATCGACAGTAGTAGACCTAGTTAACGTCTGGCCTAGGCCTTTACTGCTGTAGGTACTATTCCAATGCGCAGAGCCTATTGGGAAAATAGGAGCTACACTACACCCCCTGGCTGGAGGTGTTAAAACAAAACACTGCACATGCCCAATAAATTGTATTTCACCCCTTCACAGTATCAGGAAAGGCCTGCAAGGCCTTGGGCCTACTTCCAGCCCCCAGGCACCAATGTTACTGATACCTGTGACATTTGGTGGTGTTAGGCTTCAAGGGGATGAAGTCACACCTTCTACCCAGGGTTATGGAGCTCAGCGCAGGGTAAGATTTTAGGTTATCCCCCTGGCTGGAGGTGTTTAAGCTAAACACCTCACATGCCCAGTACAGTGTATTTCACCCTTTCCCAGTATCAGTAAAGGCCTGCAAGGCCTTGTGCCTACTTCCAGCCTCCAGGCACCAATGTTACTGATACCTGTGACATTTGGTGGTGTTAAGCTTCAAGGGGATGAAGTCGCACCTTCTACCCAGGGTTATGGAGCTCTACGCAGGGTAAGATTTCAGGCTTCACCCCAGGCTTAAGGCGTGAAAATAGAACAATTACCATACACAACAATGTGTATTTCACCCATTCACAGTATCAGGAAAGGCATGCAAGGCCTTGGGCCTACTTCCAGCCTCCAGTCACCAATGTTACTGACACCTGTGACATTTGGTGGTGTTAAGCTTCAAGGGGATGAAGTCATACCTTTTACCCAGGGTTATGGAGCTCAGCGCAGGGTAAGATTTCAGGTTATCACCCTGGCTTGAGGTGTTAAAGCAAAACACTTCACATTCCCAATAAAGTCTATTTCACCCCTTTCACAGTATCAGGAAAGGCCTGCAAGGCCTTGGGCCTACTTCCAGCCCCCAGGCACCAATGTTACTGACACCTGTGACATTTGGTGGTGTTAAGCTTCAAGGGGAAGAAGTCACACCTTCTACCCAGGGTTATGGAGCTCAGCGCTGGGTAAGATTTCAGGTTATCCCCCTGGCTGGAGGTGTTAAAGCAAAACACTCCACATGCCCAATAAAGTCTATTTCACCCCTTCACAGTATCAGGAAAGGCCTGCAAGGCCTTGGGCCTACTTCCAGCCTCCAGGCACGAATTTTACAGATACCTGTGACATTTGGTGGTGTTAAGCTTCAAGGGGAAGAAGTCACACCTTCTACCCAGGGTTATGGAGCTTAGCGAGGGTAAGATTTCAGGTTATCCCCCTGGCTGGAGGTGTTAAAGCAAAACACTCCACATGCCCAATAAAGTCTATTTCACCCCTTCACAGTATCAGGAAAGGCCTGCAAGGCCTTGGGCCTAGTTCCAGCCCCCAAGCACCAATGTTACTGACACCTGTGACATTTGGTGTTGATAAGCTTCAAGGGGATGAAGTCACACCTTTTACCCAGGGTTATGGAGCTCAGCGCAGGGTAAGATTTCAGGCTTCACCCCAGGCTTAAGGCGTGAACATAGAACAATTACCATACACAACAATGTGTATTTCACCCATTCACAGTATCAGGAAAGGCCTGCAAGGCCTTGTGCCTACTTCCAGCCTCCAGGCACCAATGTTACTGATACCTGTGACATTTGGTGGTGTTATGCTTCAAGGGGATGAAGTCGCACCTTCTACCCAGGGTTATGGAGCTCAGCGCAGGGTAAGATTTCAGGCTTCACCCCAGGCTTAAGGCGTGAAAATAGAACAATTACCATACACAACAATGTGTATTTCACCCATTCACAGTATCAGGAAAGGCCTGCAAGGCCTTGGGCCTACTTCCAGCCTCCAGGCACCAATGTTACTGATACCTGTGACATTCGGTGGTGTTAAGCTTCAAGGGGATGAAGTCACACCTTTTACCCAGGGTTATGGAGCTCAGCGCAGGGTAAGATTTCAGGTTATCGCCCTGGCTTGAGGTGTTAAAGCAAAACACTTCACATGCCCAATAAAGTCTAGTTCACCCCTTTCAGAGTATCAGGAAAGGCCTGCAAGGCCTTGTGCCTACTTCCAGCCCCCAGGCACCAATGTTACTGATGCCTGTGACATTTGGTGGTGTTAAGCTTCAAGGGGATGAAGTCGCACCTTTTACCCAGGGTTATGGAGCTCAGCGCAGGGTAAGATTTCAGGTTATCCCCCTGGCTTGAGGTGTTAAAGCAAAACCCTTCACATGCCCAATAAAGTCTATTTCACCCCTTCACAGTATCAGGAAAGGCCTGCAAGGCCTTGGGCCTACTTCCAGCCCCCAGGCACCAATGTACTGATACCTGTGACATTTGGTGGTGTTAAGCTTCAAGGGGATGAAGTCACACTTTCTACCCAGGGTTATGGAGCTCAGTGCAGGGTAAGATTTTAGGTTATCCCCCTGGCTGGAGGTGTTTAAGCAAAACACCTCACATGCCCAGTACAGTGTATTTCACCCTTTCCCAGTATCAGGAAAGGCCTGCAAGGCCTTGTGCCTACTTCCAGCCTCCAGGCACCAATTTTACTGATACCTGTGACATTTGGTGGTGTTAATCTTCAAGGGGATGAAGTTGCACCTTCTACCCAGGGTTATGGAGCTCCGCGCAGGGTAAGATTTCAGTGTATCCCCCTGGCTTGAGGTGTTAAAGCCAAACACTTCACATGCCCATTAAAGTCTATTTCACCCCTTGACAGTATCAGGAAAAGGCCTGCAAGGCCTTGGGCCTACTTCCAGCCTCCAGGCACCAATTATACTGATACCTGTGACATTTGGAGGTGTTAAGCTTCAAGGGGAAGAAGTCACACCTTCTACCCAGGGTTATGGAGCTCAGCGCATGGTAAGATTTCAAGTTTCACCCCTGGCTGGAGGTGTTAAAGCCAAACACTCCACATGCCCAATAAAGTCTATTTCACCCATTCACAGTATCAGGAAAAGCCTGGAAGGCCTTGGGCCTTCTTCCAGCCCCCAGGCACCAATTTTACAGATACCTGTGACATTTGGTGGTGTGAAGCTTCAAGGGGATGAAGTCACACTTTCTACCCAGGGTTATGGAGCTCAGTGCAGGGTAAGAATTCAGTTTATCCCCCTGGCTGGAGGTGTTAAAGCAAAACACGCCACATGCCCAATAAAGTCTATTTCACGCCTTCACAGTATCAGGAAAGGCCTGCAAGGCCTTGGGCCTACATCTATTCTCCAGGCACCAATTGTACTGATACCTGTGACATTTGGTGTTGTTCAACTTCAAGGGGATGAAGTCACACCTTCTACCCAGGGTTATGGAGCTCAGCGCAGGGTAAGATTTCAGCTTTTCACCCCTAGCTGGATGTGTTGAAGCAAAACACTTTTCATGCCCAATAAAGTCTATTTCAACCCTTCACAGTATCAGGAAAGGCCTGCAAGGCCTTGGGCCTACTTCCAGCCTCCAGGCACCTGTTTTTGTGATACTTGTGACATTTGGAGGTTTTCAGCTTCAAGGGGATGAAGTCACACCTTCTACCCAGGGTTATGGAGCTCAGCGCAGGGTAAGATTTCAGGTTATCCCCCTGGCTTGAGGTGTTAAAGCGAAACACTACACATGCCAAGTAAAGTCTATTTCACCCCTTCACAGTATCAGGAAAAGCCTGCAAGGCCTTGGGCCTACTTCCAGCCTCCAGGCACCAATTTTACTGATGCCTGTGACATTTGGTGGTGTTGAGCTTCAAGGGGATGAAGTCACACCTTTTACCCAGGGTTATGGAGCGCAGCGCAGGGTAAGATTTCAGGTTATCGCCCTGGCTTGAGGTGTTAAAGCAAAACACTTCACATGCCCAATAAAGTCTAGTTCACCCCTTTCACAGTATCAGGAAAGGCCTGCAAGGCCTTGGGCCTACTTCCAGCCTACAGGCACCAATTTTACTGATACCTGTGACATTTGGAGGTGTTAAGCTTCAAGGAGAAGAGGTCACACCTTCTACCCAGGGTTATGGAGCTCAGTGCAGGGTAAGAATTCAGGTTATACCCCTGGCTGGAGGTGTTAAAGCAAAACACTTCACATGCCCAATAAATTGTATTTCACCCCTTCACAGTATCAGGAAAGGCCTGCAAGGCCTTGGGCCTAGTTCCAGCCCCCAAGCACCAATGTTACTGACACCTGTGACATTTGGTGGTGTTAAGCTTTAACGGTAAGAAGTCACACTTTCTACCCAGGGTTATGGAGCTCAGCACAGGGTAAGATTTTAGGTTATCCCCCTGGCTGGAGGTGTTTAAGCAAAACACCTCACATGCCCAGTACAGTGTATTTCACCCTTTCCCAGTATCAGGATAGTCCTGCAAGGCCTTGTGCCTACTTCCAGCCTCCAGGCACCAATGTTACTGATACCTGTGACATGTGGTGGTGTTAAGCTTCAAGGGGATGAAGTCACACCTTTTACCCAGGGTTATGGAGCTCAGTGCAGGGTAAGAATTCAGGTAATCCCCCTGGCTGGAGGTGTTAAAGCAAAACACTCCACATGCCCAATAAAGTCTATTTCACCCCTTCACAGTATCAGGAAAGGCCTGCAAGGCCTTGTGCCTACTTCCAGCCTCCAGGCACCAATGTTACTGATACCTGTGACATTTGGTGGTGTTAAGCTTCAAGGGGATGAAGTCACACCTTCTACCCAGGGTTATGGTGCTCAGCGCAGGGTAAAATTTCAGGTTATCGCCCGGGCTCGAGTTGCTAAAGCAAAACACTTCACATGCCCAATAAATTCTATTTCACCCCTTTCACAGTATCAGGAAAGGCATGCAAGGCCTTGGGCCTACTTCCAGCCCCCAGTTACCAATGTTACTGATACCTGTGACAGTTGGTGGTGTTAAGCTTCAAGGGGAAGAAGTCACACCTTCTACCCAGGGATATGGAGCTCAGCGCAGGGTAAGATTTCAGTTTATCCCCTTGGCTTGAGGTGTTAAAGCCAAACACTTTATATGCCCTTTAAAGTCTATTTCACCCCTTCACAGTATCAGGAAAAGGCCTGTAAGGCCTTGTGCCTACTTCCAGCCTCCAGGCACCAATGTTACTGGTACCTGTGACATGTGGTGGTGTTAAGCTTCAAGGGGATGAAGTCACACCTTCTACCCAGGGTTATGGAGCTCAGCGCAGGTTAAAATTTCAGGTTATCGCCCGGGCTCGAGTTGCTAAAGCAAAACACTTCACATGCCCAATAAAGTCTATTTCACCCCTTTCACAGTTCAGGAAAGGCATGCAAGGCCTTGGGCCTACTTCCAGCCCCCAGTTACCAATGTTACTGATACCTGTGACAGTTGGTGGTGTTAAGCTTCAAGGGGAAGAAGTCACACCTTCTACCCAGGGTTATGGAGCTCAGCGCAGGGTAAGATTTCAGGTTATCCCCCTGGCTGGAGGTGTTAAAGCAAAACACTCTACATGCCCAATAAAGCCTATTTCACCCCTTCACAGTATCAGGAAAGGCCTGCAAGGCCTTGGGCCTACTTCCAGCCTCCAGGCACCAATGTTACTGATACCTGTGACATTTGGTGGTGTTAAGCTTCAAGGGGAAGAAGTCACACTTTCTACCCAGGGTTATGGAGCTCAGAGCAGGGTAAGATTTTAGGTAACCCCCCTGGCTGGAGGTGTTTAAGCAAAACACCTCACATGCCCAGTACAGTGTATTTCACCCTTTCCCAGTATCAGGAAAGGCCTGCAACGCCTTGTGCCTACTTCCAGCCTCCGGGCACCAATGTTACTGATACCTGTGACATTTGGTAGTGTTAAGCTTCAAGGGGATGAAGTCACACTTTCTACCCAGGGTTATGGAGCTCAGCACAGGGTAAGATTTTAGGTTATCCCCCTGGCTGGAGGTGTTTAAGCAAAACACCTCACATGCCCAGTACAGTGTATTTCACCCTTTCCCAGTATCAGGATAGTCCTGCAAGGCCTTGTGCCTACTTCCAGCCTCCAGGCACCAATGTTACTGATACCTGTGACATGTGGTGGTGTTAATCTTCAAGGGGATGAAGTCACACCTTTTACCCAGGGTTATGGAGCTCAGTGCAGGGTAAGAAATCAGGTAATCCCCCTGGCTGGAGGTGTTCAAGCAAAACACTTCACACGCCCAATAAAGAGTATTTCACCCCTTCACAGTATCAGGAAAGGCCTGCAAGGCCGTGGGCCTACTTCCAGCCTCCAGGCACCAATGTTACTGATACCTGTGACATTTGGTGGTGTTAAGCTTCAAGGGGATGAAGTCACACCTTTTACCCAGGGTTATGGAGCTCAGTGCAGGGTAAGAATTCAGGTAATCCCCCTGGCTGGAGGTGTTAAAGCAAAACACTCTACATGCCCAATAAAGTCTATTTCACCCCTTCACAGTATCAGGAAAGGCCTGCAAGGCCTTGGGCCTACTTCCAGCCCCCAGGCACAAATGTTACTGATACCTGTGACATTTGGTGGTGTTAAGCTTCAAGGGGAAGAAGTCACACCTTCTACCCAGGGTTATTCAGCTCAGCGCAGGGTAAGATTTTAGGTTATCCCCCTGGCTGGAGGTGTTAAAGCAAAACACTTCACATGCCCAATAAATTGTATTTCACCCCTTTACAGTATCAGGAAAGGCCTGCAAGGCCTTGGGCCTACTTCCAGCCTCCATGCACCAATTTTACTGATACCTGTGACATTTGGTGTTGTTAAGCTTCAAGGGGATTAAGTCACACCTTCTACCCAGGGTTATGGAGCTCAGCACAGGGTACCATTTTAGGTTATCCCCCTGGCTGGAGGTGTTAAAACAAAACACTTCACATGCCCAATAAATTGTATTTCACCTCTTCACAGTATCAGGAAAGGCCTGCAAGGCCTTGGGCCTACTTCCAGCTTCCAGGCACCAATGTTACTGATACCTGTGACATTTGGTGGTGTTAAGCTTCAAGGGGATGAAGTCACACCTTCTACCCAGGGTTATGGAGCTCAGCGCAGGGTAAGATTTTATGTTATCCCCCTGGCTGGAGGTGTTTAAGCAAAACACCTCACATGCCCAGTACAGTGTATTTCACCCTTTCCCAGTATCAGTAAAGGCCTGCAAGGCCTTGTGCCTACTTCCAGCCTCCAGGCACCAATGTTACTGATACCTGTGACATTTGGTGGTGTTAAGCTTCAAGGGGATGAAGTCGCACCTTCTACCCATGGTTATGGAGCTCCGCGCAGGGTAAGATTTCAGGCTTCACCCCAGGCTTAAGGCGTGAAAATAGAACAATTACCATACACAACAATGTGTATTTCACCCATTCGCAGTATCAGGAAAGGCCTGCAAGGCCTTGTGCCTACTTCCAGCCTCCAGGCACCAATGTTACTGATACCTGTGACATTTGGTGGTGTTAAGCTTCAAGGGGAAGAAGTCACACCTTCTACCCAGTGTTATGGAGCTCAGTGCAGGGTAAGATTTCAGGTTATCCCCCCTGGCTGGAGGTGTTAAAGCAAAACACTTCACATGCCCATTAAATTGTATTTCACCCCTTCACAGTATCAGGAAAAGCCTGCAAGGCCTTGGGCCTACTTCCAGCCTCCAGGCACCAATTTTACTGATACCTGTGACATTTGGTGGTGTTAAGCTTCAAGGGGATGAAGTCACACCTTCTACCCAGGGTTATGGAGCTCAGCGCAGGGTAAGATTTTAGGTTATCCCCCTGGCTGGAGGTGTTAAAACAAAACACTGCACATGCCCAATAAATTGTATTTCACCCCTTCACAGTATCAGGAAAGGCCTGCAAGGCCTTGGGCCTACTTCCAGCCCCCAGGCACCAATGTTACTGATACCTGTGACATTTGGTGGTATTAGGCTTCAAGGGGATGAAGTCACACCTTCTACCCAGGGTTATGGAGCTCAGCGCAGGGTAAGATTTTAGGTTATCCCCCTGGCTGGAGGTGTTTAAGCTAAACACCTCACATGCCCAGTACAGTGTATTTCACCCTTTCCCAGTATCAGTAAAGGCCTGCAAGGCCTTGTGCCTACTTCCAGCCTCCAGGCACCAATGTTACTGATACCTGTGACATTTGGTGGTGTTAAGCTTCAAGGGGATGAAGTCGCACCTTCTACCCAGGGTTATGGAGCTCTACGCAGGGTAAGATTTCAGGCTTCACCCCAGGCTTAAGGCGTGAAAATAGAACAATTACCATACACAACAATGTGTATTTCACCCATTCACAGTATCAGGAAAGGCATGCAAGGCCTTGGGCCTACTTCCAGCCTCCAGTCACCAATGTTACTGACACCTGTGACATTTGGTGGTGTTAAGCTTCAAGGGGATGAAGTCATACCTTTTACCCAGGGTTATGGAGCTCAGCGCAGGGTAAGATTTCAGGTTATCACCCTGGCTTGAGGTGTTAAAGCAAAACACTTCACATTCCCAATAAAGTCTATTTCACCCCTTTCACAGTATCAGGAAAGGCCTGCAAGGCCTTGGGCCTACTTCCAGCCCCCAGGCACCAATGTTACTGACACCTGTGACATTTGGTGGTGTTAAGCTTCAAGGGGAAGAAGTCACACCTTCTACCCAGGGTTATGGAGCTTAGCGCAGGGTAAGATTTCAGGTTATCCCCCTGGCTGGAGGTGTTAAAGCAAAACACTCCACATGCCCAATAAAGTCTATTTCACCCCTTCACAGTATCAGGAAAGGCCTGCAAGGCCTTGGGCCTAGTTCCAGCCCCCAAGCACCAATGTTACTGACACCTGTGACATTTGGTGTTGTTAAGCTTCAAGGGGATGAAGTCACACCTTTTACCCAGGGTTATGGAGCTCAGCGCAGGGTAAGATTTCAGGCTTCACCCCAGGCTTAAGGCGTGAACATAGAACAATTACCATACACAACAATGTGTATTTCACCCATTCACAGTATCAGGAAAGGCCTGCAAGGCCTTGTGCCTACTTCCAGCCTCCAGGCACCAATGTTACTGATACCTGTGACATTTGGTGGTGTTATGCTTCAAGGGGATGAAGTCGCACCTTCTACCCAGGGTTATGGAGCTCAGCGCAGGGTAAGATTTCAGGCTTCACCCCAGGCTTAAGGCGTGAAAATAGAACAATTACCATACACAACAATGTGTATTTCACCCATTCACAGTATCAGGAAAGGCCTGCAAGGCCTTGGGCCTACTTCCAGCCTCCAGGCACCAATGTTACTGATACCTGTGACATTCGGTGGTGTTAAGCTTCAAGGGGATGAAGTCACACCTTTTACCCAGGGTTATGGAGCTCAGCGCAGGGTAAGATTTCAGGTTATCGCCCTGGCTTGAGGTGTTAAAGCAAAACACTTCACATGCCCAATAAAGTCTAGTTCACCCCTTTCAGAGTATCAGGAAAGGCCTGCAAGGCCTTGGGCCTACTTCCAGCCTCCAGGTACCAATTGTACTGATACCTGTGACATGTGGTGGTGTTAAGCTTCAAGGGGACGAAGTCACACCTTTTACCCAGGGTTATGGAGCTCAGCGCAGGGTAAGATTTCAGGTTATCCCCCCTGGCTGGAGGTGTTAAAGCAAAACACTTCACATGCCCAATACATTGTATTTCACCCCTTCACAGTATCAGGAAAAGGCCTGCAAGGCCTTGGGCCTACTTCCAGCCTCCAGGCACCGATTTTACTGATACCTGTGACATTTGGTGGTGTTAAGCTTCAAGGGGATGAAGTCACACTTTCTACCCAGGGTTATGGAGCTCAGCGCAGGGTAAGAATTCAGGTTATCCCCCTGGCTGGAGGTGTTAAAGCAAAACACTTCACATGCCCATTAAACTCTATTTCACCCCTTCACAGTATCAGGAAAGGCCTGCAAGGCCTTGTGCCTACTTCCAGCCCCCAGGCACCAATGTTACTGATGCCTGTGACATTTGGTGGTGTTAAGCTTCAAGGGGATGAAGTCGCACCTTTTACCCAGGGTTATGGAGCTCAGCGCAGGGTAAGATTTCAGGTTATCCCCCTGGCTTGAGGTGTTAAAGCAAAACACTTCACATGCCCAATAAAGTCTATTTCACCCCTTCACAGTATCAGGAAAGGCCTGCAAGGCCTTGGGCCTACTTCCAGCCCCCAGGCACCAATGTACTGATACCTGTGACATTTGGTGGTGTTAAGCTTCAAGGGGATGAAGTCACACTTTCTACCCAGGGTTATGGAGCTCAGTGCAGGGTAAGATTTTAGGTTATCCCCCTGGCTGGAGGTGTTTAAGCAAAACACCTCACATGCCCAGTACAGTGTATTTCACCCTTTCCCAGTATCAGGAAAGGCCTGCAAGGCCTTGTGCCTACTTCCAGCCGCCAGGCACCAATTTTACTGATACCTGTGACATTTGGTGGTGTTAATCTTCAAGGGGATGAAGTTGCACCTTCTACCCAGGGTTATGGAGCTCCGCGCAGGGTAAGATTTCAGTGTATCCCCCTGGCTTGAGGTGTTAAAGCCAAACACTTCACATGCCCATTAAAGTCTATTTCACCCCTTGACAGTATCAGGAAAAGGCCTGCAAGGCCTTGGGCCTACTTCCAGCCTCCAGGCACCAATTATACTGATACCTGTGACATTTGGAGGTGTTAAGCTTCAAGGGGAAGAAGTCACACCTTCTACCCAGGGTTATGGAGCTCAGCGCATGGTAAGATTTCAAGTTTCACCCCTGGCTGGAGGTGTTAAAGCCAAACACTCCACATGCCCAATAAAGTCTATTTCACCCATTCACAGTATCAGGAAAAGCCTGCAAGGCCTTGGGCCTACTTCCAGCCCCCAGGCACCAATTTTACAGATACCTGTGACATTTGGTGGTGTGAAGCTTCAAGGGGATGAAGTCACACTTTCTACCCAGGGTTATGGAGCTCAGTGCAGGGTAAGAATTCAGTTTATCCCCCTGGCTGGAGGTGTTAAAGCAAAACACGCCACATGCCCAATAAAGTCTATTTCACGCCTTCACAGTATCAGGAAAGGCCTGCAAGGCCTTGGGCCTACATCTATTCTCCAGGCACCAATTGTACTGATACCTGTGACATTTGGTGTTGTTCAACTTCAAGGGGATGAAGTCACACCTTCTACCCAGGGTTATGGAGCTCAGCGCAGGGTAAGATTTCAGCTTTTCACCCCTAGCTGGATGTGTTGAAGCAAAACACTTCTCATGCCCAATAAAGTCTATTTCAACCCTTCACAGTATCAGGAAAGGCCTGCAAGGCCTTGGGCCTACTTCCAGCCTCCAGGCACCTGTTTTTGTGATACTTGTGACATTTGGAGGTTTTCAGCTTCAAGGGGATGAAGTCACACCTTCTACCCAGGGTTATGGAGCTCAGCGCAGGGTAAGATTTCAGGTTATCCCCTGGCTGGAGGTGTTTAAGCAAAACACCTCACATGCCCAGTAAATGTAAATGTAAATGTGGGATACTTGTAAAGCGCACTGTTACTCTACCCGAGTGTCCTGGCGCTGTAGACCGCTGGGGAACCCGTCCTGGTTTTCCCTGTGAGATGCTCCCTTTCTGGGTATCTCCAGGGTGAAACCAGGCATCCCCGGCGTCTGTGGGGGGCCGTTGTAGAGATGAGGCAAGCTTAATGCCCAGAGTTACCGAGTGTGTTCCCTGGTTAGAGTAGGCACTGAGGCGAGAATTATCGAGTCCGTTGACCCTGGTCCAAGACCCTGCCGCGTCGGGAATTGAACCCTGGTCTCGGGCCGTTCTCTGCTTACAGGTCTGCCGCCTCTAACCAGTGAGCCACACCTCTCCTTTAACCCTTTCCCAGTATCAGGAAAGGCCTGCAATGCCTTGTGCCTACTTCCAGCCTCCAGGCACCAAAGTTACTGATACCTGTGACATTTGGTGGTGTTAAGCTTCAAGGGGAAGAAGTCACACCCTCTACCCAGGGTTATGGAGCTCAGTGCAGGGTAAGAATTCAGGTTATCCCCCTGGCTGGAGGTGTTAAAGCAAAACACTTCACATGCCCAATAAAGTCTATTTCACCCCTTCACAGTATCAGGAAAGGCCTGCAAGGCCTTGGGCCTACTTCCAGCTTCCAGGCACCAATGTTACTGATACCTGTGACATTTGGTGGTGTTAAGCTTCAAGGGGATGAAGTCACACCTTCTACCCAGGGTTATGGAGCTCAGCGCAGGGTAAGATTTTAGGTTATCCCCCTGGCTGGAGGTGTTTAAGCAAAACACCTCACATGCCCAGTACAGTGTATTTCACCCTTTCCCAGTATCAGTAAAGGCCTGCAAGGCCTTGTGCCTACTTCCAGCCTCCAGGCACCAATGTTACTGATACCTGTGACATTTGGTGGTGTTAAGCTTCAAGGGGATGAAGTCGCACCTTCTACCCATGGTTATGGAGCTCCGCGCAGGGTAAGATTTCAGGCTTCGCCCCAGGCTTAAGGCGTGAAAATAGACAATTACCATACACAACAATGTGTATTTCACCCATTCGCAGTATTAGGAAAGGCCTGCAAGGCCTTGGGCCTAATTCCAGCCTCCAGGCACCAATGTTACTGATACCTGTGACATTTGGTGGTGCTAAGCTTCAAGGGGAAGAAGTCACACCTTCTACCCAGTGTTATGGAGCTCAGTGCAGGGTAAGATTTCAGGTTATCCCCCCTGGCTGGAGGTGTTAAAGCAAAACACTTCACATGCCCATTACATTGTATTTCACCCCTTCACAGTATCAGGAAAAGCCTGCAAGGCCTTGGGCCTACTTCCAGCCTCCAGGCACCAATTTTACTGATACCTGTGACATTTGGTGGTGTTAAGCTTCAAGGGGATGAAGTCATACCTTTTACCCAGGGTTATGGAGCTCAGCGCAGGGTAAGATTTCAGGTTATCGCCCTGGCTTGAGGTGTTAAAGCAAAACACTTCACATTCCCAATAAAGTCTATTTCACCCCTTTCACAGTATCAGGAAAGGCCTGCAAGGCCTTGGGCCTACTTCCAGCCCCCAGGCACCAATGTTACTGGCACCTGTGACATTTGGTGGTGTTAAGCTTCAAGGGGACGAAGTCACACCTTCTACCCAGGGTTATGGAGCTCAGCGCAGGGTAAGATTTTAGGTTATCCCCCTGTCTGGAGGTGTTAAAACAAAACACTGCACATGCCCAACAAATTGTATTTCACCCCTTCACAGTATCAGGAAAGGCCTGCAAGGCCTTGGGCCTACTTCCAGCCCCCAGGCACCAATGTTACTGATACCTGTGACATTTGGTGGTGTTAGGCTTCAAGGGGATGAAGTCACACCTTCTACCCAGGGTTATGGAGCTCAGCGCAGGGTAAGATTTTAGGTTATCCCCCTGGCTGGAGGTGTTTAAGCAAAACACCTCACATGCCCAGTACAGTGTATTTCACCCTTTCCCAGTATCAGTAAAGGCCTGCAAGGCCTTGTGCCTACTTCCAGCCTCCAGGCACCAATGTTACTGATACCTGTGACATTTGGTGGTGTTAAGCTTCAAGGGGATGAAGTCGCACCTTCTACCCAGGGTTATGGAGCTCCACGCAGGGTAAGATTTCAGGCTTCACCCCAGGCTTAAGGCGTGAAAATAGAACAATTACCATACACAACAATGTGTATTTCACCCATTCACAGTATCAGGAAAGGCATGCAAGGCCTTGGGCCTACTTCCAGCCTCCAGTCACCAATGTTACTGACACCTGTGACATTTGGTGGTGTTAAGCTTCAAGGGGATGAAGTCATACCTTTTACCCAGGGTTATGGAGCTCAGCGCAGGGTAAGATTTCAGGTTATCACCCTGGCTTGAGGTGTTAAAGCAAAACACTTCACATTCCCAATAAAGTCTATTTCACCCCTTTCACAGTATCAGGAAAGGCCTGCAAGGCCTTGGGCCTACTTCCAGCCCCCAGGCACCAATGTTACTGACACCTGTGACATTTGGTGGTGTTAAGCTTCAAGGGGAAGAAGTCACACCTTCTACCCAGGGTTATGGAGCTCAGCGCTGGGTAAGATTTCAGGTTATCCCCCTGGCTGGAGGTGTTAAAGCAAAACACTCCACATGCCCAATAAAGTCTATTTCACCCCTTCACAGTATCAGGAAAGGCCTGCAAGGCCTTGGGCCTAGTTCCAGCCCCCAAGCACCAATGTTACTGACACCTGTGACATTTGGTGTTGTTAAGCTTCAAGGGGATGAAGTCACACCTTTTACCCAGGGTTATGGAGCTCAGCGCAGGGTAAGATTTTAGGTTATCCCCCTGGCTGGAGGTGTTTAAGCAAAACACCTAACATGCCCAGTACAGTGTATTTCACACTTTCCCAGTATCAGTAAAGGCCTGCAAGGCCTTGTGCCTACTTCCAGCCTCCAGGCACCAATGTTACTGATACCTGTGACATTTGGTGGTGTTAAGCTTCAAGGGGATGAAATGCACCTTCTACCCAGGGTTATGGAGCTCCGCGCAGGGTAAGATTTCAGGCTTCACCCCAGGCTTAAGGCGTGAACATAGAACAATTACCATGCCCAATAAAGTCTATTTCACCCCTTCACAGTATCAGGAAAGGCCTGCAAGGCCTTGTGCCTACTTCCAGCCTCCAGGCACCAATGTTACTGATACCTGTGACATTTGGTGGTGTTAAGCTTCAAGGGGATGAAGTCACACCTTCTACCCAGGGTTATGGTGCTCAGCGCAGGGTAAAATTTCAGGTTATCGCCCGGGCTCGAGTTGCTAAAGCAAAACACTTCACATGCCCAATAAAGTCTATTTCACCCCTTTCACAGTATCAGGAAAGGCATGCAAGGCCTTGGGCCTACTTCCAGCCCCCAGTTACCAATGTTACTGATACCTGTGACAGTTGGTGGTGTTAAGCTTCAAGGGGAAGAAGTCACACCTTCTACCCAGGGATATGGAGCTCAGCGCAGGGTAAGATTTCAGTTTATCCCCTTGGCTTGAGGTGTTAAAGCCAAACACTTTATATGCCCTTTAAAGTCTATTTCACCCCTTCACAGTATCAGGAAAAGGCCTGTAAGGCCTTGTGCCTACTTCCAGCCTCCAGGCACCAATGTTACTGGTACCTGTGACATGTGGTGGTGTTAAGCTTCAAGGGGATGAAGTCACACCTTCTACCCAGGGTTATGGAGCTCAGCGCAGGTTAAGATTTCAGGTTATCGCCCGGGCTCGAGTTGCTAAAGCAAAACACTTCACATGCCCAATAAAGTCTATTTCACCCCTTTCACAGTATCAGGAAAGGCATGCAAGGCCTTGGGCCTACTTCCAGCCCCCAGTTACCAATGTTACTGATACCTGTGACAGTTGGTGGTGTTAAGCTTCAAGGGGAAGAAGTCACACCTTCTACCCAGGGTTATGGAGCTCAGCGCAGGGTAAGATTTCAGGTTATCCCCCTGGCTGGAGGTGTTAAAGCAAAACACTCTACATGCCCAATAAAGCCTATTTCACCCCTTCACAGTATCAGGAAAGGCCTGCAAGGCCTTGGGCCTACTTCCAGCCTCCAGGCACCAATGTTACTGATACCTGTGACATTTGGTGGTGTTAAGCTTCAAGGGGAAGAAGTCACACTTTCTACCCAGGGTTATGGAGCTCAGAGCAGGGTAAGATTTTAGGTAACCCCCCTGGCTGGAGGTGTTTAAGCAAAACACCTCACATGCCCAGTACAGTGTATTTCACCCTTTCCCAGTATCAGGAAAGGCCTGCAACGCCTTGTGCCTACTTCCAGCCTCCGGGCACCAATGTTACTGATACCTGTGACATTTGGTAGTGTTAAGCTTCAAGGGGATGAAGTCACACTTTCTACCCAGGGTTATGGAGCTCAGCACAGGGTAAGATTTTAGGTTATCCCCCTGGCTGGAGGTGTTTAAGCAAAACACCTCACATGCCCAGTACAGTGTATTTCACCCTTTCCCAGTATCAGGATAGTCCTGCAAGGCCTTGTGCCTACTTCCAGCCTCCAGGCACCAATGTTACTGATACTTGTGACATGTGGTGGTGTTAATCTTCAAGGGGATGAAGTCACACCTTTTACCCAGGGTTATGGAGCTCAGTGCAGGGTAAGAAATCAGGTAATCCCCCTGGCTGGAGGTGTTCAAGCAAAACACTTCACACGCCCAATAAAGAGTATTTCACCCCTTCACAGTATCAGGAAAGGCCTGCAAGGCCGTGGGCCTACTTCCAGCCTCCAGGCACCAATGTTACTGATACCTGTGACATTTGGTGGTGTTAAGCTTCAAGGGGATGAAGTCACACCTTTTACCCAGGGTTATGGAGCTCAGTGCAGGGTAAGAATTCAGGTAATCCCCCTGGCTGGAGGTGTTAAAGCAAAACACTCTACATGCCCAATAAAGTCTATTTCACCCCTTCACAGTATCAGGAAAGGCCTGCAAGGCCTTGGGCCTACTTCCAGCCCCCAGGCACAAATGTTACTGATACCTGTGACATTTGGTGGTGTTAAGCTTCAAGGGGAAGAAGTCACACCTTCTACCCAGGGTTATTCAGCTCAGCGCAGGGTAAGATTTTAGGTTATCCCCCTGGCTGGAGGTGTTAAAGCAAAACACTTCACATGCCCAATAAATTGTATTTCACCCCTTTACAGTATCAGGAAAGGCCTGCAAGGCCTTGGGCCTACTTCCAGCCTCCATGCACCAATTTTACTGATACCTGTGACATTTGGTGTTGTTAAGCTTCAAGGGGATTAAGTCACACCTTCTACCCAGGGTTATGGAGCTCAGCACAGGGTACCATTTTAGGTTATCCCCCTGGCTGGAGGTGTTAAAACAAAACACTTCACATGCCCAATAAATTGTATTTCACCTCTTCACAGTATCAGGAAAGGCCTGCAAGGCCTTGGGCCTACTTCCAGCTTCCAGGCACCAATGTTACTGATACCTGTGACATTTGGTGGTGTTAAGCTTCAAGGGGATGAAGTCACACCTTCTACCCAGGGTTATGGAGCTCAGCGCAGGGTAAGATTTTATGTTATCCCCCTGGCTGGAGGTGTTTAAGCAAAACACCTCACATGCCCAGTACAGTGTATTTCACCCTTTCCCAGTATCAGTAAAGGCCTGCAAGGCCTTGTGCCTACTTCCAGCCTCCAGGCACCAATGTTACTGATACCTGTGACATTTGGTGGTGTTAAGCTTCAAGGGGATGAAGTCGCACCTTCTACCCATGGTTATGGAGCTCCGCGCAGGGTAAGATTTCAGGCTTCACCCCAGGCTTAAGGCGTGAAAATAGAACAATTACCATACACAACAATGTGTATTTCACCCATTCGCAGTATCAGGAAAGGCCTGCAAGGCCTTGGGCCTACTTCCAGCCTCCAGGCACCAATGTTACTGATACCTGTGACATTTGGTGGTGTTAAGCTTCAAGGGGAAGAAGTCACACCTTCTACCCAGTGTTATGGAGCTCAGTGCAGGGTAAGATTTCAGGTTATCCCCCCTGGCTGGAGGTGTTAAAGCAAAACACTTCACATGCCCATTAAATTGTATTTCACCCCTTCACAGTATCAGGAAAAGCCTGCAAGGCCTTGGGCCTACTTCCAGCCTCCAGGCACCAATTTTACTGATACCTGTGACATTTGGTGGTGTTAAGCTTCAAGGGGATGAAGTCACACCTTCTACCCAGGGTTATGGAGCTCAGCGCAGGGTAAGATTTTAGGTTATCCCCCTGGCTGGAGGTGTTAAAACAAAACACTGCACATGCCCAATAAATTGTATTTCACCCCTTCACAGTATCAGGAAAGGCCTGCAAGGCCTTGGGCCTACTTCCAGCCCCCAGGCACCAATGTTACTGATACCTGTGACATTTGGTGGTGTTAGGCTTCAAGGGGATGAAGTCACACCTTCTACCCAGGGTTATGGAGCTCAGCGCAGGGTAAGATTTTAGGTTATCCCCCTGGCTGGAGGTGTTTAAGCTAAACACCTCACATGCCCAGTACAGTGTATTTCACCCTTTCCCAGTATCAGTAAAGGCCTGCAAGGCCTTGTGCCTACTTCCAGCCTCCAGGCACCAATGTTACTGATACCTGTGACATTTGGTGGTGTTAAGCTTCAAGGGGATGAAGTCGCACCTTCTACCCAGGGTTATGGAGCTCTACGCAGGGTAAGATTTCAGGCTTCACCCCAGGCTTAAGGCGTGAAAATAGAACAATTACCATACACAACAATGTGTATTTCACCCATTCACAGTATCAGGAAAGGCATGCAAGGCCTTGGGCCTACTTCCAGCCTCCAGTCACCAATGTTACTGACACCTGTGACATTTGGTGGTGTTAAGCTTCAAGGGGATGAAGTCATACCTTTTACCCAGGGTTATGGAGCTCAGCGCAGGGTAAGATTTCAGGTTATCACCCTGGCTTGAGGTGTTAAAGCAAAACACTTCACATTCCCAATAAAGTCTATTTCACCCCTTTCACAGTATCAGGAAAGGCCTGCAAGGCCTTGGGCCTACTTCCAGCCCCCAGGCACCAATGCTACTGACACCTGTGACATTTGGTGGTGTTAAGCTTCAAGGGGAAGAAGTCACACCTTCTACCCAGGGTTATGGAGCTTAGCGCAGGGTAAGATTTCAGGTTATCCCCCTGGCTGGAGGTGTTAAAGCAAAACACTCCACATGCCCAATAAAGTCTATTTCACCCCTTCACAGTATCAGGAAAGGCCTGCAAGGCCTTGGGCCTAGTTCCAGCCCCCAAGCACCAATGTTACTGACACCTGTGACATTTGGTGTTGTTAAGCTTCAAGGGGATGAAGTCACACCTTTTACCCAGGGTTATGGAGCTCAGCGCAGGGTAAGATTTCAGGCTTCACCCCAGGCTTAAGGCGTGAACATAGAACAATTACCATACACAACAATGTGTATTTCACCCATTCACAGTATCAGGAAAGGCCTGCAAGGCCTTGTGCCTACTTCCAGCCTCCAGGCACCAATGTTACTGATACCTGTGACATTTGGTGGTGTTATGCTTCAAGGGGATGAAGTCGCACCTTCTACCCAGGGTTATGGAGCTCAGCGCAGGGTAAGATTTCAGGCTTCACCCCAGGCTTAAGGCGTGAAAATAGAACAATTACCATACACAACAATGTGTATTTCACCCATTCACAGTATCAGGAAAGGCCTGCAAGGCCTTGGGCCTACTTCCAGCCTCCAGGCACCAATGTTACTGATACCTGTGACATTCGGTGGTGTTAAGCTTCAAGGGGATGAAGTCACACCTTTTACCCAGGGTTATGGAGCTCAGCGCAGGGTAAGATTTCAGGTTATCGCCCTGGCTTGAGGTGTTAAAGCAAAACACTTCACATGCCCAATAAAGTCTAGTTCACCCCTTTCAGAGTATCAGGAAAGGCCTGCAAGGCCTTGGGCCTACTTCCAGCCTCCAGGCACCAATTGTACTGATACCTGTGACATGTGGTGGTGTTAAGCTTCAAGGGGACGAAGTCACACCTTTTACCCAGGGTTATGGAGCTCAGCGCAGGGTAAGATTTCAGGTTATCCCCCCTGGCTGGAGGTGTTAAAGCAAAACACTTCACATGCCCAATACATTGTATTTCACCCCTTCACAGTATCAGGAAAAGGCCTGCAAGGCCTTGGGCCTACTTCCAGCCTCCAGGCACCGATTTTACTGATACCTGTGACATTTGGTGGTGTTAAGCTTCAAGGGGATGAAGTCACACTTTCTACCCAGGGTTATGGAGCTCAGCGCAGGGTAAGAATTCAGGTTATCCCCCTGGCTGGAGGTGTTAAAGCAAAACACTTCACATGCCCATTAAACTCTATTTCACCCCTTCACAGTATCAGGAAAGGCCTGCAAGGCCTTGTGCCTACTTCCAGCCCCCAGGCACCAATGTTACTGATGCCTGTGACATTTGGTGGTGTTAAGCTTCAAGGGGATGAAGTCGCACCTTTTACCCAGGGTTATGGAGCTCAGCGCAGGGTAAGATTTCAGGTTATCCCCCTGGCTTGAGGTGTTAAAGCAAAACACTTCACATGCCCAATAAAGTCTATTTCACCCCTTCACAGTATCAGGAAAGGCCTGCAAGGCCTTGGGCCTACTTCCAGCCCCCAGGCACCAATGTACTGATACCTGTGACATTTGGTGGTGTTAAGCTTCAAGGGGATGAAGTCACACTTTCTACCCAGGGTTATGGAGCTCAGTGCAGGGTAAGATTTTAGGTTATCCCCCTGGCTGGAGGTGTTTAAGCAAAACACCTCACATGCCCAGTACAGTGTATTTCACCCTTTCCCAGTATCAGGAAAGGCCTGCAAGGCCTTGTGCCTACTTCCAGCCGCCAGGCACCAATTTTACTGATACCTGTGACATTTGGTGGTGTTAATCTTCAAGGGGATGAAGTTGCACCTTCTACCCAGGGTTATGGAGCTCCGCGCAGGGTAAGATTTCAGTGTATCCCCCTGGCTTGAGGTGTTAAAGCCAAACACTTCACATGCCCATTAAAGTCTATTTCACCCCTTGACAGTATCAGGAAAAGGCCTGCAAGGCCTTGGGCCTACTTCCAGCCTCCAGGCACCAATTATACTGATACCTGTGACATTTGGAGGTGTTAAGCTTCAAGGGGAAGAAGTCACACCTTCTACCCAGGGTTATGGAGCTCAGCGCATGGTAAGATTTCAAGTTTCACCCCTGGCTGGAGGTGTTAAAGCCAAACACTCCACATGCCCAATAAAGTCTATTTCACCCATTCACAGTATCAGGAAAAGCCTGCAAGGCCTTGGGCCTACTTCCAGCCCCCAGGCACCAATTTTACAGATACCTGTGACATTTGGTGGTGTGAAGCTTCAAGGGGATGAAGTCACACTTTCTACCCAGGGTTATGGAGCTCAGTGCAGGGTAAGAATTCAGTTTATCCCCCTGGCTGGAGGTGTTAAAGCAAAACACGCCACATGCCCAATAAAGTCTATTTCACGCCTTCACAGTATCAGGAAAGGCCTGCAAGGCCTTGGGCCTACATCTATTCTCCAGGCACCAATTGTACTGATACCTGTGACATTTGGTGTTGTTCAACTTCAAGGGGATGAAGTCACACCTTCTACCCAGGGTTATGGAGCTCAGCGCAGGGTAAGATTTCAGGTTATCCCCTGGCTGGAGGTGTTTAAGCAAAACACCTCACATGCCCAGTAAATGTAAATGTAAATGTGGGATACTTGTAAAGCGCACTGTTACTCTACCCGAGTGTCCTGGCGCTGTAGACCGCTGGGGAACCCGTCCTGGTTTTCCCTGTGAGATGCTCCCTTTCTGGGTATCTCCAGGGTGAAACCAGGCATCCCCGGCGTCTGTGGGGGGCCGTTGTAGAGATGAGGCAAGCTTAATGCCCAGAGTTACCGAGTGTGTTCCCTGGTTAGAGTAGGCACTGAGGCGAGAATTATCGAGTCCGTTGACCCTGGTCCAAGACCCTGCCGCGTCGGGAATTGAACCCTGGTCTCGGGCCGTTCTCTGCTTACAGGTCTGCCGCCTCTAACCAGTGAGCCACACCTCTCCTTTAACCCTTTCCCAGTATCAGGAAAGGCCTGCAATGCCTTGTGCCTACTTCCAGCCTCCAGGCACCAAAGTTACTGATACCTGTGACATTTGGTGGTGTTAAGCTTCAAGGGGAAGAAGTCACACCCTCTACCCAGGGTTATGGAGCTCAGTGCAGGGTAAGAATTCAGGTTATCCCCCTGGCTGGAGGTGTTAAAGCAAAACACTTCACATGCCAATAAAGTCTATTTCACCCCTTCACAGTATCAGGAAAGGCCTGCAAGGCCTTGGGCCTACTTCCAGCTTCCAGGCACCAATGTTACTGATACCTGTGACATTTGGTGGTGTTAAGCTTCAAGGGGATGAAGTCACACCTTCTACCCAGGGTTATGGAGCTCAGCGCAGGGTAAGATTTTAGGTTATCCCCCTGGCTGGAGGTGTTTAAGCAAAACACCTCACATGCCCAGTACAGTGTATTTCACCCTTTCCCAGTATCAGTAAAGGCCTGCAAGGCCTTGTGCCTACTTCCAGCCTCCAGGCACCAATGTTACTGATACCTGTGACATTTGGTGGTGTTAAGCTTCAAGGGGATGAAGTCGCACCTTCTACCCATGGTTATGGAGCTCCGCGCAGGGTAAGATTTCAGGCTTCGCCCCAGGCTTAAGGCGTGAAAATAGACAATTACCATACACAACAATGTGTATTTCACCCATTCGCAGTATCAGGAAAGGCCTGCAAGGCCTTGGGCCTAATTCCAGCCTCCAGGCACCAATGTTACTGATACCTGTGACATTTGGTGGTGCTAAGCTTCAAGGGGAAGAAGTCACACCTTCTACCCAGTGTTATGGAGCTCAGTGCAGGGTAAGATTTCAGGTTATCCCCCCTGGCTGGAGGTGTTAAAGCAAAACACTTCACATGCCCATTACATTGTATTTCACCCCTTCACAGTATCAGGAAAAGCCTGCAAGGCCTTGGGCCTACTTCCAGCCTCCAGGCACCAATTTTACTGATACCTGTGACATTTGGTGGTGTTAAGCTTCAAGGGGATGAAGTCATACCTTTTACCCAGGGTTATGGAGCTCAGCGCAGGGTAAGATTTCAGGTTATCGCCCTGGCTTGAGGTGTTAAAGCAAAACACTTCACATTCCCAATAAAGTCTATTTCACCCCTTTCACAGTATCAGGAAAGGCCTGCAAGGCCTTGGGCCTACTTCCAGCCTCCAGGCACCAATTTTACTGATACCTGTGACATTTGGTGGTGTTAAGCTTCAAGGGGATGAAGTCATACCTTTTACCCAGGGTTATGGAGCTCAGCGCAGGGTAAGATTTCAGGTTATCGCCCTGGCTTGAGGTGTTAAAGCAAAACACTTCACATTCCCAATAAAGTCTATTTCACCCCTTTCACAGTATCAGGAAAGGCCTGCAAGGCCTTGGGCCTACTTCCAGCCTCCAGGCACCAATTTTACTGATACCTGTGACATTTGGTGGTGTTAAGCTTCAAGGGGATGAAGTCATACCTTTTACCCAGGGTTATGGAGCTCAGCGCAGGGTAAGATTTCAGGTTATCGCCCTGGCTTGAGGTGTTAAAGCAAAACACTTCACATTCCCAATAAAGTCTATTTCACCCCTTTCACAGTATCAGGAAAGGCCTGCAAGGCCTTGGGCCTACTTCCAGCCCCCAGGCACCAATGTTACTGGCACCTGTGACATTTGGTGGTGTTAAGCTTCAAGGGGACGAAGTCACACCTTCTACCCAGGGTTATGGAGCTCAGCGCAGGGTAAGATTTTAGGTTATCCCCCTGTCTGGAGGTGTTAAAACAAAACACTGCACATGCCCAACAAATTGTATTTCACCCCTTCACAGTATCAGGAAAGGCCTGCAAGGCCTTGGGCCTACTTCCAGCCCCCAGGCACCAATGTTACTGATACCTGTGACATTTGGTGGTGTTAGGCTTCAAGGGGATGAAGTCACACCTTCTACCCAGGGTTATGGAGCTCAGCGCAGGGTAAGATTTTAGGTTATCCCCCTGGCTGGAGGTGTTTAAGCAAAACACCTCACATGCCCAGTACAGTGTATTTCACCCTTTCCCAGTATCAGTAAAGGCCTGCAAGGCCTTGTGCCTACTTCCAGCCTCCAGGCACCAATGTTACTGATACCTGTGACATTTGGTGGTGTTAAGCTTCAAGGGGATGAAGTCGCACCTTCTACCCAGGGTTATGGAGCTCCACGCAGGGTAAGATTTCAGGCTTCACCCCAGGCTTAAGGCGTGAAAATAGAACAATTACCATACACAACAATGTGTATTTCACCCATTCACAGTATCAGGAAAGGCATGCAAGGCCTTGGGCCTACTTCCAGCCTCCAGTCACCAATGTTACTGACACCTGTGACATTTGGTGGTGTTAAGCTTCAAGGGGATGAAGTCATACCTTTTACCCAGGGTTATGGAGCTCAGCGCAGGGTAAGATTTCAGGTTATCACCCTGGCTTGAGGTGTTAAAGCAAAACACTTCACATTCCCAATAAAGTCTATTTCACCCCTTTCACAGTATCAGGAAAGGCCTGCAAGGCCTTGGGCCTACTTCCAGCCCCCAGGCACCAATGTTACTGACACCTGTGACATTTGGTGGTGTTAAGCTTCAAGGGGAAGAAGTCACACCTTCTACCCAGGGTTATGGAGCTCAGCGCTGGGTAAGATTTCAGGTTATCCCCCTGGCTGGAGGTGTTAAAGCAAAACACTCCACATGCCCAATAAAGTCTATTTCACCCCTTCACAGTATCAGGAAAGGCCTGCAAGGCCTTGGGCCTAGTTCCAGCCCCCAAGCACCAATGTTACTGACACCTGTGACATTTGGTGTTGTTAAGCTTCAAGGGGATGAAGTCACACCTTTTACCCAGGGTTATGGAGCTCAGCGCAGGGTAAGATTTTAGGTTATCCCCCTGGCTGGAGGTGTTTAAGCCAAACACCTAACATGCCCAGTACAGTGTATTTCACACTTTCCCAGTATCAGTAAAGGCCTGCAAGGCCTTGTGCCTACTTCCAGCCTCCAGGCACCAATGTTACTGATACCTGTGACATTTGGTGGTGTTAAGCTTCAAGGGGATGAAATGCACCTTCTACCCAGGGTTATGGAGCTCCGCGCAGGGTAAGATTTCAGGCTTCACCCCAGGCTTAAGGCGTGAACATAGAACAATTACCATACACAACAATGTGTATTTCACCCATTCACAGTATCAGGAAAGGCCTGCAAGGCCTTGGGCCTACTTCCAGCCTCCAGGCACCAATGTTACTGATACCTGTGACATTTGGTGGTGTTAAGCTTCAAGGGGATGAAGTCACACCTTCTACCCAGGGTTATGGAGCTCAGCGCAGGGTAAGATTTCAGGTTATCGCCCTGGCTTGAGGTGTTAAAGCAAAACACTTCACATGCCCAATAAAGTCTATTTCACTGCTTTCACAGTATCAGGAAAGGCCTGCAAGGCCTTGGGCCTACTTCCAGCCTCCAGGCACCAATTTTCCTGATACCTGTGACATTTGGAGTTGTTAAGCTTCAAGGGGAAGAAGTCACACCTTCTACCCAGGGTTATGGAGCTCAGTGCAGGGTAAGAATTCAGGTTATACCCCTGGCTCGAGGTGTTAAAGCAAAACACTTCACATGCCCAATAAATTGTATTTCACCCCTTCACAGTATCAGGAAAGGCCTGCAAGGCCTTGGGCCTACTTGCAGCCCCCAGGCACCAATGTTACTGACACCTGTGACATTTGGTGGTGTTAAGCTTCAAGGGGAAGAAGTCACACCTTCTACCCAGGGTTATGGAGCTCAGCGCTGGGTAAGATTTCAGGTTATCCCCCTGGCTGGAGGTGTTAAAGCAAAACACTTCACATGCCCATTAAACTCTATTTCACCCCTTCAAAGTATCAGGAAAGGCCTGCAAGGCCTTGTGCCTACTTCCAGCCCCCAGGCACCAATGTTACTGATGCCTGTGACATTTGGTGGTGTTAAGCTTCAAGGGGATGAAGTCACACCTTCTACCCAGGGTTATGGAGCTCAGTGCAGGGTAAGATTTTAGGTTATCCCCCTGGCTGGAGGTGTTTAAGCAAAACACCTCACATGCCCAATAAATTGTATTTCACCCCTTCACAGTATCAGGAAAGGCCTGCAAGGCCTTGTGCCTACTTCCAGCCTCCAGGCACCAATGTTACTGATACCTGTGACATTTGGTGGTGTTAAGCTTCAAGGGGATGAAGTCGCACCTTCTACCCAGGGTTATGGAGCTCCACGCAGGGTAAGATTTCAGGCTTCGCCCCAGGCTTAAGGCGTGAAAATAGAACAATTACCATACACAACAATGTGTATTTCACCCATTCACAGTATCAGGAAAGGTCTGCAAGGCCTTGGGCCTACTTCCAGCCCCCAGGCACCAATGTTACTCATACCTGTGACATGTGGTGGTGTTACGCTTCAAGGGGATGAAGTCACATCTTTTACCCAGGGTTATGGAGCTCAGCGCAGGGTAAGATTTCAGGTTATCACCCTGGCTTGAGGTGTTAAAGCAAAACACTTCACATGCCCAATAAAGTCTATTTCACCCCTTTCACAGTATCAGGAAAGGCATGCAAGGCCTTGGGCCTACTTCCAGCCTCCAGGCACCAATTTTACTGTTACCTGTGACATTTGGAGGTGTTAAGCTTCAAGGGGATTACGTCACACCTTCTACCCAGGGTTATGGAGCTCAGTGCAGGGTAAGAATTCAGGTTATCCCCCTGGCTGGAGGTGTTAAAGCAAAACCATTCACATGCCCAATACATTGTATTTTACCCCTTCACAGTATCAGGAAAGGCCTGCAAGGCCTTGGGCCTACTTCCAGCCCCCAGGCACCAATGTTACTGATACCTGTGACATGTGGGCGGTGTTAAGCTTCAAGGGGATGAAGTCACACCTTTTACCCAGGGTTATGGAGCTCAGCGCAGGGTAAGATTTCAGGTTATCCCCCTGGCTTGAGGTGTTAAAGCAAAACACTTCACATGCCCAATAAAGTCTATTTCACCCCTTCACAGTATCAGGAAAGGCCTGCAAGGCCGTGGGCCTACTTCGAGCCTCCAGGCACCAATTTTACTGATACCTGTGACATTTGGAGGTGTTAAGCTTCAAGGGGATGAAGTCACACCATCTACCCAGGGTTATGGAGCTCAGTGCAGGGTAAGAATTCAGGCTATCCCCCTGGCTGGAGGTGTTTAAGCAAAACACCTCACATGCCCAGTACAGTGTATTTCACCCTTTCCCAGTATCAGGAAAGGCCTGCAAGGCCTTGTGCCTACTTCCAGCCACCAGGCACCAATGTTACTGATACCTGTGACATTTGGTGGTGTTAAGCTTCAAGGGGAAGAAGTCACACTTTCTACCCAGGGTTATGGAGCTCAGTGCAGGGTAAGAATTCAGGTTATCCCCCTGGCTGGAGGTGTATAAGCAAAACACCTCACATGCCCAGTACAGTGTATTTCACCCTTTCCCAGTATCAGAAAGGCCTGCAAGGCCTTGGGCCTACTTCCAGCCTCCAGGCACCAATGTTACTGATACCTGTGACATTTGGTGGTGTTAAGCTTCAAGGGGAAGACGTCACATCTTCAACCCAGGGTTATGGAGCTCAGTGCAGGGTAAGAATGCAGGTTATCCCCCTTGCTGGAGGTGTTAAAGCAAAACACTCCACATGCCCAATAAAGTCTATTTCACCCCTTCACAGTATCAGGAAAAGACTGCAAGGTCTTGGGCCTACTTCCAGCCCCCAGGCACCAATTTTACTGATACCTGTGACATGTAGTGGTGTTAAGCTTCAAGGGGATGAAGTCACACTTTCTACCCAGGATTATGGAGCTCAGCGCAGGGTAAGAATTCAGGTTATCCCCCTGGCTGGAGGTGTTAAAGCAAATCACTTCACATGCCCATTAAAGTCTTTTTCACCCCTTCACAGTATCAGGAAAGGCCTGCAAGGCCTTGGGCCTAGTTCCAGCCCCCAAGCACCAATGTTACTGACACCTGTGACATTTGGTGTTGTTAAGCTTCAAGGGGATGAAGTCACACCTTTTACCCAGGGTTATGGAGCTCAGCGCAGGGTAAGATTTTAGGTTATTCCCCTGGCTGGAGGTGTTTAAGCAAAACACCTAACATGCCCAGTACAGTGTATTTCACACTTTCCCAGTATCAGTAAAGGCCTGCAAGGCCTTGTGCCTACTTCCAGCCTCCAGGCACCAATGTTACTGATACCTGTGACATTTGGTGGTGTTAAGCTTCAAGGGGATGAAGTGCACCTTCTACCCAGGGTTATGGAGCTCCGCGCAGGGTAAGATTTCAGGCTTCACCCCAGGCTTAAGGCGTGAACATAGAACAATTACCATACACAACAATGTGTATTTCACCCATTCACAGTATCAGGAAAGGCCTGCAAGGCCTTGGGCCTACTTCCAGCCTCCAGGCACCAATGTTACTGATACCTGTGACATTTGGTGGTGTTAAGCTTCAAGGGGATGAAGTCACACCTTCTACCCAGGGTTATGGAGCTCAGCGCAGGGTAAGATTTCAGGTTATCGCCCTGGCTTGAGGTGTTAAAGCAAAACACTTCACATGCCCAATAAAGTCTATTTCACTGCTTTCACAGTATCAGGAAAGGCCTGCAAGGCCTTGGGCCTACTTCCAGCCTCCAGGCACCAATTTTCCTGATACCTGTGACATTTGGAGTTGTTAAGCTTCAAGGGGAAGAAGTCACACCTTCTACCCAGGGTTATGGAGCTCAGTGCAGGGTAAGAATTCAGGTTATACCCCTGGCTCGAGGAGTTAAAGCAAAACACTTCACATGCCCAATAAATTGTATTTCACCCCTTCACAGTATCAGGAAAGGCCTGCAAGGCCTTGGACCTACTTGCAGCCCCCAGGCACCAATGTTACTGACACCTGTGACATTTGGTGGTGTTAAGCTTCAAGGGGAAGAAGTCACACCTTCTACCCAGGGTTATGGAGCTCAGCGCTGGGTAAGATTTCAGGTTATCCCCCTGGCTGGAGGTGTTAAAGCAAAACACTTCACATGCCCATTAAACTCTATTTCACCCCTTCAAAGTATCAGGAAAGGCCTGCAAGGCCTTGTGCCTACTTCCAGCCCCCAGGCACCAATGTTACTGATGCCTGTGACATTTGGTGGTGTTAAGCTTCAAGGGGATGAAGTCACACCTTCTACCCAGGGTTATGGAGCTCAGCGCAGGGTAAGATTTTAGGTTATCCCCCTGGCTGGAGGTGTTTAAGCAAAACACCTCACATGCCCAATAAATTGTATTTCACCCCTTCACAGTATCAGGAAAGGCCTGCAAGGCCTTGTGCCTACTTCCAGCCTCCAGGCACCAATGTTACTGATACCTGTGACATTTGGTGGTATTAAGCTTCAAGGGGATGAAGTCGCACCTTCTACCCAGGGTTATGGAGCTCCACGCAGGGTAAGATTTCAGGCTTCACCCCAGGCTTAAGGCGTGAAAATAGAACAATTACCATACACAACAATGTGTATTTCACCCATTCACAGTATCAGGAAAGGTCTGCAAGGCCTTGGGCCTACTTCCAGCCCCCAGGCACCAATGTTACTCATACCTGTGACATGTGGTGGTGTTACGCTTCAAGGGGATGAAGTCACATCTTTTACCCAGGGTTATGGAGCTCAGCGCAGGGTAAGATTTCAGGTTATCACCCTGGCTTGAGGTGTTAAAGCAAAACACTTCACATGCCCAATAAAGTCTATTTCACCCCTTTCACAGTATCAGGAAAGGCATGCAAGGCCTTGGGCCTACTTCCAGCCTCCAGGCACCAATTTTACTGTTACCTGTTACATTTGGAGGTGTTAAGCTTCAAGGGGATTACGTCACACCTTCTACCCAGGGTTATGGAGCTCAGTGCAGGGTAAGAATTCAGGTTATCCCCCTGGCTGGAGGTGTTAAAGCAAAACCATTCACATGCCCAATACATTGTATTTTACCCCTTCACAGTATCAGGAAAGGCCTGCAAGGCCTTGGGCCTACTTCCAGCCTCCAGGCACCAATGTTACTGATACCTGTGACATTTGGTGGTGTTAAGCTTCAAGGGGATGAAGTCACACCTTCTACCCAGGGTTATGGAGCTCAGCGCAGGGTAAGATTTCAGGTTATCGCCCTGGCTTGAGGTGTTAAAGCAAAACACTTCACATGCCCAATAAAGTCTATTTCACTGCTTTCACAGTATCAGGAAAGGCCTGCAAGGCCTTGGGCCTACTTCCAGCCTCCAGGCACCAATTTTCCTGATACCTGTGACATTTGGAGTTGTTAAGCTTCAAGGGGAAGAAGTCACACCTTCTACCCAGGGTTATGGAGCTCAGTGCAGGGTAAGAATTCAGGTTATACCCCTGGCTCGAGGAGTTAAAGCAAAACACTTCACATGCCCAATAAATTGTATTTCACCCCTTCACAGTATCAGGAAAGGCCTGCAAGGCCTTGGACCTACTTGCAGCCCCCAGGCACCAATGTTACTGACACCTGTGACATTTGGTGGTGTTAAGCTTCAAGGGGAAGAAGTCACACCTTCTACCCAGGGTTATGGAGCTCAGCGCTGGGTAAGATTTCAGGTTATCCCCCTGGCTGGAGGTGTTAAAGCAAAACACTTCACATGCCCATTAAACTCTATTTCACCCCTTCAAAGTATCAGGAAAGGCCTGCAAGGCCTTGTGCCTACTTCCAGCCCCCAGGCACCAATGTTACTGATGCCTGTGACATTTGGTGGTGTTAAGCTTCAAGGGGATGAAGTCACACCTTCTACCCAGGGTTATGGAGCTCAGCGCAGGGTAAGATTTTAGGTTATCCCCCTGGCTGGAGGTGTTTAAGCAAAACACCTCACATGCCCAATAAATTGTATTTCACCCCTTCACAGTATCAGGAAAGGCCTGCAAGGCCTTGTGCCTACTTCCAGCCTCCAGGCACCAATGTTACTGATACCTGTGACATTTGGTGGTATTAAGCTTCAAGGGGATGAAGTCGCACCTTCTACCCAGGGTTATGGAGCTCCACGCAGGGTAAGATTTCAGGCTTCACCCCAGGCTTAAGGCGTGAAAATAGAACAATTACCATACACAACAATGTGTATTTCACCCATTCACAGTATCAGGAAAGGTCTGCAAGGCCTTGGGCCTACTTCCAGCCCCCAGGCACCAATGTTACTCATACCTGTGACATGTGGTGGTGTTACGCTTCAAGGGGATGAAGTCACATCTTTTACCCAGGGTTATGGAGCTCAGCGCAGGGTAAGATTTCAGGTTATCACCCTGGCTTGAGGTGTTAAAGCAAAACACTTCACATGCCCAATAAAGTCTATTTCACCCCTTTCACAGTATCAGGAAAGGCATGCAAGGCCTTGGGCCTACTTCCAGCCTCCAGGCACCAATTTTACTGTTACCTGTTACATTTGGAGGTGTTAAGCTTCAAGGGGATTACGTCACACCTTCTACCCAGGGTTATGGAGCTCAGTGCAGGGTAAGAATTCAGGTTATCCCCCTGGCTGGAGGTGTTAAAGCAAAACCATTCACATGCCCAATACATTGTATTTTACCCCTTCACAGTATCAGGAAAGGCCTGCAAGGCCTTGGGCCTACTTCCAGCCCCCAGGCACCAATGTTACTGATACCTGTGACATGTGGGCGGTGTTAAGCTTCAAGGGGATGAAGTCACACCTTTTACCCAGGGTTATGGAGCTCAGCGCAGGCTAAGATTTCAGGTTATCCCCCTGGCTTGAGGTGTTAAAGCAAAACACTTCACATGCCCAATAAAGTCTATTTCACCCCTTCACAGTATCAGGAAAGGCCTGCAAGGCCTTGTGCCTACTTCCAGCCACCAGGCACCAATGTTACTGATACCTGTGACATTTGGTGGTGTTAAGCTTCAAGGGGAAGAAGTCACACTTTCTACCCAGGGTTATGGAGCTCAGTGCAGGGTAAGAATTCAGGTTATCCCCCTGGCTGGAGGTGTATAAGCAAAACACCTCACATGCCCAGTACAGTGTATTTCACCCTTTCCCAGTATCAGAAAGGCCTGAAAGGCCTTGGGCCTACTTCCAGCCTCCAGGCACCAATGTTACTGATACCTGTGACATTTGGTGGTGTTAAGCTTCAAGGGGAAGACGTCACATCTTCAACCCAGGGTTATGGAGCTCAGTGCAGGGTAAGAATGCAGGTTATCCCCCTTGCTGGAGGTGTTAAAGCAAAACACTCCACATGCCCAATAAAGTCTATTTCACCCCTTCACAGTATCAGGAAAAGACTGCAAGGTCTTGGGCCTACTTCCAGCCCACAGGCACCAATTTTACTGATAACTGTGACATGTAGTGGTGTTAAGCTTCAAGGGGATGAAGTCACACTTTCTACCCAGGGTTATGGAGCTCAGCGCAGGGTAAGAATTCAGGTTATCCCCCTGGCTGGAGGTGTTAAAGCAAATCACTTCACATGCCCATTAAAGTCTATTTCACCCCTTCACAGTATCAGGAAAGGCATGCAAGGCCTTGGGCCTACTTCCAGCCTCCAGGCACCAATTTTACTGATACCTGTGACATTTGGAGGTGTTAAGCTTCAAGGGGATGAAGTCACACCTTCTACCCAGGGTTATGGAGCTCCGCGCAGGGTAAGATTTCAGGCTTCACCCCAGGCTGGAGGCGTGAAAATAGAACAATTACCATACACAGCAATGTGTATTTCACCCATTCACAGTATCAGGAAAGGCCTGCAAGGCCTTGTGCCTACTTCCAGCCTCCAGGCACCAATGTTACTGATACCTGTGACATTTGGTGGTGTTAAGCTTCAAGGGGAAGAAGTCACACCTTCTACCCAGGGTTATGGAGCTCAGCGCAGGGTAAGATTTCAGGTTATCCCCCTGGCTTTAGGTGTTAAAGCCAAACACACCACATGCCCAATAATGTCTATTTCACCCCTTCCCAGTATCAGGAAAGGCCTGCAAGGCCTTGGGCCTACTTCCAGCCTCCAGGCACCAATTTTACTGATACCTGTGACATGTAGTGGTGTTAAGCTTCAAGGGGATGAAGTCACACTTTCTACCCAGGATTATGGAGCTCAGCGCAGGGTAAGAATTCAGGTTATCCCCCTGGCTGGAGGTGTTAAAGCAAATCACTTCACATGCCCATTAAAGTCTTTTTCACCCCTTCACAGTATCAGGAAAGGCCTGCAAGGCCTTGGGCCTAGTTCCAGCCCCCAAGCACCAATGTTACTGACACCTGTGACATTTGGTGTTGTTAAGCTTCAAGGGGATGAAGTCACACCTTTTACCCAGGGTTATGGAGCTCAGCGCAGGGTAAGATTTTAGGTTATTCCCCTGGCTGGAGGTGTTTAAGCAAAACACCTAACATGCCCAGTACAGTGTATTTCACACTTTCCCAGTATCAGTAAAGGCCTGCAAGGCCTTGTGCCTACTTCCAGCCTCCAGGCACCAATGTTACTGATACCTGTGACATTTGGTGGTGTTAAGCTTCAAGGGGATGAAGTGCACCTTCTACCCAGGGTTATGGAGCTCCGCGCAGGGTAAGATTTCAGGCTTCACCCCAGGCTTAAGGCGTGAACATAGAACAATTACCATACACAACAATGTGTATTTCACCCATTCACAGTATCAGGAAAGGCCTGCAAGGCCTTGGGCCTACTTCCAGCCTCCAGGCACCAATGTTACTGATACCTGTGACATTTGGTGGTGTTAAGCTTCAAGGGGATGAAGTCACACCTTCTACCCAGGGTTATGGAGCTCAGCGCAGGGTAAGATTTCAGGTTATCGCCCTGGCTTGAGGTGTTAAAGCAAAACACTTCACATGCCCAATAAAGTCTATTTCACTGCTTTCACAGTATCAGGAAAGGCCTGCAAGGCCTTGGGCCTACTTCCAGCCTCCAGGCACCAATTTTCCTGATACCTGTGACATTTGGTGGTGTTAAGCTTCAAGGGGAAGAAGTCACACCTTCTACCCAGGGTTATGGAGCTCAGTGCAGGGTAAGAATTCAGGTTATACCCCTGGCTCGAGGAGTTAAAGCAAAACACTTCACATGCCCAATAAATTGTATTTCACCCCTTCACAGTATCAGGAAAGGCCTGCAAGGCCTTGGACCTACTTGCAGCCCCCAGGCACCAATGTTACTGACACCTGTGACATTTGGTGGTGTTAAGCTTCAAGGGGAAGAAGTCACACCTTCTACCCAGGGTTATGGAGCTCAGCGCTGGGTAAGATTTCAGGTTATCCCCCTGGCTGGAGGTGTTAAAGCAAAACACTTCACATGCCCATTAAACTCTATTTCACCCCTTCAAAGTATCAGGAAAGGCCTGCAAGGCCTTGTGCCTACTTCCAGCCCCCAGGCACCAATGTTACTGATGCCTGTGACATTTGGTGGTGTTAAGCTTCAAGGGGATGAAGTCACACCTTCTACCCAGGGTTATGGAGCTCAGCGCAGGGTAAGATTTTAGGTTATCCCCCTGGCTGGAGGTGTTTAAGCAAAACACCTCACATGCCCAATAAATTGTATTTCACCCCTTCACAGTATCAGGAAAGGCCTGCAAGGCCTTGTGCCTACTTCCAGCCTCCAGGCACCAATGTTACTGATACCTGTGACATTTGGTGGTGTTAAGCTTCAAGGGGATGAAGTCGCACCTTCTACCCAGGGTTATGGAGCTCCACGCAGGGTAAGATTTCAGGCTTCACCCCAGGCTTAAGGCGTGAAAATAGAACAATTACCATACACAACAATGTGTATTTCACCCATTCACAGTATCAGGAAAGGTCTGCAAGGCCTTGGGCCTACTTCCAGCCCCCAGGCACCAATGTTACTCATACCTGTGACATGTGGTGGTGTTACGCTTCAAGGGGATGAAGTCACATCTTTTACCCAGGGTTATGGAGCTCAGCGCAGGGTAAGATTTCAGGTTATCACCCTGGCTTGAGGTGTTAAAGCAAAACACTTCACATGCCCAATAAAGTCTATTTCACCCCTTTCACAGTATCAGGAAAGGCATGCAAGGCCTTGGGCCTACTTCCAGCCTCCAGGCACCAATTTTACTGTTACCTGTTACATTTGGAGGTGTTAAGCTTCAAGGGGATTACGTCACACCTTCTACCCAGGGTTATGGAGCTCAGTGCAGGGTAAGAATTCAGGTTATCCCCCTGGCTGGAGGTGTTAAAGCAAAACCATTCACATGCCCAATACATTGTATTTTACCCCTTCACAGTATCAGGAAAGGCCTGCAAGGCCTTGGGCCTACTTCCAGCCCCCAGGCACCAATGTTACTGATACCTGTGACATGTGGGCGGTGTTAAGCTTCAAGGGGATGAAGTCACACCTTTTACCCAGGGTTATGGAGCTCAGCGCAGGCTAAGATTTCAGGTTATCCCCCTGGCTTGAGGTGTTAAAGCAAAACACTTCACATGCCCAATAAAGTCTATTTCACCCCTTCACAGTATCAGGAAAGGCCTGCAAGGCCTTGTGCCTACTTCCAGCCACCAGGCACCAATGTTACTGATACCTGTGACATTTGGTGGTGTTAAGCTTCAAGGGGAAGAAGTCACACTTTCTACCCAGGGTTATGGAGCTCAGTGCAGGGTAAGAATTCAGGTTATCCCCCTGGCTGGAGGTGTATAAGCAAAACACCTCACATGCCCAGTACAGTGTATTTCACCCTTTCCCAGTATCAGAAAGGCCTGCAAGGCCTTGGGCCTACTTCCAGCCTCCAGGCACCAATGTTACTGATACCTGTGACATTTGGTGGTGTTAAGCTTCAAGGGGAAGACGTCACATCTTCAACCCAGGGTTATGGAGCTCAGTGCAGGGTAAGAATGCAGGTTATCCCCCTTGCTGGAGGTGTTAAAGCAAAACACTCCACATGCCCAATAAAGTCTATTTCACCCCTTCACAGTATCAGGAAAAGACTGCAAGGTCTTGGGCCTACTTCCAGCCCACAGGCACCAATTTTACTGATACCTGTGACATGTAGTGGTGTTAAGCTTCAAGGGGATGAAGTCACACTTTCTACCCAGGGTTATGGAGCTCAGCGCAGGGTAAGAATTCAGGTTATCCCCCTGGCTGGAGGTGTTAAAGCAAATCACTTCACATGCCCATTAAAGTCTATTTCACCCCTTCACAGTATCAGGAAAGGCATGCAAGGCCTTGGGCCTACTTCCAGCCTCCAGGCACCAATTTTACTGATACCTGTGACATTTGGAGGTGTTAAGCTTCAAGGGGATGAAGTCACACCTTCTACCCAGGGTTATGGAGTTCCGCGCAGGGTAAGATTTCAGGCTTCACCCCAGGCTGGAGGCGTGAAAATAGAACAATTACCATACACAGCAATGTGTATTTCACCCATTCACAGTATCAGGAAAGGCCTGCAAGGCCTTGTGCCTACTTCCAGCCTCCAGGCACCAATGTTACTGATACCTGTGACATTTGGTGGTGTTAAGCTTCAAGGGGAAGAAGTCACACCTTCTACCCAGGGTTATGGAGCTCAGCGCAGGGTAAGATTTCAGGTTATCCCCCTGGCTTTAGGTGTTAAAGCCAAACACACCACATGCCCAATAATGTCTATTTTACCCCTCCAAAGTATCAGGGAAGGCCTGCAAGGCCTTGTGCCTACTTCCAGCCTCCAGGCACCAATGTTACTGATACCTGTGACATGTGGTGGTGTTAAGCTTCAAGGGGATGAAGTCACACCTTCTACCCAGGGTTATGGAGCTCAGCGGAGGGTAAGAATTCAGGTTATACCCCTGGCTCGAGGTGTTAAAGCAAAACACTTCACATGCCCAATAAATTGTATTTCACCCCTTCACAGTATCAGGAAAGGCCTGCAAGGCCGTGTGCCTACTTTCAACCTCCAGGTACCAATGTTACTGATACCTGTGACATGTGGTGGTGTTAAGCTTCAAGGGGATGAAGTCACACCTTCTACCCAGGGTTATGGAGCTCAGCGGAGGGTAAGAATTCAGGTTATACCCCTGGCTCGAGGTGTTAAAGCAAAACACTTCACATGCCCAATAAATTGTATTTCACCCCTTCACAGTATCAGGAAAGGCCTGCAAGGCCGTGTGCCTACTTCCAGCCTCCAGGCACCAATGTTACTGATACCTGTAACATTTGGTGGCGTTAAGCTTCAAGGGGAAGAAGTCACACATTCTACCCAGTGTTATGGAGCTCAGTGCAGGGTAAGAATTCAGTGTATCCCCCTGGCTGGAGGTGTTAAAGCAAAACACGCCACATGCCCAATAAAGTCTATTTCACCCCTTCACAGTATCAGGAAAGGCCTGCAAGGCCTTGGGCCTACATCTATTCTCCAGGCACCAATTGTACTGATACCTGTGACATTTGGTGTTGTTCAACATCAAGGGGATGACGTCACACCTTCTACCCAGGGTTATGGAGCTCAGCGCAGGGTAAGATTTCAGCTTTTCACCCCTAGCTGGATGTGTTGAAGCAAAACACTTCTCATGCCCAATAAAGTCTATTTCAACCCTTCACAGTATCAGGAAAGGCCTGCAAGGCCTTGGGCCTACTTCCAGCCTCCAGGCACCTGTTTTTGTGATACTTGTGACATTTGGAGGTGTTCAGCTTCAAGGGGATGAAGTCACACCTTCTACCCAGGGTTATGGAGCTCAGCGCAGGGTAAGATTTCAGGTTATCCCCCTGGCTTGAGGTGTTAAAGCGAAACACTACACATGCCAAGTAAAGTCTATTTCACCCCTTCACAGTATCAGGAAAAGCCTGCAAGGCCTTGGGCCTACTTCCAGCCTCCAGGCACCAATTTTACTGATGCCTGTGACATTTGGTGGTGTTGAGCTTCAAGGGGATGAAGTCACACCTTTTACCCAGGGTTATGGAGCGCAGCGCAGGGTAAGATTTCAGGTTATCGCCCTGGCTTGAGGTGTTTAAGCAAAACACCTCACATGCCCAGTACAGTGTATTTCACCCTTTCCCAGTATCAGGAAAGGCCTGCAAGGCCTTGTGCCTACTTCCAGCCTCCAGGCACCAATGTTACTGATACCTGTGACATTTGGTGGTGTTAAGCTTCAAGGGGAAGAAGTTACACCTTCTACCCAGGGTTATGGAGCTCAGCGCAGGGTAAGATTTCAGGTTATCCCCCTGGCTTTAGGTGTTAAAGCCAAACACACCACATGCCCAATAATGTCTATTTCACTCCTTCCCAGTATCAGGAAAGGCCTGCAAGGCCTTGGGCCTACTTCCAGCCTCCAGGCACCAATGTTACTGATACCTGTGACATGTGGTGGTGTTAAGCTTCAAGGGGATGAAGTCACACCTTTTACCCAGGGTTATGGAGCTCAGTGCAGGGTAAGAATTCAGGTAATCCCCCTGGCTGGAGGTGTTAAAGCACAACATTCCACATGCCCAATAAAGTCTATTTCACCCCTTCACAGTATCAGGAAAGGCCTGCAAGGCCTTGTGCCTACTTCCAGCCTCCAGGCACCAATGTTACTGACACCTGTGACATTTGGTGGTGTTAAGCTTCAAGGGGATGAAGTCACACTTTCTACCCAGGGTTATGGAGCTCAGCGCGGGGTAAGATTTTAGGTTATCCCCTGGCTGGAGGTGTTTAAGCAAAACACCTCACATGCCCAGTACAGTGTATTTCACCCTTTCCCAGTATCAGGAAAGGCCTGCAAGGCCTTGTGCCTACTTCCAGCCTCCAGGCACCAATGTTACTGATACCTGTGACATTTGGTGGTGTTAAGCTTCAAGGGGAAGAAGTCACACCTTCTACCCAGGGTTATGGAGCTCAGCGCAGGGTAAGATTTCAGGTTATCCCCCTGGCTTTAGGTGTTAAAGCCAAACACACCACATGCCCAATAATGTCTATTTCACCCCTTCCCAGTATCAGGAAAGGCCTGCAAGGCCTTGGGCCTACTTCCAGCCTCCAGGCACCAATGTTACTGATACCTGTGACATGTGGTGGTGTTAAGCTTCAAGGGGATGAAGTCACACCTTTTACCCAGGGTTATGGAGCTCAGTGCAGGGTAAGAATTCAGGTAATCCCCCTGGCTGGAGGTGTTAAAGCACAACATTCCACATGCCCAATAAAGTCTATTTCACCCCTTCACAGTATCAGGAAAGGCCTGCAAGGCCTTGTGCCTACTTCCAGCCTCCAGGCACCAATGTTACTGATACCTGTGACATGTGGTGGTGTTAAGCTTCAAGCGGATGAAGTCACACCTTTTACCCAGGGTTATGGAGCTTAGCGTAGGGTAAGATTTCAGGTTATCGCCCTGGCTTGAGGTGTTAAAGCAAAACACTTCACATGCCCAATAAAGTCTATTTCACCCCTTCACAGTATCAGGAAAGGCCTGCAAGGCCTTGTGCCTACTTTCAGCCTCCAGGCACCAATGTTACTGATACCTGTGACATGTGGTGGTGTAAGCTTCAAGGGGATGAAGTCACACCTTTTACCCAGGGTTTTGGAGCTCAGCGCAGGGTAAGATTTCAGGTTATCGCCCTGGCTTGAGGTGTTAACGCAAAACACTCCACATGCCAAATAAAGTCTATTTCACCCCTTCACAGTATCAGGAAAGGCCTGCAAGGCCTTGTGCCTACTTCCAGCCTCCAGGCACCAAAGTTACTGATACCTGTGACATTTGGTGGTGTTAAGCTTCAAGGAGAAGAAGTCACACCCTCTACCCAGGGTATGGAGCTCAGTGCAGGGTAAGATTTCAGGTTATCCCCCTGGCTGGAGGTGTTAAAGCAAAACACCTCACATGCCCAATAAAGTCTAGTTCACCCCTTCACAGTATCAGGAAAGGCCTGCAAGGCCTTGTGCCTACTTCCAGCCTCCAGGCACCAATGTTACTGATACCTGTGACATTTGGTGGTGTTATGCTTCAAGGGGATGAAGTCGCACCTTCTACCCAGGGTTATGGAGCTCAGCGCAGGGTAAGATTTCAGGCTTCACCCCAGGCTTAAGGCGTGAAAATAGAACAATTACCATACACAACAATGTGTATTTCACCCATTCACAGTATCAGGAAAGGCCTGCAAGGCCTTGGGCCTACTTCCAGCCTCCAGGCACCAATGTTACTGATACCTGTGACATTCGGTGGTGTTAAGCTTCAAGGGGATGAAGTCACACCTTTTACCCAGGGTTATGGAGCTCAGCGCAGGGTAAGATTTCAGGTTATCGCCCTGGCTTGAGGTGTTAAAGCAAAACACTTCACATGCCCAATAAAGTCTAGTTCACCCCTTTCAGAGTATCAGGAAAGGCCTGCAAGGCCTTGGGCCTACTTCCAGCCTCCAGGCACCAATGTTACTGATACCTGTGACATTTGGTGGTGTTAAGCTTCAAGGGGAAGAAGTCACACTTTCTACCCAGGGTTATGGAGCTCAGTGCAGGGTAAGAATTCAGGTTATCCCCCTGGCTGGAGGTGTATAAGCAAAACACCTCACATGCCCAGTACAGTGTATTTCACCCTTTCCCAGTATCAGAAAGGCCTGCAAGGCCTTGGGCCTACTTCCAGCCTCCAGGCACCAATGTTACTGATACCTGTGACATTTGGTGGTGTTAAGCTTCAAGGGGAAGACGTCACATCTTCAACCCAGGGTTATGGAGCTCAGTGCAGGGTAAGAATGCAGGTTATCCCCCTTGCTGGAGGTGTTAAAGCAAAACACTCCACATGCCCAATAAAGTCTATTTCACCCCTTCACAGTATCAGGAAAAGACTGCAAGGTCTTGGGCCTACTTCCAGCCCACAGGCACCAATTTTACTGATACCTGTGACATGTAGTGGTGTTAAGCTTCAAGGGGATGAAGTCACACTTTCTACCCAGGGTTATGGAGCTCAGCGCAGGGTAAGAATTCAGGTTATCCCCCTGGCTGGAGGTGTTAAAGCAAATCACTTCACATGCCCATTAAAGTCTATTTCACCCCTTCACAGTATCAGGAAAGGCATGCAAGGCCTTGGGCCTACTTCCAGCCTCCAGGCACCAATTTTACTGATACCTGTGACATTTGGAGGTGTTAAGCTTCAAGGGGATGAAGTCACACCTTCTACCCAGGGTTATGGAGCTCCGCGCAGGGTAAGATTTCAGGCTTCACCCCAGGCTGGAGGCGTGAAAATAGAACAATTACCATACACAGCAATGTGTATTTCACCCATTCACAGTATCAGGAAAGGCCTGCAAGGCCTTGTGCCTACTTCCAGCCTCCAGGCACCAATGTTACTGATACCTGTGACATTTGGTGGTGTTAAGCTTCAAGGGGAAGAAGTCACACCTTCTACCCAGGGTTATGGAGCTCAGCGCAGGGTAAGATTTCAGGTTATCCCCCTGGCTTTAGGTGTTAAAGCCAAACACACCACATGCCCAATAATGTCTATTTTACCCCTCCAAAGTATCAGGGAAGGCCTGCAAGGCCTTGTGCCTACTTCCAGCCTCCAGGCACCAATGTTACTGATACCTGTGACATGTGGTGGTGTTAAGCTTCAAGGGGATGAAGTCACACCTTCTACCCAGGGTTATGGAGCTCAGCGGAGGGTAAGAATTCAGGTTATACCCCTGGCTCGAGGTGTTAAAGCAAAACACTTCACATGCCCAATAAATTGTATTTCACCCCTTCACAGTATCAGGAAAGGCCTGCAAGGCCGTGTGCCTACTTCCAGCCTCCAGGCACCAATGTTACTGATACCTGTGACATGTGGTGGTGTTAAGCTTCAAGGGGATGAAGTCACACCTTCTACCCAGGGTTATGGAGCTCAGCGGAGGGTAAGAATTCAGGTTATACCCCTGGCTCGAGGTGTTAAAGCAAAACACTTCACATGCCCAATAAATTGTATTTCACCCCTTCACAGTATCAGGAAAGGCCTGCAAGGCCGTGTGCCTACTTCCAGCCTCCAGGCACCAATGTTACTGATACCTGTAACATTTGGTGGCGTTAAGCTTCAAGGGGAAGAAGTCACACATTCTACCCAGTGTTATGGAGCTCAGTGCAGGGTAAGAATTCAGTGTATCCCCCTGGCTGGAGGTGTTAAAGCAAAACACGCCACATGCCCAATAAAGTCTATTTCACCCCTTCACAGTATCAGGAAAGGCCTGCAAGGCCTTGGGCCTACATCTATTCTCCAGGCACCAATTGTACTGATACCTGTGACATTTGGTGTTGTTCAACATCAAGGGGATGACGTCACACCTTCTACCCAGGGTTATGGAGCTCAGCGCAGGGTAAGATTTCAGCTTTTCACCCCTAGCTGGATGTGTTGAAGCAAAACACTTCTCATGCCCAATAAAGTCTATTTCAACCCTTCACAGTATCAGGAAAGGCCTGCAAGGCCTTGGGCCTACTTCCAGCCTCCAGGCACCTGTTTTTGTGATACTTGTGACATTTGGAGGTGTTCAGCTTCAAGGGGATGAAGTCACACCTTCTACCCAGGGTTATGGACCTCAGCGCAGGGTAAGATTTCAGGTTATCCCCCTGGCTTGAGGTGTTAAAGCGAAACACTACACATGCCAAGTAAAGTCTATTTCACCCCTTCACAGTATCAGGAAAAGCCTGCAAGGCCTTGGGCCTACTTCCAGCCTCCAGGCACCAATTTTACTGATGCCTGTGACATTTGGTGGTGTTGAGCTTCAAGGGGATGAAGTCACACCTTTTACCCAGGGTTATGGAGCGCAGCGCAGGGTAAGATTTCAGGTTATCGCCCTGGCTTGAGGTGTTTAAGCAAAACACCTCACATGCCCAGTACAGTGTATTTCACCCTTTCCCAGTATCAGGAAAGGCCTGCAAGGCCTTGTGCCTACTTCCAGCCTCCAGGCACCAATGTTACTGATACCTGTGACATTTGGTGGTGTTAAGCTTCAAGGGGAAGAAGTTACACCTTCTACCCAGGGTTATGGAGCTCAGCGCAGGGTAAGATTTCAGGTTATCCCCCTGGCTTTAGGTGTTAAAGCCAAACACACCACATGCCCAATAATGTCTATTTCACTCCTTCCCAGTATCAGGAAAGGCCTGCAAGGCCTTGGGCCTACTTCCAGCCTCCAGGCACCAATGTTACTGATACCTGTGACATGTGGTGGTGTTAAGCTTCAAGGGGATGAAGTCACACCTTTTACCCAGGGTTATGGAGCTCAGTGCAGGGTAAGAATTCAGGTAATCCCCCTGGCTGGAGGTGTTAAAGCACAACATTCCACATGCCCAATAAAGTCTATTTCACCCCTTCACAGTATCAGGAAAGGCCTGCAAGGCCTTGTGCCTACTTCCAGCCTCCAGGCACCAATGTTACTGACACCTGTGACATTTGGTGGTGTTAAGCTTCAAGGGGATGAAGTCACACTTTCTACCCAGGGTTATGGAGCTCAGCGCGGGGTAAGATTTTAGGTTATCCCCTGGCTGGAGGTGTTTAAGCAAAACACCTCACATGCCCAGTACAGTGTATTTCACCCTTTCCCAGTATCAGGAAAGGCCTGCAAGGCCTTGTGCCTACTTCCAGCCTCCAGGCACCAATGTTACTGATACCTGTGACATTTGGTGGTGTTAAGCTTCAAGGGGAAGAAGTCACACCTTCTACCCAGGGTTATGGAGCTCAGCGCAGGGTAAGATTTCAGGTTATCCCCCTGGCTTTAGGTGTTAAAGCCAAACACACCACATGCCCAATAATGTCTATTTCACCCCTTCCCAGTATCAGGAAAGGCCTGCAAGGCCTTGGGCCTACTTCCAGCCTCCAGGCACCAATGTTACTGATACATGTGACATGTGGTGGTGTTAAGCTTCAAGGGGATGAAGTCACACCTTTTACCCAGGGTTATGGAGCTCAGTGCAGGGTAAGAATTCAGGTAATCCCCCTGGCTGGAGGTGTTAAAGCACAACATTCCACATGCCCAATAAAGTCTATTTCACCCCTTCACAGTATCAGGAAAGGCCTGCAAGGCCTTGTGCCTACTTCCAGCCTCCAGGCACCAATGTTACTGATACCTGTGACATGTGGTGGTGTTAAGCTTCAAGCGGATGAAGTCACACCTTTTACCCAGGGTTATGGAGCTTAGCGTAGGGTAAGATTTCAGGTTATCGCCCTGGCTTGAGGTGTTAAAGCAAAACACTTCACATGCCCAATAAAGTCTATTTCACCCCTTCACAGTATCAGGAAAGGCCTGCAAGGCCTTGTGCCTACTTTCAGCCTCCAGGCACCAATGTTACTGATACCTGTGACATGTGGTGGTGTAAGCTTCAAGGGGATGAAGTCACACCTTTTACCCAGGGTTGTGGAGCTCAGCGCAGGGTAAGATTTCAGGTTATCGCCCTGGCTTGAGGTGTTAACGCAAAACACTCCACATGCCAAATAAAGTCTATTTCACCCCTTCACAGTATCAGGAAAGGCCTGCAAGGCCTTGTGCCTACTTCCAGCCTCCAGGCACCAAAGTTACTGATACCTGTGACATTTGGTGGTGTTAAGCTTCAAGGAGAAGAAGTCACACCCTCTACCCAGGGTATGGAGCTCAGTGCAGGGTAAGATTTCAGGTTATCCCCCTGGCTGGAGGTGTTAAAGCAAAACACCTCACATGCCCAATAAAGTCTAGTTCACCCCTTCACAGTATCAGGAAAGGCCTGCAAGGCCTTGTGCCTACTTCCAGCCTCCAGGCACCAATGTTACTGATACCTGTGACATTTGGTGGTGTTATGCTTCAAGGGGATGAAGTCGCACCTTCTACCCAGGGTTATGGAGCTCAGCGCAGGGTAAGATTTCAGGCTTCACCCCAGGCTTAAGGCGTGAAAATAGAACAATTACCATACACAACAATGTGTATTTCACCCATTCACAGTATCAGGAAAGGCCTGCAAGGCCTTGGGCCTACTTCCAGCCTCCAGGCACCAATGTTACTGATACCTGTGACATTCGGTGGTGTTAAGCTTCAAGGGGATGAAGTCACACCTTTTACCCAGGGTTATGGAGCTCAGCGCAGGGTAAGATTTCAGGTTATCGCCCTGGCTTGAGGTGTTAAAGCAAAACACTTCACATGCCCAATAAAGTCTAGTTCACCCCTTTCAGAGTATCAGGAAAGGCCTGCAAGGCCTTGGGCCTACTTCCAGCCTCCAGGCACCAATTGTACTGATACCTGTGACATGTGGTGGTGTTAAGCTTCAAGGGGACGAAGTCACACCTTTTACCCAGGGTTATGGAGCTCAGCGCAGGGTAAGATTTCAGGTTATCCCCCCTGGCTGGAGGTGTTAAAGCAAAACACTTCACATGCCCAATACATTGTATTTCACCCCTTCACAGTATCAGGAAAAGGCCTGCAAGGCCTTGGGCCTACTTCCAGCCTCCAGGCACCGATTTTACTGATACCTGTGACATTTGGTGGTGTTAAGCTTCAAGGGGATGAAGTCACACTTTCTACCCAGGGTTATGGAGCTCAGCGCAGGGTAAGAATTCAGGTTATCCCCCTGGCTGGAGGTGTTAAAGCAAAACACTTCACATGCCCATTAAACTCTATTTCACCCCTTCACAGTATCAGGAAAGGCCTGCAAGGCCTTGTGCCTACTTCCAGCCCCCAGGCACCAATGTTACTGATGCCTGTGACATTTGGTGGTGTTAAGCTTCAAGGGGATGAAGTCGCACCTTTTACCCAGGGTTATGGAGCTCAGCGCAGGGTAAGATTTCAGGTTATCCCCCTGGCTTGAGGTGTTAAAGCAAAACACTTCACATGCCCAATAAAGTCTATTTCACCCCTTCACAGTATCAGGAAAGGCCTGCAAGGCCTTGGGCCTACTTCCAGCCCCCAGGCACCAATGTACTGATACCTGTGACATTTGGTGGTGTTAAGCTTCAAGGGGATGAAGTCACACTTTCTACCCAGGGTTATGGAGCTCAGTGCAGGGTAAGATTTTAGGTTATCCCCCTGGCTGGAGGTGTTTAAGCAAAACACCTCACATGCCCAGTACAGTGTATTTCACCCTTTCCCAGTATCAGGAAAGGCCTGCAAGGCCTTGTGCCTACTTCCAGCCTCCAGGCACCAATTTTACTGATACCTGTGACATTTGGTGGTGTTAATCTTCAAGGGGATGAAGTTGCACCTTCTACCCAGGGTTATGGAGCTCCGCACAGGGTAAGATTTCAGTGTATCACCCTGGCTTGAGGTGTTAAAGCCAAACACTTCACATGCCCATTAAAGTCTATTTCACCCCTTGACAGTATCAGGAAAAGGCCTGCAAGGCCTTGGGCCTACTTCCAGCCTCCAGGCACCAATTATACTGATACCTGTGACATTTGGAGGTGTTAAGCTTCAAGGGGAAGAAGTCACACCTTCTACCCAGGGTTATGGAGCTCAGCGCATGGTAAGATTTCAAGTTTCACCCCTGGCTGGAGGTGTTAAAGCAAAACACTCCACATGCCCAATAAAGTCTATTTCACCCATTCACAGTATCAGGAAAAGCCTGCAAGGCCTTGGGCCTACTTCCAGCCCCCAGGCACCAATTTTACAGATACCTGTGACATTTGGTGGTGTGAAGCTTCAAGGGGATGAAGTCACACTTTCTACCCAGGGTTATGGAGCTCAGTGCAGGGTAAGAATTCAGTTTATCCCCCTGGCTGGAGGTGTTAAAGCAAAACACGCCACATGCCCAATAAAGTCTATTTCACGCCTTCACAGTATCAGGAAAGGCCTGCAAGGCCTTGGGCCTACATCTATTCTCCAGGCACCAATTGTACTGATACCTGTGACATTTGGTGTTGTTCAACTTCAAGGGGATGAAGTCACACCTTCTACCCAGGGTTATGGAGCTCAGCGCAGGGTAAGATTTCAGCTTTTCACCCCTAGCTGGATGTGTTGAAGCAAAACACTTCTCATGCCCAATAAAGTCTATTTCAACCCTTCACAGTATCAGGAAAGGCCTGCAAGGCCTTGGGCCTACTTCCAGCCTCCAGGCACCTGTTTTTGTGATACTTGTGACATTTGGAGGTTTTCAGCTTCAAGGGGATGAAGTCACACCTTCTACCCAGGGTTATGGAGCTCAGCGCAGGGTAAGATTTCAGGTTATCCCCCTGGCTTGAGGTGTTAAAGCGAAACACTACACATGCCAAGTAAAGTCTATTTCACCCCTTCACAGTATCAGGAAAAGCCTGCAAGGCCTTGGGCCTACTTCCAGCCTCCAGGCACCAATTTTACTGATGCCTGTGACATTTGGTGGTGTTGAGCTTCAAGGGGATGAAGTCACACCTTTTACCCAGGGTTATGGAGCGCAGCGCAGGGTAAGATTTCAGGTTATCGCCCTGGCTTGAGGTGTTAAAGCAAAACACTTCACATGCCCAATAAAGTCTAGTTCACCCCTTTCACAGTATCAGGAAAGGCCTGCAAGGCCTTGGGCCTACTTCCAGCCTACAGGCACCAATTTTACTGATACCTGTGACATTTGGAGGTGTTAAGCTTCAAGGGGAAGAGGTCACACCTTCTACCCAGGGTTATGGAGCTCAGTGCAGGGTAAGAATTCAGGTTATACCCCTGGCTGGAGGTGTTAAAGCAAAACACTTCACATGCCCAATAAATTGTATTTCACCCCTTCACAGTATCAGGAAAGGCCTGCAAGGCCTTGGGCCTAGTTCCAGCCCCCAAGCACCAATGTTACTGACACCTGTGACATTTGGTGGTGTTAAGCTTCAAGGGTAAGAAGTCACACTTTCTACCCAGGGTTATGGAGCTCAGCACAGGGTAAGATTTTAGGTTATCCCCCTGGCTGGAGGTGTTTAAGCAAAACACCTCACATGCCCAGTACAGTTTATTTCACCCTTTCCCAGTATCAGGATAGTCCTGCAAGGCCTTGTGCCTACTTCCAGCCTCCAGGCACCAATGTTACTGATACCTGTGACATGTGGTGGTGTTAAGCTTCAAGGGGATGAAGTCACACCTTTTACCCAGGGTTATGGAGCTCAGTGCAGGGTAAGAATTCAGGTAATCCCCCTGGCTGGAGGTGTTAAAGCAAAACACTCCACATGCCCAATAAAGTCTATTTCACCCCTTCACAGTATCAGGAAAGGCCTGCAAGGCCTTGTGCCTACTTCCAGCCTCCAGGCACCAATGTTACTGATACCTGTGACATTTGGTGGTGTTAAGCTTCAAGGGGATGAAGTCACACTTTCTACCCAGGGTTATGGAGCTCAGCGCGGGGTAAGATTGTAGGTTATCCCCTGGCTGGAGGTGTTTAAGCAAAACACCTCACATGCCCAGTACAGTGTATTTAACCCTTTCCCAGTATCAGGAAAGGCCTGCAATGCCTTGTGCCTACTTCCAGCCTCCAGGCACCAAAGTTACTGATACCTGTGACATTTGGTGGTGTTAAGCTTCAAGGGGAAGAAGTCACACCCTCTACCCAGGGTTATGGAGCTCAGTGCAGGGTAAGAATTCAGGGTATCCCCCTGGCTGGAGGTGTTAAAGCAAAACACTTCACATGCCCAATAAAGTCTATTTCACCCCTTCACAGTATCAGGAAAGGCCTGCAAGGCCTTGGGCCTACTTCCAGCTTCCAGGCACCAATGTTACTGATACCTGTGACATTTGGTGGTGTTAAGCTTCAAGGGGATGAAGTCACACCTTCTACCCAGGGTTATGGAGCTCAGCGCAGGGTAAGATTTTAGGTTATCCCCCTGGCTGGAGGTGTTTAAGCAAAACACCTCACATGCCCAGTACAGTGTATTTCACCCTTTCTCAGTATCAGTAAAGGCCTGCAAGGCCTTGTGCCTACTTCCAGCCTCCAGGCACCAATGTTACTGATACCTGTGACATTTGGTGGTGTTAAGCTTCAAGGGGATGAAGTCGCACCTTCTACCCATGGTTATGGAGCTCCGCGCAGGGTAAGATTTCAGGCTTCGCCCCAGGCTTAAGGCGTGAAAATAGAACAATTACCATACACAACAATGTGTATTTCACCCATTCGCAGTATCGGGAAAGGCCTGCAAGGCCTTGGGCCTACTTCCAGCCTCCAGGCACCAATGTTACTGATACCTGTGACATTTGGTGGTGCTAAGCTTCAAGGGGAAGAAGTCACACCTTCTACCCAGTGTTATGGAGCTCAGTGCAGGGTAAGATTTCAGGTTATCCCCCTGGCTGGAGGTGTTAAAGCAAAACACTTCACATGCCCATTAAATTGTATTTCACCCCTTCACAGTATCAGGAAAAGCCTGCAAGGCCTTGGGCCTACTTCCAGCCTCCAGGCACCAATTTTACTGATACCTGTGACATTTGGTGGTGTTAAGCTTCAAGGGGAAGAAGTCACACCTTCTACCCAGGGTTATGGAGCTCAGCGCTGGGTAAGATTTCAGGTTATCCCCCTGGCTGGAGGTGTTAAAGCAAAACACTTCACATGCCCATTAAACTCTATTTCACCCCTTCAAAGTATCAGGAAAGGCCTGCAAGGCCTTGTGCCTACTTCCAGCCCCCAGGCACCAATGTTACTGATGCCTGTGACATTTGGTGGTGTTAAGCTTCAAGGGGAAGAAGTCACACCTTCTACCCAGGGTTATGGAGCTCAACGCTGGGTAAGATTTCAGGTTATCCCCCTGGCTGGAGGTGTTAAAGCAAAACACTCAACATGCCCAATAAAGTCTATTTCACCCCTTCACAGTATCAGGAAAGGCCTGCAAGGCCTTGGGCCTACTTCCAGCCTCCAGGCACCAATGTTACTGATACCTGTGACATTTGGTGGTGTTAAGCTTCAAGGGGATTAAGTCACACTTTCTACCCAGGGTTATGGAGCTCAGCGCGGGGTAAGATTGTAGGTTATCCCCTGGCTGGAGGTGTTTAAGCAAAACACCTCACATGCCCAGTAAATGTAAATGTAAATGTGGGATACTTGTAAAGCGCACTGTTACTCTACCCGAGTGTCCTGGCGATGTAGACCGCTGGGGAACCCGTCCTGGTTTTCCCTGTGAGATGCTCCCTTTCTGGGTATCTCCAGGGTGAAACCAGGCATCCCCGGCGTCTGTGGGGGGCCGTTGTAGAGATGAGGCAAGCTTAATGCCCAGAGTTACCGAGTGTGTTCCCTGGTTAGAGTAGGCACTGAGGCGAGAATTATCGAGTCCGTTGACCCTGGTCCAAGACCCTGCCGCGTCGGGAATTGAACCCTGGTCTCGGGCCGTTCTCTGCTTACAGGTCTGCCGCCTCTAACCAGTGAGCCACACCTCTCCTTTAACCCTTTCCCAGTATCAGGAAAGGCCTGCAATGCCTTGTGCCTACTTCCAGCCTCCAGGCACCAAAGTTACTGATACCTGTGACATTTGGTGGTGTTAAGCTTCAAGGGGAAGAAGTCACACCCTCTACCCAGGGTTATGGAGCTCAGTGCAGGGTAAGAATTCAGGTTATCCCCCTGGCTTGAGGTGTTAAAGCAAAACACTTCACATGCCCAATAAAGTCTATTTCACCCCTTCACAGTATCAGGAAAGGCCTGCAAGGCCTTGGGCCTACTTCCAGCCCCCAGGCACCAATGTACTGATACCTGTGACATTTGGTGGTGTTAAGCTTCAAGGGGATGAAGTCACACCTTCTACCCAGGGTTATGGAGCTCAGCGCAGGGTAAGATTTCAGGTTATCGCCCTGGCTTGAGGTGTTAAAGCAAAACACTTCACATGCCCAATAAAGTCTATTTCACTGCTTTCACAGTATCAGGAAAGGCCTGCAAGGCCTTGGGCCTACTTCCAGCCTCCAGGCACCAATTTTCCTGATACCTGTGACATTTGGAGTTGTTAAGCTTCAAGGGGAAGAAGTCACACCTTCTACCCAGGGTTATGGAGCTCAGTGCAGGGTAAGAATTCAGGTTATACCCCTGGCTCGAGGTGTTGAAGCAAAACACTTCACATGCTCAATAAATTGTATTTCACCCCTTCACAGTATCAGGAAAGGCCTGCAAGGCCTTGGGCCTACTTGCAGCCCCCAGGCACCAATGTTACTGACACCTGTGACATTTGGTGGTGTTAAGCTTCAAGGGGAAGAAGTCACACCTTCTACCCAGGGTTATGGAGCTCAGCGCTGGGTAAGATTTCAGGTTATCCCCCTGGCTGGAGGTGTTAAAGCAAAACACTTCACATGCCCATTAAACTCTATTTCACCCCTTCAAAGTATCAGGAAAGGCCTGCAAGGCCTTGTGCCTACTTCCAGCCCCCAGGCACTAATGTTACTGATGCCTGTGACATTTGGTGGTGTTAAGCTTCAAGGGGATGAAGTCACACCTTCTACCCAGGGTTATGGAGCTCAGCGCAGGGTAAGATTTTAGGTTATCCCCCTGGCTGGAGGTGTTTAAGCAAAACACCTCACATGCCCAATAAATTGTATTTCACCCCTTCACAGTATCAGGAAAGGCCTGCAAGGCCTTGTGCCTACTTCCAGCCTCCAGGCACCAATGTTACTGATACCTGTGACATTTGGTGGTGTTAAGCTTCAAGGGGATGAAGTCGCACCTTCTACCCAGGGTTATGGAGCTCCACGCAGGGTAAGATTTCAGGCTTCACCCCAGGCTTAAGGCGTGAAAATAGAACAATTACCATAAACAACAATGTGTATTTCACCCATTCACAGTATCAGGAAAGGCCTGCAAGGCCTTGGGCCTACTTCCAGCCCCCAGGCACCAATGTTACTCATACCTGTGACATGTGGTGGTGTTACGCTTCAAGGGGATGAAGTCACACCTTTTACCCAGGGTTATGGAGCTCAGCGCAGGGTAAGATTTCAGGTTATCACCCTGGCTTGAGGTGTTAAAGCAAAACACTTCACATGCCCAATAAAGTCTATTTCACCCCTTTCACAGTATCAGGAAAGGCATGCAAGGCCTTGGGCCTACTTCCAGCCTCCAGGCACCAATTTTACTGTTACCTGTGACATTTGGAGGTGTTAAGCTTCAAGGGGATTACGTCACACCTTCTACCCAGGGTTATGGAGCTCAGTGCAGGGTAAGAATTCAGGTTATCCCCCTGGCTGGAGGTGTTAAAGCAAAACCATTCACATGCCCAATACATTGTATTTTACCCCTTCACAGTATCAGGAAAGGCCTGCAAGGCCTTGGGCCTACTTCCAGCCCCCAGGCACCAATGTTACTGATACCTGTGACATGTGGGCGTGTAAAAAGTTCAATCGGGTCATTGTAAAAAGTTCAATCGGGTCGGGGACAATCGATATTTGCCCGGCGGTATTGCCTCTGTGACCCTCTAGTTATTAAATCAAATGAAGAGGCAGGCGCTGGAGACTGGAAAGCAGGAAACAAGGTTTTTTTTATTCTCTCCGGAGGAGAACACAACGAAACGGACAGAAGGTATCGTTCTGAGGTGCTCTCACTGTATTCCTGAGGCCTGGCCTCTTATACACACATTTTTGACTTTATTGTAGATTACACATACATGTTAAAGCTTTGATGTACGGAAAAGACATTCTCGGAACTCCCCTTTGGGCCCGTTCCCATACACATTTACAGTTGAAGTCCCCACCCTAGTCACAACAGGTGATGAGCATCGCGCAGCTGGATAATCCGCCGATTCACGGAATGTGGGGGGTTTGATCGGGTCTCATGGGGTGGGGGCTTTGATCAACCCGGGGATTCTTTGATGGGGGAAGCTTTCTATTGTACGGGGAGGGGCAAGGATGGTATCGGCAGAGCTGGGTGTCGGCTTGGGAACGGGGAGGACAAAACGGGCACACGGGGAAAAAGGGGGTTTGCATCTAAGGGCCGGAGATCATGAAAGGAAAGCAGGGAGGTGTCGCGCTGGGAACAGGATGAGGGCCTGGGGCAGAGCAGCGCCGAAGAGGGGTTTATGACTCAAGGCAGGTGCAAGCAGGGGGTGGTCAGCGTGCAGGCTTAGCGAAGGCAAAGGGCTATGTCAGGGGCCAGCGGCATGCAAAAGGGTTTGTTCTGATCGGGGCATCTTAAAATGGCGGGCGCGCACGACAAAAGTGTGGCATCAGGGGAAGAGGCAAGATGGCGCAGATAATGTTCACCAAAACGTACTAATTTTCAACAGTCCTCCCTTTAACATATTCAAGACATCTTGCTGGTTCATTTTCTACTCGGGTCTATTGTGGTGGGCATGAGAAGGAAAACGGTAGGAACCCTAGATGAAAAAATTGTAAACAATACATTTTGAGATTTCTAGTTTTTAGGAGGTGGGCCTATTTGATAAACTTTGATAAACTTGTTCAGCAGGAAAGTCATAGGAATGTAATACAAAAAACGGTTCTGTAGCGAGCAGCAAGTACATATCATAACGTGAACTGGCAGGTTATTACATATTTCAGATTCGGATTGGAGCAGGATCAATACAATGGCGGCTGGGAGAGAAATGAGGCATAGCAAAAACGGTGATTGTGGATGTCAAATGTTCGAAGTTTTACGAGTTCTCATTGTTCTTTGTGGTCTTTCGTTGGCGCTGTTGAGCACCGGCGGTGGAGCTACGAGTCCAGCTCTGTTCTAAGTTCTGCGTTGCAGGGCACGACCCTTTCCTCGCGTTTCTGGTCGGTAAGGTCCTTTTCGCCCTGTGTCCTTTGAGGTGATTGTCAGAAAGTTCCGATGGAAGAAGAACGTTCAAAACAGTCCATAGGGTAGGTCAGAGGAAAAAGGGGGATGGAGCAAGGCCAAATTGGGAACAAACTAGGGGAACGAGAGACTTCAAATAGGCGGGCGTGTGACAGAATTCAGAGAGCGGGGACTTGTCGACAGGCACTGGACGTCGAGCAGGGGCATCAGGTCGACCCTTTCTTCTCATGCTGTCGAAAACAGTGCCTCGTCCTGCAGCTCTTTTCTGTCGTGGTCTCGCCTTGGCTAATGTCGCAGGTGTTCCTTAGTCTGCAGTCAGGCCTCGTGCTCCCACATCCGGTCCTTCTCTCCTCCAACAGCAGTACCCTTAAACAAGTTTGAAAAGACAGTCTTTAGAAAATTTGCAGATGGAGATAATCAAAAAAGTCTATTTCTCTCCCAGCTCCAGGCAAAGAATGAAAATGCTCGTTCTCACAACTGGCATATGAAATGACCGGTGACGGGCCTGTTGGATTTACTTATGACTTTCCTTCATAATTAGTTCACGACAGTTCATCTGATGGTGACCCACCTTCGTGAGACGAACCTGGCGAAGATATGCTGTTCTCTAGAGTTTTACATTTACAAAGGGTACTGTGAGTCATCAACATGGTACTACACAGGTATTTTGCTGAGAGGCGAACATGACTAAAACATCTCCTTTCTATAGATGCATCCTGCTTTTAAACTACTACGGGGTTCATTTCGGTTATTTCTTTACCTTGGGCTAATCTGTTAACCTTGTAAAACATCATTCTGGATCCTACGTAACCTTTTACAGCCCGATTACTTAATCAGGAAGGACAGGGGTTTTATGGGAAACAACCAGGGACATATACAGGGGAGGTAACGGGGGTGATCATTTTTTTTTTTTTTTTTTGGCTTGGGTATTGCGACAATTCGGGGAGGGGAGGGTCGCGTATTCTGAGGTCCTTGTTTTATACTATAGGAGCCGTTGACATGTAGTTCCCTTATTTCGGGTCAGATTAGGGAACCTCTGTCGTCTTACCTGTCCTTTCCCTTACGGTCCCACCTGGGTTCATTGACTTCTAGCGGAAAAGGAGAGGTAACGACGCGGTCTCAGGGTGATTGTATTAAAGACAAGTTTTTGTGCAAATACTGACGGTATTTGAAGCCAATTAGGTGGGGTGCTAGGGGTGGCAGTCTGCCAATTTCGGGGCTAACCACTCGGAAGAGTGGGAGTGCAGAAATAGAGAGAGAGAGAGAGAAGAGAGAGAGAGAGAGAGAGAGAGAGAGAGTGAGAGAGAGAGAGAGAGAGAGAGAGAGAGAGAGAGAGAGAGAGAGAGAGAGAGAGAGAGTGAGAGTGCAACGGCAGGCTAAATAGTACACGTGCAACAGAGAGGGTGGCAGTGTATTCAAGAAAGGCTATTTAGTGCATTACACAGTAAAGGGCATTCGCGGGTCTGCGTTAGGATCTTGTAATCGTGCAGTTTGAGCATTAGACAGGGTAGAGGGGACGCGCCTTGAGAAGAAGGAAAGAAGAAAGGAGGTACCATTTTGTCGCACTTTTCGCATTCTCGGTCCTTCGACCAGTTGGGTCGACGCCTCAGTCACACACACACATTCCCTCATAGTTTCGCATCATACGTGACATGGGTTCATTCGTCCGGTCTGGTTTAAGGGTGATCACTTTGTATCAGGGTTGTGCTAATTTTTCGGGTTTGTTCGGTACGCGAGTAGTCTGCAGGCATGCTTAGACGCCACCTTGCGGCGCTAGTCCGTTTCGTGCATTAGACATGGCAAGGTTTCGGATCTTCGCCACACCTCGGCTGTAATCTCTGATGTAACCTGCAGAGGGAGGAAAAAGGGGGGGGGGTGGGAGACAGCATTCGCGCACATTCAAATACATGGATTCATAAGTCCTTTACTTACCTTTTACTCGTCTTTCCTCCTCGGGGCAGGGTCCCTGGGGATATGGTTTCTGGAGTCGAGGGGGGGGTAGTGTGTTCATATAGGTCGTGTGCGGGGAAACGTAAAAAGGAAACCAGAGGTGCCTAGTGCGAGGTATCTAGTCAAAAGGATGTATCTCACTATCGGGGTCCTTAAACCTCTTTCAACGCTGTGGCGTTCTAAGGTTCTTCGGTTCTTGGGCCCCTGATACTTTGGAACGTGGTACTTTATAATAATTACATTATTTTATTTCTCCCTCCTTTCACATTCCCTCATTTACACCGTTCGTTTTACCCATCCTTGGAAGTCAAGGTCTTCCTCTACGCGAGAGTTCATGGGTCAGTTGCGTACTTTGAAGGCGGAGTGTCGTGTTGTTGATCCGATCCGTCCTCCAGGGCTGGGTAACCATCTTCCTTTAACCTTAAAGAGAGAGCAGAGTAGGGTGCACAGAAAAAAACTTTCCCACCGATCCCACATTTTTTTTAAAATAAAGCATGCAATACCCGTCCATAGTTTCAAAGACTTTATTTTGCAAAATCATTTCAGCATATGGATTATGAGGGTGCGGTCGTATTTGGCCGGTCGTGGCAATGGCTAAAGTGCATACAGTGGGGGGTTTCGCTTGCAGCAATAAAAACATCGGAAAGTTTTACTCGTTCATTTGTAAGTAACTAAAACGTCTATTAATTGGTTGGGGGTTCGGGGGCATTTATTTTCCTATATGCATACCGTACGTGAGCGTCGTAAATGAGGTTTACATCAGTTATAAAAATATAATACATTGTACATTTGTAATCAACATTTGTAACGGGGATCCTTTCATACTGTTCGTCGTGTGAGTTCTCCTTGTCTTTTCTAGCCAAGTGTACAAAGGATCATATAAAAACTCAGAACATCAAGTTTATATTAGTGCGAAGGAACACCACGAGGTGTTCGTAAGTTCCGATTGATACCAGCGCCATTTTGGGCGGGGCCGGCACAGTCCGGAAGCAGCATCAGGGGGAAATGTTTCCATTACTGGCAGTTTGGACCAGAGTCCTTTTCGGCAGTTCTAGAATTCACGCTAACAGAAGGTGTGGCAATGTCATGTTTGTTTCGTTGGCGATCAAGGCAGCCGTCCCTTACCGGAAACCTGCAAAGGCCGAAGGTTCCGCCGGGGACCTTTGTATGATCTTCAAGGCTGCGGAGATGCTGTCGGAGATGGGGGCTCGTGCTCCATGGGACAAATGTTCGAGTTATATGGCTGGCCAAAGTTACTCTAGTGGCCGGGGCCCGCCTTCCAGCGGATCCAGACGCCATTTTGAGGCCCTACAGGGGCCACTCTCGTCGAGTTTGCAAGAATGGAAGAGATCCTTCGGAGTGAAAGGAAGAGGTCCCTGTTTTGTGTAAGCGGGACGTTCAGCTGGGGTGCAGCTGTGATGCCCCCACCTGGGGGGGGCGAGGGAGACTCGTTCACATCGTCTCCTTCTCCCGGTGCACTCCATGCCGCTCCTTTTCATCGCCCCGCATGAAGGTCTCTCCACATCCGGTGTTCCCCAAGTGCCACCATTGTACGTTCGGTGCTGCGCAAGTACTGGGGTGCCACCATTGTACGTTCGGTGCTGCGCAAGTACTGGGGTGCCACCATTGTACGTTCGGTGCTGTGGAAGTATTGGCACCATCGCCTGACTGGGGGTGTTCGGCGTCGGGCCGGGGGCTGGGAAACCTCCTATCGGTGGAGGTGGGAGAGGCTCGTCCGCGTCGCCTCTCCCTCCCAGCCCAACTTGGACAAATTGTTGTGGAGGTACGTGCAGGACATCCCGCCGTCCAGGACTGCTGCGGCTGTGACGGAAGAGAAAAGGAAGAGGTGCCTCGTTCTCCTCTGGACATGTGGCGGGACTACCTTAGTCTTTCCAGGCCCGTTGCGGCCGGCCAAGGAGACATGTGGCGGGACTACCTGCAGATGCCCAGGCCGCGGGCTCCTGCCTCTCCTCCGGCTCCCCCATACGTTAAGATTTCCTGACCAAGAGTTGGCGGCCGGGCTCGCCTTATATGGGTTGCCGTTGGTTGGGCGTAGCCGTAACCCTGCCCTACTTTGGAAGGTTCCAGAATGGGGGGGGGCGAATGTTCTGTTTGATTTTCATTTTCTACAGTTTATCGTTATTATTCCTTGTTTGTTGTGTTAAATTAAAAGTTCAAGTTCATTAATGGTCTACGGATTTTGTTTTACCATTTCTTTCTTTCCAGGTTGCTTTTATGCTAAGTTTCTGCTAACAGAGGTCGAGTAACACGGAAACACGTGTAGAGGGATGACGCAGATTTGTACATTACATACACACAAACTCAGACGGGGGACAGTACAAGTACGACATACAAAGACCCAAGACAAATATAAAAACAGTTATTGGTCATAATTATCTCTTTCCGTCTGTGAATTTTAAACGAGGCTGGGTTCCCGTCTTGACATTGCCCGACCTAGGAGAACTTGAGCATGCCGCTGAGATTTTCCTGGCGAAATCTGTGCCATCGGGCATAATCAAACGTGGTAGTTCTGTCTGGTCTGTCTATGTAAGTCGGGTTCTTCTTTGTCTCGCGCCTTTTCTCGTACTCTCGGTCTGTCGTTCTTGTCGGCCCTTTGCCTTTACTCACGCTCAGTAGAGTCGGGCATTGGGCTTTCCAGTGTCCGACATACCTACAAAAAGCGCATTGGTTTGACCCTAAGTCTGGTCGTCCTTTGCATAGTGTCGGGGGATAAGTCGTGGGTAGCGGTGTCCTGGGGTTGTCCTGTCGGTATATTTCTCTACTTTGTTTGTCCTCGTCTTTTCTCAGTCGTTGCATAGCCTCTCTGCGCCACATACCGAGACTGTCGAGCATAATTGGTGTTGTCTTATTATTTCGAAGGGCTATTTCTAACGTTTCTATTTTATCAAGGTCAAAGGATCCTGCCAGTGGCCACTGTTTGTCTTGACTCTCTTCGGTATACCTGTGCCATAATTTATTATAAGCTATGGTGACTAACCCATAGTTTATGAACATGTCCTTATTAGGGGTGCCTTCTAGTGGAGCTATATGGTCCACCTCTAACACCCGGTCCGGGCTAAACAGGCTATTTATCAGTGGGGAGAAGACAGACATGACGGCTCGTAACGAGGGACTAAAAAAGTCAGCACTGCCTATCTTATCACTAGGTGCAAAGACTAGACAGAATATTTCTATTCTACGTTGTTTGCAGGCAGTGAATACCTCATGGACCAAAAAACCAAAAGACCAATAAATAACAATGGGGAGAATGAGTAGGTCCGCAAAGATCTGCGTTACCTACCCTTTTCACTATCTGCAAAAAGGGTGGTCACTTCCCTGTTTGCAGACAGGGAATCTCCAGGAAACAATATTTTTGCGAACAACAGTTCAGTTTCAAGCAATTATTAAGTGGGGGAGAAAGAAAACAAGCACGGCTGCTACCCTACCTATCCTCCACTGCTTGCAAAGAGAGAGAGCCTGTTGTTTCTCCGTTTGCAGACAGTGAATCTCCAAAATAAAAAAAATAAAAATAAAACGAGCAATACTAGTATTTTTGAACAATCAAGCAATCAAACAAATTTTTTCGCAACTTGTCGTGGCAACACGACCTTACCCGGACCATGTGGACAGTTTCTTGTCTTCCGAATCCAGCGCCCGATCGTCCTCTTTTTCTCGTATTTCTCACGGCACTCCTGATGGTTCCCAGTCAGGACCGTAGATCACTCGAGAGAGGTCTGTTCGGAACTAGTGAAGTTCGGATGATCGGCTGCCAGACGAGGGTCTATTGGGCAAGAGCTCTCCCGATCGTTGCAGTCGTTCACTCTGTCGTCGGGACCTCTCCCACTGGATCCACGAGTCGCTGATGGGCCCCACGCTTGGGACGCCAATTGTAAAAAGTTCAATCGGGTCGGGGACAATCGATATTTGCCCGGCGGTATTGCCTCTGTGACCCTCTAGTTATTAAATCAAATGAAGAGGCAGGCGCTGGAGACTGGAAAGCAGGAAACAAGGTTTTTTTTATTCTCTCCGGAGGAGAACACAACGAAACGGACAGAAGGTATCGTTCTGAGGTGCTCTCACTGTATTCCTGAGGCCTGGCCTCTTATACACACATTTATGACTTTATTGTAGATTACACATACATGTTAAAGCTTTGATGTACGGAAAAGACATTCTCGGAACTCCCCTTTGGGCCCGTTCCCATACACATTTACAGTTGAAGTCCCCACCCTAGTCACAACAGGTGATGAGCATCGCGCAGCTGGATAATCCGCCGATTCACGGAATGTGGGGGGTTTGATCGGGTCTCATGGGGTGGGGGCTTTGATCAACCCGGGGATTCTTTGATGGGGGAAGCTTTCTATTGTACGGGGAGGGGCAAGGATGGTATCGGCAGAGCTGGGTGTCGGCTTGGGAACGGGGAGGACAAAACGGGCACACGGGGAAAAAGGGGGTTTGCATCTAAGGGCCGGAGATCATGAAAGGAAAGCAGGGAGGTGTCGCGCTGGGAACAGGATGAGGGCCTGGGGCAGAGCAGCGCCGAAGAGGGGTTTATGACTCAAGGCAGGTGCAAGCAGGGGGTGGTCAGCGTGCAGGCTTAGCGAAGGCAAAGGGCTATGTCAGGGGCCAGCGGCATGCAAAAGGGTTTGTTCTGATCGGGGCATCTTAAAATGGCGGGCGCGCACGACAAAAGTGTGGCATCAGGGGAAGAGGCAAGATGGCGCAGATAATGTTCACCAAAACGTACTAATTTTCAACAGGCGGTGTTGAGCTTCAAGGGGATGAAGTCACACCTTTTACCCAGGGTTATGGAGCTCAGCGCAGGGTAAGATTTCAGGTTATCCCCCTGGCTTGAGGTGTTAAAGCAAAACACTTCACATGCCCAATAAAGTCTATTTCACCCCTTCACAGTATCAGGAAAGGCCTGCAAGGCCGTGGGCCTACTTCGAGCCTCCAGGCACCAATTTTACTGATACCTGTGACATTTGGAGGTGTTAAGCTTCAAGGGGATGAAGTCACACCATCTACCCAGGGTTATGGAGCTCAGTGCAGGGTAAGAATTCAGGCTATCCCCCTGGCTGGAGGTGTTTAAGCAAAACACCTCACATGCCCAGTACAGTGTATTTCACCCTTTCCCAGTATCAGGAAAGGCCTGCAAGGCCTTGTGCCTACTTCCAGCCACCAGGCACCAATGTTACTGATACCTGTGACATTTGGTGGTATTAAGCTTCAAGGGGAAGAAGTCACACTTTCTACCCAGGGTTATGGAGCTCAGTGCAGGGTAAGAATTCAGGTTATCCCCCTGGCTGGAGGTGTATAAGCAAAACACCTCACATGCCCAGTACAGTGTATTTCACCCTTTCCCAGTATCAGAAAGGCCTGCAAGGCCTTGGGCCTACTTCCAGCCTCCAGGCACCAATGTTACTGATACCTGTGACATTTGGTGGTGTTAAGCTTCAAGGGGAAGACGTCACATCTTCAACCCAGGGTTATGGAGCTCAGTGCAGGGTAAGAATGCAGGTTATCCCCCTTGCTGGAGGTGTTAAAGCAAAACACTCCACATGCCCAATAAAGTCTATTTCACCCCTTCACAGTATCAGGAAAAGACTGCAAGGTCTTGGGCCTACTTCCAGCCCCCAGGCACCAATTTTACTGATACCTGTGACATGTAGTGGTGTTAAGCTTCAAGGGGATGAAGTCACACTTTCTACCCAGGGTTATGGAGCTCAGCGCAGGGTAAGAATTCAGGTTATCCCCCTGGCTGGAGGTGTTAAAGCAAATCACTTCACATGCCCATTAAAGTCTATTTCACCCCTTCACAGTATCAGGAAAGGCATGCAAGGCCTTGGGCCTACTTCCAGCCTCCAGGCACCAATTTTACTGATACCTGTGACATTTGGAGGTGTTAAGCTTCAAGGGGATGAAGTCACACCTTCTACCCAGGGTTATGGAGCTCCGCGCAGGGTAAGATTTCAGGCTTCACCCCAGGCTGGAGGCGTGAAAATAGAACAATTACCATACACAGCAATGTGTATTTCACCCATTCACAGTATCAGGAAAGGCCTGCAAGGCCTTGGGCCTACTTCCAGCCTCCAGGCACCAATGTTACTGATACCTGTGACATTTGGTGGTGTTAAGCTTCAAGGGGAAGAAGTCACACCTTCTACCCAGGGTTATGGAGCTCAGCGCAGGGTAAGATTTCAGGTTATCCCCCTGGCTTTAGGTGTTAAAGCCAAACACACCACATGCCCAATAATGTCTATTTCACCCCTTCCCAGTATCAGGAAAGGCCTGCAAGGCCTTGGGCCTACTTCCAGCCTCCAGGCACCAATGTTACTGATACCTGTGACATGTGGTGGTGTTAAGCTTCAAGGGGATGAAGTCACACCTTCTACCCAGGGTTATGGAGCTCAGCGGAGGGTAAGAATTCAGGTTATACCCCTGGCTCGAGGTGTTAAAGCAAAACACTTCACATGCCCAATAAATTGTATTTCACCCCTTCACAGTATCAGGAAAGGCCTGCAAGGCCGTGTGCCTACTTCCAGCCTCCAGGCACCAATGTTACTGATACCTGTGACATGTGGTGGTGTTAAGCTTCAAGGGGATGAAGTCACACCTTCTACCCAGGGTTATGGAGCTCAGCGGAGGGTAAGAATTCAGGTTATACCCCTGGCTCGAGGTGTTAAAGCAAAACACTTCACATGCCCAATAAATTGTATTTCACCCCTTCACAGTATCAGGAAAGGCCTGCAAGGCCGTGTGCCTACTTCCAGCCTCCAGGCACCAATGTTACTGATACCTGTAACATTTGGTGGCGTTAAGCTTCAAGGGGAAGAAGTCACACATTCTACCCAGTGTTATGGAGCTCAGTGCAGGGTAAGAATTCAGTGTATCCCCCTGGCTGGAGGTGTTAAAGCAAAACACGCCACATGCCCAATAAAGTCTATTTCACCCCTTCACAGTATCAGGAAAGGCCTGCAAGGCCTAGGGCCTACATCTATTCTCCAGGCACCAATTGTACTGATACCTGTGACATTTGGTGTTGTTCAACTTCAAGGGGATGACGTCACACCTTCTACCCAGGGTTATGGAGCTCAGCGCAGGGTAAGATTTCAGCTTTTCACCCCTAGCTGGATGTGTTGAAGCAAAACACTTCTCATGCCCAATAAAGTCTATTTCAACCCTTCACAGTATCAGGAAAGGCCTGCAAGGCCTTGGGCCTACTTCCAGCCTCCAGGCACCTGTTTTTGTGATACTTGTGACATTTGGAGGTGTTCAGCTTCAAGGGGATGAAGTCACACCTTCTACCCAGGGTTATGGAGCTCAGCGCAGGGTAAGATTTCAGGTTATCCCCCTGGCTTGAGGTGTTAAAGCGAAACACTACACATGCCAAGTAAAGTCTATTTCACCCCTTCACAGTATCAGGAAAAGCCTGCAAGGCCTTGGGCCTACTTCCAGCCTCCAGGCACCAATTTTACTGGTACCTGTGACATTTGGTGGTGTTGAGCTTCAAGGGGATGAAGTCACACCTTTTACCCAGGGTTATGGAGCTCAGCGCAGGGTAAGATTTCAGGTTATCCCCCTGGCTTTAGGTGTTAAAGCCAAACACACCACATGCCCAATAATGTCTATTTCACCCCTTCCCAGTATCAGGAAAGGCCTGCAAGGCCTTGGGCCTACTTCCAGCCTCCAGGCACCAATGTTACTGATACCTGTGACATGTGGTGGTGTTAAGCTTCAAGGGGATGAAGTCACACCTTTTACCCAGGGTTATGGAGCTCAGTGCAGGGTAAGAATTCAGGTAATCCCCCTGGCTGGAGGTGTTAAAGCACAACATTCCACATGCCCAATAAAGTCTATTTCACCCCTTCACAGTATCAGGAAAGGCCTGCAAGGCCTTGTGCCTACTTCCAGCCTCCAGGCACCAATGTTACTGACACCTGTGACATTTGGTAGTTTTAAGCTTCAAGGGGATGAAGTCACACTTTCTACCCAGGGTTATGGAGCTTAGCGTAGGGTAAGATTTCAGGTTATCGCCCTGGCTTGAGGTGTTAAAGCAAAACACTTCACATGCCCAATAAAGTCTATTTCACCCCTTCACAGTATCAGGAAAGGCCTGCAAGGCCTTGTGCCTACTTTCAGCCTCCAGGCACCAATGTTACTGATACCTGTGACATGTGGTGGTGTAAGCTTCAAGGGGATGAAGTCACACCTTTTACCCAGGGTTATGGAGCTCAGCGCAGGGTAAGATTTCAGGTTATCGCCCTGGCTTGAGGTGTTAACGCAAAACACTCCACATGCCAAATAAAGTCTATTTCACCCCTTCACAGTATCAGGAAAGGCCTGCAAGGCCTTGTGCCTACTTCCAGCCTCCAGGCACCAAAGTTACTGATACCTGTGACATTTGGTGGTGTTAAGCTTCAAGGAGAAGAAGTCACACCCTCTACCCAGGGTATGGAGCTCAGTGCAGGGTAAGATTTCAGGTTATCCCCCTGGCTGGAGGTGTTAAAGCAAAACACTTCACATGCCCAATAAAGTCTATTTCACCCCTTCACAGTATCAGGAAAGGCCTGCAAGGCCTTGGGCCTACTTCCAGCCTCCAGGCACCAATGTTACTGATACCTGTGACATGTGGTGGTGTTAAGCTTCAAGGGGATGAAGTCACACCTTTTACCCAGGGTTATGGAGCTCAGCGCAGGGTAAGATTTCAGGTTATCACCCTGGCTTGAGGTGTTAAAGCAAAACACTTCACATGCCCAATAAAGTCTATTTCACCCCTTCACAGTATCAGGAAAGGCCTGCAAGGCCTTGTGCCTACTTTCAGCCTCCAGGCACCAATGTTACTGACACCTGTGACATTTGGTGGTGTTAAGCTTCAAGGGGATGAAGTCACACTTTCTACCCAGGGTTATGGAGCTTAGCGTAGGGTAAGATTTCAGGTTATCGCCCTGGCTTGAGGTGTTAAAGCAAAACACTTCACATGCCCAATAAAGTCTATTTCACCCCTTCACAGTATCAGGAAAGGCCTGCAAGGCCTTGTGCCTACTTTCAGCCTCCAGGCACCAATGTTACTGATACCTGTGACATGTGGTGGTGTAAGCTTCAAGGGGATGAAGTCACACCTTTTACCCAGGGTTATGGAGCTCAGCGCAGGGTAAGATTTCAGGTTATCGCCCTGGCTTGAGGTGTTAACGCAAAACACTCCATGTAGGAGAGTAGGGTCTGCAATCCTATGATCACCCAGATTTTTGCTTTTTGCTGCACTGGTTTACGACTTTCCCTGGCTGTGGGCCTGCTAATCAGACCCACAGCCTAGCTGTTCTCTCTATCCAAATTGTACTCAGGTACTGAATTGGCACTGGGCCCTCTCCAAGTCCCTGTACCCAGGGCTGAGGTGTACCCAGAAGTCTCCCAGGGGCTGAAGCATGTATTATGCCACCCCTGGATTGACTAACTAAATCTGACACAACTGGCTGCTTGACAGCTGGGGCAAGGTGGTGTAATCACCCTTTGCTTTAGATATAGTATACCTATATCTAACCCTAAAATGGACACACAGATCTCCTATCAGTCACTCCTATGGCAGGCCTTAACAATCCTGAAGGCAGAGTGCTTGGAATCGTGTGAGATGGTGCTCTGGCATGAGCTGAGCCTGTCTGCGGCTTTCGGGATCCATCCCTTAGCCGTTTCCATGATATCGCATACCATATACTCTTAAGTGCATTATAATCCTCGCGGTTATATGCCAACTCTGGTATCGCTTTATCAAAACATGTCGAGTAAGGTGTCATACGAATTGGAATACTAACCCCTCGCCAATTCTGGCGACGGGGTTAGCATTCCACCCTTCTAGAGGGACACGACATGTATGTAACCCCTAACCCCGGTTAAAGTCAGACAGAGCCTTAGCATCCACAAAATGGATGCTGCCACCGAGACACAAGTCTGCCCTCCTGCTGCTGGGAGTCCTCCCAGAGCAGGAAATAAGGACAAAGGGTTTCCTGCCAGGGGCGGTGCCAGCACCGTCCCAGACAGGGTTTTGTGTATTGTAGGTAGGCAGGGCTTTAGAGGAAGGTGACTGCACGTGGCACCCCGGTGCTCACTGTGCATAGGCTGGCTGGAACCAGTTCCAGGGTCACTCCAGACCCTGTGCTGGGGAAAAGCCCGCCAAGGAAGTGGGTGTAACCACCCCCCTCCTAGTCCCACCCATAGGGCAGGACTTAGTCGCGTGCCAGCCCCTTTTTACAGGATAAAGGTAGGAACTGGCCCCCTTCCAAATCAGATCATCTTTGAATCCTGAAACTACTTTCTACGAAAGGAACTCAAGACTTCTTCCTAAGATTTCTCCCTTGTGACTAAGGAGTAGTCACCCTGCATCCGCAGGCACCATCTAAAGAACACTGCGGTCTGCTGCACGTCCTTCCTCCGGAATCCGACTGCCCAGCTCGACGAGAACCGGCTTCCCTGGCACCTCTGACCTCTACCTGCATCATCAGTCACGCTGAGATTCGTGGGTGTGACGAGACCTCGAGGGACCGGCCATCTTCAAGACTGCACGACTTCTTTCCAGCAAGCCCGCCGAGTGAATTCCTGGTGAGTGCTTTGGGGTCCGAGAAGCCCCCACCCTGAGCAGCTCCAGCACCGAAGAGCAGCCCCCCAGCATCTCCACGATCTGCGTGGGGCCCTTCTGCTTTTTACTGCTCACCGCGTTGTTTGGCTACTAGCCCGCTGGCTTGTGGCCTTCCTGACGACGCCCGACGACATTTCTGCTGCTGGTCTGGTTGCTCCAGACTGGCCCTTGTTCCCTTCCAGAAGAGGAGCACCCCGGACCCTCCTGGTCCACTCAAGACGCCATTTTGAGTCCACCGCGTGGGCTTGAATTAGCCAAGGCTTGTTGCCCAATCCTGGGTAACTTCGACGCCGACAGCTTCATCCTTCGTGGGACAGCTCCACCTCCATCCTGGTCGCCGACAACGCCTCCTGGTCCGAGAGACTGCAGAGCCCAGCAGCGCCCACTCACCTGACTGCGGTGACTTCGCCCGGTGCCATCCTGGTGCCCACTTAATCACTGGCTAGTGATTCAAGAACTTGGTCCCCTCTGCTTTCAGGTTTTCTCCTTCCTTGATCCAGGCTTGGATCCATCGAACTTTCCTTCACTGGTCGCCTGCCAGCAACTTCTTCCTTCCAGGCTCCTGGTCCGGCAACGAGATCCCCGACGTCTTTTCAGACCTATGCAGCTGCAGCCCCTGGGCTAGGTAACTTCGGCACTTCGGTGTCCCAGCATAGCCTCACTATCCTAGGGTCAGGATCCACTGTCGTTTTCTTCCTACCAGGTCGGGTTCGCCCGTGAACACTAACTTTGCCTTTACTAGCTTCCATAGACTTTGTCCCGCATCCCGCGTGAGAGTGCACACTCTGCACCCGAGTCCCCTAGGTCTCCTAGTAGTAATCTAACGATTCCCTAGTCAAGTCCTAGCGATTCCAAAGCCTATTAGAACTGTTACTTACCTGCTAGTAATTCGCATTCCACTTTGAAAGTATATGGTTTTTCGTGCCCCTCGGGCATTTGTGTATAACGTGCTAACTTAAGTATTTTCGTAAGAGTTTTGGTTGTGTGCTTAGCACCCTGTCCTCATAAAGAGTACAGGGTTGTTGTGATTCTAATAAATACATTGTTTATTTTCATAACACTTGTGTGGTGTCCTTTCACTGGGTGTTCAAGGGGTAATGTGATGGTAAAACAGCTGGCTTAACACGCCCTCTAGAGTCTTAGCCTTAGACTGCTCGTATCCATGCTACTAGGATAGCTGGTCTATAAGGTTGACTTACAACCAATCATCAATAAGGGTTGTTTGGACTGATATATAGTGATCACTAGAATAGTGAGCACTGCACATCAGGCCAACTTCTCACATTGGTGAGCAGCGGTTGGGATTTGAGCTTGCTGTTGTTTTACCACACATGCCCTAAGAATATCTTGTGAAAGATCACATAAGTACTAAAGGTACATATAACTTAGCTTAGAATACTCTGAGTTCTACTGAACCAGCTGTTGTAGCTCCTAGGGCCTAGCAAACCCTAAACTACAACTCTAGCAAGGGATCAGTAGGCAAACATATAGTGTAGGTAAGTGCACCACTTACACCTCACTAGAAAAGCATGTCGACTCAGGGGGACTCTACTGAGACTCCCCTGGTCAGTGTTGACCCTCCACAGGTCACTTCAAGATATGCAGCTCTCAGTTTCCAGGAGATGAGACAAATCTGTGTCTCCAGGAAACTGAAGCAGGGGTCTAACCCCACCATTCCCTTTTTAATAGGCCTCTTAGAGACTTATGATGCGAGAAAGCTTTCTCAGCTAGATGGGAATATGCCAGCCTTAGAGGGAACCTCTGGGGATCCAGATCTCCCCAACATTGCTACTGCAGTTGAGGAGGAGGATCAAGAGGAACTCTCTGGGGATGAGGTAGACAAAGGTCTTGAGGTAGTCAGAAGGCTAACTAGGACCAACTTAGACTTACTTGGGCTAGGATCTGGGGGCCCCCCAGTACTAACCCGAAGTGGGCCTAACCTTGGAGTTAGGAGAGATAGATCTCTTTCTAGGGACTCCAATAGATCTCTGCACTCTAATGCCTCTTCTCAGGGGAGAAGGAATCCTCCACAGAGGAGATTCACTTCCCCTCAGAGAAGGGAGCATGAAGCTAGGATGAGACAAGCTGAACTGAGGATTGAAAGGGAAGAACTTGCCCTGGCCAAAGAGAAGCTTGCCTTTGCTAGAGAGCAGCAGATAAGTGGGTTAGCACCCACTGGTGGCAGCAATCTCCCAAGAGATAGAGAGAAGGGTTTAGATACTAAACACCTGACTAAAATAGTGCCCCCCTTTAAGCAAGGGGATGACATCCAGAAATGGATGGCTGCTCTGGAGAGGGCCTGCACTGTGCAGTGCATTCCCCAGAGTCAGTGGGCAGCTATACTGTGGCTCTCCTTTGATGGTAAAGGTAGAGATAAGCTCCTCACTACAAGAGTGGAGGATGCTAACAATTACCAGGTCCTGAAGAATACACTGGTTGATGGGTTTGGTTTAACCACTAAGCAGTACAGGTTGCTGTTCAGAGACACCCAGAAAACTCAGTCTCAGGACTGGTCTGATTTCGTGGATTGTGCCACTAAGGCTTTGGAGGGCTGGTTGCTGGGTAGCAAGGTTACAGATTACACAGGATTGTATAATCTAATGATGAGAGAACAAATTTTAAACAATTGTCAGAACCAGTTGCTGCACCAGCACCTTGTTGATTCAGATCTGACCTCTCCCCAAGAATTGGGAAAGAAGGCAGACAAATTGGTCAGGACAAGGATCAAGCAGAACCAGAACCAGAACCAGGGTGGTCAGAAGAAAGCAGACCAGAAGGGTAATGTTAAGAATGAGCAAAATGACCAGAAGTCTTCACCAGGTCCCCAACAAACCAAAGAGGGTGGGGGTCAGGCTTCCCAGAAGAAGAAGACTCAAGAAGGCCAGTCAAAAAGGTGGTGCCAGTACTGTAAAAGTAAATCTCACTGGTTTAGTGAGTGCACCAAAAGAGGAGGACAAACTCCTGCCACTACAGCTCCTAAAGCAACTGCACCCCCTAGTACAGTCAGTAGTGGTAGTGTACCTCCCAAGGCATTAGTTGGGTTAACCTTGGGTACTGAGGGGTCTGACAACCTAGTTGGCACACTCACTCAGGCTGTCCTTGTCTGTACAGGGGATGTGGATATGTCCCCTGAAATAAGTCCCAATACTTTGGGCAAATACAGGCAGACACCTTTAATCAATGGCAAAATGGCTCAGGCCTATAGGGACACTTGTGCCAGTGTCACCATGGTGACACCTAACTTTGTGGACCCTGGACAGATCATGCCAGGTACTGATTTCCTGGTGACCAATGCCAGCAATGTCACTACTAGTCATAGTGTGGCAATTGTGGCTTTCTCCTGGGGTGGAGTGAAGGGACAGAAGAAAGTTGTAGTCAGTTCAGACCTCCCAGTTGATTGTTTGTTGGGCAATGATTTGGAGTCATCACAATGGTCAGAAGTGGAGCAGAGGACTCACATGGAGATGTTAGGCTTGCCAGCACATGTGCTTGCTGTGACTAGGTCACAGGCCAGAAGATGCCCCACTGAACAGGTGCTGGATCCTGAAATTATGGACCAGACACCTTCCAAGAAGAAGAGCAGTAAGGGTAAGGCCTTGCCTTCCCCCTTGCCCCAGGTTGAGGATCAAGTCTCTGAGGAGGCTGATCTGAGAGAACTGAGGGAAACTGAGCCTAAAGAGCTTGAACTTGATCAAGTTGAGTTTCTGGGCTCAGGGGGACCCTCCAGAGCAGACCTGGGGAAGGAACAGTTGAGCTGCCCTTCCCTTGAACCCCTCAGACAGCAGGCTGCTGCTGAGGCTGCAGGGAATGCCATAGGTGCCCACAGGGTATACTGGGAAGATGGACTCCTGTACTCTGAGTCAAGAGACCCCAAGCCTGGTGCGACCAGGAGGCTGGTCATCCCCTTGTCTCTGAGAGGTTTCCTTCTCACCTTGGCCCATGAGATTCCCCTTGCAGGTCATTTAGGTCAGACAAAGACTTGGGACAGGCTTGTCTCACACTTTCACTGGCCCCATATGAATGAGAATACCAAGGAGTTTTGTCGCTCATGTGTCACTTGCCAAGCCAGTGGTAAGTCAGGTGGCACAACAAAGGCCCCCCTCATACCACTACCTGTGGTGGGGGTTCCCTTTGAAAGAGTGGGGATTGACATTGTTGGTCCAATGGAACCCCAGACAGCATCAGGGCACAAGTTTATACTGGTGGTGGTGGACCATGCCACCAGGTATCCTGAAGTTATTCCCCTGAGGACCACCACAGCCCCTGTGGTGGCAAGAGCCCTAGTTGGAGTGTTCTCCAGAGTGGGTTTTCCAAAGGAGGTCGTTTCTGACAGAGGTACAAACTTCATGTCAGGATATCTGACTGCTATGTGGAAAGAGTGTGGTGTGAACTACAAGTTCACCACACCCTATCATCCACAATGCAATGGGCTTGTTGAGAGATTCAACAGGACCCTAAAAGGGATGATTCATGGACTACCTGAACCTCTTAGGAGAAGATGGGATGTCCTGATCCCCTGCCTTTTGTTTGCTTACAGAGAGGTCCCACAGAAGGGGGTTGGCTACAGCCCTTTTGAGCTTCTGTATGGGCATCCTGTAAGAGGACCCCTGTGTTTGGTGAAGGAAGGATGGGAGAGACCTCTCAAAAAGCCTGCAACCAACATAGTGGACTATGTACTTGGTCTCCGCTCCAGGATGGCTGAGTATATGGAAAAGGCATCCAAAAACCTTGAGGCCAGCCAAGAACTTCAAAAAGCTTGGCATGACCAAAAGGCTGTTCTGACTGTGTACCAGCCAGGACAGAAGGTGTGGGTGCTGGAGCCAGTGGCCCCAGCAGCTCTGAAAGACAAATGGTCTGGGCCCCACACCATTATTGAGCAAAAGGGAGAGGTTACCTACTTGGTGGACCTTGGAACTCCCAGGAGCCCTCTCAGAGTGCTCCATGTTAACAGGCTCAAGGCATATGTTGACAGGAAGGACATGAGCTTGCTCATGGCCACAGATGAGGGGCAGGAGGAAGAGAGTGACCCTCTCCCAGACCTGCTCACTCAGAATCCTGATGATGGATCAGTTGATGGTGTTGTCTTTTGTGGCAGCCTCACTGAACATCAGCAACAGGATTGCAGGCAAGTTCTGCAATCCTTCAGACATATGTTCTCTCTGACACCCAGCCAAACTGATTGGTGCACCCATGATGTTGACACTGGAGACAGTCTGCCTGTCAAGAGTAAAATCTACAGACAGCCTGATCATGTTAGAGACTGCATCAAAACTGAAGTGCAGAAAATGTTGGAACTGGGAGTCATTGAGCCCTCAGATAGCCCTTGGGCTAGCCCAGTAGTTCTAGTGCCAAAGCCTCACACCCAGGGTGGTAAGAGAGAGATGAGGTTTTGCGTAGACTACAGAGGCCTCAATGCAGTCACTAAGACTGATGCCCACCCAATACCAAGAGCAGATGAGCTTATTGATAAATTGGCTTCTGCCAACTTCTTAAGCACATTTGATTTGACAGCTGGGTATTGGCAAATCAGGTTAGCTGAGGAGGCCAAACCCAAGACAGCATTTTCTACCCCTGGAGGGCATTATCAATTTGTGGTAATGCCCTTTGGACTGAAAAATGCACCTGCCACCTTCCAAAGGTTGGTGAATCAAGTCCTCACTGGGCTGGATGACTTCTGTGCAGCATATCTGGACGATATTGCTGTCTTTAGCTCCACCTGGGAGGATCACCTGGTCCACCTGAGGAAAGTGTTAGAGGCCCTGCAAAAGGCAGGCCTCACTATCAAGGCCACAAAGTGCCAGATAGGGCAGACACAGGTTGTATACCTGGGCCACCTTGTAGGTGGAGGCCAGGTTCAGCCACTGGAGAGTAAGATACAGGCCATCAAGGACTGGGCTCCTCCAATCACCCAGACTCAGGTTCGAGCTTTCTTGGGCCTGACTGGGTACTATAGGAAGTTTGTCAGAAATTATGGGTCCATAGTGACCCCCCTTAATGACCTGACAAGCAAAAAGATGCCAAAGAAAGTTCAGTGGACAGCAAGCTGTCAGAAAGCATTCAATGACCTAAAGCAGGCCATGTGCACAGCACCTATCCTCAAGAGTCCAGATTACTCCAAGCCATTCATTGTCCAAACAGATGCTTCTGAGTTGGGTGTGGGAGCTGTTCTGTCTCAACTGAATTTTGATGGTAATGATCAGCCTATTGCTTTCATTAGTAGAAGGTTGACACCCAGAGAGAAAAATTGGTCAGCTATTGAGAGGGAGGCCTTTGCTGTGGTCTGGGCCCTGAAGAAGCTGAGGGCCTACTTGTTTGGCACTCACTTCACCATTCAGACAGACCATAAGCCCCTCTTGTGGCTAAATCAGATGAAGGGTGAAAACCCCAAACTGCTTAGGTGGTCCATTTCCCTACAGGGGATGGATTTTACAGTGGAGCATAGACCTGGTACTGATCACAGCAATGCTGATGGGCTCTCCAGATATTTCCACTTAGAGCAAGAAGACTCACCTGGTCAAGGTTAGTTTATTGTCCCAAAGTTTGGGGGGGGGGTCATGTAGGAGAGTAGGGTCTGCAATCCTATGATCACCCAGATGTTTGCTTTTTGCTGCACTGGTTTACGACTTTCCCTGGCTGTGGGCCTGCTAATCAGACCCACAGCCTAGCTGTTCTCTCTATCCAAATTGTACTCAGGTACTGAATTGGCACTGGGCCCTCTCCAAGTCCCTGTACCCAGGGCTGAGGTGTACCCAGAAGTCTCCCAGGGGCTGAAGCATGTATTATGCCACCCCTGGATTGACTAACTAAATCTGACACAACTGGCTGCTTGACAGCTGGGGCAAGGTGGTGTAATCACCCTTTGCTTTAGATATAGTATACCTATATCTAACCCTAAAATGGACACACAGATCTCCTATCAGTCACTCCTATGGCAGGCCTTAACAATCCTGAAGGCAGAGTGCTTGGAATCGTGTGAGATGGTGCTCTGGCATGAGCTGAGCCTGTCTGCGGCTTTCGGGATCCATCCCTTAGCCGTTTCCATGATATCGCATACCATATACTCTTAAGTGCATTATAATCCTCGGGGTTATATGCCAACTCTGGTATCGCTTTATCAAAACATGTCGAGTAAGGTGTCATACGAATTGGAATACTAACCCCTCGCCAATTCTGGCGACGGGGTTAGCATTCCACCCTTCTAGAGGGACACGACATGTATGTAACCCCTAACCCCGGTTAAAGTCAGACAGAGCCTTAGCATCCACAAAATGGATGCTGCCACCGAGACACAAGTCTGCCCTCCTGCTGCTGGGAGTCCTCCCAGAGCAGGAAATAAGGACAAAGGGTTTCCTGCCAGGGGCGGTGCCAGCACCGTCCCAGACAGGGTTTTGTGTATTGTAGGTAGGCAGGGCTTTAGAGGAAGGTGACTGCACGTGGCACCCCGGTGCTCACTGTGCATAGGCTGGCTGGAACCAGTTCCAGGGTCACTCCAGACCCTGTGCTGGGGAAAAGCCCGCCAAGGAAGTGGGTGTAACCACCCCCCTCCTAGTCCCACCCATAGGGCAGGACTTAGTCGCGTGCCAGCCCCTTTTTACAGGATAAAGGTAGGAACTGGCCCCCTTCCAAATCAGATCATCTTTGAATCCTGAAACTACTTTCTACGAAAGGAACTCAAGACTTCTTCCTAAGATTTCTCCCTTGTGACTAAGGAGTAGTCACCCTGCATCCGCAGGCACCATCTAAAGAACACTGCGGTCTGCTGCACGTCCTTCCTCCGGAATCCGACTGCCCAGCTCGACGAGAACCGGCTTCCCTGGCACCTCTGACCTCTACCTGCATCATCAGTCACGCTGAGATTCGTGGGTGTGACGAGACCTCGAGGGACCGGCCATCTTCAAGACTGCACGACTTCTTTCCAGCAAGCCCGCCGAGTGAATTCCTGGTGAGTGTTTTGGGGTCCGAGAAGCCCCCACCCTGAGCAGCTCCAGCACCGAAGAGCAGCCCCCCAGCATCTCCACGATCTGCGTGGGGCCCTTCTGCTTTTTACTGCTCACCGCGTTGTTTGGCTACTAGCCCGCTGGCTTGTGGCCTTCCTGACGACGCCCGACGACATTTCTGCTGCTGGTCTGGTTGCTCCAGACTGGCCCTTGTTCCCTTCCAGAAGAGGAGCACCCCGGACCCTCCTGGTCCACTCAAGACGCCATTTTGAGTCCACCGCGTGGGCTTGAATTAGCCAAGGCTTGTTGCCCAATCCTGGGTAACTTCGACGCCGACAGCTTCATCCTTCGTGGGACAGCTCGCACCTCCATCCTGGTCGCCGACAACGCCTCCTGGTCCGAGAGACTGCAGAGCCCAGCAGCGCCCACTCACCTGACTGTGGTGACTTCGCCCGGTGCCATCCTGGTGCCCACTTAATCACTGGCTAGTGATTCAAGAACTTGGTCCCCTCTGCTTTCAGGTTTTCTCCTTCCTTGATCCAGGCTTGGATCCATCGAACTTTCCTTCACTGGTCGCCTGCCAGCAACTTCTTCCTTCCAGGCTCCTGGTCCGGCAACGAGATCCCCGACGTCTTTTCAGACCTATGCAGCTGCAGCCCCTGGGCTAGGTAACTTCGGCACTTCGGTGTCCCAGCATAGCCTCACTATCCTAGGGTCAGGATCCACTGTCGTTTTCTTCCTACCAGGTCGGGTTCGCCCGTGAACACTAACTTTGCCTTTACTAGCTTCCATAGACTTTGTCCCGCATCCCGCGTGAGAGTGCACACTCTGCACCCGAGTCCCCTAGGTCTCCTAGTAGTAATCTAACGATTCCCTAGTCAAGTCCTAGCGATTCCAAAGCCTATTAGAACTGTTACTTACCTGCTAGTAATTTGCATTCCACTTTGAAAGTATATGGTTTTTCGTGCCCCTCGGGCATTTGTGTATAACGTGCTAACTTAAGTATTTTCGTAAGAGTTTTGGTTGTGTGCTTAGCACCCTGTCCTCATAAAGAGCCAGGGTAGTCTTGTTATAAATAAATACACTGTTTATTTTCATAACAACTTGTGTGGTGTCCTTTCACTGGGTGTTCAAGGGGTAATGTGATGGTAAAACAGCTGGCTTAACACGCCCTCTAGAGTCTTAGCCTTAGACTGCTCGTATCCATGCTACTAGGATAGCTGGTCTATAAGGTTGACTTACAACCAATCATCAATAAGGGTTGTTTGGACTGATATATAGTGATCACTAGAATAGTGAGCACTGCACATCAGGCCAACTTCTCACACTCCACATGCCAAATAAAGTCTATTTCACCCCTTCACAGTATCAGGAAAGGCCTCCAGGCACCAAAGTTACTGATACCTGTGACATTTGGTGGTGTTAAGCTTCAAGGAGAAGAAGTCACACCCTCTACCCAGGGTATGGAGCTCAGTGCAGGGTAAGATTTCAGGTTATCCCCCTGGCTGGAGGTGTTAAAGCAAAACACTTCACATGCCCAATAAAGTCTATTTCACCCCTTCACAGTATCAGGAAAGGCCTGCAAGGCCTTGGGCCTACTTCCAGCCTCCAGGCACCAATGTTACTGATACCTGTGACATGTGGTGGTGTTAAGCTTCAAGGGGATGAAGTCACACCTTTTACCCAGGGTTATGGAGCTCAGCGCAGGGTAAGATTTCAGGTTATCGCCCTTGCTTGAGGTGTTAAAGCAAAACACTTCACATGCCCAATAAAGTCTAGTTCACCCCTTCACAGTATCAGGAAAGGCCTGCAAGGCCTTGTGCCTACTTCCAGCCTCCAGGCACCAATGTTACTGATACCTGTGACATTTGGTGGTGTTAAGCTTCAAGGGGATGAAGTCGCACCTTCTACCCAGGGTTATGGAGCTCCACGCAGGGTAAGATTTCAGGCTTCACCCCAGGCTTAAGGCGTGAAAATAGAACAATTACCATACACAACAATGTGTATTTCACCCATTCACAGTATCAGGAAAGGCATGCAAGGCCTTGGGCCTACTTCCAGCCTCCAGTCACCAATGTTACTGACACCTGTGACATTTGGTGGTGTTAAGCTTCAAGGGGATGAAGTCATACCTTTTACCCAGGGTTATGGAGCTCAGCGCAGGGTAAGATTTCAGGTTATCACCCTGGCTTGAGGTGTTAAAGCAAAACACTTCACATTCCCAATAAAGTCTATTTCACCCCTTTCACAGTATCAGGAAAGGCCTGCAAGGCCTTGGGCCTACTTCCAGCCCCCAGGCACTAATGTTACTGACACCTGTGACATTTGGTGGTGTTAAGCTTCAAGGGGAAGAAGTCACACCTTCTACCCAGGGTTATGGAGCTCAGCGCTGGGTAAGATTTCAGGTTATCCCCCTGGCTGGAGGTGTTAAAGCAAAACACTCCACATGCCCAATAAAGTCTATTTCACCCCTTCACAGTATCAGGAAAGGCCTGCAAGGCCTTGGGCCTAGTTCCAGCCCCCAAGCACCAATGTTACTGATACCTGTGACATTTGGTGTTGTTAAGCTTCAAGGGGATGAAGTCACACCTTTTACCCAGGGTTATGGAGCTCAGCGCAGGGTAAGATTTTAGGTTATCCCCCTGGCTGGAGGTGTTTAAGCAAAACACCTAACATGCCCAGTACAGTGTATTTCACACTTTCCCAGTATCAGTAAAGGCCTGCAAGGCCTTGTGCCTACTTCCAGCCTCCAGGCACCAATGTTACTGATATCTGTGACATTTGGTGGTGTTAAGCTTCAAGGGGATGAAGTGCACCTTCTACCCAGGGTTATGGAGCTCCGCGCAGGGTAAGATTTCAGGCTTCACCCCAGGCTTAAGGCGTGAACATAGAACAATTACCATACACAACAATGTGTATTTCACCCATTCACAGTATCAGGAAAGGCCTGCAAGGCCTTGGGCCTACTTCCAGCCTCCAGGCACCAATGTTACTGATACCTGTGACATTTGGTGGTGTTAAGCTTCAAGGGGATGAAGTCACACCTTCTACCCAGGGTTATGGAGCTCAGCGCAGGGTAAGATTTCAGGTTATCGCCCTGGCTTGAGGTGTTAAAGCAAAACACTTCACATGCCCAATAAAGTCTATTTCACTGCTTTCACAGTATCAGGAAAGGCCTGCAAGGCCTTGGGCCTACTTCCAGCCTCCAGGCACCAATTTTCCTGATACCTGTGACATTTGGAGTTGTTAAGCTTCAAGGGGAAGAAGTCACACCTTCTACCCAGGGTTATGGAGCTCAGTGCAGGGTAAGAATTCAGGTTATACCCCTGGCTCGAGGTGTTAAAGCAAAACACTTCACATGCTCAATAAATTGTATTTCACCCCTTCACAGTATCAGGAAAGGCCTGCAAGGCCTTGGGCCTACTTGCAGCCCCCAGGCACCAATGTTACTGACACCTGTGACATTTGGTGGTGTTAAGCTTCAAGGGGAAGAAGTCACACCTTCTACCCAGGGTTATGGAGCTCAGCGCTGGGTAAGATTTCAGGTTATCCCCCTGGCTGGAGGTGTTAAAGCAAAACACTTCACATGCCCATTAAACTCTATTTCACCCCTTCAAAGTATCAGGAAAGGCCTGCAAGGCCTTGTGCCTACTTCCAGCCCCCAGGCACCTATGTTACTGATGCCTGTGACATTTGGTGGTGTTAAGCTTCAAGGGGATGAAGTCACACCTTCTACCCAGGGTTATGGAGCTCAGCGCAGGGTAAGATTTTAGGTTATCCCCCTGGCTGGGGGTGTTTAAGCAAAACACCTCACATACCCAATAAATTGTATTTCACCCCTTCACAGTATCAGGAAAGGCCTGCAAGGCCTTGTGCCTACTTCCAGCCTCCAGGCACCAATGTTACTGATACCTGTGACATTTGGTGGTGTTAAGCTTCAAGGGGATGAAGTCGCACCTTCTACCCAGGGTTATGGAGCTCCACGCAGGGTAAGATTTCAGGCTTCACCCCAGGCTTAAGGCGTGAAAATAGAACAATTACCATACACAACAATGTGTATTTCACCCATTCACAGTATCAGGAAAGGCCTGCAAGGCCTTGGGCCTACTTCCAGCCCCCAGGCACCAATGTTACTCATACCTGTGACATGTGGTGGTGTTACGCTTCAAGGGGATGAAGTCACACCTTTTACCCAGGGTTATGGAGCTCAGCGCAGGGTAAGATTTCAGGTTATCACCCTGGCTTGAGGTGTTAAAGCAAAACACTTCACATGCCCAATAAAGTCTATTTCACCCCTTTCACAGTATCAGGAAAGGCATGCAAGGCCTTGGGCCTACATCCAGCCTCCAGGCACCAATTTTACTGTTACCTGTGACATTTGGAGGTGTTAAGCTTCAAGGGGATTACGTCACACCTTCTACCCAGGGTTATGGAGCTCAGTGCAGGGTAAGAATTCAGGTTATCCCCCTGGCTGGAGGTGTTAAAGCAAAACCATTCACATGCCCAATACATTGTATTTTACCCCTTCACAGTATCAGGAAAGGCCTGCAAGGCCTTGGGCCTACTTCCAGCCCCCAGGCACCAATGTTACTGATACCTGTGACATGTGGGCGGTGTTAAGCTTCAAGGGGATGAAGTCACACCTTTTACCCAGGGTTATGGAGCTCAGCGCAGGGTAAGATTTCAGGTTATCCCCCTGGCTAGAGGTGTTAAAGCAAAACACTTCACATGCCCAATAAAGTCTATTTCACCCCTTCACAGTATCAGGAAAGGCCTGCAAGGCCGTGGGCCTACTTCGAGCCTCCAGGCACCAATTTTACTGATACCTGTGACATTTGGAGGTGTTAAGCTTCAAGGTGATGAAGTCACACCATCTACCCAGGGTTATGGAGCTCAGTGCAGGGTAAGAATTCAGGCTATCCCCCTGGCTGGAGGTGTTTAAGCAAAACACCTCACATGCCCAGTACAGTGTATTTCACCCTTTCCCAGTATCAGGAAAGGCCTGCAAGGCCTTGTGCCTACTTCCAGCCACCAGGCACCAATGTTACTGATACCTGTGACATTTGGTGGTGTTAAGCTTCAAGGGGAAGAAGTCACACTTTCTACCCAGGGTTATGGAGCTCAGTGCAGGGTAAGAATTCAGGTTATCCCCCTGGCTGGAGGTGTATAAGCAAAACACCTCACATGCCCAGTACAGTGTATTTCACCCTTTCCCAGTATCAGAAAGGCCTGCAAGGCCTTGGGCCTACTTCCAGCCTCCAGGCACCAATGTTACTGATACCTGTGACATTTGGTGGTGTTAAGCTTCAAGGGGAAGACGTCACATCTTCAACCCAGGGTTATGGAGCTCAGTGCAGGGTAAGAATGCAGGTTATCCCCCTTGCTGGAGGTGTTAAAGCAAAACACTCCACATGCCCAATAAAGTCTATTTCACCCCTTCACAGTATCAGGAAAAGACTGCAAGGTCTTGGGCCTACTTCCAGCCCCCAGGCACCAATTTTACTGATACCTGTGACATGTAGTGGTGTTAAGCTTCAAGGGGATGAAGTCACACTTTCTACCCAGGGTTATGGAGCTCAGCGCAGGGTAAGAATTCAGGTTATCCCCCTGGCTGGAGGTGTTAAAGCAAATCACTTCACATGCCCATTAAAGTCTATTTCACCCCTTCACAGTATCAGGAAAGGCATGCAAGGCCTTGGGCCTACTTCCAGCCTCCAGGCACCAATTTTACTGATACCTGTGACATTTGGAGGTGTTAAGCTTCAAGGGGATGAAGTCACACCTTCTACCCAGGGTTATGGAGCTCCGCGCAGGGTAAGATTTCAGGCTTCACCCCAGGCTGGAGGCGTGAAAATAGAACAATTACCATACACAGCAATGTGTATTTCACCCATTCACAGTATCAGGAAAGGCCTGCAAGGCCTTGGGCCTACTTCCAGCCTCCAGGCACCAATGTTACTGATACCTGTGACATTTGGTGGTGTTAAGCTTCAAGGGGAAGAAGTCACACCTTCTACCCAGGGTTATGGAGCTCAGCGCAGGGTAACATTTCAGGTTATCCCCCTGGCTTTAGGTGTTAAAGCCAAACACACCACATGCCCAATAATGTCTATTTCACCCCTTCCCAGTATCAGGAAAGGCCTGCAAGGCCTTGGGCCTACTTCCAGCCTCCAGGCACCAATGTTACTGATACCTGTGACATGTGGTGGTGTTAAGCTTCAAGGGGATGAAGTCACACCTTCTACCCAGGGTTATGGAGCTCAGCGGAGGGTAAGAATTCAGGTTATACCCCTGGCTCGAGGTGTTAAAGCAAAACACTTCACATGCCCAATAAATTGTATTTCACCCCTTCACAGTATCAGGAAAGGCCTGCAAGGCCGTGTGCCTACTTCCAGCCTCCAGGCACCAATGTTACTGATATCTGTAACATTTGGTGGCGTTAAGCTTCAAGGGGAAGAAGTCACACATTCTACCCAGTGTTATGGAGCTCAGTGCAGGGTAAGAATTCAGTGTATCCCCCTGGCTGGAGGTGTTAAAGCAAAACACGCCACATGCCCAATAAAGTCTATTTCACCCTTTCACAGTATCAGGAAAGGCCTGCAAGGCCTAGGGCCTACATCTATTCTCCAGGCACCAATTGTACTGATACCTGTGACATTTGGTGTTGTTCAACTTCAAGGGGATGACGTCACACCTTCTACCCAGGGTTATGGAGCTCAGCGCAGGGTAAGATTTCAGCTTTTCACCCCTAGCTGGATGTGTTAAAGCAAAACACTTCTCATGCCCAATAAAGTCTATTTCAACCCTTCACAGTATCAGGAAAGGCCTGCAAGGCCTTGGGCCTACTTCCAGCCTCCAGGCACCTGTTTTTGTGATACTTGTGACATTTGGAGGTGTTCAGCTTCAAGGGGATGAAGTCACACCTTCTACCCAGGGTTATGGAGCTCAGCGCAGGGTAACATTTCAGGTTATCCCCCTGGCTTTAGGTGTTAAAGCCAAACACACCACATGCCCAATAATGTCTATTTCACCCCTTCCCAGTATCAGGAAAGGCCTGCAAGGCCTTGGGCCTACTTCCAGCCTCCAGGCACCAATGTTACTGATACCTGTGACATGTGGTGGTGTTAAGCTTCAAGGGGATGAAGTCACACCTTCTACCCAGGGTTATGGAGCTCAGCGGAGGGTAAGAATTCAGGTTATACCCCTGGCTCGAGGTGTTAAAGCAAAACACTTCACATGCCCAATAAATTGTATTTCACCCCTTCACAGTATCAGGAAAGGCCTGCAAGGCCGTGTGCCTACTTCCAGCCTCCAGGCACCAATGTTACTGATATCTGTAACATTTGGTGGCGTTAAGCTTCAAGGGGAAGAAGTCACACATTCTACCCAGTGTTATGGAGCTCAGTGCAGGGTAAGAATTCAGTGTATCCCCCTGGCTGGAGGTGTTAAAGCAAAACACGCCACATGCCCAATAAAGTCTATTTCACCCTTTCACAGTATCAGGAAAGGCCTGCAAGGCCTAGGGCCTACATCTATTCTCCAGGCACCAATTGTACTGATACCTGTGACATTTGGTGTTGTTCAACTTCAAGGGGATGACGTCACACCTTCTACCCAGGGTTATGGAGCTCAGCGCAGGGTAAGATTTCAGCTTTTCACCCCTAGCTGGATGTGTTGAAGCAAAACACTTCTCATGCCCAATAAAGTCTATTTCAACCCTTCACAGTATCAGGAAAGGCCTGCAAGGCCTTGGGCCTACTTCCAGCCTCCAGGCACCTGTTTTTGTGATACTTGTGACATTTGGAGGTGTTCAGCTTCAAGGGGATGAAGTCACACCTTCTACCCAGGGTTATGGAGCTCAGCGCAGGGTAAGATTTCAGGTTATCCCCCTGGCTTGAGGTGTTAAAGCGAAACACTACACATGCCAAGTAAAGTCTATTTCACCCCTTCACAGTATCAGGAAAAGCCTGCAAGGCCTTGGGCCTACTTCCAGCCTCCAGGCACCAATTTTACTGATGCCTGTGACATTTGGTGGTGTTGAGCTTCAAGGGGATGAAGTCACACCTTTTACCCAGGGTTATGGAGCGCAGCGCAGGGTAAGATTTCAGGTTATCGCCCTGGCTTGAGGTGTTTAAGCAAAACACCTCACATGCCCAGTACAGTGTATTTCACCCTTTCCCAGTATCAGGAAAGGCCTGCAAGGCCTTGTGCCTACTTCCAGCCTCCAGGCACCAATGTTACTGATACCTGTGACATTTGGTGGTGTTAAGCTTCAAGGGGAAGAAGTCACACCTTCTACCCAGGGTTATGGAGCTCAGCGCAGGGTAAGATTTCAGGTTATCCCCCTGGCTTTAGGTGTTAAAGCCAAACACACCACATACCCAATAATGTCTATTTCACCCCTTCCCAGTATCAGGAAAGGCCTGCAAGGCCTTGGGCCTACTTCCAGCCTCCAGGCACCAATGTTACTGATACCTGTGACATGTGGTGGTGTTAAGCTTCAAGGGGATGAAGTCACACCTTTTACCCAGGGTTATGGAGCTCAGTGCAGGGTAAGAATTCAGGTAATCCCCCTGGCTGGAGGTGTTAAAGCACAACATTCCACATGCCCAATAAAGTCTATTTCTGAGGTTCCGTGACGATTTTACCCATGTTTTAATCATTGTCGTAAATACATAATTTTGGTATCAGTGAACCGCAAATGATCCATTTAGTATATCCTGGTGTTTTCGCTATGCTACGAGCAAGAGCACTCCTGTTACCAACACATTTGTGATTTACCCATGGCATCCATCTTAGAACACGGAAGCCATTTTGTATTCCTTGCCCTCACATAGTCAATGGACACGCAATGACCTCTTTTCATTTAAGGACACGTAGGCTTTAACCGGCGATTCACCTTGCTAGTGACACGTGCACCTTAGGCCAGCAACGCTGTGGCAGCATGACTCGGCAAGAGCTGCCTCCCCAGCCTGAGGCCAGTCCTGCTATACTGGTTCTTGTGTTCGTTGGCCTGATCATGATTAGGCGGCCGAAGCTGGTAACCATGCCCATTTACGACCCACAAACATTTCTTATCCTGTCTTTCTATCTTCTGCACCTGGCTCTGCTCCTTTCCTTCTGGGCCTTTATTAGGGGGAGGTAACGAAATTTACGATGAGGCGGTCCGGGTCTTGAATGAGAAATTGACATGGGATTATGATGGAACAGTGGGAACCCCTCATTCGTAATGTTTTGACATCAGATACTGTTGACGATTCCTGTGCAACGCCAAATATTTATTGTTTAAGACACGAATGTTTAGAACTGTGGTAACATGTAAAGAATTTGCCTGAAGCCCAATATTTAGTATATAAGGAGCAACCCTCTTTGTACAAATCGAACAGGCTCCTAGACACTGCCCATGTGTAGTTTCTGTGACTTCTGTGTCCCTGCAGTAATAAACCTTTGGTCTTTGACGCCACCATTGAGAAGCCCGTGTTTCTGTTTGTTTGTGCACCGAGACAGGTGGAACTCCGGGGTCTTCGGGTGTTATCCCTGACACCTCTGGACGGAACCAAAAAAGTCCAGAACTCCAATTGGCGCCCAACGTGGGGCGACGTCATTCGGTACCGGTCCAAAAGCCTGAAGAGTTCGAGGAGCTTCGTGTGAAGATTTCAGAGGGAGGCGCCCCACTTCATCGATCCCGGCATATCGCCAAAGTGGCCCCGACGTCCTCTTCCACGAGGGTTCCCGTTCAGACGGCTGCAGTGGTCCGTTGCCTTGACCGTCGCCCTGTCTTGGACCCGAGGTGCAGTCCTCAGTATGGTGAAACGTGACGGGTTTCTCCTTGGTGACGTCTTCAGTGCCTCAGTTAAGTATTCAGTGGTTGCTAGTTGGTTATTTTGTAAGGGTTGCTCCTGTTTGGATAATCCTTTTAGTTCTCAGTTCAGTTCAGTTCTGTAAGGTTATCACTGGTTATTCTGGTTACGATAATCATTCTGTTCAGTTCAGGTATCGATACAATTGTCAGTTCTGGTAGGCCTAAAATTCTTGGTTCGAGTGCGCATCTTTTCTATTTTGTGTTCTGTTTGTGTTGTGTTCCGGATTATAAAATGGTAAGTCGGAAAAATTGTATGTTGTCTTGTTTTAGTTGCAACAGTGATTCCCAGTTGGAGGACTCGTGTTTGGTTCCTCCGATTGGAACTCCTCTTTATGATCTTTATTGCAAGTTTGGAGTGGGCCCTATCTCTTATAACGAGATATGGATCCACTACACAGAGAAAGATGGTGTCCTTAGTTGGCCACTACATGGTAGTTTTGAACCTGAAGTTCTCGATAATCTAGAAAGAAGGTTGTTTAAGAAGAAAGCCCGGCCGGCAATGTTTGATTCTTTCCGTTATTGGCGAAAAGAATCTAAACAGAGAGAAATTAAAAAGTTGAAGACAAAACAGAAAGAGCAAGAGTTGACTTTAGAACAGTCTGCTAAGCAGCTGCAACTCAACGAGTCTGAGAAAGCGATGGAGGTGGCCAATAGAGAGCATGAACCTGAAAAGTCAGCAGGCAGCCATGTATATGCTCTGTCCTGACAGATGAAGTAGGTACCCCTAGCAGTCAGAAAGGCAGGGGAGGAGTTAGACGGAAATACGTAAGTCTCAACGCACTCACTCCTCCCTAGCTGAGCTCTCGGATTTCTCCCATATCCTTGCAAACAGACTTGACCTCGGTGAGGCACGACCCAGACTGGAGTGGAGCTTTTGTGTTTACTTTCTCCCAAACTAAGACGATACTCTGTAGAATTCCAACTCAAATACACCCGTAATTCATCTTTAGGGTAAGATGGGGAATTATTGACGTCTTTAATCATGTCAATGATTCCCTGAACTAAAGCTTTATTGGCAGAATTGTATTTAGTGGATCGTGGTGGACTCGGAGGATAGGTTTCAAGGGCATATGAAAAAATGGTCTGAAAGGCCTGAAATGATCCATTATAGCTGAAAGGCAAGACTAGATAGGGAATGCCTTTATCCATAGTGTGGGGTATCAGGCCACACACCCAGCAGTCTGTTGTGTTAACTACCAGTTGGTGTTGATGCAAGAGCTGTACGAATGTATTGTTAATAAATTCTGAGCGTCGAGCTTGTTCGTGTTCAGGGAATGAGTGAAAAGAATGCATAGAAGAAACAGTTGAAGTAGTAGGATCAAGGGGAGGTACTGTAGTTACTGGCATGAAGATCAAATGTACGCCAAAGATGATTCCACCCACCAACGTTATCAGAACAATTAAAAATGTAACTGCACATTGCATTAGAAAGCATTTGCTGTGAAGTTTTCTGTACAGTCTATTTCTGCGAACATAAATTACATTCTCTCGTTGCAGCTCAGAAAGTTCCATCTTCTACGACCGTTCGCGACCACTGATGATGTGTACGTAGATGAAAATGCCTCTATCAGCCCTGGGAGTTCCCAGAACTAACAGAAAGATCGACCTTGTGTCTGACCCCCGCAGATTCAACTAGGTACACAGCCACGACCCTACGGCTACCCAGACGGCAAGGCAATTTTAAAACAAAAAGAAACAATACAAAGTATTAGCAAACTTCCTGGCCGGAGGCAATGTATCAAAAATCAAACATATAAAATGGGCAGTTTCCTGCTTTATTTGTCCATATTGCGAGAACGTAAGTTGTATCTCAGTTTTGCAGGAGCTGTCTGATCTGGAAACAGTGTATTTTCAGCCGACGTTGCAATGTTCACGTTTTCAGATGGCAAATGTTCTTTTGGTGCAGATGACAAATGTTCAGTGTTCAAAAGAGCAGTTTCAGGAGGAGAGTCAGAATTTGGTGAATCAGTGATTAGTTTTGCATCGCTGAAAGGTATGAACCTGGGGACTTGTTCCGTTTCAGAGGTACCGATTCCTTTCTTTACCCAGTTATCGTAAGGAAGTGGCAGAGGCACACGTTTGACATGTGTCGTATGGATCCAGTTCTTCCTTCCGGCCACACGAATAGCAGTTCTCGTTGCTAGCAGGACTTGGAAAGGGCCAATGAATCTGGGCTGAAGATTTTTTGTTCTTGCAAAATTTCTGATGACCACCTGATCACCCGGTTTCAGCTGATGGCCTGGACTCTCCGGTGGCTTTGGCAATGCATCGAAAACCTGTTGGTGAATAAGACTCAATTTAGCAGTCAAGTCGAAAAGGTAATCAATTAACATTGGGTATTCCAGCTGCTTAAATTCTTTTGGTCTAGGTACCCCCCAAACATTTGCAGGACGACCAAAAACTATTTCATAAGGACTAAGCCCTACTCTAGAATGTACAGTTGCTCTTGTTGATAGCAAAGCCAAAGGCAATGCGTCTGGCCAGGACAAACCCGTGGATGCTTGTATCTTAGCAAGTTTCAGTTTAAGGGTACCATTGTAACCCTCGACTAAACCCGCGGACTGGGGATGATTCGCACTATGAAACTTCTGTCTAATCCCTAGGCCGACACACACACTCTGCATAACTTTCCCTACGAACTCACTTCCGTTGTCTGACCATACAATCCGTGGCATTCCGTATCTGGGGAAGTATTCTTTAAGAAGAATTTTGGCAGTGGATAAGGCAGTATTGTCCTTCAGTGGGTATGCTTCGATCCATCTGGAGAAAGCACAAACTACCACTAGGACGTATTTCAGATTATTGCAACGATCCATGTGAATGAAGTCTAGCTGGATCACTTCAAAGGGGCAGGAAGGAGGAGCGAAGTGACCTGCAGGTGTGGGGATTCCCTTGCCAGGATTATGCATCAAGCATACCATACAATTTCTCACCACTCTCTCTGCACACTTACTAATCCCATCATTCTTCCAGACTGGAGCCAACATCTTACAAATCCCTTTTGAACTGATGTGCGCTGTTCCATGTGCCATCGTTACTACTGCAAGCACATACGCATCAGGCAACATCCAACGCTGTTGTTCCGACAAATCAATCCAACACCCACTCGAGTCCAATTTACCCGTGCTCTCTTTCCATGCAAGCTTTTCCTCCTCAGTCGCCTCTTTCTGAATTTCTTTCACGCTTTCCACTGTGTCTTCACACATTCCAGACTCAGAAATCCATCTTGCAGACGTTGCAACATACATTCTACTCACCATATTTCTAGCTGTCTGTTTTGCAGTTTCATCGGCAAAAGCATTCCCACGACCAACATCATCCGTGATTGCTTTATGAGCACTGCATTTCACAATCGCAACTTCAGTCGGTAAGGTTAGAGATTCCAACAAGTCATTAACTAGCTGACCATGTTGAATCTTAGTCCCATGGGACGTAATGAAACCTCTTTCTTTCCACAAGCGGCCAAAACTATGGGCCACGCCGAACGCGTACTGACTATCTGTGAACACATTCACTCTCTTTCCCTTAGCTAAGACGCACGCTCTTGTTAGCGCGATCAATTCTGCAGCCTGGGCAGAATTCTGACTCACTCTTGCAGTCTCCACAATCGTACTCAAAGTTGTTACTGCATAAGCAGCAGTCACATCACCATTCTCCAATTTGAAGCAAGACCCGTCAACATACAGCGTGTCATCTGGATCTGACAACGGAGTGTCTTTTAGATCGATTTGTCCTTTTGTTTCTTCCTCGGTTTTGAAATAACAGTCGTGTGGTTCGGAATCACTCGACTCTTGGCTAGTCGGCAACAATGTTGCTGGATTTAATACATTGCATCTCTTGATCTGAATATGACTAGCTAACAGTGTCAGTTCATAACCTGATAATCTAGCACTGGTAAGGTGCTGCGTCTTGGTTCGGTTCATGAGTGTATCCACAGCATGAGGAACCATAACCACTAGTATGTTGTTCATTACTAAACCAGCAGATTGTCGAATGGAAGCTGCAGCTGCGGCTGTAGCTCTCAAGCAACTAGGCAACGCTCTGGCTACCGGATCTAATGTTGATGAAAAATACGCACAAGGGCGTTGTTTATCACCAAATTTCTGCGTCAAAACACTCAATGCACAACCTTCTCTCTCGTGGACATAGAGCGTGAATGGCTTACTGTAGTCGGGTGTACCCAATACAGGTGCTGAACATAGTGCATTTCGCAATTCAGAAAAACTCTGCTGACATTCAGCAGACCATGGCACCGGACTCGGAACACCTTTCCCAGTCAAGGCTACCAATGGTTTTGCTAGAAGAGAAAAATTCGGGATCCATTGCCTACAATATGAGGTAATACCTAAAAAGGCACGTACTTCTCTCTGCGTGCTAGGAACATTCATCTGTGTAATTGCTTTTATTCTCTCTGGGGTCAACTTCCTTCCCTCCTTTGACAAGAGATGACCTAGGTAGGTCACTTCTTGGCAGCAGTATTGCATTTTTGAAGGTGACACCTTGTGATTCAAATCTGACAAGTGATGCAATAAAGAAATCGTAGCTGTTTTGCAAGTTTCCTTGTCATCGGCAGCCACTAGAAGATCATCGACATACTGTACTAAAGCAGAACCACGAGGAAGTACAAAGGAATCTAACTGGCTTTTTAATGCTTGACTGTAAATGGATGGGCTTTCACAATAACCTTGTGGAGCGCGTTTAAATCTGAAGCTTCGTCCTCCTAGAGAGAAACCGAAGATATCTCTGCTTTCCTCGGCTATCGGAATGCTGAAAAAGGCATTTTTCAAGTCGACAACTGAAAACCATGCTGCTGTAGCAGGAATCAACGTTAACAATGCAGTAATGTCTGGAACCACAGGAAACTGTGGAATCACAATTTTATTAACCTCTCTAAGATCAATTACGAACCTATATACTGGAGGTTTTGTTGGGTCAGTTCGTTTCAAAAGAGGCAGTACAGGACTATTACAGACATTTCCTCTAGTCTCTTCTACAACATCTTTCTTGATCAGGTCTTGTACTATCAGTAGGAGCGCACGCTCACCTTCACTAGATATTCTGTATTGCGGAATTCGTGGAAGTTTGACATTTGCTTTCAAAGTTACTACATAGGGTGGAATTTCCAAGAGACCTACATCATTAGGACCAGTCGCCCAAAGAGTATCAGGGAGAGAACGCAGCTCTGGTGGGAGCGCATCCATCGACAAGTACATCGGAGAGATTATTCTTTTACCCAACGTAAGCTGTACTCCTGCTGGAGAACAGTACAATGTCGCGTACAGGCGTTTTAACAAGTCTAAACCAAGCAGATTCTCGTTACAACCTGTCGTCAAAATCAAGGGTGCTTTCAATTGACGGGGTCCAACAGAAATAGACAAAGGACCAGAAACAGGGTTATGAACAGGGGCGCCCGAAAAACCTACTGAAACGTTTGTTGAGCCAGACAAAGGTGCGCCAGGGAGTTTCGCATGTATGATAGAACTTTTTGCTGCACCAGTATCCAACAGAAACGGTTTGACTATACCTGATGTTGCTACCGCGACATAAGGCCCACTCTGATCTACTGGTACTGATACTACTCCCTCTCTTTGTCCATGGCTGTCCTAGTATTCACTTTGCTGAACTTCCTCACTAGCTTCATAATAGTCTTCAACATGATATTGTGGAGACCTATTCTGTTGGGCAGATTGACCATTTCGCTGGTCGAAATAATTAGAGGGGCGATCACTTGTCTGTGGAGGCATAGCACCTCGTCCTCGACCTCTAGAGTTTTGCATAGAACTACCACGACCTCTCTGAGCTGCCGCAGTATTATTTTGCGTTCGAACTGGACACTCACTTTTGTAATGACCTTCCATTTTGCAATAAGCACATTGATTCCATTGGTATTGTGGCCTTTGAAAATTATAATCCGTTCTTTGATAAGACCCTTGCTGCATGTTAGTCTGATTCGTGCGAGGCGGATATGCTTGCTGTAAAAGGACTTTAGTTTTTAAATCTTTCGTCTTTTTATCTGATTTTTCCTTCTCTTCTTTATCCCTATTTTCATAGTACTGGGCAGTCGCAAGTATTTGCGCAGTCGTAGAGACAGCCCACGCACTTTCAGAATTCTTTAATTTACTACTAAGTTCTGGCAACAGATTGTGCACGAATTTATCAACAAATAATCTCTGGCCTCCTTCTGTGCTCATATCCTGACCACTATGATCTACAAAAGTCTCCTCAAATCTTGTGAAAAAGTCGGAGACGCTTTCGTCTTTCTTTTGTTTGCACGCGGACAATTTGTCCCAGTTAACGCGCAATGCTGGCATCAAGGTTTTCATTAAATCGATTATTCTACCAGGCAAATTAGCAATTAAGGGTTCAGGTTTGGAACCACCTATTTGTTGACCATCCGCTGCAATTATAGCTGCCCAATCACCACCTAGGGCAACTGGATGATTCTCTTTACGAATTTTAGCCCAAATTGGTTGTGGTACTACATTACCAAATAGCAGATCTATGTCAGCAAGATTCAATACACAAGCGTCAACTGTTTGAGCCAACTCTTTGTAGTATCCTGCAGGATTTTTCGCGGATCTGGCAAGGCCTGTTTCACTGCTAATACTTCAGCTCGCTTCCATGGAATATGTATCCATACTCTCTGGAATTGGGCCGGAGCGGCTGCAATACCAAGCTGTGCATTAGCTTGTACAGCTTCACGCCAAATTGGTGGAACCTCTCTCATTGGATATTGACGATTTTGTTTCGTACTACGTTTCCCTAACTCTCTTGGTGAACGAAGGGATGGGTCATTCCTATAACTTAAAATCAGTTCCATCGCTTCTTTTATATTTTGACCAACTATCATACCTGTAGCAAACTCTTTCTGAACATTAATTAATTCTCCTAGATTTGATTCAGGGTCATCCTCTTCCAATTCCTCACGTAGAAGGAAACACATTTCATCGAACACATATCGTTGTGTCGGTTCGTTCCATTGCATAAATGTATCTAATACATCTTGTACATTATATCTTCCAACTTTCGAAACCCATCTAAGAGCAGTGGAATCTAATATTCCTCTTTCTTCAGTACTGGGAAGCTGACTACGTCTCTGCACAGAGTCAGAGGTAGGAGTCTTAATCAGAGTTTTATAGAAGGGAGATAGAATATTAGAGACAGAATCAGTGATTCTTCGACGAACAGAAAGCGGAGTCATAATATTAGCAGAAGCAGTAAATAGAGTAGCAGTTGGAACAGATAGATCAGGAACAGTAGGAGTAGCAGGCAAAATAGCTTGTGAATTAGCAGGTGTGAGCGACACAGGCATAGGTAAAGAAGCCGGCAACCCTGGAAGAGGGGTTGGCAAAGGAACATTAATATTGACCACAGGAGGTACAGGAACTTGATTCGGGGGAGCGGGAACAGGGACACCAGGTTGTCCAGCAACCGGTAATTGAACATTCGGTATAGGTGGAGCCGTAGCACCCTGTGCATACGGTGGGGGTGATCGTAACAAATAAGACAACAGGGGATCCTTTTCAGGGTCCTCTACTATCTTAGCCGTACTCGATGGCAAAGCAGGATAGCACTTGTCTATCGCTAAATTACGCTCTCTATCGGCCACCTCCATCGCTTTCTCAGACTCGTTGAGTTGCAGCTGCTTAGCAGACTGTTCTAAAGTCAACTCTTGCTCTTTCTGTTCTTTCTTCAACTTTTTAATTTCTCTCTGTTTAGATTCTTTTCGCCAATAACGAAAAGAATCAAACATTGCCGGCCGGGCTTTCTTCTTAAACAACCTTCTTTCTAGATTATCGAGAACTTCAGGTTCAAAACTACCATGTAGTGGCCAACTAAGGACACCATCTTTCTCTGTGTAGTGGATCCATATCTCGTTATAAGAGATAGGGCCCACTCCAAACTTGCAATAAAGATCATAAAGAGGAGTTCCAATCGGAGGAACCAAACACGAATCCTCCAACTGGGAATCACTGTTGCAACTAAAACAAGACAACATACGATTTTTCCGACTTACCATTTTATAATCCGGAACACAACACAAACAAAACACAAAATAGAAAAGATGCGCACTCGAACCAAGAATTTTAGGCCTACCAGAACTGACAATTGTATTGATACCTGAACTGAACAGAATGATTATCGTAACCAGAATAACCAGTGATAACCTTACAGAACTGAACTGAACTGAGAACTAAAAGGATTATCCAAACAGGAGCAACCCTTACAAAATAACCAACTAGCAACCACTGAATACTTAACTGAGGCACTGAAGACGTCACCAAGGAGAAACCCGTCACGTTTCGCCGTACTGAGGACTGCACCTCGGGTCCAAGACAGGGCGACGGTCAAGGCAACGGACCACTGCAGCCGTCTGAACGGGAACCCTCGTGGAAGAGGACGTCGGGGCCACTTTTGCGATATGCCGGGATCGATGAAGTGGGGCGCCTCCCTCTGAAATCTTCACACGAAGCTCCTCGAACTCTTCAGGCTTTTGGACCGGTACCGAATGACGTCGCCCCACGTTGGGCGCCAATTGGAGTTCTGGACTTTTTGGTTCCGTCCAGAGGTGTCAGGGATAACACCCGAAGACCCCGGAGTTCTACCTGTCTCGGTGCACAAACAAACAGAAACACGGGCTTCTCGATGGTGGCGTCAAAGACCAAAGGTTTATTACTGCAGGGACACAGAAGTCACAGAAACTACACATGGGCAGTATCTAGGAGCCTGTTTCATTTGTACAAAGAGGGTTGTTCCTTATATACTGAATATTGGGCTTCAGGCAAATTCTTCACATGTTAGCACATTCCAAAACCTTTGTATCTTAAACAATAAATATTTGGCGTTGCACAGGAAACGTCAACAATATCTGATGTCAAAACATTACGAACGAGGGGTTCCCACTATTCCATCATAATCCCATGTCAACTTTTCATTCAAGACCCGGACCGCCTCATCGTAAATTTCGTTACCTCCCCCTAATAAAGGCCCAGAAGGAAAGGAGCAGAGCCAGGTGTAGAGATAGAACAGTAGGATAAGAGATGTTTGTGGGTCATAAATGGGCAAGGTTACCAGCTTCGGCCGCCTAATCATGATCAGGCCAACGGACACAAGAACCAGTATAGCAGGACTGGCCTCAGGCTGGGGAGGCAGCTCTTGCCGAGTCATGCTGCCACAGCGTTGCTGGCCTAAGGTGCACCTGTCACTAGCAAGGTGAATCGCCGGTTAAAGCCTACGTGTCCTTAAATGAAAAGAGGTCATTGCGTGTCCATTGACTATGTGAGGGCAAGGAATACAAAATGGCTTCCGTGTTCTAAGATGGATGCCATGGGTAAATCACAAATGTGTTGGTAACAGGAGTGCTCTTGCTCGTAGCATAGCGAAAACACCAGGATATACTAAATGGATCATTTGCGGTTCACTGATACCAAAATTATGTATTTACGACAATGATTAAAACACGGGTAAAATCGTCACGGAACCTCACAGTACAGTGTATTTCACCCTTTCCCAGTATCAGGAAAGGCCTGCAAGGCCTTGTGCCTACTTCCAGCCTCCAGGCACCAATTTTACTGATACCTGTGACATTTGGTGGTGTTAATCTTCAAGGGGATGAAGTTGCACCTTCTACCCAGGGTTATGGAGCTCCGCGCAGGGTAAGATTTCAGTGTATCCCCCTGGCTTGAGGTGTTAAAGCCAAACACTTCACATGCCCATTAAAGTCTATTTCACCCCTTCACAGTATCAGGAAAAGCCTGCAAGGCCGTGGGCCTACTTCGAGCCTCCAGGCACCAATTTTACTGATACCTGTGACATTTGGAGGTGTTAAGCTTCAAGGGGATGAAGTCACACCATCTACCCAGGGTTATGGAGCTCAGTGCAGGGTAAGAATTCAGGCTATCCCCCTGGCTGGAGGTGTTTAAGCAAAACACCTCACATGCCCAGTACAGTGTATTTCACCCTTTCCCAGTATCAGGAAAGGCCTGCAAGGCCTTGTGCCTACTTCCAGCCACCAGGCACCAATGTTACTGATACCTGTGACATTTGGTGGTGTTAAGCTTCAAGGGGAAGAAGTCACACTTTCTACCCAGGGTTATGGAGCTCAGTGCAGGGTAAGAATTCAGGTTATCCCCCTGGCTGGAGGTGTATAAGCAAAACACCTCACATGCCCAGTACAGTGTATTTCACCCTTTCCCAGTATCAGAAAGGCCTGCAAGGCCTTGGGCCTACTTCCAGCCTCCAGGCACCAATGTTACTGATACCTGTGACATTTGGTGGTGTTAAGCTTCAAGGGGAAGACGTCACATCTTCAACCCAGGGTTATGGAGCTCAGTGCAGGGTAAGAATGCAGGTTATCCCCCTTGCTGGAGGTGTTAAAGCAAAACACTCCACATGCCCAATAAAGTCTATTTCACCCCTTCACAGTATCAGGAAAAGACTGCAAGGTCTTGGGCCTACTTCCAGCCCCCAGGCACCAATTTTACTGATACCTGTGACATGTAGTGGTGTTAAGCTTCAAGGGGATGAAGTCACACTTTCTACCCAGGGTTATGGAGCTCAGCGCAGGGTAAGAATTCAGGTTATCCCCCTGGCTGGAGGTGTTAAAGCAAATCACTTCACATGCCCATTAAAGTCTATTTCACCCCTTCACAGTATCAGGAAAGGCATGCAAGGCCTTGGGCCTACTTCCAGCCTCCAGGCACCAATTTTACTGATACCTGTGACATTTGGAGGTGTTAAGCTTCAAGGGGATGAAGTCACACCTTCTACCCAGGGTTATGGAGCTCCGCGCAGGGTAAGATTTCAGGCTTCACCCCAGGCTGGAGGCGTGAAAATAGAACAATTACCATACACAACAATGTGTATTTCACCCATTCACAGTATCAGGAAAGGCCTGCAAGGCCTTGGGCCTACTTCCAGCCTCCAGGCACCAATGTTACTGATACCTGTGACATTTGGTGGTGTTAAGCTTCAAGGGGAAGAAGTCACACCTTCTACCCAGGGTTATGGAGCTCAGCGCAGGGTAAGATTTCAGGTTATCCCCCTGGCTTTAGGTGTTAAAGCCAAACACACCACATGCCCAATAATGTCTATTTCACCCCTTCCCAGTATCAGGAAAGGCCTGCAAGGCCTTGGGCCTACTTCCAGCCTCCAGGCACCAATGTTACTGATACCTGTGACATGTGGTGGTGTTAAGCTTCAAGGGGATGAAGTCACACCTTCTACCCAGGGTTATGGAGCTCAGTGCAGGGTAAGAATTCAGGTTATACCCCTGGCTGGAGGTGTTAAAGCAAAACACTTCACATGCCCAATAAATTGTATTTCACCCCTTCACAGTATCAGGAAAGGCCTGCAAGGCCTTGGGCCTAGTTCCAGCCCCCAAGCACCAATGTTACTGACACCTGTGACATGTGGTGGTGTTAAGCTTCAAGGGTAAGAAGTCACACTTTCTACCCAGGGTTATGGAGCTCAGCACAGGGTAAGATTTTAGGTTATCCCCCTGGCTGGAGGTGTTTAAGCAAAACACCTCACATGCCCAGTACAGTTTATTTCACCCTTTCCCAGTATCAGGATAGTCCTGCAAGGCCTTGTGCCTACTTCCAGCCTCCAGGCACCAATGTTACTGATACCTGTGACATTTGGTGGTGTTAAGCTTCAATGGGATGAAGTCACACTTTCTACCCAGGGTTATGGAGCTCAGCGCGGGGTAAGATTGTAGGTTATCCCCTGGCTGGAGGTGTTTAAGCAAAACACCTCACATGCCCAGTACAGTGTATTTAACCCCTTCACAGTATCAGGAAAGGCCTGCAAGGCCTTGGGCCTACTTCCAGCCCCCAGTCACCAATGTTACTGATACCTGTGACATTTGGTGGTGTTAAGCTTCAAGGGGAAGAAGTCACACCCTCTACCCAGGGTTATGGAGCTCAGTGCATGGTAAGAATTCAGTTTATCCCCCTGGCTGGAGGTGTTAAAGCAAAACACTTCACATGCCCAATAAAGTCTATTTCACCCCTTCACAGTATCAGGAAAGGCCTGCAAGGCCTTGGGCCTACTTCCAGCTTCCAGGCACTAATGTTACTGATACCTGTGACATTTGGTGGTGTTAAGCTTCAAGGGGATGAAGTCACACCTTCTACCCAGGGTTATGGAGCTCAGCGCAGGGTAAGATTTTAGGTTATCCCCCTGGCTGGAGGTGTTTAAGCAAAACACCTCACATGCCCAGTACAGTGTATTTCACCCTTTCCCAGTATCAGTAAAGGCCTGCAAGGCCTTGTGCCTACTTCCAGGCTGGGCAGGTGTGCCTTCTTCCCAAATCTACCGTCGAAAATCAGCTGTGATGCTGGACAGAGGCCTTTGCATCCTTGACTTTCACGAGCGCAATCCCTGTGCTGTTCCTGTGACCTCGAGCTTCTGTATCTTCAGCTGCTGCTCTGATCGGTCTCTGACCTTATATACACACAAGAGGCATGTTCACTCGCATGGAAGCCCCGCCCGTTTGGCCCCGCCCACACACACGCGGTGTGCACCGTCTTCCCGCCATTTACCCACTATGATGGACAGCTCACTCAAGGGACCCCTGCGCACTTCGGCGAGATTGCATAGTAACACACACATTGTCGCTGGAACAAGTTGAAGCTCAAATGCAGTGACTCATTCATCAGCCCAAAAACAATCGTGAGCGTTGGGAGGCTGGGCAGCTGTGCCTTCTTCCCAAATCTACCGTCGAAAATCAGCTGTGATGCTGGACAGAGGCCTTTGCATCCTTGACTTTCAAGAGCGCAATCCCTGTGCTGTTCCTGTGCCCACGAGCTTCTGTATCTTCATCTGCTGCTCTGATCGGTCTCTGACCTTATATACACAGAAGAGGCATGTTCACTCGCATGGAAGCCCCGCCCGTTTGGCCCCGCCCACACACACACACGGTGTACACCGTCTTCCCGCCATTTACCCACTATGATGGACAGTTCACTCAAGGGACCCCTGCGCCCTTCGGCGCGAATGCATAGTAACACACACATTGTCGCTGGAACAAGTTGAAGCTTAAATTCAGTGACTCATTCATCAGCCCAAAAACAATCGTGAGCGTCGTGGAGGCTGGGCAGGTGTGCCTTCTTCCCAAATCTACCGTCGAAAATCAGCTGTGATGCTGGACAGAGGCCTTTGCATCCTTGACTTTCAAGCGCGCAATCCCTGTGCTGTTCCTGTGACCACGAGCTTCTGTATCTTCATCTGCTGCTCTGATCGGTCTCTGACCTTATATACACACAAGAGGCATGTTCACTCGCATGGAAGCCCCGCCCGTTTGGCCCCGCCCACACACACGAGGTGTGCACCCTCTTCCCGCCATTTACCCACTATAATGGACAGCTCACTCAAGGGACCCCTGCGCACTTCGGCGAGATTGCATAGTAACACACACATTGTCGCTGGAACTAGTTGAAGCTCAAATGCAGTGACTCATTCATCAGCCCAAAAACAATCGTGAGCGTTGGGAGGCTGGGCAGCTGTGCCTTCTTCCCAAATCTACCGTCAAAAATCAGCTGTGATGCTGGACAGAGGCCTTTGCATCCTGACTTTCAAGAGCGCAATCCCTGTGCTGTTCCTGTGCCCACGAGCTTCTGTATCTTCATCTGCTGCTCTGATCGGTCTCTGACCTTATATACACACAAGAGGCATGTTCACTCGCATGGAAGCCCCGCCCGTTTGGCCCCGCCCACACACACGCGGTGTGCACCGTCTTCCCGCCATTTACCCACTATGATGGACAGCTCACTCAAGGGACCCCTGCGCCCTTCGGCGCGAATGCATAGTAACACACACCTGGTCGCTGTAGACAACTCTCTGGCACTTTAGGCAGCTGTAGTGTAGTAAAAGCACTATACATTTACCCAACGAGGTAGCACTTACTGATTATCCAGTAGAAAGTACTCCAGTTGAGTAGAGGTATGGCACAAAACGGTGGCGTCTTCTTGAATAAATATGAAGGGCAGGGTCCATTCTGGCACGATGGTCCTGGCACAAAAATTAAACCTCAACAGGAAGCACTTACATATATCATTACAGCATGTGCCCTAGTTGAAGCTGAAATTCAGTGACTCATTCATCAGCCCAAAAACAATCGTGAGCGTCGTGGAGGCTGGGCAGGTGTGCCTTCTTCCCAAATCTACCGTCGAAAATCAGCTGTGATGCTGGACAGAGGCCTTTGCATCCTTGACTTTCACGAGCGCAATCCCTGTGCTGTTCCTGTGACCTCGAGCTTCTGTATCTTCAGCTGCTGCTCTGATCGGTCTCTGACCTTATATACACACAAGAGGCATGTTCACTCGCATGGAAGCCCCGCCCGTTTGGCCCCGCCCACACACACACGGTGTGCACCCTCTTCCCGCCATTTACCCACTATGATGGACTGTTCACTCAAGGGACCCCTGCGCCCTTCGGCGCGAATGCATAGTAACACACACATAGTCGCTGGAACTAGTTGAAGCTCAAATGCAGTGACTCATTCATCAGCCCAAAAACAATCGTGAGCGTTGGGAGGCTGGGCAGATGTGCCTTCTTCCCAAATATACCATCGAAAATCAGCTGTGATGCTGGACAGAGGCCTTTGCATCCTTGACTTTCAAGCGCGCAATCCCTGTGCTGTTCCTGTGACCACGAGCTTCTGTATCTTCATCTGCTGCTCTGATCGGTCTCTGACCTTATATACACACAAGAGGCATGTTCACTCGCATGGAAGCCCCGCCCGTTTGGCCCCGCCCACACACACGAGGTGTGCACCCTCTTCCCGCCATTTACACACTATGATGGACAGTTTACTCAAGGGACCCCTGCGCACTTCGGCGAGATTGCATAGTAACACACATTGTCGCTGGAACTAGTTGAAGCTCAAATGCAGTGACTCATTCATCAGCCCAAAAACAATCGTGAGCGTTGTGGAGGCTGGGCAGGTGTGCCTTCTTCCCAAATCTACCGTCGAAAATCAGCTGTGATGCTGGACAGAGGCCTTTGCATCCTTGACTTTCAAGAGCGCAATCCATGTGCTGTTCCTGTGACCTCGAGCTTCTGTATCTTCAGCTGCTGCTCTGATCGGTCTCTGACCTTATATACACACAAGAGGCATGTTCACTCGCATGGAAGCCCCGCCCGTTTGGCCCCGCCCACACACACACGGTGTGCACCCTCTTCCCGCCATTTACCCACTATGATGGACAGCTCACTCAAGGGACCCCTGCGCACTTCGGCGCGATTGCATAGTAACACACACATAGTCGCTGGAACTAGTTGAAGCTCAAATGCAGTGACTCATTCATCAGCCCAAAAACAATCGTGAGCGTTGGGAGGCTGGGCATATGTGCCTTCTTCCCAAATATACCATCGAAAATCAGCTGTGATGCTGGACAGAGGCCTTTGCATCCTTGACTTTCAAGCGCGCAATCCCTGTGCTGTTCCTGTGACCACGAGCTTCTGTATCTTCATCTGCTGCTCTGATCGGTCTCTGACCTTATATACACACAAGAGGCATGTTCACTCGCATGGAAGCCCCGCCCGTTTGGCCCCGCCCACACACACGAGGTGTGCACCCTCTTCCCGCCATTTACACACTATGATGGACAGCTTACTCAAGGGACCCCTGCGCACTTCGGCGAGATTGCATAGTAACACACATTGTCGCTGGAACTAGTTGAAGCTCAAATGCAGTGACTCATTCATCAGCCCAAAAACAATCGTGAGCGTTGGGAGGCTGGGCAGCTGTGCCTTCTTCCCAAATCTACCGTCAAAAATCAGCTGTGATGCTGGACAGAGGCCTTTGCATCCTTGACTTTCAAGAGCGCAATCCCTGTGCTGTTCCTGTGACCACGAGCTTCTGTATCTTCAGCTGCTGCTCTGATCGGTCTCTGACCTTATATACACACAAGAGGCATGTTCACTCGCATGGAAGACCCGCCCGTTTGGCCCCGCCCACACACACGCGGTGTGCACCGTCTTCCCGCCATTTACCCACTATGATGGACAGTTCACTCAAGGGACCCCTGCGCACTGCGGCGCGATTGCATAGTAACACACACTTGGTCGCTGGAACTAGTTGAAGCTCAAATGCAGTGACTCATTCATCAGCCCAAAAACAATCGTGAGCGTCGTGGAGGCTGGGCAGGTGTGCCTTCTTCCCAAATCTACCGTCGAAAATCAGCTGTGATGCTGGACAGAGGCCTTTGCATCCTTGACTTTCAAGAGCGCAATCCCTGTGCTGTTCCTGTGACCTCGAGCTTCTGTATCTTCAGCTGCTGCTCTGATCGGTCTCTGACATTATATACACACAAGAGGCATGTTCACTCGCATGGAAGCCCCGCCCGTTTGGCCCCGCCCACACACACACGGTGTGCACCCTCTTCCCGCCATTTACCCACTATGATGGACAGCTCACTCAAGGGACCCCTGCGCACTTCGGCGCGATTGCATAGTAACACACACATAGTCGCTGGAACTAGTTGAAGCTCAAAAGCAGTGACTCATTCATCAGCCCAAAAACAATCGTGAGCGTTGGGAGGCTGGGCAGATGTGCCTTCTTCCCAAATATACCATCGAAAATCAGCTGTGATGCTGGACAGAGGCCTTTGCATCCTTGACTTTCAAGAGCGCAATCCCTGTGCTGTTCCTGTGCCCACGAGCTTCTGTATCTTCATCTGCTGCTCTGATCGGTCTCTGACCTTATATACACACAAGAGGCATGTTCACTCGCATGGAAGCCCCGCCCGTTTGGCCCCGCCCACACACACACGGTGTGCACCGTCTTCCCGCCATTTACCCACTATGATGGACAGCTCACTCAAGGGACCCCTGCGCCCTTCGGCGCGAATGCATAGTAACACACACCTGGTCGCTGTAGACAACTCTCTGGCACTTTAGGCAGCTGTAGTGTAGTAAAAGCACTATACATTTACCCAACGAGGTAGCACTTACTGATTATCCAGTAGAAAGTACTCCAGTTGAGTAGAGGTATGGCACAAAACGGTGGCGTCTTCTTGAATAAATATGAAGGGCAGGGTCCATTCTGGCACGATGGTCCTGGCACAAAAATTAAACCTCAACAGGAAGCACTTACAGATATCATTACAGCATGTGCCCTAGTTGAAGCTTAAATTCAGTGACTCATTCATCAGCCCAAAAACAATCGTGAGCGTCGTGGAGGCTGGGCAGGTGTGCCTTCTTCCCAAATCTACCGTCGAAAATCAGCTGTGATGCTGGACAGAGGCCTTTGCATCCTTGACTTTCAAGAGCGCAATCCATGTGCTGTTCCTGTGACCTCGAGCTTCTGTATCTTCAGCTGCTGCTCTGATCGGTCTCTGACCTTATATACACACAAGAGGCATGTTCACTCGCATGGAAGCCCCGCCCGTTTGGCCCCGCCCACACACACACAGTGTGCACCCTCTTCCCGCCATTTACCCACTATGATGGACAGCTCACTCAAGGGACCCCTGCGCACTTCGGCGCGATTGCATAGTAACACACACATAGTCGCTGGAACTAGTTGAAGCTCAAATGCAGTGACTCATTCATCAGCCCAAAAACAATCGTGAGCGTTGGGAGGCTGGGCAGATGGGCCTTCTTCCCAAATATACCATCGAAAATCAGCTGTGATGCTGGACAGAGGCCTTTGCATCCTTGACTTTCAAGCGCGCAATCCCTGTGCTGTTCCTGTGACCACGAGCTTCTGTATCTTCATCTGCTGCTCTGATCGGTCTCTGACCTTATATACACACAAGAGGCATGTTCACTCGCATGGAAGCCCCGCCCGTTTGGCCCCGCCCACACACACGAGGTGTGCACCCTCTTCCCGCCATTTACACACTATGATGGACAGCTTACTCAAGGGACCCCTGCGCACTTCGGCGAGATTGCATAGTAACACACATTGTCGCTGGAACTAGTTGAAGCTCAAATGCAGTGACTCATTCATCAGCCCAAAAACAATCGTGAGCGTTGGGAGGCTGGGCAGCTGTGCCTTCTTCCCAAATCTACCGTCAAAAATCAGCTGTGATGCTGGACAGAGGCCTTTGCATCCTTGACTTTCAAGAGCGCAATCCCTGTGCTGTTCCTGTGACCACGAGCTTCTGTATCTTCAGCTGCTGCTCTGATCGGTCTCTGACCTTATATACACACAAGAGGCATGTTCACTTGCATGGAAGCCCCGCCCGTTTGGCCCCGCCCACACACACGCGGTGTGCACCGTCTTCCCACCATTTACCCACTATGATGGACAGCTCACTCAAGGGACCCCTGCGCACTTCGGCGAGATTGCATAGTAACACACACATTGTCGCTGGAACAAGTTGAAGCTCAAATGCAGTGACTCATTCATCAGCCCAAAAACAATCGTGAGCGTTGGGAGGCTGGGCAACTGTGCCTTCTTCCCAAATCTACCGTCGAAAATCAGCTGTGATGCTGGACAGAGGCCTTTGCATCCTTGACTTTCAAGAGCGCAATCCCTGTGCTGTTCCTGTGACCACGAGCTTCTGTATCTTCAGCTGCTGCTCTGATCGGTCTCTGACCTTATATACACACAAGAGGCATGTTCACTCGCATGGAAGCCCCGCCCGTTTGGCCCCGCCCACACACACGCGGTGTGCACCGTCTTCCCGCCATTTACCCACTATGATGGACAGCTCACTCAAGGGACCCCTGCGCCCTTCGGCGCGAATGCATAGTAACACACACCTGGTCGCTGTAGACAACTCTCTGGCACTTTAGGCAGCTGTAGTGTAGTAAAAGCACTATACATTTACCCAACGAGGTAGCACTTACTGATTATCCAGTAGAAAGTACTCCAGTTGAGTAGAGGTATGGCACAAAACGGTGGCGTCTTCTTGAATAAATATGAAGGGCAGGGTCCATTCTGGCACGATGGTCCTGGCACAAAAATTAAACCTCAACAGGAAGCACTTACAGATATCATTACAGCATGTGCCCTAGTTGAAGCTTAAATTCAGTGACTCATTCATCAGCCCAAAAACAATCGTGAGCGTCGTGGAGGCTGGGCAGGTGTGCCTTCTTCCCAAATCTACCGTCGAAAATCAGCTGTGATGCTGGACAGAGGCCTTTGCATCCTTGACTTTCAAGAGCGCAATCCCTGTGCTGTTCCTGTGACCTCGAGCTTCTGTATCTTCAGCTGCTGCTCTGATCGGTCTCTGACCTTATATACACACAAGAGGCATGTTCACTCGCATGGAAGCCCCGCCCGTTTGGCCCCGCCCACACACACACGGTGTGCACCCTCTTCCCGCCATTTACCCACTATGATGGACAGCTCACTCAAGGGACCCCTGCGCCCTTCGGCGCGATTGCATAGTAACACACACATTGTCGCTGGAACAAGTTGAAGCTTAAATTCAGTGACTCATTCATCAGCCCAAAAACAATCGTGAGCGTCGTGGAGGCTGGGCAGGTGTGCCTTCTTCCCAAATCTACCGTCGAAAATCAGCTGTGATGCTGGCCAGAGGCATTTGCATCCTTGACTTTCACGAGCGCAATCCCTGTGCTGTTCCTGTGACCTCGAGCTTCTGTATCTTCAGCTGCTGCTCTGATCGGTCTCTGACATTATATACACACAAGAGGCATGTTCACTCGCATGGAAGCCCCGCCCGTTTGGCCCCGCCCACACACACACGGTGTGCACCCTCTTCCCGCCATTTACCCACTATGATGGACAGCTCACTCAAGGGACCCCTGCGCACTTCGGCGCGATTGCATAGTAACACACACCTGGTCGCTGTAGACAACTCTCTGGCACTTTAGGCAGCTGTAGTGTAGTAAAAGCACTATACATTTACCCAACGAGGTAGCACTTACTGATTATCCAGTAGAAATTACTCCAGTTGAGTAGAGGTATGGCACAAAACGGTGGCGTCTTCTTGAATAAATATGAAGGGCAGGGTCCATTCTGGCACGATGGTCCTGGCACAAAAATTAAACCTCAACAGGAAGCACTTACAGATATCATTACAGCATGTGCCCTAGTTGAAGCTTAAATTCAGTGACTCATTCATCAGCCCAAAAACAATCGTGAGCGTCGTGGAGGCTGGGCAGGTGTGCCTTCTTCCCAAATCTACCGTCGAAAATCAGCTGTGATGCTGGACAGAGGCCTTTGCATCCTTGACTTTCAAGAGCGCAATCCATGTGCTGTTCCTGTGACCTCGAGCTTCTGTATCTTCAGCTGCTGCTCTGATCGGTCTCTGACCTTATATACACACAAGAGGCATGTTCACTCGCATGGAAGCCCCGCCCGTTTGGCCCCGCCCACACACACACGGTGTGCACCCTCTTCCCGCCATTTACCCACTATGATGGACAGCTCACTCAAGGGACCCCTGCGCACTTCGGCGCGATTGCATAGTAACACACACATAGTCGCTGGAACTAGTTGAAGCTCAAATGCAGTGACTCATTCATCAGCCCAAAAACAATCGTGAGCGTTGGGAGGCTGGGCATATGTGCCTTCTTCCCAAATATACGATCGAAAATCAGCTGTGATGCTGGACAGAGGCCTTTGCATCCTTGACTTTCAAGCGCGCAATCCCTGTGCTGTTCCTGTTGACCACGAGCTTCTGTATCTTCATCTGCTGCTCTGATCGGTCTCTGACCTTATATACACACAAGAGGCATGTTCACTCGCATGGAAGCCCCGCCCGTTTGGCCCCGCCCACACACACGAGGTGTGCACCCTCTTCCCGCCATTTACACACTATGATGGACAGCTTACTCAAGGGACCCCTGCGCACTTCGGCGAGATTGCATAGTAACACACATTGTCGCTGGAACTAGTTGAAGCTCAAATGCAGTGACTCATTCATCAGCCCAAAAACAATCGTGAGCGTTGGGAGGCTGGGCAGCTGTGCCTTCTTCCCAAATCTACCGTCAAAAATCAGCTGTGATGCTGGACAGAGGCCTTTGCATCCTTGACTTTCAAGAGCGCAATCCCTGTGCTGTTCCTGTGACCACGAGCTTCTGTATCTTCAGCTGCTGCTCTGATCGGTCTCTGACCTTATATACACACAAGAGGCATGTTCACTCGCATGGAAGCCCCGCCCGTTTGGCCCCGCCCACACACACGCGGTGTGCACCGTCTTCCCACCATTTACCCACTATGATGGACAGCTCACTCAAGGGACCCCTGCGCACTTCGGCGAGATTGCATAGTAACACACACATTGTCGCTGGAACAAGTTGAAGCTCAAATGCAGTGACTCATTCATCAGCCCAAAAACAATCGTGAGCGTTGGGAGGCTGGGCAGCTGTGCCTTCTTCCCAAATCTACCGTCGAAAATCAGCTGTGATGCTGGACAGAGGCCTTTGCATCCTTGACTTTCAAGAGTGCAATCCCTGTGCTGTTCCTGTGCCCACGAGCTTCTGTATCTTCATCTGCTGCTCTGATCGGTCTCTGACCTTATATACACACAAGAGGCATGTTCACTCGCATGGAAGACCCGCCCGTTTGGCCCCGCCCACACACACGCGGTGTGCACCGTCTTCCCGCCATTTACCCACTATGATGGACAGTTCACTCAAGGGACCCCTGCGCACTGCGGCGCGATTGCATAGTAACACACACTTGGTCGCTGGAACTAGTTGAAGCTCAAATGCAGTGACTCATTCATCAGCCCAAAAACAATCGTGAGCGTCGTGGAGGCTGGGCAGGTGTGCCTTCTTCCCAAATCTACCGTCGAAAATCAGCTGTGATGCTGGACAGAGGCCTTTGCATCCTTGACTTTCAAGAGCGCAATCCCTGTGCTGTTCCTGTGACCTCGAGCTTCTGTATCTTCAGCTGCTGCTCTGATCGGTCTCTGACCTTATATACACACAAGAGGCATGTTCACTCGCATGGAAGCCCCGCCCGTTTGGCCCCGCCCACACACACGAGGTGTGCACCCTCTTCCCGCCATTTACACACTATGATGGACAGCTTACTCAAGGGACCCCTGCGCACTTCGGCGAGATTGCATAGTAACACACATTGTCGCTGGAACTAGTTGAAGCTCAAATGCAGTGACTCATTCATCAGCCCAAAAACAATCGTGAGCGTTGGGAGGCTGGGCAGCTGTGCCTTCTTCCCAAATCTACCGTCAAAAATCAGCTGTGATGCTGGACAGAGGCCTTTGCATCCTTGACTTTCAAGAGCGCAATCCCTGTGCTGTTCCTGTGACCACGAGCTTCTGTATCTTCAGCTGCTGCTCTGATCGGTCTCTGACCTTATATACACACAAGAGGCATGTTCACTCGCATGGAAGCCCCGCCCGTTTGGCCCCGCCCACACACACGCGGTGTGCACCGTCTTCCCGCCATTTACCCACTATGATGGACAGCTCACTCAAGGGACCCCTGCGCCCTTCGGCGCGAATGCATAGTAACACACACCTGGTCGCTGTAGACAACTCTCTGGCACTTTAGGCAGCTGTAGTGTAGTAAAAGCACTATACATTTACCCAACGAGGTAGCACTTACTGATTATCCAGTAGAAAGTACTCCAGTTGAGTAGAGGTATGGCACAAAACGGTGGCGTCTTCTTGAATAAATATGAAGGGCAGGGTCCATTCTGGCACGATGGTCCTGGCACAAAAATTAAACCTCAACAGGAAGCACTTACAGATATCATTACAGCATGTGCCCTAGTTGAAGCTTAAATTCAGTGACTCATTCATCAGCCCAAAAACAATCGTGAGCGTCGTGGAGGCTGGGCAGGTGTGCCTTCTTCCCAAATCTACCGTCGAAAATCAGCTGTGATGCTGGACAGAGGCCTTTGCATCCTTGACTTTCAAGAGCGCAATCCCTGTGCTGTTCCTGTGACCTCGAGCTTCTGTATCTTCAGCTGCTGCTCTGATCGGTCTCTGACCTTATATACACACAAGAGGCATGTTCACTCGCATGGAAGCCCCGCCCGTTTGGCCCCGCCCACACACACACGGTGTGCACCCTCTTCCCGCCATTTACCCACTATGATGGACAGCTCACTCAAGGGACCCCTGCGCCCTTCGGCGCGATTGCATAGTAACACACACATTGTCGCTGGAACAAGTTGAAGCTTAAATTCAGTGACTCATTCATCAGCCCAAAAACAATCGTGAGCGTCGTGGAGGCTGGGCAGGTGTGCCTTCTTCCCAAATCTACCGTCGAAAATCAGCTGTGATGCTGGCCAGAGGCATTTGCATCCTTGACTTTCACGAGCGCAATCCCTGTGCTGTTCCTGTGACCTCGAGCTTCTGTATCTTCAGCTGCTGCTCTGATCGGTCTCTGACATTATATACACACAAGAGGCATGTTCACTCGCATGGAAGCCCCGCCCGTTTGGCCCCGCCCACACACACACGGTGTGCACCCTCTTCCCGCCATTTACCCACTATGATGGACAGCTCACTCAAGGGACCCCTGCGCACTTCGGCGCGATTGCATAGTAACACACACATAGTCGCTGTAGACAACTCTCTGGCACTTTAGGCAGCTGTAGTGTAGTAAAAGCACTATACATTTACCCAACGAGGTAGCACTTACTGATTATCCAGTAGAAATTACTCCAGTTGAGTAGAGGTATGGCACAAAACGGTGGCGTCTTCTTGAATAAATATGAAGGGCAGGGTCCATTCTGGCACGATGGTCCTGGCACAAAAATTAAACCTCAACAGGAAGCACTTACAGATATCATTACAGCATGTGCCCTAGTTGAAGCTTAAATTCAGTGACTCATTCATCAGCCCAAAAACAATCGTGAGCGTCGTGGAGGCTGGGCAGGTGTGCCTTCTTCCCAAATCTACCGTCGAAAATCAGCTGTGATGCTGGACAGAGGCCTTTGCATCCTTGACTTTCAAGAGCGCAATCCATGTGCTGTTCCTGTGACCTCGAGCTTCTGTATCTTCAGCTGCTGCTCTGATCGGTCTCTGACCTTATATACACACAAGAGGCATGTTCACTCGCATGGAAGCCCCGCCCGTTTGGCCCCGCCCACACACACACGGTGTGCACCCTCTTCCCGCCATTTACCCACTATGATGGACAGCTCACTCAAGGGACCCCTGCGCACTTCGGCGCGATTGCATAGTAACACACACATAGTCGCTGGAACTAGTTGAAGCTCAAATGCAGTGACTCATTCATCAGCCCAAAAACAATCGTGAGCGTTGGGAGGCTGGGCATATGTGCCTTCTTCCCAAATATACGATCGAAAATCAGCTGTGATGCTGGACAGAGGCCTTTGCATCCTTGACTTTCAAGCGCGCAATCCCTGTGCTGTTCCTGTTGACCACGAGCTTCTGTATCTTCATCTGCTGCTCTGATCGGTCTCTGACCTTATATACACACAAGAGGCATGTTCACTCGCATGGAAGCCCCGCCCGTTTGGCCCCGCCCACACACACGAGGTGTGCACCCTCTTCCCGCCATTTACACACTATGATGGACAGCTTACTCAAGGGACCCCTGCGCACTTCGGCGAGATTGCATAGTAACACACATTGTCGCTGGAACTAGTTGAAGCTCAAATGCAGTGACTCATTCATCAGCCCAAAAACAATCGTGAGCGTTGGGAGGCTGGGCAGCTGTGCCTTCTTCCCAAATCTACCGTCAAAAATCAGCTGTGATGCTGGACAGAGGCCTTTGCATCCTTGACTTTCAAGAGCGCAATCCCTGTGCTGTTCCTGTGACCACGAGCTTCTGTATCTTCAGCTGCTGCTCTGATCGGTCTCTGACCTTATATACACACAAGAGGCATGTTCACTCGCATGGAAGCCCCGCCCGTTTGGCCCCGCCCACACACACGCGGTGTGCACCGTCTTCCCACCATTTACCCACTATGATGGACAGCTCACTCAAGGGACCCCTGCGCACTTCGGCGAGATTGCATAGTAACACACACATTGTCGCTGGAACAAGTTGAAGCTCAAATGCAGTGACTCATTCATCAGCCCAAAAACAATCGTGAGCGTTGGGAGGCTGGGCAGCTGTGCCTTCTTCCCAAATCTACCGTCGAAAATCAGCTGTGATGCTGGACAGAGGCCTTTGCATCCTTGACTTTCAAGAGTGCAATCCCTGTGCTGTTCCTGTGCCCACGAGCTTCTGTATCTTCATCTGCTGCTCTGATCGGTCTCTGACCTTATATACACACAAGAGGCATGTTCACTCGCATGGAAGACCCGCCCGTTTGGCCCCGCCCACACACACGCGGTGTGCACCGTCTTCCCGCCATTTACCCACTATGATGGACAGTTCACTCAAGGGACCCCTGCGCACTGCGGCGCGATTGCATAGTAACACACACTTGGTCGCTGGAACTAGTTGAAGCTCAAATGCAGTGACTCATTCATCAGCCCAAAAACAATCGTGAGCGTCGTGGAGGCTGGGCAGGTGTGCCTTCTTCCCAAATCTACCGTCGAAAATCAGCTGTGATGCTGGACAGAGGCCTTTGCATCCTTGACTTTCAAGAGCGCAATCCCTGTGCTGTTCCTGTGACCTCGAGCTTCTGTATCTTCAGCTGCTGCTCTGATCGGTCTCTGACATTATATACACACAAGAGGCATGTTCACTCGCATGGAAGCCCCGCTCGTTTGGCCCCGCCCACACACACACGGTGTGCACCCTCTTCCCGCCATTTACCCACTATGATGGACAGCTCACTCAAGGGACCCCTGCGCACTTCGGCGCGATTGCATAGTAACACACACATAGTCGCTGGAACTAGTTGAAGCTCAAAAGCAGTGACTCATTCATCAGCCCAAAAACAATCGTGAGCGTTGGGAGGCTGGGCAGATGTGCCTTCTTCCCAAATATACCATCGAAAATCAGCTGTGATGCTGGACAGAGGCCTTTGCATCCTTGACTTTCAAGAGCGCAATCCCTGTGCTGTTCCTGTGCCCACGAGCTTCTGTATCTTCATCTGCTGCTCTGATCGGTCTCTGACCTTATATACACACAAGAGGCATGTTCACTCGCATGGAAGCCCCGCCCGTTTGGCCCCGCCCACACACACACGGTGTGCACCGTCTTCCCGCCATTTACCCACTATGATGGACAGCTCACTCAAGGGACCCCTGCGCCCTTCGGCGCGAATGCATAGTAACACACACCTGGTCGCTGTAGACAACTCTCTGGCACTTTAGGCAGCTGTAGTGTAGTAAAAGCACTATACATTTACCCAACGAGGTAGCACTTACTGATTATCCAGTAGAAAGTACTCCAGTTGAGTAGAGGTATGGCACAAAACGGTGGCGTCTTCTTGAATAAATATGAAGGGCAGGGTCCATTCTGGCACGATGGTCCTGGCACAAAAATTAAACCTCAACAGGAAGCACTTACAGATATCATTACAGCATGTGCCCTAGTTGAAGCTTAAATTCAGTGACTCATTCATCAGCCCAAAAACAATCGTGAGCGTCGTGGAGGCTGGGCAGGTGTGCCTTCTTCCCAAATCTACCGTCGAAAATCAGCTGTGATGCTGGACAGAGGCCTTTGCATCCTTGACTTTCAAGAGCGCAATCCATGTGCTGTTCCTGTGACCTCGAGCTTCTGTATCTTCAGCTGCTGCTCTGATCGGTCTCTGACCTTATATACACACAAGAGGCATGTTCACTCGCATGGAAGCCCCGCCCGTTTGGCCCCGCCCACACACACACAGTGTGCACCCTCTTCCCGCCATTTACCCACTATGATGGACAGCTCACTCAAGGGACCCCTGCGCACTTCGGCGCGATTGCATAGTAACACACACATAGTCGCTGGAACTAGTTGAAGCTCAAATGCAGTGACTCATTCATCAGCCCAAAAACAATCGTGAGCGTTGGGAGGCTGGGCAGATGGGCCTTCTTCCCAAATATACCATCGAAAATCAGCTGTGATGCTGGACAGAGGCCTTTGCATCCTTGACTTTCAAGCGCGCAATCCCTGTGCTGTTCCTGTGACCACGAGCTTCTGTATCTTCATCTGCTGCTCTGATCGGTCTCTGACCTTATATACACACAAGAGGCATGTTCACTCGCATGGAAGCCCCGCCCGTTTGGCCCCGCCCACACACACGAGGTGTGCACCCTCTTCCCGCCATTTACACACTATGATGGACAGCTTACTCAAGGGACCCCTGCGCACTTCGGCGAGATTGCATAGTAACACACATTGTCGCTGGAACTAGTTGAAGCTCAAATGCAGTGACTCATTCATCAGCCCAAAAACAATCGTGAGCGTTGGGAGGCTGGGCAGCTGTGCCTTCTTCCCAAATCTACCGTCAAAAATCAGCTGTGATGCTGGACAGAGGCCTTTGCATCCTTGACTTTCAAGAGCGCAATCCCTGTGCTGTTCCTGTGACCACGAGCTTCTGTATCTTCAGCTGCTGCTCTGATCGGTCTCTGACCTTATATACACACAAGAGGCATGTTCACTCGCATGGAAGCCCCGCCCGTTTGGCCCCGCCCACACACACGCGGTGTGCACCGTCTTCCCACCATTTACCCACTATGATGGACAGCTCACTCAAGGGACCCCTGCGCACTTCGGCGAGATTGCATAGTAACACACACATTGTCGCTGGAACAAGTTGAAGCTCAAATGCAGTGACTCATTCATCAGCCCAAAAACAATCGTGAGCGTTGGGAGGCTGGGCAACTGTGCCTTCTTCCCAAATCTACCGTCGAAAATCAGCTGTGATGCTGGACAGAGGCCTTTGCATCCTTGACTTTCAAGAGCGCAATCCCTGTGCTGTTCCTGTGACCACGAGCTTCTGTATCTTCAGCTGCTGCTCTGATCGGTCTCTGACCTTATATACACACAAGAGGCATGTTCACTCGCATGGAAGCCCCGCCCGTTTGGCCCCGCCCACACACACGCGGTGTGCACCGTCTTCCCGCCATTTACCCACTATGATGGACAGCTCACTCAAGGGACCCCTGCGCCCTTCGGCGCGAATGCATAGTAACACACACCTGGTCGCTGTAGACAACTCTCTGGCACTTTAGGCAGCTGTAGTGTAGTAAAAGCACTATACATTTACCCAACGAGGTAGCACTTACTGATTATCCAGTAGAAAGTACTCCAGTTGAGTAGAGGTATGGCACAAAACGGTGGCGTCTTCTTGAATAAATATGAAGGGCAGGGTCCATTCTGGCACGATGGTCCTGGCACAAAAATTAAACCTCAACAGGAAGCACTTACAGATATCATTACAGCATGTGCCCTAGTTGAAGCTTAAATTCAGTGACTCATTCATCAGCCCAAAAACAATCGTGAGCGTCGTGGAGGCTGGGCAGGTGTGCCTTCTTCCCAAATATACCATCGAAAATCAGCTGTGATGCTGGACAGAGGCATTTGCATCCTTGACTTTCACGAGCGCAATCCCTGTGCTGTTCCTGTGACCTCGAGCTTCTGTATCTTCAGCTGCTGCTCTGATCGCTCTCTGACCTTTTATACACACAAGAGGCATGTTCACTCGCATGGAAGCCCCGCCCGTTTGTCCCCGCCCACTCACACGCGGTGTGCACCGTCTTCCCGCCATTTACCCACTATGATGGACAGTTCACTCAAGGGACCCCTGCGCACTTCGGCGCGATTGCATAGTAACACACACTTGGTCGCTGGAACTAGTTGAAGCTCAAATGCAGTGACTCATTCATCAGCCCAAAAACAATCGTGAGCGTCGTGGAGGCTGGGCAGGTGTGCCTTCTTCCCAAATCTACCGTCGAAAATCAGCTGTGATGCTGGACAGAGGCCTTTGCATCCTTGACTTTCAAGAGCGCAATCCCTGTGCTGTTCCTGTGACCTCGAGCTTCTGTATCTTCATCTGCTGCTCTGATCGGTCTCTGACATTATATACACACAAGAGGCATGTTCACTCGCATGGAAGCCCCGCCCGTTTGGCCCCGCCCACACACACACGGTGTGCACCCTCTTCCCGCCATTTACCCACTATGATGGACAGCTCACTCAAGGGACCCCTGCGCACTTCGGCGCGATTGCATAGTAACACACACCTGGTCGCTGTAGACAACTCTCTGGCACTTTAGGCAGCTGTAGTGTAGTAAAAGCACTATACATTTACCCAACGAGGTAGCACTTACTGATTATCCAGTAGAAAGTACTCCAGTTGAGTAGAGGTATGGCACAAAACGGTGGCGTCTTCTTGAATAAATATGAAGGGCAGGGTCCATTCTGGCACGATGGTCCTGGCACAAAAATTAAACCTCAACAGGAAGCACTTACAGATATCATTACAGCATGTGCCCTAGTTGAAGCTTAAATTCAGTGACTCATTCATCAGCCCAAAAACAATCGTGAGCGTCGTGGAGGCTGGGCAGGTGTGCCTTCTTCCCAAATCTACCGTCGAAAATCAGCTGTGATGCTGGACAGAGGCCTTTGCATCCTTGACTTTCACGATCGCAATCCCTGTGCTGTTCCTGTGACCTCGAGCTTCTGTATCTTCAGCTGCTGCTCTGATCGGTCTCTGACCTTATATACACACAAGAGGCATGTTCACTCGCATGGAAGCCCCGCCCGTTTGGCCCCGCCCACACACACACGGTGTGCACCCTCTTCCCGCCATTTACCCACTATGATGGACAGCTCACTCAAGGGACCCCTGCGCACTTCGGCGCGATTGCATAGTAACACACACATAGTCGCTGGAACTAGTTGAAGCTCAAATGCAGTGCCTCATTCATCAGCCCAAAAACAATCGTGAGCGTTGGGAGGCTGGGCAGATGGGCCTTCTTCCCAAATATACCATCGAAAATCAGCTGTGATGCTGGACAGAGGCCTTTGCATCCTTGACTTTCAAGCGCGCAATCCCTGTGCTGTTCCTGTGACCACGAGCTTCTGTATCTTCATCTGCTGCTCTGATCGGTCTCTGACCTTATATACACACAAGAGGCATGTTCACTCGCATGGAAGCCCCGCCCGTTTGGCCCCGCCCACACACACGAGGTGTGCACCCTCTTCCCGCCATTTACACACTATGATGGACAGCTTACTCAAGGGACCCCTGCGCACTTCGGCGAGATTGCATAGTAACACACATTGTCGCTGGAACTAGTTGAAGCTCAAATGCAGTGACTCATTCATCAGCCCAAAAACAATCGTGAGCGTTGGGAGGCTGGGCAGCTGTGCCTTCTTCCCAAATCTACCGTCAAAAATCAGCTGTGATGCTGGACAGAGGCCTTTGCATCCTTGACTTTCAAGAGCGCAATCCCTGTGCTGTTCCTGTGACCACGAGCTTCTGTATCTTCAGCTGCTGCTCTGATCGGTCTCTGACCTTATATACACACAAGAGGCATGTTCACTCGCATGGAAGCCCCGCCCGTTTGGCCCCGCCCACACACACGCGGTGTGCACCGTCTTCCCACCATTTACCCACTATGATGGACAGCTCACTCAAGGGACCCCTGCGCACTTCGGCGAGATTGCATAGTAACACACACATTGTCGCTGGAACAAGTTGAAGCTCAAATGCAGTGACTCATTCATCAGCCCAAAAACAATCGTGAGCGTTGGGAGGCTGGGCAGCTGTGCCTTCTTCCCAAATCTACCGTCGAAAATCAGCTGTGATGCTGGACAGAGGCCTTTGCATCCTTGACTTTCAAGAGTGCAATCCCTGTGCTGTTCCTGTGCCCACGAGCTTCTGTATCTTCATCTGCTGCTCTGATCGGTCTCTGACCTTATATACACACAAGAGGCATGTTCACTCGCATGGAAGACCCGCCCGTTTGGCCCCGCCCACACACACGCGGTGTGCACCGTCTTCCCGCCATTTACCCACTATGATGGACAGTTCACTCAAGGGACCCCTGCGCACTGCGGCGCGATTGCATAGTAACACACACTTGGTCGCTGGAACTAGTTGAAGCTCAAATGCAGTGACTCATTCATCAGCCCAAAAACAATCGTGAGCGTCGTGGAGGCTGGGCAGGTGTGCCTTCTTCCCAAATCTACCGTCGAAAATCAGCTGTGATGCTGGACAGAGGCCTTTGCATCCTTGACTTTCAAGAGCGCAATCCCTGTGCTGTTCCTGTGACCTCGAGCTTCTGTATCTTCAGCTGCTGCTCTGATCGGTCTCTGACCTTATATACACACAAGAGGCATGTTCACTCGCATGGAAGCCCCGCCCGTTTGGCCCCGCCCACACACACGAGGTGTGCACCCTCTTCCCGCCATTTACACACTATGATGGACAGCTTACTCAAGGGACCCCTGCGCACTTCGGCGAGATTGCATAGTAACACACATTGTCGCTGGAACTAGTTGAAGCTCAAATGCAGTGACTCATTCATCAGCCCAAAAACAATCGTGAGCGTTGGGAGGCTGGGCAGCTGTGCCTTCTTCCCAAATCTACCGTCAAAAATCAGCTGTGATGCTGGACAGAGGCCTTTGCATTCTTGACTTTCAAGAGCGCAATCCCTGTGCTGTTCCTGTGACCACGAGCTTCTGTATCTTCAGCTGCTGCTCTGATCGGTCTCTGACCTTATATACACACAAGAGGCATGTTCACTTGCATGGAAGCCCCGCCCGTTTGGCCCCGCCCACACACACGCGGTGTGCACCGTCTTCCCACCATTTACCCACTATGATGGACAGCTCACTCAAGGGACCCCTGCGCACTTCGGCGAGATTGCATAGTAACACACACATTGTCGCTGGAACAAGTTGAAGCTCAAATGCAGTGACTCATTCATCAGCCCAAAAACAATCGTGAGCGTTGGGAGGCTGGGCAACTGTGCCTTCTTCCCAAATCTACCGTCGAAAATCAGCTGTGATGCTGGACAGAGGCCTTTGCATCCTTGACTTTCAAGAGCGCAATCCCTGTGCTGTTCCTGTGACCACGAGCTTCTGTATCTTCAGCTGCTGCTCTGATCGGTCTCTGACCTTATATACACACAAGAGGCATGTTCACTCGCATGGAAGCCCCGCCCGTTTGGCCCCGCCCACACACACGCGGTGTGCACCGTCTTCCCGCCATTTACCCACTATGATGGACAGCTCACTCAAGGGACCCCTGCGCCCTTCGGCGCGAATGCATAGTAACACACACCTGGTCGCTGTAGACAACTCTCTGGCACTTTAGGCAGCTGTAGTGTAGTAAAAGCACTATACATTTACCCAACGAGGTAGCACTTACTGATTATCCAGTAGAAAGTACTCCAGTTGAGTAGAGGTATGGCACAAAACGGTGGCGTCTTCTTGAATAAATATGAAGGGCAGGGTCCATTCTGGCACGATGGTCCTGGCACAAAAATTAAACCTCAACAGGAAGCACTTACAGATATCATTACAGCATGTGCCCTAGTTGAAGCTTAAATTCAGTGACTCATTCATCAGCCCAAAAACAATCGTGAGCGTCGTGGAGGCTGGGCAGGTGTGCCTTCTTCCCAAATCTACCGTCGAAAATCAGCTGTGATGCTGGACAGAGGCCTTTGCATCCTTGACTTTCAAGAGCGCAATCCCTGTGCTGTTCCTGTGACCTCGAGCTTCTGTATCTTCAGCTGCTGCTCTGATCGGTCTCTGACCTTATATACACACAAGAGGCATGTTCACTCGCATGGAAGCCCCGCCCGTTTGGCCCCGCCCACACACACACGGTGTGCACCCTCTTCCCGCCATTTACCCACTATGATGGACAGCTCACTCAAGGGACCCCTGCGCCCTTCGGCGCGATTGCATAGTAACACACACATTGTCGCTGGAACAAGTTGAAGCTTAAATTCAGTGACTCATTCATCAGCCCAAAAACAATCGTGAGCGTCGTGGAGGCTGGGCAGGTGTGCCTTCTTCCCAAATCTACCGTCGAAAATCAGCTGTGATGCTGGCCAGAGGCATTTGCATCCTTGACTTTCACGAGCGCAATCCCTGTGCTGTTCCTGTGACCTCGAGCTTCTGTATCTTCAGCTGCTGCTCTGATCGGTCTCTGACATTATATACACACAAGAGGCATGTTCACTCGCATGGAAGCCCCGCCCGTTTGGCCCCGCCCACACACACACGGTGTGCACCCTCTTCCCGCCATTTACCCACTATGATGGACAGCTCACTCAAGGGACCCCTGCGCACTTCGGCGCGATTGCATAGTAACACACACATAGTCGCTGTAGACAACTCTCTGGCACTTTAGGCAGCTGTAGTGTAGTAAAAGCACTATACATTTACCCAACGAGGTAGCACTTACTGATTATCCAGTAGAAATTACTCCAGTTGAGTAGAGGTATGGCACAAAACGGTGGCGTCTTCTTGAATAAATATGAAGGGCAGGGTCCATTCTGGCACGATGGTCCTGGCACAAAAATTAAACCTCAACAGGAAGCACTTACAGATATCATTACAGCATGTGCCCTAGTTGAAGCTTAAATTCAGTGACTCATTCATCAGCCCAAAAACAATCGTGAGCGTCGTGGAGGCTGGGCAGGTGTGCCTTCTTCCCAAATCTACCGTCGAAAATCAGCTGTGATGCTGGACAGAGGCCTTTGCATCCTTGACTTTCAAGAGCGCAATCCATGTGCTGTTCCTGTGACCTCGAGCTTCTGTATCTTCAGCTGCTGCTCTGATCGGTCTCTGACCTTATATACACACAAGAGGCATGTTCACTCGCATGGAAGCCCCGCCCGTTTGGCCCCGCCCACACACACACGGTGTGCACCCTCTTCCCGCCATTTACCCACTATGATGGACAGCTCACTCAAGGGACCCCTGCGCACTTCGGCGCGATTGCATAGTAACACACACATAGTCGCTGGAACTAGTTGAAGCTCAAATGCAGTGACTCATTCATCAGCCCAAAAACAATCGTGAGCGTTGGGAGGCTGGGCATATGTGCCTTCTTCCCAAATATACGATCGAAAATCAGCTGTGATGCTGGACAGAGGCCTTTGCATCCTTGACTTTCAAGCGCGCAATCCCTGTGCTGTTCCTGTTGACCACGAGCTTCTGTATCTTCATCTGCTGCTCTGATCGGTCTCTGACCTTATATACACACAAGAGGCATGTTCACTCGCATGGAAGCCCCGCCCGTTTGGCCCCGCCCACACACACGAGGTGTGCACCCTCTTCCCGCCATTTACACACTATGATGGACAGCTTACTCAAGGGACCCCTGCGCACTTCGGCGAGATTGCATAGTAACACACATTGTCGCTGGAACTAGTTGAAGCTCAAATGCAGTGACTCATTCATCAGCCCAAAAACAATCGTGAGCGTTGGGAGGCTGGGCAGCTGTGCCTTCTTCCCAAATCTACCGTCAAAAATCAGCTGTGATGCTGGACAGAGGCCTTTGCATCCTTGACTTTCAAGAGCGCAATCCCTGTGCTGTTCCTGTGACCACGAGCTTCTGTATCTTCAGCTGCTGCTCTGATCGGTCTCTGACCTTATATACACACAAGAGGCATGTTCACTCGCATGGAAGCCCCGCCCGTTTGGCCCCGCCCACACACACGCGGTGTGCACCGTCTTCCCACCATTTACCCACTATGATGGACAGCTCACTCAAGGGACCCCTGCGCACTTCGGCGAGATTGCATAGTAACACACACATTGTCGCTGGAACAAGTTGAAGCTCAAATGCAGTGACTCATTCATCAGCCCAAAAACAATCGTGAGCGTTGGGAGGCTGGGCAGCTGTGCCTTCTTCCCAAATCTACCGTCGAAAATCAGCTGTGATGCTGGACAGAGGCCTTTGCATCCTTGACTTTCAAGAGTGCAATCCCTGTGCTGTTCCTGTGCCCACGAGCTTCTGTATCTTCATCTGCTGCTCTGATCGGTCTCTGACCTTATATACACACAAGAGGCATGTTCACTCGCATGGAAGACCCGCCCGTTTGGCCCCGCCCACACACACGCGGTGTGCACCGTCTTCCCGCCATTTACCCACTATGATGGACAGTTCACTCAAGGGACCCCTGCGCACTGCGGCGCGATTGCATAGTAACACACACTTGGTCGCTGGAACTAGTTGAAGCTCAAATGCAGTGACTCATTCATCAGCCCAAAAACAATCGTGAGCGTCGTGGAGGCTGGGCAGGTGTGCCTTCTTCCCAAATCTACCGTCGAAAATCAGCTGTGATGCTGGACAGAGGCCTTTGCATCCTTGACTTTCAAGAGCGCAATCCCTGTGCTGTTCCTGTGACCTCGAGCTTCTGTATCTTCAGCTGCTGCTCTGATCGGTCTCTGACATTATATACACACAAGAGGCATGTTCACTCGCATGGAAGCCCCGCTCGTTTGGCCCCGCCCACACACACACGGTGTGCACCCTCTTCCCGCCATTTACCCACTATGATGGACAGCTCACTCAAGGGACCCCTGCGCACTTCGGCGCGATTGCATAGTAACACACACATAGTCGCTGGAACTAGTTGAAGCTCAAAAGCAGTGACTCATTCATCAGCCCAAAAACAATCGTGAGCGTTGGGAGGCTGGGCAGATGTGCCTTCTTCCCAAATATACCATCGAAAATCAGCTGTGATGCTGGACAGAGGCCTTTGCATCCTTGACTTTCAAGAGCGCAATCCCTGTGCTGTTCCTGTGCCCACGAGCTTCTGTATCTTCATCTGCTGCTCTGATCGGTCTCTGACCTTATATACACACAAGAGGCATGTTCACTCGCATGGAAGCCCCGCCCGTTTGGCCCCGCCCACACACACACGGTGTGCACCGTCTTCCCGCCATTTACCCACTATGATGGACAGCTCACTCAAGGGACCCCTGCGCCCTTCGGCGCGAATGCATAGTAACACACACCTGGTCGCTGTAGACAACTCTCTGGCACTTTAGGCAGCTGTAGTGTAGTAAAAGCACTATACATTTACCCAACGAGGTAGCACTTACTGATTATCCAGTAGAAAGTACTCCAGTTGAGTAGAGGTATGGCACAAAACGGTGGCGTCTTCTTGAATAAATATGAAGGGCAGGGTCCATTCTGGCACGATGGTCCTGGCACAAAAATTAAACCTCAACAGGAAGCACTTACAGATATCATTACAGCATGTGCCCTAGTTGAAGCTTAAATTCAGTGACTCATTCATCAGCCCAAAAACAATCGTGAGCGTCGTGGAGGCTGGGCAGGTGTGCCTTCTTCCCAAATCTACCGTCGAAAATCAGCTGTGATGCTGGACAGAGGCCTTTGCATCCTTGACTTTCAAGAGCGCAATCCATGTGCTGTTCCTGTGACCTCGAGCTTCTGTATCTTCAGCTGCTGCTCTGATCGGTCTCTGACCTTATATACACACAAGAGGCATGTTCACTCGCATGGAAGCCCCGCCCGTTTGGCCCCGCCCACACACACACAGTGTGCACCCTCTTCCCGCCATTTACCCACTATGATGGACAGCTCACTCAAGGGACCCCTGCGCACTTCGGCGCGATTGCATAGTAACACACACATAGTCGCTGGAACTAGTTGAAGCTCAAATGCAGTGACTCATTCATCAGCCCAAAAACAATCGTGAGCGTTGGGAGGCTGGGCAGATGGGCCTTCTTCCCAAATATACCATCGAAAATCAGCTGTGATGCTGGACAGAGGCCTTTGCATCCTTGACTTTCAAGCGCGCAATCCCTGTGCTGTTCCTGTGACCACGAGCTTCTGTATCTTCATCTGCTGCTCTGATCGGTCTCTGACCTTATATACACACAAGAGGCATGTTCACTCGCATGGAAGCCCCGCCCGTTTGGCCCCGCCCACACACACGAGGTGTGCACCCTCTTCCCGCCATTTACACACTATGATGGACAGCTTACTCAAGGGACCCCTGCGCACTTCGGCGAGATTGCATAGTAACACACATTGTCGCTGGAACTAGTTGAAGCTCAAATGCAGTGACTCATTCATCAGCCCAAAAACAATCGTGAGCGTTGGGAGGCTGGGCAGCTGTGCCTTCTTCCCAAATCTACCGTCAAAAATCAGCTGTGATGCTGGACAGAGGCCTTTGCATCCTTGACTTTCAAGAGCGCAATCCCTGTGCTGTTCCTGTGACCACGAGCTTCTGTATCTTCAGCTGCTGCTCTGATCGGTCTCTGACCTTATATACACACAAGAGGCATGTTCACTCGCATGGAAGCCCCGCCCGTTTGGCCCCGCCCACACACACGCGGTGTGCACCGTCTTCCCACCATTTACCCACTATGATGGACAGCTCACTCAAGGGACCCCTGCGCACTTCGGCGAGATTGCATAGTAACACACACATTGTCGCTGGAACAAGTTGAAGCTCAAATGCAGTGACTCATTCATCAGCCCAAAAACAATCGTGAGCGTTGGGAGGCTGGGCAACTGTGCCTTCTTCCCAAATCTACCGTCGAAAATCAGCTGTGATGCTGGACAGAGGCCTTTGCATCCTTGACTTTCAAGAGCGCAATCCCTGTGCTGTTCCTGTGACCACGAGCTTCTGTATCTTCAGCTGCTGCTCTGATCGGTCTCTGACCTTATATACACACAAGAGGCATGTTCACTCGCATGGAAGCCCCGCCCGTTTGGCCCCGCCCACACACACGCGGTGTGCACCGTCTTCCCGCCATTTACCCACTATGATGGACAGCTCACTCAAGGGACCCCTGCGCCCTTCGGCGCGAATGCATAGTAACACACACCTGGTCGCTGTAGACAACTCTCTGGCACTTTAGGCAGCTGTAGTGTAGTAAAAGCACTATACATTTACCCAACGAGGTAGCACTTACTGATTATCCAGTAGAAAGTACTCCAGTTGAGTAGAGGTATGGCACAAAACGGTGGCGTCTTCTTGAATAAATATGAAGGGCAGGGTCCATTCTGGCACGATGGTCCTGGCACAAAAATTAAACCTCAACAGGAAGCACTTACAGATATCATTACAGCATGTGCCCTAGTTGAAGCTTAAATTCAGTGACTCATTCATCAGCCCAAAAACAATCGTGAGCGTCGTGGAGGCTGGGCAGGTGTGCCTTCTTCCCAAATATACCATCGAAAATCAGCTGTGATGCTGGACAGAGGCATTTGCATCCTTGACTTTCACGAGCGCAATCCCTGTGCTGTTCCTGTGACCTCGAGCTTCTGTATCTTCAGCTGCTGCTCTGATCGCTCTCTGACCTTTTATACACACAAGAGGCATGTTCACTCGCATGGAAGCCCCGCCCGTTTGTCCCCGCCCACTCACACGCGGTGTGCACCGTCTTCCCGCCATTTACCCACTATGATGGACAGTTCACTCAAGGGACCCCTGCGCACTTCGGCGCGATTGCATAGTAACACACACTTGGTCGCTGGAACTAGTTGAAGCTCAAATGCAGTGACTCATTCATCAGCCCAAAAACAATCGTGAGCGTCGTGGAGGCTGGGCAGGTGTGCCTTCTTCCCAAATCTACCGTCGAAAATCAGCTGTGATGCTGGACAGAGGCCTTTGCATCCTTGACTTTCAAGAGCGCAATCCCTGTGCTGTTCCTGTGACCTCGAGCTTCTGTATCTTCATCTGCTGCTCTGATCGGTCTCTGACATTATATACACACAAGAGGCATGTTCACTCGCATGGAAGCCCCGCCCGTTTGGCCCCGCCCACACACACACGGTGTGCACCCTCTTCCCGCCATTTACCCACTATGATGGACAGCTCACTCAAGGGACCCCTGCGCACTTCGGCGCGATTGCATAGTAACACACACCTGGTCGCTGTAGACAACTCTCTGGCACTTTAGGCAGCTGTAGTGTAGTAAAAGCACTATACATTTACCCAACGAGGTAGCACTTACTGATTATCCAGTAGAAAGTACTCCAGTTGAGTAGAGGTATGGCACAAAACGGTGGCGTCTTCTTGAATAAATATGAAGGGCAGGGTCCATTCTGGCACGATGGTCCTGGCACAAAAATTAAACCTCAACAGGAAGCACTTACAGATATCATTACAGCATGTGCCCTAGTTGAAGCTTAAATTCAGTGACTCATTCATCAGCCCAAAAACAATCGTGAGCGTCGTGGAGGCTGGGCAGGTGTGCCTTCTTCCCAAATCTACCGTCGAAAATCAGCTGTGATGCTGGACAGAGGCCTTTGCATCCTTGACTTTCACGATCGCAATCCCTGTGCTGTTCCTGTGACCTCGAGCTTCTGTATCTTCAGCTGCTGCTCTGATCGGTCTCTGACCTTATATACACACAAGAGGCATGTTCACTCGCATGGAAGCCCCGCCCGTTTGGCCCCGCCCACACACACACGGTGTGCACCCTCTTCCCGCCATTTACCCACTATGATGGACAGCTCACTCAAGGGACCCCTGCGCACTTCGGCGCGATTGCATAGTAACACACACATAGTCGCTGGAACTAGTTGAAGCTCAAATGCAGTGCCTCATTCATCAGCCCAAAAACAATCGTGAGCGTTGGGAGGCTGGGCAGATGGGCCTTCTTCCCAAATATACCATCGAAAATCAGCTGTGATGCTGGACAGAGGCCTTTGCATCCTTGACTTTCAAGCGCGCAATCCCTGTGCTGTTCCTGTGACCACGAGCTTCTGTATCTTCATCTGCTGCTCTGATCGGTCTCTGACCTTATATACACACAAGAGGCATGTTCACTCGCATGGAAGCCCCGCCCGTTTGGCCCCGCCCACACACACGAGGTGTGCACCCTCTTCCCGCCATTTACACACTATGATGGACAGCTTACTCAAGGGACCCCTGCGCACTTCGGCGAGATTGCATAGTAACACACATTGTCGCTGGAACTAGTTGAAGCTCAAATGCAGTGACTCATTCATCAGCCCCAAAACAATCGTGAGCGTTGGGAGGCTGGGCAGCTGTGCCTTCTTCCCAAATCTACCGTCAAAAATCAGCTGTGATGCTGGACAGAGGCCTTTGCATCCTTGACTTTCAAGAGCGCAATCCCTGTGCTGTTCCTGTGACCACGAGCTTCTGTATCTTCAGCTGCTGCTCTGATCGGTCTCTGACCTTATATACACACAAGAGGCATGTTCACTCGCATGGAAGCCCCGCCCGTTTGGCCCCGCCCACACACACGCGGTGTGCACCGTCTTCCCACCATTTACCCACTATGATGGACAGCTCACTCAAGGGACCCCTGCGCACTTCGGCGAGATTGCATAGTAACACACACATTGTCGCTGGAACAAGTTGAAGCTCAAATGCAGTGACTCATTCATCAGCCCAAAAACAATCGTGAGCGTTTGGAGGCTGGGCAGCTGTGCCTTCTTCCCAAATCTACCGTCGAAAATCAGCTGTGATGCTGGACAGAGGCCTTTGCATCCTTGACTTTCAAGAGCGCAATCCCTGTGCTGTTCCTGTGACCACGAGCTTCTGTATCTTCAGCTGCTGCTCTGATCGGTCTCTGACCTTATATACACACAAGAGGCATGTTCACTCGCATGGAAGACCCGCCCGTTTGGCCCCGCCCACACACACGCGGTGTGCACCGTCTTCCCGCCATTTACCCACTATGATGGACAGTTCACTCAAGGGACCCCTGCGCACTTCGGCGCGATTGCATAGTAACACACACTTGGTCGCTGGAACTAGTTGAAGCTCAAATGCAGTGACTCATTCATCAGCCCAAAAACAATCGTGAGCGTCGTGGAGGCTGGGCAGGTGTGCCTTCTTCCCAAATCTACCGTCGAAAATCAGCTGTGATGCTGGACAGAGGCCTTTGCATCCTTGACTTTCAAGAGCGCAATCCCTGTGCTGTTCCTGTGACCTCGAGCTTCTGTATCTTCAGCTGCTGCTCTGATCGGTCTCTGACATTATATACACACAAGAGGCATGTTCACTCGCATGGAAGCCCCGCCCGTTTGGCCCCGCCCACACACACACCGTGTGCACCCTCTTCCCGCCATTTACCCACTATGATGGACAGCTCACTCAAGGGACCCCTGCGCACTTCGGCGCGATTGCATAGTAACACACACATAGTCGCTGGAACTAGTTGAAGCTCAAAAGCAGTGACTCATTCATCAGCCCAAAAACAATCGTGAGCGTTGGGAGGCTGGGCAGCTGTGCCTTCTTCCCAAATCTACCGTCGAAAATCAGCTGTGATGCTGGACAGAGGCCTTTGCATCCTTGACTTTCAAGAGCGCAATCCCTGTGTTGTTCCTGTGCCCACGAGCTTCTGTATCTTCATCTGCTGCTCTGATCGGTCTCTGACCTTTTATACACACAAGAGGCATGTTCACTCGCATGGAAGCCCCGCCCGTTTGGCCCCGCCCACACACACACGCGGTGTGCACCGTCTTCCCGCCATTTACCCACTATGATGGACAGCTCACTCAAGGGACCCCTGCGCCCTTCGGCGCGAATGCATAGTAGCACACACCTGGTCGCTGTAGACAACTCTCTGGCACTTTAGGCAGCTGTAGTGTAGTAAAAGCACTATACATTTACCCAACGAGGTAGCACTTACTGATTATCCAGTAGAAAATACTCCAGTTGAGTAGAGGTATGGCACAAAACGGTGGCGTCTTCTTGAATAAATATGAAGGGCAGGGTCCATTCTGGCACGATGGTCCTGGCACAAAAATTAAACCTCAACAGGAAGCACTTACAGATATCATTACAGCATGTGCCCTAGTTGAAGCTTAAATTCAGTGACTCATTCATCAGCCCAAAAACAATCGTGAGCGTCGTGAAGGCTGGGCAGGTGTGCCTTCTTCCCAAATCTACCGTCGAAAATCAGCTGTGATGCTGGACAGAGGCCTTTGCATCCTTGACTTTCAAGAGCGCAATCCATGTGCTGTTCCTGTGACCTCGAGCTTCTGTATCTTCAGCTGCTGCTCTGATCGGTCTCTGACCTTATATACACACAAGTGGCATGTTCACTCGCATGGAAGCCCCGCCCGTTTGGCCCCGCCCACACACACACGGTGTGCACCCTCTTCCCGCCATTTACCCACTATGATGGACAGCTCACTCAAGGGACCCCTGCGCACTTCGGCGCGATTGCATAGTAACACACACATAGCCGCTGGAACTAGTTGAAGCTCAAATGCAGTGACTCATTCATCAGCCCAAAAACAATCGTGAGCGTTGGGAGGCTGGGCAGCTGTGCCTTCTTCCCAAATATACCGTCAAAAATCAGCTGTGATGCTGGACAGAGGCCTTTGCATCCTTGACTTTCAAGAGCGCAATCCCTGTGCTGTTCCTGTGACCACGAGCTTCTGTATCTTCAGCTGCTGCTCTGATCGGTCTCTGACCTTATATACACACAAGAGGCATGTTCACTCGCATGGAAGCCCCGCCCGTTTGGCCCCGCCCACACACACGCGGTGTGCACCGTCTTCCCACCATTTACCCACTATGATGGACAGCTCACTCAAGGGACCCCTGCGCACTTCGGCGAGATTGCATAGTAACACACACATTGTCGCTGGAACAAGTTGAAGCTCAAATGCAGTGACTCATTCATCAGCCCAAAAACAATCGTGAGCGTTGGGAGGCTGGGCAGCTGTGCCTTCTTCCCAAATCTACCGTCGAAAATCAGCTGTGATGCTGGACAGAGGCCTTTGCATCCTTGACTTTCAAGAGTGCAATCCCTGTGCTGTTCCTGTGCCCACGAGCTTCTGTATCTTCATCTGCTGCTCTGATCGGTCTCTGACCTTATATACACACAAGAGGCATGTTCACTCGCATGGAAGACCCGCCCGTTTGGCCCCGCCCACACACACGCGGTGTGCACCGTCTTCCCGCCATTTACCCACTATGATGGACAGTTCACTCAAGGGACCCCTGCGCACTTCGGCGCGATTGCATAGTAACACACACTTGGTCGCTGGAACTAGTTGAAGCTCAAATGCAGTGACTCATTCATCAGCCCAAAAACAATCGTGAGCGTCGTGGAGGCTGGGCAGGTGTGCCTTCTTCCCAAATCTACCGTCGAAAATCAGCTGTGATGCTGGACAGAGGCCTTTGCATCCTTGACTTTCAAGAGCGCAATCCCTGTGCTGTTCCTGTGCCCACGAGCTTCTGTATCTTCATCTGCTGCTCTGATCGGTCTCTGACCTTATATACACACAAGAGGCATGTTCACTCGCATGGAAGCCCCGCCCGTTTGGCCCCGCCCACACACACGCGGTGTGCACCGTCTTCCCGCCATTTACCCACTATGATGGACAGCTCACTCAAGGGACCCCTGCGCCCTTCGGCGCGAATGCATAGTAACACACACCTGGTCGCTGTAGACAACTCTCTGGCACTTTAGGCAGCTGTAGTGTAGTAAAAGCACTATACATTTACCCAACGAGGTAGCACTTACTGATTATCCAGTAGAAAGTACTCCAGTTGAGTAGAGGTATGGCACAAAACGGTGGCGTCTTCTTGAATAAATATGAAGGGCAGGGTCCATTCTGGCACGATGGTCCTGGCACAAAAATTAAACCTCAACAGGAAGCACTTACATATATCATTACAGCATGTGCCCTAGTTGAAGCTGAAATTCAGTGACTCATTCATCAGCCCAAAAACAATCGTGAGCGTCGTGGAGGCTGGGCAGGTGTGCCTTCTTCCCAAATCTACCGTCGAAAATCAGCTGTGATGCTGGACAGAGGCCTTTGCATCCTTGACTTTCACGAGCGCAATCCCTGTGCTGTTCCTGTGACCTCGAGCTTCTGTATCTTCAGCTGCTGCTCTGATCGGTCTCTGACCTTATATACACACAAGAGGCATGTTCACTCGCATGGAAGCCCCGCCCGTTTGGCCCCGCCCACACACACACGGTGTGCACCCTCTTCCCGCCATTTACCCACTATGATGGACTGTTCACTCAAGGGACCCCTGCGCCCTTCGGCGCGAATGCATAGTAACACACACATAGTCGCTGGAACTAGTTGAAGCTCAAATGCAGTGACTCATTCATCAGCCCAAAAACAATCGTGAGCGTTGGGAGGCTGGGCAGATGTGCCTTCTTCCCAAATATACCATCGAAAATCAGCTGTGATGCTGGACAGAGGCCTTTGCATCCTTGACTTTCAAGCGCGCAATCCCTGTGCTGTTCCTGTGACCACGAGCTTCTGTATCTTCATCTGCTGCTCTGATCGGTCTCTGACCTTATATACACACAAGAGGCATGTTCACTCGCATGGAAGCCCCGCCCGTTTGGCCCCGCCCACACACACGAGGTGTGCACCCTCTTCCCGCCATTTACACACTATGATGGACAGTTTACTCAAGGGACCCCTGCGCACTTCGGCGAGATTGCATAGTAACACACATTGTCGCTGGAACTAGTTGAAGCTCAAATGCAGTGACTCATTCATCAGCCCAAAAACAATCGTGAGCGTTGGGAGGCTGGGCAGCTGTGCCTTCTTCCCAAATCTACCGTCAAAAATCAGCTGTGATGCTGGACAGAGGCCTTTGCATCCTTGACTTTCAAGAGTGCAATCCCTGTGCTGTTCCTGTGCCCACGAGCTTCTGTATCTTCATCTGCTGCTCTGATCGGTCTCTGACCTTATATACACACAAGAGGCATGTTCACTCGCATGGAAGCCCCGCCCGTTTGGCCCCGCCCACACACACGCGGTGTGCACCGTCTTCCCGCCATTTACCCACTATGATGGACAGTTCACTCAAGGGACCCCTGCGCACTTCGGCGCGATTGCATAGTAACACACACTTGGTCGCTGGAACTAGTTGAAGCTCAAATGCAGTGACTCATTCATCAGCCCAAAAACAATCGTGAGCGTCGTGGAGGCTGGGCAGGTGTGCCTTCTTCCCAAATCTACCGTCGAAAATCAGCTGTGATGCTGGCCAGAGGCATTTGCATCCTTGACTTTCACGAGCGCAATCCCTGTGCTGTTCCTGTGACCTCGAGCTTCTGTATCTTCAGCTGCTGCTCTGATCGGTCTCTGACATTATATACACACAAGAGGCATGTTCACTCGCATGGAAGCCCCGCCCGTTTGGCCCCGCCCACACACACACGGTGTGCACCCTCTTCCCGCCATTTACCCACTATGATGGACAGCTCACTCAAGGGACCCCTGCGCACTTCGGCGCGATTGCATAGTAACACACACCTGGTCGCTGTAGACAACTCTCTGGCACTTTAGGCAGCTGTAGTGTAGTAAAAGCACTATACATTTACCCAACGAGGTAGCACTTACTGATTATCCAGTAGAAATTACTCCAGTTGAGTAGAGGTATGGCACAAAACGGTGGCGTCTTCTTGAATAAATATGAAGGGCAGGGTCCATTCTGGCACGATGGTCCTGGCACAAAAATTAAACCTCAACAGGAAGCACTTACAGATATCATTACAGCATGTGCCCTAGTTGAAGCTTAAATTCAGTGACTCATTCATCAGCCCAAAAACAATCGTGAGCGTCGTGGAGGCTGGGCAGGTGTGCCTTCTTCCCAAATATACCATCGAAAATCAGCTGTGATGCTGGACAGAGGCATTTGCATCCTTGACTTTCAAGAGCGCAATCCATGTGCTGTTCCTGTGACCTCGAGCTTCTGTATCTTCAGCTGCTGCTCTGATCGGTCGCTGACCTTATATACACACAAGAGGCATGTTCACTCGCATGGAAGCCCCGCCCGTTTGGCCCCGCCCACACACACACGGTGTGCACCCTCTTCCCGCCATTTACCCACTATGATGGACAGCTCACTCAAGGGACCCCTGCGCACTTCGGCGCGATTGCATAGTACCACACACATAGTCGCTGGAACTAGTTGAAGCTCAAATGCAGTGACTCATTCATCAGCCCAAAAACAATCGTGAGCGTTGGGAGGCTGGGCATATGTGCCTTCTTCCCAAATATACCATCGAAAATCAGCTGTGATGCTGGACAGAGGCCTTTGCATCCTTGACTTTCAAGCGCGCAATCCCTGTGCTGTTCCTGTGACCACGAGCTTCTGTATCTTCATCTGCTGCTCTGATCGGTCTCTGACCTTATATACACACAAGAGGCATGTTCACTCGCATGGAAGCCCCGCCCGTTTGGCCCCGCCCACACACACGAGGTGTGCACCCTCTTCCCGCCATTTACACACTATGATGGACAGCTTACTCAAGGGACCCCTGCGCACTTCGGCGAGATTGCATAGTAACACACATTGTCGCTGGAACTAGTTGAAGCTCAAATGCAGTGACTCATTCATCAGCCCAAAAACAATCGTGAGCGTTGGGAGGCTGGGCAGCTGTGCCTTCTTCCCAAATCTACCGTCAAAAATCAGCTGTGATGCTGGACAGAGGCCTTTGCATCCTTGACTTTCAAGAGCGCAATCCCTGTGCTGTTCCTGTGACCACGAGCTTCTGTATCTTCAGCTGCTGCTCTGATCGGTCTCTGACCTTATATACACACAAGAGGCATGTTCACTCGCATGGAAGACCCGCCCGTTTGGCCCCGCCCACACACACGCGGTGTGCACCGTCTTCCCGCCATTTACCCACTATGATGGACAGTTCACTCAAGGGACCCCTGCGCACTGCGGCGCGATTGCATAGTAACACACACTTGGTCGCTGGAACTAGTTGAAGCTCAAATGCAGTGACTCATTCATCAGCCCAAAAACAATCGTGAGCGTCGTGGAGGCTGGGCAGGTGTGCCTTCTTCCCAAATCTACCGTCGAAAATCAGCTGTGATGCTGGACAGAGGCCTTTGCATCCTTGACTTTCAAGAGCGCAATCCCTGTGCTGTTCCTGTGACCTCGAGCTTCTGTATCTTCAGCTGCTGCTCTGATCGGTCTCTGACATTATATACACACAAGAGGCATGTTCACTCGCATGGAAGCCCCGCCCGTTTGGCCCCGCCCACACACACGCGGTGTGCACCGTCTTCCCGCCATTTACCCACTATGATGGACAGCTCACTCAAGGGACCCCTGCGCACTTCGGCGCGATTGCATAGTAACACACACATAGTCGCTGGAACTAGTTGAAGCTCAAAAGCAGTGACTCATTCATCAGCCCAAAAACAATCGTGAGCGTTGGGAGGCTGGGCAGATGTGCCTTCTTCCCAAATATACCATCGAAAATCAGCTGTGATGCTGGACAGAGGCCTTTGCATCCTTGACTTTCAAGAGCGCAATCCCTGTGCTGTTCCTGTGCCCACGAGCTTCTGTATCTTCATCTGCTGCTCTGATCGGTCTCTGACCTTATATACACACAAGAGGCATGTTCACTCGCATGGAAGCCCCGCCCGTTTGGCCCCGCCCACACACACACGGTGTGCACCGTCTTCCCGCCATTTACCCACTATGATGGACAGCTCACTCAAGGGACCCCTGCGCCCTTCGGCGCGAATGCATAGTAACACACACCTGGTCGCTGTAGACAACTCTCTGGCACTTTAGGCAGCTGTAGTGTAGTAAAAGCACTATACATTTACCCAACGAGGTAGCACTTACTGATTATCCAGTAGAAAGTACTCCAGTTGAGTAGAGGTATGGCACAAAACGGTGGCGTCTTCTTGAATAAATATGAAGGGCAGGGTCCATTCTGGCACGATGGTCCTGGCACAAAAATTAAACCTCAACAGGAAGCACTTACAGATATCATTACAGCATGTGCCCTAGTTGAAGCTTAAATTCAGTGACTCATTCATCAGCCCAAAAACAATCGTGAGCGTCGTGGAGGCTGGGCAGGTGTGCCTTCTTCCCAAATCTACCGTCGAAAATCAGCTGTGATGCTGGACAGAGGCCTTTGCATCCTTGACTTTCAAGAGCGCAATCCATGTGCTGTTCCTGTGACCTCGAGCTTCTGTATCTTCAGCTGCTGCTCTGATCGGTCTCTGACCTTATATACACACAAGAGGCATGTTCACTCGCATGGAAGCCCCGCCCGTTTGGCCCCGCCCACACACACACAGTGTGCACCCTCTTCCCGCCATTTACCCACTATGATGGACAGCTCACTCAAGGGACCCCTGCGCACTTCGGCGCGATTGCATAGTAACACACACATAGTCGCTGGAACTAGTTGAAGCTCAAATGCAGTGACTCATTCATCAGCCCAAAAACAATCGTGAGCGTTGGGAGGCTGGGCAGATGGGCCTTCTTCCCAAATATACCATCGAAAATCAGCTGTGATGCTGGACAGAGGCCTTTGCATCCTTGACTTTCAAGCGCGCAATCCCTGTGCTGTTCCTGTGACCACGAGCTTCTGTATCTTCATCTGCTGCTCTGATCGGTCTCTGACCTTATATACACACAAGAGGCATGTTCACTCGCATGGAAGCCCCGCCCGTTTGGCCCCGCCCACACACACACAGTGTGCACCCTCTTCCCGCCATTTACCCACTATGATGGACAGCTCACTCAAGGGACCCCTGCGCACTTCGGCGCGATTGCATAGTAACACACACATAGTCGCTGGAACTAGTTGAAGCTCAAATGCAGTGACTCATTCATCAGCCCAAAAACAATCGTGAGCGTCGTGGAGGCTGGGCAGATGGGCCTTCTTCCCAAATATACCATCGAAAATCAGCTGTGATGCTGGACAGAGGCCTTTGCATCCTTGACTTTCACGAGCGCAATCCCTGTGCTGTTCCTGTGACCTCGAGCTTCTGTATCTTCAGCTGCTGCTCTGATCGGTCTCTGACCTTATATACACACAAGAGGCATGTTCACTCGCATGGAAGCCCCGCCCGTTTGTCCCCGCCCACACACACGAGGTGTGCACCGTCTTCCCGCCATTTACCCACTATGATGGACAGTTCACTCAAGGGACCCCTGCGCACTTCGGCGCGATTGCATAGTAACACACACTTGGTCGCTGGAACTAGTTGAAGCTCAAATGCAGTGACTCATTCATCAGCCCAAAAACAATCGTGAGCGTCGTGGAGGCTGGGCAGGTGTGCCTTCTTCCCAAATCTACCGTCGAAAATCAGCTGTGATGCTGGACAGAGGCCTTTGCATCCTTGACTTTCAAGAGCGCAATCCCTGTGCTGTTCCTGTGACCTCGAGCTTCTGTATCTTCAGCTGCTGCTCTGATCGGTCTCTGACCTTATATACACACAAGAGGCATGTTCACTCGCATGGAAGCCCCGCCCGTTTGGCCCCGCCCACACACACGCGGTGTGCACCCTCTTCCCGCCATTTACCCACTATGATGGACAGCTCACTCAAGGGACCCCTGCGCACTTCGGCGAGATTGCATAGTAACACACACATTGTCGCTGGAACAAGTTGAAGCTCAAATGCAGTGACTCATTCATCAGCCCAAAAACAATCGTGAGCGTTGGGAGGCTGGGCAGCTGTGCCTTCTTCCCAAATCTACCGTCGAAAATCAGCTGTGATGCTGGACAGAGGCCTTTGCATCCTTGACTTTCAAGAGCGCAATCCCTGTGTTGTTCCTGTGCCCACGAGCTTCTGTATCTTCATCTGCTGCTCTGATCGGTCTCTGACCTTTTATACACACAAGAGGCATGTTCACTCGCATGGAAGCCCCGCCCGTTTGGCCCCGCCCACACACACACGCGGTGTGCACCGTCTTCCCGCCATTTACCCACTATGATGGACAGCTCACTCAAGGGACCCCTGCGCCCTTCGGCGCGAATGCATAGTAACACACACCTGGTCGCTGTAGACAACTCTCTGGCACTTTAGGCAGCTGTAGTGTAGTAAAAGCACTATACATTTACCCAACGAGGTAGCACTTACTGATTATCCAGTAGAAAGTACTCCAGTTGAGTAGAGGTATGGCACAAAACGGTGGCGTCTTCTTGAATAAATATGAAGGGCAGGGTCCATTCTGGCACGATGGTCCTGGCACAAAAATTAAACCTCAACAGGAAGCACTTACAGATATCATTACAGCATGTGCCCTAGTTGAAGCTTAAATTCAGTGACTCATTCATCAGCCCAAAAACAATCGTGAGCGTCGTGGAGGCTGGGCAGGTGTGCCTTCTTCCCAAATCTACCGTCGAAAATCAGCTGTGATGCTGGACAGAGGCCTTTGCATCCTTGACTTTCAAGAGCGCAATCCCTGTGCTGTTCCTGTGACCTCGAGCTTCTGTATCTTCAGCTGCTGCTCTGATCGGTCTCTGACCTTATATACACACAAGAGGCATGTTCACTCGCATGGAAGCCCCGCCCGTTTGGCCCCGCCCACACACACACGGTGTGCACCCTCTTCCCGCCATTTACCCACTATGATGGACAGCTCACTCAAGGGACCCCTGCGCCCTTCGGCGCGATTGCATAGTAACACACACATTGTCGCTGGAACAAGTTGAAGCTTAAATTCAGTGACTCATTCATCAGCCCAAAAACAATCGTGAGCGTCGTGGAGGCTGGGCAGGTGTGCCTTCTTCCCAAATCTACCGTCGAAAATCAGCTGTGATGCTGGCCAGAGGCATTTGCATCCTTGACTTTCACGAGCGCAATCCCTGTGCTGTTCCTGTGACCTCGAGCTTCTGTATCTTCAGCTGCTGCTCTGATCGGTCTCTGACATTATATACACACAAGAGGCATGTTCACTCGCATGGAAGCCCCGCCCGTTTGGCCCCGCCCACACACACACGGTGTGCACCCTCTTCCCGCCATTTACCCACTATGATGGACAGCTCACTCAAGGGACCCCTGCGCACTTCGGCGCGATTGCATAGTAACACACACCTGGTCGCTGTAGACAACTCTCTGGCACTTTAGGCAGCTGTAGTGTAGTAAAAGCACTATACATTTACCCAACGAGGTAGCACTTACTGATTATCCAGTAGAAATTACTCCAGTTGAGTAGAGGTATGGCACAAAACGGTGGCGTCTTCTTGAATAAATATGAAGGGCAGGGTCCATTCTGGCACGATGGTCCTGGCACAAAAATTAAACCTCAACAGGAAGCACTTACAGATATCATTACAGCATGTGCCCTAGTTGAAGCTTAAATTCAGTGACTCATTCATCAGCCCAAAAACAATCGTGAGCGTCGTGGAGGCTGGGCAGGTGTGCCTTCTTCCCAAATCTACCGTCGAAAATCAGCTGTGATGCTGGACAGAGGCCTTTGCATCCTTGACTTTCAAGAGCGCAATCCATGTGCTGTTCCTGTGACCTCGAGCTTCTGTATCTTCAGCTGCTGCTCTGATCGGTCTCTGACCTTATATACACACAAGAGGCATGTTCACTCGCATGGAAGCCCCGCCCGTTTGGCCCCGCCCACACACACACGGTGTGCACCCTCTTCCCGCCATTTACCCACTATGATGGACAGCTCACTCAAGGGACCCCTGCGCACTTCGGCGCGATTGCATAGTAACACACACATAGTCGCTGGAACTAGTTGAAGCTCAAATGCAGTGACTCATTCATCAGCCCAAAAACAATCGTGAGCGTTGGGAGGCTGGGCATATGTGCCTTCTTCCCAAATATACCATCGAAAATCAGCTGTGATGCTGGACAGAGGCCTTTGCATCCTTGACTTTCAAGCGCGCAATCCCTGTGCTGTTCCTGTGACCACGAGCTTCTGTATCTTCATCTGCTGCTCTGATCGGTCTCTGACCTTATATACACACAAGAGGCATGTTCACTCGCATGGAAGCCCCGCCCGTTTGGCCCCGCCCACACACACGAGGTGTGCACCCTCTTCCCGCCATTTACACACTATGATGGACAGCTTACTCAAGGGACCCCTGCGCACTTCGGCGAGATTGCATAGTAACACACATTGTCGCTGGAACTAGTTGAAGCTCAAATGCAGTGACTCATTCATCAGCCCAAAAACAATCGTGAGCGTTGGGAGGCTGGGCAGCTGTGCCTTCTTCCCAAATCTACCGTCAAAAATCAGCTGTGATGCTGGACAGAGGCCTTTGCATCCTTGACTTTCAAGAGCGCAATCCCTGTGCTGTTCCTGTGACCACGAGCTTCTGTATCTTCAGCTGCTGCTCTGATCGGTCTCTGACCTTATATACACACAAGAGGCATGTTCACTCGCATGGAAGCCCCGCCCGTTTGGCCCCGCCCACACACACGCGGTGTGCACCGTCTTCCCACCATTTACCCACTATGATGGACAGCTCACTCAAGGGACCCCTGCGCACTTCGGCGAGATTGCATAGTAACACACACATTGTCGCTGGAACAAGTTGAAGCTCAAATGCAGTGACTCATTCATCAGCCCAAAAACAATCGTGAGCGTTGGGAGGCTGGGCAGCTGTGCCTTCTTCCCAAATCTACCGTCGAAAATCAGCTGTGATGCTGGACAGAGGCCTTTGCATCCTTGACTTTCAAGAGTGCAATCCCTGTGCTGTTCCTGTGCCCACGAGCTTCTGTATCTTCATCTGCTGCTCTGATCGGTCTCTGACCTTATATACACACAAGAGGCATGTTCACTCGCATGGAAGACCCGCCCGTTTGGCCCCGCCCACACACACGCGGTGTGCACCGTCTTCCCGCCATTTACCCACTATGATGGACAGTTCACTCAAGGGACCCCTGCGCACTGCGGCGCGATTGCATAGTAACACACACTTGGTCGCTGGAACTAGTTGAAGCTCAAATGCAGTGACTCATTCATCAGCCCAAAAACAATCGTGAGCGTCGTGGAGGCTGGGCAGGTGTGCCTTCTTCCCAAATCTACCGTCGAAAATCAGCTGTGATGCTGGACAGAGGCCTTTGCATCCTTGACTTTCAAGAGCGCAATCCCTGTGCTGTTCCTGTGACCTCGAGCTTCTGTATCTTCAGCTGCTGCTCTGATCGGTCTCTGACATTATATACACACAAGAGGCATGTTCACTCGCATGGAAGCCCCGCCCGTTTGGCCCCGCCCACACACACACGGTGTGCACCCTCTTCCCGCCATTTACCCACTATGATGGACAGCTCACTCAAGGGACCCCTGCGCACTTCGGCGCGATTGCATAGTAACACACACATAGTCGCTGGAACTAGTTGAAGCTCAAAAGCAGTGACTCATTCATCAGCCCAAAAACAATCGTGAGCGTTGGGAGGCTGGGCAGATGTGCCTTCTTCCCAAATATACCATCGAAAATCAGCTGTGATGCTGGACAGAGGCCTTTGCATCCTTGACTTTCAAGAGCGCAATCCCTGTGCTGTTCCTGTGCCCACGAGCTTCTGTATCTTCATCTGCTGCTCTGATCGGTCTCTGACCTTATATACACACAAGAGGCATGTTCACTCGCATGGAAGCCCCGCCCGTTTGGCCCCGCCCACACACACACGGTGTGCACCGTCTTCCCGCCATTTACCCACTATGATGGACAGCTCACTCAAGGGACCCCTGCGCCCTTCGGCGCGAATGCATAGTAACACACACCTGGTCGCTGTAGACAACTCTCTGGCACTTTAGGCAGCTGTAGTGTAGTAAAAGCACTATACATTTACCCAACGAGGTAGCACTTACTGATTATCCAGTAGAAAGTACTCCAGTTGAGTAGAGGTATGGCACAAAACGGTGGCGTCTTCTTGAATAAATATGAAGGGCAGGGTCCATTCTGGCACGATGGTCCTGGCACAAAAATTAAACCTCAACAGGAAGCACTTACAGATATCATTACAGCATGTGCCCTAGTTGAAGCTTAAATTCAGTGACTCATTCATCAGCCCAAAAACAATCGTGAGCGTCGTGGAGGCTGGGCAGGTGTGCCTTCTTCCCAAATCTACCGTCGAAAATCAGCTGTGATGCTGGACAGAGGCCTTTGCATCCTTGACTTTCAAGAGCGCAATCCATGTGCTGTTCCTGTGACCTCGAGCTTCTGTATCTTCAGCTGCTGCTCTGATCGGTCTCTGACCTTATATACACACAAGAGGCATGTTCACTCGCATGGAAGCCCCGCCCGTTTGGCCCCGCCCACACACACACAGTGTGCACCCTCTTCCCGCCATTTACCCACTATGATGGACAGCTCACTCAAGGGACCCCTGCGCACTTCGGCGCGATTGCATAGTAACACACACATAGTCGCTGGAACTAGTTGAAGCTCAAATGCAGTGACTCATTCATCAGCCCAAAAACAATCGTGAGCGTTGGGAGGCTGGGCAGATGGGCCTTCTTCCCAAATATACCATCGAAAATCAGCTGTGATGCTGGACAGAGGCCTTTGCATCCTTGACTTTCAAGCGCGCAATCCCTGTGCTGTTCCTGTGACCACGAGCTTCTGTATCTTCATCTGCTGCTCTGATCGGTCTCTGACCTTATATACACACAAGAGGCATGTTCACTCGCATGGAAGCCCCGCCCGTTTGGCCCCGCCCACACACACGAGGTGTGCACCCTCTTCCCGCCATTTACACACTATGATGGACAGCTTACTCAAGGGACCCCTGCGCACTTCGGCGAGATTGCATAGTAACACACATTGTCGCTGGAACTAGTTGAAGCTCAAATGCAGTGACTCATTCATCAGCCCAAAAACAATCGTGAGCGTTGGGAGGCTGGGCAGCTGTGCCTTCTTCCCAAATCTACCGTCAAAAATCAGCTGTGATGCTGGACAGAGGCCTTTGCATCCTTGACTTTCAAGAGCGCAATCCCTGTGCTGTTCCTGTGACCACGAGCTTCTGTATCTTCAGCTGCTGCTCTGATCGGTCTCTGACCTTATATACACACAAGAGGCATGTTCACTCGCATGGAAGCCCCGCCCGTTTGGCCCCGCCCACACACACGCGGTGTGCACCGTCTTCCCACCATTTACCCACTATGATGGACAGCTCACTCAAGGGACCCCTGCGCACTTCGGCGAGATTGCATAGTAACACACACATTGTCGCTGGAACAAGTTGAAGCTCAAATGCAGTGACTCATTCATCAGCCCAAAAACAATCGTGAGCGTTGGGAGGCTGGGCAACTGTGCCTTCTTCCCAAATCTACCGTCGAAAATCAGCTGTGATGCTGGACAGAGGCCTTTGCATCCTTGACTTTCAAGAGCGCAATCCCTGTGCTGTTCCTGTGACCACGAGCTTCTGTATCTTCAGCTGCTGCTCTGATCGGTCTCTGACCTTATATACACACAAGAGGCATGTTCACTCGCATGGAAGCCCCGCCCGTTTGGCCCCGCCCACACACACGCGGTGTGCACCGTCTTCCCGCCATTTACCCACTATGATGGACAGCTCACTCAAGGGACCCCTGCGCCCTTCGGCGCGAATGCATAGTAACACACACCTGGTCGCTGTAGACAACTCTCTGGCACTTTAGGCAGCTGTAGTGTAGTAAAAGCACTATACATTTACCCAACGAGGTAGCACTTACTGATTATCCAGTAGAAAGTACTCCAGTTGAGTAGAGGTATGGCACAAAACGGTGGCGTCTTCTTGAATAAATATGAAGGGCAGGGTCCATTCTGGCACGATGGTCCTGGCACAAAAATTAAACCTCAACAGGAAGCACTTACAGATATCATTACAGCATGTGCCCTAGTTGAAGCTTAAATTCAGTGACTCATTCATCAGCCCAAAAACAATCGTGAGCGTCGTGGAGGCTGGGCAGGTGTGCCTTCTTCCCAAATCTACCGTCGAAAATCAGCTGTGATGCTGGACAGAGGCCTTTGCATCCTTGACTTTCAAGAGCGCAATCCCTGTGCTGTTCCTGTGACCTCGAGCTTCTGTATCTTCAGCTGCTGCTCTGATCGGTCTCTGACCTTATATACACACAAGAGGCATGTTCACTCGCATGGAAGCCCCGCCCGTTTGGCCCCGCCCACACACACACGGTGTGCACCCTCTTCCCGCCATTTACCCACTATGATGGACAGCTCACTCAAGGGACCCCTGCGCCCTTCGGCGCGATTGCATAGTAACACACACATTGTCGCTGGAACAAGTTGAAGCTTAAATTCAGTGACTCATTCATCAGCCCAAAAACAATCGTGAGCGTCGTGGAGGCTGGGCAGGTGTGCCTTCTTCCCAAATCTACCGTCGAAAATCAGCTGTGATGCTGGCCAGAGGCATTTGCATCCTTGACTTTCACGAGCGCAATCCCTGTGCTGTTCCTGTGACCTCGAGCTTCTGTATCTTCAGCTGCTGCTCTGATCGGTCTCTGACATTATATACACACAAGAGGCATGTTCACTCGCATGGAAGCCCCGCCCGTTTGGCCCCGCCCACACACACACGGTGTGCACCCTCTTCCCGCCATTTACCCACTATGATGGACAGCTCACTCAAGGGACCCCTGCGCACTTCGGCGCGATTGCATAGTAACACACACCTGGTCGCTGTAGACAACTCTCTGGCACTTTAGGCAGCTGTAGTGTAGTAAAAGCACTATACATTTACCCAACGAGGTAGCACTTACTGATTATCCAGTAGAAATTACTCCAGTTGAGTAGAGGTATGGCACAAAACGGTGGCGTCTTCTTGAATAAATATGAAGGGCAGGGTCCATTCTGGCACGATGGTCCTGGCACAAAAATTAAACCTCAACAGGAAGCACTTACAGATATCATTACAGCATGTGCCCTAGTTGAAGCTTAAATTCAGTGACTCATTCATCAGCCCAAAAACAATCGTGAGCGTCGTGGAGGCTGGGCAGGTGTGCCTTCTTCCCAAATCTACCGTCGAAAATCAGCTGTGATGCTGGACAGAGGCCTTTGCATCCTTGACTTTCAAGAGCGCAATCCATGTGCTGTTCCTGTGACCTCGAGCTTCTGTATCTTCAGCTGCTGCTCTGATCGGTCTCTGACCTTATATACACACAAGAGGCATGTTCACTCGCATGGAAGCCCCGCCCGTTTGGCCCCGCCCACACACACACGGTGTGCACCCTCTTCCCGCCATTTACCCACTATGATGGACAGCTCACTCAAGGGACCCCTGCGCACTTCGGCGCGATTGCATAGTAACACACACATAGTCGCTGGAACTAGTTGAAGCTCAAATGCAGTGACTCATTCATCAGCCCAAAAACAATCGTGAGCGTTGGGAGGCTGGGCATATGTGCCTTCTTCCCAAATATACCATCGAAAATCAGCTGTGATGCTGGACAGAGGCCTTTGCATCCTTGACTTTCAAGCGCGCAATCCCTGTGCTGTTCCTGTGACCACGAGCTTCTGTATCTTCATCTGCTGCTCTGATCGGTCTCTGACCTTATATACACACAAGAGGCATGTTCACTCGCATGGAAGCCCCGCCCGTTTGGCCCCGCCCACACACACGAGGTGTGCACCCTCTTCCCGCCATTTACACACTATGATGGACAGCTTACTCAAGGGACCCCTGCGCACTTCGGCGAGATTGCATAGTAACACACATTGTCGCTGGAACTAGTTGAAGCTCAAATGCAGTGACTCATTCATCAGCCCAAAAACAATCGTGAGCGTTGGGAGGCTGGGCAGCTGTGCCTTCTTCCCAAATCTACCGTCAAAAATCAGCTGTGATGCTGGACAGAGGCCTTTGCATCCTTGACTTTCAAGAGCGCAATCCCTGTGCTGTTCCTGTGACCACGAGCTTCTGTATCTTCAGCTGCTGCTCTGATCGGTCTCTGACCTTATATACACACAAGAGGCATGTTCACTCGCATGGAAGCCCCGCCCGTTTGGCCCCGCCCACACACACGCGGTGTGCACCGTCTTCCCACCATTTACCCACTATGATGGACAGCTCACTCAAGGGACCCCTGCGCACTTCGGCGAGATTGCATAGTAACACACACATTGTCGCTGGAACAAGTTGAAGCTCAAATGCAGTGACTCATTCATCAGCCCAAAAACAATCGTGAGCGTTGGGAGGCTGGGCAGCTGTGCCTTCTTCCCAAATCTACCTCGAAAATCAGCTGTGATGCTGGACAGAGGCCTTTGCATCCTTGACTTTCAAGAGTGCAATCCCTGTGCTGTTCCTGTGCCCACGAGCTTCTGTATCTTCATCTGCTGCTCTGATCGGTCTCTGACCTTATATACACACAAGAGGCATGTTCACTCGCATGGAAGACCCGCCCGTTTGGCCCCGCCCACACACACGCGGTGTGCACCGTCTTCCCGCCATTTACCCACTATGATGGACAGTTCACTCAAGGGACCCCTGCGCACTGCGGCGCGATTGCATAGTAACACACACTTGGTCGCTGGAACTAGTTGAAGCTCAAATGCAGTGACTCATTCATCAGCCCAAAAACAATCGTGAGCGTCGTGGAGGCTGGGCAGGTGTGCCTTCTTCCCAAATCTACCGTCGAAAATCAGCTGTGATGCTGGACAGAGGCCTTTGCATCCTTGACTTTCAAGAGCGCAATCCCTGTGCTGTTCCTGTGACCTCGAGCTTCTGTATCTTCAGCTGCTGCTCTGATCGGTCTCTGACATTATATACACACAAGAGGCATGTTCACTCGCATGGAAGCCCCGCCCGTTTGGCCCCGCCCACACACACACGGTGTGCACCCTCTTCCCGCCATTTACCCACTATGATGGACAGCTCACTCAAGGGACCCCTGCGCACTTCGGCGCGATTGCATAGTAACACACACATAGTCGCTGGAACTAGTTGAAGCTCAAAAGCAGTGACTCATTCATCAGCCCAAAAACAATCGTGAGCGTTGGGAGGCTGGGCAGATGTGCCTTCTTCCCAAATATACCATCGAAAATCAGCTGTGATGCTGGACAGAGGCCTTTGCATCCTTGACTTTCAAGAGCGCAATCCCTGTGCTGTTCCTGTGCCCACGAGCTTCTGTATCTTCATCTGCTGCTCTGATCGGTCTCTGACCTTATATACACACAAGAGGCATGTTCACTCGCATGGAAGCCCCGCCCGTTTGGCCCCGCCCACACACACACGGTGTGCACCGTCTTCCCGCCATTTACCCACTATGATGGACAGCTCACTCAAGGGACCCCTGCGCCCTTCGGCGCGAATGCATAGTAACACACACCTGGTCGCTGTAGACAACTCTCTGGCACTTTAGGCAGCTGTAGTGTAGTAAAAGCACTATACATTTACCCAACGAGGTAGCACTTACTGATTATCCAGTAGAAAGTACTCCAGTTGAGTAGAGGTATGGCACAAAACGGTGGCGTCTTCTTGAATAAATATGAAGGGCAGGGTCCATTCTGGCACGATGGTCCTGGCACAAAAATTAAACCTCAACAGGAAGCACTTACAGATATCATTACAGCATGTGCCCTAGTTGAAGCTTAAATTCAGTGACTCATTCATCAGCCCAAAAACAATCGTGAGCGTCGTGGAGGCTGGGCAGGTGTGCCTTCTTCCCAAATCTACCGTCGAAAATCAGCTGTGATGCTGGACAGAGGCCTTTGCATCCTTGACTTTCAAGAGCGCAATCCATGTGCTGTTCCTGTGACCTCGAGCTTCTGTATCTTCAGCTGCTGCTCTGATCGGTCTCTGACCTTATATACACACAAGAGGCATGTTCACTCGCATGGAAGCCCCGCCCGTTTGGCCCCGCCCACACACACACAGTGTGCACCCTCTTCCCGCCATTTACCCACTATGATGGACAGCTCACTCAAGGGACCCCTGCGCACTTCGGCGCGATTGCATAGTAACACACACATAGTCGCTGGAACTAGTTGAAGCTCAAATGCAGTGACTCATTCATCAGCCCAAAAACAATCGTGAGCGTTGGGAGGCTGGGCAGATGGGCCTTCTTCCCAAATATACCATCGAAAATCAGCTGTGATGCTGGACAGAGGCCTTTGCATCCTTGACTTTCAAGCATGCAATCCCTGTGCTGTTCCTGTGACCACGAGCTTCTGTATCTTCATCTGCTGCTCTGATCGGTCTCTGACCTTATATACACACAAGAGGCATGTTCACTCGCATGGAAGCCCCGCCCGTTTGGCCCCGCCCACACACACGAGGTGTGCACCCTCTTCCCGCCATTTACACACTATGATGGACAGCTTACTCAAGGGACCCCTGCGCACTTCGGCGAGATTGCATAGTAACACACATTGTCGCTGGAACTAGTTGAAGCTCAAATGCAGTGACTCATTCATCAGCCCAAAAACAATCGTGAGCGTTGGGAGGCTGGGCAGCTGTGCCTTCTTCCCAAATCTACCGTCAAAAATCAGCTGTGATGCTGGACAGAGGCCTTTGCATCCTTGACTTTCAAGAGCGCAATCCCTGTGCTGTTCCTGTGACCACGAGCTTCTGTATCTTCAGCTGCTGCTCTGATCGGTCTCTGACCTTATATACACACAAGAGGCATGTTCACTCGCATGGAAGCCCCGCCCGTTTGGCCCCGCCCACACACACGCGGTGTGCACCGTCTTCCCACCATTTACCCACTATGATGGACAGCTCACTCAAGGGACCCCTGCGCACTTCGGCGAGATTGCATAGTAACACACACATTGTCGCTGGAACAAGTTGAAGCTCAAATGCAGTGACTCATTCATCAGCCCAAAAACAATCGTGAGCGTTGGGAGGCTGGGCAACTGTGCCTTCTTCCCAAATCTACCGTCGAAAATCAGCTGTGATGCTGGACAGAGGCCTTTGCATCCTTGACTTTCAAGAGCGCAATCCCTGTGCTGTTCCTGTGACCACGAGCTTCTGTATCTTCAGCTGCTGCTCTGATCGGTCTCTGACCTTATATACACACAAGAGGCATGTTCACTCGCATGGAAGCCCCGCCCGTTTGGCCCGCCCACACACACGCGGTGTGCACCGTCTTCCCGCCATTTACCCACTATGATGGACAGCTCACTCAAGGGACCCCTGCGCCCTTCGGCGCGAATGCATAGTAACACACACCTGGTCGCTGTAGACAACTCTCTGGCACTTTAGGCAGCTGTAGTGTAGTAAAAGCACTATACATTTACCCAACGAGGTAGCACTTACTGATTATCCAGTAGAAAGTACTCCAGTTGAGTAGAGGTATGGCACAAAACGGTGGCGTCTTCTTGAATAAATATGAAGGGCAGGGTCCATTCTGGCACGATGGTCCTGGCACAAAAATTAAACCTCAACAGGAAGCACTTACAGATATCATTACAGCATGTGCCCTAGTTGAAGCTTAAATTCAGTGACTCATTCATCAGCCCAAAAACAATCGTGAGCGTCGTGGAGGCTGGGCAGGTGTGCCTTCTTCCCAAATATACCATCGAAAATCAGCTGTGATGCTGGACAGAGGCATTTGCATCCTTGACTTTCACGAGCGCAATCCCTGTGCTGTTCCTGTGACCTCGAGCTTCTGTATCTTCAGCTGCTGCTCTGATCGCTCTCTGACCTTTTATACACACAAGAGGCATGTTCACTCGCATGGAAGCCCCGCCCGTTTGTCCCCGCCCACTCACACGCGGTGTGCACCGTCTTCCCGCCATTTACCCACTATGATGGACAGTTCACTCAAGGGACCCCTGCGCACTTCGGCGCGATTGCATAGTAACACACACTTGGTCGCTGGAACTAGTTGAAGCTCAAATGCAGTGACTCATTCATCAGCCCAAAAACAATCGTGAGCGTCGTGGAGGCTGGGCAGGTGTGCCTTCTTCCCAAATCTACCGTCGAAAATCAGCTGTGATGCTGGACAGAGGCCTTTGCATCCTTGACTTTCAAGAGCGCAATCCCTGTGCTGTTCCTGTGACCTCGAGCTTCTGTATCTTCATCTGCTGCTCTGATCGGTCTCTGACATTATATACACACAAGAGGCATGTTCACTCGCATGGAAGCCCCGCCCGTTTGGCCCCGCCCACACACACACGGTGTGCACCCTCTTCCCGCCATTTACCCACTATGATGGACAGCTCACTCAAGGGACCCCTGCGCACTTCGGCGCGATTGCATAGTAACACACACCTGGTCGCTGTAGACAACTCTCTGGCACTTTAGGCAGCTGTAGTGTAGTAAAAGCACTATACATTTACCCAACGAGGTAGCACTTACTGATTATCCAGTAGAAAGTACTCCAGTTGAGTAGAGGTATGGCACAAAACGGTGGCGTCTTCTTGAATAAATATGAAGGGCAGGGTCCATTCTGGCACGATGGTCCTGGCACAAAAATTAAACCTCAACAGGAAGCACTTACAGATATCATTACAGCATGTGCCCTAGTTGAAGCTTAAATTCAGTGACTCATTCATCAGCCCAAAAACAATCGTGAGCGTCGTGGAGGCTGGGCAGGTGTGCCTTCTTCCCAAATCTACCGTCGAAAATCAGCTGTGATGCTGGACAGAGGCCTTTGCATCCTTGACTTTCACGATCGCAATCCCTGTGCTGTTCCTGTGACCTCGAGCTTCTGTATCTTCAGCTGCTGCTCTGATCGGTCTCTGACCTTATATACACACAAGAGGCATGTTCACTCGCATGGAAGCCCCGCCCGTTTGGCCCCGCCCACACACACACGGTGTGCACCCTCTTCCCGCCATTTACCCACTATGATGGACAGCTCACTCAAGGGACCCCTGCGCACTTCGGCGCGATTGCATAGTAACACACACATAGTCGCTGGAACTAGTTGAAGCTCAAATGCAGTGACTCATTCATCAGCCCAAAAACAATCGTGAGCGTTGGGAGGCTGGGCATATGTGCCTTCTTCCCAAATATACCATCGAAAATCAGCTGTGATGCTGGACAGAGGCCTTTGCATCCTTGACTTTCAAGCGCGCAATCCCTGTGCTGTTCCTGTGACCACGAGCTTCTGTATCTTCATCTGCTGCTCTGATCGGTCTCTGACCTTATATACACACAAGAGGCATGTTCACTCGCATGGAAGCCCCGCCCGTTTGGCCCCGCCCACACACACGAGGTGTGCACCCTCTTCCCGCCATTTACACACTATGATGGACAGCTTACTCAAGGGACCCCTGCGCACTTCGGCGAGATTGCATAGTAACACACATTGTCGCTGGAACTAGTTGAAGCTCAAATGCAGTGACTCATTCATCAGCCCAAAAACAATCGTGAGCGTTGGGAGGCTGGGCAGCTGTGCCTTCTTCCCAAATCTACCGTCAAAAATCAGCTGTGATGCTGGACAGAGGCCTTTGCATCCTTGACTTTCAAGAGCGCAATCCCTGTGCTGTTCCTGTGACCACGAGCTTCTGTATCTTCAGCTGCTGCTCTGATCGGTCTCTGACCTTATATACACACAAGAGGCATGTTCACTCGCATGGAAGCCCCGCCCGTTTGGCCCCGCCCACACACACGCGGTGTGCACCGTCTTCCCACCATTTACCCACTATGATGGACAGCTCACTCAAGGGACCCCTGCGCACTTCGGCGAGATTGCATAGTAACACACACATTGTCGCTGGAACAAGTTGAAGCTCAAATGCAGTGACTCATTCATCAGCCCAAAAACAATCGTGAGCGTTGGGAGGCTGGGCAGCTGTGCCTTCTTCCCAAATCTACCGTCGAAAATCAGCTGTGATGCTGGACAGAGGCCTTTGCATCCTTGACTTTCAAGAGTGCAATCCCTGTGCTGTTCCTGTGCCCACGAGCTTCTGTATCTTCATCTGCTGCTCTGATCGGTCTCTGACCTTATATACACACAAGAGGCATGTTCACTCGCATGGAAGACCCGCCCGTTTGGCCCCGCCCACACACACGCGGTGTGCACCGTCTTCCCGCCATTTACCCACTATGATGGACAGTTCACTCAAGGGACCCCTGCGCACTGCGGCGCGATTGCATAGTAACACACACTTGGTCGCTGGAACTAGTTGAAGCTCAAATGCAGTGACTCATTCATCAGCCCAAAAACAATCGTGAGCGTCGTGGAGGCTGGGCAGGTGTGCCTTCTTCCCAAATCTACCGTCGAAAATCAGCTGTGATGCTGGACAGAGGCCTTTGCATCCTTGACTTTCAAGAGCGCAATCCCTGTGCTGTTCCTGTGACCTCGAGCTTCTGTATCTTCAGCTGCTGCTCTGATCGGTCTCTGACATTATATACACACAAGAGGCATGTTCACTCGCATGGAAGCCCCGCCCGTTTGGCCCCGCCCACACACACACGGTGTGCACCCTCTTCCCGCCATTTACCCACTATGATGGACAGCTCACTCAAGGGACCCCTGCGCACTTCGGCGCGATTGCATAGTAACACACACATAGTCGCTGGAACTAGTTGAAGCTCAAAAGCAGTGACTCATTCATCAGCCCAAAAACAATCGTGAGCGTTGGGAGGCTGGGCAGATGTGCCTTCTTCCCAAATATACCATCGAAAATCAGCTGTGATGCTGGACAGAGGCCTTTGCATCCTTGACTTTCAAGAGCGCAATCCCTGTGCTGTTCCTGTGCCCACGAGCTTCTGTATCTTCATCTGCTGCTCTGATCGGTCTCTGACCTTATATACACACAAGAGGCATGTTCACTCGCATGGAAGCCCCGCCCGTTTGGCCCCGCCCACACACACACGGTGTGCACCGTCTTCCCGCCATTTACCCACTATGATGGACAGCTCACTCAAGGGACCCCTGCGCCCTTCGGCGCGAATGCATAGTAACACACACCTGGTCGCTGTAGACAACTCTCTGGCACTTTAGGCAGCTGTAGTGTAGTAAAAGCACTATACATTTACCCAACGAGGTAGCACTTACTGATTATCCAGTAGAAAGTACTCCAGTTGAGTAGAGGTATGGCACAAAACGGTGGCGTCTTCTTGAATAAATATGAAGGGCAGGGTCCATTCTGGCACGATGGTCCTGGCACAAAAATTAAACCTCAACAGGAAGCACTTACAGATATCATTACAGCATGTGCCCTAGTTGAAGCTTAAATTCAGTGACTCATTCATCAGCCCAAAAACAATCGTGAGCGTCGTGGAGGCTGGGCAGGTGTGCCTTCTTCCCAAATCTACCGTCGAAAATCAGCTGTGATGCTGGACAGAGGCCTTTGCATCCTTGACTTTCAAGAGCGCAATCCATGTGCTGTTCCTGTGACCTCGAGCTTCTGTATCTTCAGCTGCTGCTCTGATCGGTCTCTGACCTTATATACACACAAGAGGCATGTTCACTCGCATGGAAGCCCCGCCCGTTTGGCCCCGCCCACACACACACAGTGTGCACCCTCTTCCCGCCATTTACCCACTATGATGGACAGCTCACTCAAGGGACCCCTGCGCACTTCGGCGCGATTGCATAGTAACACACACATAGTCGCTGGAACTAGTTGAAGCTCAAATGCAGTGACTCATTCATCAGCCCAAAAACAATCGTGAGCGTTGGGAGGCTGGGCAGATGGGCCTTCTTCCCAAATATACCATCGAAAATCAGCTGTGATGCTGGACAGAGGCCTTTGCATCCTTGACTTTCAAGCGCGCAATCCCTGTGCTGTTCCTGTGACCACGAGCTTCTGTATCTTCATCTGCTGCTCTGATCGGTCTCTGACCTTATATACACACAAGAGGCATGTTCACTCGCATGGAAGCCCCGCCCGTTTGGCCCCGCCCACACACACGAGGTGTGCACCCTCTTCCCGCCATTTACACACTATGATGGACAGCTTACTCAAGGGACCCCTGCGCACTTCGGCGAGATTGCATAGTAACACACATTGTCGCTGGAACTAGTTGAAGCTCAAATGCAGTGACTCATTCATCAGCCCAAAAACAATCGTGAGCGTTGGGAGGCTGGGCAGCTGTGCCTTCTTCCCAAATCTACCGTCAAAAATCAGCTGTGATGCTGGACAGAGGCCTTTGCATCCTTGACTTTCAAGAGCGCAATCCCTGTGCTGTTCCTGTGACCACGAGCTTCTGTATCTTCAGCTGCTGCTCTGATCGGTCTCTGACCTTATATACACACAAGAGGCATGTTCACTCGCATGGAAGCCCCGCCCGTTTGGCCCCGCCCACACACACGCGGTGTGCACCGTCTTCCCACCATTTACCCACTATGATGGACAGCTCACTCAAGGGACCCCTGCGCACTTCGGCGAGATTGCATAGTAACACACACATTGTCGCTGGAACAAGTTGAAGCTCAAATGCAGTGACTCATTCATCAGCCCAAAAACAATCGTGAGCGTTGGGAGGCTGGGCAACTGTGCCTTCTTCCCAAATCTACCGTCGAAAATCAGCTGTGATGCTGGACAGAGGCCTTTGCATCCTTGACTTTCAAGAGCGCAATCCCTGTGCTGTTCCTGTGACCACGAGCTTCTGTATCTTCAGCTGCTGCTCTGATCGGTCTCTGACCTTATATACACACAAGAGGCATGTTCACTCGCATGGAAGCCCCGCCCGTTTGGCCCCGCCCACACACACGCGGTGTGCACCGTCTTCCCGCCATTTACCCACTATGATGGACAGCTCACTCAAGGGACCCCTGCGCCCTTCGGCGCGAATGCATAGTAACACACACCTGGTCGCTGTAGACAACTCTCTGGCACTTTAGGCAGCTGTAGTGTAGTAAAAGCACTATACATTTACCCAACGAGGTAGCACTTACTGATTATCCAGTAGAAAGTACTCCAGTTGAGTAGAGGTATGGCACAAAACGGTGGCGTCTTCTTGAATAAATATGAAGGGCAGGGTCCATTCTGGCACGATGGTCCTGGCACAAAAATTAAACCTCAACAGGAAGCACTTACAGATATCATTACAGCATGTGCCCTAGTTGAAGCTTAAATTCAGTGACTCATTCATCAGCCCAAAAACAATCGTGAGCGTCGTGGAGGCTGGGCAGGTGTGCCTTCTTCCCAAATCTACCGTCGAAAATCAGCTGTGATGCTGGACAGAGGCCTTTGCATCCTTGACTTTCAAGAGCGCAATCCCTGTGCTGTTCCTGTGACCTCGAGCTTCTGTATCTTCAGCTGCTGCTCTGATCGGTCTCTGACCTTATATACACACAAGAGGCATGTTCACTCGCATGGAAGCCCCGCCCGTTTGGCCCCGCCCACACACACACGGTGTGCACCCTCTTCCCGCCATTTACCCACTATGATGGACAGCTCACTCAAGGGACCCCTGCGCCCTTCGGCGCGATTGCATAGTAACACACACATTGTCGCTGGAACAAGTTGAAGCTTAAATTCAGTGACTCATTCATCAGCCCAAAAACAATCGTGAGCGTCGTGGAGGCTGGGCAGGTGTGCCTTCTTCCCAAATCTACCGTCGAAAATCAGCTGTGATGCTGGCCAGAGGCATTTGCATCCTTGACTTTCACGAGCGCAATCCCTGTGCTGTTCCTGTGACCTCGAGCTTCTGTATCTTCAGCTGCTGCTCTGATCGGTCTCTGACATTATATACACACAAGAGGCATGTTCACTCGCATGGAAGCCCCGCCCGTTTGGCCCCGCCCACACACACACGGTGTGCACCCTCTTCCCGCCATTTACCCACTATGATGGACAGCTCACTCAAGGGACCCCTGCGCACTTCGGCGCGATTGCATAGTAACACACACCTGGTCGCTGTAGACAACTCTCTGGCACTTTAGGCAGCTGTAGTGTAGTAAAAGCACTATACATTTACCCAACGAGGTAGCACTTACTGATTATCCAGTAGAAATTACTCCAGTTGAGTAGAGGTATGGCACAAAACGGTGGCGTCTTCTTGAATAAATATGAAGGGCAGGGTCCATTCTGGCACGATGGTCCTGGCACAAAAATTAAACCTCAACAGGAAGCACTTACAGATATCATTACAGCATGTGCCCTAGTTGAAGCTTAAATTCAGTGACTCATTCATCAGCCCAAAAACAATCGTGAGCGTCGTGGAGGCTGGGCAGGTGTGCCTTCTTCCCAAATCTACCGTCGAAAATCAGCTGTGATGCTGGACAGAGGCCTTTGCATCCTTGACTTTCAAGAGCGCAATCCATGTGCTGTTCCTGTGACCTCGAGCTTCTGTATCTTCAGCTGCTGCTCTGATCGGTCTCTGACCTTATATACACACAAGAGGCATGTTCACTCGCATGGAAGCCCCGCCCGTTTGGCCCCGCCCACACACACACGGTGTGCACCCTCTTCCCGCCATTTACCCACTATGATGGACAGCTCACTCAAGGGACCCCTGCGCACTTCGGCGCGATTGCATAGTAACACACACATAGTCGCTGGAACTAGTTGAAGCTCAAATGCAGTGACTCATTCATCAGCCCAAAAACAATCGTGAGCGTTGGGAGGCTGGGCATATGTGCCTTCTTCCCAAATATACCATCGAAAATCAGCTGTGATGCTGGACAGAGGCCTTTGCATCCTTGACTTTCAAGCGCGCAATCCCTGTGCTGTTCCTGTGACCACGAGCTTCTGTATCTTCATCTGCTGCTCTGATCGGTCTCTGACCTTATATACACACAAGAGGCATGTTCACTCGCATGGAAGCCCCGCCCGTTTGGCCCCGCCCACACACACGAGGTGTGCACCCTCTTCCCGCCATTTACACACTATGATGGACAGCTTACTCAAGGGACCCCTGCGCACTTCGGCGAGATTGCATAGTAACACACATTGTCGCTGGAACTAGTTGAAGCTCAAATGCAGTGACTCATTCATCAGCCCAAAAACAATCGTGAGCGTTGGGAGGCTGGGCAGCTGTGCCTTCTTCCCAAATCTACCGTCAAAAATCAGCTGTGATGCTGGACAGAGGCCTTTGCATCCTTGACTTTCAAGAGCGCAATCCCTGTGCTGTTCCTGTGACCACGAGCTTCTGTATCTTCAGCTGCTGCTCTGATCGGTCTCTGACCTTATATACACACAAGAGGCATGTTCACTCGCATGGAAGCCCCGCCCGTTTGGCCCCGCCCACACACACGCGGTGTGCACCGTCTTCCCACCATTTACCCACTATGATGGACAGCTCACTCAAGGGACCCCTGCGCACTTCGGCGAGATTGCATAGTAACACACACATTGTCGCTGGAACAAGTTGAAGCTCAAATGCAGTGACTCATTCATCAGCCCAAAAACAATCGTGAGCGTTGGGAGGCTGGGCAGCTGTGCCTTCTTCCCAAATCTACCGTCGAAAATCAGCTGTGATGCTGGACAGAGGCCTTTGCATCCTTGACTTTCAAGAGTGCAATCCCTGTGCTGTTCCTGTGCCCACGAGCTTCTGTATCTTCATCTGCTGCTCTGATCGGTCTCTGACCTTATATACACACAAGAGGCATGTTCACTCGCATGGAAGACCCGCCCGTTTGGCCCCGCCCACACACACGCGGTGTGCACCGTCTTCCCGCCATTTACCCACTATGATGGACAGTTCACTCAAGGGACCCCTGCGCACTGCGGCGCGATTGCATAGTAACACACACTTGGTCGCTGGAACTAGTTGAAGCTCAAATGCAGTGACTCATTCATCAGCCCAAAAACAATCGTGAGCGTCGTGGAGGCTGGGCAGGTGTGCCTTCTTCCCAAATCTACCGTCGAAAATCAGCTGTGATGCTGGACAGAGGCCTTTGCATCCTTGACTTTCAAGAGCGCAATCCCTGTGCTGTTCCTGTGACCTCGAGCTTCTGTATCTTCAGCTGCTGCTCTGATCGGTCTCTGACATTATATACACACAAGAGGCATGTTCACTCGCATGGAAGCCCCGCCCGTTTGGCCCCGCCCACACACACACGGTGTGCACCCTCTTCCCGCCATTTACCCACTATGATGGACAGCTCACTCAAGGGACCCCTGCGCACTTCGGCGCGATTGCATAGTAACACACACATAGTCGCTGGAACTAGTTGAAGCTCAAAAGCAGTGACTCATTCATCAGCCCAAAAACAATCGTGAGCGTTGGGAGGCTGGGCAGATGTGCCTTCTTCCCAAATATACCATCGAAAATCAGCTGTGATGCTGGACAGAGGCCTTTGCATCCTTGACTTTCAAGAGCGCAATCCCTGTGCTGTTCCTGTGCCCACGAGCTTCTGTATCTTCATCTGCTGCTCTGATCGGTCTCTGACCTTATATACACACAAGAGGCATGTTCACTCGCATGGAAGCCCCGCCCGTTTGGCCCCGCCCACACACACACGGTGTGCACCGTCTTCCCGCCATTTACCCACTATGATGGACAGCTCACTCAAGGGACCCCTGCGCCCTTCGGCGCGAATGCATAGTAACACACACCTGGTCGCTGTAGACAACTCTCTGGCACTTTAGGCAGCTGTAGTGTAGTAAAAGCACTATACATTTACCCAACGAGGTAGCACTTACTGATTATCCAGTAGAAAGTACTCCAGTTGAGTAGAGGTATGGCACAAAACGGTGGCGTCTTCTTGAATAAATATGAAGGGCAGGGTCCATTCTGGCACGATGGTCCTGGCACAAAAATTAAACCTCAACAGGAAGCACTTACAGATATCATTACAGCATGTGCCCTAGTTGAAGCTTAAATTCAGTGACTCATTCATCAGCCCAAAAACAATCGTGAGCGTCGTGGAGGCTGGGCAGGTGTGCCTTCTTCCCAAATCTACCGTCGAAAATCAGCTGTGATGCTGGACAGAGGCCTTTGCATCCTTGACTTTCAAGAGCGCAATCCATGTGCTGTTCCTGTGACCTCGAGCTTCTGTATCTTCAGCTGCTGCTCTGATCGGTCTCTGACCTTATATACACACAAGAGGCATGTTCACTCGCATGGAAGCCCCGCCCGTTTGGCCCCGCCCACACACACACAGTGTGCACCCTCTTCCCGCCATTTACCCACTATGATGGACAGCTCACTCAAGGGACCCCTGCGCACTTCGGCGCGATTGCATAGTAACACACACATAGTCGCTGGAACTAGTTGAAGCTCAAATGCAGTGACTCATTCATCAGCCCAAAAACAATCGTGAGCGTTGGGAGGCTGGGCAGATGGGCCTTCTTCCCAAATATACCATCGAAAATCAGCTGTGATGCTGGACAGAGGCCTTTGCATTCTTGACTTTCAAGCGCGCAATCCCTGTGCTGTTCCTGTGACCACGAGCTTCTGTATCTTCATCTGCTGCTCTGATCGGTCTCTGACCTTATATACACACAAGAGGCATGTTCACTCGCATGGAAGCCCCGCCCGTTTGGCCCCGCCCACACACACGAGGTGTGCACCCTCTTCCCGCCATTTACACACTATGATGGACAGCTTACTCAAGGGACCCCTGCGCACTTCGGCGAGATTGCATAGTAACACACATTGTCGCTGGAACTAGTTGAAGCTCAAATGCAGTGACTCATTCATCAGCCCAAAAACAATCGTGAGCGTTGGGAGGCTGGGCAGCTGTGCCTTCTTCCCAAATCTACCGTCAAAAATCAGCTGTGATGCTGGACAGAGGCCTTTGCATCCTTGACTTTCAAGAGCGCAATCCCTGTGCTGTTCCTGTGACCACGAGCTTCTGTATCTTCAGCTGCTGCTCTGATCGGTCTCTGACCTTATATACACACAAGAGGCATGTTCACTCGCATGGAAGCCCCGCCCGTTTGGCCCCGCCCACACACACGCGGTGTGCACCGTCTTCCCACCATTTACCCACTATGATGGACAGCTCACTCAAGGGACCCCTGCGCACTTCGGCGAGATTGCATAGTAACACACACATTGTCGCTGGAACAAGTTGAAGCTCAAATGCAGTGACTCATTCATCAGCCCAAAAACAATCGTGAGCGTTGGGAGGCTGGGCAACTGTGCCTTCTTCCCAAATCTACCGTCGAAAATCAGCTGTGATGCTGGACAGAGGCCTTTGCATCCTTGACTTTCAAGAGCGCAATCCCTGTGCTGTTCCTGTGACCACGAGCTTCTGTATCTTCAGCTGCTGCTCTGATCGGTCTCTGACCTTATATACACACAAGAGGCATGTTCACTCGCATGGAAGCCCCGCCCGTTTGGCCCCGCCCACACACACGCGGTGTGCACCGTCTTCCCGCCATTTACCCACTATGATGGACAGCTCACTCAAGGGACCCCTGCGCCCTTCGGCGCGAATGCATAGTAACACACACCTGGTCGCTGTAGACAACTCTCTGGCACTTTAGGCAGCTGTAGTGTAGTAAAAGCACTATACATTTACCCAACGAGGTAGCACTTACTGATTATCCAGTAGAAAGTACTCCAGTTGAGTAGAGGTATGGCACAAAACGGTGGCGTCTTCTTGAATAAATATGAAGGGCAGGGTCCATTCTGGCACGATGGTCCTGGCACAAAAATTAAACCTCAACAGGAAGCACTTACAGATATCATTACAGCATGTGCCCTAGTTGAAGCTTAAATTCAGTGACTCATTCATCAGCCCAAAAACAATCGTGAGCGTCGTGGAGGCTGGGCAGGTGTGCCTTCTTCCCAAATATACCATCGAAAATCAGCTGTGATGCTGGACAGAGGCATTTGCATCCTTGACTTTCACGAGCGCAATCCCTGTGCTGTTCCTGTGACCTCGAGCTTCTGTATCTTCAGCTGCTGCTCTGATCGCTCTCTGACCTTTTATACACACAAGAGGCATGTTCACTCGCATGGAAGCCCCGCCCGTTTGTCCCCGCCCACTCACACGCGGTGTGCACCGTCTTCCCGCCATTTACCCACTATGATGGACAGTTCACTCAAGGGACCCCTGCGCACTTCGGCGCGATTGCATAGTAACACACACTTGGTCGCTGGAACTAGTTGAAGCTCAAATGCAGTGACTCATTCATCAGCCCAAAAACAATCGTGAGCGTCGTGGAGGCTGGGCAGGTGTGCCTTCTTCCCAAATCTACCGTCGAAAATCAGCTGTGATGCTGGACAGAGGCCTTTGCATCCTTGACTTTCAAGAGCGCAATCCCTGTGCTGTTCCTGTGACCTCGAGCTTCTGTATCTTCATCTGCTGCTCTGATCGGTCTCTGACATTATATACACACAAGAGGCATGTTCACTCGCATGGAAGCCCCGCCCGTTTGGCCCCGCCCACACACACACGGTGTGCACCCTCTTCCCGCCATTTACCCACTATGATGGACAGCTCACTCAAGGGACCCCTGCGCACTTCGGCGCGATTGCATAGTAACACACACCTGGTCGCTGTAGACAACTCTCTGGCACTTTAGGCAGCTGTAGTGTAGTAAAAGCACTATACATTTACCCAACGAGGTAGCACTTACTGATTATCCAGTAGAAAGTACTCCAGTTGAGTAGAGGTATGGCACAAAACGGTGGCGTCTTCTTGAATAAATATGAAGGGCAGGGTCCATTCTGGCACGATGGTCCTGGCACAAAAATTAAACCTCAACAGGAAGCACTTACAGATATCATTACAGCATGTGCCCTAGTTGAAGCTTAAATTCAGTGACTCATTCATCAGCCCAAAAACAATCGTGAGCGTCGTGGAGGCTGGGCAGGTGTGCCTTCTTCCCAAATCTACCGTCGAAAATCAGCTGTGATGCTGGACAGAGGCCTTTGCATCCTTGACTTTCACGATCGCAATCCCTGTGCTGTTCCTGTGACCTCGAGCTTCTGTATCTTCAGCTGCTGCTCTGATCGGTCTCTGACCTTATATACACACAAGAGGCATGTTCACTCGCATGGAAGCCCCGCCCGTTTGGCCCCGCCCACACACACACGGTGTGCACCCTCTTCCCGCCATTTACCCACTATGATGGACAGCTCACTCAAGGGACCCCTGCGCACTTCGGCGCGATTGCATAGTAACACACACATAGTCGCTGGAACTAGTTGAAGCTCAAATGCAGTGCCTCATTCATCAGCCCAAAAACAATCGTGAGCGTTGGGAGGCTGGGCAGATGGGCCTTCTTCCCAAATATACCATCGAAAATCAGCTGTGATGCTGGACAGAGGCCTTTGCATCCTTGACTTTCAAGCGCGCAATCCCTGTGCTGTTCCTGTGACCACGAGCTTCTGTATCTTCATCTGCTGCTCTGATCGGTCTCTGACCTTATATACACACAAGAGGCATGTTCACTCGCATGGAAGCCCCGCCCGTTTGGCCCCGCCCACACACACGAGGTGTGCACCCTCTTCCCGCCATTTACACACTATGATGGACAGCTTACTCAAGGGACCCCTGCGCACTTCGGCGAGATTGCATAGTAACACACATTGTCGCTGGAACTAGTTGAAGCTCAAATGCAGTGACTCATTCATCAGCCCAAAAACAATCGTGAGCGTTGGGAGGCTGGGCAGCTGTGCCTTCTTCCCAAATCTACCGTCAAAAATCAGCTGTGATGCTGGACAGAGGCCTTTGCATCCTTGACTTTCAAGAGCGCAATCCCTGTGCTGTTCCTGTGACCACGAGCTTCTGTATCTTCAGCTGCTGCTCTGATCGGTCTCTGACCTTATATACACACAAGAGGCATGTTCACTCGCATGGAAGCCCCGCCCGTTTGGCCCCGCCCACACACACGCGGTGTGCACCGTCTTCCCACCATTTACCCACTATGATGGACAGCTCACTCAAGGGACCCCTGCGCACTTCGGCGAGATTGCATAGTAACACACACATTGTCGCTGGAACAAGTTGAAGCTCAAATGCAGTGACTCATTCATCAGCCCAAAAACAATCGTGAGCGTTTGGAGGCTGGGCAGCTGTGCCTTCTTCCCAAATCTACCGTCGAAAATCAGCTGTGATGCTGGACAGAGGCCTTTGCATCCTTGACTTTCAAGAGCGCAATCCCTGTGCTGTTCCTGTGACCACGAGCTTCTGTATCTTCAGCTGCTGCTCTGATCGGTCTCTGACCTTATATACACACAAGAGGCATGTTCACTCGCATGGAAGACCCGCCCGTTTGGCCCCGCCCACACACACGCGGTGTGCACCGTCTTCCCGCCATTTACCCACTATGATGGACAGTTCACTCAAGGGACCCCTGCGCACTTCGGCGCGATTGCATAGTAACACACACTTGGTCGCTGGAACTAGTTGAAGCTCAAATGCAGTGACTCATTCATCAGCCCAAAAACAATCGTGAGCGTCGTGGAGGCTGGGCAGGTGTGCCTTCTTCCCAAATCTACCGTCGAAAATCAGCTGTGATGCTGGACAGAGGCCTTTGCATCCTTGACTTTCAAGAGCGCAATCCCTGTGCTGTTCCTGTGACCTCGAGCTTCTGTATCTTCAGCTGCTGCTCTGATCGGTCTCTGACATTATATACACACAAGAGGCATGTTCACTCGCATGGAAGCCCCGCCCGTTTGGCCCCGCCCACACACACACCGTGTGCACCCTCTTCCCGCCATTTACCCACTATGATGGACAGCTCACTCAAGGGACCCCTGCGCACTTCGGCGCGATTGCATAGTAACACACACATAGTCGCTGGAACTAGTTGAAGCTCAAAAGCAGTGACTCATTCATCAGCCCAAAAACAATCGTGAGCGTTGGGAGGCTGGGCAGATGTGCCTTCTTCCCAAATATACCATCGAAAATCAGCTGTGATGCTGGACAGAGGCCTTTGCATCCTTGACTTTCAAGAGCGCAATCCCTGTGCTGTTCCTGTGCCCACGAGCTTCTGTATCTTCATCTGCTGCTCTGATCGGTCTCTGACCTTATATACACACAAGAGGCATGTTCACTCGCATGGAAGCCCCGCCCGTTTGGCCCCGCCCACACACACGCGGTGTGCACCGTCTTCCCGCCATTTACCCACTATGATGGACAGCTCACTCAAGGGACCCCTGCGCCCTTCGGCGCGAATGCATAGTAACACACACCTGGTCGCTGTAGACAACTCTCTGGCACTTTAGGCAGCTGTAGTGTAGTAAAAGCACTATACATTTACCCAACGAGGTAGCACTTACTGATTATCCAGTAGAAAGTACTCCAGTTGAGTAGAGGTATGGCACAAAACGGTGGCGTCTTCTTGAATAAATATGAAGGGCAGGGTCCATTCTGGCACGATGGTCCTGGCACAAAAATTAAACCTCAACAGGAAGCACTTACAGATATCATTACAGCATGTGCCCTAGTTGAAGCTTAAATTCAGTGACTCATTCATCAGCCCAAAAACAATCGTGAGCGTCGTGGAGGCTGGGCAGGTGTGCCTTCTTCCCAAATATACCATCGAAAATCAGCTGTGATGCTGGACAGAGGCATTTGCATCCTTGACTTTCACGATCGCAATCCCTGTGCTGTTCCTGTGACCTCGAGCTTCTGTATCTTCATCTGCTGCTCTGATCGGTCTCTGACCTTTTATACACACAAGAGGCATGTTCACTCGCATGGAAGCCCCGCCCGTTTGGCCCCGCCCACACACACACGCGGTGTGCACCGTCTTCACGCCATTTACCCACTATGATGGACAGCTCACTCAAGGGACGCCTTCGGTGCGAATGCATAGTAACACACACATGGTCGCTGTAGACAACTCTCTGGCACTTTAGGCAGCTGTAGTGTAGTAAAAGCACTATACATTTACCCAACGAGGTAGCACTTACTGATTATCCAGTAGAAAGTACTCCAGTTGAGTAGAGGTATGGCACAAAACGGTGGTGTCTTCTTGAATAAATATGAAGGGCAGGGTCCATTTTGGCACGATGGTCCTGGCACAAAAATTAAACCTCAACAGGAAGCACTTACAGATATCATTACAGCATGTGCCCTAGTTGAAGCTTAAATTCAGTGACTCATTCATCAGCCCAAAAACAATCGTGAGCGTCGTGGAGGCTGGGCAGGTGTGCCTTCTTCCCAAATATACCATCGAAAATCAGCTGTGATGCTGGACAGAGGCCTTTGCATCCTTGACTTTCACGAGCGCAATCCCTGTGCTGTTCCTGTGACCTCGAGCTTCTGTATCTTCATCTGCTGCTCTGATCGGTCTCTGACCTTATATACACACAAGAGGCATGTTCACTCGCATGGAAGCCCCGCCCGTTTGGCCCCGCCCACACACACGAGGTGTGCACCCTCTTCCCGCCATTTACCCACTATGATGGACAGCTCACTCAAGGGACCCCTGCGCACTTCGGCGAGATTGCATAGTAACACACACATTGTCGCTGGAACTAGTTGAAGCTCAAATGCAGTGACTCATTCATCAGCCCAAAAACAATCGTGAGCGTTGGGAGGCTGGGCAGCTGTGCCTTCTTCCCAAATCTACCGTCAAAAATCAGCTGTGATGCTGGACAGAGGCCTTTGCATCCTTGACTTTCAAGAGCGCAATCCCTGTGCTGTTCCTGTGCCCACGAGCTTCTGTATCTTCATCTGCTGCTCTGATCGGTCTCTGACCTTATATACACACAAGAGGCATGTTCACTCGCATGGAAGCCCCGCCCGTTTGGCCCCGCCCACACACACGCGGTGTGCACCGTCTTCCCGCCATTTGCCCACTATGATGGACAGCTCACTCAAGGGACCCCTGCGCCCTTCGGCGCGAATGCATAGTAACACACACATTGTCGCTGGAACAAGTTGAAGCTTAAATTCAGTGACTCATTCATCAGCCCAAAAACAATCGTGAGCGTCGTGGAGGCTGGGCAGCTGTGCCTTCTTCCCAAATCTACCGTCGAAAATCAGCTGTGATGCCGGACAGAGGCCTTTGCATCCTTGACTTTCAAGAGCGCAATCCCTGTGCTGTTCCTGTGACCTCGAGCTTCTGTATCTTCAGCTGCTGCTCTGATCGGTCTCTGACCTTATATACACACAAGAGGCATGTTCACTCGCATGGAAGCCCCGCCCGTTTGGCCCCGCCCACACACACGCGGTGTGCACCGTCTTCCCGCCATTTACCCACTATGATGGACAGCTCACTCAAGGGACCCCTGCGCCCTTCGGCGCGAATGCATAGTAACACACACCTGGTCGCTGTAGACAACTCTCTGGCACTTTAGGCAGCTGTAGTGTAGTAAAAGCACTATACATTTACCCAACGAGGTAGCACTTACTGATTATCCAGTAGAAAGTACTCCAGTTGAGTAGAGGTATGGCACAAAACGGTGGCGTCTTCTTGAATAAATATGAAGGGCAGGGTCCATTCTGGCACGATGGTCCTGGCACAAAAATTAAACCTCAACAGGAAGCACTTACAGATATCATTACAGCATGTGCCCTAGTTGAAGCTTAAATTCAGTGACTCATTCATCAGCCCAAAAACAATCGTGAGCGTCGTGGAGGCTGGGCAGGTGTGCCTTCTTCCCAAATATACCATCGAAAATCAGCTGTGATGCTGGACAGAGGCATTTGCATCCTTGACTTTCACGATCGCAATCCCTGTGCTGTTCCTGTGACCTCGAGCTTCTGTATCTTCATCTGCTGCTCTGATCGGTCTCTGACCTTTTATACACACAAGAGGCATGTTCACTCGCATGGAAGCCCCGCCCGTTTGGCCCCGCCCACACACACACGCGGTGTGCACCGTCTTCACGCCATTTACCCACTATGATGGACAGCTCACTCAAGGGACGCCTTTGGTGCGAATGCATAGTAACACACACATGGTCGCTGTAGACAACTCTCTGGCACTTTAGGCAGCTGTAGTGTAGTAAAAGCACTATACATTTACCCAACGAGGTAGCACTTACTGATTATCCAGTAGAAAGTACTCCAGTTGAGTAGAGGTATGGCACAAAACGGTGGCGTCTTCTTGAATAAATATGAAGGGCAGGGTCCATTCTGGCACGATGGTCCTGGCACAAAAATTAAACCTCAACAGGAAGCACTTACAGATATCATTACAGCATGTGCCCTAGTTGAAGCTTAAATTCAGTGACTCATTCATCAGCCCAAAAACAATCGTGAGCGTCGTGGAGGCTGGGCAGGTGTGCCTTCTTCCCAAATATACCATCGAAAATCAGCTGTGATGCTGGACAGAGGCCTTTGCATCCTTGACTTTCACGAGCGCAATCCCTGAGCTGTTCCTGTGACCTCGAGCTTCTGTATCTTCATCTGCTGCTCTGATCGGTCTCTGACCTTATATACACACAAGAGGCATGTTCACTCGCATGGAAGCCCCGCCCGTTTGGCCCCGCCCACACACACGAGGTGTGCACCCTCTTCCCGCCATTTACCCACTATGATGGACAGCTCACTCAAGGGACCCCTGCGCACTTCGGCGAGATTGCATAGTAACACACACATTGTCGCTGGAACTAGTTGAAGCTCAAATGCAGTGACTCATTCATCAGCCCAAAAACAATCGTGAGAGTTGGGAGGCTGGGCAGCTGTGCCTTCTTCCCAAATCTACCGTCGAAAATCAGCTGTGATGCTGGACAGAGGCCTTTGCATCCTTGACTTTCAAGAGCGCAATCCCTGTGTTGTTCCTGTGCCCACGAGCTTCTGTATCTTCATCTGCTGCTCTGATCGGTCTCTGACCTTTTATACACACAAGAGGCATGTTCACTCGCATGGAAGCCCCGCCCGTTTGGCCCCGCCCACACACACACGCGGTGTGCACCGTCTTCCCGCCATTTACCCACTATGATGGACAGCTCACTCAAGGGACCCCTGCGCCCTTCGGCGCGAATGCATAGTAACACACACCTGGTCGCTGTAGACAACTCTCTGGCACTTTAGGCAGCTGTAGTGTAGTAAAAGCACTATACATTTACCCAACGAGGTAGCACTTACTGATTATCCAGTAGAAAGTACTCCAGTTGAGTAGAGGTATGGCACAAAACGGTGGCGTCTTCTTGAATAAATATGAAGGGCAGGGTCCATTCTGGCACGATGGTCCTGGCACAAAAATTAAACCTCAACAGGAAGCACTTACAGATATCATTACAGCATGTGCCCTAGTTGAAGCTTAAATTCAGTGACTCATTCATCAGCCCAAAAACAATCGTGAGCGTCGTGGAGGCTGGGCAGGTGTGCCTTCTTCCCAAATCTACCGTCGAAAATCAGCTGTGATGCTGGACAGAGGCATTTGCATCCTTGACTTTCACGAGCGCAATCCCTGTGCTGTTCCTGTGACCTCGAGCTTCTGTATCTTCAGCTGCTGCTCTGATCGGTCTCTGACCTTATATACACACAAGAGGCATGTTCACTCGCATGGAAGCCCCGCCCGTTTGGCCCCGCCCACACACACGAGGTGTGCACCCTCTTCACGCCATTTACCCACTATGATGGACAGCTCACTCAAGGGACCCCTGCGCACTTCGGCGAGATTGCATAGTAACACACACATTGTCGCTGGAACTAGTTGAAGCTCAAATGCAGTGACTCATTCATCAGCCCAAAAACAATCGTGAGCGTTGGGAGGCTGGGCAGCTGTGCCTTCTTCCCAAATCTACCGTCGAAAATCAGCTGTGATGCTGGACAGAGGCCTTTGCATCCTTGACTTTCAAGAGCGCAATCCCTGTGTTGTTCCTGTGCCCACGAGCTTCTGTATCTTCATCTGCTGCTCTGATCGGTCTCTGACCTTTTATACACACAAGAGGCATGTTCACTCGCATGGAAGCCCCGCCCGTTTGGCCCCGCCCACACACACACGCGGTGTGCACCGTCTTCCCGCCATTTACCCACTATGATGGACAGCTCACTCAAGGGACCCCTGCGCCCTTCGGCGCGAATGCATAGTAACACACACCTGGTCGCTGTAGACAACTCTCTGGCACTTTAGGCAGCTGTAGTGTAGTAAAAGCACTATACATTTACCCAACGAGGTAGCACTTACTGATTATCCAGTAGAAAGTACTCCAGTTGAGTAGAGGTATGGCACAAAACGGTGGCGTCTTCTTGAATAAATATGAAGGGCAGGGTCCATTCTGGCACGATGGTCCTGGCACAAAAACTTAAACCTCAACAGGAAGCACTTACAGATATCATTACAGCATGTGCCCTAGTTGAAGCTTAAATTCAGTGACTCATTCATCAGCCCAAAAACAATCGTGAGCGTCGTGGAGGCTGGGCAGGTGTGCCTTCTTCCCAAATATACCATCGAAAATCAGCTGTGATGCTGGACAGAGGCATTTGCATCCTTGACTTTCACGATCGCAATCCCTGTGCTGTTCCTGTGACCTCGAGCTTCTGTATCTTCAGCTGCTGCTCTGATCGGTCTCTGACCTTTTATACACACAAGAGGCATGTTCACTCGCATGGAAGCCCCGCCCGTTTGGCCCCGCCCACACACACACGCGGTGTGCACCGTCTTCACGCCATTTACCCACTATGATGGACAGCTCACTCAAGGGACGCCTTCGGTGCGAATGCATAGTAACACACACATGGTCGCTGTAGACAACTCTCTGGCACTTTAGGCAGCTGTAGTGTAGTAAAAGCACTATACATTTACCCAACGAGGTAGCACTTACTGATTATCCAGTAGAAAGTACTCCAGTTGAGTAGAGGTATGGCACAAAACGGTGGCGTCTTCTTGAATAAATATGAAGGGCAGGGTCCATTCTGGCACGATGGTCCTGGCACAAAAATTAAACCTCAACAGGAAGCACTTACAGATATCATTACAGCATGTGCCCTAGTTGAAGCTTAAATTCAGTGACTCATTCATCAGCCCAAAAACAATCGTGAGCGTCGTGGAGGCTGGGCAGGTGTGCCTTCTTCCCAAATATACCATCGAAAATCAGCTGTGATGCTGGACAGAGGCCTTTGCATCCTTGACTTTCACGAGCGCAATCCCTGAGCTGTTCCTGTGACCTCGAGCTTCTGTATCTTCATCTGCTGCTCTGATCGGTCTCTGACCTTATATACACACAAGAGGCATGTTCACTCGCATGGAAGCCCCGCCCGTTTGGCCCCGCCCACACACACGAGGTGTGCACCCTCTTCCCGCCATTTACCCACTATGATGGACAGCTCACTCAAGGGACCCCTGCGCACTTCGGCGAGATTGCATAGTAACACACACATTGTCGCTGGAACTAGTTGAAGCTCAAATGCAGTGACTCATTCATCAGCCCAAAAACAATCGTGAGAGTTGGGAGGCTGGGCAGCTGTGCCTTCTTCCCAAATCTACCGTCGAAAATCAGCTGTGATGCTGGACAGAGGCCTTTGCATCCTTGACTTTCAAGAGCGCAATCCCTGTGTTGTTCCTGTGCCCACGAGCTTCTGTATCTTCATCTGCTGCTCTGATCGGTCTCTGACCTTTTATACACACAAGAGGCATGTTCACTCGCATGGAAGCCCCGCCCGTTTGGCCCCGCCCACACACACACGCGGTGTGCACCGTCTTCCCGCCATTTACCCACTATGATGGACAGCTCACTCAAGGGACCCCTGCGCCCTTCGGCGCGAATGCATAGTAACACACACCTGGTCGCTGTAGACAACTCTCTGGCACTTTAGGCAGCTGTAGTGTAGTAAAAGCACTATACATTTACCCAACGAGGTAGCACTTACTGATTATCCAGTAGAAAGTACTCCAGTTGAGTAGAGGTATGGCACAAAACGGTGGCGTCTTCTTGAATAAATATGAAGGGCAGGGTCCATTCTGGCACGATGGTCCTGGCACAAAAATTAAACCTCAACAGGAAGCACTTACAGATATCATTACAGCATGTTCCCTAGTTGAAGCTTAAATTCAGTGACTCATTCATCAGCCCAAAAACAATCGTGAGCGTCGTGGAGGCTGGGCAGGTGTGCCTTCTTCCCAAATCTACCGTCGAAAATCAGCTGTGATGCTGGACAGAGGCATTTGCATCCTTGACTTTCACGAGCGCAATCCCTGTGCTGTTCCTGTGACCTCGAGCTTCTGTATCTTCAGCTGCTGCTCTGATCGGTCTCTGACCTTATATACACACAAGAGGCATGTTCACTCGCATGGAAGCCCCGCCCGTTTGGCCCCGCCCACACACACGAGGTGTGCACCCTCTTCACGCCATTTACCCACTATGATGGACAGCTCACTCAAGGGACCCCTGCGCACTTCGGCGAGATTGCATAGTAACACACACATTGTCGCTGGAACTAGTTGAAGCTCAAATGCAGTGACTCATTCATCAGCCCAAAAACAATCGTGAGCGTTGGGAGGCTGGGCAGCTGTGCCTTCTTCCCAAATCTACCGTCGAAAATCAGCTGTGATGCTGGACAGAGGCCTTTGCATCCTTGACTTTCAAGAGCGCAATCCCTGTGTTGTTCCTGTGCCCACGAGCTTCTGTATCTTCATCTGCTGCTCTGATCGGTCTCTGACCTTTTATACACACAAGAGGCATGTTCACTCGCATGGAAGCCCCGCCCGTTTGGCCCCGCCCACACACACACGCGGTGTGCACCGTCTTCCCGCCATTTACCCACTATGATGGACAGCTCACTCAAGGGACCCCTGCGCCCTTCGGCGCGAATGCATAGTAACACACACCTGGTCGCTGTAGACAACTCTCTGGCACTTTAGGCAGCTGTAGTGTAGTAAAAGCACTATACATTTACCCAACGAGGTAGCACTTACTGATTATCCAGTAGAAAGTACTCCAGTTGAGTAGAGGTATGGCACAAAACGGTGGCGTCTTCTTGAATAAATATGAAGGGCAGGGTCCATTCTGGCACGATGGTCCTGGCACAAAAATTAAACCTCAACAGGAAGCACTTACAGATATCATTACAGCATGTGCCCTAGTTGAAGCTTAAATTCAGTGACTCATTCATCAGCCCAAAAACAATCGTGAGCGTCGTGGAGGCTGGGCAGGTGTGCCTTCTTCCCAAATATACCATCGAAAATCAGCTGTGATGCTGGACAGAGGCATTTGCATCCTTGACTTTCACGATCGCAATCCCTGTGCTGTTCCTGTGACCTCGAGCTTCTGTATCTTCATCTGCTGCTCTGATCGGTCTCTGACCTTTTATACACACAAGAGGCATGTTCACTCGCATGGAAGCCCCGCCCGTTTGGCCCCGCCCACACACACACGCGGTGTGCACCGTCTTCACGCCATTTACCCACTATGATGGACAGCTCACTCAAGGGACCCCTGCGCCCTTCGGCGCGAATGCATAGTAACACACACATGGTCGCTGTAGACAACTCTCTGGCACTTTAGGCAGCTGTAGTGTAGTAAAAGCACTATACATTTACCCAACGAGGTAGCACTTACTGATTATCCAGTAGAAAGTACTCCAGTTGAGTAGAGGTATGGCACAAAACGGTGGTGTCTTCTTGAATAAATATGAAGGGCAGGGTCCATTCTGCCACGATGGTCCTGGCACAAAAATTAAACCTCAACAGGAAGCACTTACAGATATCATTACAGCATGTGCCCTAGTTGAAGCTTAAATTCAGTGACTCATTCATCAGCCCAAAAACAATCGTGAGCGTCGTGGAGGCTGGGCAGGTGTGCCTTCTTCCCAAATATACCATCGAAAATCAGCTGTGATGCTGGACAGAGGCATTTGCATCCTTGACTTTCACGATCGCAATCCCTGTGCTGTTCCTGTGACCTCGAGCTTCTGTATCTTCATCTGCTGCTCTGATCGGTCTCTGACCTTTTATACACACAAGAGGCATGTTCACTCGCATGGAAGCCCCGCCCGTTTGGCCCCGCCCACACACACACGCGGTGTGCACCGTCTTCACGCCATTTACCCACTATGATGGACAGCTCACTCAAGGGACGCCTGCGCCCTTCGGCGCGAATGCATAGTAACACACACATGGTCGCTGTAGACAACTCTCTGGCACTTTAGGCAGCTGTAGTGTAGTAAAAGCACTATACATTTACCCAACGAGGTAGCACTTACTGATTATCCAGTAGAAAGTACTCCAGTTGAGTAGAGGTATGGCACAAAACGGTGGTGTCTTCTTGAATAAATATGAAGGGCAGGGTCCATTCTGGCACGATGGTCCTGGCACAAAAATTAAACCTCAACAGGAAGCACTTACAGATATCATTACAGCATGTGCCCTAGTTGAAGCTTAAATTCAGTGACTCATTCATCAGCCCAAAAACAATCGTGAGCGTCGTGGAGGCTGGGCAGGTGTGCCTTCTTCCCAAATATACCATCGAAAATCAGCTGTGATGCTGGACAGAGGCCTTTGCATCCTTGACTTTCACGAGCGCAATCCCTGTGCTGTTCCTGTGACCTCGAGCTTCTGTATCTTCATCTGCTGCTCTGATCGGTCTCTGACCTTTTATACACACAAGAGGCATGTTCACTCGCATGGAAGCCCCGCCCGTTTGGCCCCGCCCACACACACGAGGTGTGCACCCTCTTCCCGCCATTTACCCACTATGATGGACAGCTCACTCAAGGGACCCCTGCGCACTTCGGCGAGATTGCATAGTAACACACACATTGTCGCTGGAACTAGTTGAAGCTCAAATGCAGTGACTCATTCATCAGCCCAAAAACAATCGTGAGCGTTGGGAGGCTGGGCAGCTGTGCCTTCTTCCCAAATCTACCGTCAAAAATCAGCTGTGATGCTGGACAGAGGCCTTTGCATCCTTGACTTTCAAGAGCGCAATCCCTGTGCTGTTCCTGTGCCCACGAGCTTCTGTATCTTCATCTGCTGCTCTGATCGGTCTCTGACCTTATATACACACAAGAGGCATGTTCACTCGCATGGAAGCCCCGCCCGTTTGGCCCCGCCCACACACACGCGGTGTGCACCGTCTTCCCGCCATTTGCCCACTATGATGGACAGCTCACTCAAGGGACCCCTGCGCCCGTCGGCGCGAATGCATAGTAACACACACATTGTCGCTGGAACAAGTTGAAGCTTAAATTCAGTGACTCATTCATCAGCCCAAAAACAATCGTGAGCGTCGTGGAGGCTGGGCAGGTGTGCCTTCTTCCCAAATCTACCGTCGAAAATCAGCTGTGATGCTGGACAGAGGCCTTTGCATCCTTGACTTTCAAGAGCGCAATCCCTGTGCTGTTCCTGTGACCTCGAGCTTCTGTATCTTCAGCTGCTGCTCTGATCGGTCTCTGACCTTATATACACACAAGAGGCATGTTCACTCGCATGGAAGCCCCGCCCGTTTGGCCCCGCCCACACACACGCGGTGTGCACCGTCTTCCCGCCATTTACCCACTATGATGGACAGCTCACTCAAGGGACCCCTGCGCCCTTCGGCGCGATTGCATAGTAACACACACTTGGTCGCTGGAACAAGTTGAAGCTCAAATGCAGTGACTCATTCATCAGCCCAAAAACAATCGTGAGCGTTGGGAGGCTGGGCAGCTGTGCCTTCTTCCCAAATCTACCGTCGAAAATCAGCTGTGATGCTGGACAGAGGCCTTTGCATCCTTGACTTTCAAGAGTGCAATCCCTGTGCTGTTCCTGTGCCCACGAGCTTCTGTATCTTCATCTGCTGCTCTGATCGGTCTCTGACCTTATATACACACAAGAGGCATGTTCACTCGCATGGAAGACCCGCCCGTTTGGCCCCGCCCACACACACGCGGTGTGCACCGTCTTCCCGCCATTTACCCACTATGATGGACAGTTCACTCAAGGGACCCCTGCGCACTTCGGCGCGATTGCATAGTAACACACACTTGGTCGCTGTAGACAACTCTCTGGCACTTTAGGCAGCTGTAGTGTAGTAAAAGCACTATACATTTACCCAACGAGGTAGCACTTACTGATTATCCAGTAGAAAGTACTCCAGTTGAGTAGAGGTATGGCACAAAACGGTGGCGTCTTCTTGAATAAATATGAAAGGCAGGGTCCATTCTGGCACGATGGTCCTGGCACAAAAATTAAACCTCAACAGGAAGCACTTACAGATATCATTACAGCATGTGCCCTAGTTGAAGCTTAAATTCAGTGACTCATTCATCAGCCCAAAAACAATCGTGAGCGTCGTGGAGGCTGGGCAGGTGTGCCTTCTTCCCAAATATACCATCGAAAATCAGCTGTGATGCTGGACAGAGGCATTTGCATCCTTGACTTTCACGAGCGCAATCCCTGTGCTGTTCCTGTGACCTCGAGCTTCTGTATCTTCAGCTGCTGCTCTGATCGGTCTCTGACCTTATATACACACAAGAGGCATGTTCACTCGCATGGAAGCCCCGCCCGTTTGGCCCCGCCCACACACACACGCGGTGTGCACCGTCTTCACGCCATTTACCCACTATGATGGACAGCTCACTCAAGGGACCCCTGCGCACTTCGGCGAGATTGCATAGTAACACACACATTGTCGCTGGAACTAGTTGAAGCTCAAATGCAGTGACTCATTCATCAGCCCAAAAACAATCGTGAGCGTTGGGAGGCTGGGCAGCTGTGCCTTCTTCCCAAATCTACCGTCGAAAATCAGCTGTGATGCTGGACAGAGGCCTTTGCATCCTTGACTTTCAAGAGCGCAATCCCTGTGTTGTTCCTGTGCCCACGAGCTTCTTTATCTTCATCTGCTGCTCTGATCGGTCTCTGACCTTTTATACACACAAGAGGCATGTTCACTCGCATGGAAGCCCCGCCCGTTTGGCCCCGCCCACACACACACGCGGTGTGCACCGTCTTCCCGCCATTTACCCACTATGATGGACAGCTCACTCAAGGGACCCCTGCGCCCTTCGGCGCGAATGCATAGTAACACACACCTGGTCGCTGTAGACAACTCTCTGGCACTTTAGGCAGCTGTAGTGTAGTAAAAGCACTATACATTTACCCAACGAGGTAGCACTTACTGATTATCCAGTAGAAAATACTCCAGTTGAGTAGAGGTATGGCACAAAACGGTGGCGTCTTCTTGAATAAATATGAAGGGCAGGGTCCATTCTGGCACGATGGTCCTGGCACAAAAATTAAACCTCAACAGGAAGCACTTACAGATATCATTACAGCATGTGCCCTAGTTGAAGCTTAAATTCAGTGACTCATTCATCAGCCCAAAAACAATCGTGAGCGTCGTGAAGGCTGGGCAGGTGTGCCTTCTTCCCAAATCTACCGTCGAAAATCAGCTGTGATGCTGGACAGAGGCCTTTGCATCCTTGACTTTCAAGAGCGCAATCCATGTGCTGTTCCTGTGACCTCGAGCTTCTGTATCTTCAGCTGCTGCTCTGATCGGTCTCTGACCTTATATACACACAAGTGGCATGTTCACTCGCATGGAAGCCCCGCCCGTTTGGCCCCGCCCACACACACACGGTGTGCACCCTCTTCCCGCCATTTACCCACTATGATGGACAGCTCACTCAAGGGACCCCTGCGCACTTCGGCGCGATTGCATAGTAACACACACATAGCCGCTGGAACTAGTTGAAGCTCAAATGCAGTGACTCATTCATCAGCCCAAAAACAATCGTGAGCGTTGGGAGGCTGGGCAGCTGTGCCTTCTTCCCAAATATACCGTCAAAAATCAGCTGTGATGCTGGACAGAGGCCTTTGCATCCTTGACTTTCAAGAGCGCAATCCCTGTGCTGTTCCTGTGACCACGAGCTTCTGTATCTTCAGCTGCTGCTCTGATCGGTCTCTGACCTTATATACACACAAGAGGCATGTTCACTCGCATGGAAGCCCCGCCCGTTTGGCCCCGCCCACACACACGCGGTGTGCACCGTCTTCCCACCATTTACCCACTATGATGGACAGCTCACTCAAGGGACCCCTGCGCACTTCGGCGAGATTGCATAGTAACACACACATTGTCGCTGGAACAAGTTGAAGCTCAAATGCAGTGACTCATTCATCAGCCCAAAAACAATCGTGAGCGTTGGGAGGCTGGGCAGCTGTGCCTTCTTCCCAAATCTACCGTCGAAAATCAGCTGTGATGCTGGACAGAGGCCTTTGCATCCTTGACTTTCAAGAGTGCAATCCCTGTGCTGTTCCTGTGCCCACGAGCTTCTGTATCTTCATCTGCTGCTCTGATCGGTCTCTGACCTTATATACACACAAGAGGCATGTTCACTCGCATGGAAGACCCGCCCGTTTGGCCCCGCCCACACACACGCGGTGTGCACCGTCTTCCCGCCATTTACCCACTATGATGGACAGTTCACTCAAGGGACCCCTGCGCACTTCGGCGCGATTGCATAGTAACACACACTTGGTCGCTGGAACTAGTTGAAGCTCAAATGCAGTGACTCATTCATCAGCCCAAAAACAATCGTGAGCGTCGTGGAGGCTGGGCAGGTGTGCCTTCTTCCCAAATCTACCGTCGAAAATCAGCTGTGATGCTGGACAGAGGCCTTTGCATCCTTGACTTTCAAGAGCGCAATACCTGTGCTGTTCCTGTGACCTCGAGCTTCTGTATCTTCAGCTGCTGCTCTGATCGGTCTCTGACATTATATACACACAAGAGGCATGTTCACTCGCATGGAAGCCCCGCCCGTTTGGCCCCGCCCACACACACACGCGGTGTGCACCGTCTTCACGCCATTTACCCACTATGATGGACAGCTCACTCAAGGGACCCCTGCGCACTTCGGCGAGATTGCATAGTAACACACACTTGGTCGCTGGAACTAGTTGAAGCTCAAATGCAGTGACACATTCATCAGCCCAAAAACAATCGTGAGCGTCGTGGAGGCTGGGCAGGTGTGCCTTCTTCCCAAATCTACCGTCGAAAATCAGCTGTGATGCTGGACAGAGGCCTTTGCATCCTTGACTTTCAAGAGCGCAATCCCTGTGTTGTTCCTGTGCCCACGAGCTTCTGTATCTTCATCTGCTGCTCTGATCGGTCTCTGACCTTTTATACACACAAGAGGCATGTTCACTCGCATGGAAGCCCCGCCCGTTTGGCCCCGCCCACACACACACGCGGTGTGCACCGTCTTCCCGCCATTTACCCACTATGATGGACAGCTCACTCAAGGGACCCCTGCGCCCTTCGGCGCGAATGCATAGTAACACACACCTGGTCGCTGTAGACAACTCTCTGGCACTTTAGGCAGCTGTAGTGTAGTAAAAGCACTATACATTTACCCAACGAGGTAGCACTTACTGATTATCCAGTAGAAAGTACTCCAGTTGAGTAGAGGTATGGCACAAAACGGTGGCGTCTTCTTGAATAAATATGAAGGGCAGGGTCCATTCTGGCACGATGGTCCTGGCACAAAAATTAAACCTCAACAGGAAGCACTTACAGATATCATTACAGCATGTGCCCTAGTTGAAGCTTAAATTCAGTGACTCATTCATCAGCCCAAAAACAATCGTGAGCGTCGTGAAGGCTGGGCAGGTGTGCCTTCTTCCCAAATCTACCGTCGAAAATCAGCTGTGATGCTGGACAGAGGCCTTTGCATCCTTGACTTTCAAGAGCGCAATCCATGTGCTGTTCCTGTGACCTCGAGCTTCTGTATCTTCAGCTGCTGCTCTGATCGGTCTCTGACCTTATATACACACAAGAGGCATGTTCACTCGCATGGAAGCCCCGCCCATTTGGCCCCGCCCACACACACACGGTGTGCACCCTCTTCCCGCCATTTACCCACTATGATGGACAGCTCACTCAAGGGACCCCTGCGCACTTCGGCGCGATTGCATAGTAACACACACATAGTCGCTGGAACTAGTTGAAGCTCAAATGCAGTGACTCATTCATCAGCCCAAAAACAATCGTGAGCGTTGGGAGGCTGGGCAGATGGGCCTTCTTCCCAAATATACCATCGAAAATCAGCTGTGATGCTGGACAGAGGCCTTTGCATCCTTGACTTTCAAGCGCGCAATCCCTGTGCTGTTCCTGTGACCACGAGCTTCTGTATCTTCATCTGCTGCTCTGATCGGTCTCTGACCTTATATACACACAAGAGGCATGTTCACTCGCATGGAAGCCCCGCCCGTTTGGCCCCGCCCACACACACGAGGTGTGCACCCTCTTCCCGCCATTTACACACTATGATGGACAGCTTACTCAAGGGACCCCTGCGCACTTCGGCGAGATTGCATAGTAACACACATTGTCGCTGGAACTAGTTGAAGCTCAAATGCAGTGACTCATTCATCAGCCCAAAAACAATCGTGAGCGTTGGGAGGCTGGGCAGCTGTGCCTTCTTCCCAAATCTACCGTCAAAAATCAGCTGTGATGCTGGACAGAGGCCTTTGCATCCTTGACTTTCAAGAGCGCAATCCCTGTGCTGTTCCTGTGACCACGAGCTTCTGTATCTTCAGCTGCTGCTCTGATCGGTCTCTGACCTTATATACACACAAGAGGCATGTTCACTCGCATGGAAGCCCCGCCCGTTTGGCCCCGCCCACACACACGCGGTGTGCACCGTCTTCCCACCATTTACCCACTATGATGGACAGTTCACTCAAGGGACCCCTGCGCCCTTCGGCGCGAATGCATAGTAACACACACATAGTCGCTGGAACTAGTTGAAGCTCAAATGCAGTGACTCATTCATCAGCCCAAAAACAATCGTGAGCGTTGGGAGGCTGGGCAGCTGTGCCTTCTTCCCAAATCTACCGTCGAAAATCAGCTGTGATGCTGGACAGAGGCCTTTGCATCCTTGACTTTCAAGAGTGCAATCCCTGTGCTGTTTCTGTGCCCACGAGCTTCTGTATCTTCATCTGCTGCTCTGATCGGTCTCTGACCTTATATACACACAAGAGGCATGTTCACTCGCATGGAAGACCCGCCCGTTTGGCCCCGCCCACACACACGCGGTGTGCACCGTCTTCCCGCCATTTACCCACTATGATGGACAGTTCACTCAAGGGACCCCTGCTCACTTCGGCGCGATTGCATAGTAACACACACTTGGTCGCTGGAACTAGTTGAAGCTCAAATGCAGTGACTCATTCATCAGCCCAAAAACAATCGTGAGCGTCGTGGAGGCTGGGCAGGTGTGCCTTCTTCCCAAATCTACCGTCGAAAATCAGCTGTGATGCTGGACAGAGGCCTTTGCATCCTTGACTTTCAAGAGCGCAATCCCTGTGCTGTTCCTGTGACCTCGAGCTTCTGTATCTTCAGCTGCTGCTCTGATCGGTCTCTGACATTATATACACACAAGAGGCATGTTCACTCGCATGGAAGCCCCGCCCGTTTGGCCCCGCCCACACACACACGGTGTGCACCCTCTTCCCGCCATTTACCCACTATGATGGACAGCTCACTCAAGGGACCCCTGCGCACTTCGGCGCGATTGCATAGTAACACACACATAGTCGCTGGAACTAGTTGAAGCTCAAAAGCAGTGACTCATTCATCAGCCCAAAAACAATCGTGAGCGTTGGGAGGCTGGGCAGATGTGCCTTCTTCCCAAATATACCATCGAAAATCAGCTGTGATGCTGGACAGAGGCCTTTGCATCCTTGACTTTCAAGAGCGCAATCCCTGTGCTGTTCCTGTGCCCACGAGCTTCTGTATCTTCATCTGCTGCTCTGATCGGTCTCTGACCTTATATACACACAAGAGGCATGTTCACTCGCATGGAAGCCCCGCCCGTTTGGCCCCGCCCACACACACGCGGTGTGCACCGTCTTCCCGCCATTTACCCACTATGATGGACAGCTCACTCAAGGGACCCCTGCGCCCTTCGGCGCGAATGCATAGTAACACACACCTGGTCGCTGTAGACAACTCTCTGGCACTTTAGGCAGCTGTAGTGTAGTAAAAGCACTATACATTTACCCAACGAGGTAGCACTTACTGATTATCCAGTAGAAAGTACTCCAGTTGAGTAGAGGTATGGCACAAAACGGTGGCGTCTTCTTGAATAAATATGAAGGGCAGGGTCCATTCTGGCACGATGGTCCTGGCACAAAAATTAAACCTCAACAGGAAGCACTTACAGATATCATTACAGCATGTGCCCTAGTTGAAGCTTAAATTCAGTGACTCATTCATCAGCCCAAAAACAATCGTGAGCGTCGTGGAGGCTGGGCAGGTGTGCCTTCTTCCCAAATATACCATCGAAAATCAGCTGTGATGCTGGACAGAGGCATTTGCATCCTTGACTTTCACGATCGCAATCCCTGTGCTGTTCCTGTGACCTCGAGCTTCTGTATCTTCATCTGCTGCTCTGATCGGTCTCTGACCTTTTATACACACAAGAGGCATGTTCACTCGCATGGAAGCCCCGCCCGTTTGGCCCCGCCCACACACACACGCGGTGTGCACCGTCTTCACGCCATTTACCCACTATGATGGACAGCTCACTCAAGGGACCCCTGCGCCCTTCGGCGCGAATGCATAGTAACACACACATGGTCGCTGTAGACAACTCTCTGGCACTTTAGGCAGCTGTAGTGTAGTAAAAGCACTATACATTTACCCAACGAGGTAGCACTTACTGATTATCCAGTAGAAAGTACTCCAGTTGAGTAGAGGTATGGCACAAAACGGTGGTGTCTTCTTGAATAAATATGAAGGGCAGGGTCCATTCTGGCACGATGGTCCTGGCACAAAAATTAAACCTCAACAGGAAGCACTTACAGATATCATTACAGCATGTGCCCTAGTTGAAGCTTAAATTCAGTGACTCATTCATCAGCCCAAAAACAATCGTGAGCGTCGTGGAGGCTGGGCAGGTGTGCCTTCTTCCCAAATATACCATCGAAAATCAGCTGTGATGCTGGACAGAGGCATTTGCATCCTTGACTTTCACGATCGCAATCCCTGTGCTGTTCCTGTGACCTCGAGCTTCTGTATCTTCATCTGCTGCTCTGATCGGTCTCTGACCTTTTATACACACAAGAGGCATGTTCACTCGCATGGAAGCCCCGCCCGTTTGGCCCCGCCCACACACACACGCGGTGTGCACCGTCTTCACGCCATTTACCCACTATGATGGACAGCTCACTCAAGGGACGCCTGTGCCCTTCGGCGCGAATGCATAGTAACACACACATGGTCGCTGTAGACAACTCTCTGGCACTTTAGGCAGCTGTAGTGTAGTAAAAGCACTATACATTTACCCAACGAGGTAGCACTTACTGATTATCCAGTAGAAAGTACTCCAGTTGAGTAGAGGTATGGCACAAAACGGTGGTGTCTTCTTGAATAAATATGAAGGGCAGGGTCCATTCTGGCACGATGGTCCTGGCACAAAAATTAAACCTCAACAGGAAGCACTTACAGATATCATTACAGCATGTGCCCTAGTTGAAGCTTAAATTCAGTGACTCATTCATCAGCCCAAAAACAATCGTGAGCGTCGTGGAGGCTGGGCAGGTGTGCCTTCTTCCCAAATATACCATCGAAAATCAGCTGTGATGCTGGACAGAGGCCTTTGCATCCTTGACTTTCAAGAGCGCAATCCCTGTGCTGTTCCTGTGACCTCGAGCTTCTGTATCTTCATCTGCTGCTCTGATCGGTCTCTGACCTTATATACACACAAGAGGCATGTTCACTCGCATGGAAGCCCCGCCCGTTTGGCCCCGCCCACACACACGAGGTGTGCACCCTCTTCCCGCCATTTACCCACTATGATGGACAGCTCACTCAAGGGACCCCTGCGCACTTCGGCGAGATTGCATAGTAACACACACATTGTCGCTGGAACTAGTTGAAGCTCAAATGCAGTGACTCATTCATCAGCCCAAAAACAATCGTGAGCGTTGGGAGGCTGGGCAGCTGTGCCTTCTTCCCAAATCTACCGTCAAAAATCAGCTGTGATGCTGGACAGAGGCCTTTGCATCCTTGACTTTCAAGAGCGCAATCCCTGTGCTGTTCCTGTGCCCACGAGCTTCTGTATCTTCATCTGCTGCTCTGATCGGTCTCTGACCTTATATACACACAAGAGGCATGTTCACTCGCATGGAAGCCCCGCCCGTTTGGCCCCGCCCACACACACGCGGTGTGCACCGTCTTCCCGCCATTTGCCCACTATGATGGACAGCTCACTCAAGGGACCCCTGCGCCCGTCGGCGCGAATGCATAGTAACACACACATTGTCGCTGGAACAAGTTGAAGCTTAAATTCAGTGACTCATTCATCAGCCCAAAAACAATCGTGAGCGTCGTGGAGGCTGGGCAGGCGTGCCTTCTTCCCAAATCTACCGTCGAAAATCAGCTGTGATGCTGGACAGAGGCATTTGCATCCTTGACTTTCACGAGCGCAATCCCTGTGCTGTTCCTGTGACCTCGAGCTTCTGTATCTTCAGCTGCTGCTCTGATCGGTCTCTGACCTTATATACACACAAGAGGCATGTTCACTCGCATGGAAGCCCCGCCCGTTTGGCCCCGCCCACACACACACGGTGTGCACCCTCTTCCCGCCATTTACCCACTATGATGGACAGCTCACTCAAGGGACCCCTGCGCCCTTCGGCGCGAATGCATAGTAACACACACATTGTCGCTGGAACAAGTTGAAGCTTAAATTCAGTGACTCATTCATCAGCCCAAAAACAATCGTGAGCGTCGTGGAGGCTGGGCAGGTGTGCCTTCTTCCCAAATCTACCGTCGAAAATCAGCTGTGATGCTGGACAGAGGCCTTTGCATCCTTGACTTTCAAGAGCGCAATCCCTGTGCTGTTCCTGTGACCTCGAGCTTCTGTATCTTCAGCTGCTGCTCTGATCGGTCTCTGACCTTATATACACACAAGAGGCATGTTCACTCGCATGGAAGCCCCGCCCGTTTGGCCCCGCCCACACACACGCGGTGTGCACCGTCTTCCCGCCATTTACCCACTATGATGGACAGCTCACTCAAGGGACCCCTGCGCCCTTCGGCGCGAATGCATAGTAACACACACCTGGTCGCTGTAGACAACTCTCTGGCACTTTAGGCAGCTGTAGTGTAGTAAAAGCACTATACATTTACCCAACGAGGTAGCACTTACTGATTATCCAGTAGAAAGTACTCCAGTTGAGTAGAGGTATGGCACAAAACGGTGGCGTCTTCTTGAATAAATATGAAGGGCAGGGTCCATTCTGGCACGATGGTCCTGGCACAAAAATTAAACCTCAACAGGAAGCACTTACAGATATCATTACAGCATGTGCCCTAGTTGAAGCTTAAATTCAGTGACTCATTCATCAGCCCAAAAACAATCGTGAGCGTCGTGGAGGCTGGGCAGGTGTGCCTTCTTCCCAAATATACCATCGAAAATCAGCTGTGATGCTGGACAGAGGCCTTTGCATCCTTGACTTTCAAGAGCGCAATCCCTGTGCTGTTCCTGTGACCTCGAGCTTCTGTATCTTCATCTGCTGCTCTGATCGGTCTCTGACCTTTTATACACACAAGAGGCATGTTCACTCGCATGGAAGCCCCGCCCGTTTGGCCCCGCCCACACACACACGCGGTGTGCACCGTCTTCACGCCATTTACCCACTATGATGGACAGCTCACTCAAGGGACGCCTTCGGTGCGAATGCATAGTAACACACACATGGTCGCTGTAGACAACTCTCTGGCACTTTAGGCAGCTGTAGTGTAGTAAAAGCACTATACATTTACCCAACGAGGTAGCACTTACTGATTATCCAGTAGAAAGTACTCCAGTTGAGTAGAGGTATGGCACAAAACGGTGGCGTCTTCTTGAATAAATATGAAGGGCAGGGTCCATTCTGGCACGATGGTCCTGGCACAAAAATTAAACCTCAACAGGAAGCACTTACAGATATCATTACAGCATGTGCCCTAGTTGAAGCTTAAATTCAGTGACTCATTCATCAGCCCAAAAACAATCGTGAGCGTCGTGGAGGCTGGGCAGGTGTGCCTTCTTCCCAAATATACCATCGAAAATCAGCTGTGATGCTGGACAGAGGCCTTTGCATCCTTGACTTTCACGAGCGCAATCCCTGAGCTGTTCCTGTGACCTCGAGCTTCTGTATCTTCATCTGCTGCTCTGATCGGTCTCTGACCTTATATACACACAAGAGGCATGTTCACTCGCATGGAAGCCCCGCCCGTTTGGCCCCGCCCACACACACGAGGTGTGCACCCTCTTCCCGCCATTTACCCACTATGATGGACAGCTCACTCAAGGGACCCCTGCGCACTTCGGCGAGATTGCATAGTAACACACACATTGTCGCTGGAACTAGTTGAAGCTCAAATGCAGTGACTCATTCATCAGCCCAAAAACAATCGTGAGAGTTGGGAGGCTGGGCAGCTGTGCCTTCTTCCCAAATCTACCGTCAAAAATCAGCTGTGATGCTGGACAGAGGCCTTTGCATCCTTGACTTTCAAGAGCGCAATCCCTGTGTTGTTCCTGTGCCCACGAGCTTCTGTATCTTCATCTGCTGCTCTGATCGGTCTCTGACCTTTTATACACACAAGAGGCATGTTCACTCGCATGGAAGCCCCGCCCGTTTGGCCCCGCCCACACACACACGCGGTGTGCACCGTCTTCCCGCCATTTACCCACTATGATGGACAGCTCACTCAAGGGACCCCTGCGCCCTTCGGCGCGAATGCATAGTAACACACACCTGGTCGCTGTAGACAACTCTCTGGCACTTTAGGCAGCTGTAGTGTAGTAAAAGCACTATACATTTACCCAACGAGGTAGCACTTACTGATTATCCAGTAGAAAGTACTCCAGTTGAGTAGAGGTATGGCACAAAACGGTGGCGTCTTCTTGAATAAATATGAAGGGCAGGGTCCATTCTGGCACGATGGTCCTGGCACAAAAATTAAACCTCAACAGGAAGCACTTACAGATATCATTACAGCATGTGCCCTAGTTGAAGCTTAAATTCAGTGACTCATTCATCAGCCCAAAAACAATCGTGAGCGTCGTGGAGGCTGGGCAGGTGTGCCTTCTTCCCAAATCTACCGTCGAAAATCAGCTGTGATGCTGGACAGAGGCATTTGCATCCTTGACTTTCACGAGCGCAATCCCTGTGCTGTTCCTGTGACCTCGAGCTTCTGTATCTTCAGCTGCTGCTCTGATCGGTCTCTGACCTTATATACACACAAGAGGCATGTTCACTCGCATGGAAGCCCCGCCCGTTTGGCCCCGCCCACACACACACGGTGTGCACCCTCTTCCCGCCATTTACCCACTATGATGGACAGCTCACTCAAGGGACCCCTGCGCCCTTCGGCGCGAATGCATAGTAACACACACCTGGTCGCTGAAGACAACTCTCTGGCACTTTAGGCAGCTGTAGTGTAGTAAAAGCACTATACATTTACCCAACGAGGTAGCACTTACTGATTATCCAGCAGAAAGTACTCCAGTTGAGTAGAGGTATGGCACAAAACGGTGGCGTCTTCTTGAATAAATATGAAGGGCAGGGTCCATTCTGGCACGATGGTCCTGGCACAAAAATTAAACCTCAACAGGAAGCACTTACAGATATCATTACAGCATGTGCCCTAGTTGAAGCTTAAATTCAGTGACTCATTCATCAGCCCAAAAACAATCGTGAGCGTCGTGGAGGCTGGGCAGGTGTGCCTTCTTCCCAAATCTACCGTCGAAAATCAGCTGTGATGCTGGACAGAGGCATTTGCATCCTTGACTTTCACGAGCGCAATCCCTGTGCTGTTCCTGTGACCTCGAGCTTCTGTATCTTCAGCTGCTGCTCTGATCGGTCTCTGACCTTATATACACACAAGAGGCATGTTCACTCGCATGGAAGCCCCGCCCGTTTGGCCCCGCCCACACACACACGGTGTGCACCCTCTTCCCGCCATTTACCCACTATGATGGACAGCTCACTCAAGGGACCCCTGCGCACTTCGGCGCGATTGCATAGTAACACACACATAGTCGCTGGAACTAGTTGAAGCTCAAATGCAGTGACTCATTCATCAGCCCAAAAACAATCGTGAGCGTTGGGAGGCTGGGCAGATGTGCCTTCTTCCCAAATCTACCGTCGAAAATCAGCTGTGATGCTGGACAGAGGCCTTTGCATCCTTGACTTTCAAGAGCGCAATCCCTGTGCTGTTCCTGTGACCTCGAGCTTCTGTATCTTCAGCTGCTGCTCTGATCGGTCTCTGACATTATATACACACAAGAGGCATGTTCACTCGCATGGAAGCCCCGCCCGTTTGGCCCCGCCCACACACACACGGTGTGCACCCTCTTCCCGCCATTTACCCACTATGATGGACAGCTCACTCAAGGGACCCCTGCGCCCTTCGGCGCGAATGCATAGTAACACACACCTGGTCGCTGAAGACAACTCTCTGGCACTTTAGGCAGCTGTAGTGTAGTAAAAGCACTATACATTTACCCAACGAGGTAGCACTTACTGATTATCCAGCAGAAAGTACTCCAGTTGAGTAGAGGTATGGCACAAAACGGTGGCGTCTTCTTGAATAAATATGAAGGGCAGGGTCCATTCTGGCACGATGGTCCTGGCACAAAAATTAAACCTCAACAGGAAGCACTTACAGATATCATTACAGCATGTGCCCTAGTTGAAGCTTAAATTCAGTGACTCATTCATCAGCCCAAAAACAATCGTGAGCGTCGTGGAGGCTGGGCAGGTGTGCCTTCTTCCCAAATATACCATCGAAAATCAGCTGTGATGCTGGACAGAGGCATTTGCATCCTTGACTTTCACGAGCGCAATCCCTGTGCTGTTCCTGTGCCCACGAGCTTCTGTATCTTCATCTGCTGCTCTGATCGGTCTCTGACCTTATATACACACAAGAGGCATGTTCACTCGCATGGAAGCCCCGCCCGTTTGGCCCCGCCCACACACACGAGGTGTGCACCCTCTTCCCGCCATTTACCCACTATGATGGACAGCTCACTCAAGGGACCCCTGCGCACTTCGGCGAGATTGCATAGTAACACACACATTGTCGCTGGAACTAGTTGAAGCTCAAATGCAGTGACTCATTCATCAGCCCAAAAACAATCGTGAGCGTTGGGAGGCTGGGCAGATGTGCCTTCTTCCCAAATCTACCGTCGAAAATCAGCTGTGATGCTGGACAGAGGCCTTTGCATCCTTGACTTTCAAGAGCGCAATCCCTGTGCTGTTCCTGTGACCTCGAGCTTCTGTATCTTCAGCTGCTGCTCTGATCGGTCTCTGACATTATATACACACAAGAGGCATGTTCACTCGCATGGAAGCCCCGCCCGTTTGGCCCCGCCCACACACACACGGTGTGCACCCTCTTCCCGCCATTTACCCACTATGATGGACAGCTCACTCAAGGGACCCCTGCGCACTTCGGCGCGATTGCATAGTAACACACACATAGTCGCTGGAACTAGTTGAAGCTCAAATGCAGTGACTCATTCATCAGCCCAAAAACAATCGTGAGCGTTGGGAGGCTGGGCAGATGTGCCTTCTTCCCAAATCTACCGTCGAAAATCAGCTGTGATGCTGGACAGAGGCCTTTGCATCCTTGACTTTCAAGAGCGCAATCCCTGTGCTGTTCCTGTGACCTCGAGCTTCTGTATCTTCAGCTGCTGCTCTGATCGGTCTCTGACATTATATACACACAAGAGGCATGTTCACTCGCATGGAAGCCCCGCCCGTTTGGCCCCGCCCACACACACACGGTGTGCACCCTCTTCTCGCCATTTACCCACTATGATGGACAGCTCACTCAAGGGACCCCTGCGCCCTTCGGCGCGAATGCATAGTAACACACACCTGGTCGCTGTAGACAACTCTCTGGCACTTTAGGCAGCTGTAGTGTAGTAAAAGCACTATACATTTACCCAACGAGGTAGCACTTACTGATTATCCAGTAGAAAGTACTCCAGTTGAGTAGAGGTATGGCACAAAACGGTGGCGTCTTCTTGAATAAATATGAAGGGCAGGGTCCATTCTGGCACGATGGTCCTGGCACAAAAATTAAACCTCAACAGGAAGCACTTACAGATATCATTACAGCATGTGCCCTAGTTGAAGCTTAAATTCAGTGACTCATTCATCAGCCCAAAAACAATCGTGAGCGTCGTGGAGGCTGGGCAGGTGTGCCTTCTTCCCAAATATACCATCGAAAATCAGCTGTGATGCTGGACAGAGGCATTTGCATCCTTGACTTTCACGATCGCAATCCCTGTGCTGTTCCTGTGACCTCGAGCTTCTGTATCTTCATCTGCTGCTCTGATCGGTCTCTGACCTTTTATACACACAAGAGGCATGTTCACTCGCATGGAAGCCCCGCCCGTTTGGCCCCGCCCACACACACACGCGGTGTGCACCGTCTTCACGCCATTTACCCACTATGATGGACAGCTCACTCAAGGGACCCCTGCGCCCTTCGGCGCGAATGCATAGTAACACACACATGGTCGCTGTAGACAACTCTCTGGCACTTTAGGCAGCTGTAGTGTAGTAAAAGCACTATACATTTACCCAACGAGGTAGCACTTACTGATTATCCAGTAGAAAGTACTCCAGTTGAGTAGAGGTATGGCACAAAACGGTGGTGTCTTCTTGAATAAATATGAAGGGCAGGGTCCATTCTGCCACGATGGTCCTGGCACAAAAATTAAACCTCAACAGGAAGCACTTACAGATATCATTACAGCATGTGCCCTAGTTGAAGCTTAAATTCAGTGACTCATTCATCAGCCCAAAAACAATCGTGAGCGTCGTGGAGGCTGGGCAGGTGTGCCTTCTTCCCAAATATACCATCGAAAATCAGCTGTGATGCTGGACAGAGGCATTTGCATCCTTGACTTTCACGATCGCAATCCCTGTGCTGTTCCTGTGACCTCGAGCTTCTGTATCTTCATCTGCTGCTCTGATCGGTCTCTGACCTTTTATACACACAAGAGGCATGTTCACTCGCATGGAAGCCCCGCCCGTTTGGCCCCGCCCACACACACACGCGGTGTGCACCGTCTTCACGCCATTTACCCACTATGATGGACAGCTCACTCAAGGGACGCCTGCGCCCTTCGGCGCGAATGCATAGTAACACACACATGGTCGCTGTAGACAACTCTCTGGCACTTTAGGCAGCTGTAGTGTAGTAAAAGCACTATACATTTACCCAACGAGGTAGCACTTACTGATTATCCAGTAGAAAGTACTCCAGTTGAGTAGAGGTATGGCACAAAACGGTGGTGTCTTCTTGAATAAATATGAAGGGCAGGGTCCATTCTGGCACGATGGTCCTGGCACAAAAATTAAACCTCAACAGGAAGCACTTACAGATATCATTACAGCATGTGCCCTAGTTGAAGCTTAAATTCAGTGACTCATTCATCAGCCCAAAAACAATCGTGAGCGTCGTGGAGGCTGGGCAGGTGTGCCTTCTTCCCAAATATACCATCGAAAATCAGCTGTGATGCTGGACAGAGGCCTTTGCATCCTTGACTTTCACGAGCGCAATCCCTGTGCTGTTCCTGTGACCTCGAGCTTCTGTATCTTCATCTGCTGCTCTGATCGGTCTCTGACCTTATATACACACAAGAGGCATGTTCACTCGCATGGAAGCCCCGCCCGTTTGGCCCCGCCCACACACACACGCGGTGTGCACCGTCTTCACGCCATTTACCCACTATGATGGACAGCTCACTCAAGGGACGCCTGTGCCCTTCGGCGCGAATGCATAGTAACACACACATGGTCGCTGTAGACAACTCTCTGGCACTTTAGGCAGCTGTAGTGTAGTAAAAGCACTATACATTTACCCAACGAGGTAGCACTTACTGATTATCCAGTAGAAAGTACTCCAGTTGAGTAGAGGTATGGCACAAAACGGTGGTGTCTTCTTGAATAAATATGAAGGGCAGGGTCCATTCTGGCACGATGGTCCTGGCACAAAAATTAAACCTCAACAGGAAGCACTTACAGATATCATTACAGCATGTGCCCTAGTTGAAGCTTAAATTCAGTGACTCATTCATCAGCCCAAAAACAATCGTGAGCGTCGTGGAGGCTGGGCAGGTGTGCCTTCTTCCCAAATATACCATCGAAAATCAGCTGTGATGCTGGACAGAGGCCTTTGCATCCTTGACTTTCAAGAGCGCAATCCCTGTGCTGTTCCTGTGACCTCGAGCTTCTGTATCTTCATCTGCTGCTCTGATCGGTCTCTGACCTTATATACACACAAGAGGCATGTTCACTCGCATGGAAGCCCCGCCCGTTTGGCCCCGCCCACACACACGAGGTGTGCACCCTCTTCCCGCCATTTACCCACTATGATGGACAGCTCACTCAAGGGACCCCTGCGCACTTCGGCGAGATTGCATAGTAACACACACATTGTCGCTGGAACTAGTTGAAGCTCAAATGCAGTGACTCATTCATCAGCCCAAAAACAATCGTGAGCGTTGGGAGGCTGGGCAGCTGTGCCTTCTTCCCAAATCTACCGTCAAAAATCAGCTGTGATGCTGGACAGAGGCCTTTGCATCCTTGACTTTCAAGAGCGCAATCCCTGTGCTGTTCCTGTGCCCACGAGCTTCTGTATCTTCATCTGCTGCTCTGATCGGTCTCTGACCTTATATACACACAAGAGGCATGTTCACTCGCATGGAAGCCCCGCCCGTTTGGCCCCGCCCACACACACGCGGTGTGCACCGTCTTCCCGCCATTTGCCCACTATGATGGACAGCTCACTCAAGGGACCCCTGCGCCCGTCGGCGCGAATGCATAGTAACACACACATTGTCGCTGGAACAAGTTGAAGCTTAAATTCAGTGACTCATTCATCAGCCCAAAAACAATCGTGAGCGTCGTGGAGGCTGGGCAGGCGTGCCTTCTTCCCAAATCTACCGTCGAAAATCAGCTGTGATGCTGGACAGAGGCATTTGCATCCTTGACTTTCACGAGCGCAATCCCTGTGCTGTTCCTGTGACCTCGAGCTTCTGTATCTTCAGCTGCTGCTCTGATCGGTCTCTGACCTTATATACACACAAGAGGCATGTTCACTCGCATGGAAGCCCCGCCCGTTTGGCCCCGCCCACACACACACGCGGTGTGCACCGTCTTCACGCCATTTACCCACTATGATGGACAGCTCACTCAAGGGACGCCTGCGCCCTTCGGCGCGAATGCATAGTAACACACACATGGTCGCTGTAGACAACTCTCTGGCACTTTAGGCAGCTGTAGTGTAGTAAAAGCACTATACATTTACCCAACGAGGTAGCACTTACTGATTATCCAGTAGAAAGTACTCCAGTTGAGTAGAGGTATGGCACAAAACGGTGGCGTCTTCTTGAATAAATATGAAGGGCAGGGTCCATTCTGGCACGATGGTCCTGGCACAAAAATTAAACCTCAACAGGAAGCACTTACAGATATCATTACAGCATGTGCCCTAGTTGAAGCTTAAATTCAGTGACTCATTCATCAGCCCAAAAACAATCGTGAGCGTCGTGGAGGCTGGGCAGGTGTGCCTTCTTCCCAAATATACCATCGAAAATCAGCTGTGATGCTGGACAGAGGCCTTTGCATCCTTGACTTTCAAGAGCGCAATCCATGTGCTGTTCCTGTGACCTCGAGCTTCTGTATCTTCAGCTGCTGCTCTGATCGGTCTCTGACCTTATATACACACAAGTGGCATGTTCACTCGCATGGAAGCCCCGCCCGTTTGGCCCCGCCCACACACACACGGTGTGCACCCTCTTCCCGCCATTTACCCACTATGATGGACAGCTCACTCAAGGGACCCCTGCGCCCTTCGGCGCGAATGCATAGTAACACACACATTGTCGCTGGAACAAGTTGAAGCTTAAATTCAGTGACTCATTCATCAGCCCAAAAACAATCGTGAGCGTCGTGGAGGCTGGGCAGGTGTGCCTTCTTCCCAAATCTACCGTCGAAAATCAGCTGTGATGCTGGACAGAGGCCTTTGCATCCTTGACTTTCAAGAGCGCAATCCCTGTGCTGTTCCTGTGACCTCGAGCTTCTGTATCTTCAGCTGCTGCTCTGATCGGTCTCTGACCTTATATACACACAAGAGGCATGTTCACTCGCATGGAAGCCCCGCCCGTTTGGCCCCGCCCACACACACGCGGTGTGCACCGTCTTCCCGCCATTTACCCACTATGATGGACAGCTCACTCAAGGGACCCCTGCGCCCTTCGGCGCGAATGCATAGTAACACACACCTGGTCGCTGTAGACAACTCTCTGGCACTTTAGGCAGCTGTAGTGTAGTAAAAGCACTATACATTTACCCAACGAGGTAGCACTTACTGATTATCCAGTAGAAAGTACTCCAGTTGAGTAGAGGTATGGCACAAAACGGTGGCGTCTTCTTGAATAAATATGAAGGGCAGGGTCCATTCTGGCACGATGGTCCTGGCACAAAAATTAAACCTCAACAGGAAGCACTTACAGATATCATTACAGCATGTGCCCTAGTTGAAGCTTAAATTCAGTGACTCATTCATCAGCCCAAAAACAATCGTGAGCGTCGTGGAGGCTGGGCAGGTGTGCCTTCTTCCCAAATATACCATCGAAAATCAGCTGTGATGCTGGACAGAGGCCTTTGCATCCTTGACTTTCAAGAGCGCAATCCCTGTGCTGTTCCTGTGACCTCGAGCTTCTGTATCTTCATCTGCTGCTCTGATCGGTCTCTGACCTTTTATACACACAAGAGGCATGTTCACTCGCATGGAAGCCCCGCCCGTTTGGCCCCGCCCACACACACACGCGGTGTGCACCGTCTTCAGCCATTTACCCACTATGATGGACAGCTCACTCAAGGGACGCCTTCGGTGCGAATGCATAGTAACACACACATGGTCGCTGTAGACAACTCTCTGGCACTTTAGGCAGCTGTAGTGTAGTAAAAGCACTATACATTTACCCAACGAGGTAGCACTTACTGATTATCCAGTAGAAAGTACTCCAGTTGAGTAGAGGTATGGCACAAAACGGTGGCGTCTTCTTGAATAAATATGAAGGGCAGGGTCCATTCTGGCACGATGGTCCTGGCACAAAAATTAAACCTCAACAGGAAGCACTTACAGATATCATTACAGCATGTGCCCTAGTTGAAGCTTAAATTCAGTGACTCATTCATCAGCCCAAAAACAATCGTGAGCGTCGTGGAGGCTGGGCAGGTGTGCCTTCTTCCCAAATATACCATCGAAAATCAGCTGTGATGCTGGACAGAGGCCTTTGCATCCTTGACTTTCACGAGCGCAATCCCTGAGCTGTTCCTGTGACCTCGAGCTTCTGTATCTTCATCTGCTGCTCTGATCGGTCTCTGACCTTATATACACACAAGAGGCATGTTCACTCGCATGGAAGCCCCGCCCGTTTGGCCCCGCCCACACACACGAGGTGTGCACCCTCTTCCCGCCATTTACCCACTATGATGGACAGCTCACTCAAGGGACCCCTGCGCACTTCGGCGAGATTGCATAGTAACACACACATTGTCGCTGGAACTAGTTGAAGCTCAAATGCAGTGACTCATTCATCAGCCCAAAAACAATCGTGAGAGTTGGGAGGCTGGGCAGCTGTGCCTTCTTCCCAAATCTACCGTCGAAAATCAGCTGTGATGCTGGACAGAGGCCTTTGCATCCTTGACTTTCAAGAGCGCAATCCCTGTGTTGTTCCTGTGCCCACGAGCTTCTGTATCTTCATCTGCTGCTCTGATCGGTCTCTGACCTTTTATACACACAAGAGGCATGTTCACTCGCATGGAAGCCCCGCCCGTTTGGCCCCGCCCACACACACACGCGGTGTGCACCGTCTTCCCGCCATTTACCCACTATGATGGACAGCTCACTCAAGGGACCCCTGCGCCCTTCGGCGCGAATGCATAGTAACACACACCTGGTCGCTGTAGACAACTCTCTGGCACTTTAGGCAGCTGTAGTGTAGTAAAAGCACTATACATTTACCCAACGAGGTAGCACTTACTGATTATCCAGTAGAAAGTACTCCAGTTGAGTAGAGGTATGGCACAAAACGGTGGCGTCTTCTTGAATAAATATGAAGGGCAGGGTCCATTCTGGCACGATGGTCCTGGCACAAAAATTAAACCTCAACAGGAAGCACTTACAGATATCATTACAGCATGTGCCCTAGTTGAAGCTTAAATTCAGTGACTCATTCATCAGCCCAAAAACAATCGTGAGCGTCGTGGAGGCTGGGCAGGTGTGCCTTCTTCCCAAATCTACCGTCGAAAATCAGCTGTGATGCTGGACAGAGGCATTTGCATCCTTGACTTTCACGAGCGCAATCCCTGTGCTGTTCCTGTGACCTCGAGCTTCTGTATCTTCAGCTGCTGCTCTGATCGGTCTCTGACCTTATATACACACAAGAGGCATGTTCACTCGCATGGAAGCCCCGCCCGTTTGGCCCCGCCCACACACACACGGTGTGCACCCTCTTCCCGCCATTTACCCACTATGATGGACAGCTCACTCAAGGGACCCCTGCGCCCTTCGGCGCGAATGCATAGTAACACACACCTGGTCGCTGAAGACAACTCTCTGGCACTTTAGGCAGCTGTAGTGTAGTAAAAGCACTATACATTTACCCAACGAGGTAGCACTTACTGATTATCCAGCAGAAAGTACTCCAGTTGAGTAGAGGTATGGCACAAAACGGTGGCGTCTTCTTGAATAAATATGAAGGGCAGGGTCCATTCTGGCACGATGGTCCTGGCACAAAAATTAAACCTCAACAGGAAGCACTTACAGATATCATTACAGCATGTGCCCTAGTTGAAGCTTAAATTCAGTGACTCATTCATCAGCCCAAAAACAATCGTGAGCGTCGTGGAGGCTGGGCAGGTGTGCCTTCTTCCCAAATCTACCGTCGAAAATCAGCTGTGATGCTGGACAGAGGCATTTGCATCCTTGACTTTCACGAGCGCAATCCCTGTGCTGTTCCTGTGACCTCGAGCTTCTGTATCTTCAGCTGCTGCTCTGATCGGTCTCTGACCTTATATACACACAAGAGGCATGTTCACTCGCATGGAAGCCCCGCCCGTTTGGCCCCGCCCACACACACACGGTGTGCACCCTCTTCCCGCCATTTACCCACTATGATGGACAGCTCACTCAAGGGACCCCTGCGCACTTCGGCGCGATTGCATAGTAACACACACATAGTCGCTGGAACTAGTTGAAGCTCAAATGCAGTGACTCATTCATCAGCCCAAAAACAATCGTGAGCGTTGGGAGGCTGGGCAGATGTGCCTTCTTCCCAAATCTACCGTCGAAAATCAGCTGTGATGCTGGACAGAGGCCTTTGCATCCTTGACTTTCAAGAGCGCAATCCCTGTGCTGTTCCTGTGACCTCGAGCTTCTGTATCTTCAGCTGCTGCTCTGATCGGTCTCTGACATTATATACACACAAGAGGCATGTTCACTCGCATGGAAGCCCCGCCCGTTTGGCCCCGCCCACACACACACGGTGTGCACCCTCTTCCCGCCATTTACCCACTATGATGGACAGCTCACTCAAGGGACCCCTGCGCCCTTCGGCGCGAATGCATAGTAACACACACCTGGTCGCTGAAGACAACTCTCTGGCACTTTAGGCAGCTGTAGTGTAGTAAAAGCACTATACATTTACCCAACGAGGTAGCACTTACTGATTATCCAGCAGAAAGTACTCCAGTTGAGTAGAGGTATGGCACAAAACGGTGGCGTCTTCTTGAATAAATATGAAGGGCAGGGTCCATTCTGGCACGATGGTCCTGGCACAAAAATTAAACCTCAACAGGAAGCACTTACAGATATCATTACAGCATGTGCCCTAGTTGAAGCTTAAATTCAGTGACTCATTCATCAGCCCAAAAACAATCGTGAGCGTCGTGGAGGCTGGGCAGGTGTGCCTTCTTCCCAAATATACCATCGAAAATCAGCTGTGATGCTGGACAGAGGCATTTGCATCCTTGACTTTCACGAGCGCAATCCCTGTGCTGTTCCTGTGCCCACGAGCTTCTGTATCTTCATCTGCTGCTCTGATCGGTCTCTGACCTTATATACACACAAGAGGCATGTTCACTCGCATGGAAGCCCCGCCCGTTTGGCCCCGCCCACACACACGAGGTGTGCACCCTCTTCCCGCCATTTACCCACTATGATGGACAGCTCACTCAAGGGACCCCTGCGCACTTCGGCGAGATTGCATAGTAACACACACATTGTCGCTGGAACTAGTTGAAGCTCAAATGCAGTGACTCATTCATCAGCCCAAAAACAATCGTGAGCGTTGGGAGGCTGGGCAGATGTGCCTTCTTCCCAAATCTACCGTCGAAAATCAGCTGTGATGCTGGACAGAGGCCTTTGCATCCTTGACTTTCAAGAGCGCAATCCCTGTGCTGTTCCTGTGACCTCGAGCTTCTGTATCTTCAGCTGCTGCTCTGATCGGTCTCTGACATTATATACACACAAGAGGCATGTTCACTCGCATGGAAGCCCCGCCCGTTTGGCCCCGCCCACACACACACGGTGTGCACCCTCTTCCCGCCATTTACCCACTATGATGGACAGCTCACTCAAGGGACCCCTGCGCACTTCGGCGCGATTGCATAGTAACACACACATAGTCGCTGGAACTAGTTGAAGCTCAAATGCAGTGACTCATTCATCAGCCCAAAAACAATCGTGAGCGTTGGGAGGCTGGGCAGATGTGCCTTCTTCCCAAATCTACCGTCGAAAATCAGCTGTGATGCTGGACAGAGGCCTTTGCATCCTTGACTTTCAAGAGCGCAATCCCTGTGCTGTTCCTGTGACCTCGAGCTTCTGTATCTTCAGCTGCTGCTCTGATCGGTCTCTGACATTATATACACACAAGAGGCATGTTCACTCGCATGGAAGCCCCGCCCGTTTGGCCCCGCCCACACACACACGGTGTGCACCCTCTTCTCGCCATTTACCCACTATGATGGACAGCTCACTCAAGGGACCCCTGCGCCCTTCGGCGCGAATGCATAGTAACACACACCTGGTCGCTGTAGACAACTCTCTGGCACTTTAGGCAGCTGTAGTGTAGTAAAAGCACTATACATTTACCCAACGAGGTAGCACTTACTGATTATCCAGTAGAAAGTACTCCAGTTGAGTAGAGGTATGGCACAAAACGGTGGCGTCTTCTTGAATAAATATGAAGGGCAGGGTCCATTCTGGCACGATGGTCCTGGCACAAAAATTAAACCTCAACAGGAAGCACTTACAGATATCATTACAGCATGTGCCCTAGTTGAAGCTTAAATTCAGTGACTCATTCATCAGCCCAAAAACAATCGTGAGCGTCGTGGAGGCTGGGCAGGTGTGCCTTCTTCCCAAATATACCATCGAAAATCAGCTGTGATGCTGGACAGAGGCATTTGCATCCTTGACTTTCACGATCGCAATCCCTGTGCTGTTCCTGTGACCTCGAGCTTCTGTATCTTCATCTGCTGCTCTGATCGGTCTCTGACCTTTTATACACACAAGAGGCATGTTCACTCGCATGGAAGCCCCGCCCGTTTGGCCCCGCCCACACACACACGCGGTGTGCACCGTCTTCACGCCATTTACCCACTATGATGGACAGCTCACTCAAGGGACCCCTGCGCCCTTCGGCGCGAATGCATAGTAACACACACATGGTCGCTGTAGACAACTCTCTGGCACTTTAGGCAGCTGTAGTGTAGTAAAAGCACTATACATTTACCCAACGAGGTAGCACTTACTGATTATCCAGTAGAAAGTACTCCAGTTGAGTAGAGGTATGGCACAAAACGGTGGTGTCTTCTTGAATAAATATGAAGGGCAGGGTCCATTCTGCCACGATGGTCCTGGCACAAAAATTAAACCTCAACAGGAAGCACTTACAGATATCATTACAGCATGTGCCCTAGTTGAAGCTTAAATTCAGTGACTCATTCATCAGCCCAAAAACAATCGTGAGCGTCGTGGAGGCTGGGCAGGTGTGCCTTCTTCCCAAATATACCATCGAAAATCAGCTGTGATGCTGGACAGAGGCATTTGCATCCTTGACTTTCACGATCGCAATCCCTGTGCTGTTCCTGTGACCTCGAGCTTCTGTATCTTCATCTGCTGCTCTGATCGGTCTCTGACCTTTTATACACACAAGAGGCATGTTCACTCGCATGGAAGCCCCGCCCGTTTGGCCCCGCCCACACACACACGCGGTGTGCACCGTCTTCACGCCATTTACCCACTATGATGGACAGCTCACTCAAGGGACGCCTGCGCCCTTCGGCGCGAATGCATAGTAACACACACATGGTCGCTGTAGACAACTCTCTGGCACTTTAGGCAGCTGTAGTGTAGTAAAAGCACTATACATTTACCCAACGAGGTAGCACTTACTGATTATCCAGTAGAAAGTACTCCAGTTGAGTAGAGGTATGGCACAAAACGGTGGTGTCTTCTTGAATAAATATGAAGGCCAGGGTCCATTCTGGCACGATGGTCCTGGCACAAAAATTAAACCTCAACAGGAAGCACTTACAGATATCATTACAGCATGTGCCCTAGTTGAAGCTTAAATTCAGTGACTCATTCATCAGCCCAAAAACAATCGTGAGCGTCGTGGAGGCTGGGCAGGTGTGCCTTCTTCCCAAATATACCATCGAAAATCAGCTGTGATGCTGGACAGAGGCCTTTGCATCCTTGACTTTCACGAGCGCAATCCCTGTGCTGTTCCTGTGACCTCGAGCTTCTGTATCTTCATCTGCTGCTCTGATCGGTCTCTGACCTTATATACACACAAGAGGCATGTTCACTCGCATGGAAGCCCCGCCCGTTTGGCCCCGCCCACACACACGAGGTGTGCACCCTCTTCCCGCCATTTACCCACTATGATGGACAGCTCACTCAAGGGACCCCTGCGCACTTCGGCGAGATTGCATAGTAACACACACATTGTCGCTGGAACTAGTTGAAGCTCAAATGCAGTGACTCATTCATCAGCCCAAAAACAATCGTGAGCGTTGGGAGGCTGGGCAGCTGTGCCTTCTTCCCAAATCTACCGTCAAAAATCAGCTGTGATGCTGGACAGAGGCCTTTGCATCCTTGACTTTCAAGAGCGCAATCCCTGTGCTGTTCCTGTGCCCACGAGCTTCTGTATCTTCATCTGCTGCTCTGATCGGTCTCTGACCTTATATACACACAAGAGGCATGTTCACTCGCATGGAAGCCCCGCCCGTTTGGCCCCGCCCACACACACGCGGTGTGCACCGTCTTCCCGCCATTTGCCCACTATGATGGACAGCTCACTCAAGGGACCCCTGCGCCCGTCGGCGCGAATGCATAGTAACACACACATTGTCGCTGGAACAAGTTGAAGCTTAAATTCAGTGACTCATTCATCAGCCCAAAAACAATCGTGAGCGTCGTGGAGGCTGGGCAGGTGTGCCTTCTTCCCAAATCTACCGTCGAAAATCAGCTGTGATGCTGGACAGAGGCCTTTGCATCCTTGACTTTCAAGAGCGCAATCCCTGTGCTGTTCCTGTGACCTCGAGCTTCTGTATCTTCAGCTGCTGCTCTGATCGGTCTCTGACCTTATATACACACAAGAGGCATGTTCACTCGCATGGAAGCCCCGCCCGTTTGGCCCCGCCCACACACACACGGTGTGCACCCTCTTCCCGCCATTTACCCACTATGATGGACAGCTCACTCAAGGGACCCCTGCGCACTTCGGCGCGATTGCATAGTAACACACACATAGTCGCTGGAAGACAACTCTCTGGCACTTTAGGCAGCTGTAGTGTAGTAAAAGCACTATACATTTACCCAACGAGGTAGCACTTACTGATTATCCAGCAGAAAGTACTCCAGTTGAGTAGAGGTATGGCACAAAACGGTGGCGTCTTCTTGAATAAATATGAAGGGCAGGGTCCATTCTGGCACGATGGTCCTGGCACAAAAATTAAACCTCAACAGGAAGCACTTACAGATATCATTACAGCATGTGCCCTAGTTGAAGCTTAAATTCAGTGACTCATTCATCAGCCCAAAAACAATCGTGAGCGTCGTGGAGGCTGGGCAGGTGTGCCTTCTTCCCAAATCTACCGTCGAAAATCAGCTGTGATGCTGGACAGAGGCATTTGCATCCTTGACTTTCACGAGCGCAATCCCTGTGCTGTTCCTGTGACCTCGAGCTTCTGTATCTTCAGCTGCTGCTCTGATCGGTCTCTGACCTTATATACACACAAGAGGCATGTTCACTCGCATGGAAGCCCCGCCCGTTTGGCCCCGCCCACACACACACGGTGTGCACCCTCTTCCCGCCATTTACCCACTATGATGGACAGCTCACTCAAGGGACCCCTGCGCACTTCGGCGCGATTGCATAGTAACACACACATAGTCGCTGGAACTAGTTGAAGCTCAAATGCAGTGACTCATTCATCAGCCCAAAAACAATCGTGAGCGTTGGGAGGCTGGGCAGATGTGCCTTCTTCCCAAATCTACCGTCGAAAATCAGCTGTGATGCTGGACAGAGGCCTTTGCATCCTTGACTTTCAAGAGCGCAATCCCTGTGCTGTTCCTGTGACCTCGAGCTTCTGTATCTTCAGCTGCTGCTCTGATCGGTCTCTGACATTATATACACACAAGAGGCATGTTCACTCGCATGGAAGCCCCGCCCGTTTGGCCCCGCCCACACACACACGCGGTGTGCACCGTCTTCACGCCATTTACCCACTATGATGGACAGCTCACTCAAGGGACCCCTGCGCACTTCGGCGAGATTGCATAGTAACACACACTTGGTCGCTGGAACTAGTTGAAGCTCAAATGCAGTGACACATTCATCAGCCCAAAAACAATCGTGAGCGTCGTGGAGGCTGGGCAGGTGTGCCTTCTTCCCAAATCTACCGTCGAAAATCAGCTGTGATGCTGGACAGAGGCCTTTGCATCCTTGACTTTCAAGAGCGCAATCCCTGTGTTGTTCCTGTGCCCACGAGCTTCTGTATCTTCATCTGCTGCTCTGATCGGTCTCTGACCTTTTATACACACAAGAGGCATGTTCACTCGCATGGAAGCCCCGCCCGTTTGGCCCCGCCCACACACACACGCGGTGTGCACCGTCTTCCCGCCATTTACCCACTATGATGGACAGCTCACTCAAGGGACCCCTGCGCCCTTCGGCGCGAATGCATAGTAACACACACCTGGTCGCTGTAGACAACTCTCTGGCACTTTAGGCAGCTGTAGTGTAGTAAAAGCACTATACATTTACCCAACGAGGTAGCACTTACTGATTATCCAGTAGAAAGTACTCCAGTTGAGTAGAGGTATGGCACAAAACGGTGGCGTCTTCTTGAATAAATATGAAGGGCAGGGTCCATTCTGGCACGATGGTCCTGGCACAAAAATTAAACCTCAACAGGAAGCACTTACAGATATCATTACAGCATGTGCCCTAGTTGAAGCTTAAATTCAGTGACTCATTCATCAGCCCAAAAACAATCGTGAGCGTCGTGAAGGCTGGGCAGGTGTGCCTTCTTCCCAAATCTACCGTCGAAAATCAGCTGTGATGCTGGACAGAGGCCTTTGCATCCTTGACTTTCAAGAGCGCAATCCATGTGCTGTTCCTGTGACCTCGAGCTTCTGTATCTTCAGCTGCTGCTCTGATCGGTCTCTGACCTTATATACACACAAGAGGCATGTTCACTCGCATGGAAGCCCCGCCCATTTGGCCCCGCCCACACACACACGGTGTGCACCCTCTTCCCGCCATTTACCCACTATGATGGACAGCTCACTCAAGGGACCCCTGCGCACTTCGGCGCGATTGCATAGTAACACACACATAGTCGCTGGAACTAGTTGAAGCTCAAATGCAGTGACTCATTCATCAGCCCAAAAACAATCGTGAGCGTTGGGAGGCTGGGCAGATGGGCCTTCTTCCCAAATATACCATCGAAAATCAGCTGTGATGCTGGACAGAGGCCTTTGCATCCTTGACTTTCAAGCGCGCAATCCCTGTGCTGTTCCTGTGACCACGAGCTTCTGTATCTTCATCTGCTGCTCTGATCGGTCTCTGACCTTATATACACACAAGAGGCATGTTCACTCGCATGGAAGCCCCGCCCGTTTGGCCCCGCCCACACACACGAGGTGTGCACCCTCTTCCCGCCATTTACACACTATGATGGACAGCTTACTCAAGGGACCCCTGCGCACTTCGGCGAGATTGCATAGTAACACACATTGTCGCTGGAACTAGTTGAAGCTCAAATGCAGTGACTCATTCATCAGCCCAAAAACAATCGTGAGCGTTGGGAGGCTGGGCAGCTGTGCCTTCTTCCCAAATCTACCGTCAAAAATCAGCTGTGATGCTGGACAGAGGCCTTTGCATCCTTGACTTTCAAGAGCGCAATCCCTGTGCTGTTCCTGTGACCACGAGCTTCTGTATCTTCAGCTGCTGCTCTGATCGGTCTCTGACCTTATATACACACAAGAGGCATGTTCACTCGCATGGAAGCCCCGCCCGTTTGGCCCCGCCCACACACACGCGGTGTGCACCGTCTTCCCACCATTTACCCACTATGATGGACAGTTCACTCAAGGGACCCCTGCGCCCTTCGGCGCGAATGCATAGTAACACACACATAGTCGCTGGAACTAGTTGAAGCTCAAATGCAGTGACTCATTCATCAGCCCAAAAACAATCGTGAGCGTTGGGAGGCTGGGCAGCTGTGCCTTCTTCCCAAATCTACCGTCGAAAATCAGCTGTGATGCTGGACAGAGGCCTTTGCATCCTTGACTTTCAAGAGTGCAATCCCTGTGCTGTTTCTGTGCCCACGAGCTTCTGTATCTTCATCTGCTGCTCTGATCGGTCTCTGACCTTATATACACACAAGAGGCATGTTCACTCGCATGGAAGACCCGCCCGTTTGGCCCCGCCCACACACACGCGGTGTGCACCGTCTTCCCGCCATTTACCCACTATGATGGACAGTTCACTCAAGGGACCCCTGCTCACTTCGGCGCGATTGCATAGTAACACACACTTGGTCGCTGGAACTAGTTGAAGCTCAAATGCAGTGACTCATTCATCAGCCCAAAAACAATCGTGAGCGTCGTGGAGGCTGGGCAGGTGTGCCTTCTTCCCAAATCTACCGTCGAAAATCAGCTGTGATGCTGGACAGAGGCCTTTGCATCCTTGACTTTCAAGAGCGCAATCCCTGTGCTGTTCCTGTGACCTCGAGCTTCTGTATCTTCAGCTGCTGCTCTGATCGGTCTCTGACATTATATACACACAAGAGGCATGTTCACTCGCATGGAAGCCCCGCCCGTTTGGCCCCGCCCACACACACACGGTGTGCACCCTCTTCCCGCCATTTACCCACTATGATGGACAGCTCACTCAAGGGACCCCTGCGCACTTCGGCGCGATTGCATAGTAACACACACATAGTCGCTGGAACTAGTTGAAGCTCAAAAGCAGTGACTCATTCATCAGCCCAAAAACAATCGTGAGCGTTGGGAGGCTGGGCAGATGTGCCTTCTTCCCAAATATACCATCGAAAATCAGCTGTGATGCTGGACAGAGGCCTTTGCATCCTTGACTTTCAAGAGCGCAATCCCTGTGCTGTTCCTGTGCCCACGAGCTTCTGTATCTTCATCTGCTGCTCTGATCGGTCTCTGACCTTATATACACACAAGAGGCATGTTCACTCGCATGGAAGCCCCGCCCGTTTGGCCCCGCCCACACACACGCGGTGTGCACCGTCTTCCCGCCATTTACCCACTATGATGGACAGCTCACTCAAGGGACCCCTGCGCCCTTCGGCGCGAATGCATAGTAACACACACCTGGTCGCTGTAGACAACTCTCTGGCACTTTAGGCAGCTGTAGTGTAGTAAAAGCACTATACATTTACCCAACGAGGTAGCACTTACTGATTATCCAGTAGAAAGTACTCCAGTTGAGTAGAGGTATGGCACAAAACGGTGGCGTCTTCTTGAATAAATATGAAGGGCAGGGTCCATTCTGGCACGATGGTCCTGGCACAAAAATTAAACCTCAACAGGAAGCACTTACAGATATCATTACAGCATGTGCCCTAGTTGAAGCTTAAATTCAGTGACTCATTCATCAGCCCAAAAACAATCGTGAGCGTCGTGGAGGCTGGGCAGGTGTGCCTTCTTCCCAAATATACCATCGAAAATCAGCTGTGATGCTGGACAGAGGCATTTGCATCCTTGACTTTCACGATCGCAATCCCTGTGCTGTTCCTGTGACCTCGAGCTTCTGTATCTTCATCTGCTGCTCTGATCGGTCTCTGACCTTTTATACACACAAGAGGCATGTTCACTCGCATGGAAGCCCCGCCCGTTTGGCCCCGCCCACACACACACGCGGTGTGCACCGTCTTCACGCCATTTACCCACTATGATGGACAGCTCACTCAAGGGACCCCTGCGCCCTTCGGCGCGAATGCATAGTAACACACACATGGTCGCTGTAGACAACTCTCTGGCACTTTAGGCAGCTGTAGTGTAGTAAAAGCACTATACATTTACCCAACGAGGTAGCACTTACTGATTATCCAGTAGAAAGTACTCCAGTTGAGTAGAGGTATGGCACAAAACGGTGGTGTCTTCTTGAATAAATATGAAGGGCAGGGTCCATTCTGGCACGATGGTCCTGGCACAAAAATTAAACCTCAACAGGAAGCACTTACAGATATCATTACAGCATGTGCCCTAGTTGAAGCTTAAATTCAGTGACTCATTCATCAGCCCAAAAACAATCGTGAGCGTCGTGGAGGCTGGGCAGGTGTGCCTTCTTCCCAAATATACCATCGAAAATCAGCTGTGATGCTGGACAGAGGCATTTGCATCCTTGACTTTCACGATCGCAATCCCTGTGCTGTTCCTGTGACCTCGAGCTTCTGTATCTTCATCTGCTGCTCTGATCGGTCTCTGACCTTTTATACACACAAGAGGCATGTTCACTCGCATGGAAGCCCCGCCCGTTTGGCCCCGCCCACACACACACGCGGTGTGCACCGTCTTCACGCCATTTACCCACTATGATGGACAGCTCACTCAAGGGACGCCTGTGCCCTTCGGCGCGAATGCATAGTAACACACACATGGTCGCTGTAGACAACTCTCTGGCACTTTAGGCAGCTGTAGTGTAGTAAAAGCACTATACATTTACCCAACGAGGTAGCACTTACTGATTATCCAGTAGAAAGTACTCCAGTTGAGTAGAGGTATGGCACAAAACGGTGGTGTCTTCTTGAATAAATATGAAGGGCAGGGTCCATTCTGGCACGATGGTCCTGGCACAAAAATTAAACCTCAACAGGAAGCACTTACAGATATCATTACAGCATGTGCCCTAGTTGAAGCTTAAATTCAGTGACTCATTCATCAGCCCAAAAACAATCGTGAGCGTCGTGGAGGCTGGGCAGGTGTGCCTTCTTCCCAAATATACCATCGAAAATCAGCTGTGATGCTGGACAGAGGCCTTTGCATCCTTGACTTTCAAGAGCGCAATCCCTGTGCTGTTCCTGTGACCTCGAGCTTCTGTATCTTCATCTGCTGCTCTGATCGGTCTCTGACCTTATATACACACAAGAGGCATGTTCACTCGCATGGAAGCCCCGCCCGTTTGGCCCCGCCCACACACACGAGGTGTGCACCCTCTTCCCGCCATTTACCCACTATGATGGACAGCTCACTCAAGGGACCCCTGCGCACTTCGGCGAGATTGCATAGTAACACACACATTGTCGCTGGAACTAGTTGAAGCTCAAATGCAGTGACTCATTCATCAGCCCAAAAACAATCGTGAGCGTTGGGAGGCTGGGCAGCTGTGCCTTCTTCCCAAATCTACCGTCAAAAATCAGCTGTGATGCTGGACAGAGGCCTTTGCATCCTTGACTTTCAAGAGCGCAATCCCTGTGCTGTTCCTGTGCCCACGAGCTTCTGTATCTTCATCTGCTGCTCTGATCGGTCTCTGACCTTATATACACACAAGAGGCATGTTCACTCGCATGGAAGCCCCGCCCGTTTGGCCCCGCCCACACACACGCGGTGTGCACCGTCTTCCCGCCATTTGCCCACTATGATGGACAGCTCACTCAAGGGACCCCTGCGCCCGTCGGCGCGAATGCATAGTAACACACACATTGTCGCTGGAACAAGTTGAAGCTTAAATTCAGTGACTCATTCATCAGCCCAAAAACAATCGTGAGCGTCGTGGAGGCTGGGCAGGCGTGCCTTCTTCCCAAATCTACCGTCGAAAATCAGCTGTGATGCTGGACAGAGGCATTTGCATCCTTGACTTTCACGAGCGCAATCCCTGTGCTGTTCCTGTGACCTCGAGCTTCTGTATCTTCAGCTGCTGCTCTGATCGGTCTCTGACCTTATATACACACAAGAGGCATGTTCACTCGCATGGAAGCCCCGCCCGTTTGGCCCCGCCCACACACACACGGTGTGCACCCTCTTCCCGCCATTTACCCACTATGATGGACAGCTCACTCAAGGGACCCCTGCGCCCTTCGGCGCGAATGCATAGTAACACACACATTGTCGCTGGAACAAGTTGAAGCTTAAATTCAGTGACTCATTCATCAGCCCAAAAACAATCGTGAGCGTCGTGGAGGCTGGGCAGGTGTGCCTTCTTCCCAAATCTACCGTCGAAAATCAGCTGTGATGCTGGACAGAGGCCTTTGCATCCTTGACTTTCAAGAGCGCAATCCCTGTGCTGTTCCTGTGACCTCGAGCTTCTGTATCTTCAGCTGCTGCTCTGATCGGTCTCTGACCTTATATACACACAAGAGGCATGTTCACTCGCATGGAAGCCCCGCCCGTTTGGCCCCGCCCACACACACGCGGTGTGCACCGTCTTCCCGCCATTTACCCACTATGATGGACAGCTCACTCAAGGGACCCCTGCGCCCTTCGGCGCGAATGCATAGTAACACACACCTGGTCGCTGTAGACAACTCTCTGGCACTTTAGGCAGCTGTAGTGTAGTAAAAGCACTATACATTTACCCAACGAGGTAGCACTTACTGATTATCCAGTAGAAAGTACTCCAGTTGAGTAGAGGTATGGCACAAAACGGTGGCGTCTTCTTGAATAAATATGAAGGGCAGGGTCCATTCTGGCACGATGGTCCTGGCACAAAAATTAAACCTCAACAGGAAGCACTTACAGATATCATTACAGCATGTGCCCTAGTTGAAGCTTAAATTCAGTGACTCATTCATCAGCCCAAAAACAATCGTGAGCGTCGTGGAGGCTGGGCAGGTGTGCCTTCTTCCCAAATATACCATCGAAAATCAGCTGTGATGCTGGACAGAGGCCTTTGCATCCTTGACTTTCAAGAGCGCAATCCCTGTGCTGTTCCTGTGACCTCGAGCTTCTGTATCTTCATCTGCTGCTCTGATCGGTCTCTGACCTTTTATACACACAAGAGGCATGTTCACTCGCATGGAAGCCCCGCCCGTTTGGCCCCGCCCACACACACACGCGGTGTGCACCGTCTTCACGCCATTTACCCACTATGATGGACAGCTCACTCAAGGGACGCCTTCGGTGCGAATGCATAGTAACACACACATGGTCGCTGTAGACAACTCTCTGGCACTTTAGGCAGCTGTAGTGTAGTAAAAGCACTATACATTTACCCAACGAGGTAGCACTTACTGATTATCCAGTAGAAAGTACTCCAGTTGAGTAGAGGTATGGCACAAAACGGTGGCGTCTTCTTGAATAAATATGAAGGGCAGGGTCCATTCTGGCACGATGGTCCTGGCACAAAAATTAAACCTCAACAGGAAGCACTTACAGATATCATTACAGCATGTGCCCTAGTTGAAGCTTAAATTCAGTGACTCATTCATCAGCCCAAAAACAATCGTGAGCGTCGTGGAGGCTGGGCAGGTGTGCCTTCTTCCCAAATATACCATCGAAAATCAGCTGTGATGCTGGACAGAGGCCTTTGCATCCTTGACTTTCACGAGCGCAATCCCTGAGCTGTTCCTGTGACCTCGAGCTTCTGTATCTTCATCTGCTGCTCTGATCGGTCTCTGACCTTATATACACACAAGAGGCATGTTCACTCGCATGGAAGCCCCGCCCGTTTGGCCCCGCCCACACACACGAGGTGTGCACCCTCTTCCCGCCATTTACCCACTATGATGGACAGCTCACTCAAGGGACCCCTGCGCACTTCGGCGAGATTGCATAGTAACACACACATTGTCGCTGGAACTAGTTGAAGCTCAAATGCAGTGACTCATTCATCAGCCCAAAAACAATCGTGAGAGTTGGGAGGCTGGGCAGCTGTGCCTTCTTCCCAAATCTACCGTCGAAAATCAGCTGTGATGCTGGACAGAGGCCTTTGCATCCTTGACTTTCAAGAGCGCAATCCCTGTGTTGTTCCTGTGCCCACGAGCTTCTGTATCTTCATCTGCTGCTCTGATCGGTCTCTGACCTTTTATACACACAAGAGGCATGTTCACTCGCATGGAAGCCCCGCCCGTTTGGCCCCGCCCACACACACACGCGGTGTGCACCGTCTTCCCGCCATTTACCCACTATGATGGACAGCTCACTCAAGGGACCCCTGCGCCCTTCGGCGCGAATGCATAGTAACACACACCTGGTCGCTGTAGACAACTCTCTGGCACTTTAGGCAGCTGTAGTGTAGTAAAAGCACTATACATTTACCCAACGAGGTAGCACTTACTGATTATCCAGTAGAAAGTACTCCAGTTGAGTAGAGGTATGGCACAAAACGGTGGCGTCTTCTTGAATAAATATGAAGGGCAGGGTCCATTCTGGCACGATGGTCCTGGCACAAAAATTAAACCTCAACAGGAAGCACTTACAGATATCATTACAGCATGTGCCCTAGTTGAAGCTTAAATTCAGTGACTCATTCATCAGCCCAAAAACAATCGTGAGCGTCGTGGAGGCTGGGCAGGTGTGCCTTCTTCCCAAATCTACCGTCGAAAATCAGCTGTGATGCTGGACAGAGGCATTTGCATCCTTGACTTTCACGAGCGCAATCCCTGTGCTGTTCCTGTGACCTCGAGCTTCTGTATCTTCAGCTGCTGCTCTGATCGGTCTCTGACCTTATATACACACAAGAGGCATGTTCACTCGCATGGAAGCCCCGCCCGTTTGGCCCCGCCCACACACACACGGTGTGCACCCTCTTCCCGCCATTTACCCACTATGATGGACAGCTCACTCAAGGGACCCCTGCGCCCTTCGGCGCGAATGCATAGTAACACACACCTGGTCGCTGAAGACAACTCTCTGGCACTTTAGGCAGCTGTAGTGTAGTAAAAGCACTATACATTTACCCAACGAGGTAGCACTTACTGATTATCCAGCAGAAAGTACTCCAGTTGAGTAGAGGTATGGCACAAAACGGTGGCGTCTTCTTGAATAAATATGAAGGGCAGGGTCCATTCTGGCACGATGGTCCTGGCACAAAAATTAAACCTCAACAGGAAGCACTTACAGATATCATTACAGCATGTGCCCTAGTTGAAGCTTAAATTCAGTGACTCATTCATCAGCCCAAAAACAATCGTGAGCGTCGTGGAGGCTGGGCAGGTGTGCCTTCTTCCCAAATCTACCGTCGAAAATCAGCTGTGATGCTGGACAGAGGCATTTGCATCCTTGACTTTCACGAGCGCAATCCCTGTGCTGTTCCTGTGACCTCGAGCTTCTGTATCTTCAGCTGCTGCTCTGATCGGTCTCTGACCTTATATACACACAAGAGGCATGTTCACTCGCATGGAAGCCCCGCCCGTTTGGCCCCGCCCACACACACACGGTGTGCACCCTCTTCCCGCCATTTACCCACTATGATGGACAGCTCACTCAAGGGACCCCTGCGCACTTCGGCGCGATTGCATAGTAACACACACATAGTCGCTGGAACTAGTTGAAGCTCAAATGCAGTGACTCATTCATCAGCCCAAAAACAATCGTGAGCGTTGGGAGGCTGGGCAGATGTGCCTTCTTCCCAAATCTACCGTCGAAAATCAGCTGTGATGCTGGACAGAGGCATTTGCATCCTTGACTTTCAAGAGCGCAATCCCTGTGCTGTTCCTGTGACCTCGAGCTTCTGTATCTTCAGCTGCTGCTCTGATCGGTCTCTGACATTATATACACACAAGAGGCATGTTCACTCGCATGGAAGCCCCGCCCGTTTGGCCCCGCCCACACACACACGGTGTGCACCCTCTTCCCGCCATTTACCCACTATGATGGACAGCTCACTCAAGGGACCCCTGCGCCCTTCGGCGCGAATGCATAGTAACACACACCTGGTCGCTGAAGACAACTCTCTGGCACTTTAGGCAGCTGTAGTGTAGTAAAAGCACTATACATTTACCCAACGAGGTAGCACTTACTGATTATCCAGCAGAAAGTACTCCAGTTGAGTAGAGGTATGGCACAAAACGGTGGCGTCTTCTTGAATAAATATGAAGGGCAGGGTCCATTCTGGCACGATGGTCCTGGCACAAAAATTAAACCTCAACAGGAAGCACTTACAGATATCATTACAGCATGTGCCCTAGTTGAAGCTTAAATTCAGTGACTCATTCATCAGCCCAAAAACAATCGTGAGCGTCGTGGAGGCTGGGCAGGTGTGCCTTCTTCCCAAATATACCATCGAAAATCAGCTGTGATGCTGGACAGAGGCATTTGCATCCTTGACTTTCACGAGCGCAATCCCTGTGCTGTTCCTGTGCCCACGAGCTTCTGTATCTTCATCTGCTGCTCTGATCGGTCTCTGACCTTATATACACACAAGAGGCATGTTCACTCGCATGGAAGCCCCGCCCGTTTGGCCCCGCCCACACACACGAGGTGTGCACCCTCTTCCCGCCATTTACCCACTATGATGGACAGCTCACTCAAGGGACCCCTGCGCACTTCGGCGAGATTGCATAGTAACACACACATTGTCGCTGGAACTAGTTGAAGCTCAAATGCAGTGACTCATTCATCAGCCCAAAAACAATCGTGAGCGTTGGGAGGCTGGGCAGATGTGCCTTCTTCCCAAATCTACCGTCGAAAATCAGCTGTGATGCTGGACAGAGGCCTTTGCATCCTTGACTTTCAAGAGCGCAATCCCTGTGCTGTTCCTGTGACCTCGAGCTTCTGTATCTTCAGCTGCTGCTCTGATCGGTCTCTGACATTATATACACACAAGAGGCATGTTCACTCGCATGGAAGCCCCGCCCGTTTGGCCCCGCCCACACACACACGGTGTGCACCCTCTTCCCGCCATTTACCCACTATGATGGACAGCTCACTCAAGGGACCCCTGCGCACTTCGGCGCGATTGCATAGTAACACACACATAGTCGCTGGAACTAGTTGAAGCTCAAATGCAGTGACTCATTCATCAGCCCAAAAACAATCGTGAGCGTTGGGAGGCTGGGCAGATGTGCCTTCTTCCCAAATCTACCGTCGAAAATCAGCTGTGATGCTGGACAGAGGCCTTTGCATCCTTGACTTTCAAGAGCGCAATCCCTGTGCTGTTCCTGTGACCTCGAGCTTCTGTATCTTCAGCTGCTGCTCTGATCGGTCTCTGACATTATATACACACAAGAGGCATGTTCACTCGCATGGAAGCCCCGCCCGTTTGGCCCCGCCCACACACACACGGTGTGCACCCTCTTCTCGCCATTTACCCACTATGATGGACAGCTCACTCAAGGGACCCCTGCGCCCTTCGGCGCGAATGCATAGTAACACACACCTGGTCGCTGTAGACAACTCTCTGGCACTTTAGGCAGCTGTAGTGTAGTAAAAGCACTATACATTTACCCAACGAGGTAGCACTTACTGATTATCCAGTAGAAAGTACTCCAGTTGAGTAGAGGTATGGCACAAAACGGTGGCGTCTTCTTGAATAAATATGAAGGGCAGGGTCCATTCTGGCACGATGGTCCTGGCACAAAAATTAAACCTCAACAGGAAGCACTTACAGATATCATTACAGCATGTGCCCTAGTTGAAGCTTAAATTCAGTGACTCATTCATCAGCCCAAAAACAATCGTGAGCGTCGTGGAGGCTGGGCAGGTGTGCCTTCTTCCCAAATATACCATCGAAAATCAGCTGTGATGCTGGACAGAGGCATTTGCATCCTTGACTTTCACGATCGCAATCCCTGTGCTGTTCCTGTGACCTCGAGCTTCTGTATCTTCATCTGCTGCTCTGATCGGTCTCTGACCTTTTATACACACAAGAGGCATGTTCACTCGCATGGAAGCCCCGCCCGTTTGGCCCCGCCCACACACACACGCGGTGTGCACCGTCTTCACGCCATTTACCCACTATGATGGACAGCTCACTCAAGGGACCCCTGCGCCCTTCGGCGCGAATGCATAGTAACACACACATGGTCGCTGTAGACAACTCTCTGGCACTTTAGGCAGCTGTAGTGTAGTAAAAGCACTATACATTTACCCAACGAGGTAGCACTTACTGATTATCCAGTAGAAAGTACTCCAGTTGAGTAGAGGTATGGCACAAAACGGTGGTGTCTTCTTGAATAAATATGAAGGGCAGGGTCCATTCTGCCACGATGGTCCTGGCACAAAAATTAAACCTCAACAGGAAGCACTTACAGATATCATTACAGCATGTGCCCTAGTTGAAGCTTAAATTCAGTGACTCATTCATCAGCCCAAAAACAATCGTGAGCGTCGTGGAGGCTGGGCAGGTGTGCCTTCTTCCCAAATATACCATCGAAAATCAGCTGTGATGCTGGACAGAGGCATTTGCATCCTTGACTTTCACGATCGCAATCCCTGTGCTGTTCCTGTGACCTCGAGCTTCTGTATCTTCATCTGCTGCTCTGATCGGTCTCTGACCTTTTATACACACAAGAGGCATGTTCACTCGCATGGAAGCCCCGCCCGTTTGGCCCCGCCCACACACACACGCGGTGTGCACCGTCTTCACGCCATTTACCCACTATGATGGACAGCTCACTCAAGGGACGCCTGCGCCCTTCGGCGCGAATGCATAGTAACACACACATGGTCGCTGTAGACAACTCTCTGGCACTTTAGGCAGCTGTAGTGTAGTAAAAGCACTATACATTTACCCAACGAGGTAGCACTTACTGATTATCCAGTAGAAAGTACTCCAGTTGAGTAGAGGTATGGCACAAAACGGTGGTGTCTTCTTGAATAAATATGAAGGGCAGGGTCCATTCTGGCACGATGGTCCTGGCACAAAAATTAAACCTCAACAGGAAGCACTTACAGATATCATTACAGCATGTGCCCTAGTTGAAGCTTAAATTCAGTGACTCATTCATCAGCCCAAAAACAATCGTGAGCGTCGTGGAGGCTGGGCAGGTGTGCCTTCTTCCCAAATATACCATCGAAAATCAGCTGTGATGCTGGACAGAGGCCTTTGCATCCTTGACTTTCACGAGCGCAATCCCTGTGCTGTTCCTGTGACCTCGAGCTTCTGTATCTTCATCTGCTGCTCTGATCGGTCTCTGACCTTATATACACACAAGAGGCATGTTCACTCGCATGGAAGCCCCGCCCGTTTGGCCCCGCCCACACACACGAGGTGTGCACCCTCTTCCCGCCATTTACCCACTATGATGGACAGCTCACTCAAGGGACCCCTGCGCACTTCGGCGAGATTGCATAGTAACACACACATTGTCGCTGGAACTAGTTGAAGCTCAAATGCAGTGACTCATTCATCAGCCCAAAAACAATCGTGAGCGTTGGGAGGCTGGGCAGCTGTGCCTTCTTCCCAAATCTACCGTCAAAAATCAGCTGTGATGCTGGACAGAGGCCTTTGCATCCTTGACTTTCAAGAGCGCAATCCCTGTGCTGTTCCTGTGCCCACGAGCTTCTGTATCTTCATCTGCTGCTCTGATCGGTCTCTGACCTTATATACACACAAGAGGCATGTTCACTCGCATGGAAGCCCCGCCCGTTTGGCCCCGCCCACACACACGCGGTGTGCACCGTCTTCCCGCCATTTGCCCACTATGATGGACAGCTCACTCAAGGGACCCCTGCGCCCGTCGGCGCGAATGCATAGTAACACACACATTGTCGCTGGAACAAGTTGAAGCTTAAATTCAGTGACTCATTCATCAGCCCAAAAACAATCGTGAGCGTCGTGGAGGCTGGGCAGGTGTGCCTTCTTCCCAAATCTACCGTCGAAAATCAGCTGTGATGCTGGACAGAGGCCTTTGCATCCTTGACTTTCAAGAGCGCAATCCCTGTGCTGTTCCTGTGACCTCGAGCTTCTGTATCTTCAGCTGCTGCTCTGATCGGTCTCTGACCTTATATACACACAAGAGGCATGTTCACTCGCATGGAAGCCCCGCCCGTTTGGCCCCGCCCACACACACACGGTGTGCACCCTCTTCCCGCCATTTACCCACTATGATGGACAGCTCACTCAAGGGACCCCTGCGCACTTCGGCGCGATTGCATAGTAACACACACATAGTCGCTGGAACTAGTTGAAGCTCAAATGCAGTGACTCATTCATCAGCCCAAAAACAATCGTGAGCGTTGGGAGGCTGGGCAGATGTGCCTTCTTCCCAAATCTACCGTCGAAAATCAGCTGTGATGCTGGACAGAGGCCTTTGCATCCTTGACTTTCAAGAGCGCAATCCCTGTGCTGTTCCTGTGACCTCGAGCTTCTGTATCTTCAGCTGCTGCTCTGATCGGTCTCTGACATTATATACACACAAGAGGCATGTTCACTCGCATGGAAGCCCCGCCCGTTTGGCCCCGCCCACACACACACGGTGTGCACCCTCTTCCCGCCATTTACCCACTATGATGGACAGCTCACTCAAGGGACCCCTGCGCCCTTCGGCGCGAATGCATAGTAACACACACCTGGTCGCTGAAGACAACTCTCTGGCACTTTAGGCAGCTGTAGTGTAGTAAAAGCACTATACATTTACCCAACGAGGTAGCACTTACTGATTATCCAGCAGAAAGTACTCCAGTTGAGTAGAGGTATGGCACAAAACGGTGGCGTCTTCTTGAATAAATATGAAGGGCAGGGTCCATTCTGGCACGATGGTCCTGGCACAAAAATTAAACCTCAACAGGAAGCACTTACAGATATCATTACAGCATGTGCCCTAGTTGAAGCTTAAATTCAGTGACTCATTCATCAGCCCAAAAACAATCGTGAGCGTCGTGGAGGCTGGGCAGGTGTGCCTTCTTCCCAAATCTACCGTCGAAAATCAGCTGTGATGCTGGACAGAGGCATTTGCATCCTTGACTTTCACGAGCGCAATCCCTGTGCTGTTCCTGTGACCTCGAGCTTCTGTATCTTCAGCTGCTGCTCTGATCGGTCTCTGACCTTATATACACACAAGAGGCATGTTCACTCGCATGGAAGCCCCGCCCGTTTGGCCCCGCCCACACACACACGGTGTGCACCCTCTTCCCGCCATTTACCCACTATGATGGACAGCTCACTCAAGGGACCCCTGCGCACTTCGGCGCGATTGCATAGTAACACACACATAGTCGCTGGAACTAGTTGAAGCTCAAATGCAGTGACTCATTCATCAGCCCAAAAACAATCGTGAGCGTTGGGAGGCTGGGCAGATGTGCCTTCTTCCCAAATCTACCGTCGAAAATCAGCTGTGATGCTGGACAGAGGCCTTTGCATCCTTGACTTTCAAGAGCGCAATCCCTGTGCTGTTCCTGTGACCTCGAGCTTCTGTATCTTCAGCTGCTGCTCTGATCGGTCTCTGACATTATATACACACAAGAGGCATGTTCACTCGCATGGAAGCCCCGCCCGTTTGGCCCCGCCCACACACACACGGTGTGCACCCTCTTCCCGCCATTTACCCACTATGATGGACAGCTCACTCAAGGGACCCCTGCGCCCTTCGGCGCGAATGCATAGTAACACACACCTGGTCGCTGAAGACAACTCTCTGGCACTTTAGGCAGCTGTAGTGTAGTAAAAGCACTATACATTTACCCAACGAGGTAGCACTTACTGATTATCCAGCAGAAAGTACTCCAGTTGAGTAGAGGTATGGCACAAAACGGTGGCGTCTTCTTGAATAAATATGAAGGGCAGGGTCCATTCTGGCACGATGGTCCTGGCACAAAAATTAAACCTCAACAGGAAGCACTTACAGATATCATTACAGCATGTGCCCTAGTTGAAGCTTAAATTCAGTGACTCATTCATCAGCCCAAAAACAATCGTGAGCGTCGTGGAGGCTGGGCAGGTGTGCCTTCTTCCCAAATATACCATCGAAAATCAGCTGTGATGCTGGACAGAGGCATTTGCATCCTTGACTTTCACGAGCGCAATCCCTGTGCTGTTCCTGTGCCCACGAGCTTCTGTATCTTCATCTGCTGCTCTGATCGGTCTCTGACCTTATATACACACAAGAGGCATGTTCACTCGCATGGAAGCCCCGCCCGTTTGGCCCCGCCCACACACACGAGGTGTGCACCCTCTTCCCGCCATTTACCCACTATGATGGACAGCTCACTCAAGGGACCCCTGCGCACTTCGGCGAGATTGCATAGTAACACACACATTGTCGCTGGAACTAGTTGAAGCTCAAATGCAGTGACTCATTCATCAGCCCAAAAACAATCGTGAGCGTCGTGGAGGCTGGGCAGGTGTGCCTTCTTCCCAAATCTACCGTCGAAAATCAGCTGTGATGCTGGACAGAGGCCTTTGCATCCTTGACTTTCAAGAGCGCAATCCCTGTGCTGTTCCTGTGACCTCGAGCTTCTGTATCTTCAGCTGCTGCTCTGATCGGTCTCTGACCTTATATACACACAAGAGGCATGTTCACTCGCATGGAAGCCCCGCCCGTTTGGCCCCGCCCACACACACACGGTGTGCACCCTCTTCCCGCCATTTACCCACTATGATGGACAGCTCACTCAAGGGACCCCTGCGCACTTCGGCGCGATTGCATAGTAACACACACATAGTCGCTGGAACTAGTTGAAGCTCAAATGCAGTGACTCATTCATCAGCCCAAAAACAATCGTGAGCGTTGGGAGGCTGGGCAGATGTGCCTTCTTCCCAAATCTACCGTCGAAAATCAGCTGTGATGCTGGACAGAGGCCTTTGCATCCTTGACTTTCAAGAGCGCAATCCCTGTGCTGTTCCTGTGACCTCGAGCTTCTGTATCTTCAGCTGCTGCTCTGATCGGTCTCTGACATTATATACACACAAGAGGCATGTTCACTCGCATGGAAGCCCCGCCCGTTTGGCCCCGCCCACACACACACGGTGTGCACCCTCTTCTCGCCATTTACCCACTATGATGGACAGCTCACTCAAGGGACCCCTGCGCCCTTCGGCGCGAATGCATAGTAACACACACCTGGTCGCTGTAGACAACTCTCTGGCACTTTAGGCAGCTGTAGTGTAGTAAAAGCACTATACATTTACCCAACGAGGTAGCACTTACTGATTATCCAGTAGAAAGTACTCCAGTTGAGTAGAGGTATGGCACAAAACGGTGGCGTCTTCTTGAATAAATATGAAGGGCAGGGTCCATTCTGGCACGATGGTCCTGGCACAAAAATTAAACCTCAACAGGAAGCACTTACAGATATCATTACAGCATGTGCCCTAGTTGAAGCTTAAATTCAGTGACTCATTCATCAGCCCAAAAACAATCGTGAGCGTCGTGGAGGCTGGGCAGGTGTGCCTTCTTCCCAAATATACCATCGAAAATCAGCTGTGATGCTGGACAGAGGCATTTGCATCCTTGACTTTCACGATCGCAATCCCTGTGCTGTTCCTGTGACCTCGAGCTTCTGTATCTTCATCTGCTGCTCTGATCGGTCTCTGACCTTTTATACACACAAGAGGCATGTTCACTCGCATGGAAGCCCCGCCCGTTTGGCCCCGCCCACACACACACGCGGTGTGCACCGTCTTCACGCCATTTACCCACTATGATGGACAGCTCACTCAAGGGACCCCTGCGCCCTTCGGCGCGAATGCATAGTAACACACACATGGTCGCTGTAGACAACTCTCTGGCACTTTAGGCAGCTGTAGTGTAGTAAAAGCACTATACATTTACCCAACGAGGTAGCACTTACTGATTATCCAGTAGAAAGTACTCCAGTTGAGTAGAGGTATGGCACAAAACGGTGGTGTCTTCTTGAATAAATATGAAGGGCAGGGTCCATTCTGCCACGATGGTCCTGGCACAAAAATTAAACCTCAACAGGAAGCACTTACAGATATCATTACAGCATGTGCCCTAGTTGAAGCTTAAATTCAGTGACTCATTCATCAGCCCAAAAACAATCGTGAGCGTCGTGGAGGCTGGGCAGGTGTGCCTTCTTCCCAAATATACCATCGAAAATCAGCTGTGATGCTGGACAGAGGCATTTGCATCCTTGACTTTCACGATCGCAATCCCTGTGCTGTTCCTGTGACCTCGAGCTTCTGTATCTTCATCTGCTGCTCTGATCGGTCTCTGACCTTTTATACACACAAGAGGCATGTTCACTCGCATGGAAGCCCCGCCCGTTTGGCCCCGCCCACACACACACGCGGTGTGCACCGTCTTCACGCCATTTACCCACTATGATGGACAGCTCACTCAAGGGACGCCTGCGCCCTTCGGCGCGAATGCATAGTAACACACACATGGTCGCTGTAGACAACTCTCTGGCACTTTAGGCAGCTGTAGTGTAGTAAAAGCACTATACATTTACCCAACGAGGTAGCACTTACTGATTATCCAGTAGAAAGTACTCCAGTTGAGTAGAGGTATGGCACAAAACGGTGGTGTCTTCTTGAATAAATATGAAGGGCAGGGTCCATTCTGGCACGATGGTCCTGGCACAAAAATTAAACCTCAACAGGAAGCACTTACAGATATCATTACAGCATGTGCCCTAGTTGAAGCTTAAATTCAGTGACTCATTCATCAGCCCAAAAACAATCGTGAGCGTCATGGAGGCTGGGCAGGTGTGCCTTCTTCCCAAATATACCATCGAAAATCAGCTGTGATGCTGGACAGAGGCCTTTGCATCCTTGACTTTCACGAGCGCAATCCCTGTGCTGTTCCTGTGACCTCGAGCTTCTGTATCTTCATCTGCTGCTCTGATCGGTCTCTGACCTTATATACACACAAGAGGCATGTTCACTCGCATGGAAGCCCCGCCCGTTTGGCCCCGCCCACACACACGAGGTGTGCACCCTCTTCCCGCCATTTACCCACTATGATGGACAGCTCACTCAAGGGACCCCTGCGCACTTCGGCGAGATTGCATAGTAACACACACATTGTCGCTGGAACTAGTTGAAGCTCAAATGCAGTGACTCATTCATCAGCCCAAAAACAATCGTGAGCGTTGGGAGGCTGGGCAGCTGTGCCTTCTTCCCAAATCTACCGTCAAAAATCAGCTGTGATGCTGGACAGAGGCCTTTGCATCCTTGACTTTCAAGAGCGCAATCCCTGTGCTGTTCCTGTGCCCACGAGCTTCTGTATCTTCATCTGCTGCTCTGATCGGTCTCTGACCTTATATACACACAAGAGGCATGTTCACTCGCATGGAAGCCCCGCCCGTTTGGCCCCGCCCACACACACGCGGTGTGCACCGTCTTCCCGCCATTTGCCCACTATGATGGACAGCTCACTCAAGGGACCCCTGCGCCCGTCGGCGCGAATGCATAGTAACACACACATTGTCGCTGGAACAAGTTGAAGCTTAAATTCAGTGACTCATTCATCAGCCCAAAAACAATCGTGAGCGTCGTGGAGGCTGGGCAGGTGTGCCTTCTTCCCAAATCTACCGTCGAAAATCAGCTGTGATGCTGGACAGAGGCCTTTGCATCCTTGACTTTCAAGAGCGCAATCCCTGTGCTGTTCCTGTGACCTCGAGCTTCTGTATCTTCAGCTGCTGCTCTGATCGGTCTCTGACCTTATATACACACAAGAGGCATGTTCACTCGCATGGAAGCCCCGCCCGTTTGGCCCCGCCCACACACACGCGGTGTGCACCGTCTTCCCGCCATTTACCCACTATGATGGACAGCTCACTCAAGGGACCCCTGCGCCCTTCGGCGCGATTGCATAGTAACACACACTTGGTCGCTGGAACAAGTTGAAGCTCAAATGCAGTGACTCATTCATCAGCCCAAAAACAATCGTGAGCGTTGGGAGGCTGGGCAGCTGTGCCTTCTTCCCAAATCTACCGTCGAAAATCAGCTGTGATGCTGGACAGAGGCCTTTGCATCCTTGACTTTCAAGAGTGCAATCCCTGTGCTGTTCCTGTGCCCACGAGCTTCTGTATCTTCATCTGCTGCTCTGATCGGTCTCTGACCTTATATACACACAAGAGGCATGTTCACTCGCATGGAAGACCCGCCCGTTTGGCCCCGCCCACACACACGCGGTGTGCACCGTCTTCCCGCCATTTACCCACTATGATGGACAGTTCACTCAAGGGACCCCTGCGCACTTCGGCGCGATTGCATAGTAACACACACTTGGTCGCTGTAGACAACTCTCTGGCACTTTAGGCAGCTGTAGTGTAGTAAAAGCACTATACATTTACCCAACGAGGTAGCACTTACTGATTATCCAGTAGAAAGTACTCCAGTTGAGTAGAGGTATGGCACAAAACGGTGGCGTCTTCTTGAATAAATATGAAAGGCAGGGTCCATTCTGGCACGATGGTCCTGGCACAAAAATTAAACCTCAACAGGAAGCACTTACAGATATCATTACAGCATGTGCCCTAGTTGAAGCTTAAATTCAGTGACTCATTCATCAGCCCAAAAACAATCGTGAGCGTCGTGGAGGCTGGGCAGGTGTGCCTTCTTCCCAAATATACCATCGAAAATCAGCTGTGATGCTGGACAGAGGCATTTGCATCCTTGACTTTCACGAGCGCAATCCCTGTGCTGTTCCTGTGACCTCGAGCTTCTGTATCTTCAGCTGCTGCTCTGATCGGTCTCTGACCTTATATACACACAAGAGGCATGTTCACTCGCATGGAAGCCCCGCCCGTTTGGCCCCGCCCACACACACACGCGGTGTGCACCGTCTTCACGCCATTTACCCACTATGATGGACAGCTCACTCAAGGGACCCCTGCGCACTTCGGCGAGATTGCATAGTAACACACACATTGTCGCTGGAACTAGTTGAAGCTCAAATGCAGTGACTCATTCATCAGCCCAAAAACAATCGTGAGCGTTGGGAGGCTGGGCAGCTGTGCCTTCTTCCCAAATCTACCGTCGAAAATCAGCTGTGATGCTGGACAGAGGCCTTTGCATCCTTGACTTTCAAGAGTGCAATCCCTGTGCTGTTCCTGTGCCCACGAGCTTCTGTATCTTCATCTGCTGCTCTGATCGGTCTCTGACCTTATATACACACAAGAGGCATGTTCACTCGCATGGAAGACCCGCCCGTTTGGCCCCGCCCACACACACGCGGTGTGCACCGTCTTCCCGCCATTTACCCACTATGATGGACAGTTCACTCAAGGGACCCCTGCGCACTTCGGCGCGATTGCATAGTAACACACACTTGGTCGCTGTAGACAACTCTCTGGCACTTTAGGCAGCTGTAGTGTAGTAAAAGCACTATACATTTACCCAACGAGGTAGCACTTACTGATTATCCAGTAGAAAGTACTCCAGTTGAGTAGAGGTATGGCACAAAACGGTGGCGTCTTCTTGAATAAATATGAAAGGCAGGGTCCATTCTGGCACGATGGTCCTGGCACAAAAATTAAACCTCAACAGGAAGCACTTACAGATATCATTACAGCATGTGCCCTAGTTGAAGCTTAAATTCAGTGACTCATTCATCAGCCCAAAAACAATCGTGAGCGTCGTGGAGGCTGGGCAGGTGTGCCTTCTTCCCAAATATACCATCGAAAATCAGCTGTGATGCTGGACAGAGGCATTTGCATCCTTGACTTTCACGAGCGCAATCCCTGTGCTGTTCCTGTGACCTCGAGCTTCTGTATCTTCAGCTGCTGCTCTGATCGGTCTCTGACCTTATATACACACAAGAGGCATGTTCACTCGCATGGAAGCCCCGCCCGTTTGGCCCCGCCCACACACACACGCGGTGTGCACCGTCTTCCCGCCATTTACCCACTATGATGGACAGCTCACTCAAGGGACCCCTGCGCCCTTCGGCGCGAATGCATAGTAACACACACCTGGTCGCTGTAGACAACTCTCTGGCACTTTAGGCAGCTGTAGTGTAGTAAAAGCACTATACATTTACCCAACGAGGTAGCACTTACTGATTATCCAGTAGAAAATACTCCAGTTGAGTAGAGGTATGGCACAAAACGGTGGCGTCTTCTTGAATAAATATGAAGCGCAGGGTCCATTCTGGCACGATGGTCCTGGCACAAAAATTAAACCTCAACAGGAAGCACTTACAGATATCATTACAGCATGTGCCCTAGTTGAAGCTTAAATTCAGTGACTCATTCATCAGCCCAAAAACAATCGTGAGCGTCGTGAAGGCTGGGCAGGTGTGCCTTCTTCCCAAATCTACCGTCGAAAATCAGCTGTGATGCTGGACAGAGGCCTTTGCATCCTTGACTTTCAAGAGCGCAATCCATGTGCTGTTCCTGTGACCTCGAGCTTCTGTATCTTCAGCTGCTGCTCTGATCGGTCTCTGACCTTATATACACACAAGTGGCATGTTCACTCGCATGGAAGCCCCGCCCGTTTGGCCCCGCCCACACACACACGGTGTGCACCCTCTTCCCGCCATTTACCCACTATGATGGACAGCTCACTCAAGGGACCCCTGCGCACTTCGGCGCGATTGCATAGTAACACACACATAGTCGCTGGAACTAGTTGAAGCTCAAATGCAGTGACTCATTCATCAGCCCAAAAACAATCGTGAGCGTTGGGAGGCTGGGCAGATGGGCCTTCTTCCCAAATATACCATCGAAAATCAGCTGTGATGCTGGACAGAGGCCTTTGCATCCTTGACTTTCAAGCGCGCAATCCCTGTGCTGTTCCTGTGACCACGAGCTTCTGTATCTTCATCTGCTGCTCTGATCGGTCTCTGACCTTATATACACACAAGAGGCATGTTCACTCGCATGGAAGCCCCGCCCGTTTGGCCCCGCCCACACACACGCGGTGTGCACCGTCTTCCCACCATTTACCCACTATGATGGACAGCTCACTCAAGGGACCCCTGCGCACTTCGGCGAGATTGCATAGTAACACACACATTGTCGCTGGAACAAGTTGAAGCTCAAATGCAGTGACTCATTCATCAGCCCAAAAACAATCGTGAGCGTTGGGAGGCTGGGCAGCTGTGCCTTCTTCCCAAATCTACCGTCGAAAATCAGCTGTGATGCTGGACAGAGGCCTTTGCATCCTTGACTTTCAAGAGTGCAATCCCTGTGCTGTTCCTGTGCCCACGAGCTTCTGTATCTTCATCTGCTGCTCTGATCGGTCTCTGACCTTATATACACACAAGAGGCATGTTCACTCGCATGGAAGACCCGCCCGTTTGGCCCCGCCCACACACACGCGGTGTGCACCGTCTTCCCGCCATTTACCCACTATGATGGACAGTTCACTCAAGGGACCCCTGCGCACTTCGGCGCGATTGCATAGTAACACACACTTGGTCGCTGGAACTAGTTGAAGCTCAAATGCAGTGACTCATTCATCAGCCCAAAAACAATCGTGAGCGTCGTGGAGGCTGGGCAGGTGTGCCTTCTTCCCAAATCTACCGTCGAAAATCAGCTGTGATGCTGGACAGAGGCCTTTGCATCCTTGACTTTCAAGAGCGCAATCCCTGTGCTGTTCCTGTGACCTCGAGCTTCTGTATCTTCAGCTGCTGCTCTGATCGGTCTCTGACATTATATACACACAAGAGGCATGTTCACTCGCATGGAAGCCCCGCCCGTTTGGCCCCGCCCACACACACACGCGGTGTGCACCGTCTTCACGCCATTTACCCACTATGATGGACAGCTCACTCAAGGGACCCCTGCGCACTTCGGCGAGATTGCATAGTAACACACACTTGGTCGCTGGAACTAGTTGAAGCTCAAATGCAGTGACACATTCATCAGCCCAAAAACAATCGTGAGCGTCGTGGAGGCTGGGCAGGTGTGCCTTCTTCCCAAATCTACCGTCGAAAATCAGCTGTGATGCTGGACAGAGGCCTTTGCATCCTTGACTTTCAAGAGCGCAATCCCTGTGTTGTTCCTGTGCCCACGAGCTTCTGTATCTTCATCTGCTGCTCTGATCGGTCTCTGACCTTTTATACACACAAGAGGCATGTTCACTCGCATGGAAGCCCCGCCCGTTTGGCCCCGCCCACACACACACGCGGTGTGCACCGTCTTCCCGCCATTTACCCACTATGATGGACAGCTCACTCAAGGGACCCCTGCGCCCTTCGGCGCGAATGCATAGTAACACACACCTGGTCGCTGTAGACAACTCTCTGGCACTTTAGGCAGCTGTAGTGTAGTAAAAGCACTATACATTTACCCAACGAGGTAGCACTTACTGATTATCCAGTAGAAAGTACTCCAGTTGAGTAGAGGTATGGCACAAAACGGTGGCGTCTTCTTGAATAAATATGAAGGGCAGGGTCCATTCTGGCACGATGGTCCTGGCACAAAAATTAAACCTCAACAGGAAGCACTTACAGATATCATTACAGCATGTGCCCTAGTTGAAGCTTAAATTCAGTGACTCATTCATCAGCCCAAAAACAATCGTGAGCGTCGTGAAGGCTGGGCAGGTGTGCCTTCTTCCCAAATCTACCGTCGAAAATCAGCTGTGATGCTGGACAGAGGCCTTTGCATCCTTGACTTTCAAGAGCGCAATCCATGTGCTGTTCCTGTGACCTCGAGCTTCTGTATCTTCAGCTGCTGCTCTGATCGGTCTCTGACCTTATATACACACAAGAGGCATGTTCACTCGCATGGAAGCCCCGCCCATTTGGCCCCGCCCACACACACACGGTGTGCACCCTCTTCCCGCCATTTACCCACTATGATGGACAGCTCACTCAAGGGACCCCTGCGCACTTCGGCGCGATTGCATAGTAACACACACATAGTCGCTGGAACTAGTTGAAGCTCAAATGCAGTGACTCATTCATCAGCCCAAAAACAATCGTGAGCGTTGGGAGGCTGGGCAGATGGGCCTTCTTCCCAAATATACCATCGAAAATCAGCTGTGATGCTGGACAGAGGCCTTTGCATCCTTGACTTTCAAGCGCGCAATCCCTGTGCTGTTCCTGTGACCACGAGCTTCTGTATCTTCATCTGCTGCTCTGATCGGTCTCTGACCTTATATACACACAAGAGGCATGTTCACTCGCATGGAAGCCCCGCCCGTTTGGCCCCGCCCACACACACGAGGTGTGCACCCTCTTCCCGCCATTTACACACTATGATGGACAGCTTACTCAAGGGACCCCTGCGCACTTCGGCGAGATTGCATAGTAACACACATTGTCGCTGGAACTAGTTGAAGCTCAAATGCAGTGACTCATTCATCAGCCCAAAAACAATCGTGAGCGTTGGGAGGCTGGGCAGCTGTGCCTTCTTCCCAAATCTACCGTCAAAAATCAGCTGTGATGCTGGACAGAGGCCTTTGCATCCTTGACTTTCAAGAGCGCAATCCCTGTGCTGTTCCTGTGACCACGAGCTTCTGTATCTTCAGCTGCTGCTCTGATCGGTCTCTGACCTTATATACACACAAGAGGCATGTTCACTCGCATGGAAGCCCCGCCCGTTTGGCCCCGCCCACACACACGCGGTGTGCACCGTCTTCCCACCATTTACCCACTATGATGGACAGTTCACTCAAGGGACCCCTGCGCCCTTCGGCGCGAATGCATAGTAACACACACATAGTCGCTGGAACTAGTTGAAGCTCAAATGCAGTGACTCATTCATCAGCCCAAAAACAATCGTGAGCGTTGGGAGGCTGGGCAGCTGTGCCTTCTTCCCAAATCTACCGTCGAAAATCAGCTGTGATGCTGGACAGAGGCCTTTGCATCCTTGACTTTCAAGAGTGCAATCCCTGTGCTGTTTCTGTGCCCACGAGCTTCTGTATCTTCATCTGCTGCTCTGATCGGTCTCTGACCTTATATACACACAAGAGGCATGTTCACTCGCATGGAAGACCCGCCCGTTTGGCCCCGCCCACACACACGCGGTGTGCACCGTCTTCCCGCCATTTACCCACTATGATGGACAGTTCACTCAAGGGACCCCTGCGCACTTCGGCGCGATTGCATAGTAACACACACTTGGTCGCTGGAACTAGTTGAAGCTCAAATGCAGTGACTCATTCATCAGCCCAAAAACAATCGTGAGCGTCGTGGAGGCTGGGCAGGTGTGCCTTCTTCCCAAATCTACCGTCGAAAATCAGCTGTGATGCTGGACAGAGGCCTTTGCATCCTTGACTTTCAAGAGCGCAATCCCTGTGCTGTTCCTGTGACCTCGAGCTTCTGTATCTTCAGCTGCTGCTCTGATCGGTCTCTGACATTATATACACACAAGAGGCATGTTCACTCGCATGGAAGCCCCGCCCGTTTGGCCCCGCCCACACACACACGGTGTGCACCCTCTTCCCGCCATTTACCCACTATGATGGACAGCTCACTCAAGGGACCCCTGCGCACTTCGGCGCGATTGCATAGTAACACACACATAGTCGCTGGAACTAGTTGAAGCTCAAAAGCAGTGACTCATTCATCAGCCCAAAAACAATCGTGAGCGTTGGGAGGCTGGGCAGATGTGCCTTCTTCCCAAATATACCATCGAAAATCAGCTGTGATGCTGGACAGAGGCCTTTGCATCCTTGACTTTCAAGAGCGCAATCCCTGTGCTGTTCCTGTGCCCACGAGCTTCTGTATCTTCATCTGCTGCTCTGATCGGTCTCTGACCTTATATACACACAAGAGGCATGTTCACTCGCATGGAAGCCCCGCCCGTTTGGCCCCGCCCACACACACGCGGTGTGCACCGTCTTCCCGCCATTTACCCACTATGATGGACAGCTCACTCAAGGGACCCCTGCGCCCTTCGGCGCGAATGCATAGTAACACACACCTGGTCGCTGTAGACAACTCTCTGGCACTTTAGGCAGCTGTAGTGTAGTAAAAGCACTATACATTTACCCAACGAGGTAGCACTTACTGATTATCCAGTAGAAAGTACTCCAGTTGAGTAGAGGTATGGCACAAAACGGTGGCGTCTTCTTGAATAAATATGAAGGGCAGGGTCCATTCTGGCACGATGGTCCTGGCACAAAAATTAAACCTCAACAGGAAGCACTTACAGATATCATTACAGCATGTGCCCTAGTTGAAGCTTAAATTCAGTGACTCATTCATCAGCCCAAAAACAATCGTGAGCGTCGTGGAGGCTGGGCAGGTGTGCCTTCTTCCCAAATATACCATCGAAAATCAGCTGTGATGCTGGACAGAGGCATTTGCATCCTTGACTTTCACGATCGCAATCCCTGTGCTGTTCCTGTGACCTCGAGCTTCTGTATCTTCATCTGCTGCTCTGATCGGTCTCTGACCTTTTATACACACAAGAGGCATGTTCACTCGCATGGAAGCCCCGCCCGTTTGGCCCCGCCCACACACACACGCGGTGTGCACCGTCTTCACGCCATTTACCCACTATGATGGACAGCTCACTCAAGGGACCCCTGCGCCCTTCGGCGCGAATGCATAGTAACACACACATGGTCGCTGTAGACAACTCTCTGGCACTTTAGGCAGCTGTAGTGTAGTAAAAGCACTATACATTTACCCAACGAGGTAGCACTTACTGATTATCCAGTAGAAAGTACTCCAGTTGAGTAGAGGTATGGCACAAAACGGTGGTGTCTTCTTGAATAAATATGAAGGGCAGGGTCCATTCTGGCACGATGGTCCTGGCACAAAAATTAAACCTCAACAGGAAGCACTTACAGATATCATTACAGCATGTGCCCTAGTTGAAGCTTAAATTCAGTGACTCATTCATCAGCCCAAAAACAATCGTGAGCGTCGTGGAGGCTGGGCAGGTGTGCCTTCTTCCCAAATATACCATCGAAAATCAGCTGTGATGCTGGACAGAGGCATTTGCATCCTTGACTTTCACGATCGCAATCCCTGTGCTGTTCCTGTGACCTCGAGCTTCTGTATCTTCATCTGCTGCTCTGATCGGTCTCTGACCTTTTATACACACAAGAGGCATGTTCACTCGCATGGAAGCCCCGCCCGTTTGGCCCCGCCCACACACACACGCGGTGTGCACCGTCTTCACGCCATTTACCCACTATGATGGACAGCTCACTCAAGGGACGCCTGTGCCCTTCGGCGCGAATGCATAGTAACACACACATGGTCGCTGTAGACAACTCTCTGGCACTTTAGGCAGCTGTAGTGTAGTAAAAGCACTATACATTTACCCAACGAGGTAGCACTTACTGATTATCCAGTAGAAAGTACTCCAGTTGAGTAGAGGTATGGCACAAAACGGTGGTGTCTTCTTGAATAAATATGAAGGGCAGGGTCCATTCTGGCACGATGGTCCTGGCACAAAAATTAAACCTCAACAGGAAGCACTTACAGATATCATTACAGCATGTGCCCTAGTTGAAGCTTAAATTCAGTGACTCATTCATCAGCCCAAAAACAATCGTGAGCGTCGTGGAGGCTGGGCAGGTGTGCCTTCTTCCCAAATATACCATCGAAAATCAGCTGTGATGCTGGACAGAGGCCTTTGCATCCTTGACTTTCAAGAGCGCAATCCCTGTGCTGTTCCTGTGACCTCGAGCTTCTGTATCTTCATCTGCTGCTCTGATCGGTCTCTGACCTTATATACACACAAGAGGCATGTTCACTCGCATGGAAGCCCCGCCCGTTTGGCCCCGCCCACACACACGAGGTGTGCACCCTCTTCCCGCCATTTACCCACTATGATGGACAGCTCACTCAAGGGACCCCTGCGCACTTCGGCGAGATTGCATAGTAACACACACATTGTCGCTGGAACTAGTTGAAGCTCAAATGCAGTGACTCATTCATCAGCCCAAAAACAATCGTGAGCGTTGGGAGGCTGGGCAGCTGTGCCTTCTTCCCAAATCTACCGTCAAAAATCAGCTGTGATGCTGGACAGAGGCCTTTGCATCCTTGACTTTCAAGAGCGCAATCCCTGTGCTGTTCCTGTGCCCACGAGCTTCTGTATCTTCATCTGCTGCTCTGATCGGTCTCTGACCTTATATACACACAAGAGGCATGTTCACTCGCATGGAAGCCCCGCCCGTTTGGCCCCGCCCACACACACGCGGTGTGCACCGTCTTCCCGCCATTTGCCCACTATGATGGACAGCTCACTCAAGGGACCCCTGCGCCCGTCGGCGCGAATGCATAGTAACACACACATTGTCGCTGGAACAAGTTGAAGCTTAAATTCAGTGACTCATTCATCAGCCCAAAAACAATCGTGAGCGTCGTGGAGGCTGGGCAGGTGTGCCTTCTTCCCAAATCTACCGTCGAAAATCAGCTGTGATGCTGGACAGAGGCCTTTGCATCCTTGACTTTCAAGAGCGCAATCCCTGTGCTGTTCCTGTGACCTCGAGCTTCTGTATCTTCAGCTGCTGCTCTGATCGGTCTCTGACCTTATATACACACAAGAGGCATGTTCACTCGCATGGAAGCCCCGCCCGTTTGGCCCCGCCCACACACACACGGTGTGCACCCTCTTCCCGCCATTTACCCACTATGATGGACAGTTCACTCAAGGGACCCCTGCGCCCTTCGGCGCGAATGCATAGTAACACACACATAGTCGCTGGAACTAGTTGAAGCTCAAATGCAGTGACTCATTCATCAGCCCAAAAACAATCGTGAGCGTTGGGAGGCTGGGCAGATGTGCCTTCTTCCCAAATATACCATCGAAAATCAGCTGTGATGCTGGACAGAGGCCTTTGCATCCTTGACTTTCAAGAGCGCAATCCCTGTGCTGTTCCTGTGCCCACGAGCTTCTGTATCTTCATCTGCTGCTCTGATCGGTCTCTGACCTTATATACACACAAGAGGCATGTTCACTCGCATGGAAGCCCCGCCCGTTTGGCCCCGCCCACACACACACGGTGTGCACCGTCTTCCCGCCATTTACCCACTATGATGGACAGCTCACTCAAGGGACCCCTGCGCCCTTCGGCGCGAATGCATAGTAACACACACCTGGTCGCTGTAGACAACTCTCTGGCACTTTAGGCAGCTGTAGTGTAGTAAAAGCACTATACATTTACCCAACGAGGTAGCACTTACTGATTATCCAGTAGAAAGTACTCCAGTTGAGTAGAGGTATGGCACAAAACGGTGGCGTCTTCTTGAATAAATATGAAGGGCAGGGTCCATTCTGGCACGATGGTCCTGGCACAAAAATTAAACCTCAACAGGAAGCACTTACAGATATCATTACAGCATGTGCCCTAGTTGAAGCTTAAATTCAGTGACTCATTCATCAGCCCAAAAACAATCGTGAGCGTCGTGGAGGCTGGGCAGGTGTGCCTTCTTCCCAAATCTACCGTCGAAAATCAGCTGTGATGCTGGACAGAGGCCTTTGCATCCTTGACTTTCAAGAGCGCAGTCCATGTGCTGTTCCTGTGACCTCGAGCTTCTGTATCTTCAGCTGCTGCTCTGATCGGTCTCTGACCTTATATACACACAAGAGGCATGTTCACTCGCATGGAAGCCCCGCCCGTTTGGCCCCGCCCACACACACACAGTGTGCACCCTCTTCCCGCCATTTACCCACTATGATGGACAGCTCACTCAAGGGACCCCTGCGCACTTCGGCGCGATTGCATAGTAACACACACATAGTCGCTGGAACTAGTTGAAGCTCAAATGCAGTGACTCATTCATCAGCCCAAAAACAATCGTGAGCGTTGGGAGGCTGGGCAGATGGGCCTTCTTCCCAAATATACCATCGAAAATCAGCTGTGATGCTGGACAGAGGCCTTTGCATCCTTGACTTTCAAGCGCGCAATCCCTGTGCTGTTCCTGTGACCACGAGCTTCTGTATCTTCATCTGCTGCTCTGATCGGTCTCTGACCTTATATACACACAAGAGGCATGTTCACTCGCATGGAAGCCCCGCCCGTTTGGCCCCGCCCACACACACACAGTGTGCACCCTCTTCCCGCCATTTACCCACTATGATGGACAGCTCACTCAAGGGACCCCTGCGCACTTCGGCGCGATTGCATAGTAACACACACATAGTCGCTGGAACTAGTTGAAGCTCAAATGCAGTGACTCATTCATCAGCCCAAAAACAATCGTGAGCGTTGGGAGGCTGGGCAGATGGGCCTTCTTCCCAAATATACCATCGAAAATCAGCTGTGATGCTGGACAGAGGCCTTTGCATCCTTGACTTTCAAGCGCGCAATCCCTGTGCTGTTCCTGTGACCACGAGCTTCTGTATCTTCATCTGCTGCTCTGATCGGTCTCTGACCTTATATACACACAAGAGGCATGTTCACTCGCATGGAAGCCCCGCCCGTTTGGCCCCGCCCACACACACGAGGTGTGCACCCTCTTCCCGCCATTTACACACTATGATGGACAGCTTACTCAAGGGACCCCTGCGCACTTCGGCGAGATTGCATAGTAACACACATTGTCGCTGGAACTAGTTGAAGCTCAAATGCAGTGACTCATTCATCAGCCCAAAAACAATCGTGAGCGTTGGGAGGCTGGGCAGCTGTGCCTTCTTCCCAAATCTACCGTCAAAAATCAGCTGTGATGCTGGACAGAGGCCTTTGCATCCTTGACTTTCAAGAGCGCAATCCCTGTGCTGTTCCTGTGACCACGAGCTTCTGTATCTTCAGCTGCTGCTCTGATCGGTCTCTGACCTTATATACACACAAGAGGCATGTTCACTCGCATGGAAGCCCCGCCCGTTTGGCCCCGCCCACACACACGCGGTGTGCACCGTCTTCCCACCATTTACCCACTATGATGGACAGCTCACTCAAGGGACCCCTGCGCACTTCGGCGAGATTGCATAGTAACACACACTTGGTCGCTGGAACTAGTTGCAGCTCAAATGCAGTGACTCATTCATCAGCCCAAAAACAATCGTGAGCGTCGTGGAGGCTGGGCAGGTGTGCCTTCTTCCCAAATATACCATCGAAAATCAGCTGTGATGCTGGACAGAGGCATTTGCATCCTTGACTTTCACGAGCGCAATCCCTGTGCTGTTCCTGTGACCTCGAGCTTCTGTATCTTCAGCTGCTGCTCTGATCGGTCTCTGACCTTATATACACACAAGAGGCATGTTCACTCGCATGGAAGCCCCGCCCGTTTGGCCCCGCCCACACACACACGGTGTGCACCCTCTTCCCGCCATTTACCCACTATGATGGACTGTTCACTCAAGGGACCCCTGCGCCCTTGGGCGCGAATGCATAGTAACACACACATAGTCGCTGGAACTAGTTGAAGCTCAAATGCAGTGACTCATTCATCAGCCCAAAAACAATCGTGAGCGTTGGGAGGCTGGGCAGATGTGCCTTCTTCCCAAATATACCATCGAAAATCAGCTGTGATGCTGGACAGAGGCCTTTGCATCCTTGACTTTCAAGCGCGCAATCCCTGTGCTGTTCCTGTGACCACGAGCTTCTGTATCTTCATCTGCTGCTCTGATCGGTCTCTGACCTTATATACACACAAGAGGCATGTTCACTCGCATGGAAGCCCCGCCCGTTTGGCCCCGCCCACACACACGAGGTGTGCACCCTCTTCCCGCCATTTACACACTATGATGGACAGTTTACTCAAGGGACCCCTGCGCACTTCGGCGAGATTGCATAGTAACACACATAGTCGCTGGAACTAGTTGAAGCTCAAAAGCAGTGACTCATTCATCAGCCCAAAAACAATCGTGAGCGTCGTGGAGGCTGGGCAGGTGTGCCTTCTTCCCAAATCTACCGTCGAAAATCAGCTGTGATGCTGGCCAGAGGCATTTGCATCCTTGACTTTCACGAGCGCAATCCCTGTGCTGTTCCTGTGACCTCGAGCTTCTGTATCTTCAGCTGCTGCTCTGATCGGTCTCTGACATTATATACACACAAGAGGCATGTTCACTCGCATGGAAGCCCCGCCCGTTTGGCCCCGCCCACACACACACGGTGTGCACCCTCTTCCCGCCATTTACCCACTATGATGGACAGCTCACTCAAGGGACCCCTGCGCACTTCGGCGCGATTGCATAGTAACACACACCTGGTCGCTGTAGACAACTCTCTGGCACTTTAGGCAGCTGTAGTGTAGTAAAAGCACTATACATTTACCCAACGAGGTAGCACTTACTGATTATCCAGTAGAAATTACTCCAGTTGAGTAGAGGTATGGCACAAAACGGTGGCGTCTTCTTGAATAAATATGAAGGGCAGGGTCCATTCTGGCACGATGGTCCTGGCACAAAAATTAAACCTCAACAGGAAGCACTTACAGATATCATTACAGCATGTGCCCTAGTTGAAGCTTAAATTCAGTGACTCATTCATCAGCCCAAAAACAATCGTGAGCGTCGTGGAGGCTGGGCAGGTGTGCCTTCTTCCCAAATATACCATCGAAAATCAGCTGTGATGCTGGACAGAGGCATTTGCATCCTTGACTTTCAAGAGCGCAATCCATGTGCTGTTCCTGTGACCTCGAGCTTCTGTATCTTCAGCTGCTGCTCTGATCGGTCTCTGACCTTATATACACACAAGAGGCATGTTCACTTCGCATGGAAGCCCCGCCCGTTTGGCCCCGCCCACACACACACGGTGTGCACCCTCTTCCCGCCATTTACCCACTATGATGGACAGCTCACTCAAGGGACCCCTGCGCACTTCGGCGCGATTGCATAGTAACACACACATAGTCGCTGGAACTAGTTGAAGCTCAAATGCAGTGACTCATTCATCAGCCCAAAAACAATCGTGAGCGTTGGGAGGCTGGGCATATGTGCCTTCTTCCCAAATATACCATCGAAAATCAGCTGTGATGCTGGACAGAGGCCTTTGCATCCTTGACTTTCAAGCGCGCAATCCCTGTGCTGTTCCTGTGACCACGAGCTTCTGTATCTTCATCTGCTGCTCTGATCGGTCTCTGACCTTATATACACACAAGAGGCATGTTCACTCGCATGGAAGCCCCGCCCGTTTGGCCCCGCCCACACACACGAGGTGTGCACCCTCTTCCCGCCATTTACACACTATGATGGACAGCTTACTCAAGGGACCCCTGCGCACTTCGGCGAGATTGCATAGTAACACACATTGTCGCTGGAACTAGTTGAAGCTCAAATGCAGTGACTCATTCATCAGCCCAAAAACAATCGTGAGCGTTGGGAGGCTGGGCAGCTGTGCCTTCTTCCCAAATCTACCGTCAAAAATCAGCTGTGATGCTGGACAGAGGCCTTTGCATCCTTGACTTTCAAGAGCGCAATCCCTGTGCTGTTCCTGTGACCACGAGCTTCTGTATCTTCAGCTGCTGCTCTGATCGGTCTCTGACCTTATATACACACAAGAGGCATGTTCACTCGCATGGAAGACCCGCCCGTTTGGCCCCGCCCACACACACGCGGTGTGCACCGTCTTCCCGCCATTTACCCACTATGATGGACAGTTCACTCAAGGGACCCCTGCGCACTGCGGCGCGATTGCATAGTAACACACACTTGGTCGCTGGAACTAGTTGAAGCTCAAATGCAGTGACTCATTCATCAGCCCAAAAACTATCGTGAGCGTCGTGGAGGCTGGGCAGGTGTGCCTTCTTCCCAAATCTACCGTCGAAAATCAGCTGTGATGCTGGACAGAGGCCTTTGCATCCTTGACTTTCAAGAGCGCAATCCCTGTGCTGTTCCTGTGACCTCGAGCTTCTGTATCTTCAGCTGCTGCTCTGATCGGTCTCTGACATTATATACACACAAGAGGCATGTTCACTCGCATGGAAGCCCCGCCCGTTTGGCCCCGCCCACACACACACGGTGTGCACCCTCTTCCCGCCATTTACCCACTATGATGGACAGCTCACTCAAGGGACCCCTGCGCACTTCGGCGCGATTGCATAGTAACACACACATAGTCGCTGGAACTAGTTGAAGCTCAAAAGCAGTGACTCATTCATCAGCCCAAAAACAATCGTGAGCGTTGGGAGGCTGGGCAGATGTGCCTTCTTCCCAAATATACCATCGAAAATCAGCTGTGATGCTGGACAGAGGCCTTTGCATCCTTGACTTTCAAGAGCGCAATCCCTGTGCTGTTCCTGTGCCCACGAGCTTCTGTATCTTCATCTGCTGCTCTGATCGGTCTCTGACCTTATATACACACAAGAGGCATGTTCACTCGCATGGAAGCCCCGCCCGTTTGGCCCCGCCCACACACACACGGTGTGCACCGTCTTCCCGCCATTTACCCACTATGATGGACAGCTCACTCAAGGGACCCCTGCGCCCTTCGGCGCGAATGCATAGTAACACACACCTGGTCGCTGTAGACAACTCTCTGGCACTTTAGGCAGCTGTAGTGTAGTAAAAGCACTATACATTTACCCAACGAGGTAGCACTTACTGATTATCCAGTAGAAAGTACTCCAGTTGAGTAGAGGTATGGCACAAAACGGTGGCGTCTTCTTGAATAAATATGAAGGGCAGGGTCCATTCTGGCACGATGGTCCTGGCACAAAAATTAAACCTCAACAGGAAGCACTTACAGATATCATTACAGCATGTGCCCTAGTTGAAGCTTAAATTCAGTGACTCATTCATCAGCCCAAAAACAATCGTGAGCGTCGTGGAGGCTGGGCAGGTGTGCCTTCTTCCCAAATCTACCGTCGAAAATCAGCTGTGATGCTGGACAGAGGCCTTTGCATCCTTGACTTTCAAGAGCGCAATCCATGTGCTGTTCCTGTGACCTCGAGCTTCTGTATCTTCAGCTGCTGCTCTGATCGGTCTCTGACCTTATATACACACAAGAGGCATGTTCACTCGCATGGAAGCCCCGCCCGTTTGGCCCCGCCCACACACACACAGTGTGCACCCTCTTCCCGCCATTTACCCACTATGATGGACAGCTCACTCAAGGGACCCCTGCGCACTTCGGCGCGATTGCATAGTAACACACACATAGTCGCTGGAACTAGTTGAAGCTCAAATGCAGTGACTCATTCATCAGCCCAAAAACAATCGTGAGCGTTGGGAGGCTGGGCAGATGGGCCTTCTTCCCAAATATACCATCGAAAATCAGCTGTGATGCTGGACAGAGGCCTTTGCATCCTTGACTTTCAAGCGCGCAATCCCTGTGCTGTTCCTGTGACCACGAGCTTCTGTATCTTCATCTGCTGCTCTGATCGGTCTCTGACCTTATATACACACAAGAGGCATGTTCACTCGCATGGAAGCCCCGCCCGTTTGGCCCCGCCCACACACACACAGTGTGCACCCTCTTCCCGCCATTTACCCACTATGATGGACAGCTCACTCAAGGGACCCCTGCGCACTTCGGCGCGATTGCATAGTAACACACACATAGTCGCTGGAACTAGTTGAAGCTCAAATGCAGTGACTCATTCATCAGCCCAAAAACAATCGTGAGCGTTGGGAGGCTGGGCAGATGGGCCTTCTTCCCAAATATACCATCGAAAATCAGCTGTGATGCTGGACAGAGGCCTTTGCATCCTTGACTTTCAAGCGCGCAATCCCTGTGCTGTTCCTGTGACCACGAGCTTCTGTATCTTCATCTGCTGCTCTGATCGGTCTCTGACCTTATATACACACAAGAGGCATGTTCACTCGCATGGAAGCCCCGCCCGTTTGGCCCCGCCCACACACACGAGGTGTGCACCCTCTTCCCGCCATTTACACACTATGATGGACAGCTTACTCAAGGGACCCCTGCGCACTTCGGCGAGATTGCATAGTAACACACATTGTCGCTGGAACTAGTTGAAGCTCAAATGCAGTGACTCATTCATCAGCCCAAAAACAATCGTGAGCGTTGGGAGGCTGGGCAGCTGTGCCTTCTTCCCAAATCTACCGTCAAAAATCAGCTGTGATGCTGGACAGAGGCCTTTGCATCCTTGACTTTCAAGAGCGCAATCCCTGTGCTGTTCCTGTGACCACGAGCTTCTGTATCTTCAGCTGCTGCTCTGATCGGTCTCTGACCTTATATACACACAAGAGGCATGTTCACTCGCATGGAAGCCCCGCCCGTTTGGCCCCGCCCACACACACGCGGTGTGCACCGTCTTCCCACCATTTACCCACTATGATGGACAGCTCACTCAAGGGACCCCTGCGCACTTCGGCGAGATTGCATAGTAACACACACATTGTCGCTGGAACAAGTTGAAGCTCAAATGCAGTGACTCATTCATCAGCCCAAAAACAATCGTGAGCGTTGGGAGGCTGGGCAACTGTGCCTTCTTCCCAAATCTACCGTCGAAAATCAGCTGTGATGCTGGACAGAGGCCTTTGCATCCTTGACTTTCAAGAGCGCAATCCCTGTGCTGTTCCTGTGACCACGAGCTTCTGTATCTTCAGCTGCTGCTCTGATCGGTCTCTGACCTTATATACACACAAGAGGCATGTTCACTCGCATGGAAGCCCCGCCCGTTTGGCCCCGCCCACACACACTCGGTGTGCACCGTCTTCCCGCCATTTACCCACTATGATGGACAGCTCACTCAAGGGACCCCTGCGCCCTTCGGCGCGAATGCATAGTAACACACACCTGGTCGCTGTAGACAACTCTCTGGCACTTTAGGCAGATGTAGTGTAGTAAAAGCACTATACATTTACCCAACGAGGTAGCACTTACTGATTATCCAGTAGAAAGTACTCCAGTTGAGTAGAGGTATGGCACAAAACGGTGGCGTCTTCTTGAATAAATATAAAGGGCAGGGTCCATTCTGGCACGATGGTCCTGGCACAAAAATTAAACCTCAACAGGAAGCACTTACAGATATCATTACAGCATGTGCCCTAGTTGAAGCTTAAATTCAGTGACTCATTCATCAGCCCAAAAACAATCGTGAGCGTCGTGGAGGCTGGGCAGGTGTGCCTTCTTCCCAAATCTACCGTCGAAAATCAGCTGTGATGCTGGACAGAGGCATTTGCATCCTTGACTTTCACGAGCGCAATCCCTGTGCTGTTCCTGTGACCTCGAGCTTCTGTATCTTCAGCTGCTGCTCTGATCGGTCTCTGACCTTATATACACACAAGAGGCATGTTCACTCGCATGGAAGCCCCGCCCGTTTGGCCCCGCCCACACACACACGGTGTGCACCCTCTTCCCGCCATTTACCCACTATGATGGACAGCTCACTCAAGGGACCCCTGCGCCCTTCGGCGCGAATGCATAGTAACACACACATTGTCGCTGGAACAAGTTGAAGCTTAAATTCAGTGACTCATTCATCAGCCCAAAAACAATCTTGAGCGTTGGGAGGCTGGGCAGGTGTGCCTTCTTCCCAAATCTACCGTCGAAAATCAGCTGTGATGCTGGCCAGAGGCATTTGCATCCTTGACTTTCACGAGCGCAATCCCTGTGCTGTTCCTGTGACTTCGAGCTTCTGTATCTTCAGCTGCTGCTCTGATCGGTCTCTGACATTATATACACACAAGAGGCATGTTCACTCGCATGGAAGCCCCGCCCGTTTGGCCCCGCCCACACACACACGGTGTGCACCCTCTTCCCGCCATTTACCCACTATGATGGACAGCTCACTCAAGGGACCCCTGCGCACTTCGGCGCGATTGCATAGTAACACACACCTGGTCGCTGTAGACAACTCTCTGGCACTTTAGGCAGCTGTAGTGTAGTAAAAGCACTATACATTTACCCAACGAGGTAGCACTTACTGATTATCCAGTAGAAATTACTCCAGTTGAGTAGAGGTATGGCACAAAACGGTGGCGTCTTCTTGAATAAATATGAAGGGCAGGGTCCATTCTGGCACGATGGTCCTGGCACAAAAATTAAACCTCAACAGGAAGCACTTACAGATATCATTACAGCATGTGCCCTAGTTGAAGCTTAAATTCAGTGACTCATTCATCAGCCCAAAAACAATCGTGAGCGTCGTGGAGGCTGGGCAGGTGTGCCTTCTTCCCAAATCTACCGTCGAAAATCAGCTGTGATGCTGGACAGAGGCCTTTGCATCCTTGACTTTCAAGAGCGCAATCCATGTGCTGTTCCTGTGACCTCGAGCTTCTGTATCTTCAGCTGCTGCTCTGATCGGTCTCTGACCTTATATACACACAAGAGGCATGTTCACTCGCATGGAAGCCCCGCCCGTTTGGCCCCGCCCACACACACACGGTGTGCACCCTCTTCCCGCCATTTACCCACTATGATGGACAGCTCACTCAAGGGACCCCTGCGCACTTCGGCGCGATTGCATAGTAACACACACATAGTCGCTGGAACTAGTTGAAGCTCAAATGCAGTGACTCATTCATCAGCCCAAAAACAATCGTGAGCGTTGGGAGGCTGGGCATATGTGCCTTCTTCCCAAATATACCATCGAAAATCAGCTGTGATGCTGGACAGAGGCCTTTGCATCCTTGACTTTCAAGCGCGCAATCCCTGTGCTGTTCCTGTGACCACGAGCTTCTGTATCTTCATCTGCTGCTCTGATCGGTCTCTGACCTTATATACACACAAGAGGCATGTTCACTCGCATGGAAGCCCCGCCCGTTTGGCCCCGCCCACACACACGAGGTGTGCACCCTCTTCCCGCCATTTACACACTATGATGGACAGCTTACTCAAGGGACCCCTGCGCACTTCGGCGAGATTGCATAGTAACACACATTGTCGCTGGAACTAGTTGAAGCTCAAATGCAGTGACTCATTCATCAGCCCAAAAACAATCGTGAGCGTTGGGAGGCTGGGCAGCTGTGCCTTCTTCCCAAATCTACCGTCAAAAATCAGCTGTGATGCTGGACAGAGGCCTTTGCATCCTTGACTTTCAAGAGCGCAATCCCTGTGCTGTTCCTGTGACCACGAGCTTCTGTATCTTCAGCTGCTGCTCTGATCGGTCTCTGACCTTATATACACACAAGAGGAATGTTCACTCGCATGGAAGCCCCGCCCGTTTGGCCCCGCCCACACACACGCGGTGTGCACCGTCTTCCCACCATTTACCCACTATGATGGACAGCTCACTCAAGGGACCCCTGCGCACTTCGGCGAGATTGCATAGTAACACACACATTGTCGCTGGAACAAGTTGAAGCTCAAATGCAGTGACTCATTCATCAGCCCAAAAACAATCGTGAGCGTTGGGAGGCTGGGCAGCTGTGCCTTCTTCCCAAATCTACCGTCGAAAATCAGCTGTGATGCTGGACAGAGGCCTTTGCATCCTTGACTTTCAAGAGTGCAATCCCTGTGCTGTTCCTGTGCCCACGAGCTTCTGTATCTTCATCTGCTGCTCTGATCGGTCTCTGACCTTATATACACACAAGAGGCATGTTCACTCGCATGGAAGACCCGCCCGTTTGGCCCCGCCCACACACACGCGGTGTGCACCGTCTTCCCGCCATTTACCCACTATGATGGACAGTTCACTCAAGGGACCCCTGCGCACTGCGGCGCGATTGCATAGTAACACACACTTGGTCGCTGGAACTAGTTGAAGCTCAAATGCAGTGACTCATTCATCAGCCCAAAAACAATCGTGAGCGTCGTGGAGGCTGGGCAGGTGTGCCTTCTTCCCAAATCTACCGTCGAAAATCAGCTGTGATGCTGGACAGAGGCCTTTGCATCCTTGACTTTCAAGAGCGCAATCCCTGTGCTGTTCCTGTGACCTCGAGCTTCTGTATCTTCAGCTGCTGCTCTGATCGGTCTCTGACCTTATATACACACAAGAGGCATGTTCACTCGCATGGAAGCCCCGCCCGTTTGGCCCCGCCCACACACACACGGTGTGCACCCTCTTCCCGCCATTTACCCACTATGATGGACAGCTCACTCAAGGGACCCCTGCGCACTTCGGCGCGATTGCATAGTAACACACACATAGTCGCTGGAACTAGTTGAAGCTCAAATGCAGTGACTCATTCATCAGCCCAAAAACAATCGTGAGCGTTGGGAGGCTGGGCATATGTGCCTTCTTCCCAAATATACCATCGAAAATCAGCTGTGATGCTGGACAGAGGCCTTTGCATCCTTGACTTTCAAGCGCGCAATCCCTGTGCTGTTCCTGTGACCACGAGCTTCTGTATCTTCATCTGCTGCTCTGATCGGTCTCTGACCTTATATACACACAAGAGGCATGTTCACTCGCATGGAAGCCCCGCCCGTTTGGCCCCGCCCACACACACGAGGTGTGCACCCTCTTCCCGCCATTTACACACTATGATGGACAGCTTACTCAAGGGACCCCTGCGCACTTCGGCGAGATTGCATAGTAACACACATTGTCGCTGGAACTAGTTGAAGCTCAAATGCAGTGACTCATTCATCAGCCCAAAAACAATCGTGAGCGTTGGGAGGCTGGGCAGCTGTGCCTTCTTCCCAAATCTACCGTCAAAAATCAGCTGTGATGCTGGACAGAGGCCTTTGCATCCTTGACTTTCAAGAGCGCAATCCCTGTGCTGTTCCTGTGACCACGAGCTTCTGTATCTTCAGCTGCTGCTCTGATCGGTCTCTGACCTTATATACACACAAGAGGAATGTTCACTCGCATGGAAGCCCCGCCCGTTTGGCCCCGCCCACACACACGCGGTGTGCACCGTCTTCCCACCATTTACCCACTATGATGGACAGCTCACTCAAGGGACCCCTGCGCACTTCGGCGAGATTGCATAGTAACACACACATTGTCGCTGGAACAAGTTGAAGCTCAAATGCAGTGACTCATTCATCAGCCCAAAAACAATCGTGAGCGTTGGGAGGCTGGGCAGCTGTGCCTTCTTCCCAAATCTACCGTCGAAAATCAGCTGTGATGCTGGACAGAGGCCTTTGCATCCTTGACTTTCAAGAGTGCAATCCCTGTGCTGTTCCTGTGCCCACGAGCTTCTGTATCTTCATCTGCTGCTCTGATCGGTCTCTGACCTTATATACACACAAGAGGCATGTTCACTCGCATGGAAGACCCGCCCGTTTGGCCCCGCCCACACACACGCGGTGTGCACCGTCTTCCCGCCATTTACCCACTATGATGGACAGTTCACTCAAGGGACCCCTGCGCACTGCGGCGCGATTGCATAGTAACACACACTTGGTCGCTGGAACTAGTTGAAGCTCAAATGCAGTGACTCATTCATCAGCCCAAAAACAATCGTGAGCGTCGTGGAGGCTGGGCAGGTGTGCCTTCTTCCCAAATCTACCGTCGAAAATCAGCTGTGATGCTGGACAGAGGCCTTTGCATCCTTGACTTTCAAGAGCGCAATCCCTGTGCTGTTCCTGTGCCCACGAGCTTCTGTATCTTCATCTGCTGCTCTGATCGGTCTCTGACCTTATATACACACAAGAGGCATGTTCACTCGCATGGAAGCCCCGCCCGTTTGGCCCCGCCCACACACACACGGTGTGCACCGTCTTCCCGCCATTTACCCACTATGATGGACAGCTCACTCAAGGGACCCCTGCGCCCTTCGGCGCGAATGCATAGTAACACACACCTGGTCGCTGTAGACAACTCTCTGGCACTTTAGGCAGCTGTAGTGTAGTAAAAGCACTATACATTTACCCAACGAGGTAGCACTTACTGATTATCCAGTAGAAAGTACTCCAGTTGAGTAGAGGTATGGCACAAAACGGTGGCGTCTTCTTGAATAAATATGAAGGGCAGGGTCCATTCTGGCACGATGGTCCTGGCACAAAAATTAAACCTCAACAGGAAGCACTTACAGATATCATTACAGCATGTGCCCTAGTTGAAGCTTAAATTCAGTGACTCATTCATCAGCCCAAAAACAATCGTGAGCGTCGTGGAGGCTGGGCAGGTGTGCCTTCTTCCCAAATCTACCGTCGAAAATCAGCTGTGATGCTGGACAGAGGCCTTTGCATCCTTGACTTTCAAGAGCGCAATCCATGTGCTGTTCCTGTGACCTCGAGCTTCTGTATCTTCAGCTGCTGCTCTGATCGGTCTCTGACCTTATATACACACAAGAGGCATGTTCACTCGCATGGAAGCCCCGCCCGTTTGGCCCCGCCCACACACACACAGTGTGCACCCTCTTCCCGCCATTTACCCACTATGATGGACAGCTCACTCAAGGGACCCCTGCGCACTTCGGCGCGATTGCATAGTAACACACACATAGTCGCTGGAACTAGTTGAAGCTCAAATGCAGTGACTCATTCATCAGCCCAAAAACAATCGTGAGCGTTGGGAGGCTGGGCAGATGGGCCTTCTTCCCAAATATACCATCGAAAATCAGCTGTGATGCTGGACAGAGGCCTTTGCATCCTTGACTTTCAAGCGCGCAATCCCTGTGCTGTTCATGTGACCACGAGCTTCTGTATCTTCATCTGCTGCTCTGATCGGTCTCTGACCTTATATACACACAAGAGGCATGTTCACTCGCATGGAAGCCCCGCCCGTTTGGCCCCGCCCACACACACGAGGTGTGCACCCTCTTCCCGCCATTTACACACTATGATGGACAGTTTACTCAAGGGACCCCTGCGCACTTCGGCGAGATTGCATAGTAACACACATAGTCGCTGGAACTAGTTGAAGCTCAAAAGCAGTGACTCATTCATCAGCCCAAAAACAATCGTGAGCGTCGTGGAGGCTGGGCAGGTGTGCCTTCTTCCCAAATCTACCGTCGAAAATCAGCTGTGATGCTGGCCAGAGGCATTTGCATCCTTGACTTTCACGAGCGCAATCCCTGTGCTGTTCCTGTGACCTCGAGCTTCTGTATCTTCAGCTGCTGCTCTGATCGGTCTCTGACATTATATACACACAAGAGGCATGTTCACTCGCATGGAAGCCCCGCCCGTTTGGCCCCGCCCACACACACACGGTGTGCACCCTCTTCCCGCCATTTACCCACTGTGATGGACAGCTCACTCAAGGGACCCCTGCGCACTTCGGCGCGATTGCATAGTAACACACACCTGGTCGCTGTAGACAACTCTCTGGCACTTTAGGCAGCTGTAGTGTAGTAAAAGCACTATACATTTACCCAACGAGGTAGCACTTACTGATTATCCAGTAGAAATTACTCCAGTTGAGTAGAGGTATGGCACAAAACGGTGGCGTCTTCTTGAATAAATATGAAGGGCAGGGTCCATTCTGGCACGATGGTCCTGGCACAAAAATTAAACCTCAACAGGAAGCACTTACAGATATCATTACAGCATGTGCCCTAGTTGAAGCTTAAATTCAGTGACTCATTCATCAGCCCAAAAACAATCGTGAGCGTCGTGGAGGCTGGGCAGGTGTGCCTTCTTCCCAAATATACCATCGAAAATCAGCTGTGATGCTGGACAGAGGCATTTGCATCCTTGACTTTCAAGAGCGCAATCCATGTGCTGTTCCTGTGACCTCGAGCTTCTGTATCTTCAGCTGCTGCTCTGATCGGTCTCTGACCTTATATACACACAAGAGGCATGTTCACTTCGCATGGAAGCCCCGCCCGTTTGGCCCCGCCCACACACACACGGTGTGCACCCTCTTCCCGCCATTTACCCACTATGATGGACAGCTCACTCAAGGGACCCCTGCGCACTTCGGCGCGATTGCATAGTAACACACACATAGTCGCTGGAACTAGTTGAAGCTCAAATGCAGTGACTCATTCATCAGCCCAAAAACAATCGTGAGCGTTGGGAGGCTGGGCATATGTGCCTTCTTCCCAAATATACCATCGAAAATCAGCTGTGATGCTGGACAGAGGCCTTTGCATCCTTGACTTTCAAGCGCGCAATCCCTGTGCTGTTCCTGTGACCACGAGCTTCTGTATCTTCATCTGCTGCTCTGATCGGTCTCTGACCTTATATACACACAAGAGGCATGTTCACTCGCATGGAAGCCCCGCCCGTTTGGCCCCGCCCACACACACGAGGTGTGCACCCTCTTCCCGCCATTTACACACTATGATGGACAGCTTACTCAAGGGACCCCTGCGCACTTCGGCGAGATTGCATAGTAACACACATTGTCGCTGGAACTAGTTGAAGCTCAAATGCAGTGACTCATTCATCAGCCCAAAAACAATCGTGAGCGTTGGGAGGCTGGGCAGCTGTGCCTTCTTCCCAAATCTACCGTCAAAAATCAGCTGTGATGCTGGACAGAGGCCTTTGCATCCTTGACTTTCAAGAGCGCAATCCCTGTGCTGTTCCTGTGACCACGAGCTTCTGTATCTTCAGCTGCTGCTCTGATCGGTCTCTGACCTTATATACACACAAGAGGCATGTTCACTCGCATGGAAGACCCGCCCGTTTGGCCCCGCCCACACACACGCGGTGTGCACCGTCTTCCCGCCATTTACCCACTATGATGGACAGTTCACTCAAGGGACCCCTGCGCACTGCGGCGCGATTGCATAGTAACACACACTTGGTCGCTGGAACTAGTTGAAGCTCAAATGCAGTGACTCATTCATCAGCCCAAAAACAATCGTGAGCGTCGTGGAGGCTGGGCAGGTGTGCCTTCTTCCCAAATCTACCGTCGAAAATCAGCTGTGATGCTGGACAGAGGCCTTTGCATCCTTGACTTTCAAGAGCGCAATCCCTGTGCTGTTCCTGTGACCTCGAGCTTCTGTATCTTCAGCTGCTGCTCTGATCGGTCTCTGACATTATATACACACAAGAGGCATGTTCACTCGCATGGAAGCCCCGCCCGTTTGGCCCCGCCCACACACACACGGTGTGCACCCTCTTCCCGCCATTTACCCACTATGATGGACAGCTCACTCAAGGGACCCCTGCGCACTTCGGCGCGATTGCATAGTAACACACACATAGTCGCTGGAACTAGTTGAAGCTCAAAAGCAGTGACTCATTCATCAGCCCAAAAACAATCGTGAGCGTTGGGAGGCTGGGCAGATGTGCCTTCTTCCCAAATATACCATCGAAAATCAGCTGTGATGCTGGACAGAGGCCTTTGCATCCTTGACTTTCAAGAGCGCAATCCCTGTGCTGTTCCTGTGCCCACGAGCTTCTGTATCTTCATCTGCTGCTCTGATCGGTCTCTGACCTTATATACACACAAGAGGCATGTTCACTCGCATGGAAGCCCCGCCCGTTTGGCCCCGCCCACACACACACGGTGTGCACCGTCTTCCCGCCATTTACCCACTATGATGGACAGCTCACTCAAGGGACCCCTGCGCCCTTCGGCGCGAATGCATAGTAACACACACCTGGTCGCTGTAGACAACTCTCTGGCACTTTAGGCAGCTGTAGTGTAGTAAAAGCACTATACATTTACCCAACGAGGTAGCACTTACTGATTATCCAGTAGAAAGTACTCCAGTTGAGTAGAGGTATGGCACAAAACGGTGGCGTCTTCTTGAATAAATATGAAGGGCAGGGTCCATTCTGGCACGATGGTCCTGGCACAAAAATTAAACCTCAACAGGAAGCACTTACAGATATCATTACAGCATGTGCCCTAGTTGAAGCTTAAATTCAGTGACTCATTCATCAGCCCAAAAACAATCGTGAGCGTCGTGGAGGCTGGGCAGGTGTGCCTTCTTCCCAAATCTACCGTCGAAAATCAGCTGTGATGCTGGACAGAGGCCTTTGCATCCTTGACTTTCAAGAGCGCAATCCATGTGCTGTTCCTGTGACCTCGAGCTTCTGTATCTTCAGCTGCTGCTCTGATCGGTCTCTGACCTTATATACACACAAGAGGCATGTTCACTCGCATGGAAGCCCCGCCCGTTTGGCCCCGCCCACACACACACAGTGTGCACCCTCTTCCCGCCATTTACCCACTATGATGGACAGCTCACTCAAGGGACCCCTGCGCACTTCGGCGCGATTGCATAGTAACACACACATAGTCGCTGGAACTAGTTGAAGCTCAAATGCAGTGACTCATTCATCAGCCCAAAAACAATCGTGAGCGTTGGGAGGCTGGGCAGATGGGCCTTCTTCCCAAATATACCATCGAAAATCAGCTGTGATGCTGGACAGAGGCCTTTGCATCCTTGACTTTCAAGCGCGCAATCCCTGTGCTGTTCCTGTGACCACGAGCTTCTGTATCTTCATCTGCTGCTCTGATCGGTCTCTGACCTTATATACACACAAGAGGCATGTTCACTCGCATGGAAGCCCCGCCCGTTTGGCCCCGCCCACACACACACAGTGTGCACCCTCTTCCCGCCATTTACCCACTATGATGGACAGCTCACTCAAGGGACCCCTGCGCACTTCGGCGCGATTGCATAGTAACACACACATAGTCGCTGGAACTAGTTGAAGCTCAAATGCAGTGACTCATTCATCAGCCCAAAAACAATCGTGAGCGTTGGGAGGCTGGGCAGATGGGCCTTCTTCCCAAATATACCATCGAAAATCAGCTGTGATGCTGGACAGAGGCCTTTGCATCCTTGACTTTCAAGCGCGCAATCCCTGTGCTGTTCCTGTGACCACGAGCTTCTGTATCTTCATCTGCTGCTCTGATCGGTCTCTGACCTTATATACACACAAGAGGCATGTTCACTCGCATGGAAGCCCCGCCCGTTTGGCCCCGCCCACACACACGAGGTGTGCACCCTCTTCCCGCCATTTACACACTATGATGGACAGCTTACTCAAGGGACCCCTGCGCACTTCGGCGAGATTGCATAGTAACACACATTGTCGCTGGAACTAGTTGAAGCTCAAATGCAGTGACTCATTCATCAGCCCAAAAACAATCGTGAGCGTTGGGAGGCTGGGCAGCTGTGCCTTCTTCCCAAATCTACCGTCAAAAATCAGCTGTGATGCTGGACAGAGGCCTTTGCATCCTTGACTTTCAAGAGCGCAATCCCTGTGCTGTTCCTGTGACCACGAGCTTCTGTATCTTCAGCTGCTGCTCTGATCGGTCTCTGACCTTATATACACACAAGAGGCATGTTCACTCGCATGGAAGCCCCGCCCGTTTGGCCCCGCCCACACACACGCGGTGTGCACCGTCTTCCCACCATTTACCCACTATGATGGACAGCTCACTCAAGGGACCCCTGCGCACTTCGGCGAGATTGCATAGTAACACACACATTGTCGCTGGAACAAGTTGAAGCTCAAATGCAGTGACTCATTCATCAGCCCAAAAACAATCGTGAGCGTTGGGAGGCTGGGCAACGGTGCCTTCTTCCCAAATCTACCGTCGAAAATCAGCTGTGATGCTGGACAGAGGCCTTTGCATCCTTGACTTTCAAGAGCGCAATCCCTGTGCTGTTCCTGTGACCACGAGCTTCTGTATCTTCAGCTGCTGCTCTGATCGGTCTCTGACCTTATATACACACAAGAGGCATGTTCACTCGCATGGAAGCCCCGCCCGTTTGGCCCCGCCCACACACACTCGGTGTGCACCGTCTTCCCGCCATTTACCCACTATGATGGACAGCTCACTCAAGGGACCCCTGCGCCCTTCGGCGCGAATGCATAGTAACACACACCTGGTCGCTGTAGACAACTCTCTGGCACTTTAGGCAGCTGTAGTGTAGTAAAAGCACTATACATTTACCCAACGAGGTAGCACTTACTGATTATCCAGTAGAAAGTACTCCAGTTGAGTAGAGGTATGGCACAAAACGGTGGCGTCTTCTTGAATAAATATGAAGGGCAGGGTCCATTCTGGCACGATGGTCCTGGCACAAAAATTAAACCTCAACAGGAAGCACTTACAGATATCATTACAGCATGTGCCCTAGTTGAAGCTTAAATTCAGTGACTCATTCATCAGCCCAAAAACAATCGTGAGCGTCGTGGAGGCTGGGCAGGTGTGCCTTCTTCCCAAATCTACCGTCGAAAATCAGCTGTGATGCTGGACAGAGGCATTTGCATCCTTGACTTTCACGAGCGCAATCCCTGTGCTGTTCCTGTGACCTCGAGCTTCTGTATCTTCAGCTGCTGCTCTGATCGGTCTCTGACCTTATATACACACAAGAGGCATGTTCACTCGCATGGAAGCCCCGCCCGTTTGGCCCCGCCCACACACACACGGTGTGCACCCTCTTCCCGCCATTTACCCACTATGATGGACAGCTCACTCAAGGGACCCCTGCGCCCTTCGGCGCGAATGCATAGTAACACACACATTGTCGCTGGAACAAGTTGAAGCTTAAATTCAGTGACTCATTCATCAGCCCAAAAACAATCGTGAGCGTTGGGAGGCTGGGCAGGTGTGCCTTCTTCCCAAATCTACCGTCGAAAATCAGCTGTGATGCTGGCCAGAGGCATTTGCATCCTTGACTTTCACGAGCGCAATCCCTGTGCTGTTCCTGTGACCTCGAGCTTCTGTATCTTCAGCTGCTGCTCTGATCGGTCTCTGACATTATATACACACAAGAGGCATGTTCACTCGCATGGAAGCCCCGCCCGTTTGGCCCCGCCCACACACACACGGTGTGCACCCTCTTCCCGCCATTTACCCACTATGATGGACAGCTCACTCAAGGGACCCCTGCGCACTTCGGCGCGATTGCATAGTAACACACACCTGGTCGCTGTAGACAACTCTCTGGCACTTTAGGCAGCTGTAGTGTAGTAAAAGCACTATACATTTACCCAACGAGGTAGCACTTACTGATTATCCAGTAGAAATTACTCCAGTTGAGTAGAGGTATGGCACAAAACGGTGGCGTCTTCTTGAATAAATATGAAGGGCAGGGTCCATTCTGGCACGATGGTCCTGGCACAAAAATTAAACCTCAACAGGAAGCACTTACAGATATCATTACAGCATGTGCCCTAGTTGAAGCTTAAATTCAGTGACTCATTCATCAGCCCAAAAACAATCGTGAGCGTCGTGGAGGCTGGGCAGGTGTGCCTTCTTCCCAAATCTACCGTCGAAAATCAGCTGTGATGCTGGACAGAGGCCTTTGCATCCTTGACTTTCAAGAGCGCAATCCATGTGCTGTTCCTGTGACCTCGAGCTTCTGTATCTTCAGCTGCTGCTCTGATCGGTCTCTGACCTTATATACACACAAGAGGCATGTTCACTCGCATGGAAGCCCCGCCCGTTTGGCCCCGCCCACACACACACGGTGTGCACCCTCTTCCCGCCATTTACCCACTATGATGGACAGCTCACTCAAGGGACCCCTGCGCACTTCGGCGCGATTGCATAGTAACACACACATAGTCGCTGGAACTAGTTGAAGCTCAAATGCAGTGACTCATTCATCAGCCCAAAAACAATCGTGAGCGTTGGGAGGCTGGGCATATGTGCCTTCTTCCCAAATATACCATCGAAAATCAGCTGTGATGCTGGACAGAGGCCTTTGCATCCTTGACTTTCAAGCGCGCAATCCCTGTGCTGTTCCTGTGACCACGAGCTTCTGTATCTTCATCTGCTGCTCTGATCGGTCTCTGACCTTATATACACACAAGAGGCATGTTCACTCGCATGGAAGCCCCGCCCGTTTGGCCCCGCCCACACACACGAGGTGTGCACCCTCTTCCCGCCATTTACACACTATGATGGACAGCTTACTCAAGGGACCCCTGCGCACTTCGGCGAGATTGCATAGTAACACACATTGTCGCTGGAACTAGTTGAAGCTCAAATGCAGTGACTCATTCATCAGCCCAAAAACAATCGTGAGCGTTGGGAGGCTGGGCAGCTGTGCCTTCTTCCCAAATCTACCGTCAAAAATCAGCTGTGATGCTGGACAGAGGCCTTTGCATCCTTGACTTTCAAGAGCGCAATCCCTGTGCTGTTCCTGTGACCACGAGCTTCTGTATCTTCAGCTGCTGCTCTGATCGGTCTCTGACCTTATATACACACAAGAGGCATGTTCACTCGCATGGAAGCCCCGCCCGTTTGGCCCCGCCCACACACACGCGGTGTGCACCGTCTTCCCACCATTTACCCACTATGATGGACAGCTCACTCAAGGGACCCCTGCGCACTTCGGCGAGATTGCATAGTAACACACATTGTCGCTGGAACTAGTTGAAGCTCAAATGCAGTGACTCATTCATCAGCCCAAAAACAATCGTGAGCGTTGGGAGGCTGGGCAGCTGTGCCTTCTTCCCAAATCTACCGTCAAAAATCAGCTGTGATGCTGGACAGAGGCCTTTGCATCCTTGACTTTCAAGAGCGCAATCCCTGTGCTGTTCCTGTGACCTCGAGCTTCTGTATCTTCATCTGCTGCTCTGATCGGTCTCTGACCTTTTATACACACAAGAGGCATGTTCACTCGCATGGAAGCCCCGCCCGTTTGGCCCCGCCCACACACACACGCGGTGTGCACCGTCTTCACGCCATTTACCCACTATGATGGACAGCTCACTCAAGGGACGCCTTCGGTGCGAATGCATAGTAACACACACATGGTCGCTGTAGACAACTCTCTGGCACTTTAGGCAGCTGTAGTGTAGTAAAAGCACTATACATTTACCCAACGAGGTAGCACTTACTGATTATCCAGTAGAAAGTACTCCAGTTGAGTAGAGGTATGGCACAAAACGGTGGCGTCTTCTTGAATAAATATGAAGGGCAGGGTCCATTCTGGCACGATGGTCCTGGCACAAAAATTAAACCTCAACAGGAAGCACTTACAGATATCATTACAGCATGTGCCCTAGTTGAAGCTTAAATTCAGTGACTCATTCATCAGCCCAAAAACAATCGTGAGCGTCGTGGAGGCTGGGCAGGTGTGCCTTCTTCCCAAATATACCATCGAAAATCAGCTGTGATGCTGGACAGAGGCCTTTGCATCCTTGACTTTCACGAGCGCAATCCCTGAGCTGTTCCTGTGACCTCGAGCTTCTGTATCTTCATCTGCTGCTCTGATCGGTCTCTGACCTTATATACACACAAGAGGCATGTTCACTCGCATGGAAGCCCCGCCCGTTTGGCCCCGCCCACACACACGAGGTGTGCACCCTCTTCCCGCCATTTACCCACTATGATGGACAGCTCACTCAAGGGACCCCTGCGCACTTCGGCGAGATTGCATAGTAACACACACATTGTCGCTGGAACTAGTTGAAGCTCAAATGCAGTGACTCATTCATCAGCCCAAAAACAATCGTGAGAGTTGGGAGGCTGGGCAGCTGTGCCTTCTTCCCAAATCTACCGTCGAAAATCAGCTGTGATGCTGGACAGAGGCCTTTGCATCCTTGACTTTCAAGAGCGCAATCCCTGTGTTGTTCCTGTGCCCACGAGCTTCTGTATCTTCATCTGCTGCTCTGATCGGTCTCTGACCTTTTATACACACAAGAGGCATGTTCACTCGCATGGAAGCCCCGCCCGTTTGGCCCCGCCCACACACACACGCGGTGTGCACCGTCTTCCCGCCATTTACCCACTATGATGGACAGCTCACTCAAGGGACCCCTGCGCCCTTCGGCGCGAATGCATAGTAACACACACCTGGTCGCTGTAGACAACTCTCTGGCACTTTAGGCAGCTGTAGTGTAGTAAAAGCACTATACATTTACCCAACGAGGTAGCACTTACTGATTATCCAGTAGAAAGTACTCCAGTTGAGTAGAGGTATGGCACAAAACGGTGGCGTCTTCTTGAATAAATATGAAGGGCAGGGTCCATTCTGGCACGATGGTCCTGGCACAAAAATTAAACCTCAACAGGAAGCACTTACAGATATCATTACAGCATGTGCCCTAGTTGAAGCTTAAATTCAGTGACTCATTCATCAGCCCAAAAACAATCGTGAGCGTCGTGGAGGCTGGGCAGGTGTGCCTTCTTCCCAAATCTACCGTCGAAAATCAGCTGTGATGCTGGACAGAGGCATTTGCATCCTTGACTTTCACGAGCGCAATCCCTGTGCTGTTCCTGTGACCTCGAGCTTCTGTATCTTCAGCTGCTGCTCTGATCGGTCTCTGACCTTATATACACACAAGAGGCATGTTCACTCGCATGGAAGCCCCGCCCGTTTGGCCCCGCCCACACACACACGGTGTGCACCCTCTTCCCGCCATTTACCCACTATGATGGACAGCTCACTCAAGGGACCCCTGCGCCCTTCGGCGCGAATGCATAGTAACACACACCTGGTCGCTGAAGACAACTCTCTGGCACTTTAGGCAGCTGTAGTGTAGTAAAAGCACTATACATTTACCCAACGAGGTAGCACTTACTGATTATCCAGCAGAAAGTACTCCAGTTGAGTAGAGGTATGGCACAAAACGGTGGCGTCTTCTTGAATAAATATGAAGGGCAGGGTCCATTCTGGCACGATGGTCCTGGCACAAAAATTAAACCTCAACAGGAAGCACTTACAGATATCATTACAGCATGTGCCCTAGTTGAAGCTTAAATTCAGTGACTCATTCATCAGCCCAAAAACAATCGTGAGCGTCGTGGAGGCTGGGCAGGTGTGCCTTCTTCCCAAATCTACCGTCGAAAATCAGCTGTGATGCTGGACAGAGGCATTTGCATCCTTGACTTTCACGAGCGCAATCCCTGTGCTGTTCCTGTGACCTCGAGCTTCTGTATCTTCAGCTGCTGCTCTGATCGGTCTCTGACCTTATATACACACAAGAGGCATGTTCACTCGCATGGAAGCCCCGCCCGTTTGGCCCCGCCCACACACACACGGTGTGCACCCTCTTCCCGCCATTTACCCACTATGATGGACAGCTCACTCAAGGGACCCCTGCGCCCTTCGGCGCGAATGCATAGTAACACACACCTGGTCGCTGAAGACAACTCTCTGGCACTTTAGGCAGCTGTAGTGTAGTAAAAGCACTATACATTTACCCAACGAGGTAGCACTTACTGATTATCCAGCAGAAAGTACTCCAGTTGAGTAGAGGTATGGCACAAAACGGTGGCGTCTTCTTGAATAAATATGAAGGGCAGGGTCCATTCTGGCACGATGGTCCTGGCACAAAAATTAAACCTCAACAGGAAGCACTTACAGATATCATTACAGCATGTGCCCTAGTTGAAGCTTAAATTCAGTGACTCATTCATCAGCCCAAAAACAATCGTGAGCGTCGTGGAGGCTGGGCAGGTGTGCCTTCTTCCCAAATATACCATCGAAAATCAGCTGTGATGCTGGACAGAGGCATTTGCATCCTTGACTTTCACGAGCGCAATCCCTGTGCTGTTCCTGTGCCCACGAGCTTCTGTATCTTCATCTGCTGCTCTGATCGGTCTCTGACCTTATATACACACAAGAGGCATGTTCACTCGCATGGAAGCCCCGCCCGTTTGGCCCCGCCCACACACACGAGGTGTGCACCCTCTTCCCGCCATTTACCCACTATGATGGACAGCTCACTCAAGGGACCCCTGCGCACTTCGGCGAGATTGCATAGTAACACACACATTGTCGCTGGAACTAGTTGAAGCTCAAATGCAGTGACTCATTCATCAGCCCAAAAACAATCGTGAGCGTTGGGAGGCTGGGCAGATGTGCCTTCTACCCAAATCTACCGTCGAAAATCAGCTGTGATGCTGGACAGAGGCCTTTGCATCCTTGACTTTCAAGAGCGCAATCCCTGTGCTGTTCCTGTGACCTCGAGCTTCTGTATCTTCAGCTGCTGCTCTGATCGGTCTCTGACATTATATACACACAAGAGGCATGTTCACTCGCATGGAAGCCCCGCCCGTTTGGCCCCGCCCACACACACACGGTGTGCACCCTCTTCCCGCCATTTACCCACTATGATGGACAGCTCACTCAAGGGACCCCTGCGCACTTCGGCGCGATTGCATAGTAACACACACATAGTCGCTGGAACTAGTTGAAGCTCAAATGCAGTGACTCATTCATCAGCCCAAAAACAATCGTGAGCGTTGGGAGGCTGGGCAGATGTGCCTTCTTCCCAAATCTACCGTCGAAAATCAGCTGTGATGCTGGACAGAGGCCTTTGCATCCTTGACTTTCAAGAGCGCAATCCCTGTGCTGTTCCTGTGACCTCGAGCTTCTGTATCTTCAGCTGCTGCTCTGATCGGTCTCTGACATTATATACACACAAGAGGCATGTTCACTCGCATGGAAGCCCCGCCCGTTTGGCCCCGCCCACACACACACGGTGTGCACCCTCTTCTCGCCATTTACCCACTATGATGGACAGCTCACTCAAGGGACCCCTGCGCCCTTCGGCGCGAATGCATAGTAACACACACCTGGTCGCTGTAGACAACTCTCTGGCACTTTAGGCAGCTGTAGTGTAGTAAAAGCACTATACATTTACCCAACGAGGTAGCACTTACTGATTATCCAGTAGAAAGTACTCCAGTTGAGTAGAGGTATGGCACAAAACGGTGGCGTCTTCTTGAATAAATATGAAGGGCAGGGTCCATTCTGGCACGATGGTCCTGGCACAAAAATTAAACCTCAACAGGAAGCACTTACAGATATCATTACAGCATGTGCCCTAGTTGAAGCTTAAATTCAGTGACTCATTCATCAGCCCAAAAACAATCGTGAGCGTCGTGGAGGCTGGGCAGGTGTGCCTTCTTCCCAAATATACCATCGAAAATCAGCTGTGATGCTGGACAGAGGCATTTGCATCCTTGACTTTCACGATCGCAATCCCTGTGCTGTTCCTGTGACCTCGAGCTTCTGTATCTTCATCTGCTGCTCTGATCGGTCTCTGACCTTTTATACACACAAGAGGCATGTTCACTCGCATGGAAGCCCCGCCCGTTTGGCCCCGCCCACACACACACGCGGTGTGCACCGTCTTCACGCCATTTACCCACTATGATGGACAGCTCACTCAAGGGACCCCTGCGCCCTTCGGCGCGAATGCATAGTAACACACACATGGTCGCTGTAGACAACTCTCTGGCACTTTAGGCAGCTGTAGTGTAGTAAAAGCACTATACATTTACCCAACGAGGTAGCACTTACTGATTATCCAGTAGAAAGTACTCCAGTTGAGTAGAGGTATGGCACAAAACGGTGGTGTCTTCTTGAATAAATATGAAGGGCAGGGTCCATTCTGCCACGATGGTCCTGGCACAAAAATTAAACCTCAACAGGAAGCACTTACAGATATCATTACAGCATGTGCCCTAGTTGAAGCTTAAATTCAGTGACTCATTCATCAGCCCAAAAACAATCGTGAGCGTCGTGGAGGCTGGGCAGGTGTGCCTTCTTCCCAAATATACCATCGAAAATCAGCTGTGATGCTGGACAGAGGCATTTGCATCCTTGACTTTCACGATCGCAATCCCTGTGCTGTTCCTGTGACCTCGAGCTTCTGTATCTTCATCTGCTGCTCTGATCGGTCTCTGACCTTTTATACACACAAGAGGCATGTTCACTCGCATGGAAGCCCCGCCCGTTTGGCCCCGCCCACACACACACGCGGTGTGCACCGTCTTCACGCCATTTACCCACTATGATGGACAGCTCACTCAAGGGACGCCTGCGCCCTTCGGCGCGAATGCATAGTAACACACACATGGTCGCTGTAGACAACTCTCTGGCACTTTAGGCAGCTGTAGTGTAGTAAAAGCACTATACATTTACCCAACGAGGTAGCACTTACTGATTATCCAGTAGAAAGTACTCCAGTTGAGTAGAGGTATGGCACAAAACGGTGGTGTCTTCTTGAATAAATATGAAGGGCAGGGTCCATTCTGGCACGATGGTCCTGGCACAAAAATTAAACCTCAACAGGAAGCACTTACAGATATCATTACAGCATGTGCCCTAGTTGAAGCTTAAATTCAGTGACTCATTCATCAGCCCAAAAACAATCGTGAGCGTCGTGGAGGCTGGGCAGGTGTGCCTTCTTCCCAAATATACCATCGAAAATCAGCTGTGATGCTGGACAGAGGCCTTTGCATCCTTGACTTTCACGAGCGCAATCCCTGTGCTGTTCCTGTGACCTCGAGCTTCTGTATCTTCATCTGCTGCTCTGATCGGTCTCTGACCTTATATACACACAAGAGGCATGTTCACTCGCATGGAAGCCCCGCCCGTTTGGCCCCGCCCACACACACGAGGTGTGCACCCTCTTCCCGCCATTTACCCACTATGATGGACAGCTCACTCAAGGGACCCCTGCGCACTTCGGCGAGATTGCATAGTAACACACACATTGTCGCTGGAACTAGTTGAAGCTCAAATGCAGTGACTCATTCATCAGCCCAAAAACAATCGTGAGCGTTGGGAGGCTGGGCAGCTGTGCCTTCTTCCCAAATCTACCGTCAAAAATCAGCTGTGATGCTGGACAGAGGCCTTTGCATCCTTGACTTTCAAGAGCGCAATCCCTGTGCTGTTCCTGTGCCCACGAGCTTCTGTATCTTCATCTGCTGCTCTGATCGGTCTCTGACCTTATATACACACAAGAGGCATGTTCACTCGCATGGAAGCCCCGCCCGTTTGGCCCCGCCCACACACACGCGGTGTGCACCGTCTTCCCGCCATTTGCCCACTATGATGGACAGCTCACTCAAGGGACCCCTGCGCCCGTCGGCGCGAATGCATAGTAACACACACATTGTCGCTGGAACAAGTTGAAGCTTAAATTCAGTGACTCATTCATCAGCCCAAAAACAATCGTGAGCGTCGTGGAGGCTGGGCAGGTGTGCCTTCTTCCCAAATCTACCGTCGAAAATCAGCTGTGATGCTGGACAGAGGCCTTTGCATCCTTGACTTTCAAGAGCGCAATCCCTGTGCTGTTCCTGTGACCTCGAGCTTCTGTATCTTCAGCTGCTGCTCTGATCGGTCTCTGACCTTATATACACACAAGAGGCATGTTCACTCGCATGGAAGCCCCGCCCGTTTGGCCCCGCCCACACACACACGGTGTGCACCCTCTTCCCGCCATTTACCCACTATGATGGACAGCTCACTCAAGGGACCCCTGCGCACTTCGGCGCGATTGCATAGTAACACACACATAGTCGCTGGAACTAGTTGAAGCTCAAATGCAGTGACTCATTCATCAGCCCAAAAACAATCGTGAGCGTTGGGAGGCTGGGCAGATGTGCCTTCTTCCCAAATCTACCGTCGAAAATCAGCTGTGATGCTGGACAGAGGCCTTTGCATCCTTGACTTTCAAGAGCGCAATCCCTGTGCTGTTCCTGTGACCTCGAGCTTCTGTATCTTCAGCTGCTGCTCTGATCGGTCTCTGACATTATATACACACAAGAGGCATGTTCACTCGCATGGAAGCCCCGCCCGTTTGGCCCCGCCCACACACACACGGTGTGCACCCTCTTCCCGCCATTTACCCACTATGATGGACAGCTCACTCAAGGGACCCCTGCGCCCTTCGGCGCGAATGCATAGTAACACACACCTGGTCGCTGAAGACAACTCTCTGGCACTTTAGGCAGCTGTAGTGTAGTAAAAGCACTATACATTTACCCAACGAGGTAGCACTTACTGATTATCCAGCAGAAAGTACTCCAGTTGAGTAGAGGTATGGCACAAAACGGTGGCGTCTTCTTGAATAAATATGAAGGGCAGGGTCCATTCTGGCACGATGGTCCTGGCACAAAAATTAAACCTCAACAGGAAGCACTTACAGATATCATTACAGCATGTGCCCTAGTTGAAGCTTAAATTCAGTGACTCATTCATCAGCCCAAAAACAATCGTGAGCGTCGTGGAGGCTGGGCAGGTGTGCCTTCTTCCCAAATCTACCGTCGAAAATCAGCTGTGATGCTGGACAGAGGCATTTGCATCCTTGACTTTCACGAGCGCAATCCCTGTGCTGTTCCTGTGACCTCGAGCTTCTGTATCTTCAGCTGCTGCTCTGATCGGTCTCTGACCTTATATACACACAAGAGGCATGTTCACTCGCATGGAAGCCCCGCCCGTTTGGCCCCGCCCACACACACACGGTGTGCACCCTCTTCCCGCCATTTACCCACTATGATGGACAGCTCACTCAAGGGACCCCTGCGCACTTCGGCGCGATTGCATAGTAACACACACATAGTCGCTGGAACTAGTTGAAGCTCAAATGCAGTGACTCATTCATCAGCCCAAAAACAATCGTGAGCGTTGGGAGGCTGGGCAGATGTGCCTTCTTCCCAAATCTACCGTCGAAAATCAGCTGTGATGCTGGACAGAGGCCTTTGCATCCTTGACTTTCAAGAGCGCAATCCCTGTGCTGTTCCTGTGACCTCGAGCTTCTGTATCTTCAGCTGCTGCTCTGATCGGTCTCTGACATTATATACACACAAGAGGCATGTTCACTCGCATGGAAGCCCCGCCCGTTTGGCCCCGCCCACACACACACGCGGTGTGCACCGTCTTCACGCCATTTACCCACTATGATGGACAGCTCACTCAAGGGACCCCTGCGCACTTCGGCGAGATTGCATAGTAACACACACTTGGTCGCTGGAACTAGTTGAAGCTCAAATGCAGTGACACATTCATCAGCCCAAAAACAATCGTGAGCGTCGTGGAGGCTGGGCAGGTGTGCCTTCTTCCCAAATCTACCGTCGAAAATCAGCTGTGATGCTGGACAGAGGCCTTTGCATCCTTGACTTTCAAGAGCGCAATCCCTGTGTTGTTCCTGTGCCCACGAGCTTCTGTATCTTCATCTGCTGCTCTGATCGGTCTCTGACCTTTTATACACACAAGAGGCATGTTCACTCGCATGGAAGCCCCGCCCGTTTGGCCCCGCCCACACACACACGCGGTGTGCACCGTCTTCCCGCCATTTACCCACTATGATGGACAGCTCACTCAAGGGACCCCTGCGCCCTTCGGCGCGAATGCATAGTAACACACACCTGGTCGCTGTAGACAACTCTCTGGCACTTTAGGCAGCTGTAGTGTAGTAAAAGCACTATACATTTACCCAACGAGGTAGCACTTACTGATTATCCAGTAGAAAGTACTCCAGTTGAGTAGAGGTATGGCACAAAACGGTGGCGTCTTCTTGAATAAATATGAAGGGCAGGGTCCATTCTGGCACGATGGTCCTGGCACAAAAATTAAACCTCAACAGGAAGCACTTACAGATATCATTACAGCATGTGCCCTAGTTGAAGCTTAAATTCAGTGACTCATTCATCAGCCCAAAAACAATCGTGAGCGTCGTGAAGGCTGGGCAGGTGTGCCTTCTTCCCAAATCTACCGTCGAAAATCAGCTGTGATGCTGGACAGAGGCCTTTGCATCCTTGACTTTTAAGAGCGCAATCCATGTGCTGTTCCTGTGACCTCGAGCTTCTGTATCTTCAGCTGCTGCTCTGATCGGTCTCTGACCTTATATACACACAAGAGGCATGTTCACTCGCATGGAAGCCCCGCCCATTTGGCCCCGCCCACACACACACGGTGTGCACCCTCTTCCCGCCATTTACCCACTATGATGGACAGCTCACTCAAGGGACCCCTGCGCACTTCGGCGCGATTGCATAGTAACACACACATAGTCGCTGGAACTAGTTGAAGCTCAAATGCAGTGACTCATTCATCAGCCCAAAAACAATCGTGAGCGTTGGGAGGCTGGGCAGATGGGCCTTCTTCCCAAATATACCATCGAAAATCAGCTGTGATGCTGGACAGAGGCCTTTGCATCCTTGACTTTCAAGCGCGCAATCCCTGTGCTGTTCCTGTGACCACGAGCTTCTGTATCTTCATCTGCTGCTCTGATCGGTCTCTGACCTTATATACACACAAGAGGCATGTTCACTCGCATGGAAGCCCCGCCCGTTTGGCCCCGCCCACACACACGCGGTGTGCACCGTCTTCCCGCCATTTACACACTATGATGGACAGCTTACTCAAGGGACCCCTGCGCACTTCGGCGAGATTGCATAGTAACACACATTGTCGCTGGAACTAGTTGAAGCTCAAATGCAGTGACTCATTCATCAGCCCAAAAACAATCGTGAGCGTTGGGAGGCTGGGCAGCTGTGCCTTCTTCCCAAATCTACCGTCAAAAATCAGCTGTGATGCTGGACAGAGGCCTTTGCATCCTTGACTTTCAAGAGCGCAATCCCTGTGCTGTTCCTGTGACCACGAGCTTCTGTATCTTCAGCTGCTGCTCTGATCGGTCTCTGACCTTATATACACACAAGAGGCATGTTCACTCGCATGGAAGCCCCGCCCGTTTGGCCCCGCCCACACACACGCGGTGTGCACCGTCTTCCCGCCATTTACCCACTATGATGGACAGTTCACTCAAGGGACCCCTGCGCCCTTCGGCGCGAATGCATAGTAACACACACATAGTCGCTGGAACTAGTTGAAGCTCAAATGCAGTGACTCATTCATCAGCCCAAAAACAATCGTGAGCGTTGGGAGGCTGGGCAGCTGTGCCTTCTTCCCAAATCTACCGTCGAAAATCAGCTGTGATGCTGGACAGAGGCCTTTGCATCCTTGACTTTCAAGAGTGCAATCCCTGTGCTGTTTCTGTGCCCACGAGCTTCTGTATCTTCATCTGCTGCTCTGATCGGTCTCTGACCTTATATACACACAAGAGGCATGTTCACTCGCATGGAAGACCCGCCCGTTTGGCCCCGCCCACACACACGCGGTGTGCACCGTCTTCCCGCCATTTACCCACTATGATGGACAGTTCACTCAAGGGACCCCTGCTCACTTCGGCGCGATTGCATAGTAACACACACTTGGTCGCTGGAACTAGTTGAAGCTCAAATGCAGTGACTCATTCATCAGCCCAAAAACAATCGTGAGCGTCGTGGAGGCTGGGCAGGTGTGCCTTCTTCCCAAATCTACCGTCGAAAATCAGCTGTGATGCTGGACAGAGGCCTTTGCATCCTTGACTTTCAAGAGCGCAATCCCTGTGCTGTTCCTGTGACCTCGAGCTTCTGTATCTTCAGCTGCTGCTCTGATCGGTCTCTGACATTATATACACACAAGAGGCATGTTCACTCGCATGGAAGCCCCGCCCGTTTGGCCCCGCCCACACACACACGGTGTGCACCCTCTTCCCGCCATTTACCCACTATGATGGACAGCTCACTCAAGGGACCCCTGCGCACTTCGGCGCGATTGCATAGTAACACACACATAGTCGCTGGAACTAGTTGAAGCTCAAAAGCAGTGACTCATTCATCAGCCCAAAAACAATCGTGAGCGTTGGGAGGCTGGGCAGATGTGCCTTCTTCCCAAATATACCATCGAAAATCAGCTGTGATGCTGGACAGAGGCCTTTGCATCCTTGACTTTCAAGAGCGCAATCCCTGTGCTGTTCCTGTGCCCACGAGCTTCTGTATCTTCATCTGCTGCTCTGATCGGTCTCTGACCTTATATACACACAAGAGGCATGTTCACTCGCATGGAAGCCCCGCCCGTTTGGCCCCGCCCACACACACGCGGTGTGCACCGTCTTCCCGCCATTTACCCACTATGATGGACAGCTCACTCAAGGGACCCCTGCGCCCTTCGGCGCGAATGCATAGTAACACACACCTGGTCGCTGTAGACAACTCTCTGGCACTTTAGGCAGCTGTAGTGTAGTAAAAGCACTATACATTTACCCAACGAGGTAGCACTTACTGATTATCCAGTAGAAAGTACTCCAGTTGAGTAGAGGTATGGCACAAAACGGTGGCGTCTTCTTGAATAAATATGAAGGGCAGGGTCCATTCTGGCACGATGGTCCTGGCACAAAAATTAAACCTCAACAGGAAGCACTTACAGATATCATTACAGCATGTGCCCTAGTTGAAGCTTAAATTCAGTGACTCATTCATCAGCCCAAAAACAATCGTGAGCGTCGTGGAGGCTGGGCAGGTGTGCCTTCTTCCCAAATATACCATCGAAAATCAGCTGTGATGCTGGACAGAGGCATTTGCATCCTTGACTTTCACGATCGCAATCCCTGTGCTGTTCCTGTGACCTCGAGCTTCTGTATCTTCATCTGCTGCTCTGATCGGTCTCTGACCTTTTATACACACAAGAGGCATGTTCACTCGCATGGAAGCCCCGCCCGTTTGGCCCCGCCCACACACACACGCGGTGTGCACCGTCTTCACGCCATTTACCCACTATGATGGACAGCTCACTCAAGGGACCCCTGCGCCCTTCGGCGCGAATGCATAGTAACACACACATGGTCGCTGTAGACAACTCTCTGGCACTTTAGGCAGCTGTAGTGTAGTAAAAGCACTATACATTTACCCAACGAGGTAGCACTTACTGATTATCCAGTAGAAAGTACTCCAGTTGAGTAGAGGTATGGCACAAAACGGTGGTGTCTTCTTGAATAAATATGAAGGGCAGGGTCCATTCTGGCACGATGGTCCTGGCACAAAAATTAAACCTCAACAGGAAGCACTTACAGATATCATTACAGCATGTGCCCTAGTTGAAGCTTAAATTCAGTGACTCATTCATCAGCCCAAAAACAATCGTGAGCGTCGTGGAGGCTGGGCAGGTGTGCCTTCTTCCCAAATATACCATCGAAAATCAGCTGTGATGCTGGACAGAGGCATTTGCATCCTTGACTTTCACGATCGCAATCCCTGTGCTGTTCCTGTGACCTCGAGCTTCTGTATCTTCATCTGCTGCTCTGATCGGTCTCTGACCTTTTATACACACAAGAGGCATGTTCACTCGCATGGAAGCCCCGCCCGTTTGGCCCCGCCCACACACACACGCGGTGTGCACCGTCTTCACGCCATTTACCCACTATGATGGACAGCTCACTCAAGGGACGCCTGTGCCCTTCGGCGCGAATGCATAGTAACACACACATGGTCGCTGTAGACAACTCTCTGGCACTTTAGGCAGCTGTAGTGTAGTAAAAGCACTATACATTTACCCAACGAGGTAGCACTTACTGATTATCCAGTAGAAAGTACTCCAGTTGAGTAGAGGTATGGCACAAAACGGTGGTGTCTTCTTGAATAAATATGAAGGGCAGGGTCCATTCTGGCACGATGGTCCTGGCACAAAAATTAAACCTCAACAGGAAGCACTTACAGATATCATTACAGCATGTGCCCTAGTTGAAGCTTAAATTCAGTGACTCATTCATCAGCCCAAAAACAATCGTGAGCGTCGTGGAGGCTGGGCAGGTGTGCCTTCTTCCCAAATATACCATCGAAAATCAGCTGTGATGCTGGACAGAGGCCTTTGCATCCTTGACTTTCAAGAGCGCAATCCCTGTGCTGTTCCTGTGACCTCGAGCTTCTGTATCTTCATCTGCTGCTCTGATCGGTCTCTGACCTTATATACACACAAGAGGCATGTTCACTCGCATGGAAGCCCCGCCCGTTTGGCCCCGCCCACACACACGAGGTGTGCACCCTCTTCCCGCCATTTACCCACTATGATGGACAGCTCACTCAAGGGACCCCTGCGCACTTCGGCGAGATTGCATAGTAACACACACATTGTCGCTGGAACTAGTTGAAGCTCAAATGCAGTGACTCATTCATCAGCCCAAAAACAATCGTGAGCGTTGGGAGGCTGGGCAGCTGTGCCTTCTTCCCAAATCTACCGTCAAAAATCAGCTGTGATGCTGGACAGAGGCCTTTGCATCCTTGACTTTCAAGAGCGCAATCCCTGTGCTGTTCCTGTGCCCACGAGCTTCTGTATCTTCATCTGCTGCTCTGATCGGTCTCTGACCTTATATACACACAAGAGGCATGTTCACTCGCATGGAAGCCCCGCCCGTTTGGCCCCGCCCACACACACGCGGTGTGCACCGTCTTCCCGCCATTTGCCCACTATGATGGACAGCTCACTCAAGGGACCCCTGCGCCCGTCGGCGCGAATGCATAGTAACACACACATTGTCGCTGGAACAAGTTGAAGCTTAAATTCAGTGACTCATTCATCAGCCCAAAAACAATCGTGAGCGTCGTGGAGGCTGGGCAGGCGTGCCTTCTTCCCAAATCTACCGTCGAAAATCAGCTGTGATGCTGGACAGAGGCATTTGCATCCTTGACTTTCACGAGCGCAATCCCTGTGCTGTTCCTGTGACCTCGAGCTTCTGTATCTTCAGCTGCTGCTCTGATCGGTCTCTGACCTTATATACACACAAGAGGCATGTTCACTCGCATGGAAGCCCCGCCCGTTTGGCCCCGCCCACACACACACGGTGTGCACCCTCTTCCCGCCATTTACCCACTATGATGGACAGCTCACTCAAGGGACCCCTGCGCCCTTCGGCGCGAATGCATAGTAACACACACATTGTCGCTGGAACAAGTTGAAGCTTAAATTCAGTGACTCATTCATCAGCCCAAAAACAATCGTGAGCGTCGTGGAGGCTGGGCAGGTGTGCCTTCTTCCCAAATCTACCGTCGAAAATCAGCTGTGATGCTGGACAGAGGCCTTTGCATCCTTGACTTTCAAGAGCGCAATCCCTGTGCTGTTCCTGTGACCTCGAGCTTCTGTATCTTCAGCTGCTGCTCTGATCGGTCTCTGACCTTATATACACACAAGAGGCATGTTCACTCGCATGGAAGCCCCGCCCGTTTGGCCCCGCCCACACACACGCGGTGTGCACCGTCTTCCCGCCATTTACCCACTATGATGGACAGCTCACTCAAGGGACCCCTGCGCCCTTCGGCGCGAATGCATAGTAACACACACCTGGTCGCTGTAGACAACTCTCTGGCACTTTAGGCAGCTGTAGTGTAGTAAAAGCACTATACATTTACCCAACGAGGTAGCACTTACTGATTATCCAGTAGAAAGTACTCCAGTTGAGTAGAGGTATGGCACAAAACGGTGGCGTCTTCTTGAATAAATATGAAGGGCAGGGTCCATTCTGGCACGATGGTCCTGGCACAAAAATTAAACCTCAACAGGAAGCACTTACAGATATCATTACAGCATGTGCCCTAGTTGAAGCTTAAATTCAGTGACTCATTCATCAGCCCAAAAACAATCGTGAGCGTCGTGGAGGCTGGGCAGGTGTGCCTTCTTCCCAAATATACCATCGAAAATCAGCTGTGATGCTGGACAGAGGCCTTTGCATCCTTGACTTTCAAGAGCGCAATCCCTGTGCTGTTCCTGTGACCTCGAGCTTCTGTATCTTCATCTGCTGCTCTGATCGGTCTCTGACCTTTTATACACACAAGAGGCATGTTCACTCGCATGGAAGCCCCGCCCGTTTGGCCCCGCCCACACACACACGCGGTGTGCACCGTCTTCACGCCATTTACCCACTATGATGGACAGCTCACTCAAGGGACGCCTTCGGTGCGAATGCATAGTAACACACACATGGTCGCTGTAGACAACTCTCTGGCACTTTAGGCAGCTGTAGTGTAGTAAAAGCACTATACATTTACCCAACGAGGTAGCACTTACTGATTATCCAGTAGAAAGTACTCCAGTTGAGTAGAGGTATGGCACAAAACGGTGGCGTCTTCTTGAATAAATATGAAGGGCAGGGTCCATTCTGGCACGATGGTCCTGGCACAAAAATTAAACCTCAACAGGAAGCACTTACAGATATCATTACAGCATGTGCCCTAGTTGAAGCTTAAATTCAGTGACTCATTCATCAGCCCAAAAACAATCGTGAGCGTCGTGGAGGCTGGGCAGGTGTGCCTTCTTCCCAAATATACCATCGAAAATCAGCTGTGATGCTGGACAGAGGCCTTTGCATCCTTGACTTTCACGAGCGCAATCCCTGAGCTGTTCCTGTGACCTCGAGCTTCTGTATCTTCATCTGCTGCTCTGATCGGTCTCTGACCTTATATACACACAAGAGGCATGTTCACTCGCATGGAAGCCCCGCCCGTTTGGCCCCGCCCACACACACGAGGTGTGCACCCTCTTCCCGCCATTTACCCACTATGATGGACAGCTCACTCAAGGGACCCCTGCGCACTTCGGCGAGATTGCATAGTAACACACACATTGTCGCTGGAACTAGTTGAAGCTCAAATGCAGTGACTCATTCATCAGCCCAAAAACAATCGTGAGAGTTGGGAGGCTGGGCAGCTGTGCCTTCTTCCCAAATCTACCGTCGAAAATCAGCTGTGATGCTGGACAGAGGCCTTTGCATCCTTGACTTTCAAGAGCGCAATCCCTGTGTTGTTCCTGTGCCCACGAGCTTCTGTATCTTCATCTGCTGCTCTGATCGGTCTCTGACCTTTTATACACACAAGAGGCATGTTCACTCGCATGGAAGCCCCGCCCGTTTGGCCCCGCCCACACACACACGCGGTGTGCACCGTCTTCCCGCCATTTACCCACTATGATGGACAGCTCACTCAAGGGACCCCTGCGCCCTTCGGCGCGAATGCATAGTAACACACACCTGGTCGCTGTAGACAACTCTCTGGCACTTTAGGCAGCTGTAGTGTAGTAAAAGCACTATACATTTACCCAACGAGGTAGCACTTACTGATTATCCAGTAGAAAGTACTCCAGTTGAGTAGAGGTATGGCACAAAACGGTGGCGTCTTCTTGAATAAATATGAAGGGCAGGGTCCATTCTGGCACGATGGTCCTGGCACAAAAATTAAACCTCAACAGGAAGCACTTACAGATATCATTACAGCATGTGCCCTAGTTGAAGCTTAAATTCAGTGACTCATTCATCAGCCCAAAAACAATCGTGAGCGTCGTGGAGGCTGGGCAGGTGTGCCTTCTTCCCAAATCTACCGTCGAAAATCAGCTGTGATGCTGGACAGAGGCATTTGCATCCTTGACTTTCACGAGCGCAATCCCTGTGCTGTTCCTGTGACCTCGAGCTTCTGTATCTTCAGCTGCTGCTCTGATCGGTCTCTGACCTTATATACACACAAGAGGCATGTTCACTCGCATGGAAGCCCCGCCCGTTTGGCCCCGCCCACACACACACGCGGTGTGCACCGTCTTCCCGCCATTTACCCACTATGATGGACAGCTCACTCAAGGGACCCCTGCGCCCTTCGGCGCGAATGCATAGTAACACACACCTGGTCGCTGTAGACAACTCTCTGGCACTTTAGGCAGCTGTAGTGTAGTAAAAGCACTATACATTTACCCAACGAGGTAGCACTTACTGATTATCCAGTAGAAAATACTCCAGTTGAGTAGAGGTATGGCACAAAACGGTGGCGTCTTCTTGAATAAATATGAAGCGCAGGGTCCATTCTGGCACGATGGTCCTGGCACAAAAATTAAACCTCAACAGGAAGCACTTACAGATATCATTACAGCATGTGCCCTAGTTGAAGCTTAAATTCAGTGACTCATTCATCAGCCCAAAAACAATCGTGAGCGTCGTGAAGGCTGGGCAGGTGTGCCTTCTTCCCAAATCTACCGTCGAAAATCAGCTGTGATGCTGGACAGAGGCCTTTGCATCCTTGACTTTCAAGAGCGCAATCCCTGTGCTGTTCCTGTGACCTCGAGCTTCTGTATCTTCAGCTGCTGCTCTGATCGGTCTCTGACCTTATATACACACAAGTGGCATGTTCACTCGCATGGAAGCCCCGCCCGTTTGGCCCCGCCCACACACACACGGTGTGCACCCTCTTCCCGCCATTTACCCACTATGATGGACAGCTCACTCAAGGGACCCCTGCGCACTTCGGCGCGATTGCATAGTAACACACACATAGTCGCTGGAACTAGTTGAAGCTCAAATGCAGTGACTCATTCATCAGCCCAAAAACAATCGTGAGCGTTGGGAGGCTGGGCAGATGTGCCTTCTTCCCAAATCTACCGTCGAAAATCAGCTGTGATGCTGGACAGAGGCCTTTGCATCCTTGACTTTCAAGAGCGCAATCCCTGTGCTGTTCCTGTGACCTCGAGCTTCTGTATCTTCAGCTGCTGCTCTGATCGGTCTCTGACATTATATACACACAAGAGGCATGTTCACTCGCATGGAAGCCCCGCCCGTTTGGCCCCGCCCACACACACACGGTGTGCACCCTCTTCCCGCCATTTACCCACTATGATGGACAGCTCACTCAAGGGACCCCTGCGCCCTTCGGCGCGAATGCATAGTAACACACACCTGGTCGCTGAAGACAACTCTCTGGCACTTTAGGCAGCTGTAGTGTAGTAAAAGCACTATACATTTACCCAACGAGGTAGCACTTACTGATTATCCAGCAGAAAGTACTCCAGTTGAGTAGAGGTATGGCACAAAACGGTGGCGTCTTCTTGAATAAATATGAAGGGCAGGGTCCATTCTGGCACGATGGTCCTGGCACAAAAATTAAACCTCAACAGGAAGCACTTACAGATATCATTACAGCATGTGCCCTAGTTGAAGCTTAAATTCAGTGACTCATTCATCAGCCCAAAAACAATCGTGAGCGTCGTGGAGGCTGGGCAGGTGTGCCTTCTTCCCAAATATACCATCGAAAATCAGCTGTGATGCTGGACAGAGGCATTTGCATCCTTGACTTTCACGAGCGCAATCCCTGTGCTGTTCCTGTGCCCACGAGCTTCTGTATCTTCATCTGCTGCTCTGATCGGTCTCTGACCTTATATACACACAAGAGGCATGTTCACTCGCATGGAAGCCCCGCCCGTTTGGCCCCGCCCACACACACGAGGTGTGCACCCTCTTCCCGCCATTTACCCACTATGATGGACAGCTCACTCAAGGGACCCCTGCGCACTTCGGCGAGATTGCATAGTAACACACACATTGTCGCTGGAACTAGTTGAAGCTCAAATGCAGTGACTCATTCATCAGCCCAAAAACAATCGTGAGAGTTGGGAGGCTGGGCAGCTGTGCCTTCTTCCCAAATCTACCGTCGAAAATCAGCTGTGATGCTGGACAGAGGCCTTTGCATCCTTGACTTTCAAGAGCGCAATCCCTGTGTTGTTCCTGTGCCCACGAGCTTCTGTATCTTCATCTGCTGCTCTGATCGGTCTCTGACCTTTTATACACACAAGAGGCATGTTCACTCGCATGGAAGCCCCGCCCGTTTGGCCCCGCCCACACACACACGCGGTGTGCACCGTCTTCCCGCCATTTACCCACTATGATGGACAGCTCACTCAAGGGACCCCTGCGCCCTTCGGCGCGAATGCATAGTAACACACACCTGGTCGCTGTAGACAACTCTCTGGCACTTTAGGCAGCTGTAGTGTAGTAAAAGCACTATACATTTACCCAACGAGGTAGCACTTACTGATTATCCAGTAGAAAGTACTCCAGTTGAGTAGAGGTATGGCACAAAACGGTGGCGTCTTCTTGAATAAATATGAAGGGCAGGGTCCATTCTGGCACGATGGTCCTGGCACAAAAATTAAACCTCAACAGGAAGCACTTACAGATATCATTACAGCATGTGCCCTAGTTGAAGCTTAAATTCAGTGACTCATTCATCAGCCCAAAAACAATCGTGAGCGTCGTGGAGGCTGGGCAGGTGTGCCTTCTTCCCAAATCTACCGTCGAAAATCAGCTGTGATGCTGGACAGAGGCATTTGCATCCTTGACTTTCACGAGCGCAATCCCTGTGCTGTTCCTGTGACCTCGAGCTTCTGTATCTTCAGCTGCTGCTCTGATCGGTCTCTGACCTTATATACACACAAGAGGCATGTTCACTCGCATGGAAGCCCCGCCCGTTTGGCCCCGCCCACACACACACGGTGTGCACCCTCTTCCCGCCATTTACCCACTATGATGGACAGCTCACTCAAGGGACCCCTGCGCCCTTCGGCGCGAATGCATAGTAACACACACCTGGTCGCTGAAGACAACTCTCTGGCACTTTAGGCAGCTGTAGTGTAGTAAAAGCACTATACATTTACCCAACGAGGTAGCACTTACTGATTATCCAGCAGAAAGTACTCCAGTTGAGTAGAGGTATGGCACAAAACGGTGGCGTCTTCTTGAATAAATATGAAGGGCAGGGTCCATTCTGGCACGATGGTCCTGGCACAAAAATTAAACCTCAACAGGAAGCACTTACAGATATCATTACAGCATGTGCCCTAGTTGAAGCTTAAATTCAGTGACTCATTCATCAGCCCAAAAACAATCGTGAGCGTCGTGGAGGCTGGGCAGGTGTGCCTTCTTCCCAAATCTACCGTCGAAAATCAGCTGTGATGCTGGACAGAGGCATTTGCATCCTTGACTTTCACGAGCGCAATCCCTGTGCTGTTCCTGTGACCTCGAGCTTCTGTATCTTCAGCTGCTGCTCTGATCGGTCTCTGACCTTATATACACACAAGAGGCATGTTCACTCGCATGGAAGCCCCGCCCGTTTGGCCCCGCCCACACACACACGGTGTGCACCCTCTTCCCGCCATTTACCCACTATGATGGACAGCTCACTCAAGGGACCCCTGCGCCCTTCGGCGCGAATGCATAGTAACACACACCTGGTCGCTGAAGACAACTCTCTGGCACTTTAGGCAGCTGTAGTGTAGTAAAAGCACTATACATTTACCCAACGAGGTAGCACTTACTGATTATCCAGCAGAAAGTACTCCAGTTGAGTAGAGGTATGGCACAAAACGGTGGCGTCTTCTTGAATAAATATGAAGGGCAGGGTCCATTCTGGCACGATGGTCCTGGCACAAAAATTAAACCTCAACAGGAAGCACTTACAGATATCATTACAGCATGTGCCCTAGTTGAAGCTTAAATTCAGTGACTCATTCATCAGCCCAAAAACAATCGTGAGCGTCGTGGAGGCTGGGCAGGTGTGCCTTCTTCCCAAATATACCATCGAAAATCAGCTGTGATGCTGGACAGAGGCATTTGCATCCTTGACTTTCACGAGCGCAATCCCTGTGCTGTTCCTGTGCCCACGAGCTTCTGTATCTTCATCTGCTGCTCTGATCGGTCTCTGACCTTATATACACACAAGAGGCATGTTCACTCGCATGGAAGCCCCGCCCGTTTGGCCCCGCCCACACACACGAGGTGTGCACCCTCTTCCCGCCATTTACCCACTATGATGGACAGCTCACTCAAGGGACCCCTGCGCACTTCGGCGAGATTGCATAGTAACACACACATTGTCGCTGGAACTAGTTGAAGCTCAAATGCAGTGACTCATTCATCAGCCCAAAAACAATCGTGAGCGTTGGGAGGCTGGGCAGATGTGCCTTCTACCCAAATCTACCGTCGAAAATCAGCTGTGATGCTGGACAGAGGCCTTTGCATCCTTGACTTTCAAGAGCGCAATCCCTGTGCTGTTCCTGTGACCTCGAGCTTCTGTATCTTCAGCTGCTGCTCTGATCGGTCTCTGACATTATATACACACAAGAGGCATGTTCACTCGCATGGAAGCCCCGCCCGTTTGGCCCCGCCCACACACACACGGTGTGCACCCTCTTCCCGCCATTTACCCACTATGATGGACAGCTCACTCAAGGGACCCCTGCGCACTTCGGCGCGATTGCATAGTAACACACACATAGTCGCTGGAACTAGTTGAAGCTCAAATGCAGTGACTCATTCATCAGCCCAAAAACAATCGTGAGCGTTGGGAGGCTGGGCAGATGTGCCTTCTTCCCAAATCTACCGTCGAAAATCAGCTGTGATGCTGGACAGAGGCCTTTGCATCCTTGACTTTCAAGCGCGCAATCCCTGTGCTGTTCCTGTGACCTCGAGCTTCTGTATCTTCAGCTGCTGCTCTGATCGGTCTCTGACATTATATACACACAAGAGGCATGTTCACTCGCATGGAAGCCCCGCCCGTTTGGCCCCGCCCACACACACACGGTGTGCACCCTCTTCTCGCCATTTACCCACTATGATGGACAGCTCACTCAAGGGACCCCTGCGCCCTTCGGCGCGAATGCATAGTAACACACACCTGGTCGCTGTAGACAACTCTCTGGCACTTTAGGCAGCTGTAGTGTAGTAAAAGCACTATACATTTACCCAACGAGGTAGCACTTACTGATTATCCAGTAGAAAGTACTCCAGTTGAGTAGAGGTATGGCACAAAACGGTGGCGTCTTCTTGAATAAATATGAAGGGCAGGGTCCATTCTGGCACGATGGTCCTGGCACAAAAATTAAACCTCAACAGGAAGCACTTACAGATATCATTACAGCATGTGCCCTAGTTGAAGCTTAAATTCAGTGACTCATTCATCAGCCCAAAAACAATCGTGAGCGTCGTGGAGGCTGGGCAGGTGTGCCTTCTTCCCAAATATACCATCGAAAATCAGCTGTGATGCTGGACAGAGGCATTTGCATCCTTGACTTTCACGATCGCAATCCCTGTGCTGTTCCTGTGACCTCGAGCTTCTGTATCTTCATCTGCTGCTCTGATCGGTCTCTGACCTTTTATACACACAAGAGGCATGTTCACTCGCATGGAAGCCCCGCCCGTTTGGCCCCGCCCACACACACACGCGGTGTGCACCGTCTTCACGCCATTTACCCACTATGATGGACAGCTCACTCAAGGGACCCCTGCGCCCTTCGGCGCGAATGCATAGTAACACACACATGGTCGCTGTAGACAACTCTCTGGCACTTTAGGCAGCTGTAGTGTAGTAAAAGCACTATACATTTACCCAACGAGGTAGCACTTACTGATTATCCAGTAGAAAGTACTCCAGTTGAGTAGAGGTATGGCACAAAACGGTGGTGTCTTCTTGAATAAATATGAAGGGCAGGGTCCATTCTGCCACGATGGTCCTGGCACAAAAATTAAACCTCAACAGGAAGCACTTACAGATATCATTACAGCATGTGCCCTAGTTGAAGCTTAAATTCAGTGACTCATTCATCAGCCCAAAAACAATCGTGAGCGTCGTGGAGGCTGGGCAGGTGTGCCTTCTTCCCAAATATACCATCGAAAATCAGCTGTGATGCTGGACAGAGGCATTTGCATCCTTGACTTTCACGATCGCAATCCCTGTGCTGTTCCTGTGACCTCGAGCTTCTGTATCTTCATCTGCTGCTCTGATCGGTCTCTGACCTTTTATACACACAAGAGGCATGTTCACTCGCATGGAAGCCCCGCCCGTTTGGCCCCGCCCACACACACACGCGGTGTGCACCGTCTTCACGCCATTTACCCACTATGATGGACAGCTCACTCAAGGGACGCCTGCGCCCTTCGGCGCGAATGCATAGTAACACACACATGGTCGCTGTAGACAACTCTCTGGCACTTTAGGCAGCTGTAGTGTAGTAAAAGCACTATACATTTACCCAACGAGGTAGCACTTACTGATTATCCAGTAGAAAGTACTCCAGTTGAGTAGAGGTATGGCACAAAACGGTGGTGTCTTCTTGAATAAATATGAAGGGCAGGGTCCATTCTGGCACGATGGTCCTGGCACAAAAATTAAACCTCAACAGGAAGCACTTACAGATATCATTACAGCATGTGCCCTAGTTGAAGCTTAAATTCAGTGACTCATTCATCAGCCCAAAAACAATCGTGAGCGTCGTGGAGGCTGGGCAGGTGTGCCTTCTTCCCAAATATACCATCGAAAATCAGCTGTGATGCTGGACAGAGGCCTTTGCATCCTTGACTTTCACGAGCGCAATCCCTGTGCTGTTCCTGTGACCTCGAGCTTCTGTATCTTCATCTGCTGCTCTGATCGGTCTCTGACCTTATATACACACAAGAGGCATGTTCACTCGCATGGAAGCCCCGCCCGTTTGGCCCCGCCCACACACACGAGGTGTGCACCCTCTTCCCGCCATTTACCCACTATGATGGAGAGCTCACTCAAGGGACCCCTGCGCACTTCGGCGAGATTGCATAGTAACACACACATTGTCGCTGGAACTAGTTGAAGCTCAAATGCAGTGACTCATTCATCAGCCCAAAAACAATCGTGAGCGTTGGGAGGCTGGGCAGCTGTGCCTTCTTCCCAAATCTACCGTCAAAAATCAGCTGTGATGCTGGACAGAGGCCTTTGCATCCTTGACTTTCAAGAGCGCAATCCCTGTGCTGTTCCTGTGCCCACGAGCTTCTGTATCTTCATCTGCTGCTCTGATCGGTCTCTGACCTTATATACACACAAGAGGCATGTTCACTCGCATGGAAGCCCCGCCCGTTTGGCCCCGCCCACACACACGCGGTGTGCACCGTCTTCCCGCCATTTGCCCACTATGATGGACAGCTCACTCAAGGGACCCCTGCGCCCGTCGGCGCGAATGCATAGTAACACACACATTGTCGCTGGAACAAGTTGAAGCTTAAATTCAGTGACTCATTCATCAGCCCAAAAACAATCGTGAGCGTCGTGGAGGCTGGGCAGGTGTGCCTTCTTCCCAAATCTACCGTCGAAAATCAGCTGTGATGCTGGACAGAGGCCTTTGCATCCTTGACTTTCAAGAGCGCAATCCCTGTGCTGTTCCTGTGACCTCGAGCTTCTGTATCTTCAGCTGCTGCTCTGATCGGTCTCTGACCTTATATACACACAAGAGGCATGTTCACTCGCATGGAAGCCCCGCCCGTTTGGCCCCGCCCACACACACACGGTGTGCACCCTCTTCCCGCCATTTACCCACTATGATGGACAGCTCACTCAAGGGACCCCTGCGCACTTCGGCGCGATTGCATAGTAACACACACATAGTCGCTGGAACTAGTTGAAGCTCAAATGCAGTGACTCATTCATCAGCCCAAAAACAATCGTGAGCGTTGGGAGGCTGGGCAGATGTGCCTTCTTCCCAAATCTACCGTCGAAAATCAGCTGTGATGCTGGACAGAGGCCTTTGCATCCTTGACTTTCAAGAGCGCAATCCCTGTGCTGTTCCTGTGACCTCGAGCTTCTGTATCTTCAGCTGCTGCTCTGATCGGTCTCTGACATTATATACACACAAGAGGCATGTTCACTCGCATGGAAGCCCCGCCCGTTTGGCCCCGCCCACACACACACGGTGTGCACCCTCTTCCCGCCATTTACCCACTATGATGGACAGCTCACTCAAGGGACCCCTGCGCCCTTCGGCGCGAATGCATAGTAACACACACCTGGTCGCTGAAGACAACTCTCTGGCACTTTAGGCAGCTGTAGTGTAGTAAAAGCACTATACATTTACCCAACGAGGTAGCACTTACTGATTATCCAGCAGAAAGTACTCCAGTTGAGTAGAGGTATGGCACAAAACGGTGGCGTCTTCTTGAATAAATATGAAGGGCAGGGTCCATTCTGGCACGATGGTCCTGGCACAAAAATTAAACCTCAACAGGAAGCACTTACAGATATCATTACAGCATGTGCCCTAGTTGAAGCTTAAATTCAGTGACTCATTCATCAGCCCAAAAACAATCGTGAGCGTCGTGGAGGCTGGGCAGGTGTGCCTTCTTCCCAAATCTACCGTCGAAAATCAGCTGTGATGCTGGACAGAGGCATTTGCATCCTTGACTTTCACGAGCGCAATCCCTGTGCTGTTCCTGTGACCTCGAGCTTCTGTATCTTCAGCTGCTGCTCTGATCGGTCTCTGACCTTATATACACACAAGAGGCATGTTCACTCGCATGGAAGCCCCGCCCGTTTGGCCCCGCCCACACACACACGGTGTGCACCCTCTTCCCGCCATTTACCCACTATGATGGACAGCTCACTCAAGGGACCCCTGCGCACTTCGGCGCGATTGCATAGTAACACACACATAGTCGCTGGAACTAGTTGAAGCTCAAATGCAGTGACTCATTCATCAGCCCAAAAACAATCGTGAGCGTTGGGAGGCTGGGCAGATGTGCCTTCTTCCCAAATCTACCGTCGAAAATCAGCTGTGATGCTGGACAGAGGCCTTTGCATCCTTGACTTTCAAGAGCGCAATCCCTGTGCTGTTCCTGTGACCTCGAGCTTCTGTATCTTCAGCTGCTGCTCTGATCGGTCTCTGACATTATATACACACAAGAGGCATGTTCACTCGCATGGAAGCCCCGCCCGTTTGGCCCCGCCCACACACACACGCGGTGTGCACCGTCTTCACGCCATTTACCCACTATGATGGACAGCTCACTCAAGGGACCCCTGCGCACTTCGGCGAGATTGCATAGTAACACACACTTGGTCGCTGGAACTAGTTGAAGCTCAAATGCAGTGACACATTCATCAGCCCAAAAACAATCGTGAGCGTCGTGGAGGCTGGGCAGGTGTGCCTTCTTCCCAAATCTACCGTCGAAAATCAGCTGTGATGCTGGACAGAGGCCTTTGCATCCTTGACTTTCAAGAGCGCAATCCCTGTGTTGTTCCTGTGCCCACGAGCTTCTGTATCTTCATCTGCTGCTCTGATCGGTCTCTGACCTTTTATACACACAAGAGGCATGTTCACTCGCATGGAAGCCCCGCCCGTTTGGCCCCGCCCACACACACACGCGGTGTGCACCGTCTTCCCGCCATTTACCCACTATGATGGACAGCTCACTCAAGGGACCCCTGCGCCCTTCGGCGCGAATGCATAGTAACACACACCTGGTCGCTGTAGACAACTCTCTGGCACTTTAGGCAGCTGTAGTGTAGTAAAAGCACTATACATTTACCCAACGAGGTAGCACTTACTGATTATCCAGTAGAAAGTACTCCAGTTGAGTAGAGGTATGGCACAAAACGGTGGCGTCTTCTTGAATAAATATGAAGGGCAGGGTCCATTCTGGCACGATGGTCCTGGCACAAAAATTAAACCTCAACAGGAAGCACTTACAGATATCATTACAGCATGTGCCCTAGTTGAAGCTTAAATTCAGTGACTCATTCATCAGCCCAAAAACAATCGTGAGCGTCGTGAAGGCTGGGCAGGTGTGCCTTCTTCCCAAATCTACCGTCGAAAATCAGCTGTGATGCTGGACAGAGGCCTTTGCATCCTTGACTTTCAAGAGCGCAATCCATGTGCTGTTCCTGTGACCTCGAGCTTCTGTATCTTCAGCTGCTGCTCTGATCGGTCTCTGACCTTATATACACACAAGAGGCATGTTCACTCGCATGGAAGCCCCGCCCATTTGGCCCCGCCCACACACACACGGTGTGCACCCTCTTCCCGCCATTTACCCACTATGATGGACAGCTCACTCAAGGGACCCCTGCGCACTTCGGCGCGATTGCATAGTAACACACACATAGTCGCTGGAACTAGTTGAAGCTCAAATGCAGTGACTCATTCATCAGCCCAAAAACAATCGTGAGCGTTGGGAGGCTGGGCAGATGGGCCTTCTTCCCAAATATACCATCGAAAATCAGCTGTGATGCTGGACAGAGGCCTTTGCATCCTTGACTTTCAAGCGCGCAATCCCTGTGCTGTTCCTGTGACCACGAGCTTCTGTATCTTCATCTGCTGCTCTGATCGGTCTCTGACCTTATATACACACAAGAGGCATGTTCACTCGCATGGAAGCCCCGCCCGTTTGGCCCCGCCCACACACACGCGGTGTGCACCGTCTTCCCGCCATTTACACACTATGATGGACAGCTTACTCAAGGGACCCCTGCGCACTTCGGCGAGATTGCATAGTAACACACATTGTCGCTGGAACTAGTTGAAGCTCAAATGCAGTGACTCATTCATCAGCCCAAAAACAATCGTGAGCGTTGGGAGGCTGGGCAGCTGTGCCTTCTTCCCAAATCTACCGTCAAAAATCAGCTGTGATGCTGGACAGAGGCCTTTGCATCCTTGACTTTCAAGAGCGCAATCCCTGTGCTGTTCCTGTGACCACGAGCTTCTGTATCTTCAGCTGCTGCTCTGATCGGTCTCTGACCTTATATACACACAAGAGGCATGTTCACTCGCATGGAAGCCCCGCCCGTTTGGCCCCGCCCACACACACGCGGTGTGCACCGTCTTCCCGCCATTTACCCACTATGATGGACAGTTCACTCAAGGGACCCCTGCGCCCTTCGGCGCGAATGCATAGTAACACACACATAGTCGCTGGAACTAGTTGAAGCTCAAATGCAGTGACTCATTCATCAGCCCAAAAACAATCGTGAGCGTTGGGAGGCTGGGCAGCTGTGCCTTCTTCCCAAATCTACCGTCGAAAATCAGCTGTGATGCTGGACAGAGGCCTTTGCATCCTTGACTTTCAAGAGTGCAATCCCTGTGCTGTTTCTGTGCCCACGAGCTTCTGTATCTTCATCTGCTGCTCTGATCGGTCTCTGACCTTATATACACACAAGAGGCATGTTCACTCGCATGGAAGACCCGCCCGTTTGGCCCCGCCCACACACACGCGGTGTGCACCGTCTTCCCGCCATTTACCCACTATGATGGACAGTTCACTCAAGGGACCCCTGCTCACTTCGGCGCGATTGCATAGTAACACACACTTGGTCGCTGGAACTAGTTGAAGCTCAAATGCAGTGACTCATTCATCAGCCCAAAAACAATCGTGAGCGTCGTGGAGGCTGGGCAGGTGTGCCTTCTTCCCAAATCTACCGTCGAAAATCAGCTGTGATGCTGGACAGAGGCCTTTGCATCCTTGACTTTCAAGAGCGCAATCCCTGTGCTGTTCCTGTGACCTCGAGCTTCTGTATCTTCAGCTGCTGCTCTGATCGGTCTCTGACATTATATACACACAAGAGGCATGTTCACTCGCATGGAAGCCCCGCCCGTTTGGCCCCGCCCACACACACACGGTGTGCACCCTCTTCCCGCCATTTACCCACTATGATGGACAGCTCACTCAAGGGACCCCTGCGCACTTCGGCGCGATTGCATAGTAACACACACATAGTCGCTGGAACTAGTTGAAGCTCAAAAGCAGTGACTCATTCATCAGCCCAAAAACAATCGTGAGCGTTGGGAGGCTGGGCAGATGTGCCTTCTTCCCAAATATACCATCGAAAATCAGCTGTGATGCTGGACAGAGGCCTTTGCATCCTTGACTTTCAAGAGCGCAATCCCTGTGCTGTTCCTGTGCCCACGAGCTTCTGTATCTTCATCTGCTGCTCTGATCGGTCTCTGACCTTATATACACACAAGAGGCATGTTCACTCGCATGGAAGCCCCGCCCGTTTGGCCCCGCCCACACACACGCGGTGTGCACCGTCTTCCCGCCATTTACCCACTATGATGGACAGCTCACTCAAGGGACCCCTGCGCCCTTCGGCGCGAATGCATAGTAACACACACCTGGTCGCTGTAGACAACTCTCTGGCACTTTAGGCAGCTGTAGTGTAGTAAAAGCACTATACATTTACCCAACGAGGTAGCACTTACTGATTATCCAGTAGAAAGTACTCCAGTTGAGTAGAGGTATGGCACAAAACGGTGGCGTCTTCTTGAATAAATATGAAGGGCAGGGTCCATTCTGGCACGATGGTCCTGGCACAAAAATTAAACCTCAACAGGAAGCACTTACAGATATCATTACAGCATGTGCCCTAGTTGAAGCTTAAATTCAGTGACTCATTCATCAGCCCAAAAACAATCGTGAGCGTCGTGGAGGCTGGGCAGGTGTGCCTTCTTCCCAAATATACCATCGAAAATCAGCTGTGATGCTGGACAGAGGCATTTGCATCCTTGACTTTCACGATCGCAATCCCTGTGCTGTTCCTGTGACCTCGAGCTTCTGTATCTTCATCTGCTGCTCTGATCGGTCTCTGACCTTTTATACACACAAGAGGCATGTTCACTCGCATGGAAGCCCCGCCCGTTTGGCCCCGCCCACACACACACGCGGTGTGCACCGTCTTCACGCCATTTACCCACTATGATGGACAGCTCACTCAAGGGACCCCTGCGCCCTTCGGCGCGAATGCATAGTAACACACACATGGTCGCTGTAGACAACTCTCTGGCACTTTAGGCAGCTGTAGTGTAGTAAAAGCACTATACATTTACCCAACGAGGTAGCACTTACTGATTATCCAGTAGAAAGTACTCCAGTTGAGTAGAGGTATGGCACAAAACGGTGGTGTCTTCTTGAATAAATATGAAGGGCAGGGTCCATTCTGGCACGATGGTCCTGGCACAAAAATTAAACCTCAACAGGAAGCACTTACAGATATCATTACAGCATGTGCCCTAGTTGAAGCTTAAATTCAGTGACTCATTCATCAGCCCAAAAACAATCGTGAGCGTCGTGGAGGCTGGGCAGGTGTGCCTTCTTCCCAAATATACCATCGAAAATCAGCTGTGATGCTGGACAGAGGCATTTGCATCCTTGACTTTCACGATCGCAATCCCTGTGCTGTTCCTGTGACCTCGAGCTTCTGTATCTTCATCTGCTGCTCTGATCGGTCTCTGACCTTTTATACACACAAGAGGCATGTTCACTCGCATGGAAGCCCCGCCCGTTTGGCCCCGCCCACACACACACGCGGTGTGCACCGTCTTCACGCCATTTACCCACTATGATGGACAGCTCACTCAAGGGACGCCTGTGCCCTTCGGCGCGAATGCATAGTAACACACACATGGTCGCTGTAGACAACTCTCTGGCACTTTAGGCAGCTGTAGTGTAGTAAAAGCACTATACATTTACCCAACGAGGTAGCACTTACTGATTATCCAGTAGAAAGTACTCCAGTTGAGTAGAGGTATGGCACAAAACGGTGGTGTCTTCTTGAATAAATATGAAGGGCAGGGTCCATTCTGGCACGATGGTCCTGGCACAAAAATTAAACCTCAACAGGAAGCACTTACAGATATCATTATAGCATGTGCCCTAGTTGAAGCTTAAATTCAGTGACTCATTCATCAGCCCAAAAACAATCGTGAGCGTCGTGGAGGCTGGGCAGGTGTGCCTTCTTCCCAAATATACCATCGAAAATCAGCTGTGATGCTGGACAGAGGCCTTTGCATCCTTGACTTTCAAGAGCGCAATCCCTGTGCTGTTCCTGTGACCTCGAGCTTCTGTATCTTCATCTGCTGCTCTGATCGGTCTCTGACCTTATATACACACAAGAGGCATGTTCACTCGCATGGAAGCCCCGCCCGTTTGGCCCCGCCCACACACACGAGGTGTGCACCCTCTTCCCGCCATTTACCCACTATGATGGACAGCTCACTCAAGGGACCCCTGCGCACTTCGGCGAGATTGCATAGTAACACACACATTGTCGCTGGAACTAGTTGAAGCTCAAATGCAGTGACTCATTCATCAGCCCAAAAACAATCGTGAGCGTTGGGAGGCTGGGCAGCTGTGCCTTCTTCCCAAATCTACCGTCAAAAATCAGCTGTGATGCTGGACAGAGGCCTTTGCATCCTTGACTTTCAAGAGCGCAATCCCTGTGCTGTTCCTGTGCCCACGAGCTTCTGTATCTTCATCTGCTGCTCTGATCGGTCTCTGACCTTATATACACACAAGAGGCATGTTCACTCGCATGGAAGCCCCGCCCGTTTGGCCCCGCCCACACACACGCGGTGTGCACCGTCTTCCCGCCATTTGCCCACTATGATGGACAGCTCACTCAAGGGACCCCTGCGCCCGTCGGCGCGAATGCATAGTAACACACACATTGTCGCTGGAACAAGTTGAAGCTTAAATTCAGTGACTCATTCATCAGCCCAAAAACAATCGTGAGCGTCGTGGAGGCTGGGCAGGCGTGCCTTCTTCCCAAATCTACCGTCGAAAATCAGCTGTGATGCTGGACAGAGGCATTTGCATCCTTGACTTTCACGAGCGCAATCCCTGTGCTGTTCCTGTGACCTCGAGCTTCTGTATCTTCAGCTGCTGCTCTGATCGGTCTCTGACCTTATATACACACAAGAGGCATGTTCACTCGCATGGAAGCCCCGCCCGTTTGGCCCCGCCCACACACACACGGTGTGCACCCTCTTCCCGCCATTTACCCACTATGATGGACAGCTCACTCAAGGGACCCCTGCGCCCTTCGGCGCGAATGCATAGTAACACACACATTGTCGCTGGAACAAGTTGAAGCTTAAATTCAGTGACTCATTCATCAGCCCAAAAACAATCGTGAGCGTCGTGGAGGCTGGGCAGGTGTGCCTTCTTCCCAAATCTACCGTCGAAAATCAGCTGTGATGCTGGACAGAGGCCTTTGCATCCTTGACTTTCAAGAGCGCAATCCCTGTGCTGTTCCTGTGACCTCGAGCTTCTGTATCTTCAGCTGCTGCTCTGATCGGTCTCTGACCTTATATACACACAAGAGGCATGTTCACTCGCATGGAAGCCCCGCCCGTTTGGCCCCGCCCACACACACGCGGTGTGCACCGTCTTCCCGCCATTTACCCACTATGATGGACAGCTCACTCAAGGGACCCCTGCGCCCTTCGGCGCGAATGCATAGTAACACACACCTGGTCGCTGTAGACAACTCTCTGGCACTTTAGGCAGCTGTAGTGTAGTAAAAGCACTATACATTTACCCAACGAGGTAGCACTTACTGATTATCCAGTAGAAAGTACTCCAGTTGAGTAGAGGTATGGCACAAAACGGTGGCGTCTTCTTGAATAAATATGAAGGGCAGGGTCCATTCTGGCACGATGGTCCTGGCACAAAAATTAAACCTCAACAGGAAGCACTTACAGATATCATTACAGCATGTGCCCTAGTTGAAGCTTAAATTCAGTGACTCATTCATCAGCCCAAAAACAATCGTGAGCGTCGTGGAGGCTGGGCAGGTGTGCCTTCTTCCCAAATATACCATCGAAAATCAGCTGTGATGCTGGACAGAGGCCTTTGCATCCTTGACTTTCAAGAGCGCAATCCCTGTGCTGTTCCTGTGACCTCGAGCTTCTGTATCTTCATCTGCTGCTCTGATCGGTCTCTGACCTTTTATACACACAAGAGGCATGTTCACTCGCATGGAAGCCCCGCCCGTTTGGCCCCGCCCACACACACACGCGGTGTGCACCGTCTTCACGCCATTTACCCACTATGATGGACAGCTCACTCAAGGGACGCCTTCGGTGCGAATGCATAGTAACACACACATGGTCGCTGTAGACAACTCTCTGGCACTTTAGGCAGCTGTAGTGTAGTAAAAGCACTATACATTTACCCAACGAGGTAGCACTTACTGATTATCCAGTAGAAAGTACTCCAGTTGAGTAGAGGTATGGCACAAAACGGTGGCGTCTTCTTGAATAAATATGAAGGGCAGGGTCCATTCTGGCACGATGGTCCTGGCACAAAAATTAAACCTCAACAGGAAGCACTTACAGATATCATTACAGCATGTGCCCTAGTTGAAGCTTAAATTCAGTGACTCATTCATCAGCCCAAAAACAATCGTGAGCGTCGTGGAGGCTGGGCAGGTGTGCCTTCTTCCCAAATATACCATCGAAAATCAGCTGTGATGCTGGACAGAGGCCTTTGCATCCTTGACTTTCACGAGCGCAATCCCTGAGCTGTTCCTGTGACCTCGAGCTTCTGTATCTTCATCTGCTGCTCTGATCGGTCTCTGACCTTATATACACACAAGAGGCATGTTCACTCGCATGGAAGCCCCGCCCGTTTGGCCCCGCCCACACACACGAGGTGTGCACCCTCTTCCCGCCATTTACCCACTATGATGGACAGCTCACTCAAGGGACCCCTGCGCACTTCGGCGAGATTGCATAGTAACACACACATTGTCGCTGGAACTAGTTGAAGCTCAAATGCAGTGACTCATTCATCAGCCCAAAAACAATCGTGAGAGTTGGGAGGCTGGGCAGCTGTGCCTTCTTCCCAAATCTACCGTCGAAAATCAGCTGTGATGCTGGACAGAGGCCTTTGCATCCTTGACTTTCAAGAGCGCAATCCCTGTGTTGTTCCTGTGCCCACGAGCTTCTGTATCTTCATCTGCTGCTCTGATCGGTCTCTGACCTTTTATACACACAAGAGGCATGTTCACTCGCATGGAAGCCCCGCCCGTTTGGCCCCGCCCACACACACACGCGGTGTGCACCGTCTTCCCGCCATTTACCCACTATGATGGACAGCTCACTCAAGGGACCCCTGCGCCCTTCGGCGCGAATGCATAGTAACACACACCTGGTCGCTGTAGACAACTCTCTGGCACTTTAGGCAGCTGTAGTGTAGTAAAAGCACTATACATTTACCCAACGAGGTAGCACTTACTGATTATCCAGTAGAAAGTACTCCAGTTGAGTAGAGGTATGGCACAAAACGGTGGCGTCTTCTTGAATAAATATGAAGGGCAGGGTCCATTCTGGCACGATGGTCCTGGCACAAAAATTAAACCTCAACAGGAAGCACTTACAGATATCATTACAGCATGTGCCCTAGTTGAAGCTTAAATTCAGTGACTCATTCATCAGCCCAAAAACAATCGTGAGCGTCGTGGAGGCTGGGCAGGTGTGCCTTCTTCCCAAATCTACCGTCGAAAATCAGCTGTGATGCTGGACAGAGGCATTTGCATCCTTGACTTTCACGAGCGCAATCCCTGTGCTGTTCCTGTGACCTCGAGCTTCTGTATCTTCAGCTGCTGCTCTGATCGGTCTCTGACCTTATATACACACAAGAGGCATGTTCACTCGCATGGAAGCCCCGCCCGTTTGGCCCCGCCCACACACACACGGTGTGCACCCTCTTCCCGCCATTTACCCACTATGATGGACAGCTCACTCAAGGGACCCCTGCGCCCTTCGGCGCGAATGCATAGTAACACACACCTGGTCGCTGAAGACAACTCTCTGGCACTTTAGGCAGCTGTAGTGTAGTAAAAGCACTATACATTTACCCAACGAGGTAGCACTTACTGATTATCCAGCAGAAAGTACTCCAGTTGAGTAGAGGTATGGCACAAAACGGTGGCGTCTTCTTGAATAAATATGAAGGGCAGGGTCCATTCTGGCACGATGGTCCTGGCACAAAAATTAAACCTCAACAGGAAGCACTTACAGATATCATTACAGCATGTGCCCTAGTTGAAGCTTAAATTCAGTGACTCATTCATCAGCCCAAAAACAATCGTGAGCGTCGTGGAGGCTGGGCAGGTGTGCCTTCTTCCCAAATCTACCGTCGAAAATCAGCTGTGATGCTGGACAGAGGCATTTGCATCCTTGACTTTCACGAGCGCAATCCCTGTGCTGTTCCTGTGACCTCGAGCTTCTGTATCTTCAGCTGCTGCTCTGATCGGTCTCTGACCTTATATACACACAAGAGGCATGTTCACTCGCATGGAAGCCCCGCCCGTTTGGCCCCGCCCACACACACACGGTGTGCACCCTCTTCCCGCCATTTACCCACTATGATGGACAGCTCACTCAAGGGACCCCTGCGCACTTCGGCGCGATTGCATAGTAACACACACATAGTCGCTGGAACTAGTTGAAGCTCAAATGCAGTGACTCATTCATCAGCCCAAAAACAATCGTGAGCGTTGGGAGGCTGGGCAGATGTGCCTTCTTCCCAAATCTACCGTCGAAAATCAGCTGTGATGCTGGACAGAGGCCTTTGCATCCTTGACTTTCAAGAGCGCAATCCCTGTGCTGTTCCTGTGACCTCGAGCTTCTGTATCTTCAGCTGCTGCTCTGATCGGTCTCTGACATTATATACACACAAGAGGCATGTTCACTCGCATGGAAGCCCCGCCCGTTTGGCCCCGCCCACACACACACGGTGTGCACCCTCTTCCCGCCATTTACCCACTATGATGGACAGCTCACTCAAGGGACCCCTGCGCCCTTCGGCGCGAATGCATAGTAACACACACCTGGTCGCTGAAGACAACTCTCTGGCACTTTAGGCAGCTGTAGTGTAGTAAAAGCACTATACATTTACCCAACGAGGTAGCACTTACTGATTATCCAGCAGAAAGTACTCCAGTTGAGTAGAGGTATGGCACAAAACGGTGGCGTCTTCTTGAATAAATATGAAGGGCAGGGTCCATTCTGGCACGATGGTCCTGGCACAAAAATTAAACCTCAACAGGAAGCACTTACAGATATCATTACAGCATGTGCCCTAGTTGAAGCTTAAATTCAGTGACTCATTCATCAGCCCAAAAACAATCGTGAGCGTCGTGGAGGCTGGGCAGGTGTGCCTTCTTCCCAAATATACCATCGAAAATCAGCTGTGATGCTGGACAGAGGCATTTGCATCCTTGACTTTCACGAGCGCAATCCCTGTGCTGTTCCTGTGCCCACGAGCTTCTGTATCTTCATCTGCTGCTCTGATCGGTCTCTGACCTTATATACACACAAGAGGCATGTTCACTCGCATGGAAGCCCCGCCCGTTTGGCCCCGCCCACACACACGAGGTGTGCACCCTCTTCCCGCCATTTACCCACTATGATGGACAGCTCACTCAAGGGACCCCTGCGCACTTCGGCGAGATTGCATAGTAACACACACATTGTCGCTGGAACTAGTTGAAGCTCAAATGCAGTGACTCATTCATCAGCCCAAAAACAATCGTGAGCGTTGGGAGGCTGGGCAGATGTGCCTTCTTCCCAAATCTACCGTCGAAAATCAGCTGTGATGCTGGACAGAGGCCTTTGCATCCTTGACTTTCAAGAGCGCAATCCCTGTGCTGTTCCTGTGACCTCGAGCTTCTGTATCTTCAGCTGCTGCTCTGATCGGTCTCTGACATTATATACACACAAGAGGCATGTTCACTCGCATGGAAGCCCCGCCCGTTTGGCCCCGCCCACACACACACGGTGTGCACCCTCTTCCCGCCATTTACCCACTATGATGGACAGCTCACTCAAGGGACCCCTGCGCACTTCGGCGCGATTGCATAGTAACACACACATAGTCGCTGGAACTAGTTGAAGCTCAAATGCAGTGACTCATTCATCAGCCCAAAAACAATCGTGAGCGTTGGGAGGCTGGGCAGATGTGCCTTCTTCCCAAATCTACCGTCGAAAATCAGCTGTGATGCTGGACAGAGGCCTTTGCATCCTTGACTTTCAAGAGCGCAATCCCTGTGCTGTTCCTGTGACCTCGAGCTTCTGTATCTTCAGCTGCTGCTCTGATCGGTCTCTGACATTATATACACACAAGAGGCATGTTCACTCGCATGGAAGCCCCGCCCGTTTGGCCCCGCCCACACACACACGGTGTGCACCCTCTTCTCGCCATTTACCCACTATGATGGACAGCTCACTCAAGGGACCCCTGCGCCCTTCGGCGCGAATGCATAGTAACACACACCTGGTCGCTGTAGACAACTCTCTGGCACTTTAGGCAGCTGTAGTGTAGTAAAAGCACTATACATTTACCCAACGAGGTAGCACTTACTGATTATCCAGTAGAAAGTACTCCAGTTGAGTAGAGGTATGGCACAAAACGGTGGCGTCTTCTTGAATAAATATGAAGGGCAGGGTCCATTCTGGCACGATGGTCCTGGCACAAAAATTAAACCTCAACAGGAAGCACTTACAGATATCATTACAGCATGTGCCCTAGTTGAAGCTTAAATTCAGTGACTCATTCATCAGCCCAAAAACAATCGTGAGCGTCGTGGAGGCTGGGCAGGTGTGCCTTCTTCCCAAATATACCATCGAAAATCAGCTGTGATGCTGGACAGAGGCATTTGCATCCTTGACTTTCACGATCGCAATCCCTGTGCTGTTCCTGTGACCTCGAGCTTCTGTATCTTCATCTGCTGCTCTGATCGGTCTCTGACCTTTTATACACACAAGAGGCATGTTCACTCGCATGGAAGCCCCGCCCGTTTGGCCCCGCCCACACACACACGCGGTGTGCACCGTCTTCACGCCATTTACCCACTATGATGGACAGCTCACTCAAGGGACCCCTGCGCCCTTCGGCGCGAATGCATAGTAACACACACATGGTCGCTGTAGACAACTCTCTGGCACTTTAGGCAGCTGTAGTGTAGTAAAAGCACTATACATTTACCCAACGAGGTAGCACTTACTGATTATCCAGTAGAAAGTACTCCAGTTGAGTAGAGGTATGGCACAAAACGGTGGTGTCTTCTTGAATAAATATGAAGGGCAGGGTCCATTCTGCCACGATGGTCCTGGCACAAAAATTAAACCTCAACAGGAAGCACTTACAGATATCATTACAGCATGTGCCCTAGTTGAAGCTTAAATTCAGTGACTCATTCATCAGCCCAAAAACAATCGTGAGCGTCGTGGAGGCTGGGCAGGTGTGCCTTCTTCCCAAATATACCATCGAAAATCAGCTGTGATGCTGGACAGAGGCATTTGCATCCTTGACTTTCACGATCGCAATCCCTGTGCTGTTCCTGTGACCTCGAGCTTCTGTATCTTCATCTGCTGCTCTGATCGGTCTCTGACCTTTTATACACACAAGAGGCATGTTCACTCGCATGGAAGCCCCGCCCGTTTGGCCCCGCCCACACACACACGCGGTGTGCACCGTCTTCACGCCATTTACCCACTATGATGGACAGCTCACTCAAGGGACGCCTGCGCCCTTCGGCGCGAATGCATAGTAACACACACATGGTCGCTGTAGACAACTCTCTGGCACTTTAGGCAGCTGTAGTGTAGTAAAAGCACTATACATTTACCCAACGAGGTAGCACTTACTGATTATCCAGTAGAAAGTACTCCAGTTGAGTAGAGGTATGGCACAAAACGGTGGTGTCTTCTTGAATAAATATGAAGGGCAGGGTCCATTCTGGCACGATGGTCCTGGCACAAAAATTAAACCTCAACAGGAAGCACTTACAGATATCATTACAGCATGTGCCCTAGTTGAAGCTTAAATTCAGTGACTCATTCATCAGCCCAAAAACAATCGTGAGCGTCGTGGAGGCTGGGCAGGTGTGCCTTCTTCCCAAATATACCATCGAAAATCAGCTGTGATGCTGGACAGAGGCCTTTGCATCCTTGACTTTCACGAGCGCAATCCCTGTGCTGTTCCTGTGACCTCGAGCTTCTGTATCTTCATCTGCTGCTCTGATCGGTCTCTGACCTTATATACACACAAGAGGCATGTTCACTCGCATGGAAGCCCCGCCCGTTTGGCCCCGCCCACACACACGAGGTGTGCACCCTCTTCCCGCCATTTACCCACTATGATGGACAGCTCACTCAAGGGACCCCTGCGCACTTCGGCGAGATTGCATAGTAACACACACATTGTCGCTGGAACTAGTTGAAGCTCAAATGCAGTGACTCATTCATCAGCCCAAAAACAATCGTGAGCGTTGGGAGGCTGGGCAGCTGTGCCTTCTTCCCAAATCTACCGTCAAAAATCAGCTGTGATGCTGGACAGAGGCCTTTGCATCCTTGACTTTCAAGAGCGCAATCCCTGTGCTGTTCCTGTGCCCACGAGCTTCTGTATCTTCATCTGCTGCTCTGATCGGTCTCTGACCTTATATACACACAAGAGGCATGTTCACTCGCATGGAAGCCCCGCCCGTTTGGCCCCGCCCACACACACGCGGTGTGCACCGTCTTCCCGCCATTTGCCCACTATGATGGACAGCTCACTCAAGGGACCCCTGCGCCCGTCGGCGCGAATGCATAGTAACACACACATTGTCGCTGGAACAAGTTGAAGCTTAAATTCAGTGACTCATTCATCAGCCCAAAAACAATCGTGAGCGTCGTGGAGGCTGGGCAGGTGTGCCTTCTTCCCAAATCTACCGTCGAAAATCAGCTGTGATGCTGGACAGAGGCCTTTGCATCCTTGACTTTCAAGAGCGCAATCCCTGTGCTGTTCCTGTGACCTCGAGCTTCTGTATCTTCAGCTGCTGCTCTGATCGGTCTCTGACCTTATATACACACAAGAGGCATGTTCACTCGCATGGAAGCCCCGCCCGTTTGGCCCCGCCCACACACACACGGTGTGCACCCTCTTCCCGCCATTTACCCACTATGATGGACAGCTCACTCAAGGGACCCCTGCGCACTTCGGCGCGATTGCATAGTAACACACACATAGTCGCTGGAACTAGTTGAAGCTCAAATGCAGTGACTCATTCATCAGCCCAAAAACAATCGTGAGCGTTGGGAGGCTGGGCAGATGTGCCTTCTTCCCAAATCTACCGTCGAAAATCAGCTGTGATGCTGGACAGAGGCCTTTGCATCCTTGACTTTCAAGAGCGCAATCCCTGTGCTGTTCCTGTGACCTCGAGCTTCTGTATCTTCAGCTGCTGCTCTGATCGGTCTCTGACATTATATACACACAAGAGGCATGTTCACTCGCATGGAAGCCCCGCCCGTTTGGCCCCGCCCACACACACACGGTGTGCACCCTCTTCCCGCCATTTACCCACTATGATGGACAGCTCACTCAAGGGACCCCTGCGCCCTTCGGCGCGAATGCATAGTAACACACACCTGGTCGCTGAAGACAACTCTCTGGCACTTTAGGCAGCTGTAGTGTAGTAAAAGCACTATACATTTACCCAACGAGGTAGCACTTACTGATTATCCAGCAGAAAGTACTCCAGTTGAGTAGAGGTATGGCACAAAACGGTGGCGTCTTCTTGAATAAATATGAAGGGCAGGGTCCATTCTGGCACGATGGTCCTGGCACAAAAATTAAACCTCAACAGGAAGCACTTACAGATATCATTACAGCATGTGCCCTAGTTGAAGCTTAAATTCAGTGACTCATTCATCAGCCCAAAAACAATCGTGAGCGTCGTGGAGGCTGGGCAGGTGTGCCTTCTTCCCAAATCTACCGTCGAAAATCAGCTGTGATGCTGGACAGAGGCATTTGCATCCTTGACTTTCACGAGCGCAATCCCTGTGCTGTTCCTGTGACCTCGAGCTTCTGTATCTTCAGCTGCTGCTCTGATCGGTCTCTGACCTTATATACACACAAGAGGCATGTTCACTCGCATGGAAGCCCCGCCCGTTTGGCCCCGCCCACACACACACGGTGTGCACCCTCTTCCCGCCATTTACCCACTATGATGGACAGCTCACTCAAGGGACCCCTGCGCACTTCGGCGCGATTGCATAGTAACACACACATAGTCGCTGGAACTAGTTGAAGCTCAAATGCAGTGACTCATTCATCAGCCCAAAAACAATCGTGAGCGTTGGGAGGCTGGGCAGATGTGCCTTCTTCCCAAATCTACCGTCGAAAATCAGCTGTGATGCTGGACAGAGGCCTTTGCATCCTTGACTTTCAAGAGCGCAATCCCTGTGCTGTTCCTGTGACCTCGAGCTTCTGTATCTTCAGCTGCTGCTCTGATCGGTCTCTGACATTATATACACACAAGAGGCATGTTCACTCGCATGGAAGCCCCGCCCGTTTGGCCCCGCCCACACACACACGGTGTGCACCCTCTTCCCGCCATTTACCCACTATGATGGACAGCTCACTCAAGGGACCCCTGCGCCCTTCGGCGCGAATGCATAGTAACACACACCTGGTCGCTGAAGACAACTCTCTGGCACTTTAGGCAGCTGTAGTGTAGTAAAAGCACTATACATTTACCCAACGAGGTAGCACTTACTGATTATCCAGCAGAAAGTACTCCAGTTGAGTAGAGGTATGGCACAAAACGGTGGCGTCTTCTTGAATAAATATGAAGGGCAGGGTCCATTCTGGCACGATGGTCCTGGCACAAAAATTAAACCTCAACAGGAAGCACTTACAGATATCATTACAGCATGTGCCCTAGTTGAAGCTTAAATTCAGTGACTCATTCATCAGCCCAAAAACAATCGTGAGCGTCGTGGAGGCTGGGCAGGTGTGCCTTCTTCCCAAATATACCATCGAAAATCAGCTGTGATGCTGGACAGAGGCATTTGCATCCTTGACTTTCACGAGCGCAATCCCTGTGCTGTTCCTGTGCCCACGAGCTTCTGTATCTTCATCTGCTGCTCTGATCGGTCTCTGACCTTATATACACACAAGAGGCATGTTCACTCGCATGGAAGCCCCGCCCGTTTGGCCCCGCCCACACACACGAGGTGTGCACCCTCTTCCCGCCATTTACCCACTATGATGGACAGCTCACTCAAGGGACCCCTGCGCACTTCGGCGAGATTGCATAGTAACACACACATTGTCGCTGGAACTAGTTGAAGCTCAAATGCAGTGACTCATTCATCAGCCCAAAAACAATCGTGAGCGTCGTGGAGGCTGGGCAGGTGTGCCTTCTTCCCAAATCTACCGTCGAAAATCAGCTGTGATGCTGGACAGAGGCCTTTGCATCCTTGACTTTCAAGAGCGCAATCCCTGTGCTGTTCCTGTGACCTCGAGCTTCTGTATCTTCAGCTGCTGCTCTGATCGGTCTCTGACCTTATATACACACAAGAGGCATGTTCACTCGCATGGAAGCCCCGCCCGTTTGGCCCCGCCCACACACACACGGTGTGCACCCTCTTCCCGCCATTTACCCACTATGATGGACAGCTCACTCAAGGGACCCCTGCGCACTTCGGCGCGATTGCATAGTAACACACACATAGTCGCTGGAACTAGTTGAAGCTCAAATGCAGTGACTCATTCATCAGCCCAAAAACAATCGTGAGCGTTGGGAGGCTGGGCAGATGTGCCTTCTTCCCAAATCTACCGTCGAAAATCAGCTGTGATGCTGGACAGAGGCCTTTGCATCCTTGACTTTCAAGAGCGCAATCCCTGTGCTGTTCCTGTGACCTCGAGCTTCTGTATCTTCAGCTGCTGCTCTGATCGGTCTCTGACATTATATACACACAAGAGCCATGTTCACTCGCATGGAAGCCCCGCCCGTTTGGCCCCGCCCACACACACACGGTGTGCACCCTCTTCTCGCCATTTACCCACTATGATGGACAGCTCACTCAAGGGACCCCTGCGCCCTTCGGCGCGAATGCATAGTAACACACACCTGGTCGCTGTAGACAACTCTCTGGCACTTTAGGCAGCTGTAGTGTAGTAAAAGCACTATACATTTACCCAACGAGGTAGCACTTACTGATTATCCAGTAGAAAGTACTCCAGTTGAGTAGAGGTATGGCACAAAACGGTGGCGTCTTCTTGAATAAATATGAAGGGCAGGGTCCATTCTGGCACGATGGTCCTGGCACAAAAATTAAACCTCAACAGGAAGCACTTACAGATATCATTACAGCATGTGCCCTAGTTGAAGCTTAAATTCAGTGACTCATTCATCAGCCCAAAAACAATCGTGAGCGTCGTGGAGGCTGGGCAGGTGTGCCTTCTTCCCAAATATACCATCGAAAATCAGCTGTGATGCTGGACAGAGGCATTTGCATCCTTGACTTTCACGATCGCAATCCCTGTGCTGTTCCTGTGACCTCGAGCTTCTGTATCTTCATCTGCTGCTCTGATCGGTCTCTGACCTTTTATACACACAAGAGGCATGTTCACTCGCATGGAAGCCCCGCCCGTTTGGCCCCGCCCACACACACACGCGGTGTGCACCGTCTTCACGCCATTTACCCACTATGATGGACAGCTCACTCAAGGGACCCCTGCGCCCTTCGGCGCGAATGCATAGTAACACACACATGGTCGCTGTAGACAACTCTCTGGCACTTTAGGCAGCTGTAGTGTAGTAAAAGCACTATACATTTACCCAACGAGGTAGCACTTACTGATTATCCAGTAGAAAGTACTCCAGTTGAGTAGAGGTATGGCACAAAACGGTGGTGTCTTCTTGAATAAATATGAAGGGCAGGGTCCATTCTGGCACGATGGTCCTGGCACAAAAATTAAACCTCAACAGGAAGCACTTACAGATATCATTACAGCATGTGCCCTAGTTGAAGCTTAAATTCAGTGACTCATTCATCAGCCCAAAAACAATCGTGAGCGTCGTGGAGGCTGGGCAGGTGTGCCTTCTTCCCAAATATACCATCGAAAATCAGCTGTGATGCTGGACAGAGGCATTTGCATCCTTGACTTTCACGATCGCAATCCCTGTGCTGTTCCTGTGACCTCGAGCTTCTGTATCTTCATCTGCTGCTCTGATCGGTCTCTGACCTTTTATACACACAAGAGGCATGTTCACTCGCATGGAAGCCCCGCCCGTTTGGCCCCGCCCACACACACACGCGGTGTGCACCGTCTTCACGCCATTTACCCACTATGATGGACAGCTCACTCAAGGGACGCCTGTGCCCTTCGGCGCGAATGCATAGTAACACACACATGGTCGCTGTAGACAACTCTCTGGCACTTTAGGCAGCTGTAGTGTAGTAAAAGCACTATACATTTACCCAACGAGGTAGCACTTACTGATTATCCAGTAGAAAGTACTCCAGTTGAGTAGAGGTATGGCACAAAACGGTGGTGTCTTCTTGAATAAATATGAAGGGCAGGGTCCATTCTGGCACGATGGTCCTGGCACAAAAATTAAACCTCAACAGGAAGCACTTACAGATATCATTACAGCATGTGCCCTAGTTGAAGCTTAAATTCAGTGACTCATTCATCAGCCCAAAAACAATCGTGAGCGTCGTGGAGGCTGGGCAGGTGTGCCTTCTTCCCAAATATACCATCGAAAATCAGCTGTGATGCTGGACAGAGGCCTTTGCATCCTTGACTTTCAAGAGCGCAATCCCTGTGCTGTTCCTGTGACCTCGAGCTTCTGTATCTTCATCTGCTGCTCTGATCGGTCTCTGACCTTATATACACACAAGAGGCATGTTCACTCGCATGGAAGCCCCGCCCGTTTGGCCCCGCCCACACACACGAGGTGTGCACCCTCTTCCCGCCATTTACCCACTATGATGGACAGCTCACTCAAGGGACCCCTGCGCACTTCGGCGAGATTGCATAGTAACACACACATTGTCGCTGGAACTAGTTGAAGCTCAAATGCAGTGACTCATTCATCAGCCCAAAAACAATCGTGAGCGTTGGGAGGCTGGGCAGCTGTGCCTTCTTCCCAAATCTACCGTCAAAAATCAGCTGTGATGCTGGACAGAGGCCTTTGCATCCTTGACTTTCAAGAGCGCAATCCCTGTGCTGTTCCTGTGCCCACGAGCTTCTGTATCTTCATCTGCTGCTCTGATCGGTCTCTGACCTTATATACACACAAGAGGCATGTTCACTCGCATGGAAGCCCCGCCCGTTTGGCCCCGCCCACACACACGCGGTGTGCACCGTCTTCCCGCCATTTGCCCACTATGATGGACAGCTCACTCAAGGGACCCCTGCGCCCGTCGGCGCGAATGCATAGTAACACACACATTGTCGCTGGAACAAGTTGAAGCTTAAATTCAGTGACTCATTCATCAGCCCAAAAACAATCGTGAGCGTCGTGGAGGCTGGGCAGGCGTGCCTTCTTCCCAAATCTACCGTCGAAAATCAGCTGTGATGCTGGACAGAGGCATTTGCATCCTTGACTTTCACGAGCGCAATCCCTGTGCTGTTCCTGTGACCTCGAGCTTCTGTATCTTCAGCTGCTGCTCTGATCGGTCTCTGACCTTATATACACACAAGAGGCATGTTCACTCGCATGGAAGCCCCGCCCGTTTGGCCCCGCCCACACACACACGGTGTGCACCCTCTTCCCGCCATTTACCCACTATGATGGACAGCTCACTCAAGGGACCCCTGCGCCCTTCGGCGCGAATGCATAGTAACACACACATTGTCGCTGGAACAAGTTGAAGCTTAAATTCAGTGACTCATTCATCAGCCCAAAAACAATCGTGAGCGTCGTGGAGGCTGGGCAGGTGTGCCTTCTTCCCAAATCTACCGTCGAAAATCAGCTGTGATGCTGGACAGAGGCCTTTGCATCCTTGACTTTCAAGAGCGCAATCCCTGTGCTGTTCCTGTGACCTCGAGCTTCTGTATCTTCAGCTGCTGCTCTGATCGGTCTCTGACCTTATATACACACAAGAGGCATGTTCACTCGCATGGAAGCCCCGCCCGTTTGGCCCCGCCCACACACACGCGGTGTGCACCGTCTTCCCGCCATTTACCCACTATGATGGACAGCTCACTCAAGGGACCCCTGCGCCCTTCGGCGCGAATGCATAGTAACACACACCTGGTCGCTGTAGACAACTCTCTGGCACTTTAGGCAGCTGTAGTGTAGTAAAAGCACTATACATTTACCCAACGAGGTAGCACTTACTGATTATCCAGTAGAAAGTACTCCAGTTGAGTAGAGGTATGGCACAAAACGGTGGCGTCTTCTTGAATAAATATGAAGGGCAGGGTCCATTCTGGCACGATGGTCCTGGCACAAAAATTAAACCTCAACAGGAAGCACTTACAGATATCATTACAGCATGTGCCCTAGTTGAAGCTTAAATTCAGTGACTCATTCATCAGCCCAAAAACAATCGTGAGCGTCGTGGAGGCTGGGCAGGTGTGCCTTCTTCCCAAATATACCATCGAAAATCAGCTGTGATGCTGGACAGAGGCCTTTGCATCCTTGACTTTCAAGAGCGCAATCCCTGTGCTGTTCCTGTGACCTCGAGCTTCTGTATCTTCATCTGCTGCTCTGATCGGTCTCTGACCTTTTATACACACAAGAGGCATGTTCACTCGCATGGAAGCCCCGCCCGTTTGGCCCCGCCCACACACACACGCGGTGTGCACCGTCTTCACGCCATTTACCCACTATGATGGACAGCTCACTCAAGGGACGCCTTCGGTGCGAATGCATAGTAACACACACATGGTCGCTGTAGACAACTCTCTGGCACTTTAGGCAGCTGTAGTGTAGTAAAAGCACTATACATTTACCCAACGAGGTAGCACTTACTGATTATCCAGTAGAAAGTACTCCAGTTGAGTAGAGGTATGGCACAAAACGGTGGCGTCTTCTTGAATAAATATGAAGGGCAGGGTCCATTCTGGCACGATGGTCCTGGCACAAAAATTAAACCTCAACAGGAAGCACTTACAGATATCATTACAGCATGTGCCCTAGTTGAAGCTTAAATTCAGTGACTCATTCATCAGCCCAAAAACAATCGTGAGCGTCGTGGAGGCTGGGCAGGTGTGCCTTCTTCCCAAATATACCATCGAAAATCAGCTGTGATGCTGGACAGAGGCCTTTGCATCCTTGACTTTCACGAGCGCAATCCCTGAGCTGTTCCTGTGACCTCGAGCTTCTGTATCTTCATCTGCTGCTCTGATCGGTCTCTGACCTTATATACACACAAGAGGCATGTTCACTCGCATGGAAGCCCCGCCCGTTTGGCCCCGCCCACACACACGAGGTGTGCACCCTCTTCCCGCCATTTACCCACTATGATGGACAGCTCACTCAAGGGACCCCTGCGCACTTCGGCGAGATTGCATAGTAACACACACATTGTCGCTGGAACTAGTTGAAGCTCAAATGCAGTGACTCATTCATCAGCCCAAAAACAATCGTGAGAGTTGGGAGGCTGGGCAGCTGTGCCTTCTTCCCAAATCTACCGTCGAAAATCAGCTGTGATGCTGGACAGAGGCCTTTGCATCCTTGACTTTCAAGAGCGCAATCCCTGTGTTGTTCCTGTGCCCACGAGCTTCTGTATCTTCATCTGCTGCTCTGATCGGTCTCTGACCTTTTATACACACAAGAGGCATGTTCACTCGCATGGAAGCCCCGCCCGTTTGGCCCCGCCCACACACACACGCGGTGTGCACCGTCTTCCCGCCATTTACCCACTATGATGGACAGCTCACTCAAGGGACCCCTGCGCCCTTCGGCGCGAATGCATAGTAACACACACCTGGTCGCTGTAGACAACTCTCTGGCACTTTAGGCAGCTGTAGTGTAGTAAAAGCACTATACATTTACCCAACGAGGTAGCACTTACTGATTATCCAGTAGAAAGTACTCCAGTTGAGTAGAGGTATGGCACAAAACGGTGGCGTCTTCTTGAATAAATATGAAGGGCAGGGTCCATTCTGGCACGATGGTCCTGGCACAAAAATTAAACCTCAACAGGAAGCACTTACAGATATCATTACAGCATGTGCCCTAGTTGAAGCTTAAATTCAGTGACTCATTCATCAGCCCAAAAACAATCGTGAGCGTCGTGGAGGCTGGGCAGGTGTGCCTTCTTCCCAAATCTACCGTCGAAAATCAGCTGTGATGCTGGACAGAGGCATTTGCATCCTTGACTTTCACGAGCGCAATCCCTGTGCTGTTCCTGTGACCTCGAGCTTCTGTATCTTCAGCTGCTGCTCTGATCGGTCTCTGACCTTATATACACACAAGAGGCATGTTCACTCGCATGGAAGCCCCGCCCGTTTGGCCCCGCCCACACACACACGCGGTGTGCACCGTCTTCCCGCCATTTACCCACTATGATGGACAGCTCACTCAAGGGACCCCTGCGCCCTTCGGCGCGAATGCATAGTAACACACACCTGGTCGCTGTAGACAACTCTCTGGCACTTTAGGCAGCTGTAGTGTAGTAAAAGCACTATACATTTACCCAACGAGGTAGCACTTACTGATTATCCAGTAGAAAATACTCCAGTTGAGTAGAGGTATGGCACAAAACGGTGGCGTCTTCTTGAATAAATATGAAGCGCAGGGTCCATTCTGGCACGATGGTCCTGGCACAAAAATTAAACCTCAACAGGAAGCACTTACAGATATCATTACAGCATGTGCCCTAGTTGAAGCTTAAATTCAGTGACTCATTCATCAGCCCAAAAACAATCGTGAGCGTCGTGAAGGCTGGGCAGGTGTGCCTTCTTCCCAAATCTACCGTCGAAAATCAGCTGTGATGCTGGACAGAGGCCTTTGCATCCTTGACTTTCAAGAGCGCAATCCCTGTGCTGTTCCTGTGACCTCGAGCTTCTGTATCTTCAGCTGCTGCTCTGATCGGTCTCTGACCTTATATACACACAAGTGGCATGTTCACTCGCATGGAAGCCCCGCCCGTTTGGCCCCGCCCACACACACACGGTGTGCACCCTCTTCCCGCCATTTACCCACTATGATGGACAGCTCACTCAAGGGACCCCTGCGCACTTCGGCGCGATTGCATAGTAACACACACATAGTCGCTGGAACTAGTTGAAGCTCAAATGCAGTGACTCATTCATCAGCCCAAAAACAATCGTGAGCGTTGGGAGGCTGGGCAGATGTGCCTTCTTCCCAAATCTACCGTCGAAAATCAGCTGTGATGCTGGACAGAGGCCTTTGCATCCTTGACTTTCAAGAGCGCAATCCCTGTGCTGTTCCTGTGACCTCGAGCTTCTGTATCTTCAGCTGCTGCTCTGATCGGTCTCTGACATTATATACACACAAGAGGCATGTTCACTCGCATGGAAGCCCCGCCCGTTTGGCCCCGCCCACACACACACGGTGTGCACCCTCTTCCCGCCATTTACCCACTATGATGGACAGCTCACTCAAGGGACCCCTGCGCCCTTCGGCGCGAATGCATAGTAACACACACCTGGTCGCTGAAGACAACTCTCTGGCACTTTAGGCAGCTGTAGTGTAGTAAAAGCACTATACATTTACCCAACGAGGTAGCACTTACTGATTATCCAGCAGAAAGTACTCCAGTTGAGTAGAGGTATGGCACAAAACGGTGGCGTCTTCTTGAATAAATATGAAGGGCAGGGTCCATTCTGGCACGATGGTCCTGGCACAAAAATTAAACCTCAACAGGAAGCACTTACAGATATCATTACAGCATGTGCCCTAGTTGAAGCTTAAATTCAGTGACTCATTCATCAGCCCAAAAACAATCGTGAGCGTCGTGGAGGCTGGGCAGGTGTGCCTTCTTCCCAAATATACCATCGAAAATCAGCTGTGATGCTGGACAGAGGCATTTGCATCCTTGACTTTCACGAGCGCAATCCCTGTGCTGTTCCTGTGCCCACGAGCTTCTGTATCTTCATCTGCTGCTCTGATCGGTCTCTGACCTTATATACACACAAGAGGCATGTTCACTCGCATGGAAGCCCCGCCCGTTTGGCCCCGCCCACACACACGAGGTGTGCACCCTCTTCCCGCCATTTACCCACTATGATGGACAGCTCACTCAAGGGACCCCTGCGCACTTCGGCGAGATTGCATAGTAACACACACATTGTCGCTGGAACTAGTTGAAGCTCAAATGCAGTGACTCATTCATCAGCCCAAAAACAATCGTGAGAGTTGGGAGGCTGGGCAGCTGTGCCTTCTTCCCAAATCTACCGTCGAAAATCAGCTGTGATGCTGGACAGAGGCCTTTGCATCCTTGACTTTCAAGAGCGCAATCCCTGTGTTGTTCCTGTGCCCACGAGCTTCTGTATCTTCATCTGCTGCTCTGATCGGTCTCTGACCTTTTATACACACAAGAGGCATGTTCACTCGCATGGAAGCCCCGCCCGTTTGGCCCCGCCCACACACACACGCGGTGTGCACCGTCTTCCCGCCATTTACCCACTATGATGGACAGCTCACTCAAGGGACCCCTGCGCCCTTCGGCGCGAATGCATAGTAACACACACCTGGTCGCTGTAGACAACTCTCTGGCACTTTAGGCAGCTGTAGTGTAGTAAAAGCACTATACATTTACCCAACGAGGTAGCACTTACTGATTATCCAGTAGAAAGTACTCCAGTTGAGTAGAGGTATGGCACAAAACGGTGGCGTCTTCTTGAATAAATATGAAGGGCAGGGTCCATTCTGGCACGATGGTCCTGGCACAAAAATTAAACCTCAACAGGAAGCACTTACAGATATCATTACAGCATGTGCCCTAGTTGAAGCTTAAATTCAGTGACTCATTCATCAGCCCAAAAACAATCGTGAGCGTCGTGGAGGCTGGGCAGGTGTGCCTTCTTCCCAAATCTACCGTCGAAAATCAGCTGTGATGCTGGACAGAGGCATTTGCATCCTTGACTTTCACGAGCGCAATCCCTGTGCTGTTCCTGTGACCTCGAGCTTCTGTATCTTCAGCTGCTGCTCTGATCGGTCTCTGACCTTATATACACACAAGAGGCATGTTCACTCGCATGGAAGCCCCGCCCGTTTGGCCCCGCCCACACACACACGGTGTGCACCCTCTTCCCGCCATTTACCCACTATGATGGACAGCTCACTCAAGGGACCCCTGCGCCCTTCGGCGCGAATGCATAGTAACACACACCTGGTCGCTGAAGACAACTCTCTGGCACTTTAGGCAGCTGTAGTGTAGTAAAAGCACTATACATTTACCCAACGAGGTAGCACTTACTGATTATCCAGCAGAAAGTACTCCAGTTGAGTAGAGGTATGGCACAAAACGGTGGCGTCTTCTTGAATAAATATGAAGGGCAGGGTCCATTCTGGCACGATGGTCCTGGCACAAAAATTAAACCTCAACAGGAAGCACTTACAGATATCATTACAGCATGTGCCCTAGTTGAAGCTTAAATTCAGTGACTCATTCATCAGCCCAAAAACAATCGTGAGCGTCGTGGAGGCTGGGCAGGTGTGCCTTCTTCCCAAATCTACCGTCGAAAATCAGCTGTGATGCTGGACAGAGGCATTTGCATCCTTGACTTTCACGAGCGCAATCCCTGTGCTGTTCCTGTGACCTCGAGCTTCTGTATCTTCAGCTGCTGCTCTGATCGGTCTCTGACCTTATATACACACAAGAGGCATGTTCACTCGCATGGAAGCCCCGCCCGTTTGGCCCCGCCCACACACACACGGTGTGCACCCTCTTCCCGCCATTTACCCACTATGATGGACAGCTCACTCAAGGGACCCCTGCGCCCTTCGGCGCGAATGCATAGTAACACACACCTGGTCGCTGAAGACAACTCTCTGGCACTTTAGGCAGCTGTAGTGTAGTAAAAGCACTATACATTTACCCAACGAGGTAGCACTTACTGATTATCCAGCAGAAAGTACTCCAGTTGAGTAGAGGTATGGCACAAAACGGTGGCGTCTTCTTGAATAAATATGAAGGGCAGGGTCCATTCTGGCACGATGGTCCTGGCACAAAAATTAAACCTCAACAGGAAGCACTTACAGATATCATTACAGCATGTGCCCTAGTTGAAGCTTAAATTCAGTGACTCATTCATCAGCCCAAAAACAATCGTGAGCGTCGTGGAGGCTGGGCAGGTGTGCCTTCTTCCCAAATATACCATCGAAAATCAGCTGTGATGCTGGACAGAGGCATTTGCATCCTTGACTTTCACGAGCGCAATCCCTGTGCTGTTCCTGTGCCCACGAGCTTCTGTATCTTCATCTGCTGCTCTGATCGGTCTCTGACCTTATATACACACAAGAGGCATGTTCACTCGCATGGAAGCCCCGCCCGTTTGGCCCCGCCCACACACACGAGGTGTGCACCCTCTTCCCGCCATTTACCCACTATGATGGACAGCTCACTCAAGGGACCCCTGCGCACTTCGGCGAGATTGCATAGTAACACACACATTGTCGCTGGAACTAGTTGAAGCTCAAATGCAGTGACTCATTCATCAGCCCAAAAACAATCGTGAGCGTTGGGAGGCTGGGCAGATGTGCCTTCTACCCAAATCTACCGTCGAAAATCAGCTGTGATGCTGGACAGAGGCCTTTGCATCCTTGACTTTCAAGAGCGCAATCCCTGTGCTGTTCCTGTGACCTCGAGCTTCTGTATCTTCAGCTGCTGCTCTGATCGGTCTCTGACATTATATACACACAAGAGGCATGTTCACTCGCATGGAAGCCCCGCCCGTTTGGCCCCGCCCACACACACACGGTGTGCACCCTCTTCCCGCCATTTACCCACTATGATGGACAGCTCACTCAAGGGACCCCTGCGCACTTCGGCGCGATTGCATAGTAACACACACATAGTCGCTGGAACTAGTTGAAGCTCAAATGCAGTGACTCATTCATCAGCCCAAAAACAATCGTGAGCGTTGGGAGGCTGGGCAGATGTGCCTTCTTCCCAAATCTACCGTCGAAAATCAGCTGTGATGCTGGACAGAGGCCTTTGCATCCTTGACTTTCAAGCGCGCAATCCCTGTGCTGTTCCTGTGACCTCGAGCTTCTGTATCTTCAGCTGCTGCTCTGATCGGTCTCTGACATTATATACACACAAGAGGCATGTTCACTCGCATGGAAGCCCCGCCCGTTTGGCCCCGCCCACACACACACGGTGTGCACCCTCTTCTCGCCATTTACCCACTATGATGGACAGCTCACTCAAGGGACCCCTGCGCCCTTCGGCGCGAATGCATAGTAACACACACCTGGTCGCTGTAGACAACTCTCTGGCACTTTAGGCAGCTGTAGTGTAGTAAAAGCACTATACATTTACCCAACGAGGTAGCACTTACTGATTATCCAGTAGAAAGTACTCCAGTTGAGTAGAGGTATGGCACAAAACGGTGGCGTCTTCTTGAATAAATATGAAGGGCAGGGTCCATTCTGGCACGATGGTCCTGGCACAAAAATTAAACCTCAACAGGAAGCACTTACAGATATCATTACAGCATGTGCCCTAGTTGAAGCTTAAATTCAGTGACTCATTCATCAGCCCAAAAACAATCGTGAGCGTCGTGGAGGCTGGGCAGGTGTGCCTTCTTCCCAAATATACCATCGAAAATCAGCTGTGATGCTGGACAGAGGCATTTGCATCCTTGACTTTCACGATCGCAATCCCTGTGCTGTTCCTGTGACCTCGAGCTTCTGTATCTTCATCTGCTGCTCTGATCGGTCTCTGACCTTTTATACACACAAGAGGCATGTTCACTCGCATGGAAGCCCCGCCCGTTTGGCCCCGCCCACACACACACGCGGTGTGCACCGTCTTCACGCCATTTACCCACTATGATGGACAGCTCACTCAAGGGACCCCTGCGCCCTTCGGCGCGAATGCATAGTAACACACACATGGTCGCTGTAGACAACTCTCTGGCACTTTAGGCAGCTGTAGTGTAGTAAAAGCACTATACATTTACCCAACGAGGTAGCACTTACTGATTATCCAGTAGAAAGTACTCCAGTTGAGTAGAGGTATGGCACAAAACGGTGGTGTCTTCTTGAATAAATATGAAGGGCAGGGTCCATTCTGCCACGATGGTCCTGGCACAAAAATTAAACCTCAACAGGAAGCACTTACAGATATCATTACAGCATGTGCCCTAGTTGAAGCTTAAATTCAGTGACTCATTCATCAGCCCAAAAACAATCGTGAGCGTCGTGGAGGCTGGGCAGGTGTGCCTTCTTCCCAAATATACCATCGAAAATCAGCTGTGATGCTGGACAGAGGCATTTGCATCCTTGACTTTCACGATCGCAATCCCTGTGCTGTTCCTGTGACCTCGAGCTTCTGTATCTTCATCTGCTGCTCTGATCGGTCTCTGACCTTTTATACACACAAGAGGCATGTTCACTCGCATGGAAGCCCCGCCCGTTTGGCCCCGCCCACACACACACGCGGTGTGCACCGTCTTCACGCCATTTACCCACTATGATGGACAGCTCACTCAAGGGACGCCTGCGCCCTTCGGCGCGAATGCATAGTAACACACACATGGTCGCTGTAGACAACTCTCTGGCACTTTAGGCAGCTGTAGTGTAGTAAAAGCACTATACATTTACCCAACGAGGTAGCACTTACTGATTATCCAGTAGAAAGTACTCCAGTTGAGTAGAGGTATGGCACAAAACGGTGGTGTCTTCTTGAATAAATATGAAGGGCAGGGTCCATTCTGGCACGATGGTCCTGGCACAAAAATTAAACCTCAACAGGAAGCACTTACAGATATCATTACAGCATGTGCCCTAGTTGAAGCTTAAATTCAGTGACTCATTCATCAGCCCAAAAACAATCGTGAGCGTCGTGGAGGCTGGGCAGGTGTGCCTTCTTCCCAAATATACCATCGAAAATCAGCTGTGATGCTGGACAGAGGCCTTTGCATCCTTGACTTTCACGAGCGCAATCCCTGTGCTGTTCCTGTGACCTCGAGCTTCTGTATCTTCATCTGCTGCTCTGATCGGTCTCTGACCTTATATACACACAAGAGGCATGTTCACTCGCATGGAAGCCCCGCCCGTTTGGCCCCGCCCACACACACGAGGTGTGCACCCTCTTCCCGCCATTTACCCACTATGATGGACAGCTCACTCAAGGGACCCCTGCGCACTTCGGCGAGATTGCATAGTAACACACACATTGTCGCTGGAACTAGTTGAAGCTCAAATGCAGTGACTCATTCATCAGCCCAAAAACAATCGTGAGCGTTGGGAGGCTGGGCAGCTGTGCCTTCTTCCCAAATCTACCGTCAAAAATCAGCTGTGATGCTGGACAGAGGCCTTTGCATCCTTGACTTTCAAGAGCGCAATCCCTGTGCTGTTCCTGTGCCCACGAGCTTCTGTATCTTCATCTGCTGCTCTGATCGGTCTCTGACCTTATATACACACAAGAGGCATGTTCACTCGCATGGAAGCCCCGCCCGTTTGGCCCCGCCCACACACACGCGGTGTGCACCGTCTTCCCGCCATTTGCCCACTATGATGGACAGCTCACTCAAGGGACCCCTGCGCCCGTCGGCGCGAATGCATAGTAACACACACATTGTCGCTGGAACAAGTTGAAGCTTAAATTCAGTGACTCATTCATCAGCCCAAAAACAATCGTGAGCGTCGTGGAGGCTGGGCAGGTGTGCCTTCTTCCCAAATCTACCGTCGAAAATCAGCTGTGATGCTGGACAGAGGCCTTTGCATCCTTGACTTTCAAGAGCGCAATCCCTGTGCTGTTCCTGTGACCTCGAGCTTCTGTATCTTCAGCTGCTGCTCTGATCGGTCTCTGACCTTATATACACACAAGAGGCATGTTCACTCGCATGGAAGCCCCGCCCGTTTGGCCCCGCCCACACACACACGGTGTGCACCCTCTTCCCGCCATTTACCCACTATGATGGACAGCTCACTCAAGGGACCCCTGCGCACTTCGGCGCGATTGCATAGTAACACACACATAGTCGCTGGAACTAGTTGAAGCTCAAATGCAGTGACTCATTCATCAGCCCAAAAACAATCGTGAGCGTTGGGAGGCTGGGCAGATGTGCCTTCTTCCCAAATCTACCGTCGAAAATCAGCTGTGATGCTGGACAGAGGCCTTTGCATCCTTGACTTTCAAGAGCGCAATCCCTGTGCTGTTCCTGTGACCTCGAGCTTCTGTATCTTCAGCTGCTGCTCTGATCGGTCTCTGACATTATATACACACAAGAGGCATGTTCACTCGCATGGAAGCCCCGCCCGTTTGGCCCCGCCCACACACACACGGTGTGCACCCTCTTCCCGCCATTTACCCACTATGATGGACAGCTCACTCAAGGGACCCCTGCGCCCTTCGGCGCGAATGCATAGTAACACACACCTGGTCGCTGAAGACAACTCTCTGGCACTTTAGGCAGCTGTAGTGTAGTAAAAGCACTATACATTTACCCAACGAGGTAGCACTTACTGATTATCCAGCAGAAAGTACTCCAGTTGAGTAGAGGTATGGCACAAAACGGTGGCGTCTTCTTGAATAAATATGAAGGGCAGGGTCCATTCTGGCACGATGGTCCTGGCACAAAAATTAAACCTCAACAGGAAGCACTTACAGATATCATTACAGCATGTGCCCTAGTTGAAGCTTAAATTCAGTGACTCATTCATCAGCCCAAAAACAATCGTGAGCGTCGTGGAGGCTGGGCAGGTGTGCCTTCTTCCCAAATCTACCGTCGAAAATCAGCTGTGATGCTGGACAGAGGCATTTGCATCCTTGACTTTCACGAGCGCAATCCCTGTGCTGTTCCTGTGACCTCGAGCTTCTGTATCTTCAGCTGCTGCTCTGATCGGTCTCTGACCTTATATACACACAAGAGGCATGTTCACTCGCATGGAAGCCCCGCCCGTTTGGCCCCGCCCACACACACACGGTGTGCACCCTCTTCCCGCCATTTACCCACTATGATGGACAGCTCACTCAAGGGACCCCTGCGCACTTCGGCGCGATTGCATAGTAACACACACATAGTCGCTGGAACTAGTTGAAGCTCAAATGCAGTGACTCATTCATCAGCCCAAAAACAATCGTGAGCGTTGGGAGGCTGGGCAGATGTGCCTTCTTCCCAAATCTACCGTCGAAAATCAGCTGTGATGCTGGACAGAGGCCTTTGCATCCTTGACTTTCAAGAGCGCAATCCCTGTGCTGTTCCTGTGACCTCGAGCTTCTGTATCTTCAGCTGCTGCTCTGATCGGTCTCTGACATTATATACACACAAGAGGCATGTTCACTCGCATGGAAGCCCCGCCCGTTTGGCCCCGCCCACACACACACGCGGTGTGCACCGTCTTCACGCCATTTACCCACTATGATGGACAGCTCACTCAAGGGACCCCTGCGCACTTCGGCGAGATTGCATAGTAACACACACTTGGTCGCTGGAACTAGTTGAAGCTCAAATGCAGTGACACATTCATCAGCCCAAAAACAATCGTGAGCGTCGTGGAGGCTGGGCAGGTGTGCCTTCTTCCCAAATCTACCGTCGAAAATCAGCTGTGATGCTGGACAGAGGCCTTTGCATCCTTGACTTTCAAGAGCGCAATCCCTGTGTTGTTCCTGTGCCCACGAGCTTCTGTATCTTCATCTGCTGCTCTGATCGGTCTCTGACCTTTTATACACACAAGAGGCATGTTCACTCGCATGGAAGCCCCGCCCGTTTGGCCCCGCCCACACACACACGCGGTGTGCACCGTCTTCCCGCCATTTACCCACTATGATGGACAGCTCACTCAAGGGACCCCTGCGCCCTTCGGCGCGAATGCATAGTAACACACACCTGGTCGCTGTAGACAACTCTCTGGCACTTTAGGCAGCTGTAGTGTAGTAAAAGCACTATACATTTACCCAACGAGGTAGCACTTACTGATTATCCAGTAGAAAGTACTCCAGTTGAGTAGAGGTATGGCACAAAACGGTGGCGTCTTCTTGAATAAATATGAAGGGCAGGGTCCATTCTGGCACGATGGTCCTGGCACAAAAATTAAACCTCAACAGGAAGCACTTACAGATATCATTACAGCATGTGCCCTAGTTGAAGCTTAAATTCAGTGACTCATTCATCAGCCCAAAAACAATCGTGAGCGTCGTGAAGGCTGGGCAGGTGTGCCTTCTTCCCAAATCTACCGTCGAAAATCAGCTGTGATGCTGGACAGAGGCCTTTGCATCCTTGACTTTCAAGAGCGCAATCCATGTGCTGTTCCTGTGACCTCGAGCTTCTGTATCTTCAGCTGCTGCTCTGATCGGTCTCTGACCTTATATACACACAAGAGGCATGTTCACTCGCATGGAAGCCCCGCCCATTTGGCCCCGCCCACACACACACGGTGTGCACCCTCTTCCCGCCATTTACCCACTATGATGGACAGCTCACTCAAGGGACCCCTGCGCACTTCGGCGCGATTGCATAGTAACACACACATAGTCGCTGGAACTAGTTGAAGCTCAAATGCAGTGACTCATTCATCAGCCCAAAAACAATCGTGAGCGTTGGGAGGCTGGGCAGATGGGCCTTCTTCCCAAATATACCATCGAAAATCAGCTGTGATGCTGGACAGAGGCCTTTGCATCCTTGACTTTCAAGCGCGCAATCCCTGTGCTGTTCCTGTGACCACGAGCTTCTGTATCTTCATCTGCTGCTCTGATCGGTCTCTGACCTTATATACACACAAGAGGCATGTTCACTCGCATGGAAGCCCCGCCCGTTTGGCCCCGCCCACACACACGCGGTGTGCACCGTCTTCCCGCCATTTACACACTATGATGGACAGCTTACTCAAGGGACCCCTGCGCACTTCGGCGAGATTGCATAGTAACACACATTGTCGCTGGAACTAGTTGAAGCTCAAATGCAGTGACTCATTCATCAGCCCAAAAACAATCGTGAGCGTTGGGAGGCTGGGCAGCTGTGCCTTCTTCCCAAATCTACCGTCAAAAATCAGCTGTGATGCTGGACAGAGGCCTTTGCATCCTTGACTTTCAAGAGCGCAATCCCTGTGCTGTTCCTGTGACCACGAGCTTCTGTATCTTCAGCTGCTGCTCTGATCGGTCTCTGACCTTATATACACACAAGAGGCATGTTCACTCGCATGGAAGCCCCGCCCGTTTGGCCCCGCCCACACACACGCGGTGTGCACCGTCTTCCCGCCATTTACCCACTATGATGGACAGTTCACTCAAGGGACCCCTGCGCCCTTCGGCGCGAATGCATAGTAACACACACATAGTCGCTGGAACTAGTTGAAGCTCAAATGCAGTGACTCATTCATCAGCCCAAAAACAATCGTGAGCGTTGGGAGGCTGGGCAGCTGTGCCTTCTTCCCAAATCTACCGTCGAAAATCAGCTGTGATGCTGGACAGAGGCCTTTGCATCCTTGACTTTCAAGAGTGCAATCCCTGTGCTGTTTCTGTGCCCACGAGCTTCTGTATCTTCATCTGCTGCTCTGATCGGTCTCTGACCTTATATACACACAAGAGGCATGTTCACTCGCATGGAAGACCCGCCCGTTTGGCCCCGCCCACACACACGCGGTGTGCACCGTCTTCCCGCCATTTACCCACTATGATGGACAGTTCACTCAAGGGACCCCTGCTCACTTCGGCGCGATTGCATAGTAACACACACTTGGTCGCTGGAACTAGTTGAAGCTCAAATGCAGTGACTCATTCATCAGCCCAAAAACAATCGTGAGCGTCGTGGAGGCTGGGCAGGTGTGCCTTCTTCCCAAATCTACCGTCGAAAATCAGCTGTGATGCTGGACAGAGGCCTTTGCATCCTTGACTTTCAAGAGCGCAATCCCTGTGCTGTTCCTGTGACCTCGAGCTTCTGTATCTTCAGCTGCTGCTCTGATCGGTCTCTGACATTATATACACACAAGAGGCATGTTCACTCGCATGGAAGCCCCGCCCGTTTGGCCCCGCCCACACACACACGGTGTGCACCCTCTTCCCGCCATTTACCCACTATGATGGACAGCTCACTCAAGGGACCCCTGCGCACTTCGGCGCGATTGCATAGTAACACACACATAGTCGCTGGAACTAGTTGAAGCTCAAAAGCAGTGACTCATTCATCAGCCCAAAAACAATCGTGAGCGTTGGGAGGCTGGGCAGATGTGCCTTCTTCCCAAATATACCATCGAAAATCAGCTGTGATGCTGGACAGAGGCCTTTGCATCCTTGACTTTCAAGAGCGCAATCCCTGTGCTGTTCCTGTGCCCACGAGCTTCTGTATCTTCATCTGCTGCTCTGATCGGTCTCTGACCTTATATACACACAAGAGGCATGTTCACTCGCATGGAAGCCCCGCCCGTTTGGCCCCGCCCACACACACGCGGTGTGCACCGTCTTCCCGCCATTTACCCACTATGATGGACAGCTCACTCAAGGGACCCCTGCGCCCTTCGGCGCGAATGCATAGTAACACACACCTGGTCGCTGTAGACAACTCTCTGGCACTTTAGGCAGCTGTAGTGTAGTAAAAGCACTATACATTTACCCAACGAGGTAGCACTTACTGATTATCCAGTAGAAAGTACTCCAGTTGAGTAGAGGTATGGCACAAAACGGTGGCGTCTTCTTGAATAAATATGAAGGGCAGGGTCCATTCTGGCACGATGGTCCTGGCACAAAAATTAAACCTCAACAGGAAGCACTTACAGATATCATTACAGCATGTGCCCTAGTTGAAGCTTAAATTCAGTGACTCATTCATCAGCCCAAAAACAATCGTGAGCGTCGTGGAGGCTGGGCAGGTGTGCCTTCTTCCCAAATATACCATCGAAAATCAGCTGTGATGCTGGACAGAGGCATTTGCATCCTTGACTTTCACGATCGCAATCCCTGTGCTGTTCCTGTGACCTCGAGCTTCTGTATCTTCATCTGCTGCTCTGATCGGTCTCTGACCTTTTATACACACAAGAGGCATGTTCACTCGCATGGAAGCCCCGCCCGTTTGGCCCCGCCCACACACACACGCGGTGTGCACCGTCTTCACGCCATTTACCCACTATGATGGACAGCTCACTCAAGGGACCCCTGCGCCCTTCGGCGCGAATGCATAGTAACACACACATGGTCGCTGTAGACAACTCTCTGGCACTTTAGGCAGCTGTAGTGTAGTAAAAGCACTATACATTTACCCAACGAGGTAGCACTTACTGATTATCCAGTAGAAAGTACTCCAGTTGAGTAGAGGTATGGCACAAAACGGTGGTGTCTTCTTGAATAAATATGAAGGGCAGGGTCCATTCTGGCACGATGGTCCTGGCACAAAAATTAAACCTCAACAGGAAGCACTTACAGATATCATTACAGCATGTGCCCTAGTTGAAGCTTAAATTCAGTGACTCATTCATCAGCCCAAAAACAATCGTGAGCGTCGTGGAGGCTGGGCAGGTGTGCCTTCTTCCCAAATATACCATCGAAAATCAGCTGTGATGCTGGACAGAGGCATTTGCATCCTTGACTTTCACGATCGCAATCCCTGTGCTGTTCCTGTGACCTCGAGCTTCTGTATCTTCATCTGCTGCTCTGATCGGTCTCTGACCTTTTATACACACAAGAGGCATGTTCACTCGCATGGAAGCCCCGCCCGTTTGGCCCCGCCCACACACACACGCGGTGTGCACCGTCTTCACGCCATTTACCCACTATGATGGACAGCTCACTCAAGGGACGCCTGTGCCCTTCGGCGCGAATGCATAGTAACACACACATGGTCGCTGTAGACAACTCTCTGGCACTTTAGGCAGCTGTAGTGTAGTAAAAGCACTATACATTTACCCAACGAGGTAGCACTTACTGATTATCCAGTAGAAAGTACTCCAGTTGAGTAGAGGTATGGCACAAAACGGTGGTGTCTTCTTGAATAAATATGAAGGGCAGGGTCCATTCTGGCACGATGGTCCTGGCACAAAAATTAAACCTCAACAGGAAGCACTTACAGATATCATTATAGCATGTGCCCTAGTTGAAGCTTAAATTCAGTGACTCATTCATCAGCCCAAAAACAATCGTGAGCGTCGTGGAGGCTGGGCAGGTGTGCCTTCTTCCCAAATATACCATCGAAAATCAGCTGTGATGCTGGACAGAGGCCTTTGCATCCTTGACTTTCAAGAGCGCAATCCCTGTGCTGTTCCTGTGACCTCGAGCTTCTGTATCTTCATCTGCTGCTCTGATCGGTCTCTGACCTTATATACACACAAGAGGCATGTTCACTCGCATGGAAGCCCCGCCCGTTTGGCCCCGCCCACACACACGAGGTGTGCACCCTCTTCCCGCCATTTACCCACTATGATGGACAGCTCACTCAAGGGACCCCTGCGCACTTCGGCGAGATTGCATAGTAACACACACATTGTCGCTGGAACTAGTTGAAGCTCAAATGCAGTGACTCATTCATCAGCCCAAAAACAATCGTGAGCGTTGGGAGGCTGGGCAGCTGTGCCTTCTTCCCAAATCTACCGTCAAAAATCAGCTGTGATGCTGGACAGAGGCCTTTGCATCCTTGACTTTCAAGAGCGCAATCCCTGTGCTGTTCCTGTGCCCACGAGCTTCTGTATCTTCATCTGCTGCTCTGATCGGTCTCTGACCTTATATACACACAAGAGGCATGTTCACTCGCATGGAAGCCCCGCCCGTTTGGCCCCGCCCACACACACGCGGTGTGCACCGTCTTCCCGCCATTTGCCCACTATGATGGACAGCTCACTCAAGGGACCCCTGCGCCCGTCGGCGCGAATGCATAGTAACACACACATTGTCGCTGGAACAAGTTGAAGCTTAAATTCAGTGACTCATTCATCAGCCCAAAAACAATCGTGAGCGTCGTGGAGGCTGGGCAGGCGTGCCTTCTTCCCAAATCTACCGTCGAAAATCAGCTGTGATGCTGGACAGAGGCATTTGCATCCTTGACTTTCACGAGCGCAATCCCTGTGCTGTTCCTGTGACCTCGAGCTTCTGTATCTTCAGCTGCTGCTCTGATCGGTCTCTGACCTTATATACACACAAGAGGCATGTTCACTCGCATGGAAGCCCCGCCCGTTTGGCCCCGCCCACACACACACGGTGTGCACCCTCTTCCCGCCATTTACCCACTATGATGGACAGCTCACTCAAGGGACCCCTGCGCCCTTCGGCGCGAATGCATAGTAACACACACATTGTCGCTGGAACAAGTTGAAGCTTAAATTCAGTGACTCATTCATCAGCCCAAAAACAATCGTGAGCGTCGTGGAGGCTGGGCAGGTGTGCCTTCTTCCCAAATCTACCGTCGAAAATCAGCTGTGATGCTGGACAGAGGCCTTTGCATCCTTGACTTTCAAGAGCGCAATCCCTGTGCTGTTCCTGTGACCTCGAGCTTCTGTATCTTCAGCTGCTGCTCTGATCGGTCTCTGACCTTATATACACACAAGAGGCATGTTCACTCGCATGGAAGCCCCGCCCGTTTGGCCCCGCCCACACACACGCGGTGTGCACCGTCTTCCCGCCATTTACCCACTATGATGGACAGCTCACTCAAGGGACCCCTGCGCCCTTCGGCGCGAATGCATAGTAACACACACCTGGTCGCTGTAGACAACTCTCTGGCACTTTAGGCAGCTGTAGTGTAGTAAAAGCACTATACATTTACCCAACGAGGTAGCACTTACTGATTATCCAGTAGAAAGTACTCCAGTTGAGTAGAGGTATGGCACAAAACGGTGGCGTCTTCTTGAATAAATATGAAGGGCAGGGTCCATTCTGGCACGATGGTCCTGGCACAAAAATTAAACCTCAACAGGAAGCACTTACAGATATCATTACAGCATGTGCCCTAGTTGAAGCTTAAATTCAGTGACTCATTCATCAGCCCAAAAACAATCGTGAGCGTCGTGGAGGCTGGGCAGGTGTGCCTTCTTCCCAAATATACCATCGAAAATCAGCTGTGATGCTGGACAGAGGCCTTTGCATCCTTGACTTTCAAGAGCGCAATCCCTGTGCTGTTCCTGTGACCTCGAGCTTCTGTATCTTCATCTGCTGCTCTGATCGGTCTCTGACCTTTTATACACACAAGAGGCATGTTCACTCGCATGGAAGCCCCGCCCGTTTGGCCCCGCCCACACACACACGCGGTGTGCACCGTCTTCACGCCATTTACCCACTATGATGGACAGCTCACTCAAGGGACGCCTTCGGTGCGAATGCATAGTAACACACACATGGTCGCTGTAGACAACTCTCTGGCACTTTAGGCAGCTGTAGTGTAGTAAAAGCACTATACATTTACCCAACGAGGTAGCACTTACTGATTATCCAGTAGAAAGTACTCCAGTTGAGTAGAGGTATGGCACAAAACGGTGGCGTCTTCTTGAATAAATATGAAGGGCAGGGTCCATTCTGGCACGATGGTCCTGGCACAAAAATTAAACCTCAACAGGAAGCACTTACAGATATCATTACAGCATGTGCCCTAGTTGAAGCTTAAATTCAGTGACTCATTCATCAGCCCAAAAACAATCGTGAGCGTCGTGGAGGCTGGGCAGGTGTGCCTTCTTCCCAAATATACCATCGAAAATCAGCTGTGATGCTGGACAGAGGCCTTTGCATCCTTGACTTTCACGAGCGCAATCCCTGAGCTGTTCCTGTGACCTCGAGCTTCTGTATCTTCATCTGCTGCTCTGATCGGTCTCTGACCTTATATACACACAAGAGGCATGTTCACTCGCATGGAAGCCCCGCCCGTTTGGCCCCGCCCACACACACGAGGTGTGCACCCTCTTCCCGCCATTTACCCACTATGATGGACAGCTCACTCAAGGGACCCCTGCGCACTTCGGCGAGATTGCATAGTAACACACACATTGTCGCTGGAACTAGTTGAAGCTCAAATGCAGTGACTCATTCATCAGCCCAAAAACAATCGTGAGAGTTGGGAGGCTGGGCAGCTGTGCCTTCTTCCCAAATCTACCGTCGAAAATCAGCTGTGATGCTGGACAGAGGCCTTTGCATCCTTGACTTTCAAGAGCGCAATCCCTGTGTTGTTCCTGTGCCCACGAGCTTCTGTATCTTCATCTGCTGCTCTGATCGGTCTCTGACCTTTTATACACACAAGAGGCATGTTCACTCGCATGGAAGCCCCGCCCGTTTGGCCCCGCCCACACACACACGCGGTGTGCACCGTCTTCCCGCCATTTACCCACTATGATGGACAGCTCACTCAAGGGACCCCTGCGCCCTTCGGCGCGAATGCATAGTAACACACACCTGGTCGCTGTAGACAACTCTCTGGCACTTTAGGCAGCTGTAGTGTAGTAAAAGCACTATACATTTACCCAACGAGGTAGCACTTACTGATTATCCAGTAGAAAGTACTCCAGTTGAGTAGAGGTATGGCACAAAACGGTGGCGTCTTCTTGAATAAATATGAAGGGCAGGGTCCATTCTGGCACGATGGTCCTGGCACAAAAATTAAACCTCAACAGGAAGCACTTACAGATATCATTACAGCATGTGCCCTAGTTGAAGCTTAAATTCAGTGACTCATTCATCAGCCCAAAAACAATCGTGAGCGTCGTGGAGGCTGGGCAGGTGTGCCTTCTTCCCAAATCTACCGTCGAAAATCAGCTGTGATGCTGGACAGAGGCATTTGCATCCTTGACTTTCACGAGCGCAATCCCTGTGCTGTTCCTGTGACCTCGAGCTTCTGTATCTTCAGCTGCTGCTCTGATCGGTCTCTGACCTTATATACACACAAGAGGCATGTTCACTCGCATGGAAGCCCCGCCCGTTTGGCCCCGCCCACACACACACGGTGTGCACCCTCTTCCCGCCATTTACCCACTATGATGGACAGCTCACTCAAGGGACCCCTGCGCCCTTCGGCGCGAATGCATAGTAACACACACCTGGTCGCTGAAGACAACTCTCTGGCACTTTAGGCAGCTGTAGTGTAGTAAAAGCACTATACATTTACCCAACGAGGTAGCACTTACTGATTATCCAGCAGAAAGTACTCCAGTTGAGTAGAGGTATGGCACAAAACGGTGGCGTCTTCTTGAATAAATATGAAGGGCAGGGTCCATTCTGGCACGATGGTCCTGGCACAAAAATTAAACCTCAACAGGAAGCACTTACAGATATCATTACAGCATGTGCCCTAGTTGAAGCTTAAATTCAGTGACTCATTCATCAGCCCAAAAACAATCGTGAGCGTCGTGGAGGCTGGGCAGGTGTGCCTTCTTCCCAAATCTACCGTCGAAAATCAGCTGTGATGCTGGACAGAGGCATTTGCATCCTTGACTTTCACGAGCGCAATCCCTGTGCTGTTCCTGTGACCTCGAGCTTCTGTATCTTCAGCTGCTGCTCTGATCGGTCTCTGACCTTATATACACACAAGAGGCATGTTCACTCGCATGGAAGCCCCGCCCGTTTGGCCCCGCCCACACACACACGGTGTGCACCCTCTTCCCGCCATTTACCCACTATGATGGACAGCTCACTCAAGGGACCCCTGCGCACTTCGGCGCGATTGCATAGTAACACACACATAGTCGCTGGAACTAGTTGAAGCTCAAATGCAGTGACTCATTCATCAGCCCAAAAACAATCGTGAGCGTTGGGAGGCTGGGCAGATGTGCCTTCTTCCCAAATCTACCGTCGAAAATCAGCTGTGATGCTGGACAGAGGCCTTTGCATCCTTGACTTTCAAGAGCGCAATCCCTGTGCTGTTCCTGTGACCTCGAGCTTCTGTATCTTCAGCTGCTGCTCTGATCGGTCTCTGACATTATATACACACAAGAGGCATGTTCACTCGCATGGAAGCCCCGCCCGTTTGGCCCCGCCCACACACACACGGTGTGCACCCTCTTCCCGCCATTTACCCACTATGATGGACAGCTCACTCAAGGGACCCCTGCGCCCTTCGGCGCGAATGCATAGTAACACACACCTGGTCGCTGAAGACAACTCTCTGGCACTTTAGGCAGCTGTAGTGTAGTAAAAGCACTATACATTTACCCAACGAGGTAGCACTTACTGATTATCCAGCAGAAAGTACTCCAGTTGAGTAGAGGTATGGCACAAAACGGTGGCGTCTTCTTGAATAAATATGAAGGGCAGGGTCCATTCTGGCACGATGGTCCTGGCACAAAAATTAAACCTCAACAGGAAGCACTTACAGATATCATTACAGCATGTGCCCTAGTTGAAGCTTAAATTCAGTGACTCATTCATCAGCCCAAAAACAATCGTGAGCGTCGTGGAGGCTGGGCAGGTGTGCCTTCTTCCCAAATATACCATCGAAAATCAGCTGTGATGCTGGACAGAGGCATTTGCATCCTTGACTTTCACGAGCGCAATCCCTGTGCTGTTCCTGTGCCCACGAGCTTCTGTATCTTCATCTGCTGCTCTGATCGGTCTCTGACCTTATATACACACAAGAGGCATGTTCACTCGCATGGAAGCCCCGCCCGTTTGGCCCCGCCCACACACACGAGGTGTGCACCCTCTTCCCGCCATTTACCCACTATGATGGACAGCTCACTCAAGGGACCCCTGCGCACTTCGGCGAGATTGCATAGTAACACACACATTGTCGCTGGAACTAGTTGAAGCTCAAATGCAGTGACTCATTCATCAGCCCAAAAACAATCGTGAGCGTTGGGAGGCTGGGCAGATGTGCCTTCTTCCCAAATCTACCGTCGAAAATCAGCTGTGATGCTGGACAGAGGCCTTTGCATCCTTGACTTTCAAGAGCGCAATCCCTGTGCTGTTCCTGTGACCTCGAGCTTCTGTATCTTCAGCTGCTGCTCTGATCGGTCTCTGACATTATATACACACAAGAGGCATGTTCACTCGCATGGAAGCCCCGCCCGTTTGGCCCCGCCCACACACACACGGTGTGCACCCTCTTCCCGCCATTTACCCACTATGATGGACAGCTCACTCAAGGGACCCCTGCGCACTTCGGCGCGATTGCATAGTAACACACACATAGTCGCTGGAACTAGTTGAAGCTCAAATGCAGTGACTCATTCATCAGCCCAAAAACAATCGTGAGCGTTGGGAGGCTGGGCAGATGTGCCTTCTTCCCAAATCTACCGTCGAAAATCAGCTGTGATGCTGGACAGAGGCCTTTGCATCCTTGACTTTCAAGAGCGCAATCCCTGTGCTGTTCCTGTGACCTCGAGCTTCTGTATCTTCAGCTGCTGCTCTGATCGGTCTCTGACATTATATACACACAAGAGGCATGTTCACTCGCATGGAAGCCCCGCCCGTTTGGCCCCGCCCACACACACACGGTGTGCACCCTCTTCTCGCCATTTACCCACTATGATGGACAGCTCACTCAAGGGACCCCTGCGCCCTTCGGCGCGAATGCATAGTAACACACACCTGGTCGCTGTAGACAACTCTCTGGCACTTTAGGCAGCTGTAGTGTAGTAAAAGCACTATACATTTACCCAACGAGGTAGCACTTACTGATTATCCAGTAGAAAGTACTCCAGTTGAGTAGAGGTATGGCACAAAACGGTGGCGTCTTCTTGAATAAATATGAAGGGCAGGGTCCATTCTGGCACGATGGTCCTGGCACAAAAATTAAACCTCAACAGGAAGCACTTACAGATATCATTACAGCATGTGCCCTAGTTGAAGCTTAAATTCAGTGACTCATTCATCAGCCCAAAAACAATCGTGAGCGTCGTGGAGGCTGGGCAGGTGTGCCTTCTTCCCAAATATACCATCGAAAATCAGCTGTGATGCTGGACAGAGGCATTTGCATCCTTGACTTTCACGATCGCAATCCCTGTGCTGTTCCTGTGACCTCGAGCTTCTGTATCTTCATCTGCTGCTCTGATCGGTCTCTGACCTTTTATACACACAAGAGGCATGTTCACTCGCATGGAAGCCCCGCCCGTTTGGCCCCGCCCACACACACACGCGGTGTGCACCGTCTTCACGCCATTTACCCACTATGATGGACAGCTCACTCAAGGGACCCCTGCGCCCTTCGGCGCGAATGCATAGTAACACACACATGGTCGCTGTAGACAACTCTCTGGCACTTTAGGCAGCTGTAGTGTAGTAAAAGCACTATACATTTACCCAACGAGGTAGCACTTACTGATTATCCAGTAGAAAGTACTCCAGTTGAGTAGAGGTATGGCACAAAACGGTGGTGTCTTCTTGAATAAATATGAAGGGCAGGGTCCATTCTGCCACGATGGTCCTGGCACAAAAATTAAACCTCAACAGGAAGCACTTACAGATATCATTACAGCATGTGCCCTAGTTGAAGCTTAAATTCAGTGACTCATTCATCAGCCCAAAAACAATCGTGAGCGTCGTGGAGGCTGGGCAGGTGTGCCTTCTTCCCAAATATACCATCGAAAATCAGCTGTGATGCTGGACAGAGGCATTTGCATCCTTGACTTTCACGATCGCAATCCCTGTGCTGTTCCTGTGACCTCGAGCTTCTGTATCTTCATCTGCTGCTCTGATCGGTCTCTGACCTTTTATACACACAAGAGGCATGTTCACTCGCATGGAAGCCCCGCCCGTTTGGCCCCGCCCACACACACACGCGGTGTGCACCGTCTTCACGCCATTTACCCACTATGATGGACAGCTCACTCAAGGGACGCCTGCGCCCTTCGGCGCGAATGCATAGTAACACACACATGGTCGCTGTAGACAACTCTCTGGCACTTTAGGCAGCTGTAGTGTAGTAAAAGCACTATACATTTACCCAACGAGGTAGCACTTACTGATTATCCAGTAGAAAGTACTCCAGTTGAGTAGAGGTATGGCACAAAACGGTGGTGTCTTCTTGAATAAATATGAAGGGCAGGGTCCATTCTGGCACGATGGTCCTGGCACAAAAATTAAACCTCAACAGGAAGCACTTACAGATATCATTACAGCATGTGCCCTAGTTGAAGCTTAAATTCAGTGACTCATTCATCAGCCCAAAAACAATCGTGAGCGTCGTGGAGGCTGGGCAGGTGTGCCTTCTTCCCAAATATACCATCGAAAATCAGCTGTGATGCTGGACAGAGGCCTTTGCATCCTTGACTTTCACGAGCGCAATCCCTGTGCTGTTCCTGTGACCTCGAGCTTCTGTATCTTCATCTGCTGCTCTGATCGGTCTCTGACCTTATATACACACAAGAGGCATGTTCACTCGCATGGAAGCCCCGCCCGTTTGGCCCCGCCCACACACACGAGGTGTGCACCCTCTTCCCGCCATTTACCCACTATGATGGACAGCTCACTCAAGGGACCCCTGCGCACTTCGGCGAGATTGCATAGTAACACACACATTGTCGCTGGAACTAGTTGAAGCTCAAATGCAGTGACTCATTCATCAGCCCAAAAACAATCGTGAGCGTTGGGAGGCTGGGCAGCTGTGCCTTCTTCCCAAATCTACCGTCAAAAATCAGCTGTGATGCTGGACAGAGGCCTTTGCATCCTTGACTTTCAAGAGCGCAATCCCTGTGCTGTTCCTGTGCCCACGAGCTTCTGTATCTTCATCTGCTGCTCTGATCGGTCTCTGACCTTATATACACACAAGAGGCATGTTCACTCGCATGGAAGCCCCGCCCGTTTGGCCCCGCCCACACACACGCGGTGTGCACCGTCTTCCCGCCATTTGCCCACTATGATGGACAGCTCACTCAAGGGACCCCTGCGCCCGTCGGCGCGAATGCATAGTAACACACACATTGTCGCTGGAACAAGTTGAAGCTTAAATTCAGTGACTCATTCATCAGCCCAAAAACAATCGTGAGCGTCGTGGAGGCTGGGCAGGTGTGCCTTCTTCCCAAATCTACCGTCGAAAATCAGCTGTGATGCTGGACAGAGGCCTTTGCATCCTTGACTTTCAAGAGCGCAATCCCTGTGCTGTTCCTGTGACCTCGAGCTTCTGTATCTTCAGCTGCTGCTCTGATCGGTCTCTGACCTTATATACACACAAGAGGCATGTTCACTCGCATGGAAGCCCCGCCCGTTTGGCCCCGCCCACACACACACGGTGTGCACCCTCTTCCCGCCATTTACCCACTATGATGGACAGCTCACTCAAGGGACCCCTGCGCACTTCGGCGCGATTGCATAGTAACACACACATAGTCGCTGGAACTAGTTGAAGCTCAAATGCAGTGACTCATTCATCAGCCCAAAAACAATCGTGAGCGTTGGGAGGCTGGGCAGATGTGCCTTCTTCCCAAATCTACCGTCGAAAATCAGCTGTGATGCTGGACAGAGGCCTTTGCATCCTTGACTTTCAAGAGCGCAATCCCTGTGCTGTTCCTGTGACCTCGAGCTTCTGTATCTTCAGCTGCTGCTCTGATCGGTCTCTGACATTATATACACACAAGAGGCATGTTCACTCGCATGGAAGCCCCGCCCGTTTGGCCCCGCCCACACACACACGGTGTGCACCCTCTTCCCGCCATTTACCCACTATGATGGACAGCTCACTCAAGGGACCCCTGCGCCCTTCGGCGCGAATGCATAGTAACACACACCTGGTCGCTGAAGACAACTCTCTGGCACTTTAGGCAGCTGTAGTGTAGTAAAAGCACTATACATTTACCCAACGAGGTAGCACTTACTGATTATCCAGCAGAAAGTACTCCAGTTGAGTAGAGGTATGGCACAAAACGGTGGCGTCTTCTTGAATAAATATGAAGGGCAGGGTCCATTCTGGCACGATGGTCCTGGCACAAAAATTAAACCTCAACAGGAAGCACTTACAGATATCATTACAGCATGTGCCCTAGTTGAAGCTTAAATTCAGTGACTCATTCATCAGCCCAAAAACAATCGTGAGCGTCGTGGAGGCTGGGCAGGTGTGCCTTCTTCCCAAATCTACCGTCGAAAATCAGCTGTGATGCTGGACAGAGGCATTTGCATCCTTGACTTTCACGAGCGCAATCCCTGTGCTGTTCCTGTGACCTCGAGCTTCTGTATCTTCAGCTGCTGCTCTGATCGGTCTCTGACCTTATATACACACAAGAGGCATGTTCACTCGCATGGAAGCCCCGCCCGTTTGGCCCCGCCCACACACACACGGTGTGCACCCTCTTCCCGCCATTTACCCACTATGATGGACAGCTCACTCAAGGGACCCCTGCGCACTTCGGCGCGATTGCATAGTAACACACACATAGTCGCTGGAACTAGTTGAAGCTCAAATGCAGTGACTCATTCATCAGCCCAAAAACAATCGTGAGCGTTGGGAGGCTGGGCAGATGTGCCTTCTTCCCAAATCTACCGTCGAAAATCAGCTGTGATGCTGGACAGAGGCCTTTGCATCCTTGACTTTCAAGAGCGCAATCCCTGTGCTGTTCCTGTGACCTCGAGCTTCTGTATCTTCAGCTGCTGCTCTGATCGGTCTCTGACATTATATACACACAAGAGGCATGTTCACTCGCATGGAAGCCCCGCCCGTTTGGCCCCGCCCACACACACACGGTGTGCACCCTCTTCCCGCCATTTACCCACTATGATGGACAGCTCACTCAAGGGACCCCTGCGCCCTTCGGCGCGAATGCATAGTAACACACACCTGGTCGCTGAAGACAACTCTCTGGCACTTTAGGCAGCTGTAGTGTAGTAAAAGCACTATACATTTACCCAACGAGGTAGCACTTACTGATTATCCAGCAGAAAGTACTCCAGTTGAGTAGAGGTATGGCACAAAACGGTGGCGTCTTCTTGAATAAATATGAAGGGCAGGGTCCATTCTGGCACGATGGTCCTGGCACAAAAATTAAACCTCAACAGGAAGCACTTACAGATATCATTACAGCATGTGCCCTAGTTGAAGCTTAAATTCAGTGACTCATTCATCAGCCCAAAAACAATCGTGAGCGTCGTGGAGGCTGGGCAGGTGTGCCTTCTTCCCAAATATACCATCGAAAATCAGCTGTGATGCTGGACAGAGGCATTTGCATCCTTGACTTTCACGAGCGCAATCCCTGTGCTGTTCCTGTGCCCACGAGCTTCTGTATCTTCATCTGCTGCTCTGATCGGTCTCTGACCTTATATACACACAAGAGGCATGTTCACTCGCATGGAAGCCCCGCCCGTTTGGCCCCGCCCACACACACGAGGTGTGCACCCTCTTCCCGCCATTTACCCACTATGATGGACAGCTCACTCAAGGGACCCCTGCGCACTTCGGCGAGATTGCATAGTAACACACACATTGTCGCTGGAACTAGTTGAAGCTCAAATGCAGTGACTCATTCATCAGCCCAAAAACAATCGTGAGCGTCGTGGAGGCTGGGCAGGTGTGCCTTCTTCCCAAATCTACCGTCGAAAATCAGCTGTGATGCTGGACAGAGGCCTTTGCATCCTTGACTTTCAAGAGCGCAATCCCTGTGCTGTTCCTGTGACCTCGAGCTTCTGTATCTTCAGCTGCTGCTCTGATCGGTCTCTGACCTTATATACACACAAGAGGCATGTTCACTCGCATGGAAGCCCCGCCCGTTTGGCCCCGCCCACACACACACGGTGTGCACCCTCTTCCCGCCATTTACCCACTATGATGGACAGCTCACTCAAGGGACCCCTGCGCACTTCGGCGCGATTGCATAGTAACACACACATAGTCGCTGGAACTAGTTGAAGCTCAAATGCAGTGACTCATTCATCAGCCCAAAAACAATCGTGAGCGTTGGGAGGCTGGGCAGATGTGCCTTCTTCCCAAATCTACCGTCGAAAATCAGCTGTGATGCTGGACAGAGGCCTTTGCATCCTTGACTTTCAAGAGCGCAATCCCTGTGCTGTTCCTGTGACCTCGAGCTTCTGTATCTTCAGCTGCTGCTCTGATCGGTCTCTGACATTATATACACACAAGAGCCATGTTCACTCGCATGGAAGCCCCGCCCGTTTGGCCCCGCCCACACACACACGGTGTGCACCCTCTTCTCGCCATTTACCCACTATGATGGACAGCTCACTCAAGGGACCCCTGCGCCCTTCGGCGCGAATGCATAGTAACACACACCTGGTCGCTGTAGACAACTCTCTGGCACTTTAGGCAGCTGTAGTGTAGTAAAAGCACTATACATTTACCCAACGAGGTAGCACTTACTGATTATCCAGTAGAAAGTACTCCAGTTGAGTAGAGGTATGGCACAAAACGGTGGCGTCTTCTTGAATAAATATGAAGGGCAGGGTCCATTCTGGCACGATGGTCCTGGCACAAAAATTAAACCTCAACAGGAAGCACTTACAGATATCATTACAGCATGTGCCCTAGTTGAAGCTTAAATTCAGTGACTCATTCATCAGCCCAAAAACAATCGTGAGCGTCGTGGAGGCTGGGCAGGTGTGCCTTCTTCCCAAATATACCATCGAAAATCAGCTGTGATGCTGGACAGAGGCATTTGCATCCTTGACTTTCACGATCGCAATCCCTGTGCTGTTCCTGTGACCTCGAGCTTCTGTATCTTCATCTGCTGCTCTGATCGGTCTCTGACCTTTTATACACACAAGAGGCATGTTCACTCGCATGGAAGCCCCGCCCGTTTGGCCCCGCCCACACACACACGCGGTGTGCACCGTCTTCACGCCATTTACCCACTATGATGGACAGCTCACTCAAGGGACCCCTGCGCCCTTCGGCGCGAATGCATAGTAACACACACATGGTCGCTGTAGACAACTCTCTGGCACTTTAGGCAGCTGTAGTGTAGTAAAAGCACTATACATTTACCCAACGAGGTAGCACTTACTGATTATCCAGTAGAAAGTACTCCAGTTGAGTAGAGGTATGGCACAAAACGGTGGTGTCTTCTTGAATAAATATGAAGGGCAGGGTCCATTCTGCCACGATGGTCCTGGCACAAAAATTAAACCTCAACAGGAAGCACTTACAGATATCATTACAGCATGTGCCCTAGTTGAAGCTTAAATTCAGTGACTCATTCATCAGCCCAAAAACAATCGTGAGCGTCGTGGAGGCTGGGCAGGTGTGCCTTCTTCCCAAATATACCATCGAAAATCAGCTGTGATGCTGGACAGAGGCATTTGCATCCTTGACTTTCACGATCGCAATCCCTGTGCTGTTCCTGTGACCTCGAGCTTCTGTATCTTCATCTGCTGCTCTGATCGGTCTCTGACCTTTTATACACACAAGAGGCATGTTCACTCGCATGGAAGCCCCGCCCGTTTGGCCCCGCCCACACACACACGCGGTGTGCACCGTCTTCACGCCATTTACCCACTATGATGGACAGCTCACTCAAGGGACGCCTGCGCCCTTCGGCGCGAATGCATAGTAACACACACATGGTCGCTGTAGACAACTCTCTGGCACTTTAGGCAGCTGTAGTGTAGTAAAAGCACTATACATTTACCCAACGAGGTAGCACTTACTGATTATCCAGTAGAAAGTACTCCAGTTGAGTAGAGGTATGGCACAAAACGGTGGTGTCTTCTTGAATAAATATGAAGGGCAGGGTCCATTCTGGCACGATGGTCCTGGCACAAAAATTAAACCTCAACAGGAAGCACTTACAGATATCATTACAGCATGTGCCCTAGTTGAAGCTTAAATTCAGTGACTCATTCATCAGCCCAAAAACAATCGTGAGCGTCATGGAGGCTGGGCAGGTGTGCCTTCTTCCCAAATATACCATCGAAAATCAGCTGTGATGCTGGACAGAGGCCTTTGCATCCTTGACTTTCACGAGCGCAATCCCTGTGCTGTTCCTGTGACCTCGAGCTTCTGTATCTTCAGCTGCTGCTCTGATCGGTCTCTGACCTTATATACACACAAGAGGCATGTTCACTCGCATGGAAGCCCCGCCCGTTTGGCCCCGCCCACACACACACGCGGTGTGCACCGTCTTCACGCCATTTACCCACTATGATGGACAGCTCACTCAAGGGACCCCTGCGCACTTCGGCGAGATTGCATAGTAACACACACATTGTCGCTGGAACTAGTTGAAGCTCAAATGCAGTGACTCATTCATCAGCCCAAAAACAATCGTGAGCGTTGGGAGGCTGGGCAGCTGTGCCTTCTTCCCAAATCTACCGTCGAAAATCAGCTGTGATGCTGGACAGAGGCCTTTGCATCCTTGACTTTCAAGAGTGCAATCCCTGTGCTGTTCCTGTGCCCACGAGCTTCTGTATCTTCATCTGCTGCTCTGATCGGTCTCTGACCTTATATACACACAAGAGGCATGTTCACTCGCATGGAAGACCCGCCCGTTTGGCCCCGCCCACACACACGCGGTGTGCACCGTCTTCCCGCCATTTACCCACTATGATGGACAGTTCACTCAAGGGACCCCTGCGCACTTCGGCGCGATTGCATAGTAACACACACTTGGTCGCTGTAGACAACTCTCTGGCACTTTAGGCAGCTGTAGTGTAGTAAAAGCACTATACATTTACCCAACGAGGTAGCACTTACTGATTATCCAGTAGAAAGTACTCCAGTTGAGTAGAGGTATGGCACAAAACGGTGGCGTCTTCTTGAATAAATATGAAAGGCAGGGTCCATTCTGGCACGATGGTCCTGGCACAAAAATTAAACCTCAACAGGAAGCACTTACAGATATCATTACAGCATGTGCCCTAGTTGAAGCTTAAATTCAGTGACTCATTCATCAGCCCAAAAACAATCGTGAGCGTCGTGGAGGCTGGGCAGGTGTGCCTTCTTCCCAAATATACCATCGAAAATCAGCTGTGATGCTGGACAGAGGCATTTGCATCCTTGACTTTCACGAGCGCAATCCCTGTGCTGTTCCTGTGACCTCGAGCTTCTGTATCTTCAGCTGCTGCTCTGATCGGTCTCTGACCTTATATACACACAAGAGGCATGTTCACTCGCATGGAAGCCCCGCCCGTTTGGCCCCGCCCACACACACACGCGGTGTGCACCGTCTTCCCGCCATTTACCCACTATGATGGACAGCTCACTCAAGGGACCCCTGCGCCCTTCGGCGCGAATGCATAGTAACACACACCTGGTCGCTGTAGACAACTCTCTGGCACTTTAGGCAGCTGTAGTGTAGTAAAAGCACTATACATTTACCCAACGAGGTAGCACTTACTGATTATCCAGTAGAAAATACTCCAGTTGAGTAGAGGTATGGCACAAAACGGTGGCGTCTTCTTGAATAAATATGAAGCGCAGGGTCCATTCTGGCACGATGGTCCTGGCACAAAAATTAAACCTCAACAGGAAGCACTTACAGATATCATTACAGCATGTGCCCTAGTTGAAGCTTAAATTCAGTGACTCATTCATCAGCCCAAAAACAATCGTGAGCGTCGTGAAGGCTGGGCAGGTGTGCCTTCTTCCCAAATCTACCGTCGAAAATCAGCTGTGATGCTGGACAGAGGCCTTTGCATCCTTGACTTTCAAGAGCGCAATCCATGTGCTGTTCCTGTGACCTCGAGCTTCTGTATCTTCAGCTGCTGCTCTGATCGGTCTCTGACCTTATATACACACAAGTGGCATGTTCACTCGCATGGAAGCCCCGCCCGTTTGGCCCCGCCCACACACACACGGTGTGCACCCTCTTCCCGCCATTTACCCACTATGATGGACAGCTCACTCAAGGGACCCCTGCGCACTTCGGCGCGATTGCATAGTAACACACACATAGTCGCTGGAACTAGTTGAAGCTCAAATGCAGTGACTCATTCATCAGCCCAAAAACAATCGTGAGCGTTGGGAGGCTGGGCAGATGGGCCTTCTTCCCAAATATACCATCGAAAATCAGCTGTGATGCTGGACAGAGGCCTTTGCATCCTTGACTTTCAAGCGCGCAATCCCTGTGCTGTTCCTGTGACCACGAGCTTCTGTATCTTCATCTGCTGCTCTGATCGGTCTCTGACCTTATATACACACAAGAGGCATGTTCACTCGCATGGAAGCCCCGCCCGTTTGGCCCCGCCCACACACACGCGGTGTGCACCGTCTTCCCACCATTTACCCACTATGATGGACAGCTCACTCAAGGGACCCCTGCGCACTTCGGCGAGATTGCATAGTAACACACACATTGTCGCTGGAACAAGTTGAAGCTCAAATGCAGTGACTCATTCATCAGCCCAAAAACAATCGTGAGCGTTGGGAGGCTGGGCAGCTGTGCCTTCTTCCCAAATCTACCGTCGAAAATCAGCTGTGATGCTGGACAGAGGCCTTTGCATCCTTGACTTTCAAGAGTGCAATCCCTGTGCTGTTCCTGTGCCCACGAGCTTCTGTATCTTCATCTGCTGCTCTGATCGGTCTCTGACCTTATATACACACAAGAGGCATGTTCACTCGCATGGAAGACCCGCCCGTTTGGCCCCGCCCACACACACGCGGTGTGCACCGTCTTCCCGCCATTTACCCACTATGATGGACAGTTCACTCAAGGGACCCCTGCGCACTTCGGCGCGATTGCATAGTAACACACACTTGGTCGCTGGAACTAGTTGAAGCTCAAATGCAGTGACTCATTCATCAGCCCAAAAACAATCGTGAGCGTCGTGGAGGCTGGGCAGGTGTGCCTTCTTCCCAAATCTACCGTCGAAAATCAGCTGTGATGCTGGACAGAGGCCTTTGCATCCTTGACTTTCAAGAGCGCAATCCCTGTGCTGTTCCTGTGACCTCGAGCTTCTGTATCTTCAGCTGCTGCTCTGATCGGTCTCTGACATTATATACACACAAGAGGCATGTTCACTCGCATGGAAGCCCCGCCCGTTTGGCCCCGCCCACACACACACGCGGTGTGCACCGTCTTCACGCCATTTACCCACTATGATGGACAGCTCACTCAAGGGACCCCTGCGCACTTCGGCGAGATTGCATAGTAACACACACTTGGTCGCTGGAACTAGTTGAAGCTCAAATGCAGTGACACATTCATCAGCCCAAAAACAATCGTGAGCGTCGTGGAGGCTGGGCAGGTGTGCCTTCTTCCCAAATCTACCGTCGAAAATCAGCTGTGATGCTGGACAGAGGCCTTTGCATCCTTGACTTTCAAGAGCGCAATCCCTGTGTTGTTCCTGTGCCCACGAGCTTCTGTATCTTCATCTGCTGCTCTGATCGGTCTCTGACCTTTTATACACACAAGAGGCATGTTCACTCGCATGGAAGCCCCGCCCGTTTGGCCCCGCCCACACACACACGCGGTGTGCACCGTCTTCCCGCCATTTACCCACTATGATGGACAGCTCACTCAAGGGACCCCTGCGCCCTTCGGCGCGAATGCATAGTAACACACACCTGGTCGCTGTAGACAACTCTCTGGCACTTTAGGCAGCTGTAGTGTAGTAAAAGCACTATACATTTACCCAACGAGGTAGCACTTACTGATTATCCAGTAGAAAGTACTCCAGTTGAGTAGAGGTATGGCACAAAACGGTGGCGTCTTCTTGAATAAATATGAAGGGCAGGGTCCATTCTGGCACGATGGTCCTGGCACAAAAATTAAACCTCAACAGGAAGCACTTACAGATATCATTACAGCATGTGCCCTAGTTGAAGCTTAAATTCAGTGACTCATTCATCAGCCCAAAAACAATCGTGAGCGTCGTGAAGGCTGGGCAGGTGTGCCTTCTTCCCAAATCTACCGTCGAAAATCAGCTGTGATGCTGGACAGAGGCCTTTGCATCCTTGACTTTCAAGAGCGCAATCCATGTGCTGTTCCTGTGACCTCGAGCTTCTGTATCTTCAGCTGCTGCTCTGATCGGTCTCTGACCTTATATACACACAAGAGGCATGTTCACTCGCATGGAAGCCCCGCCCATTTGGCCCCGCCCACACACACACGGTGTGCACCCTCTTCCCGCCATTTACCCACTATGATGGACAGCTCACTCAAGGGACCCCTGCGCACTTCGGCGCGATTGCATAGTAACACACACATAGTCGCTGGAACTAGTTGAAGCTCAAATGCAGTGACTCATTCATCAGCCCAAAAACAATCGTGAGCGTTGGGAGGCTGGGCAGATGGGCCTTCTTCCCAAATATACCATCGAAAATCAGCTGTGATGCTGGACAGAGGCCTTTGCATCCTTGACTTTCAAGCGCGCAATCCCTGTGCTGTTCCTGTGACCACGAGCTTCTGTATCTTCATCTGCTGCTCTGATCGGTCTCTGACCTTATATACACACAAGAGGCATGTTCACTCGCATGGAAGCCCCGCCCGTTTGGCCCCGCCCACACACACGAGGTGTGCACCCTCTTCCCGCCATTTACACACTATGATGGACAGCTTACTCAAGGGACCCCTGCGCACTTCGGCGAGATTGCATAGTAACACACATTGTCGCTGGAACTAGTTGAAGCTCAAATGCAGTGACTCATTCATCAGCCCAAAAACAATCGTGAGCGTTGGGAGGCTGGGCAGCTGTGCCTTCTTCCCAAATCTACCGTCAAAAATCAGCTGTGATGCTGGACAGAGGCCTTTGCATCCTTGACTTTCAAGAGCGCAATCCCTGTGCTGTTCCTGTGACCACGAGCTTCTGTATCTTCAGCTGCTGCTCTGATCGGTCTCTGACCTTATATACACACAAGAGGCATGTTCACTCGCATGGAAGCCCCGCCCGTTTGGCCCCGCCCACACACACGCGGTGTGCACCGTCTTCCCACCATTTACCCACTATGATGGACAGTTCACTCAAGGGACCCCTGCGCCCTTCGGCGCGAATGCATAGTAACACACACATAGTCGCTGGAACTAGTTGAAGCTCAAATGCAGTGACTCATTCATCAGCCCAAAAACAATCGTGAGCGTTGGGAGGCTGGGCAGCTGTGCCTTCTTCCCAAATCTACCGTCGAAAATCAGCTGTGATGCTGGACAGAGGCCTTTGCATCCTTGACTTTCAAGAGTGCAATCCCTGTGCTGTTTCTGTGCCCACGAGCTTCTGTATCTTCATCTGCTGCTCTGATCGGTCTTTGACCTTATATACACACAAGAGGCATGTTCACTCGCATGGAAGACCCGCCCGTTTGGCCCCGCCCACACACACGCGGTGTGCACCGTCTTCCCGCCATTTACCCACTATGATGGACAGTTCACTCAAGGGACCCCTGCGCACTTCGGCGCGATTGCATAGTAACACACACTTGGTCGCTGGAACTAGTTGAAGCTCAAATGCAGTGACTCATTCATCAGCCCAAAAACAATCGTGAGCGTCGTGGAGGCTGGGCAGGTGTGCCTTCTTCCCAAATCTACCGTCGAAAATCAGCTGTGATGCTGGACAGAGGCCTTTGCATCCTTGACTTTCAAGAGCGCAATCCCTGTGCTGTTCCTGTGACCTCGAGCTTCTGTATCTTCAGCTGCTGCTCTGATCGGTCTCTGACATTATATACACACAAGAGGCATGTTCACTCGCATGGAAGCCCCGCCCGTTTGGCCCCGCCCACACACACACGGTGTGCACCCTCTTCCCGCCATTTACCCACTATGATGGACAGCTCACTCAAGGGACCCCTGCGCACTTCGGCGCGATTGCATAGTAACACACACATAGTCGCTGGAACTAGTTGAAGCTCAAAAGCAGTGACTCATTCATCAGCCCAAAAACAATCGTGAGCGTTGGGAGGCTGGGCAGATGTGCCTTCTTCCCAAATATACCATCGAAAATCAGCTGTGATGCTGGACAGAGGCCTTTGCATCCTTGACTTTCAAGAGCGCAATCCCTGTGCTGTTCCTGTGCCCACGAGCTTCTGTATCTTCATCTGCTGCTCTGATCGGTCTCTGACCTTATATACACACAAGAGGCATGTTCACTCGCATGGAAGCCCCGCCCGTTTGGCCCCGCCCACACACACGCGGTGTGCACCGTCTTCCCGCCATTTACCCACTATGATGGACAGCTCACTCAAGGGACCCCTGCGCCCTTCGGCGCGAATGCATAGTAACACACACCTGGTCGCTGTAGACAACTCTCTGGCACTTTAGGCAGCTGTAGTGTAGTAAAAGCACTATACATTTACCCAACGAGGTAGCACTTACTGATTATCCAGTAGAAAGTACTCCAGTTGAGTAGAGGTATGGCACAAAACGGTGGCGTCTTCTTGAATAAATATGAAGGGCAGGGTCCATTCTGGCACGATGGTCCTGGCACAAAAATTAAACCTCAACAGGAAGCACTTACAGATATCATTACAGCATGTGCCCTAGTTGAAGCTTAAATTCAGTGACTCATTCATCAGCCCAAAAACAATCGTGAGCGTCGTGGAGGCTGGGCAGGTGTGCCTTCTTCCCAAATATACCATCGAAAATCAGCTGTGATGCTGGACAGAGGCATTTGCATCCTTGACTTTCACGATCGCAATCCCTGTGCTGTTCCTGTGACCTCGAGCTTCTGTATCTTCATCTGCTGCTCTGATCGGTCTCTGACCTTTTATACACACAAGAGGCATGTTCACTCGCATGGAAGCCCCGCCCGTTTGGCCCCGCCCACACACACACGCGGTGTGCACCGTCTTCACGCCATTTACCCACTATGATGGACAGCTCACTCAAGGGACCCCTGCGCCCTTCGGCGCGAATGCATAGTAACACACACATGGTCGCTGTAGACAACTCTCTGGCACTTTAGGCAGCTGTAGTGTAGTAAAAGCACTATACATTTACCCAACGAGGTAGCACTTACTGATTATCCAGTAGAAAGTACTCCAGTTGAGTAGAGGTATGGCACAAAACGGTGGTGTCTTCTTGAATAAATATGAAGGGCAGGGTCCATTCTGGCACGATGGTCCTGGCACAAAAATTAAACCTCAACAGGAAGCACTTACAGATATCATTACAGCATGTGCCCTAGTTGAAGCTTAAATTCAGTGACTCATTCATCAGCCCAAAAACAATCGTGAGCGTCGTGGAGGCTGGGCAGGTGTGCCTTCTTCCCAAATATACCATCGAAAATCAGCTGTGATGCTGGACAGAGGCATTTGCATCCTTGACTTTCACGATCGCAATCCCTGTGCTGTTCCTGTGACCTCGAGCTTCTGTATCTTCATCTGCTGCTCTGATCGGTCTCTGACCTTTTATACACACAAGAGGCATGTTCACTCGCATGGAAGCCCCGCCCGTTTGGCCCCGCCCACACACACACGCGGTGTGCACCGTCTTCACGCCATTTACCCACTATGATGGACAGCTCACTCAAGGGACGCCTGTGCCCTTCGGCGCGAATGCATAGTAACACACACATGGTCGCTGTAGACAACTCTCTGGCACTTTAGGCAGCTGTAGTGTAGTAAAAGCACTATACATTTACCCAACGAGGTAGCACTTACTGATTATCCAGTAGAAAGTACTCCAGTTGAGTAGAGGTATGGCACAAAACGGTGGTGTCTTCTTGAATAAATATGAAGGGCAGGGTCCATTCTGGCACGATGGTCCTGGCACAAAAATTAAACCTCAACAGGAAGCACTTACAGATATCATTACAGCATGTGCCCTAGTTGAAGCTTAAATTCAGTGACTCATTCATCAGCCCAAAAACAATCGTGAGCGTCGTGGAGGCTGGGCAGGTGTGCCTTCTTCCCAAATATACCATCGAAAATCAGCTGTGATGCTGGACAGAGGCCTTTGCATCCTTGACTTTCAAGAGCGCAATCCCTGTGCTGTTCCTGTGACCTCGAGCTTCTGTATCTTCATCTGCTGCTCTGATCGGTCTCTGACCTTATATACACACAAGAGGCATGTTCACTCGCATGGAAGCCCCGCCCGTTTGGCCCCGCCCACACACACGAGGTGTGCACCCTCTTCCCGCCATTTACCCACTATGATGGACAGCTCACTCAAGGGACCCCTGCGCACTTCGGCGAGATTGCATAGTAACACACACATTGTCGCTGGAACTAGTTGAAGCTCAAATGCAGTGACTCATTCATCAGCCCAAAAACAATCGTGAGCGTTGGGAGGCTGGGCAGCTGTGCCTTCTTCCCAAATCTACCGTCAAAAATCAGCTGTGATGCTGGACAGAGGCCTTTGCATCCTTGACTTTCAAGAGCGCAATCCCTGTGCTGTTCCTGTGCCCACGAGCTTCTGTATCTTCATCTGCTGCTCTGATCGGTCTCTGACCTTATATACACACAAGAGGCATGTTCACTCGCATGGAAGCCCCGCCCGTTTGGCCCCGCCCACACACACGCGGTGTGCACCGTCTTCCCGCCATTTGCCCACTATGATGGACAGCTCACTCAAGGGACCCCTGCGCCCGTCGGCGCGAATGCATAGTAACACACACATTGTCGCTGGAACAAGTTGAAGCTTAAATTCAGTGACTCATTCATCAGCCCAAAAACAATCGTGAGCGTCGTGGAGGCTGGGCAGGTGTGCCTTCTTCCCAAATCTACCGTCGAAAATCAGCTGTGATGCTGGACAGAGGCCTTTGCATCCTTGACTTTCAAGAGCGCAATCCCTGTGCTGTTCCTGTGACCTCGAGCTTCTGTATCTTCAGCTGCTGCTCTGATCGGTCTCTGACCTTATATACACACAAGAGGCATGTTCACTCGCATGGAAGCCCCGCCCGTTTGGCCCCGCCCACACACACACGGTGTGCACCCTCTTCCCGCCATTTACCCACTATGATGGACAGTTCACTCAAGGGACCCCTGCGCCCTTCGGCGCGAATGCATAGTAACACACACATAGTCGCTGGAACTAGTTGAAGCTCAAATGCAGTGACTCATTCATCAGCCCAAAAACAATCGTGAGCGTTGGGAGGCTGGGCAGATGTGCCTTCTTCCCAAATATACCATCGAAAATCAGCTGTGATGCTGGACAGAGGCCTTTGCATCCTTGACTTTCAAGAGCGCAATCCCTGTGCTGTTCCTGTGCCCACGAGCTTCTGTATCTTCATCTGCTGCTCTGATCGGTCTCTGACCTTATATACACACAAGAGGCATGTTCACTCGCATGGAAGCCCCGCCCGTTTGGCCCCGCCCACACACACACGGTGTGCACCGTCTTCCCGCCATTTACCCACTATGATGGACAGCTCACTCAAGGGACCCCTGCGCCCTTCGGCGCGAATGCATAGTAACACACACCTGGTCGCTGTAGACAACTCTCTGGCACTTTAGGCAGCTGTAGTGTAGTAAAAGCACTATACATTTACCCAACGAGGTAGCACTTACTGATTATCCAGTAGAAAGTACTCCAGTTGAGTAGAGGTATGGCACAAAACGGTGGCGTCTTCTTGAATAAATATGAAGGGCAGGGTCCATTCTGGCACGATGGTCCTGGCACAAAAATTAAACCTCAACAGGAAGCACTTACAGATATCATTACAGCATGTGCCCTAGTTGAAGCTTAAATTCAGTGACTCATTCATCAGCCCAAAAACAATCGTGAGCGTCGTGGAGGCTGGGCAGGTGTGCCTTCTTCCCAAATCTACCGTCGAAAATCAGCTGTGATGCTGGACAGAGGCCTTTGCATCCTTGACTTTCAAGAGCGCAGTCCATGTGCTGTTCCTGTGACCTCGAGCTTCTGTATCTTCAGCTGCTGCTCTGATCGGTCTCTGACCTTATATACACACAAGAGGCATGTTCACTCGCATGGAAGCCCCGCCCGTTTGGCCCCGCCCACACACACACAGTGTGCACCCTCTTCCCGCCATTTACCCACTATGATGGACAGCTCACTCAAGGGACCCCTGCGCACTTCGGCGCGATTGCATAGTAACACACACATAGTCGCTGGAACTAGTTGAAGCTCAAATGCAGTGACTCATTCATCAGCCCAAAAACAATCGTGAGCGTTGGGAGGCTGGGCAGATGGGCCTTCTTCCCAAATATACCATCGAAAATCAGCTGTGATGCTGGACAGAGGCCTTTGCATCCTTGACTTTCAAGCGCGCAATCCCTGTGCTGTTCCTGTGACCACGAGCTTCTGTATCTTCATCTGCTGCTCTGATCGGTCTCTGACCTTATATACACACAAGAGGCATGTTCACTCGCATGGAAGCCCCGCCCGTTTGGCCCCGCCCACACACACACAGTGTGCACCCTCTTCCCGCCATTTACCCACTATGATGGACAGCTCACTCAAGGGACCCCTGCGCACTTCGGCGCGATTGCATAGTAACACACACATAGTCGCTGGAACTAGTTGAAGCTCAAATGCAGTGACTCATTCATCAGCCCAAAAACAATCGTGAGCGTTGGGAGGCTGGGCAGATGGGCCTTCTTCCCAAATATACCATCGAAAATCAGCTGTGATGCTGGACAGAGGCCTTTGCATCCTTGACTTTCAAGCGCGCAATCCCTGTGCTGTTCCTGTGACCACGAGCTTCTGTATCTTCATCTGCTGCTCTGATCGGTCTCTGACCTTATATACACACAAGAGGCATGTTCACTCGCATGGAAGCCCCGCCCGTTTGGCCCCGCCCACACACACGAGGTGTGCACCCTCTTCCCGCCATTTACACACTATGATGGACAGCTTACTCAAGGGACCCCTGCGCACTTCGGCGAGATTGCATAGTAACACACATTGTCGCTGGAACTAGTTGAAGCTCAAATGCAGTGACTCATTCATCAGCCCAAAAACAATCGTGAGCGTTGGGAGGCTGGGCAGCTGTGCCTTCTTCCCAAATCTACCGTCAAAAATCAGCTGTGATGCTGGACAGAGGCCTTTGCATCCTTGACTTTCAAGAGCGCAATCCCTGTGCTGTTCCTGTGACCACGAGCTTCTGTATCTTCAGCTGCTGCTCTGATCGGTCTCTGACCTTATATACACACAAGAGGCATGTTCACTCGCATGGAAGCCCCGCCCGTTTGGCCCCGCCCACACACACGCGGTGTGCACCGTCTTCCCACCATTTACCCACTATGATGGACAGCTCACTCAAGGGACCCCTGCGCACTTCGGCGAGATTGCATAGTAACACACACTTGGTCGCTGGAACTAGTTGCAGCTCAAATGCAGTGACTCATTCATCAGCCCAAAAACAATCGTGAGCGTCGTGGAGGCTGGGCAGGTGTGCCTTCTTCCCAAATATACCATCGAAAATCAGCTGTGATGCTGGACAGAGGCATTTGCATCCTTGACTTTCACGAGCGCAATCCCTGTGCTGTTCCTGTGACCTCGAGCTTCTGTATCTTCAGCTGCTGCTCTGATCGGTCTCTGACCTTATATACACACAAGAGGCATGTTCACTCGCATGGAAGCCCCGCCCGTTTGGCCCCGCCCACACACACACGGTGTGCACCCTCTTCCCGCCATTTACCCACTATGATGGACTGTTCACTCAAGGGACCCCTGCGCCCTTGGGCGCGAATGCATAGTAACACACACATAGTCGCTGGAACTAGTTGAAGCTCAAATGCAGTGACTCATTCATCAGCCCAAAAACAATCGTGAGCGTTGGGAGGCTGGGCAGATGTGCCTTCTTCCCAAATATACCATCGAAAATCAGCTGTGATGCTGGACAGAGGCCTTTGCATCCTTGACTTTCAAGCGCGCAATCCCTGTGCTGTTCCTGTGACCACGAGCTTCTGTATCTTCATCTGCTGCTCTGATCGGTCTCTGACCTTATATACACACAAGAGGCATGTTCACTCGCATGGAAGCCCCGCCCGTTTGGCCCCGCCCACACACACGAGGTGTGCACCCTCTTCCCGCCATTTACACACTATGATGGACAGTTTACTCAAGGGACCCCTGCGCACTTCGGCGAGATTGCATAGTAACACACATAGTCGCTGGAACTAGTTGAAGCTCAAAAGCAGTGACTCATTCATCAGCCCAAAAACAATCGTGAGCGTCGTGGAGGCTGGGCAGGTGTGCCTTCTTCCCAAATCTACCGTCGAAAATCAGCTGTGATGCTGGCCAGAGGCATTTGCATCCTTGACTTTCACGAGCGCAATCCCTGTGCTGTTCCTGTGACCTCGAGCTTCTGTATCTTCAGCTGCTGCTCTGATCGGTCTCTGACATTATATACACACAAGAGGCATGTTCACTCGCATGGAAGCCCCGCCCGTTTGGCCCCGCCCACACACACACGGTGTGCACCCTCTTCCCGCCATTTACCCACTATGATGGACAGCTCACTCAAGGGACCCCTGCGCACTTCGGCGCGATTGCATAGTAACACACACCTGGTCGCTGTAGACAACTCTCTGGCACTTTAGGCAGCTGTAGTGTAGTAAAAGCACTATACATTTACCCAACGAGGTAGCACTTACTGATTATCCAGTAGAAATTACTCCAGTTGAGTAGAGGTATGGCACAAAACGGTGGCGTCTTCTTGAATAAATATGAAGGGCAGGGTCCATTCTGGCACGATGGTCCTGGCACAAAAATTAAACCTCAACAGGAAGCACTTACAGATATCATTACAGCATGTGCCCTAGTTGAAGCTTAAATTCAGTGACTCATTCATCAGCCCAAAAACAATCGTGAGCGTCGTGGAGGCTGGGCAGGTGTGCCTTCTTCCCAAATATACCATCGAAAATCAGCTGTGATGCTGGACAGAGGCATTTGCATCCTTGACTTTCAAGAGCGCAATCCATGTGCTGTTCCTGTGACCTCGAGCTTCTGTATCTTCAGCTGCTGCTCTGATCGGTCTCTGACCTTATATACACACAAGAGGCATGTTCACTTCGCATGGAAGCCCCGCCCGTTTGGCCCCGCCCACACACACACGGTGTGCACCCTCTTCCCGCCATTTACCCACTATGATGGACAGCTCACTCAAGGGACCCCTGCGCACTTCGGCGCGATTGCATAGTAACACACACATAGTCGCTGGAACTAGTTGAAGCTCAAATGCAGTGACTCATTCATCAGCCCAAAAACAATCGTGAGCGTTGGGAGGCTGGGCATATGTGCCTTCTTCCCAAATATACCATCGAAAATCAGCTGTGATGCTGGACAGAGGCCTTTGCATCCTTGACTTTCAAGCGCGCAATCCCTGTGCTGTTCCTGTGACCACGAGCTTCTGTATCTTCATCTGCTGCTCTGATCGGTCTCTGACCTTATATACACACAAGAGGCATGTTCACTCGCATGGAAGCCCCGCCCGTTTGGCCCCGCCCACACACACGAGGTGTGCACCCTCTTCCCGCCATTTACACACTATGATGGACAGCTTACTCAAGGGACCCCTGCGCACTTCGGCGAGATTGCATAGTAACACACATTGTCGCTGGAACTAGTTGAAGCTCAAATGCAGTGACTCATTCATCAGCCCAAAAACAATCGTGAGCGTTGGGAGGCTGGGCAGCTGTGCCTTCTTCCCAAATCTACCGTCAAAAATCAGCTGTGATGCTGGACAGAGGCCTTTGCATCCTTGACTTTCAAGAGCGCAATCCCTGTGCTGTTCCTGTGACCACGAGCTTCTGTATCTTCAGCTGCTGCTCTGATCGGTCTCTGACCTTATATACACACAAGAGGCATGTTCACTCGCATGGAAGACCCGCCCGTTTGGCCCCGCCCACACACACGCGGTGTGCACCGTCTTCCCGCCATTTACCCACTATGATGGACAGTTCACTCAAGGGACCCCTGCGCACTGCGGCGCGATTGCATAGTAACACACACTTGGTCGCTGGAACTAGTTGAAGCTCAAATGCAGTGACTCATTCATCAGCCCAAAAACAATCGTGAGCGTCGTGGAGGCTGGGCAGGTGTGCCTTCTTCCCAAATCTACCGTCGAAAATCAGCTGTGATGCTGGACAGAGGCCTTTGCATCCTTGACTTTCAAGAGCGCAATCCCTGTGCTGTTCCTGTGACCTCGAGCTTCTGTATCTTCAGCTGCTGCTCTGATCGGTCTCTGACATTATATACACACAAGAGGCATGTTCACTCGCATGGAAGCCCCGCCCGTTTGGCCCCGCCCACACACACACGGTGTGCACCCTCTTCCCGCCATTTACCCACTATGATGGACAGCTCACTCAAGGGACCCCTGCGCACTTCGGCGCGATTGCATAGTAACACACACATAGTCGCTGGAACTAGTTGAAGCTCAAAAGCAGTGACTCATTCATCAGCCCAAAAACAATCGTGAGCGTTGGGAGGCTGGGCAGATGTGCCTTCTTCCCAAATATACCATCGAAAATCAGCTGTGATGCTGGACAGAGGCCTTTGCATCCTTGACTTTCAAGAGCGCAATCCCTGTGCTGTTCCTGTGCCCACGAGCTTCTGTATCTTCATCTGCTGCTCTGATCGGTCTCTGACCTTATATACACACAAGAGGCATGTTCACTCGCATGGAAGCCCCGCCCGTTTGGCCCCGCCCACACACACACGGTGTGCACCGTCTTCCCGCCATTTACCCACTATGATGGACAGCTCACTCAAGGGACCCCTGCGCCCTTCGGCGCGAATGCATAGTAACACACACCTGGTCGCTGTAGACAACTCTCTGGCACTTTAGGCAGCTGTAGTGTAGTAAAAGCACTATACATTTACCCAACGAGGTAGCACTTACTGATTATCCAGTAGAAAGTACTCCAGTTGAGTAGAGGTATGGCACAAAACGGTGGCGTCTTCTTGAATAAATATGAAGGGCAGGGTCCATTCTGGCACGATGGTCCTGGCACAAAAATTAAACCTCAACAGGAAGCACTTACAGATATCATTACAGCATGTGCCCTAGTTGAAGCTTAAATTCAGTGACTCATTCATCAGCCCAAAAACAATCGTGAGCGTCGTGGAGGCTGGGCAGGTGTGCCTTCTTCCCAAATCTACCGTCGAAAATCAGCTGTGATGCTGGACAGAGGCCTTTGCATCCTTGACTTTCAAGAGCGCAATCCATGTGCTGTTCCTGTGACCTCGAGCTTCTGTATCTTCAGCTGCTGCTCTGATCGGTCTCTGACCTTATATACACACAAGAGGCATGTTCACTCGCATGGAAGCCCCGCCCGTTTGGCCCCGCCCACACACACACAGTGTGCACCCTCTTCCCGCCATTTACCCACTATGATGGACAGCTCACTCAAGGGACCCCTGCGCACTTCGGCGCGATTGCATAGTAACACACACATAGTCGCTGGAACTAGTTGAAGCTCAAATGCAGTGACTCATTCATCAGCCCAAAAACAATCGTGAGCGTTGGGAGGCTGGGCAGATGGGCCTTCTTCCCAAATATACCATCGAAAATCAGCTGTGATGCTGGACAGAGGCCTTTGCATCCTTGACTTTCAAGCGCGCAATCCCTGTGCTGTTCCTGTGACCACGAGCTTCTGTATCTTCATCTGCTGCTCTGATCGGTCTCTGACCTTATATACACACAAGAGGCATGTTCACTCGCATGGAAGCCCCGCCCGTTTGGCCCCGCCCACACACACACAGTGTGCACCCTCTTCCCGCCATTTACCCACTATGATGGACAGCTCACTCAAGGGACCCCTGCGCACTTCGGCGCGATTGCATAGTAACACACACATAGTCGCTGGAACTAGTTGAAGCTCAAATGCAGTGACTCATTCATCAGCCCAAAAACAATCGTGAGCGTTGGGAGGCTGGGCAGATGGGCCTTCTTCCCAAATATACCATCGAAAATCAGCTGTGATGCTGGACAGAGGCCTTTGCATCCTTGACTTTCAAGCGCGCAATCCCTGTGCTGTTCCTGTGACCACGAGCTTCTGTATCTTCATCTGCTGCTCTGATCGGTCTCTGACCTTATATACACACAAGAGGCATGTTCACTCGCATGGAAGCCCCGCCCGTTTGGCCCCGCCCACACACACGAGGTGTGCACCCTCTTCCCGCCATTTACACACTATGATGGACAGCTTACTCAAGGGACCCCTGCGCACTTCGGCGAGATTGCATAGTAACACACATTGTCGCTGGAACTAGTTGAAGCTCAAATGCAGTGACTCATTCATCAGCCCAAAAACAATCGTGAGCGTTGGGAGGCTGGGCAGCTGTGCCTTCTTCCCAAATCTACCGTCAAAAATCAGCTGTGATGCTGGACAGAGGCCTTTGCATCCTTGACTTTCAAGAGCGCAATCCCTGTGCTGTTCCTGTGACCACGAGCTTCTGTATCTTCAGCTGCTGCTCTGATCGGTCTCTGACCTTATATACACACAAGAGGCATGTTCACTCGCATGGAAGCCCCGCCCGTTTGGCCCCGCCCACACACACTCGGTGTGCACCGTCTTCCCGCCATTTACCCACTATGATGGACAGCTCACTCAAGGGACCCCTGCGCCCTTCGGCGCGAATGCATAGTAACACACACCTGGTCGCTGTAGACAACTCTCTGGCACTTTAGGCAGATGTAGTGTAGTAAAAGCACTATACATTTACCCAACGAGGTAGCACTTACTGATTATCCAGTAGAAAGTACTCCAGTTGAGTAGAGGTATGGCACAAAACGGTGGCGTCTTCTTGAATAAATATGAAGGGCAGGGTCCATTCTGGCACGATGGTCCTGGCACAAAAATTAAACCTCAACAGGAAGCACTTACAGATATCATTACAGCATGTGCCCTAGTTGAAGCTTAAATTCAGTGACTCATTCATCAGCCCAAAAACAATCGTGAGCGTCGTGGAGGCTGGGCAGGTGTGCCTTCTTCCCAAATCTACCGTCGAAAATCAGCTGTGATGCTGGACAGAGGCATTTGCATCCTTGACTTTCACGAGCGCAATCCCTGTGCTGTTCCTGTGACCTCGAGCTTCTGTATCTTCAGCTGCTGCTCTGATCGGTCTCTGACCTTATATACACACAAGAGGCATGTTCACTCGCATGGAAGCCCCGCCCGTTTGGCCCCGCCCACACACACACGGTGTGCACCCTCTTCCCGCCATTTACCCACTATGATGGACAGCTCACTCAAGGGACCCCTGCGCCCTTCGGCGCGAATGCATAGTAACACACACCTGGTCGCTGTAGACAACTCTCTGGCACTTTAGGCAGATGTAGTGTAGTAAAAGCACTATACATTTACCCAACGAGGTAGCACTTACTGATTATCCAGTAGAAAGTACTCCAGTTGAGTAGAGGTATGGCACAAAACGGTGGCGTCTTCTTGAATAAATATGAAGGGCAGGGTCCATTCTGGCACGATGGTCCTGGCACAAAAATTAAACCTCAACAGGAAGCACTTACAGATATCATTACAGCATGTGCCCTAGTTGAAGCTTAAATTCAGTGACTCATTCATCAGCCCAAAAACAATCGTGAGCGTCGTGGAGGCTGGGCAGGTGTGCCTTCTTCCCAAATCTACCGTCGAAAATCAGCTGTGATGCTGGACAGAGGCATTTGCATCCTTGACTTTCACGAGCGCAATCCCTGTGCTGTTCCTGTGACCTCGAGCTTCTGTATCTTCAGCTGCTGCTCTGATCGGTCTCTGACCTTATATACACACAAGAGGCATGTTCACTCTCATGGAAGCCCCGCCCGTTTGGCCCCGCCCACACACACACGGTGTGCACCCTCTTCCCGCCATTTACCCACTATGATGGACAGCTCACTCAAGGGACCCCTGCGCCCTTCGGCGCGAATGCATAGTAACACACACATTGTCGCTGGAACAAGTTGAAGCTTAAATTCAGTGACTCATTCATCAGCCCAAAAACAATCGTGAGCGTTGGGAGGCTGGGCAGGTGTGCCTTCTTCCCAAATCTACCGTCGAAAATCAGCTGTGATGCTGGCCAGAGGCATTTGCATCCTTGACTTTCACGAGCGCAATCCCTGTGCTGTTCCTGTGACTTCGAGCTTCTGTATCTTCAGCTGCTGCTCTGATCGGTCTCTGACATTATATACACACAAGAGGCATGTTCACTCGCATGGAAGCCCCGCCCGTTTGGCCCCGCCCACACACACACGGTGTGCACCCTCTTCCCGCCATTTACCCACTATGATGGACAGCTCACTCAAGGGACCCCTGCGCACTTCGGCGCGATTGCATAGTAACACACACCTGGTCGCTGTAGACAACTCTCTGGCACTTTAGGCAGCTGTAGTGTAGTAAAAGCACTATACATTTACCCAACGAGGTAGCACTTACTGATTATCCAGTAGAAATTACTCCAGTTGAGTAGAGGTATGGCACAAAACGGTGGCGTCTTCTTGAATAAATATGAAGGGCAGGGTCCATTCTGGCACGATGGTCCTGGCACAAAAATTAAACCTCAACAGGAAGCACTTACAGATATCATTACAGCATGTGCCCTAGTTGAAGCTTAAATTCAGTGACTCATTCATCAGCCCAAAAACAATCGTGAGCGTTGGGAGGCTGGGCAGGTGTGCCTTCTTCCCAAATCTACCGTCGAAAATCAGCTGTGATGCTGGACAGAGGCCTTTGCATCCTTGACTTTCAAGAGCGCAATCCATGTGCTGTTCCTGTGACCACGAGCTTCTGTATCTTCATCTGCTGCTCTGATCGGTCTCTGACCTTATATACACACAAGAGGCATGTTCACTCGCATGGAAGCCCCGCCCGTTTGGCCCCGCCCACACACACGAGGTGTGCACCCTCTTCCCGCCATTTACACACTATGATGGACAGCTTACTCAAGGGACCCCTGCGCACTTCGGCGAGATTGCATAGTAACACACATTGTCGCTGGAACTAGTTGAAGCTCAAATGCAGTGACTCATTCATCAGCCCAAAAACAATCGTGAGCGTTGGGAGGCTGGGCAGCTGTGCCTTCTTCCCAAATCTACCGTCAAAAATCAGCTGTGATGCTGGACAGAGGCCTTTGCATCCTTGACTTTCAAGAGCGCAATCCCTGTGCTGTTCCTGTGACCACGAGCTTCTGTATCTTCAGCTGCTGCTCTGATCGGTCTCTGACCTTATATACACACAAGAGGAATGTTCACTCGCATGGAAGCCCCGCCCGTTTGGCCCCGCCCACACACACACGCGGTGTGCACCGTCTTCCCACCATTTACCCACTATGATGGACAGCTCACTCAAGGGACCCCTGCGCACTTCGGCGAGATTGCATAGTAACACACACATTGTCGCTGGAACAAGTTGAAGCTCAAATGCAGTGACTCATTCATCAGCCCAAAAACAATCGTGAGCGTTGGGAGGCTGGGCAGCTGTGCCTTCTTCCCAAATCTACCGTCGAAAATCAGCTGTGATGCTGGACAGAGGCCTTTGCATCCTTGACTTTCAAGAGTGCAATCCCTGTGCTGTTCCTGTGCCCACGAGCTTCTGTATCTTCATCTGCTGCTCTGATCGGTCTCTGACCTTATATACACACAAGAGGCATGTTCACTCGCATGGAAGCCCCGCCCGTTTGGCCCCGCCCACACACACGCGGTGTGCACCGTCTTCCCGCCATTTACCCACTATGATGGACAGTTCACTCAAGGGACCCCTGCGCACTGCGGCGCGATTGCATAGTAACACACACTTGGTCGCTGGAACTAGTTGAAGCTCAAATGCAGTGACTCATTCATCAGCCCAAAAACAATCGTGAGCGTCGTGGAGGCTGGGCAGGTGTGCCTTCTTCCCAAATCTACCGTCGAAAATCAGCTGTGATGCTGGACAGAGGCCTTTGCATCCTTGACTTTCAAGAGCGCAATCCCTGTGCTGTTCCTGTGCCCACGAGCTTCTGTATCTTCATCTGCTGCTCTGATCGGTCTCTGACCTTATATACACACAAGAGGCATGTTCACTCGCATGGAAGCCCCGCCCGTTTGGCCCCGCCCACACACACACGGTGTGCACCGTCTTCCCGCCATTTACCCACTATGATGGACAGCTCACTCAAGGGACCCCTGCGCCCTTCGGCGCGAATGCATAGTAACACACACCTGGTCGCTGTAGACAACTCTCTGGCACTTTAGGCAGCTGTAGTGTAGTAAAAGCACTATACATTTACCCAACGAGGTAGCACTTACTGATTATCCAGTAGAAAGTACTCCAGTTGAGTAGAGGTATGGCACAAAACGGTGGCGTCTTCTTGAATAAATATGAAGGGCAGGGTCCATTCTGGCACGATGGTCCTGGCACAAAAATTAAACCTCAACAGGAAGCACTTACAGATATCATTACAGCATGTGCCCTAGTTGAAGCTTAAATTCAGTGACTCATTCATCAGCCCAAAAACAATCGTGAGCGTCGTGGAGGCTGGGCAGGTGTGCCTTCTTCCCAAATCTACCGTCGAAAATCAGCTGTGATGCTGGACAGAGGCCTTTGCATCCTTGACTTTCAAGAGCGCAATCCATGTGCTGTTCCTGTGACCTCGAGCTTCTGTATCTTCAGCTGCTGCTCTGATCGGTCTCTGACCTTATATACACACAAGAGGCATGTTCACTCGCATGGAAGCCCCGCCCGTTTGGCCCCGCCCACACACACACAGTGTGCACCCTCTTCCCGCCATTTACCCACTATGATGGACAGCTCACTCAAGGGACCCCTGCGCACTTCGGCGCGATTGCATAGTAACACACACATAGTCGCTGGAACTAGTTGAAGCTCAAATGCAGTGACTCATTCATCAGCCCAAAAACAATCGTGAGCGTTGGGAGGCTGGGCAGATGGGCCTTCTTCCCAAATATACCATCGAAAATCAGCTGTGATGCTGGACAGAGGCCTTTGCATCCTTGACTTTCAAGCGCGCAATCCCTGTGCTGTTCCTGTGACCACGAGCTTCTGTATCTTCATCTGCTGCTCTGATCGGTCTCTGACCTTATATACACACAAGAGGCATGTTCACTCGCATGGAAGCCCCGCCCGTTTGGCCCCGCCCACACACACGAGGTGTGCACCCTCTTCCCGCCATTTACACACTATGATGGACAGTTTACTCAAGGGACCCCTGCGCACTTCGGCGAGATTGCATAGTAACACACATAGTCGCTGGAACTAGTTGAAGCTCAAAAGCAGTGACTCATTCATCAGCCCAAAAACAATCGTGAGCGTCGTGGAGGCTGGGCAGGTGTGCCTTCTTCCCAAATCTACCGTCGAAAATCAGCTGTGATGCTGGCCAGAGGCATTTGCATCCTTGACTTTCACGAGCGCAATCCCTGTGCTGTTCCTGTGACCTCGAGCTTCTGTATCTTCAGCTGCTGCTCTGATCGGTCTCTGACATTATATACACACAAGAGGCATGTTCACTCGCATGGAAGCCCCGCCCGTTTGGCCCCGCCCACACACACACGGTGTGCACCCTCTTCCCGCCATTTACCCACTGTGATGGACAGCTCACTCAAGGGACCCCTGCGCACTTCGGCGCGATTGCATAGTAACACACACCTGGTCGCTGTAGACAACTCTCTGGCACTTTAGGCAGCTGTAGTGTAGTAAAAGCACTATACATTTACCCAACGAGGTAGCACTTACTGATTATCCAGTAGAAATTACTCCAGTTGAGTAGAGGTATGGCACAAAACGGTGGCGTCTTCTTGAATAAATATGAAGGGCAGGGTCCATTCTGGCACGATGGTCCTGGCACAAAAATTAAACCTCAACAGGAAGCACTTACAGATATCATTACAGCATGTGCCCTAGTTGAAGCTTAAATTCAGTGACTCATTCATCAGCCCAAAAACAATCGTGAGCGTCGTGGAGGCTGGGCAGGTGTGCCTTCTTCCCAAATATACCATCGAAAATCAGCTGTGATGCTGGACAGAGGCATTTGCATCCTTGACTTTCAAGAGCGCAATCCATGTGCTGTTCCTGTGACCTCGAGCTTCTGTATCTTCAGCTGCTGCTCTGATCGGTCTCTGACCTTATATACACACAAGAGGCATGTTCACTTCGCATGGAAGCCCCGCCCGTTTGGCCCCGCCCACACACACACGGTGTGCACCCTCTTCCCGCCATTTACCCACTATGATGGACAGCTCACTCAAGGGACCCCTGCGCACTTCGGCGCGATTGCATAGTAACACACACATAGTCGCTGGAACTAGTTGAAGCTCAAATGCAGTGACTCATTCATCAGCCCAAAAACAATCGTGAGCGTTGGGAGGCTGGGCATATGTGCCTTCTTCCCAAATATACCATCGAAAATCAGCTGTGATGCTGGACAGAGGCCTTTGCATCCTTGACTTTCAAGCGCGCAATCCCTGTGCTGTTCCTGTGACCACGAGCTTCTGTATCTTCATCTGCTGCTCTGATCGGTCTCTGACCTTATATACACACAAGAGGCATGTTCACTCGCATGGAAGCCCCGCCCGTTTGGCCCCGCCCACACACACGAGGTGTGCACCCTCTTCCCGCCATTTACACACTATGATGGACAGCTTACTCAAGGGACCCCTGCGCACTTCGGCGAGATTGCATAGTAACACACATTGTCGCTGGAACTAGTTGAAGCTCAAATGCAGTGACTCATTCATCAGCCCAAAAACAATCGTGAGCGTTGGGAGGCTGGGCAGCTGTGCCTTCTTCCCAAATCTACCGTCAAAAATCAGCTGTGATGCTGGACAGAGGCCTTTGCATCCTTGACTTTCAAGAGCGCAATCCCTGTGCTGTTCCTGTGACCACGAGCTTCTGTATCTTCAGCTGCTGCTCTGATCGGTCTCTGACCTTATATACACACAAGAGGCATGTTCACTCGCATGGAAGACCCGCCCGTTTGGCCCCGCCCACACACACGCGGTGTGCACCGTCTTCCCGCCATTTACCCACTATGATGGACAGTTCACTCAAGGGACCCCTGCGCACTGCGGCGCGATTGCATAGTAACACACACTTGGTCGCTGGAACTAGTTGAAGCTCAAATGCAGTGACTCATTCATCAGCCCAAAAACAATCGTGAGCGTCGTGGAGGCTGGGCAGGTGTGCCTTCTTCCCAAATCTACCGTCGAAAATCAGCTGTGATGCTGGACAGAGGCCTTTGCATCCTTGACTTTCAAGAGCGCAATCCCTGTGCTGTTCCTGTGACCTCGAGCTTCTGTATCTTCAGCTGCTGCTCTGATCGGTCTCTGACATTATATACACACAAGAGGCATGTTCACTCGCATGGAAGCCCCGCCCGTTTGGCCCCGCCCACACACACACGGTGTGCACCCTCTTCCCGCCATTTACCCACTATGATGGACAGCTCACTCAAGGGACCCCTGCGCACTTCGGCGCGATTGCATAGTAACACACACATAGTCGCTGGAACTAGTTGAAGCTCAAAAGCAGTGACTCATTCATCAGCCCAAAAACAATCGTGAGCGTTGGGAGGCTGGGCAGATGTGCCTTCTTCCCAAATATACCATCGAAAATCAGCTGTGATGCTGGACAGAGGCCTTTGCATCCTTGACTTTCAAGAGCGCAATCCCTGTGCTGTTCCTGTGCCCACGAGCTTCTGTATCTTCATCTGCTGCTCTGATCGGTCTCTGACCTTATATACACACAAGAGGCATGTTCACTCGCATGGAAGCCCCGCCCGTTTGGCCCCGCCCACACACACACGGTGTGCACCGTCTTCCCGCCATTTACCCACTATGATGGACAGCTCACTCAAGGGACCCCTGCGCCCTTCGGCGCGAATGCTTAGTAACACACACCTGGTCGCTGTAGACAACTCTCTGGCACTTTAGGCAGCTGTAGTGTAGTAAAAGCACTATACATTTACCCAACGAGGTAGCACTTACTGATTATCCAGTAGAAAGTACTCCAGTTGAGTAGAGGTATGGCACAAAACGGTGGCGTCTTCTTGAATAAATATGAAGGGCAGGGTCCATTCTGGCACGATGGTCCTGGCACAAAAATTAAACCTCAACAGGAAGCACTTACAGATATCATTACAGCATGTGCCCTAGTTGAAGCTTAAATTCAGTGACTCATTCATCAGCCCAAAAACAATCGTGAGCGTCGTGGAGGCTGGGCAGGTGTGCCTTCTTCCCAAATCTACCGTCGAAAATCAGCTGTGATGCTGGACAGAGGCCTTTGCATCCTTGACTTTCAAGAGCGCAATCCATGTGCTGTTCCTGTGACCTCGAGCTTCTGTATCTTCAGCTGCTGCTCTGATCGGTCTCTGACCTTATATACACACAAGAGGCATGTTCACTCGCATGGAAGCCCCGCCCGTTTGGCCCCGCCCACACACACACAGTGTGCACCCTCTTCCCGCCATTTACCCACTATGATGGACAGCTCACTCAAGGGACCCCTGCGCACTTCGGCGCGATTGCATAGTAACACACACATAGTCGCTGGAACTAGTTGAAGCTCAAATGCAGTGACTCATTCATCAGCCCAAAAACAATCGTGAGCGTTGGGAGGCTGGGCAGATGGGCCTTCTTCCCAAATATACCATCGAAAATCAGCTGTGATGCTGGACAGAGGCCTTTGCATCCTTGACTTTCAAGCGCGCAATCCCTGTGCTGTTCCTGTGACCACGAGCTTCTGTATCTTCATCTGCTGCTCTGATCGGTCTCTGACCTTATATACACACAAGAGGCATGTTCACTCGCATGGAAGCCCCGCCCGTTTGGCCCCGCCCACACACACACAGTGTGCACCCTCTTCCCGCCATTTACCCACTATGATGGACAGCTCACTCAAGGGACCCCTGCGCACTTCGGCGCGATTGCATAGTAACACACACATAGTCGCTGGAACTAGTTGAAGCTCAAATGCAGTGACTCATTCATCAGCCCAAAAACAATCGTGAGCGTTGGGAGGCTGGGCAGATGGGCCTTCTTCCCAAATATACCATCGAAAATCAGCTGTGATGCTGGACAGAGGCCTTTGCATCCTTGACTTTCAAGCGCGCAATCCCTGTGCTGTTCCTGTGACCACGAGCTTCTGTATCTTCATCTGCTGCTCTGATCGGTCTCTGACCTTATATACACACAAGAGGCATGTTCACTCGCATGGAAGCCCCGCCCGTTTGGCCCCGCCCACACACACGAGGTGTGCACCCTCTTCCCGCCATTTACACACTATGATGGACAGCTTACTCAAGGGACCCCTGCGCACTTCGGCGAGATTGCATAGTAACACACATTGTCGCTGGAACTAGTTGAAGCTCAAATGCAGTGACTCATTCATCAGCCCAAAAACAATCGTGAGCGTTGGGAGGCTGGGCAGCTGTGCCTTCTTCCCAAATCTACCGTCAAAAATCAGCTGTGATGCTGGACAGAGGCCTTTGCATCCTTGACTTTCAAGAGCGCAATCCCTGTGCTGTTCCTGTGACCACGAGCTTCTGTATCTTCAGCTGCTGCTCTGATCGGTCTCTGACCTTATATACACACAAGAGGCATGTTCACTCGCATGGAAGCCCCGCCCGTTTGGCCCCGCCCACACACACGCGGTGTGCACCGTCTTCCCACCATTTACCCACTATGATGGACAGCTCACTCAAGGGACCCCTGCGCACTTCGGCGAGATTGCATAGTAACACACACATTGTCGCTGGAACAAGTTGAAGCTCAAATGCAGTGACTCATTCATCAGCCCAAAAACAATCGTGAGCGTTGGGAGGCTGGGCAACTGTGCCTTCTTCCCAAATCTACCGTCGAAAATCAGCTGTGATGCTGGACAGAGGCCTTTGCATCCTTGACTTTCAAGAGCGCAATCCCTGTGCTGTTCCTGTGACCACGAGCTTCTGTATCTTCAGCTGCTGCTCTGATCGGTCTCTGACCTTATATACACACAAGAGGCATGTTCACTCGCATGGAAGCCCCGCCCGTTTGGCCCCGCCCACACACACTCGGTGTGCACCGTCTTCCCGCCATTTACCCACTATGATGGACAGCTCACTCAAGGGACCCCTGCGCCCTTCGGCGCGAATGCATAGTAACACACACCTGGTCGCTGTAGACAACTCTCTGGCACTTTAGGCAGCTGTAGTGTAGTAAAAGCACTATACATTTACCCAACGAGGTAGCACTTACTGATTATCCAGTAGAAATTACTCCAGTTGAGTAGAGGTATGGCACAAAACGGTGGCGTCTTCTTGAATAAATATGAAGGGCAGGGTCCATTCTGGCACGATGGTCCTGGCACAAAAATTAAACCTCAACAGGAAGCACTTACAGATATCATTACAGCATGTGCCCTAGTTGAAGCTTAAATTCAGTGACTCATTCATCAGCCCAAAAACAATCGTGAGCGTCGTGGAGGCTGGGCAGGTGTGCCTTCTTCCCAAATCTACCGTCGAAAATCAGCTGTGATGCTGGACAGAGGCCTTTGCATCCTTGACTTTCAAGAGCGCAATCCATGTGCTGTTCCTGTGACCTCGAGCTTCTGTATCTTCAGCTGCTGCTCTGATCGGTCTCTGACCTTATATACACACAAGAGGCATGTTCACTCGCATGGAAGCCCCGCCCGTTTGGCCCCGCCCACACACACACGGTGTGCACCCTCTTCCCGCCATTTACCCACTATGATGGACAGCTCACTCAAGGGACCCCTGCGCACTTCGGCGCGATTGCATAGTAACACACACATAGTCGCTGGAACTAGTTGAAGCTCAAATGCAGTGACTCATTCATCAGCCCAAAAACAATCGTGAGCGTTGGGAGGCTGGGCATATGTGCCTTCTTCCCAAATATACCATCGAAAATCAGCTGTGATGCTGGACAGAGGCCTTTGCATCCTTGACTTTCAAGCGCGCAATCCCTGTGCTGTTCCTGTGACCACGAGCTTCTGTATCTTCATCTGCTGCTCTGATCGGTCTCTGACCTTATATACACACAAGAGGCATGTTCACTCGCATGGAAGCCCCGCCCGTTTGGCCCCGCCCACACACACGAGGTGTGCACCCTCTTCCCGCCATTTACACACTATGATGGACAGCTTACTCAAGGGACCCCTGCGCACTTCGGCGAGATTGCATAGTAACACACATTGTCGCTGGAACTAGTTGAAGCTCAAATGCAGTGACTCATTCATCAGCCCAAAAACAATCGTGAGCGTTGGGAGGCTGGGCAGCTGTGCCTTCTTCCCAAATCTACCGTCAAAAATCAGCTGTGATGCTGGACAGAGGCCTTTGCATCCTTGACTTTCAAGAGCGCAATCCCTGTGCTGTTCCTGTGACCACGAGCTTCTGTATCTTCAGCTGCTGCTCTGATCGGTCTCTGACCTTATATACACACAAGAGGCATGTTCACTCGCATGGAAGCCCCGCCCGTTTGGCCCCGCCCACACACACGCGGTGTGCACCGTCTTCCCACCATTTACCCACTATGATGGACAGCTCACTCAAGGGACCCCTGCGCACTTCGGCGAGATTGCATAGTAACACACACATTGTCGCTGGAACAAGTTGAAGCTCAAATGCAGTGACTCATTCATCAGCCCAAAAACAATCGTGAGCGTTGGGAGGCTGGGCAGCTGTGCCTTCTTCCCAAATCTACCGTCGAAAATCAGCTGTGATGCTGGACAGAGGCCTTTGCATCCTTGACTTTCAAGAGTGCAATCCCTGTGCTGTTCCTGTGCCCACGAGCTTCTGTATCTTCATCTGCTGCTCTGATCGGTCTCTGACCTTATATACACACAAGAGGCATGTTCACTCGCATGGAAGACCCGCCCGTTTGGCCCCGCCCACACACACGCGGTGTGCACCGTCTTCCCGCCATTTACCCACTATGATGGACAGTTCACTCAAGGGACCCCTGCGCACTGCGGCGCGATTGCATAGTAACACACACTTGGTCGCTGGAACTAGTTGAAGCTCAAATGCAGTGACTCATTCATCAGCCCAAAAACAATCGTGAGCGTCGTGGAGGCTGGGCAGGTGTGCCTTCTTCCCAAATCTACCGTCGAAAATCAGCTGTGATGCTGGACAGAGGCCTTTGCATCCTTGACTTTCAAGAGCGCAATCCCTGTGCTGTTCCTGTGACCTCGAGCTTCTGTATCTTCAGCTGCTGCTCTGATCGGTCTCTGACATTATATACACACAAGAGGCATGTTCACTCGCATGGAAGCCCCGCCCGTTTGGCCCCGCCCACACACACAAGGTGTGCACCCTCTTCCCGCCATTTACCCACTATGATGGACAGCTCACTCAAGGGACCCCTGCGCACTTCGGCGCGATTGCATAGTAACACACACATAGTCGCTGGAACTAGTTGAAGCTCAAAAGCAGTGACTCATTCATCAGCCCAAAAACAATCGTGAGCGTCGTGGAGGCTGGGCAGGTGTGCCTTCTTCCCAAATCTACCGTCGAAAATCAGTTGTGATGCTGGACAGAGGCCTTTGCATCCTTGACTTTCAAGAGCGCAATCCCTGTGCTGTTCCTGTGCCCACGAGCTTCTGTATCTTCATCTGCTGCTCTGATCGGTCTCTGACCTTATATACACACAAGAGGCATGTTCACTCGCATGGAAGCCCCACCCGTTTGGCCCCGCCCACACACACACGGTGTGCACCGTCTTCCCGCCATTTACCCACTATGATGGACAGCTCACTCAAGGGACCCCTGCGCACTTCGGCGCGAATGCATAGTAACACACACCTGGTCGCTGTAGACAACTCTCTGGCACTTTAGGCAGCTGTAGTGTAGTAAAAGCACTATACATTTACCCAACGAGGTAGCACTTACTGATTATCCAGTAGAAAGTACTCCAGTTGAGTAGAGGTATGGCACAAAACGGTGGCGTCTTCTTGAATAAATATGAAGGGCAGGGTCCATTCTGGCACGATGGTCCTGGCACAAAAATTAAACCTCAACAGGAAGCACTTACAGATATCATTACAGCATGTGCCCTAGTTGAAGCTTAAATTCAGTGACTCATTCATCAGCCCAAAAACAATCGTGAGCGTCGTGGAGGCTGGGCAGGTGTGCCTTCTTCCCAAATCTACCGTCGAAAATCAGCTGTGATGCTGGACAGAGGCCTTTGCATCCTTGACTTTCAAGAGCGCAATCCATGTGCTGTTCCTGTGACCTCGAGCTTCTGTATCTTCAGCTGCTGCTCTGATCGGTCTCTGACCTTATATACACACAAGAGGCATGTTCACTCGCATGGAAGCCCCGCCCGTTTGGCCCCGCCCACACACACACAGTGTGCACCCTCTTCCCGCCATTTACCCACTATGATGGACAGCTCACTCAAGGGACCCCTGCGCACTTCGGCGCGATTGCATAGTAACACACACATAGTCGCTGGAACTAGTTGAAGCTCAAATGCAGTGACTCATTCATCAGCCCAAAAACAATCGTGAGCGTTGGGAGGCTGGGCATATGTGCCTTCTTCCCAAATATACCATCGAAAATCAGCTGTGATGCTGGACAGAGGCCTTTGCATCCTTGACTTTCAAGCGCGCAATCCCTGTGCTGTTCCTGTGACCACGAGCTTCTGTATCTTCATCTGCTGCTCTGATCGGTCTCTGACCTTATATACACACAAGAGGCATGTTCACTCGCATGGAAGCCCCGCCCGTTTGGCCCCGCCCACACACACGAGGTGTGCACCCTCTTCCCGCCATTTACACACTATGATGGACAGCTTACTCAAGGGACCCCTGCGCACTTCGGCGAGATTGCATAGTAACACACATTGTCGCTGGAACTAGTTGAAGCTCAAATGCAGTGACTCATTCATCAGCCCAAAAACAATCGTGAGCGTTGGGAGGCTGGGCAGCTGTGCCTTCTTCCCAAATCTACAGTCAAAAATCAGCTGTGATGCTGGACAGAGGCCTTTGCATCCTTGACTTTCAAGAGCGCAATCCCTGTGCTGTTCCTGTGACCACGAGCTTCTGTATCTTCAGCTGCTGCTCTGATCGGTCTCTGACCTTATATACACACAAGAGGCATGTTCACTCGCATGGAAGACCCGCCCGTTTGGCCCCGCCCACACACACGCGGTGTGCACCGTCTTCCCGCCATTTACCCACTATGATGGACAGTTCACTCAAGGGACCCCTGCGCACTGCGGCGCGATTGCATAGTAACACACACTTGGTCGCTGGAACTAGTTGAAGCTCAAATGCAGTGACTCATTCATCAGCCCAAAAACAATCGTGAGCGTCGTGGAGGCTGGGCAGGTGTGCCTTCTTCCCAAATCTACCGTCGAAAATCAGCTGTGATGCTGGACAGAGGCCTTTGCATCCTTGACTTTCAAGAGCGCAATCCCTGTGCTGTTCCTGTGACCTCGAGCTTCTGTATCTTCAGCTGCTGCTCTGATCGGTCTCTGACATTATATACACACAAGAGGCATGTTCACTCGCATGGAAGCCCCGCCCGTTTGGCCCCGCCCACACACACACGGTGTGCACCCTCTTCCCGCCATTTACCCACTATGATGGACAGCTCACTCAAGGGACCCCTGCGCACTTCGGCGCGATTGCATAGTAACACACACATAGTCGCTGGAACTAGTTGAAGCTCAAAAGCAGTGACTCATTCATCAGCCCAAAAACAATCGTGAGCGTTGGGAGGCTGGGCAGATGTGCCTTCTTCCCAAATATACCATCGAAAATCAGCTGTGATGCTGGACAGAGGCCTTTGCATCCTTGACTTTCAAGAGCGCAATCCCTGTGCTGTTCCTGTGCCCACGAGCTTCTGTATCTTCATCTGCTGCTCTGATCGGTCTCTGACCTTATATACACACAAGAGGCATGTTCACTCGCATGGAAGCCCCGCCCGTTTGGCCCCGCCCACACACACACGGTGTGCACCGTCTTCCCGCCATTTACCCACTATGATGGACAGCTCACTCAAGGGACCCCTGCGCCCTTCGGCGCGAATGCATAGTAACACACACCTGGTCGCTGTAGACAACTCTCTGGCACTTTAGGCAGCTGTAGTGTAGTAAAAGCACTATACATTTACCCAACGAGGTAGCACTTACTGATTATCCAGTAGAAAGTACTCCAGTTGAGTAGAGGTATGGCACAAAACGGTGGCGTCTTCTTGAATAAATATGAAGGGCAGGGTCCATTCTGGCACGATGGTCCTGGCACAAAAATTAAACCTCAACAGGAAGCACTTACAGATATCATTACAGCATGTGCCCTAGTTGAAGCTTAAATTCAGTGACTCATTCATCAGCCCAAAAACAATCGTGAGCGTCGTGGAGGCTGGGCAGGTGTGCCTTCTTCCCAAATCTACCGTCGAAAATCAGCTGTGATGCTGGACAGAGGCCTTTGCATCCTTGACTTTCAAGAGCGCAATCCATGTGCTGTTCCTGTGACCTCGAGCTTCTGTATCTTCAGCTGCTGCTCTGATCGGTCTCTGACCTTATATACACACAAGAGGCATGTTCACTCGCATGGAAGCCCCGCCCGTTTGGCCCCGCCCACACACACACAGTGTGCACCCTCTTCCCGCCATTTACCCACTATGATGGACAGCTCACTCAAGGGACCCCTGCGCACTTCGGCGCGATTGCATAGTAACACACACATAGTCGCTGGAACTAGTTGAAGCTCAAATGCAGTGACTCATTCATCAGCCCAAAAACAATCGTGAGCGTTGGGAGGCTGGGCAGATGGGCCTTCTTCCCAAATATACCATCGAAAATCAGCTGTGATGCTGGACAGAGGCCTTTGCATCCTTGACTTTCAAGCGCGCAATCCCTGTGCTGTTCCTGTGACCACGAGCTTCTGTATCTTCATCTGCTGCTCTGATCGGTCTCTGACCTTATATACACACAAGAGGCATGTTCACTCGCATGGAAGCCCCGCCCGTTTGGCCCCGCCCACACACACACAGTGTGCACCCTCTTCCCGCCATTTACCCACTATGATGGACAGCTCACTCAAGGGACCCCTGCGCACTTCGGCGCGATTGCATAGTAACACACACATAGTCGCTGGAACTAGTTGAAGCTCAAATGCAGTGACTCATTCATCAGCCCAAAAACAATCGTGAGCGTTGGGAGGCTGGGCAGATGGGCCTTCTTCCCAAATATACCATCGAAAATCAGCTGTGATGCTGGACAGAGGCCTTTGCATCCTTGACTTTCAAGCGCGCAATCCCTGTGCTGTTCCTGTGACCACGAGCTTCTGTATCTTCATCTGCTGCTCTGATCGGTCTCTGACCTTATATACACACAAGAGGCATGTTCACTCGCATGGAAGCCCCGCCCGTTTGGCCCCGCCCACACACACGAGGTGTGCACCCTCTTCCCGCCATTTACACACTATGATGGACAGCTTACTCAAGGGACCCCTGCGCACTTCGGCGAGATTGCATAGTAACACACATTGTCGCTGGAACTAGTTGAAGCTCAAATGCAGTGACTCATTCATCAGCCCAAAAACAATCGTGAGCGTTGGGAGGCTGGGCAGCTGTGCCTTCTTCCCAAATCTACCGTCAAAAATCAGCTGTGATGCTGGACAGAGGCCTTTGCATCCTTGACTTTCAAGAGCGCAATCCCTGTGCTGTTCCTGTGACCACGAGCTTCTGTATCTTCAGCTGCTGCTCTGATCGGTCTCTGACCTTATATACACACAAGAGGCATGTTCACTCGCATGGAAGCCCCGCCCGTTTGGCCCCGCCCACACACACGCGGTGTGCACCGTCTTCCCACCATTTACCCACTATGATGGACAGCTCACTCAAGGGACCCCTGCGCACTTCGGCGAGATTGCATAGTAACACACACATTGTCGCTGGAACAAGTTGAAGCTCAAATGCAGTGACTCATTCATCAGCCCAAAAACAATCGTGAGCGTTGGGAGGCTGGGCAACTGTGCCTTCTTCCCAAATCTACCGTCGAAAATCAGCTGTGATGCTGGACAGAGGCCTTTGCATCCTTGACTTTCAAGAGCGCAATCCCTGTGCTGTTCCTGTGACCACGAGCTTCTGTATCTTCAGCTGCTGCTCTGATCGGTCTCTGACCTTATATACACACAAGAGGCATGTTCACTCGCATGGAAGCCCCGCCCGTTTGGCCCCGCCCACACACACTCGGTGTGCACCGTCTTCCCGCCATTTACCCACTATGATGGACAGCTCACTCAAGGGACCCCTGCGCCCTTCGGCGCGAATGCATAGTAACACACACCTGGTCGCTGTAGACAACTCTCTGGCACTTTAGGCAGCTGTAGTGTAGTAAAAGCACTATACATTTACCCAACGAGGTAGCACTTACTGATTATCCAGTAGAAATTACTCCAGTTGAGTAGAGGTATGGCACAAAACGGTGGCGTCTTCTTGAATAAATATGAAGGGCAGGGTCCATTCTGGCACGATGGTCCTGGCACAAAAATTAAACCTCAACAGGAAGCACTTACAGATATCATTACAGCATGTGCCCTAGTTGAAGCTTAAATTCAGTGACTCATTCATCAGCCCAAAAACAATCGTGAGCGTCGTGGAGGCTGGGCAGGTGTGCCTTCTTCCCAAATCTACCGTCGAAAATCAGCTGTGATGCTGGACAGAGGCCTTTGCATCCTTGACTTTCAAGAGCGCAATCCATGTGCTGTTCCTGTGACCTCGAGCTTCTGTATCTTCAGCTGCTGCTCTGATCGGTCTCTGACCTTATATACACACAAGAGGCATGTTCACTCGCATGGAAGCCCCGCCCGTTTGGCCCCGCCCACACACACACGGTGTGCACCCTCTTCCCGCCATTTACCCACTATGATGGACAGCTCACTCAAGGGACCCCTGCGCACTTCGGCGCGATTGCATAGTAACACACACATAGTCGCTGGAACTAGTTGAAGCTCAAATGCAGTGACTCATTCATCAGCCCAAAAACAATCGTGAGCGTTGGGAGGCTGGGCATATGTGCCTTCTTCCCAAATATACCATCGAAAATCAGCTGTGATGCTGGACAGAGGCCTTTGCATCCTTGACTTTCAAGCGCGCAATCCCTGTGCTGTTCCTGTGACCACGAGCTTCTGTATCTTCATCTGCTGCTCTGATCGGTCTCTGACCTTATATACACACAAGAGGCATGTTCACTCGCATGGAAGCCCCGCCCGTTTGGCCCCGCCCACACACACGAGGTGTGCACCCTCTTCCCGCCATTTACACACTATGATGGACAGCTTACTCAAGGGACCCCTGCGCACTTCGGCGAGATTGCATAGTAACACACATTGTCGCTGGAACTAGTTGAAGCTCAAATGCAGTGACTCATTCATCAGCCCAAAAACAATCGTGAGCGTTGGGAGGCTGGGCAGCTGTGCCTTCTTCCCAAATCTACCGTCAAAAATCAGCTGTGATGCTGGACAGAGGCCTTTGCATCCTTGACTTTCAAGAGCGCAATCCCTGTGCTGTTCCTGTGACCACGAGCTTCTGTATCTTCAGCTGCTGCTCTGATCGGTCTCTGACCTTATATACACACAAGAGGCATGTTCACTCGCATGGAAGCCCCGCCCGTTTGGCCCCGCCCACACACACGCGGTGTGCACCGTCTTCCCACCATTTACCCACTATGATGGACAGCTCACTCAAGGGACCCCTGCGCACTTCGGCGAGATTGCATAGTAACACACACATTGTCGCTGGAACAAGTTGAAGCTCAAATGCAGTGACTCATTCATCAGCCCAAAAACAATCGTGAGCGTTGGGAGGCTGGGCAGCTGTGCCTTCTTCCCAAATCTACCGTCGAAAATCAGCTGTGATGCTGGACAGAGGCCTTTGCATCCTTGACTTTCAAGAGTGCAATCCCTGTGCTGTTCCTGTGCCCACGAGCTTCTGTATCTTCATCTGCTGCTCTGATCGGTCTCTGACCTTATATACACACAAGAGGCATGTTCACTCGCATGGAAGACCCGCCCGTTTGGCCCCGCCCACACACACGCGGTGTGCACCGTCTTCCCGCCATTTACCCACTATGATGGACAGTTCACTCAAGGGACCCCTGCGCACTGCGGCGCGATTGCATAGTAACACACACTTGGTCGCTGGAACTAGTTGAAGCTCAAATGCAGTGACTCATTCATCAGCCCAAAAACAATCGTGAGCGTCGTGGAGGCTGGGCAGGTGTGCCTTCTTCCCAAATCTACCGTCGAAAATCAGCTGTGATGCTGGACAGAGGCCTTTGCATCCTTGACTTTCAAGAGCGCAATCCCTGTGCTGTTCCTGTGACCTCGAGCTTCTGTATCTTCAGCTGCTGCTCTGATCGGTCTCTGACATTATATACACACAAGAGGCATGTTCACTCGCATGGAAGCCCCGCCCGTTTGGCCCCGCCCACACACACAAGGTGTGCACCCTCTTCCCGCCATTTACCCACTATGATGGACAGCTCACTCAAGGGACCCCTGCGCACTTCGGCGCGATTGCATAGTAACACACACATAGTCGCTGGAACTAGTTGAAGCTCAAAAGCAGTGACTCATTCATCAGCCCAAAAACAATCGTGAGCGTCGTGGAGGCTGGGCAGGTGTGCCTTCTTCCCAAATCTACCGTCGAAAATCAGTTGTGATGCTGGACAGAGGCCTTTGCATCCTTGACTTTCAAGAGCGCAATCCCTGTGCTGTTCCTGTGCCCACGAGCTTCTGTATCTTCATCTGCTGCTCTGATCGGTCTCTGACCTTATATACACACAAGAGGCATGTTCACTCGCATGGAAGCCCCGCCCGTTTGGCCCCGCCCACACACACACGGTGTGCACCGTCTTCCCGCCATTTACCCACTATGATGGACAGCTCACTCAAGGGACCCCTGCGCACTTCGGCGCGAATGCATAGTAACACACACCTGGTCGCTGTAGACAACTCTCTGGCACTTTAGGCAGCTGTAGTGTAGTAAAAGCACTATACATTTACCCAACGAGGTAGCACTTACTGATTATCCAGTAGAAAGTACTCCAGTTGAGTAGAGGTATGGCACAAAACGGTGGCGTCTTCTTGAATAAATATGAAGGGCAGGGTCCATTCTGGCACGATGGTCCTGGCACAAAAATTAAACCTCAACAGGAAGCACTTACAGATATCATTACAGCATGTGCCCTAGTTGAAGCTTAAATTCAGTGACTCATTCATCAGCCCAAAAACAATCGTGAGCGTCGTGGAGGCTGGGCAGGTGTGCCTTCTTCCCAAATCTACCGTCGAAAATCAGCTGTGATGCTGGACAGAGGCCTTTGCATCCTTGACTTTCAAGAGCGCAATCCATGTGCTGTTCCTGTGACCTCGAGCTTCTGTATCTTCAGCTGCTGCTCTGATCGGTCTCTGACCTTATATACACACAAGAGGCATGTTCACTCGCATGGAAGCCCCGCCCGTTTGGCCCCGCCCACACACACACAGTGTGCACCCTCTTCCCGCCATTTACCCACTATGATGGACAGCTCACTCAAGGGACCCCTGCGCACTTCGGCGCGATTGCATAGTAACACACACATAGTCGCTGGAACTAGTTGAAGCTCAAATGCAGTGACTCATTCATCAGCCCAAAAA